>NW_023416308.1:115600550-116905364 GCF_014176215.1 Rousettus aegyptiacus
CCTTGACAATGAGGACTATAAAATTCTTAAAAATTAAATCTCACCATCAGTATTCTTTCAAAACTAAAATCCTAATCAGGCTTTTTAAGCCCAATATTTATGTTTCAGAGAATTTAAGTGACTATTCTAAGCATAATTTTTTCTTAGGCAGAGAAAATCCTGAAGGAACAAGAGCGACTGGCCTACATAAACCCTGACCTGGCTTTGGAGGAGAAGAACAAGGGCAACGAATGTTTTCAGAAAGGTGCGTGCAGCCCAGACGGTGGCGCTTTGGGACGGGTGGTGTCGAAGTGCTTCTGGTCCCTGGCTGACTGCAGGGTAAATATGCTCTGGTGGGAGAAGGTAGCCTCTTGCTTTTTTAAAAAAAGTTCCATTTTTCCTTATGTAGGGGACTATCCCCAGGCCATGAAGCATTATACAGAAGCCATCAAGCGGAACCCAAGAGATGCCAAATTGTATAGCAACCGAGCTGCCTGCTATACCAAACTCCTGGAGTTTCAGCTGGCGCTCAAGGTAGGAGGATCTAGGAATGTGAAACAGCCATCACTGTAACATGTACATCAGGGATGTGTAGATGGTGTTTTCTCTTTTCACATTTTCATCAACGTCACCTTGATGTTCTTACTTTGATTATAGATTCAAGGTGGTGGTGCTTGCGTGAGGTTTGTAAAACACAGGACTTGCCTCTACGCGGTCCCGGCCCATGGAGTCGTCAGTGGGCGGGAGTATTTGGAAAAGTGGAACCTTTTCCACCTTCCCTAATGACACTCATCTTTTTTTCTCCCCATTGTCCTTCCTCTCATTTACTCGTTTTGCCTTTTTTACATTTTAAGTGTCCAGTTCAGTGGCATCAGATACACACATTGTTGTGCAACCATCACCACCATCCCTCTCCAGAACTTCTGCATCTTCCCAAACAAACTGCGTCCTCCCTCTTCCCTCTCCCTCAGGCCCTGGCAGCCACTGTTCTACCCGCTGTCTATGAATTTGGTTGCTCGAGGTGCATAGCATTCTTTTCCACATAATTTTATATTTTGAAAATATTTCAAACAATTACATAAGAGTACCTGTGTATTCTCCATTTCTGTTCAGCAGTAAGTATTAACACCTTTTTGCTGAACTGTTTATGAAAGATTATCTATGTTTTGGCCCTTGACCCCTAAGTTCTTGAGCATGTATCTCCTGAAATGATTTTCTCCATTTAGTCATTATGTTATTAATACCTGGTAATATCAAAACTGAGGCCGTAATGCCATCTGTTCTATGTTTATATTCAGATTTCTCCACTGATCTAAAAATATGTTTCAAAGCTGTCTGTGTGAGGCCTGTGCATTTCATTTGGTTGTCATGTCCTCTCTGATGTCTCAAATTTCCCTACCTTTTGGAGTTGTTTTTTTTTTTTTTTTTTTCCCCTCTATAAATACAGCCTTTTGTAGCGACCAGACCACTTGGAAGGGATGGCCCCTAATCTGGAGGAGCTGTCCCTAATCTGGATTCATTGTCCCTCATGGTATTAACTTTTTCCTCTCCTCTCTCTGTGCTGTGTCTGCTGTTAAATCACCCAGATGCCAGGGTTGATAGGAGCACTGAAGACAAAAGTAGAATACTCTATGATAGCTCTTGGTGGAGGTTCAATTTGTCATTCTTTTTTGTCTCTTCCTAGGACTGCGAAGAATGTATCCAGCTAGAGCCGACCTTCAGTAAGTGCTGCTCGCTGCCTCTTGCCCTTGATTTTGGTTAAAAGATTGAGAGGAAGGGGCATGCTCTTTGCCTGTATGTCTTTACAGCCTGTAGCATTTAGCTACTGGCATCAGCAGGCATGGAGGGTATTGGTGTTCATGCAGAGGTGGAAGAAGTCCTGTGAGCTGTGTTTTGGCTAATGCCTCACCTCTCTCATTTCTGTCTGCAGTCAAGGGTTACACACGGAAAGCAGCTGCCCTAGAAGCGATGAAGGACTACACAAAAGCCATGGATGTCTACCAGAAGGCGCTAGAGCTGGACTCCAACTGTAAGGTAGGGTTGCTTCTGGCCTTTGCTTCTCTTTAGGATCTTTTCCGTGTTTAGTCACTGGTCCTTCTGTGTGTCTGTCTCTTAGCCTTCTCAGCTACCTCTGTTATTTTGGACCTGCCGAAGCAGTGAGGCAGGTTGTGCTAATGCCCACCCCGTTTGGCTTTGCTGGAATGCAGGAGGCGGCAGATGGTTACCAACGCTGTATGATGGCCCAGTACAACCGACACGACAGCCCGGAGGACGTGAAGCGACGGGCCATGGCCGACCCTGAGGTGCAGCAGATCATGAGTGACCCGGCCATGAGGCTCATTCTGGAACAGATGCAGAAGGACCCACAAGCACTCAGCGAGTGAGTAGAGTTGGGGGAGATGACCTTGAAGGAAAAAGCAATGAGAATGCATGAGGTCGGGGATATGATAAGCCTGGGTTGGGTATTTAGCGTAGTGTGTTTTTAAAAGGTCAGCAGTTGGTAGTGAACTGGAAGGGCTTCGTTTATGTTAGTCTTAATAGCTTAAGTGGTCAGTTGAAAAGACCAGTTTTTGACCTTTTGAGCCATGCTTCACTTGCTCAGGCCTGCTTCCACGTCTGGAAGTGTACTTTCCCTTGTAATAAAGCTTTTCTCCTGTAAAAATGGAAACTAAAAACCAGTTTCTCTGGAAGGATGGTTTCTATTTAAAGCTGTGTGTGTGGACTCCTGCACATGGAGCTGGTCAGGTTATGACTGGATGGCACTGAAGGCCTTTGCAGATCTTCCGCCAGGACTTTTCTTTAACCCCCTCCTCTTGGTGGTGGTACCTTCTAGGGGGTTTGCATTGGTGATTACTCTGAGAGCGAGTAAGACTTGTTTTAGGTCGTCTTATTTCAGATAACTTTGCTTCTTCTTCATTAGACACTTAAAGAATCCTGTAATAGCTCAGAAGATCCAGAAGCTGATGGATGTGGGTCTGATCGCAATTCGGTGATGACTTGCTCACCATCCCCCTTCCCTTCGCCGTCATGTGGAAAGAGGAGCTGGGACCGCGGCAAGCAGCACGGAGCAGAAGGGAGAGAAGGGGAAAAAGCGAACAGCTTATCTTTATATATTTATACAGATCTGTGTGGAAGATACAAAGACTTGTACCTGTGTTACTCTAGCCGCTGCCTCTGGGCCCTCCCAGCACATGCATGGTCTCTTCTGCTGCCCTTGAATTCCTGTGTCTCCATCCCCTGCCCCCAGTTGCTGTCTCAGCTGCTCTCCCATAGTTGATTATTTTTTATTTGGGGCAGTGGACATGTATGGGGAGGGGAGGGTATTCTTCCCAACCTCAGGTCCCAACTGTCTTCACATTGTTAATTCCACGTCCCTTTCTCCAATAAAACAAGCCAATCGGGCGTGGTTATACATTGCGACGTTCTTGAGTAATTTTTTTGCCAAAAAACTAAAGCGGCTGTACTGTAGGGGTCACAGCCTGGGATGGGATTGGTGTGTGTGAATTGGCTTGACTGTGGACCAGGGCCTCTTTCTAGTGGACGGGGCGGTGAGCTTGGTTTGGTCACCCAGTTTTGCCGAGGCGATCGCTAGGTGGCGCTGTCACTCAACACCTGAAAGGGAACCTGGCTGTTCTACGGAGTGGCCAGGTTCAGATAACAACATTCAGGTGATTCCCATACTGTCAGTTTTCCACATTAATCTCAAAACCAGAAACTAGCTAGACCCAGAGAACACGCAAGAACCCAAACTGTTTCCATTGCAAGAAGTGCATTGGGCCTTCCTTTTGGTAAATCTGGCAACTACTATGTTTTAGAGAACGCAATACGTTCAACTGGCCTTAATGTAGTAGGTTTTAATTACACTTTTCCATGGTCACAACACACTTTCTAAAACTCTCTTCTTGGACTGGGATGGTTTCTGGGACAGGGGTAAAACTTCCTCTTTTGCTCCAACAGTAGCCTTCTAGGCTAGGAAGCCGCTGAGGCCAGCAGTTAGCTGTACTTCCTGCCGCCTTGACTTTGCATGAACTGGCTTCCCCCTGGAAATCCCCACAGGCCCTCTCCCCGACCTGGGTGGCACAATTCAGAAAGCCTGGCCTCCACAGGGGTTTCGCTGTGCTACTCTTCAAGCTCCGTTTCCTTCAGCCCCAAACTGATTTTCTGGAAAGGCCAAGTTCCTGCTGGGTGTCGGGAGTGGACGTGCTAGTGCAGGGGTGGGCGGGAGAGGTTGGGCTATCAGGGACCCTCTGAGGTCATATTTGAGTAGGGACTTGACAGGAATGATCCCACTGGGGGTGAGGGAGAGCATGTTGCAAGTAGGACAGGAAGTGACAGGCTTGAAGCCTTACCTGTAGGAGTGGGGCGGGAAGGTTGTGAATGATGGAGCCAATTTCTTTTCGTTCAGTTGTTTCCTGGGGCAACGCTAAGTCGACACTATGGAAATAGAGGCCCAATAAAGGGGACAGGAAGGACTTAAGGAAGTTATTTCTCCATGGAGCCATCAAGTATCTACTTCGTGCTGATAAGGGATGTTGGGTCTTGAGCTGACTTGACCTGCCAAATCCTAAACCTGGATCCGATCCTTTCAACCCCATGGCTCTCCTTTTCAACCCAGTGATGTTTCACGGCCGAAAGACACACATCTCATGATATGCTGGACATGGGAGACGGCTTCCTACAAGGGAACTTAGTCCTGAACACAAAGTGGTGGCTTCTCTACTTTGAACTGAACTACCCCCAAACGAGGGGGCCCTTTGTGTGGTGTTAGGGCCACCAACCCCACTCCTCCCTAGCTTCCGGTCCAAGGCGTAAGCAAGGCGGGGCCACCCTAGAGCCCTGAGCAGCGGGCTGGCAATTTGCTTCCTGCACCCAGCCACCAGCCCGCTCTGGGGAGGGGCTGAGCCCGCCCTGCTTAAGATAAGACACAAGGGCTGCCCTCTGAAGGAAGCTACAAAAAGAAAGCAGAAGGGAAGGAGGCGCCCAGCAGCTTGCAGGTGTTTAGGCTGAAGCCAGGAGTGACTGACACTCCAAACCCCATCTGCAGCCCCAACCCCTTGCAGGCAAGGTAAGCTGTGGCCCTTCTCTTCCTTGTCCTCCTGCAGCCCCTCTGCCCAGCATGCTCCTCTCTATGGCAGCCTGGTCTTTCCAGTGCCCTAGAGAGGCCTCAGCTGGTCTGGGGTGTTCGGCTTTAGGCCAGGATTGGAATTACTCTCTGACCTGGGTTCACAGCCATTTCCAGGGTGGGGAGCTGCCAGTGTGGGCTTGGGGTGAGCTGTGGGCTGGGAAAGCAGACAGAGGTTGCGCCCGGCTCTGCCGTCAAGCTGGGTGATTTTGACCGAGCCCCTTCGCGCTTTCACTGGGTCTCTCTTCCCGTCTGTAAGGTGGAAGTGGGTTGGACAACATGGTCCCCGAGGGCCCTTTCGGCTTAACCGTCCACAATGTCGAGAGGGTCTGAGGTTTGCCTGAGTTGGTGTCTTGCTGCTGCCGTGGCCTGCGGGCTTGCTCTGCTCTCCCACCTGTCCAGGGCGCCGTGGGGTCTCGTCTACTCACACACGGGTGGCCCACCAGGCCTGACACCCCTGTCCACTTTGCTTCCTTCTCCCTCTGTAGCGCCGCCGCAGCCATGGCGGGCATGAAGACGGCTGCTGGGGACTACATCGACTCGTCCTGGGAACTGCGGGTGTTCGTGGGAGAGGAGGACCCTGAGGCTGAGTCGGTCACCCTCCGGGTGACAGGGGAGTCGCACATCGGCGGGGTGCTCCTAAAGATCGTGGAGGAGATCAGTGAGTGCGCCCGGTCCCGCCGCTGACCTCAGCACCACGGGGTGGCGACCACTGGTGTCCCTTGGCACTTCCGGGCCATCCCTGCTGCACAGCTCTCGATAACAGTGTCACAGTGACTCAGGCACCAGCTTAATCGTCTGGTTCCAAAAAAGATGTTTCCCCAACTTCCCCTCCCTCCCGCTGTCTTCTCTCCCTTCCTCCCACTTCGGCTGGTTCTGCTCAGTCCCCAAGGAGCGGGCCTGGCCACAGTCTTCCATTCATCCACTTCTAGAGGCAGGAGGGGCCTTGCCCGAGCTAAGGAAGAGGTCACATTCCAGGGGTCTGAGGAGAGGTCAGAGGGGCCTCCTGGGAACCTGGGGGCCTGCTCCCACACCTCCTCCCAGGGCGGAAGCCCTCAGCAGGCTGGTGACAGGCCCTGCCCCGCCCCCCACAGGAAGTTACAGAAGAGCAGCTTGTGGTATCTATTGAGAGCAGTAGGGCAAGTGACATGGGGGCTTCTCATGGCCTTTCCCTGTGGGGGTGGGGGCTGTCCCTTCCTGGGAGGGCAGTATGCTCACTCCGATAGGCATAACCAGAAGGCAGGCCCAGGATAGTCCCAGCCAGGAGCCTGGGCGGCCCAAGGGTGGGGGTGGACGGGTTTCCTCAGACCCAGCAAACCCACCACGTGCCTCCTGGGAGGGAGGTCAGTTGGCTTGTGGACAGGACAGGGCCCCAGGATAGCCTGGCCAAAAGGCTGAGGTGGTGAGGGGAGCTTCTAGAAGGCAGGGCGCAATGAGGCTATGAAAGCAGAAGTGGGGAGCAGAGTGTCCCTCAGGAGACTGGGCCTCAGACCGAGACTGAGGCGGGCCCAGCCGAGCCAGGGCAGAGCGAGCGATGACCTGGTTGTCCCCAGGGCATGGCACATGGCAGTACAAGAGGACTAAACAGGGAGTTAGACAGACAGACCCCGCTCCTCCACCCCTTGCACAGCTCCCCAAGGCAAGTCCTTTCAGTTCCTGTCCCCTGCGATGGGGACATTGTCCCCCCTCCTCCTGCTCTCACTCATTCCTTAGAGCATCAGATGCCTATGGATGCTCGGCTGAGCTGGGCCACGTGCAGCCCCCCGGCCTCCTGGGGCGCAGCCAGGCAAGCGAGACCAATTCTCCAGCGGCTGGCACAGGAGGAGCCGGCAGGGGGCCTGGAGAGGTCACACCCAGCATGGGACAGGGACGCCTCCCGGGAGAAGCCACTTAAGAGTGCTGAGAGGGGGCCGCAGCAGGGCAGAGCGAGGCATGACGTCGGGGCGGGGGGTGTCCTGAACTGGGGCCTCTGGGCCAGGTGGAGGGATGCCTGGAGTGGGACCAGAAACAAGGCTGGGGAGGCTGTCGTGAGAACTTTGGGGTGGCAGGACTGTCAGGTGAGGGACTATCAGGCCAGGGCGGGTCCCTGGGGGGCGGGGGAGAGGGCGCAGGAGGCAGGGAGGCGTGGCCTCCCATGGTGGGTCGGCAGTGAGGATGGGAGGGTGGATTTGGGGTTATCATCTATTAAATGTAGTGGCTAAAAGTGAAAGGGATGACGCCCAGGCCTGACAGGAGAATCTTCGGTCACCAGTCCCCAGATGTGGCACGGAGTTGCTGGCGAGGAGGGCGGGCGCCTCCGCCCATGTCAGGCGGACGGAGGCTGAGATGCGGGCCTTGCGGCTGGGACGAGGGCTCATTGCACTTCTAGCCCGGAGCCGGGCACGTGGCCTGGGGAACGAGGCTCCTGGAAAGAGCGAAGCCGGTGGCCGTGCCCTCGGCTGGGGGCTCGCAGGTTTCTAGGCTGGGGCTCGCTGCAGGAAGACGAAGTCGTAGACGGGGTGAGAGCACCCAGGAGGAGGCCATGGCCAAGGAGGGAGAAGAGGGTCCCCAACCGAACCGGGACAGGACAGGGACAGGCCAGGAGAGGGGCCGCGGAGGAGAGGGGAGTGGGTGCCGGCAGGCCGAGAACGGAGTGAGAGCCCAAGGGAGTTTCACACGCCCCGGAGAGGGCAGGCGGGTCCCAGCCAGGAAGCGGCACTGGTGACATTAGCGCCGGTGTCGGTGTCGGGGAGGCAGGGCATTGGATCCCTCGCAAGGCGGGGCTCTGCACACTCGCGGGGACTGTGCTCATCCTTGGTCTTCGCGCTCGCCTCCTGTCATTTCGAGCTCCTGGAGGGAGGAGGAGGGGACACTGTGTGTCATCGCCAGCTGCGTGACGAGTGACGTGTTCACATTTCTAACTGAACGCTCACTCGTGTGTTAATGTGCCCGCACGAGTGTGTCACGGATGCTGTGCACTCACCATGTAGCAGGCGCCATTCAGCGACCATGGGGCCAGGGTGATTACTACTCACATCTTATGAATCAGAAGACGAAGGCACAGAGAAGTTAAAGGCTAGGCCAAGTTCACGGAATGAGGAGCCACTAAATATTTACCGAGTGCCTGTGGCCGTGTACCAGGCACAACCCCAGGCCCTGCTGCGGCCTCAGCCCTGAGCTCCCAGAAATGCCAGTGAGCCAGGAATTGTGGGAGGATACAGGGCAGCTGGAGTTCATGAGGTGGGGACACTTAAGATTGGGGCGTCCGGATTCTGAATTGAGAGCTGCCTAGGAAGTGATGTAGCGACTGGGCCCAGAAGGACAATCAGGGTTAGCCAGCAAAGGGGCATTCCACCGTGACCTTGGTCCTAGACCCCAAGCCGACACGGCCTGGTCCTGCCCGTGGCTTGGACAGGGGAGGGGAAGCCACCACAGGCCTCTGAATCCGGGGCTTGTGCTCAGCGTTGGGGGGCAGGGCCCTCCGAGGCTGACGTGTGCCCCTGCCTTCCTGTGGCCCTGCAGAGCGCAAGCAGGACTGGTCGGACCATGCCATTTGGTGGGAACAGAAAAGACAGTGGCTGTTGCAGACCCACTGGACGCTGGACAAGTACGGAATCCTGGCCGACGCCCGCCTCTTCTTCGGGCCCCAGCACCGGCCCGTCATCCTGCGGCTGCCCAATCGCTGCGCCCTGCGCCTCCGCGCCAGCTTCTCCCAGCCCCTCTTCCAGGCTGTGGCTGTCATCTGCCGCCTCCTCAGTGAGTCCCCAGATGATCGCCACTCTGCCACCCTGCCAGGGTCCTGCAGAGGGGCTGGGCCCCGCCCTTTACTGGCCGGGCTATTGTCCTTGCTGTTCTGCTCACTGTCCTGCCTGCAGGGCTGTGACTGTGGGTGGGGCAGGAGGTCACAGGGCAGGACCTGGCCCCGCTGAGGCCCAGCTCCCCTCAGGTATCCGGCACCCCGAGGAGCTGTCTCTGCTCCGGGCTCCTGAGAAGAAGGAGAAGAAGAAGAAGGAGAAGGAGCCAGAGGAGGAGGTGTATGACTTGACCAAGGTCGTCCTGGCTGGGGGTGAGCACAGGCTGGGCCGGCTGGTGGGCGGGGCACAGGGGCCAAGCCCAGGAAGCCTGGGGCTGGAGGCCAGGCCCGGCTGACCCCGACCTGTGCTCCAGGCATGGCACCTGCGTTGTTCCGGGGAATGCCGGCCCACTTCTCAGACAGCGCCCAGACCGAGGCCTGCTACCACATGCTGAGCCGGCCACAGCCCCCTCCAGACCCCCTGCTGCTCCAGCGCCTGCCCCGGCCCAGCTCCCTGTTGGACAAGACCCAGCTCCACAGCAGGTGCACTGCCAGCTGGGTCTGCACCCCGGGCGCCCCCTCCCAGGGCTCACACCCTCTCGTGCCCCGCCCGCCCCACATCCACATCTCCTGTTTCCCTGTATGTGTGCCCTTGACCCCGAGGCCCCTGCCCAGCGCCCTGCCCTGCCCCTGCCCCAGCCCTGACCACGGTCTGTGCTGCGGCCCAGGTGGCTGGACTCGTCCAGGTGCCTCATGCAGCAAGGCATCAAGGCCGGTGACACACTCTGGCTGCGCTTCAAGTACTACAGCTTCTTCGACCTGGACCCCAAGGTGAGCCCGGCCGCGGAGAGGCGGGGTCTGGGTCAAGCAGACGTGCGGACGGAGGGTCGGGGTCTGCGCTCCACATTAGTGACTTTTAGGGGTCTGTCCCTCTGTCCATTTGTCCATCTACATCCGTTTTCTAACCCAGCCACACAGTGCCGGGCCTGGACTGACGCCAAGGGCGCGAGGGAGGTAATGCCCGGATCAGTGTAGGCAGTGGCGAGTGCCCCTGGGACGCCTGCTCGGGTGGGCAACGCCCGGCGCCTGGGCTCAGGGGAGGCTTCCTGGAGCAGGTGGCTCTGGGACCTGTAGGGATGAGGCGTGAGCGAGGGACCAGGCTTCGCAGGCAGGCGCCAGTGTGCATCTCTGCCTCCTGGCCTGTGGTCCCCACTGACAATCAGCAGGCTCCACGCATCCCTCTGAGAAACCGCCAGAACCCCACAGGCATGCGCGCTGCCCCCCTTCACTGCGAAACTCCAGCCGCAGTCGCTGTCTACAGCACCCGCGGAATCCTGCCTCCTGCTTCCCAGGCTTCCCTGCCTGCTCCTTGGCTCCTCCTCTCTCCCCAGCCAAATCTAACCTGCTGTCTTCCATGCCATCCCCACGAGGAAGCACAGCTGCTGAGGTGACCACGCCCTCCGTGCTGTCTGTCCCCTGCTCACTCCCCACCCACTTCTTACTCAGCCTCTTGTGACCCCTCGGGGCAGTGTCTCCCGCTGCCCTGCAGGCTCCTGGGCTCTCCCGCCTGTCTGCTGGCCTCTGGGCGTTGGCGAGCCCCAAGCCTCCACCCCAGCCTCCTGCTCTCCACCCCTTCTCCCAGGAGTCTCCAGTCTCATGGATTTAAATATCATCTGCGTACCCTATACCTCCCAAGTTTATAATCTCCAGCCCAGACATCTCTCCCTTGAGCTCTAGACTTGTGTGTTCAACTGTCTGTCTCAGCTCAGGTACCTAGGAGGCCCCTCAGGCTCCTGCCAGCACCGGGACTCTGGGTTTCCAGGCTGCCCAGCGCCACCCCCCCACCCCCGCCATTCATGGGTTCATTGCAAAGAACATTTCCATCGCCAGGAAGAGAAATCTCATTCCAATTAGTAGTCATTCCCTATTTAATCCCCAGTCCCCTCAGCCCCAGGCAACTACTAATTGCCTTTTTGTAGCTATAGCTTTACCTGTTCTGAATACTTCTTATGAATGGAATCACACAACATGTAGCTTTTGATGAATGGCTTATTTCACTTAGCATGTTTTCAAGGTTCATCCATGTTGTAGAATGGCTCAGTGCTTCATTCCTTTTTATGGCTGAGTAATATTCCATTGTATAGATATGCCACATTTTATTTACATCAGTTAATAGACATTTGTCTCCCCCCCCCCCGCCCCTCATTGGCTGTTTGAATAATACTACTATGAATATTCATGGCCACATAGCTTCATCTCTCTTGGGTATGTACCTAAGAGAAGAATTGTTGAGTTGTCATTATTATTTCTACTTTAACCAGTCAATTGTTTCTCATCAAACTCTTTGTTTTTGAGACCACTGTAGATTCACAGAGTTATAAGAAGTAACATACAGAGGTCCCAGTTTCTCCTGAGCAGTATCCCAACCAGAATATTGACATTCATACAGTCAAGTCACAGAGCAGCTCCATCAGTCAAGAGTCCTGTGAAGACATTTAAAATGTGACAAAAGTCTTCTGTACCTGCCCACACAGTCATCATTTCTGTGCCCTTTATTCCTGTACGTAGACCCAGGTTTCTAGCCGATAGCGTTTTCTGTCTGCCTGAAGGATTTGCTTTAACATTTCTTGTGCTGATCCACTGGTGATAAATCCTTTCAGCTTCCGTATGTCTGTTGTTTTGAAAGGTATTTTTACTTGGCGAGGAGTTCTCGGTGGACAGTTTTGTTTTTTTTTATGGTATCTTAACTTCTCAGACTTGTGTCTTGCACTGCTTCCGACGACGGGCCTGCTTGTCATTCTTTGCTCATCTGTATGTGATGTATCTTTTTTTTTATTTTTTGACTCCTTTTACAATTCTTTTTTATCACCAGTTTTAAACAATTTGATTATCGTGTGCCTTGGTTCATTTTAGGGTTCTCATGCTCCAGTTCATTGAGTTTCTTTCATCAAATTTAGAACATTTCAGGCCATTATTTTTCTTCTTATTATTTTTTAATCCCCCATCCCCCCCCCCACTTCCACCCCTGACCTATGGATGTTGCCGTCTCCCCTTAAGAACTGGATCTCTGAAGGCGGGGCATCTCCTCCCACTGGCATACCTGGGGCATGGGCCATGGCTCTGCTGGGGCGCGAACCCAGGACCTTCTATGTGTAAAGCAGACGTGCTAACCACTACTCTATGGAACCATTCCAGGCCATTATTTTTTTCAGATATTTTTTCTGCCATCCCCTTTTACGGTGTTTCAATTACATGACTATTAGACTGCTGAAAATCATCCCACAGATCACTGATGCTGGGGGTTTTTTTTAGCCTTATTTTTCTGTGTTTCATTTCAGATAGTTCTCTATCTTTAAGTTTACTAATCTTTTCTTCTGCCATGTCCAATCTGCATTAATTCCATGTCTAAAAGTTAAATTTTGGTCTTTTTAATAATTTCCATCTCTCTTTACTCATGCTTTTCTCTACTGTCTTGAACACACAGGATATATTTATAATAACTTTTAGTGCTTTTGTCTACTAATTCTATCATCTGTGATAGAATTAGTTATATTTTTCTGCTTATTTTCACATCTGGTTATTTTTTATTCGATTCCAGACATTACAAATTTTATGTTCTTGGGTGCTGATTTTTTTTTTTATTATTATTCTTTAGTCCTTTAAATATTTGTAAACCTTGTTTGAGGATGAAGTTAAGATACTTAGAAGCAGTTTGATCCTTCTAAGCCTTGAGCATTAATTAGGGAGGACAAGAACTTCCTTTACTCTAGGGCTAACTTACCCCCTTACTAAGGGAATAGCCTTCTGAGTACTGTATCTGATGTGTCATGTACACGAGGTTTCTCTAACCTGGCTGTCGGGGGTGTGATCTGTTCCCACCCTGTATGAGGTCTGACAAATGTCTTCCCTGCTCCTTTCTAGAGTTTTCTTTTTGTGCTGCTGTCTCCTCTCCAGTACTGTCCTATGAACTTGGACTCCCCAAATTCCCAACCGCATCTCCTCAATCCCAGGGGATATGCCGAGCTCTGTTTGGGGTCCTCCTCCCTGAGCCACAGGCTGGAAACTCTCTTTCCAGGCAGTTGGCTGGGGCAGTCTTAGGAGTCACCATGTTTCCCTTCTCTGTTCTGTGCGGTCTGTCATCCAATATCTAAAAGCTATTTGCTCTTTGTTCTTTTTGTTTCTTAAATTCTATTTTTTGTCAAAGTAATAGATGACAGCTTAAAGAGTTAAATAATCCCAGTAGGTTTGTAACAACAGCAACAACAACAACAACAAAAGTAGTTCCCTGCCACACTTCTTAACCAAGATCTTCAATCCCTAGAGATCGTAGATTTTAACTCTGTAGCTTTTTATTCTAGTGTTTATGTCTATGGCATGTTTATATATTTCTATTCCTCGTTTTTTTTTTCATTTCACACATTATCTATTGACTTTTTTATGAAAGATGCAGATTTAGCTGTCTTACACCCTCCCTTCTTCCCCTACAATACACACATTTTTTTTGCACCTTTCCAATTGAGTCGTGCTATAGTTTTTGGTGAAAACAACATGATCATGGCTGTAAATAGTAACACATATAAACAGAGTTCTTAGCTAAGCCACAGAGTAATGATATTTCCTTCTTGGTCAAGTTTTTCTTATAGTTCATAATTGCTATCTTTTTATTAACTTATTTTTCTATTAATTGTCAGTCTGTGCACGGTTAGAAGAGAGACCCCAAAAGGCCATCTGGACACTCTTGATGTGGCCGTGGCTTGGCATTGGGGGTCTTTGCAGTGATGAGTTGGGGTAGTCCATAGCCAAGCCCTCTCAACATAGCAACCCAGCCACACTGCTGATTCCCTCTCGGGACTGTGGAATGGCAGGACTCTACCCCTCATGCATGACTGTTGTCCTTGGACATCCCTTCACTATTTCCTGGGAATTCCTACATGGGACTTGTTGGTTTCTGGATCCCTTGCATTCGTCTTTCATGTTGAACTTCTTCATTTCTATGGAGCGTGTATTTCAATAACTGCCCCTGAAAGGATATGTGAGAATTCCACAGTTTGAAATCCTGCATGACGGAAAAGGTCTCAGTTCCGAGTCCCATAATAGTTTGGCTAGGTATGGAATTCTAAGTTTGAAACATTTTCCTGCCAAACTTTGAAGCCCACGTTCCCGTTATCTCCTAGTTTCCAGTTTCCAGTGTTGCTGTTGAGACGTCTGATGCCATTTTTATTTTTAGTCCATCTGTGACACACACTTTTTTTTCTTTCTTGGAGATAAGGGGGAGATACCAGAAACTTTTAAAACCTCCTTATCTCTTTGTGTTCTAAATCTCTCAGTAGTATGAATATTTCTTCATCGATTGGCCTGTACACTTGCTGAGCCCTTTAAATTAGAAACCTGGGTCCTCCAGTTCTGGTAAAAATGCACTTAATAATTTTTTAAATAATTTTCTCCCCTTCATTTTTCTGTTCCTATTTTCTAGCACTTAGTAGATATTAGACCTCCTGGATTGATTCTTCAGGGAAACAAATTAGTCATTCATCTTTTCTTTCTTGTTTTTTAAGCTCATTGTCTTTTTGTTCTACTTTCTGGAGTTCCTTGACTTATCTTCTAACCAAACTATTCAATTTTGAATTTCTGCAGCTGTATTTTTAAGTTCTAAGAGCTCTTATTTTCTGAGTGTTCCTTTTTAAAACTTATAGCATTTTACCAGCCCCAAGAAGCCCAACCCGACCCCTACCCCTTTTAGGCACTATCTCCCACAAGGACAACAACCGATGTTAATTCTAACACCACAGACGAATTTGCCTGTGTTTGAAATCTACATAAATGAAATCACACAGTCTATACTCTTTTGTGTCTGGCTTCTTTCAATCAGCATTACGTTTATATGATTCATCCATGTGGCATATAGTTGTGGTTTATTCTTTCTCATTGGTGTATAACATTCTGTCCTGTCAATATACCACAATTAATTTCCATTCTGCTGTTGATGGCGTTGTGTAATTTCTGGATTGGGGCTATTATGAACAGAGATGCTATAAACATTTCAGTATATGTCTTTTTGTGAACATAGGTACGCATTTCTGTGGAGTTTATACCCAGGGGAGGAATTGCTGGGTTTCAGGGCAGACGTTGGATGCCTGTTAAATAGCTCTCCAAAATGGTTGTACCAACTGACACTCCCGTCAGCAGGGTATGAGAGTTTCAGTTGTTTCACAGCTTCGTTGGTCCGTGGTATGTCCTACCTCTTCCATTACAGCCGTTCTGGTAGGTGTGTAAAAGTATCTCATATGGTTTTTTTGTTTATGTTTTTTAAAACAGCTTTAATGAGATATAATTTACATACCATAAAAATCGCCCATTGTAAGCATTCAGTTTATTTTTAGTAAGTGGATACAGTTGTGTAACCATCCATCACCCAAGTCCAGTTTTAGAACATTTCCATCACCCCAGAAAGTTCCCCAATGCCCATTTGTCATTCCTCCGCCCACCCCCACCCCCAGACAGCCACTGATGTGCTTGTTATGTGGCTTTAATTTACATTTCCCTGATGACTAATCAGGTTGAGCCCTTTTTCATAGGGCTATTAGCCATTTGGATATCCTCTTTTGTCAAGTTTCTGTTCAAGTTTCTTTGCCAACTTCCTTGTCTTTTTCATACTACTTTGGAAAAGTTCTTTATAAGTTTGGTATGTGAGTACTTTGTCACATAAATATATCACGAACATATTTTCCCACTCTGTGCTTTACTTTTTCATTCTCTTAGTAGTTGATTTTGATAAATAGAAGTTCCTAATTTTAATATAATCTGATTTATTTTTTTTTTCTTATATGATTAAATTCTTTTCTGTCCTGTTTAAGAAATCTTTTTTTTTTATTCCAAGATCACGAAGATGTAGTCCTACTTTTCCCTAAAGGCCTAATTGTTTAAAGTTTCACATTTGGTTTTGCAATCCACCTGGAATTGATATTTGTATGTGGTGTGGGGTAAGGGTACAAAAAAAGTTTTATGGACACATAGGTATCTAATTGACCCAGTGTCATTTACTAAAAAGGGTATCCTTTCCCCAGTGACCCGCAGGATCGCCTTTGTCCTCAGGCAGGTGCAGGTCTCTCTCTGACTCTCTTTGGTTCCATGGGTCAATTTGTTTCCTCTTGCCCATGCCACACAGTCTTAATTGCTATATGTTCCTATAAGTGCTATAGCATTCTCTTCTTGTTTTATGAGCGCAGTATTTTGTCTCTATAAGGATTTTGACTAGTATTGGAAGTTTTCTTCTGCTCCCTACATTATCTTTATTTCCTCCAAGCTCTTTTTTTTTTTTTTTCCAGTTTGTCTTGGTCTCTGTAGTTCGTGCTGGCAGCTTTCCTTAAATGTGAGTAATTCTTGCCTGGCCTTTCATATTTACAAGTAAGGCTCTAAGAGGTCGATTGGAAACTCTGAGTGGGTGAATAGGGCTCGCCATTTTGCGGACGTCTTGGGGGTGCTAGGGCAGGGACATCACTCTTTTAGCCATTAGTTCCTTAGCAGTGAAATTTCTGATCTCCTGACTGGGCATAGAAGGCTCACTGCCAAGATCTTGGGTGGCAAGTGGAGAAGAACTGGGGCGTTTCACTTCCCAGAATGCCAACCTTCTCTTAATTCATCTGTTCTCAGGAACTTGCACCCCCTCCACACATACCCAGCTTATGCCTGGAGTACCAAATGCAGGGGGACCTCCAGCTCAGCATTTCAGAGTAAATTTCTGGCCTCTTCCAGGTGCTAGCTGGCTGTCATTTGGTTGCAGGGAGTGGGGAGGGACCTGCTCCTCTTAAAGAATTTCTACAGCTCTCATCTCTACCCACACTCACCTCTCAGCCACAGCGTCCCAGACTGGAATCTCTCCAGGGTCTGCCATGTGAACGTGATGCGTTTGTCCAGATCTTTGTCCATTTTGCAGTTTGTTTTCTGCCTATGTTCAGACCTCATCAGCCTTTATCACAAAACAAGAGGAGAATGTTGTGAGAGCCCAGCTCTCTCCCCGCCGAAACTCAGTTCCCATTCACATTTTCGCTTCCCATCATTCCAGATTTTGCTGGCATTTCTTGCTTGCTCTAGTCCCCTCTCCCTTCCTTGTCCTTTTGAGTTTACCCTTTTTTATGCTTTTGCTATCAATTTTGGTGGGTTTTAGAGGGTGTGGGCTTGTTCTTCTGCGGGTGACTAGAATCACCCTTTGAGCTTTGCATACTCCCTGTTCTTTCTCTCTGGAATGTTCTTCCTATCTCTCTTCTCTTTAGCGGCCCATCGTCATCCTCAGGTCTCAGCACAGCATGTCACCTCCTCAGGGAAGCCTTCCCTGAATACTTTCTCAAGTAGAGTAGCCCCCTGCAACCCAGTTCCATTCTCATCAACACCATCAAGCTTGTGGTATCCTTGCCGGAGGGTATGAGTGAGCCACACCTCGCCGCTATTTCCTTTACAGCCTTTACTACACTCTTGAATCACTTATTTCTTGATGGGTTTACTCAGTACCCATTTCGCCCTCAGCAGCCTGTGGGGTGCACAACAGACATATAGTCAACATCTGTACCAAAAGGTTTAGAGGGGAAAAGGTGCCCCTTACCTGGGCAACTGGGACTGGCAGACTGTAAGCCAGGGGTTGGGATCTTCTGCCCATGTGGTACCACTAAACGAGCTTGTCACATGTCACAACATGGACAGCAGGGCTGAGGGCTGAGGCTCGCAGGGGCTGGGTGCATGGGGTGCTCAGAGTACTTGGCACCTGACCAACCTAGCCTCACCCTCTCACCACTCCAGACAGACCCGGTGCGACTGACCCAGCTGTATGAGCAGGCTCGGTGGGACCTGCTGCTGGAGGAGACTGACTGCACTGAGGAGGAGATGATGGTGTTTGCAGCCCTGCAGGTGCCAGGCAGGCCTAGGGGCCCAGGTGGCTGGGTGCAGGCCAGTCCCGGGGCAGGAAGGGACTTCCGGAATGGGGCCCCATCTCTGGGGAAGCTCAGCTCAGGGCACAGTGAGGGGAATGGGCTGCCACTAAGCCCTCCCTGGCCATGTGCCCCACTCAGTACCACATCAATAAGCTGTCCCAGAGTGGGAAGGTGGGCGAACCAACTGGCATGGACCCCGGGCTGGATGACCTGGACACAGCCCTGAGCAACCTGGAGGTGAAGCTGGAGGGGTCAGCACCCACAGACATGCTGGTGAGGAGGGGCTCCGATCAGGGACGGGGGTCAGGGCCAAGCACAGGGACCGGGACTGGCTCTGACTCCTCTCCTCCGTAGGACAGCCTCACCACCATCCCAGAACTCAAGGACAATCTCCGGATCTTCCGGTGAGTTTGAGAATGAAGCTGGCAGTCCTGCTGGAGGGGACCGGTGTGGAGAGAGGGCATGTCACCACCTCCCGCGTCCCCTCAGGCCCCGGAAGCTGACCCTGAAGGGGTACCGCCAGCACTGGGTGGTGTTCAAGGAGACCACGCTGTCCTACTACAAGAGCCAGGACGAGGCCCCGGGCGACCCCATTCAGCAGCTCAACCTCAAGGGTGAGTGGCTGGGGCAGGGACACGGGCAGGGCTGTGTGCCGGCCAGGTGAACACTCTCACCTGTTCCCTCCTGAGGGCCAAAGAAGAAGCCCTCTGTCCTGAGGTAGCTGTGCAGGGCTGGCATTTGCCCGGGAGCCTCTCAGGCAGGGCTCCCCCTCTGTGGCCTTCTATAGCCCACCCCTTCTTCTCCCTCCAGGCTGTGAGGTGGTCCCGGATGTCAACGTCTCAGGCCAGAAATTCTGCATCAAACTCCTGGTGCCCTCCCCCGAGGGCATGAGTGAGATCTACCTGCGGTGCCAGGATGTGAGGGCTGAGCGGGGGCTGGGGCTGGGCTGAGGCTGGAGTGGGGACAAAGACAGGGGCAGGGGGCTGAACGAGAGCCTGGCCTGCCCCTCACCACCCTCCCCCGTCCTCTCGCCCCAGGAGCAGCAGTATGCCCGCTGGATGGCCGGCTGCCGACTGGCCTCCAAGGGCCGCACCATGGCGGACAGCAGCTATGCCAGCGAGGTGCAGGCCATCCTGGCCTTCCTAAGCCTGCAAAGGACAGGCGGCGGGGGCTCGGGCAACCACCCCCAGGGCCCTGACGCCGCCTCCGAGGGCCTCAACCCCTATGGCCTTGTTGCCCCCCGCTTCCAGCGAAAGTTCAAGGCCAAACAGGTGCCAGAGGGAGTGGGAGGTGGGAATGACCATGGCATTTGCCCGCCTATCTTTGGGCCCTGGAGCTCCATCCACAGAGCTTTTCTCTGGAAAGCCACGTGCTCGGTTATTGCTTCTCCTACCACGTCCCTGAGACAGAGTGCGCTGGTCCTTTCCCTCTGCAAGGGGGGGTCACAGTCCAGCCGCCCATGTGCACCTCAGCGCCTGGCTCAGCTCATTTTGCTGAGTGGTGGTGACAGGGTGCATTCTGGTGGCTCCACAATGGACACTGGCCCTGCCCCAGGCTTAGCGTCCTGTCTCCCTGATGGGGACAGGCAGGGGGGCCTCAGAGACTTTGGTGGCCCCTCACCAGTGTGGTCCCACAGCTCACCCCACGGATCCTGGAGGCCCACCAGAACGTGGCCCAGCTCTCGCTCTCTGAGGCTCAGCTGCGCTTCATCCAGGCCTGGCAGTCCCTGCCGGACTTTGGCATCTCCTACGTCACGGTCAGGTACGAGCCCGCCATCGCCCACTCTGCCCTCACCTGCTGCCTAGTGAGCAGCGCCCTGAAGCTTGCCTTCCTGTTCTCTGTGGGCAGACCTGACTGTGGGCACCCCATGTGCCCCCACATCCTGCATCCCCACAGCAAACATGAGAGAGAGAGAGAGAGAGAGAGAGAGAGATTGAGATTATAGAGATAGACAGAGACAGAGACAGAGATAGAGATAATCAGGCCAGCTGAGTAGGAGACCCAGCGGCTGTACCAGCTCTGCCATGGACCATTCCCTCTCCGGGCCTCAGTTAGCTGGTCTGTAGGACAGGGCCAACACTGGCTGCTGTGACAAGGAGTGCCCCCCTTGCCCGTTTTCCAAGCCTGCAAAGATATGAGCGAGGCATGGACCATTTGCCCGATACTGTTAAATGCTATAATGATCATATCAATTAACCCCCACTATCCAGATGAGGAACTTGAGGAACTTGAGGCCCAAAGGACTTTGCTCCTGAGCACCGTGTCGAGCTGTCTGGGAGGGCTCTGGGGCCATGCAGGGTGGGGCCCCGGCTCACAATCTGTCCCCTTGGGGGCCAGGTTCAAGGGCAGCAGGAAAGACGAGATCCTGGGCATCGCCAACAACCGACTGATCCGCATCGACCTGGCCGTGGGCGACGTGGTCAAGACCTGGCGCTTCAGCAACATGCGCCAGTGGAATGTCAACTGGGACATCAGACAGGTGGGCCCAGCGTGGGGGTGGGGGTAGGGACGGGGGGGGGGCGGGGCCACACCCGTCCAGGGCAGGGGCCGCTCCCTCACCTTGCCCCCTCCTGCCCCTCTGCCTGCCTGCCCTGTAGGTGGCCATCGAGTTTGATGAGCACATCAACGTGGCTTTCAGCTGTGTGTCCGCCAGCTGCCGCACTGTGCACGAGTACATCGGGGGCTACATTTTCCTGTCAACCCGGGAGCGGGCTCGTGGGGAGGAGCTGGATGAGGACCTCTTCCTGCAGCTCACGGGGGGCCACGAGGCCTTCTGAGGCGCGTCTGATTGCCCCTGTCCCGCTCACCACCTGCCATGGCCACTCATAAGCCCACACACTCTGGGACTCACTGCCCACACCCTCTCCAGACACGCATCGAGCTGGGCACATTCACCCACTGTCACTGGCTTTGTGCAGACAAGGGACCTGGCCGGGCCTGACTCTGCCATCCCCCAGGCCAGGGGAGTGGGCCCTGAGCTCTCTAGTGCCTGCCCTTCCCTTGTCTGAGTGACTGAGACCAACACCCCTGACCTAGCCGGCCGAGCACAAGAGGAAGACCAGCCGTAGCTACAGGATGATTCGTGACTTCAAACTGGAGTTTCTTTTTTATCTTTTTACATTTCTTTTTTTTAAAATAAATATTTTATTGTTGGATCATTGTTCTTCCTCTGGAGGTGTGCCTGGGGCCACTCTGACACTCTGTCCCTTCATTATCAGACAAGGAGAGGGGTTTTCCTGAGATAGAGACGAGGTGGTTAGAGAAAGGGAGACCTAAGTCAGCTTGGGGTTGGTGGCTGGGGAAGAGTGAAGGGCAGAAGGCACGGGCTTCAGGCACAAAGAATGGGGGTGCAGTGGTGGTGCTCACGGGTAGGGCGCAGCTGCAGGGCCTCCTTGAAGTACTTGGGAAGCAGGAAGCCATCAGCGTTCCCTGGAGTCAGGATCACCCCATTGGCAGAACGGAAGAAGGGGATTCCATCTGCAGACAGAACAGAGATGTGACTCATGCCCTCTCTGAAGGCCTAGGGTGGTCCCCGCTGTGTCCAGACTCACCTGCCAGGGCCAGGGGCCCGTTGATGAACACGGCCACTTCGCAATTTGGCCGCATGCCTGCAGAGACAACGAGCTGGGGCTTGGGGGGTCTGGGGTAAAGAGGGTGCTGCTGCATGGCCTTGGACAAAAAAAGGCTAAGACGCTTGGAGGGGACCCTGGGAGGACAGAGTGGGTGGGAGTGGCCAGAGGGGAGGCACTAACCACTGATAACACCAGGGTCCCCAGGCAGTCCCGGAGCCAGGTGGATGTGAGTCCTTCCCCTGCAAGACAGACCCCTGAGGAGGATCGAGGGCCAGTGCTGCCAGAATGTTCCATGGACGAGCATCACGGGCAGGGCCTGTGGGGTCTCTAGGGGTATTAGCTCCAACTCAGGTACCTAGCATGGGCGAGAGGATGGGCAGCAGTGAGCTCCCCTCCTAGGCAGGGGTCCCACCTGGCTCCCCGACTTGTTCCTTTATCCCCCACCTGCAGGGAGTGACCTTGATTGGCCCGGATGAGAGGACCAGTGCTGGGGTCTCCCGGCTGTAGGGCGAAACGCTGCTTCCCATTGGTGTGCACCACGCGCTGCACATCTTCCGCTGAGAAGCTGCGGAACTGGGGCAGCTGCAGGAGGGCGCCCAGGGGCACGAAGCCGTCTGTGGGCAGGGGGGGTGCTCAGGAGCTGAACTTGCTCTGGCCTGGGCCAGAGTTAACAGGAGGAGCCACGGCAACCGGAACTGGGCCTGGGCTTGTGAGTCACAGGGGCTCATCTGTGTGACCTGTAGAAAAGTCTCCCCTGTCTGGGCTTCAGTTTCCCCAACTGACATGGAAATAAGATCTGCCTAATGGAGAGTCGCAAAGATAAAGTGACCTTTTTTAGCACAGAACTTGGCCCAAAGTAGGCACTCAATAAGCCGCATTTGCACTAACTGCCCCACCCCCCAGCGCCTGCTCTTGGGATGTGTTTATTGGGCCACTGGGCTGGAAGTATCGCCAAGTCTGGCCTAGAGAGAGGCTCCTTTCCCAGTTTGCCCCAGACATGATATTGGGCTCTGGGCCTTGGTCTTCCCTGTCCATGGACATGGAAGGATGTGCCCTCTGTGCTGTCCCCATAGGGCCATCGTGGGAGCTATGGCGAAGGGCAGTCAGACAGGCTCATCCAGCTCCTTGCGCTGGAGCCCCTCCTCGCCCCAGCCTCCAAGACCTTCACTTACCGGCTCCCATGGGAAGCCCCAGCTTCAGGGCTCCGTGGCGCAGGGCGTAGGACAGAGCCTTGGACAGTTGCACATCTCTGTCCTGCAAGAGCCCAGAGGTAGCCCCTTGTCCCCATGATGACCCTGACCTGCAGCCCACCCTGAACTCTGACCTGCTGCAGGGGGAGGCCCGAGGGAGAGGAGGCCCTGCGCTCTCTGGGAATAGGATGACCCATCACCCCCACTCCCACCCCACCGGCATTTCCCAGGGAGGCTGGGCTTAGAGTCCTCTGCCCTCCCACCAGGGGCGGTGGTGGTAAGGGAGGGGAGGGGTGCACCTTTTCCAGGGGTCTATGAGCCCTTCTATCCCTGGGCCCTGTTGCTTCCTGCTTCCTTCTTCCAGAGGAGTTCATGGCCAAAACCTATGTGGGCAGCAGTGACATATGCAGACTGTTACAGGACCCTCCTGTGTCTCCATCCTGCCCTGAAAGTCACAAAGCTTCAAGTTGTGAGCTGGGAAGGGGATATTCAGCTCATTAAATTCACTTCCCACCCCAACTCCCTGGTGTAGATAGGTAAACGGAGGCCCAGCAGGCAAGACTTGCCCAAGGTCACACTGTCAGCGACGGAGCCCAGGGAAGCCGAGCCACTGCGGTCCAGGCTCGCGGATCTGCCCCGCGAGGAGGGCCTGAGGAGGCGGGGCCGAACTCCGGAATAACGACGCGGAAGATCAAGGCAGGACAGGACAGACGCCGCGGAGAACAGACGCGGAGGTTCTCCTGGCGGCTGAGCCCGCGGGCTCCTGGGCGCCAGGACCCGCCAATGAGAAGTCAAGGAAGGAGGGGCGGGCACTTCCGCTCCGGGTAGAGGGGCGGAGGCTGCGGGTTGGGGCTGAGTCTGCCGAGTGCCAGCTGGAGGCAGCCGCTTCCGGGCCCTGGTGAAGGTACCTGCGCGTCCAGGGTTGGAAGCAGGAGCCCTGGGTTTGGGAGACGTGGGCATTAGAGAGTGATTGGACCCAGGACCTCTGGGTGATAGGGGTGCCCGGGAGTCCCAGGGATGTCTGGTAGCAGGAGTCTCTGGCTCTCTCTGGATAAGACACTTTACTACCCAGTGGGGTACAGAAGGGCTGGGGGTATCTTTAGGAGGTCTGTGGGTGGCTGTGGGTTCCCAGGGTGACAAGTCTGGCTGTGACCTCTCCAGAGCTGCCCTGTCCAGACCATGGACCCTGAGGTGTCTTTGCTGCTGCAGTGCCCCCCGGGTGGGCTGCCGGAGGAGCAGGTACGGGCTGAACTGAGCCCAGCCTACGACCGTCGCCCACTGTCAGAAGGGGACAAGGCCATCGCTGCCATCTGGGAGAGCCGGCTACAGGCCCAGCCTTGGCTTTTTGATGCCTCCAAGTTCCGCCTGCACTCTGTCACCCTGGCACCCACTGGCTCGCCAGGGCCACAGCTTCTCCTGCGCCTAGGTCTTACTTCCTACCGAGACTTCCTGGGCACCAACTGGTCCAGCTCTGCTGCCTGGTTGCAACAGCAAGGGGCTGCAGACTGGGGTGACAAGCAAGCCTACCTGGCAGACCCACTGGGGGTGGGCGCCGCACTGGTCACTGCGGATGATTTCCTTGTCTTCCTGCGCCGCTCTCAGCAGGTAGCTGAGGCACCTGGGCTGGTGGACGTGCCTGGTGGGCACCCTGAGCCTCAGGTGAGATTCCAGACTGCGCACAAAGACCCAGATGGCTCAGCTTTTGTTTTCCTTATCTCTCGAAGGAGGAACTGTCCTGGTACTTCTCTGAAAGTCTCTGCTCAAGGCAGCCCCCTGGCCTCCCCACTGTTCCCTGCTCCAGACCTGTGGGAAGCTAGGGAATGGGGTCAAACAGTTAGCTGGACCTCTGGTTGTCCATCTGGAATAAGAGGGCCTAAGTTAGGTGATCACCAACACTCTTACACTGTGCCCCAAAAGGCCATCAGGACCAGCAAGTATGGGGAAGGCAGGGCAGGAATAAGTGGGGAGCAGGGGCTGAGCCTGACCTCTCACAGGCCCTGTGCCCTGGTGACAGCCCCCTGCACAAAGACCTCCCTGGAGAGCTGGTGGTACATGAGCTCTTCTCCAGTGTCCTCCAAGAGATCTGTGATGAGGTGAGTGAAGTGTGGGCCCGAAGGGAGGTGGTAGAACATGCCAGAATTCCTTGGTCTGGGCTGATGGGAGGGTCTGCAGGCATGTGGCATTGAGAGAGGAACTTGGCTTTGCAGCCGGGCACACTTGGAGTGGAATTCTAGCCCTCACTTCTGTGTACCTCGGGTTCTTCCTCTTTATAATGGGAACAATTATAAATACCTCATCTACTCACCTCGGTCGGGTTTGTTGAAAAAATGAGTAAATAGTTGATTTATCGACTTGCATTGGGTGATGCTAGGCAAATTGTTCTAGCCCTCCGGTTCTGGTTTTCCCATCTGCAAAATGAACATGCTAATGATCTGACATCCTGTGATTCTGAGCACTTGAGCTACAAACTGTAAAATGACGTACAAGGGTAATGCATGTGCTGTTCTCCATTGAGAGAGGCAAGATGTGGGCAGTGGGCACTGACAGGTGGGACCCCTGGCCCCAGGTGAACCTGCCACTGCTCACCCTGAGCCAGCCGCTGTTACTAGGCATCGCCCGAAATGAGACCAGTGCCGGCCGTGCCAGTGCCGAGTTCTACGTCCAGTGAGTGAGCTCTGGGGGACAGAGTCCTGGGTCTTGTGGTAGGTGGGTATTGAGGGGTGTGGCTGCGGCAGCTGGGTCTCCAGGGGCTTGGCATTCACCAGGGCACACTTATGTCCTTGTCTAGGTGTAGCCTGACTTCTGAGCAGGTGAGGAAGCACTACATGAGTGGGGGACCTGAGGCCCATGAGTCCACGAGAATCATCTTTGTGGAGGCAGAGGTGCGAAGTGGCAAAGTTTTGCTTGAATGAGTAGCTGGGTTGGGACTTGCAGAGGCCTGGTGATGTATGTCTTTCTTGGCGGGCCGGGTCAAATAGGACTCCGAAATCTCTCAGAGCTTTCTTCCAGAGCCACAAGGCCTCATTGGCATGCTCACAGCCCAAGGGAGAGGGCCAAGGACCTGTTCGGCCCCCTTAACATGTCTCCCTAGGGACCCTGCAGTGCAGAGGGCTCTGAGGCTTGGAAACTAGGCACAGCTCCTGCAAAAGACCCGAGGGGTGGATGTCTGGATTTCACTGTCTCTCCACAGAGCGTGCGGAGGTTTCAGGAGATGGATATGTGGGCCGAGCTCTGCCCCTCAGCCAAAGGAGCCATCTTCCTCTACAACAGAGTCCGGGGAAGTCCCACCTGAGTCGCCCTAGGGTCCCTAGCCCTATCACATCTCAGAAGACAATAAAGGACTTTATTCTTGGATTTGGTTGGCATCTTCTGTTTCCGTGAGACAGAGAAGGGCCGCTGGGAGACCGGGGTGGGTGAGAGAGACAAGTGACTTGGGAAAAAAGTCTCGCCTCAGTTCCCCTCTGCAAGCTGGGGTGAGAGCCGTGCCCCCTTGTCAGGCTCTGGTGAGAGGCCTGGGTGACCGTGGGGTGGAAGCTGCTCTGTGAAGTGTCTCGCTGAAAAGCGGAATAAGAGCCATGTTCGCGGGACAGAGCGACGGCAGCTGGGCCGAATGTTTCACTGACGGTCAAGCTCGATGCCGCCCGCTTTCCAAGCGGACAATCGCGCCTTTCAGCGCATCTAAGACGTTCGGCCTTGATGGGCGGGCCTGAGGAGTCGAAGGCCAATGGGCTACGGGGATAGGGCCTCCCTCGCACCTTCCGGCTCGGCGGGCGTGGACTGGGCGCCTAAGCCAATGAGAATGTGGGGGGCAGGGCCTGGATCGGCGTAGGAAATGGCGGCGGCCCGGGAGTCCGTGAGTTTAGCGGGGGCGGGGCTTGACGTGACTCCTCCTCCATCTGTTCCCCAAGTTGTCCCGGTGGGAAGCGGGGTTTCTGCGCCGGAGGACTGGTTGTCCAGGGACCAAGGCCAGTGTGGAGAAGGGTCCGGGTTAGGGGCAGGACACATCCAGGACACTGGGGTCTAGTCTTGAGCAAGAAGGCTCCACCTGCCCTGAGTCTCCCCGGCCTGCTTCAGTTTTCCTTCGCAAGTTAAATGGGGCCAGACCCCTTCCCTCGGCCCCCAGGGTGCTTGAAGTCTGATTCCGATGCACTCTTTGTGGCCTCCTTTCACCAGCTGCCCGCCTGCCGCCATGCTGCCCCTGCGCCTATGCCGGCTGTGGCCCCGCAGCCCTCCCACCCGGCTCTTCGCAGAGGCCGCCCGGCAGCGGTGAGTCGGTCGCCGGGGGCCCGGTGTCGGCTCGGTGGTTCAGTGGGTTTTTGTTGAGGGCCTGTCAAGCCTTACGCACTGACCTAGGTGCTTGAGATAGTTGTGATCTCTCTACTCTGATCAGGTGCCTTACAGGCTTTTCTCACCTTCACTGCTGAGGACACAGAGAGAACCACCAAGGTTATACAGCGAGTTTGAGCCCAAGCCAAACCCAATGCACTTTCCACAACTCCTGTGGTCGTCAAGCATCATTAACCACCGGGGGCGGAAAGGGGGGGGGGCGGGACAGGTATAAAATGCAGATTCCTGGGCCCTGCTCTGGAATTCTGATCTGCAGGAATGAGGTGGAGGCTCAGGAATCTGTTTTTTTAAACAAGCTTTTCAGATGTTTCTGACACAAGGAGTCTGAGAACTACATTTTGAGATATTCTGATCTGCAACATTGCCAAAACACTCAAAAAGAGGGATGAATTGGAGATAGCTCTCCCTTAGCACATGCCTCAAGCCCTCAGCCCCTGGTTGCTGAGTTGAAGGATGTGGCCCAAGAGAGCTGGGAGGGGTAGGGAAAGTGTATCCTGTGTTTCCTTCGCCCCTGCAATTTTGGGCCTCTCTCCACAGATCTGGCCCCAGTAACTACTATGAACTATTGGGGGTGCATCCTGATGCCAGCACTGAAGAAGTTAAACGAGCTTTCTTCTCCAAGTCCAAAGAGGTACCAGTGGTCCTAAGCAGGGAGTAGGAAGGGGAAGTCTGAGCCAGATGGGATGCACTCCAAATTCCCAGGAGGAGCTTAGTGGCTCACTCTGGCTTCTGCCACAGTCCCTCAGCATGCATATGGAGGGGTGTGCCCCAAGGGCAGAGGTCTGGCTGGGCAGGAGGAAAGCCAAGAGTCCTATCTGATGGGCTGGACCTGGTTTTCTTGACTCATCTGCTCTTGAGAAAGCCTAGGCCAAGGCATATAGTGAGAACCAGGCAGAGGGAGGGGAGGGGGGCCTCTTGACACTCTGGCCTTTTGGAGGGGTGGCTGTCCTAAGGGCTTGAGAATGAGGGTCACTCCCCAGACAGGACCTCTGGGAATGGTTTTAGCCCTTGTGGGTGGACATTTATTGAGATGGTTCCTGGGAAGGAGCATTGGAAGGGACATGAGATGAGGGGTGTCCCACCCCCTCCCAGCTGCACCCTGACCGGGACCCCGGGAACCCAGCCCTGCACAGCCGCTTCGTGGAGCTGAGTGAAGCGTACCAAGTGCTCAGCCGGGAGCAGAGCCGCCGCAACTATGACCAACAGCTCCGCTCAGCAACTCCCCCAAGGTCTTCAGGAACCGCAGCCCATCCCAGGTCTGCTCATCAAGCACACAGGTATAGTATCTTGCTGCTAGCTTGCCCTGCCCCAATCTCCTGAGGAACCTTATCAGCACACTGTCCCTTTTTCCCTCCTAACAGCTCTTGGGCACCCCCCAATGCACAGTACTGGGCCCAGTTTCATCACGTGAGGCCTCAGGGACCAGAGTCAAGGCAGCAGCAGCACAGACACAACCAAAGAGTCATGGGGTACTGCCTCCTGATCATGCTGGCAGGCATGGGCCTGCACTACGTTGCCTTCAGGTGCATCTCAGGCTTCCCCTGGGAGTGGTGGGCAGAGGGCAAGAGGGGGGATGAAGCCTTGTGTGGTCAGCCAGCCATCCGCACCACCCCTGTGGCCTGCACTCTTGTGTCTCTCCAGCTAAGAATTGCACAAAGTAGGTCTCTGGAGCATCTCCTCACTTAGTAAAAGCAGCTCTGCAAAAGGCTATTGTTGTCCTTTTCAGTTTTTTTAAATAACTTGAAGGTAAATTTTTGGTGCTGGCCGCTAGGGAGTGATAGAGCCAACCAAAATCATGCACAAGAAAGAAATACATTTTAACTGTCCTCACCAGTAACTGTCCTCATGTTTGGCAGTCACCTGTCTCATTGCCTTTCTCATGCCATCACTCTGAGGTTCTACAGCAAAGATACCTAAAGGCAGTACCCACCAACAGCCTGCCTAGTTCAGTGATGGAGTTAGACATACGAGCCTTTGTAATCTGTGAGGACCACCCTGATGTTCAGTGTTGCTGTCACCACCTTTAACAGGACAGCCAGGGACTTGGGTTGCCATTGGACCCTGGACAAGCCCAGCTACTCTGCACTTCTCCCTACCCAGCACAGGCAGTTAGGCTGAAGTCTCCACAGATGTAAAGCTGTGAGACCCTAGAGTAGGGTACAGGGGGTGGGACTTGGGGGACTCAGGGTTAATTGTAACCCCTGTGCAGGAAGCTGGAGCAGATGCACCGTAGCTTCATGGACGAAAAGGATCGGATCATCACAGCTATCTACAATGACACACGGGCCCGGGCCAGGTCTGTCCCTGCTCTATCCTGCCCTCTCTTCACTGTCCTGGCACCACCCTCCAGGATCCCTGTCCCGACCACGCCTGTGCTCTCTCCTGCAGGGCCAACAGAGCCAGGCTCCAGCAGGAGCGACAGCAGAGGCAGCAGCTGCAGCCACCACCTGGGCCTCCCCAAGGCCCAGGAATCTTGCCCCCAGGCACCAGCCCCTGAGCAGCTCACCTGTGTGGGGTCTGCTGTGTTTCCTGCGGGACTCCCCACTCCTCAAAATGCATGCAATAAAGTGGTTCTCAGCGCTCGTGTCCGACTCCCTCCTTCAGGCCCACCACCCCGGGCCCTGGCCTAGCCTTGGGACAGTGCCCCGCCCTCCGGGTTCTGGCTGCAGCGGCGGCAACTCAGGAGCCCGGCCCCCTGGGCGGTGCGTCCCCTTTCCCCTGCTGCGGAGGGAGGGGGTGTGTGGGGAGGCGGGCCCGCCGGCAGCCTCGCCCCCCATTGCCCCCGCCCCGCCCCTGCCCCGCGGCCCGGTGGGGAGCGCGTGTCTGGGTCACATGAGCCGCCCGCCCGCTAGCCCGGGCCCGGCCCCCTGCCGCCCCCGCCGTCCCCGCCGCCCGCCGCCCGCCACCGCCACCGGCCGTCCGGCTCCTCCGGCCACTGCCGCTGCGCTGCGCTGCCTGCGCCCAGGGCTCGGGAGGGGGCCGCGGAGGAGCCGCCCCCCGCGCCCGGCCCCCGCCCGTCGCGCCCGAGCCCGCGCCATGGGGCTCTGGCTGCCGCCGCCCCCGGCTCCGCCGGGCTAGGGCGATGCGGGCGCCTTCGGCGCGCGGCCCCCGCGGGCACCATGAGCCCCCTGCTCCGCCGCCTGCTGCTCGCCGCGCTCCTGCAGCTGGCCCCTGCCCAGGTACGTGTCCCCCCGACATCCCGCCCGCCTGCCGTGCCCTCTCTCAAGGTTGGCGGAAGTTGGGGAGGCGAGGAGCGGCCTCGGCTGAGGGTATCCGCGGGTCAGGTCGCGATCAGGGTCGTAACGGGAGTTTGCTCGGGCCATCCCGGGGGAGATGTCCTTCCCTGCTGGCCTGCTAGCCCAGCCCCGGGGCCACTCCCCCGCCCCACCCCATCCCCTGGGCTCAGCTGGGGGCGGAGCCGCCTTAGTGCCCGCAAAACCTGGTTGGGCGCCCACTGTACCCACTTCTGACCTGCGGCCTCCAGAAAAGCCTGGTCCCCAGGCTTGGAGATTGGACTCTGCCAGCAGAGCGCACCAGTCGGGTAGTAAGCAGGGGAAGGTCCCAGGTGTCCAGGAGAGAACAGGTAAAGCTAGAGTGAACCCAGGACTAGAGCAATTAAGAAAAATGTCAGAGAGGAGTTGAAGCCTTCTGACTGCAAGAGCAGAGCTTTGGTGACGGTGACAGGGCTATCCCTAGCTAGAGTACACCTTGGGTCCAGGTCTCTTCTCTCCTACAGGGCCCTGTCTCCCAGCCTGATGCCCCTGGCCACCAGAAGAAAGGTAATGGTAACAACAGTATCTTCACTCTAGCCAGCACTGAAGTTTGCTGTGCGTCCATCATCTTGTGTAGTAATCAGCTGTTCTGTAAGATGCAAACTCATTTCACAGAAGCAGAAGTTGAGGCCGTGGGGTTCTTGGGTTCTGGATGAACAAACAGGTCAGGGGAAGGCGGGCAGAAGGTGGGACTAGTGGAGGGTAGCTGTGACACAGGAACCAGGGAGAACAGCTGCTGGGCACAGGCTAGGGGAGCCAGAGTGCAGCTGTAGGCAACCCAGTGGAGACTTACCCCTTGCACATCTGTCCCCAGTAGTATCATGGATAGATGTGTATGCTCGTGCCACCTGCCAGCCGCGGGAGGTGGTGGTGCCTCTGACTGTGGAGCTCATGGGCACTGTGGCCAAGCAGCTGGTGCCCAGCTGTGTGACTGTGCAGCGCTGCGGTGGCTGCTGCCCTGACGACGGCCTGGAGTGTGTGCCTACTGGGCAGCACCAAGTCCGGATGCAGGTACTGGGGCAGGTGAAGTGTGCTTGGCTGCGGTGGATGCTGGCGCTCTGGGGGCTGAGGGGGTTATGGCCAGGGCCCTGGCTGGTGGGCAGGCTGTTCTCCCTCCAGCCCATGGACCATCCCCTTCTCTTCTTTTCTTTCTCATCGTGTCTGTTCTTCTAAGTGCAGATTCTCATGATTCGGTACCCGAGCAGTCAGCTGGGGGAAATGTCTCTGGAAGAACACAGCCAGTGTGAATGCAGGTGCCAGCCAGGCCCCACTTCTGAGCTCCCAGAAACCAGGCTTGGGGGGTGCTGGGCATGGTGGTACACTGCAGTGGGGACCAGGTTTCTGAGGGCAGAGCCTGGGGTCTGGGGCGAGAGAGTAGGATGCTCGGATTTCCTGATCTTCCTCCTCCTTGTCTCTGTTGGTCTCTCTTACTTTTCAGACCAAAAAAAAAAGAGAGTGCTGTGAATCCAGACAGGTGAGTCTTTGAGCTCCTGCCGAGGTGGGGTGGAAGCCAAGGCCCAGCGCCCAGGACAGGACGTAGGGTGTGGGTGGGGCGGGAACTGTACCAGCCTGTCAGGAAGGTGTGGTCCCCTCCCCTCTTTCTTCTCCCTCCTTTCCCCCCTTCTCCCCTTTCTTCTTCTCCCCAGTCTGTATGCTCTGAGCTGACCCCAGCTCCTTCCTGGGAAGACTCTTCCTTCCCGCCCCAGACATGTTGCTTCTCCTCCTAGGGCTGCCACTCCCCACCACCGTCCCCAGCCCCGCTCCGTTCAGGGCTGGGACTCTGCTCCTGGAGCACCCTCCCCAGCTGACATCACCCATCCCACCCCAGCCCCAGGCCCCTCTGCCCACGCTGCACCCAGCGCCGCCAGCGCCCTGACCCCAGGACCTGCCGCTGCCGCTGCCGACGCCGCAGCTTCCTCCGTTGCCAAGGGCGGGGCTTAGAGCTCAACCCAGACACCTGCAGGTGAGTTGTGGGGTGGCAGTTGCTTAGGAAGGCCCTGTCCTGGAGCAGGTCCAGGGTGAGCCTGCCAGTGGGAGAAGAGCCAGGAAAGGGGAAGCCGTTGAATGTGTTGAACAAATATTTACCAAGCGTCTGCTGGCCCTGGGATCCGCATAAACAAGGCTTACATTCTAATGCGGGAGTCCAACACAAAGACATGACGCCAGCAGACGCTGTCAAGTCCTGTGACAAGGGGCACTTGACATCCTTTCTGAGGGGTTGGAGATGTCCTGGAGGAGGTGACATCTGCCTGGAGTAAAAAGGAGAGAGACAGCTTTCCAATTTGCAAAGTTCTGGGCCTTCCCAGAAGCGCCTGTGGTAGACATTTGTCCTACCTTATGGGCTCTGAGAGGCCAGGGGACCTAGTGTAATCCTTGCCCAAGGACTTCTCACTACTCCTTCCACAGTAAGGCCATGGGTGGCATCAGGCGGGCTAGGCCAGTTGGGGCTTCCCAGGGGCGTTAGGGGGGAATGGAGTTCACAGACGGTAATGAGGGGCGAGTCCAAAGGAGCAGCTGATGAACTGCAGCAGCATGAAGACCCCTTTTCTTCCCTCCTTAGGTGCCAGAAGCTGCGAAGGTGACACATTGCTTTTCAGACGCAGTGGGGCCACTTACCTCACAGGCTATACCCCAGAGGGGGACTAGAGGGCAGCCTGGTGAGAACAGCACAGCCCCCCAAGACTTCAGCCCAGGCGGAAGCTGCTCCAGGACCTGGGCCTCTCAGGGGGCTTTCTGTCCATCCCTCGCCTCTATGTACTGCTGTCCAGCAGGGTGGGCAGAGTTGGATGAGACTTTGAGGCAGCAAGAGGGGTCGCATACCAACTTGGGAGAGAATGGGTTGTGTCTCATTTTGACCACCCTGTGCAAGTGAGCACCATACAACTGGCCCCTCTCTCCCCCAAGAACGCGATCCTCTATAAAGAACGGGAGTTGGGCTTCGGTATGAGAACTCTGACCCCCAACCCTGATAAAAAAAGATGGAAGGAGCTGTCCCTGCCTGTGTCACTCACTGTTTGTCACTGTTGCTGGTTTGGGTGTGAATGTCTGTCTCACTGCCTCCTAGACCCAGAGCTTCTTACTCCATTCATCGTGCACGTGGAGGAAATGAGGCTCAAGGTCCCACACCTGGTCACACAGAGCCAGAATCATGTATTCTTCACATTCATGTTATCGCCAGGCCCTGGGGAGTGCTGAGTCCCTGTACCCCTGCTCATCACAAGGGTTTTTTTTTTTTTTTTTCCTGGAGGGAGGTGGCCTGTTAATGGTCAGTGAGCTTGAGGCGGGACCCAGATTTGCTGAATGACCTTGGGTATCACTACCCCTCTCTGAGCCTCATGTTTCCTCAGGTGCACATGGAGGGAACATAATTGCTGTGGTCTGGGTCCTTGGGCTCCAGGAAAGTCACATGGTAGAAAAGAACACCCATCTTTCCTGCCCTGCACACTCTGTTTGCTGCCTTTCCTCCCTGTATCTTAACTCTAAAGCCATGTACCTGCCCTGTCTCCACCTCACTCCTACCTCCTTGAATGGGAAGCACCAAAGGTCTGTGGTTGGTGGGCTCGGTTTGGGAGACAAGCCCCCCTCACTCCAACCACACAGGTTTCTTCCACCTTCACAGCCCCTGCTTGGGACTCTCCTGACCTTTGCCCCAGCCCAAGCTCAGTGCCCAGGCTTCTGCCTGCTGCTTTCAGTACACCAGGGGCTGAGGGGTGAGTGGGTGGTCCAAAGACCAACTTTGGGCACAAATGGCTTTGCTCTGCTGAGGCAGGACACTCAGGGGCAGAGGTTAACTCAAAGCAGTCACTCTCATTGAGGCCTTCTCTGAGGTGTTAGATTGGAGGGTGCACTAGTGATTTTTTTGGGCCCAAGGCAAGAGGGGTGGAACCAGGAGACACAATTACTGAGAGTGATTAATGTTTTCATGACAGTCATACTATCAGCGGAAATGCCATGGCCCAACTGAGTGAGACATGTGGTGTAGGGACCTAGAGCAACCGCCTCCTGAGTCCATTTAGCCTCACTGGGCATGCACAATGCTTCCTATGCATCTCCTTGCTTATTCCTCAACTCTGAGGTCAGGGCTGTGACTATCCTTTTTCAGTTGAGATAGACTTAGGCTGATTGACCTGAGGTTTGATCACAAATCAGCTGTCTCCCCAACACATGTTTAGCTGCCTCGCAACGGTAGGTTCATTACTTAAACTGAGTTGTGTACTGGGCACTGCTGGGTGCTGGGGTGTCTGAAAGTTAGTTGGGGACCGGGCCCAGCCAGATCATTACAGCCTGACTCAGTGGTCTGTACGCAGCAAGTAGGCGCAGGCCTGGATGCTGGGAGAGTGAAAAGGACTAGAACATTCCATTAGTGGGCGAGGGCCTGGCTGTGCATACCATCGCCACAGTCCTGCAGGGGCCCTGTTGGGTGGGTGTCACTAAGCCCCTTCTTACAGAAACACCAGATCCTAACAGGCAAGGGAACTTGTTCAAGGTCACCAAGTCAATGAGCAGACCCTGAATTGAAACCCAAGTATCACTTTGAAGCCCAGGCTCTTTCCACAGCAACTAAATGGGGTTTGTGGCTCTTAAGAGACCCAGACTCAAACAGGAACGCTGTGGGAGAGGCTGGGGGCGACATGAAATGGCGTCTCAAGACCCCCTCCATTCCCGCCTGACCTTAATTTTACCTCAACCGGAAAGGCCTTCGGCCCTTTCGGAAGTCACTTTCACCTCACCTTACCGACCACCGCTCTACAGGAAGTGACGGCAGTCACCCAGTGGACGGGAGGCGGAGCTAGGGAAGAAACCGCCCCAGCGGGTTTGTGGCAGCGGGTTTCGCACGGTCCAATGAGGGCGGGCGGCGTGGCCCGGCCTGGTGGCGATGATGACGCGCATGCGCAGAGGCGGCAGCACGCTGGGGTTGACTCCGGGGGCGCGGCGAGGAGGTGAGCGGGGGCCACAGCCCGGGCTGGGGGGAGCCGGGGTGTAAGGGGGCAGGCTGGATCAGGCCGGGACTCCGAGTGTCAGGGAGGGATAGGTTAAGGAGAAATTGGGGGTTGGGGTCGAAGTTGTCTGGGATGCCGCAGGGGGAGGGTTCTCACACCGCACGGGGCGGAGCCCCGGGACTAGGGGCGGGACGTGAAACAGAGACGGGTGGGACCTCTGAGCTGGTCCGGGTGGAAGGCGGGACTCCGAGGTTGGGGACCGAGCTAGGACTGGCGGGGGACGGAACCTGGCGCTGGGAGGAGGGGCTGAAACAGGCGAAAGGAGGAGCCTCGGGTTTGGAGACCAAGGGGAACGAAGCCCAGGTTCTGGGGGCGGGGCTTCAGCCGGTGAGTGGCGTGGTTACAGTTCAGGAAAAGAGATCTAGTCCTGTAGAGGGTGGGGCTTCAGGGCCGGGGGCGGAACTTCGCCCTCTAAAGGGCGGAGCCAAGGAAGCGAGCGCTGGAGTAGGCCTAGGTAATGGCCTGGGGCGTCCACGCGGGGGCGGTCTCCGTGGTGGCCGGGCTTGGGGGCGCGGTAGGCCGAGAACTCCCCCAGGAGAGGTGGTGTGGGTGGAGCGCGCTCGGCGGCCACCGGACTCGGGGCCAGTCTGGGTGCCCCGCAGACCCCCGAGGGCTCAGAGCTGGGGTGGCGCCCCGGGCGGAGGCACAGGGCCAACCTGGGGGATATCCCCAGAGGACCGGGGCTCTCCGGAGCCACCCAGCGGCGATGTGTGGGTGCCTCGGGGCCGGCCCCCTGCAGCAGCCTCAGAGGTGTGGGTGTGCTGGACTGGGGGAAACTGGGTGTGGCGTGAGTGGGATCGCCCGGTTGGGGCAACTGCTGTGCAGCCAGATAGGGTGTGGACTTTGCGTAAAGGGACGGGTGGAAATTGAAGAACAGAGATGGGGACCAGGAGGGAGGGAAGGACTGGGGGTGAGCAAAGGGGCGGGGCCCTGGCTGCTGTGGCCTCCCCTGACCCCCTCCCCCCGCTGCTGGGGTCCTCGGGCAAGCCCCCTTCTCACTGGACTGGTAAGTGTGTCCGCGGAGCCTGGGGGAGGGGGCGGTGACTCGGGACAGGGGCATTCCTTAGGGGCAAACAAGGTACGGTGGGGCTGGAGTCCTTCTGCTACATGCGGGTATTCCATGCCCTTCCCGCCCTCCCGGTCGGTTGGTCGGTCGGGGTCTGTCCCCGCAGAGACATGAGGCTGAACTGGGTCCTGACAGTACTGTCCATCTGCCTGAGCGCCCTGGCCACGGCTGCGGGGGCCGAGGGCAAACGGAAGCTGCAGATCGGGGTCAAGAAGCGGGTAGACCACTGTCCTATCAAATCGCGCAAGGGGGACGTCCTGCACATGCACTACACGGTGGGTGATGCGGGCGGAGCTTCTGGGCTTGGGTGGGACTTCTGGGGACCAGAAAGGACTTGGGAGCCAGGTTCCTCTGCCAAGGTGGGTGACCTTGGACAAGTCCCCTCTCTCCTCTGTGCCAGTTTCCAGGGCTCTACCCTGCTCTTCTTCACTGTCTACTCTCCAGGTTGGCACTAGCAAGCAGTTACAATGTACTGTGAGCTGCCTAATGCTCTGTCCCCTTCTAGACTATGGCCACCAATGATGTGGAGGGCCAGCTCGATGAGCGCACCTGTGGGCGGGGGGACGGTGGTTAACAGAATGGACACTCATCCTCACTGGCCTTCCTATGGTCCCACAGGGGAAGCTGGAAGATGGGACAGAATTTGACAGCAGCCTGCCCCAGAACCAGCCCTTTGTCTTCTCCCTGGGCACGGGCCAGGTCATCAAGGGCTGGGACCAGGGGCTGCTGGGGTGAGTCAGGGGGTCAGGACTGTGGTCTAGGAGGTGAACTGTGGGAGGCAAGCCCCAGGGATGGGTGGGGGGCAGGGAGCCTAAATTCTGCCATGCGCTGAACATGTGCTGTCCTGCAGGATGTGTGAAGGGGAAAAGCGGAAGCTGGTGATTCCATCAGAGTTGGGTAAGAGGTCCTTCCTGAGTGGGGATGTTCAGGATGTGTGTCTGGGGAAGGATGAAGACCGAAGAAGGCTGCTTCAGCTTGTGCATGGGTTTCCCCCCATCCATTCATTAGTTCATGTCTCTTCCAAGTCAGGCTTTGTCCAGCAATGAGGACAGGGCAGGACCCTTGGGGCATTCAGAGCTGATACCCACCCTCTGCCCTCTACCAAGCCCTTTGCAGTCCCCTCCAATGCATTACACGTTCATTGCTGCCATTTCTGCTAAGATAGGCAGAGGCCTGGCTTCAGGCTAGGTATCTGAAGAACTTCTGTCTTTGCCTGGCCACAGGCTCACTGTTTCTTTGTGCATCTTTGACAGGGTATGGAGAGCGGGGAGCTCCCCCAAAGATTCCAGGTAATATACCTTCCCGCCCCCCTATCTCTTTTATCTGTCCCATCTCCCTGTGATCTTGATTCTCATTCTAACCCCACTTCTCTCCTGCAGGTGGTGCAACCCTGGTGTTCGAGGTGGAACTGCTCAAAATCGAGCGACGTTCAGAACTGTAGCAAAGCTGGGGAGGGGCAGTGGCGAGGCCATCAGGGACCAGACTGTTTCAAAGAAAAACAAAAACAAATTTAAAGCTTATGAAGTGAGCCTGTGTGTGTTTGTAGGCCCTGAGACTTAGAAACCCAGCCTTCTATCTCCCTCAGCATCCCCCGCCTCTACCCTTTTTGGCTTCAGAACCTTGGGGTGTAGACTCAATAGCCTGGGGGTCAAGATGGCCAGGCCCTGGGGTGGCATGGTGGCCCTTGCCCAGAGGAAACAAAGTGTGTTCCTGCCTGCCAACAGCAACACCGCTTCCCCCCAGTTCCCCAGCCACTTCCAGCTCCTGGTCTGGGAGCCAGCACTGGGCTATCTCCATGGCTACGTGGCCCTCAGGAAGGCCTGCGGTCACCTGGGGAGAAGCTTTAGCTAGCAGCAGTAATAGTGTGTCCCCCCTAAAAGAGACCAGCCAAGCCTGTTAGCTGCACCAAAGGCATATCCTAGCTTTATTAAAGGGCCCGCGCCGCAGAGTCAATATAAAAACACAAAAAGTCCCATCAGTTTAATAACAATAAAAAACCCCGAAAATGGAAAACCGAGGGGGCAGGGAAGAGGCCCCTGGGTCAGGGGCACAGGGAGCCCTGCTCATGGCACCAGGCCTGGCTGCAGGGCCTCCCGGTATTGCTGTTGCTACGAGGTCAGGGGGGCAGCGATTGTCCTGTGGGAGCCACCGTTCACCTGGGCTAAGGACCCTTACTTCTTCTGGGGTGTGCTCAGCTTCTGCATGCCCCGGATCTTGTCCAGCAGGCCAGAGATGAAGGCCTGGACAGGAGGTAAGACATTAGGGAGACCCGATCCCAAGATGACAGGAGCCCAGGCTCCTGTTACCCCACCCTCCGGGGGAACCACTTACTTACCTCAGTGGGTTTGTAACAGTCAACCAGCAGCTCCTAGTGGGGCATGGAAAGGAAGTATAGCTGTGAACTCTCCGGAACGGGCCTGGAGTTCACCCATACCCACTTTGGAGGGACTGGGGTCACCCTTAGGTAAGGGAGACACCATAGCTAGGCAAGTACCATTAGCCCCATTTGATGAAGGCAGAAGCTGAGGCCCAGCATCACAAAGTTGGCTGACTCAGACCAATGGCCTAGCTGCAGTCTTGTTTACCCAAGGGGCAACACCTCCAGGCAGCCCTCTACTCCCAGCTTCCCCGACCTGTCCCTGCTGCCTCTCAGCCCCTCTCTCACCTTGACCCTGGCAGCCCGAGTATCATCACTCTCCATGTCTAGGAGTTCGTCCACATCAATCTCCAGCTCTGGGATCTCCTCTTCCTGGGGTGGGGATGGGGGAGGAGGGAGAGACAAGGGCCTGAGTTGGGAGAGAGGGTATGAGAGGGGCTCGCTGGCTGAGGCCCCTGCCCTACTGCAGGATAAGCCAGCCCTCTTTTGCCCAGTAGACAGCGGCAGCTGCTCTGAGGAAGAAAACAGATCTGGCCCGTGCCAAGGCAAACTGCCCGATGCGGGGGGTGGAGGGGGAGCTTCCTGTCTCTGCCAGTTGGGCACTCTGGTGCCAGACAGGGCCAGACAGCTAGGGCTGGGGACCCTGGGCTGAGAACCCTGCAGATGTGTCTTCCCCAACTTCTGGGCCCCCCATTTCAACCACAGCAGGTGGGGCCAGCTGTCCCAGCTCATCACAGACCCTTCCCCTCCCCCAAACACCTGTCACAGCTTCCCCGGAGTGAAGAGGAAGTGATGGGTGAGGGGTCATTGGGAAGGACCCAGGACTAGTAAAGGGGAAACAAAGAGGTCATGCTTTGCTGAGGGAGGGGTGCCCACCACTCTCCCCACAAAAAGAGTCTACCCAGTCTGGAGTCAGCTGCATTCCAGGGCTGGGCTAGGGTAGGCAGTACAGGGCAAGCCCACTCCTCCGCCCTGCCCCGTGGGGCCTGAGTCACCATTTGAGCTAGGAAGAAGTCATAGGGTGGAGAAACAGGACCCAGAGAGGAGGCTAGCCTTGCCCCCACCCCCACCCCCACAAGATGGAGCTCCAGGATAACCCATTAGAATAGCCCAGATGCTTTCCGCCCCCCCCCCCAACCATGCTAGCGTCTTTTAGCCAGTCTAGGCTAGCAGGCACTAAGTAGCCCTCCTTCCACTGCTGGCCCAGGCTACCCCTTGAGGCTTCTAAAGGATCCCAAGCTTTACCAGGTAGTGACATGAGGGAGGCAGCAGAGAAGACTGGAGTTACTTAAGTCAGCCAAGAAAGAACATACATTGGAGGCGGGGAATAGACAGGAGGGGACAGCGTGGGAGCGGAGCGCACATTGACTCCGGGTGACAGGCGGGCTCAAGGTGGGGTTTCCAGGCGGCCCCACTCGGGATCGACTTTAAGGTGTCGGCTCTGAGTGGGGGACACACCTGGCAGTCGTAGAGGCGAGTGAGCTGCTCCAGGATCCACTCCTCCAGGTTGAGGCGCTTCCGTAGCTCCTTGCGGTCGTACTTGACCGTGACCTTCCCTTGGCGCCTCACTGGGCCCTCGTCGTCCGCGCCGCCCGGGCCCTCGCCAGCAGCCCCAGGGGGGCTCTGAAAGTAGACGCGCGGCCCTGGGCCGCCACTGCCTGGCCCGGGGGCCGGAGCAGCCAACGCCGCGCCCCCCGCGGGGCCGCTGTCCGCCATGGCGGCCGCCGGGGCCACGTGCGCGCGTCCGGCCCCTCCCTGCGCCGCCGCCTCCCGGACGCCCGCCGGCTGGCTGCGGGCCGCCGGTCGGGTTAGCTGGTGGGCTCGGCTCCGCGAGGCTCGACGGCAAGGGCGGCGGCGGGGGCGCCCGGGGGCAGTTGCAGCATGCGGAGCCCCCGGGCCTGACTTGGCCGCGCCCCGCCCCCTCCCCACCGATCCGCCCGCCCTTTGTCCCCCGCGGCCGCCGCCCGAGCCGCCGCCGCCGCCGCCGCCGAAGCCGCTTTCTTTGCCTCGCTCGCTTCCCCCGCCCCCCGACCACACCCCCTTAAAGGGCCAGTCCCTCTGCTGGGGTTAGGGGAGGGTCTACTCGTCAGGGGTTTGGGCCTGGCTGTCAGCTCTCCCTATTAACTTTCCTGCCTCAAACCCAGATGTTCTCAGCGCCAGGTACCAGGATTTACGCTCCTGCCGGGACCCTAGTTTTTTGTCCTCACTAAAGCAAAAACAGGAGCCATCTGGAAAGGGAGGGGAGTGGGCACTGTGTGCAGGGCGGGTGTCCAGCAAGGAGACGTGGGAGCCCCCAAGGTCTGGGTCCTCCAGCCCCTAGCCAGCGGGAGGCGAGTAGGCTTATCCGCGCGGACTGACACGTGGACCGGGTTCCCAAGGGTGGGGGAGTGGAGAAAGAGGGAAGGAGTTGCCCAGGTCCCCGCACGCCCGACCCGGTCTCCGGTCCCCGTGATAAAGACCAAGATTGGGGGTTAGAGGACCGACCCGGCGGCCTGAAGGGCCAAACCCCAGACAGCCACCGCCCACCGGCCAAGGTGGCGGCGGTGAACGGAGTTCTGGGAAATGTAGTTCACGAGGTCTGGCCCCACATGGCCACCCCTCCCAGGCAGCGGCGTTGAGGCGGAGGAGCACAGAACTTGTTTGGGGCGCCTTGGCAGGGCTGGCCTCCACAGGGCGCGGCCCTCGGTAACCTGCAACGTCTGTGCGTACAAATGAGGAAACTCGGGCATAAAGAGTTGGAAACTGGGGGAGCCAGTACTTGTGACAATAGAGATAAAATAACAACTGACCCCAAATAAGCGTTCCTCTGTTCCACACAGTCGGTTCAGTATGAGGGTACCTCACTCACTCTCCCGCAGACCCTGGTCCTGAGGCTCCTCTGTCCTTCAGATGTCAAAGGCACTTAACCTTCCTTACCTCTTTTAAGCAGACTGCGCATCTCAATACCACACCTCGGTTGATTTTCTGTATCTTTATAGAGTCTCTCATTCACTTGTTTTTTGTCTACCACTTGTAGACTGTGAGCTTCATGAGGCCGAGACCCATCTGGCCTTCGTTTATTGCTGATGCTGTCGATTGACTGGGCTTCAAACCCAATGTGTATCTAGCAAATTACCTGATTCTTGCTGAACTCTCAGTACCTATGTCGGATTCATAGTAGATGCTTGATAACTGTTGGTTTGAACAAATGACTGAATGAAAGAACGAATGGCTTTTTGGTGCCTGCATTTCCTTATGAGGTTGTGGCAAAGATTAAGTAGGAAAATGCAAGGAAGTTTCGACGACTGCATCACAGAAGTTCATTAAGTCACACAGCTAGACAGAGATGCAGCTCAGCTTGTGAACCCAACCCCTTGAAACAAAGTCTCTACTCATCCCCTACCTCCCCTTAGATACCACCTGACAAGGCTATGCAGCTCTTCTGGGATGAGGCTCGCCCCCTGAAGTCCCAAGCAGAGTCCCAGGATCTGAGAGGCAGTAAATGTTTCTGTCCGGCCCTTCATAGACGCTCTCTTTCTGGATGCCTGGGAAGCTCTCTGCAACAGGTGAGGTTCAGAGAGAGGTTGAAACTGGTCCAGGGTCACACAGCTGGTCCTGCAGCCAAACTTGAACCCAGCACTTTAGGCTTACCCAGCAGTTGGAGAGAAGAGAGGCAGAGAGGCTGCTGGGAATGATGGAGGGAGGTGCAGAGGGGGTCAAGGTGCTTGCTAAGGCGCCTGGGTTGGCGACAGGCTCACCGTGCTCAGCCTGGGGCGGGTAGAATATGAGCTGTTGCCTTCTCCCTCCCCCAGCTTTTTTATGTTCTTAGCCTCTCTTTAGCCAGCCTGGGGGGCCAGGGAAGGGCTGACTGAACCTTGCTCTTATAGATTAGGTAGGGCACTCCCTTTCTAACAGGAGCCAGATTCCTGGCCTAGCCTCTGGTTTTGACCAGACCTGTTGGAACGAGTGATTCACCCAAGTCCAAATTCCCCACCATACTCTAAGTCACCCCACCAGAGGTCAGCTTTTTTTGAACCTGATCATTGAATTGGCTTTTAGAAGTGCTCATGGTTAAGAGAAGGGATATACCATAGCTTGCCATGGGAGTGGGGCCCGCAAGCCATGGAGACCTGGGTACCAGCCCCAGTTCTGGCCCCCAGATACTGTGACTCAGAGTGTAAATTGCCTGTCCCTCCTCCCTTTCAGGGTTGGTATGAAGGCCTTCTGTGTGTCAATATTCCATGGGGGTACCTCCTGGGGGTTCTCTGGGTAGGACAGGGAAGAGCCGAGATGTTCTTCCTGTCTCTCCCTCTCTCCACCTCCTATGTCACCCCCAGGGTACTCCCAGATTCCTGGGCCTGACTCCCCTGACAGCCAATCCTTTCCTATGGCCACCCACCCTGAGAACAGTTAGTGCAGATGGCTATGCTGGCCTGCAGCCTTCATGCAGGCTGGGCTGCCCTGCACAGAACCTGTGAGTGCAAGAGCTAGGTTCACATCCTGGCTCTGCACAGTAGGGTGTGAGGCCTCAGGCAAGTAACTTAACTGCCCAGTGCCTCTTCAAGGGGGCTGATTCTACTGACCTCCAGTGGTTGGGAGCTGAGAGCTCAGAACTCAGTGCCCACATCCCAGCCCTTGATTTCCTGCCTGAACCACCCTGAGACTGGAGTGTGCTGCCATGGCTGCTTCTCATCCTTCCAGCCTCAGGCTATGTCTTCCCCAGCCCCATCCCTACTGGGGTGCTGGCCCCCCTCCATCAGAGTGCAGCTAAGGATGCTTTCAGCGCCTCCTTGAAGCAGAGGCTCTGGGGATGGTCCTGTGGGCTGTGACCACTCCCTTAATCGAGGGTAGAGGCCGGAAAGGCAGCTTTCCTTCCACCATTACTGCTTGCCAAAAAACCCTATTACCATTATCAAGGCTGCAAGAAAGTGTCGGAGAAAGGAGCCCTTTAATAGGGGCTGCCCTGGCCTCTGGAGACATAGGGTGGGAGGAGAGGCTCAGGCCCAGTAAACAGCCTCCCATCCTGTTTTTGAAGGAGCTGCTGCCCAGTGCTTCTATGGAGTACACCTGTCCAAAGCCTAGGGTCCACAGCTCAGATCCCTAATCTCAGGCCTGGCTCCAGGTCCTGCTAGCCCTGGCACTGGCTGGCAGGCTTCCTGCGCTGGAACTGATCCATGCCCCTTCCTCCTTCTTCCCTGATGCTCCTACAGCCTGCTAGCTACTCCTTAGATGTCCAGCTACCTGTAGCCCAGGGTCATCTGGTACTCACTTGCTTATTTCATCCACCAGCAACCTCCAGCTTCTGAACAAGGTGACCGAAGCATAGAGAGACTAGGTTCTATGGGAGCAGAGGCCAACTTCCACCCCGCATGGTTCTAACCAAGGGAACCTGGTGATCTCTGAGGAGTACAGCTTTGCTGCTCTGCTGAGAGAAGACAGGATGACAAGTCTTGTTCCCCTTTCTCTCCTCAAGGGCAAGGAGTGGAGGCAACACTAGCTAGGCTTTAAGTCAGAGGGCTGAAATCGTCCTACAGATCTATGTGACCTTGGACAAGTCTCTTTCTCTCTCTGGGCCTGTGGAAATAATAATAATCACACCCCACAGGGCCTGGGCCAAAGACAAAGACATTCCTTGGTTTAAAGTTGGCATCCAATATTGTGGGAATTTTGAGGATGGGCAGTACCAGGCAGGGCTCCCCTTGGGGGTCTGAGAGCCTGGGGCAGAGGCCTGCAGGCCAAGCTCCTCCTTGACTAATCCCTCCTCCCCCAGAACAAGCTCCCTCTCTTTCTGGGTTTCTAGGTGACTTGGCTGGCCCCTCTGGATGAGTTCTACTTTAAACTTGCTGCTGCCACTGCCTCTGTATTGGGGGGGCTCCCACAGGGGCCCCCAGGCAGGAGCCCCCCCAGCCAAGCCCTGCGGGAGGGGCTATAGCCCCCACCCATCCCAGGGCCCAGGTACCGTCCCCCTCCCATTGCTGGAACACAGATTTCAGGACACCTGCTGTGGGCCAGGCATCGCAGAGCACCTCCTCAACCCTGCTGTTCCTGGACACACCCGAGGCTTCTGACCCCTCTGGACAAACGACCAGCTGTCCCCTCCGCAGTTTTCAGTCAGGACTCCCCCCACAGGGACAGGCTCCAGGTTGGGTCATGGGGATCTGTAGCCCCAGAATGAGGCTGCTCCTGGGCTCGCTCTGAAAGGCCAGGATGCTTGGGTCCTCCAAGGAGGCGGCAGGCGCCCGGTCTCCGCGGGCTAGGGACGGGGGAGGGGCGCCTGCCGGCGGGAGGCCCATTAGCTGGCTAAGTGCTCCCAGGGAGGGGGGACCGCTTGCTGCAGGAGGGGGTGAGGCGAAGTGAGGGCAGAGAGGGGGGTGGGAGTGGCTTTTCCTGTACTCAGCTAAGTGCTGCAGGAATGGGGTGAGGGGGTCTCTGCGTACCCGGGCCCAAGTCTGGCTCTCTTATGGTACCCCAACCCAGCACCTTAGAAACCCTAGCGGGCTGACCCCAGCCGGTCTTCTGCAGCACGCTTTACACCCACAATAGCCCCTCTGGCCCCAAGAGTCCTCTCCTCACCCCGGGCTCTTCCAGCTGAGCCCCCAGCGAAGTGCCCGGGTTCAGGTACACCCTTGCCCCAATCCCCCACTCTGGCTGCAGTCGCCGCCCCGGCCGCCAGGGGGAGCCGACGCGAGCGGGCCGGCCCGACGCGATGGGAGGGGGCGGCGCCGCTGCGGTTCCGCCCTCGCCCCGCCCCACCCGGACCCCGCCGATTCTCTGGTCTGTCTGGGACAGACTGGCGGGCAGGCGGACGCTGACGCCTTGGGGCTGGAGCGGGCCGCGCGGGAGCGTGCGGAAGGAGCAGCAGTGCCGTCGGTCCCCCTGGGGGTCCGGAGGGTCGGCGACCCGCCCCCATCCCGGCCATGGCGGGCGCCAGGCCCGGCGTCCACGCGCTGCAGCTGGAGCCGCCCACCGTGGGGGAGACCCTGCGGCGCGGGAGTAAGTTCATCAAATGGGACGAGGTAAGTCTCAGTGTGTGTGTGTGTATGGGGGGGGGGCCTGCTCCGCCCAGATCCCGGGACTCCCTCACTCAAGCTCGGCCAGTTGCCGGGGACCCCTATTCCAGCCTTGCTTCGCTGGGGAAACTTGAGCCCCCAGTCGTCTCCGTAATGAAGATTTAGCCCCTCACCTCCCACCCCAGTCCCTCAGCTGCAGAAAATTTGGCTTTCGACTCCTTGGCCCGGAAACTTTGAACCCCAATAAATCTCGGCCCCGCTTTTCACTCGCCCTTTCCACCCCTCCCTACCGATCTAATTCCGGTTCCTCCAATCTTGTTCTAGTCCCCAGAACCCCTGCCGGTACTGGACTCTTTGGCTTGAGGACCCCGGCTCCCAATCTGGCCCAGGGCACCTCCATTTTGGGTGGGTGCCGCTGAGACCCTGCTCTTCCCAGCGCCCTCGTCTGAACATTCTTTCCCATTCATCACTTTTTCACCCTATTTTGACTGGCATCGCTTTGCCGCACTTTGGGTCCCAGCCCGGCCCCCTGCTTAGGTGGAGGCACCAAGTCACCTCCTAGTGGAGACTTTGCTCCCCCAAGTTCCTACATCCCTGGGGAACTTTGGGTTCCACTCCCTAACATGGTACTTTGAACCCCAATAAATCCTGGCGCCCTTTCTACCTCCCCCCCCCCCTTTGCCCTGGTCCTCACCTTCGGCTCCGGGTCCCACCACTGTGCCCCACCCTCACTTCACTCTGCCCCCTCCTCTGCCCCCAGGGCTCCTCCTTCCCCAGCCTCCACCCACCCCGCCTGCTGGAGCTTCCTCGCTGCTCCTTCCCAGTCAGGCCAGAGGCCTGGAAGTCTCTGGGCTCCTTTCCGGCTGGGTGGGGCGGGTAGGCGTGGGAGCTGGGGGGGAGGGGCTGGGGGTGTGGCCTGCGCCAGCAGGTGTGCCTTAGAAGGTGACTGGACGCCCCCGGAGTCCGGGGGAGACCCTTTCCCCCAGACAGGCCTGAAGGGAAAGTTTCTCCTTTTCCTCCCAGTGTGATAAACCCAAATAAGGAAGTGGGAACAGGGAGAGGGCCCTGGGGGGGTGGGGTGGGGGGTGCTGACTAGCACTTGGGGCCGGAGAACAGAGGGCCTGGCCTGCCTTTGAAAGCCAGACCCCTGGGGAGGGGCAGGGGGAGCCCCTGGGGGCATTAGTACAGAACTCCCTCCACACACAACTAGGGGGTCCTGGGCAGAATTGGGAATCCAGAGAGGATGAAGATGTTTGTAAGCACAGTGAGGTGGAGAGGCTCAAGCTTCTACTGAAATCCCAGGGCCAGTCCCCTCTGCCTCCGGATCAACTTCCTGTCCTTTGTAAGCAAAGCCTGAGATGGGCGGGGCTGGTGCCGTCCCATCGCCCAGAAGAGGAAACTGAGTCTGAAGAGTGGAGACCAATTCCAGTTTCACATTGGGCTTTCGGGTGAGGCCAGGAGCTGGAAGCCTGGCAGGAGTCCTTGTTCCCTGCTTCCCAGGCCATTGGACTCTGGAGCCATACTGTCTGCATGCAAATCCGAGCTCCTCTTCTTGACCTTACACAATGTGCATAGCTTCCCAGTGCCTCAGTCTGCTCCCTTGTGAAATGGAAAGAACAATAGTACATACCACACAGGATTGTTAAAAAAGTACTAAATGAGCTCCTAGATGTTAAGTGCTTAGAACTGGACCTGGCACACAGTAGGGGCAGGGCGAGGAGAGCTGTTGTGTTGATGACCAGATTGTCTGCCAGACGGCAAGCAGCAGTTTGAGGGTGACACCAAGGTGAGGTGGGGGTCCTCTACTGGGGCAGGAGAGTTCTAGCTGTGACCACTTGGCCACTCTGGCCCTGGATAAGTCTAAGCTCCTCGTTGCCCCTCTTGGGCTACTGGTCCTGAGTTGCCTGGGGTGGCCCTGGGAGTTTGCCAGGGACCAGGCCCTGCTCATACAGTGGGGTCAGCACATGCTTCCCTACCCTCCTCAGGGCTGTTTGAGGGAGGACAGAATTCGCTCTGATTCTGAGGGCAGGGTGAGTCCCCTTCTGGAGAGACTCGCTCTGTAAGATGGGCTGATCTGGGGGATGCAGGGCGGGGCGTGATGAACTTTGTGGCAGACTAAAGCGTGGCTGGCCACAGAAGAGCTGTGGGGGTCAGGCGTACAAACCCTCTGCTTTCATCCTATAAATATTCCCAATGGAGCTGCAAGGAGCTCTCAGACCTGGGGAAACCGAGCCTGGATTTGGGGTCCAAGGAGGGCTCCCCAGGGAGGTGGGTCAGATTTCATGAGTAGAGAAGGAGGGAAAGGATAGCTTAGCAAAAGAACAGCGATGCAAAAGCTGGAAGTGGGGAAAGGGTTGTTAGCGGTCCATGTGACAGTCGTAGGGCAAGAGAGGTGACCATGGGAGAACTGCTAGGACCTCAGGACCTCAGCTTTGTCCTGAGGACTTGTGGGAGGTCACAAAGGACCTTTGGTCTGGGGGAAGCTTCATCTTTGCTCACTGTCAGAAACTATGCTGGATGGCCCCAGGGGGTTCAAGGGTCAAGCTTGGCCCACAGCCCTCACCCCCTGACCCCTGCCGTCTCATCTCTTCCCCAGGAGGCCTCCAGCCGGAACTTGGTGACTCTGCGTGTGGACCCCAATGGCTTCTTCCTGTACTGGACAGGACCCAACATGGTGAGGGTGGGCGCTGCCGCCGCTCGCTGAAGTCTAGAGCCCTCGCCCCAGACCCCCGCCCCCATCTCCCGCCTATGGAGGTGGGGCCCAGCTGCAGGCTGACCTCTCCCAGGGCTTGCTGGACAGGAAGTGCTGAGGGCAGGGGCTGAGACTGGGGTGACAGAAGAGGGTGGCTGCTCTTTGGCCCGGGTGGGGAGCTTGGGGGCTCTCGGCTCTCGCCCTGTAGCTTCTCAGATCCTGGCATCTGGTTTCCCCAGGAGGTGGACACACTGGACATCAGTTCCATCAGGGACACACGGACAGGCCGTTACGCCCGTCTGCCCAAGGTGATGGGGCCCAGGACTGAGCGTGGGAGTGAGGCGGTGACGAATGGGGATACCCTTCCTCACCCTTGATTCTTGCCTACTCAGGACCCCAAGATACGGGAGGTGCTGGGTTTTGGGGGCCCTGATGCCCGGCTGGAGGAGAAGCTGATGACAGTGGTGGCTGGGCCAGACCCGGTGACCACATCATTTTTGAACTTCATGGCCGTGCAGGATGACACAGCTAAGGTGGGCTGGGCCCAAGGGGTCATCTTGAGGAGACGTGCCTTACTTGCTGAGTCAGCCAAACTTAGTGAAAGCCTGTGTCATAGTAGGCTGTTCTCTACTCCTAATTCTAATCATCTTCTGACAGAGCAGTCTTTAAGCACTCATTGGGTATCATACCCAGTTCTGGTCATGGGTGTAGGCTGTAACTGGGTCAGCCCCTCCATCCCCCACTCACCCCCTCCCTCTGCATCCTGATCACTCAGGTCTGGGCCGAGGAGCTGTTCAAACTGGCTATGAACATCCTGGCTCAGAATGCCTCCAGGAACACTTTCCTGCGCAAAGCGTAAGCCCCGGGCTTGCCTGGGGGATGTTGAGGGTGTTGGTGGTCATTCCCAGGGCATGATCCTTCCGCCCGTCTCCCCAGATACACAAAGCTGAAGCTGCAGGTGAACCAGGATGGACGGATCCCGGTCAAGAAGTGAGTGACCCTTCCCCTTGGCCCCTTCCCCTTGACCTTTGCTCCCACTGACCTTGACCCCTTCCACCTGGTCAGCATCCTGAAGATGTTCTCAGCAGACAAAAAGCGGGTGGAGACGGCGCTGGAGTCTTGTGGCCTCAAGTTTAACCGGGTGAGGGGGCTGGGGACCGGGGCTTGGGCCAGGTGGGTGTCATGGTAGGCACCTGTTCTTTTGGGTCTGGCTGCCCCAGGGTTCTCACCCACGCTCCTTGGCCCCCAGAGTGAGTCCATCCGGCCAGATGAGTTTTCCTTGGAAATCTTTGAGCGGTTCCTGAATAAGCTGTGTCTGCGGCCAGACATTGACAAGATCCTCCTGGAGATGTGAGTAGGGCTGGGCCCGCCCACCAGCCCCCATGCTCTGTGCTGCCCTCTGCTCAGGGCTTCCTTCCAGCCCAGGAGGGGAAGTAGAGCTGTCAGGGGTCCCAGCTCAGAGCTGCTTTGCCTGCAGCTCTGCTGTGGACAGCTCTCTGCTGACTCTTTGCCCAGGAGACTTTCATCAGTCCACGCTGGGAATGAGAACCAAGTGGCTCAGACTGTTGTGGGGCTTGCCTGAGCTCACACAGAGCGTAAGAGCCAAAGATGAGATTGGGTCCAGGGTCTAGAGGCATGGTGCAGCAGGCCTTGGTGGCTTCCGCAGCCCTTGCTACTGCTGATGTCAGCACTGAGTCTGCAGGAGAGCAGCTAAGGAAACCGAGGCTCAGAGGGGAAGCACCTTGCCCAGGTCTCAGTGGGTGTGACTCCCTCTGCCAGGGGGAGAGGGCTTGGAGCAGGAGCTTCAGCCTGACTTGGCTTTCTGGCCCCTCCAGAGGTGCCAAGGGCAAGCCGTACCTGACACTGGAGCAGCTCATGGACTTCATCAACCAAAAGCAGCGGGACCCAAGACTCAACGAAGTGCTGTACCCACCCCTGGGGTCCTCCCAGGCCCGGCAGCTTATCGAGAAGTATGAGCCCAACCAGCAGTTCCTGGAGCGAGGTGAGCTGGCTGAGCTGGCGGGGTGGGGCGGTGGGGGGGGGGTGGGCCCAGCTGACCCTGACCCTGCTGACTCCACCTGGCCCCCAGATCAGATGTCCATGGAGGGCTTCAGCCGCTACCTGGGAGGTGAAGAGAACGGCATCCTGCCCCTAGAGGCCCTGGATCTGAGTGCAGACATGACCCAGCCGCTGAGTGCCTATTTCATCAACTCCTCGCACAACACCTATCTCACAGGTGAGCGAGCCACCCGCGGCTGGCGGGGAGGGCAAGATGGCATCCACGACTTCTGCCCTCTGGCCTTTACATTGACACCCTCCTTTTGGGGTGGCCAGTGCTAGTGATGCAGGCAGGGAGCCGCCTGTCCCCAGGCAGCGGGGCTTCTCTGCATGGGTCTGTCTCATGGGTGGTCCAGAAGGCTTCCTGGGGGAAGGGCTAAGCCTCCATCAGCTGGCTTTGGGAAGGAATAGCCTGTGCAAAGGCTGGTAACAGGAGACGGTTTGGTGCTTTTAAGACACAGAAAGGAGGCTGAGAAGCCAGGTGGGGCAGGGGCTGGTGCAGACAGAGGAGAGAGGGGACCGGAGGAGGAGGCAGGGTTGGACCCAGCGGGGAAGGAATTCGGATATGTCCCGAGTGGTCAGGAAAGGCTTTTTGGAGGGCACTAAGCAGGGGTAGGTGATGTGACCCGGGATGTTTTTAGAAGGGTGACACCAAGTGCTCTGCAGAGATTGGATGGCAGGTAGGGAGGGGCCTGCTGTCCCCAGGCAGGAGGTGATGGAGGCTGTGCCAGGGCAGCTGCGGTGGAGGGAGGAAGGGGAAGTGCGGGACCGTGGGGTGTGAGGCACGACTCCCTGGTTCAGGCTGGCGGGTGTCCATGTGAAAGAGAGTGAGTGGCGGGAGACCAGCCTGCCAGCCAGCACTGCTGGACGCAGGCTCTGCCCAGCTTGGGTGGGCACCAGGGGCTGGGTGGCGGGACCTGGACCCTGCCCTGGAGAGATGGGGCTTGTTCCACAGTGAATTAAGGAGTGAGCAAGCGCTGGCCAGGCAGAGTGTGCCAGGGCTGGGCCTGGCCGCCATGGGGACCTCTGTGTCCCCAGCCTGGCCCGGTTCAGCGCAGGCCTGGGGAGGAGGGGCAGCAGCCAGGCCGGCCGGGTGGCTTTGGTGACGGAGCCTCCTTCTAGCGGGACAGCTGGCCGGGACCTCGTCGGTGGAGATGTACCGGCAGGCGCTGCTGTGGGGCTGCCGCTGCGTGGAGCTGGACGTGTGGAAAGGGCGGCCGCCTGAGGAGGAGCCCTTCATCACCCACGGCTTCACCATGACCACGGAGGTGCCGCTGCGGGACGTGCTCGAGGCCATCGCGGAGACCGCCTTCAAGACCTCACCCTACCCCGTCATCCTCTCCTTCGAGAACCACGTGGACTCGTGAGTGGGCCCCTGACCCAAGACGTCTGTCCCAGGAGGTCTCTGACCTGGGGACCCCTGATAAACCCGAAGACAGCCTCTTACCGTGGCCTGTGGGGCCGCTCCTGTGACCTCTGACCCCGGAACCTTCCACTGACCCCGCGGATCTCTGACCTGCCCCGGGGACCTCAGCTTCAACCCTAGAAACCTCTGACCTCTGACCTCGGCCCCACAGGGCAAAGCAGCAGGCCAAGATGGCTGAGTATTGCCGCTCCATCTTTGGGGACGCGCTGCTCATCGACCCACTGGACAAGTACCCGGTATGGGGGCTCGGAGCCGTGGCAGGGCGTGGGGGCGCGGGCGCCCCAGCAGGCCCTGACTGTCTGTCCGTGCCCGCCAGCTGGCCCCGGGGACCCCCCTGCCCAGCCCCCAGGACCTGATGGGCCGCATCCTGGTGAAGAACAAGAAGCGGCACCGGCCCAGCACGGGCGGCACCGGGAGCTCCGTACGCAAGCGGCCGCTGGAGCAGAGCAACTCGGCCCTGAGCGAGAGCTCTGCCGCCACCGAGCCCTCCTCGCCCCAGCTCGGTATGGCCCTCGGCCCTGATCCTGGCCTCGCCCCCTCAGACCCACCCTCCCTTCTCCCAGCACGACCTCCCTCTTCACCAAGCCCCTCGCCACCTCTGCGCTGAGCATGGGGCCTCCGACCCCAGGGGCTCAGCTCGCCGGACTCACCCTGGTCAGATTTGGCTGCGTCCAGCTCCCGGCCCCTCAGCCGCAACCTCCCACCTCACACGGCCCTCAGCCCGACCGGGTTATAACCTCTGACCTCAGTGAGCCACATCTCCGTCCTTGGGGTGTGACCCTCGGACCTCTGTCCCCTGCCCTTTGACCCCCATGGAGTCTGCCCACCTGGGTATAATTTCAGCCAAGCTTCGCCCTCCCGTTGTATTGAAGCACTCCTTATATCTACCCCCTGACCGCCCCCTTCACTAACCCCTTCATCAGGCATGTCCCTGACTGCCCCCTGACATGGAATCCACCATGTCATCCTTTACCCCCACTTTCAAGGATGTTGTACCCAGTTTGTGGCTTCTCACCCTTCTGAGCCACCCTTCCTCCCTCCCTGTTGGATGTAACTCTGGGCTCCGACCTTTAACCCTTCTGCATTACCACTACATCAACTTCTGACCTGCCCTTTCCCTGGGCACACTGCCCTGAGAGTCCCCTCGACTACACTGAGTCACTTCCACACACACTGGACACGACACCCCCTGACTCCTGAGTGTCTGTGTGTGTGCCCTTAGCCCTGACCCCCTGTGGCCCCATCTTGTACAGGGTCCCCCAGCTCCGACAGCTGCCTTGGCTTGAGCAATGGGGAGGAGGCAGGCCTTGAGAAGCCCAGCTTAGAGCCTCAGAAGTCTCTGGGCGAGGAGGGACCCCAGCGGGCCCCCGATCTCGGTCCTGCCGATCGTGAGGATGAAGAGGAGGATGAGGAAGAGGAGGAACAGACAGACCCCAAAAAACCGACCACAGATGAGGTCAGGCCTGCCGGCAGGAATGGAAAGAACCAGCCTGTATTCGTTTCCCAAGTGTTTTGCCAAGCACCGACCGTGTGCCAGGCATCCCCCTGGGGGCTGGCTCCGGCCATCGTCAGACACTCCCTACTCTCCTAGAGTTCAGGGCAGGGTCGGGGGACCTGGGGAGCAGGCAGGAGGGATCTTAGATAAACAGTGAGTGTGAATTATGCTCAGGGCATGGGCCAGGGAAGGGTGAGTTAGGGAGCAGAACTGGGGGAGGAAGGGGAGTCCGACCTGGGCAGGGAGGTTGGGTGAGCAGACCTGAGGGCGGGGGAACAGGGCCGGAGCCTGTAGAAGGGGTGCCGTGTACACCAGCCGGTGTGGAGAAGTTCTGAGGAGAGGAGGCGACAGAAAAGTCAGCTATGAGGTCAGATCTGGGTGGAGAAAACTGTGGGCAGGGGCAGCTGAGTTCAACATCACGGGTTGCGTTTGAGCCTTATAAGCCCCCCAAGAGGAGATGAGGTGGTGGTCGGAAGTTGGGGGCCTATCCGCATGTAGGTAATTGAATCCCTGGGGTCGTGTGAAGAGTTTCAGCTTACAGGATGAAGGAGGCAGGAGGCAAACCAGGAGCGTGGCATGTCGGCCAAGCCCCAGGGAGAAGGCCGTGGGGCAGACGGGCCCAGGGCTGACAGGCCGTGGAGGGCCTACATCCCTTGCTAAGGCCATTGGGTGTTGTGATTGCCGGGGTGGGAATAGGGTCAATGCCTCCTTCGTGGTGGGGGCAGGCGAGGTAACTTCTAGCTGATGGCACTGCTGACCCTGCATTTGGGGGCCACAGGGCACCGCCAGCAGTGAGGTCAATGCCACTGAGGAAATGTCAACACTCGTCAACTACATCGAGCCTGTCAAGTTCAAGTCCTTCGAGGCTGCTCGAAGTGAGTGGGGTGGGACACGGTGGGAGTGGGGGCCAGCTTGGCCCTTTCGGGCCTGACCCCTTCCCACTCACCCCTCAGAGAGGAACAAGTGCTTTGAGATGTCATCCTTCGTGGAGACCAAGGCTATGGAGCATCTGACCAAGAGCCCCATGGAGTTCGTGGAGTATCCTTTGGCAGCGCTGGGGCCAGTAGGCCCGGCCGGGGGCACCGCAAGTCCAGCTGAGACCCCACATCTGCTGCCCGCACAGCACCCGGCCCTCCGACAGCCCTGTCTGGGTTTGGGGCGGTCCTAGGAGACTGCACAAGGGCTGGGCCAAGAAGCAGATGGCTGAGAGGGCAGCTCTAGCCCAGGCCGGGAGGCGGGCAGGAGGCAGGCGAGCGCACGGTGTGGCCCCTGACTGCTGACCTCAGATACAACAAGCAGCAGCTCAGCCGTATCTACCCCAAGGGCACCCGCGTGGACTCGTCCAACTACATGCCACAGCTCTTCTGGAACGTGGGCTGCCAGCTTGTGGCACTCAACTTCCAGACCCTGGGTGAGCACTGCCCCACCTCGTCTGTGGCCCCCGGCCCCCAGCCTCGCTGACTTCTGCCCCATGACCCTGCTCATCTCGTCTGCACGGATCTCTGACTCTAGCTAGTATCAGATTCTCAGACCAAATGGAGACCTTGGCTAATCCCAGCTGACCTCGGCGGACCCTGACCTTTCCCTCTGTCCCATCTTTTCTGAGTCTGGATCCCCGATGCCACTTGTTCTGATCCTAATGATCCCTGGTCCCCCCTCTGCACGGTACCGTCTGTCCTTCCTGACTCCTGACCCCTGACCCCGGAAAACCTTGCTGACCCTCCCCCTCCCCATGTCACCCCCAGATGTGGCGATGCAGCTCAACGCAGGTGTGTTTGAGTACAATGGGCGCAGTGGCTACCTGCTCAAGCCTGAGTTCATGCGGCGGCCGGACAAGTCCTTTGACCCCTTCACCGAGGTCATCGTGGACGGCATTGTGGCCAATGCCTTGCGGGTCAAGGTGGGACCAGGGAGGGCTCTGGCCAGGGTGTCCTGGGGGCGGGACGCTTAGCAGCAGCCTCACCCTCCTGGCTTCTCCAGGTGATCTCTGGGCAGTTCCTGTCCGACAGGAAGGTGGGCATCTATGTGGAGGTGGACATGTTCGGCCTCCCTGTTGACACGCGGCGCAAGTACCGCACGCGGACCTCTCAGGGGAACTCGTTCAACCCCGTGTGGGAGGAGGAGCCCTTCGACTTCCCCAAGGTAAGCGTGGCTCCCGCCCGGACCTGCTGGACTCTCCTGGCTGGGTAGAAACCAGGTGCACTGGTGGCAGTCAGGGGTTAGAAGGTGGGGGTGCCGAGAGACCTCAAGGCTGGGGCTGTCACTTCCAGGCCCCACCCCAGGTCTTCCATGTTGCCGGCTCAGGCTCAGGCTCAGGCTCAGGCTCAGGCTCCCTGCCCTCTGCAGGTGGAGAAGAGGATGGGAAGGGGAGACACAGCAGGAGGTCCCGTGGTCCCCCGGGAGGTCTGGGCACAGCCTTCCCCATCCTCCAGGCAGGAAGGATTTGCCCGAGATCACAGCCACACGCTCACAGCGGCTTTTCCCCACTTCCCAAATGGACTGGACGGACCTCTGTGCCCTGCTCGGGTGGGGTGTGGCCTCAGTCCCAAACTCGTGACTCACTCTGCAGTCTCTAAGCTGGCGATGACCAGACCTGTCCCACGATAGCTGTGGCTGGAGGGCCGTGGGTCTGCCTGTTCTCAGCTCAGGGCTCTGATGGCTGCTGTCCATCCATCTGGCCGTGCCATGGCAGTGTGGGTCCTCCATCGGCTCTGTGGCGATGGCGACCGATGGTCAGTCATTGGGTCAGCTTGTCTGAGGCTCCCCTCTCGGTGATTGTGGTCAGCTGTGGCTCAGTGGCCGTACTGGCCGTGGGTCACCTCCGTGGCTCAGCACCAGTCTGGGTCCTCAGGTGGTGCTGCCTACGCTGGCTTCGCTGCGCATCGCAGCTTTTGAGGAGGGCGGCAAGTTTGTGGGGCACCGGATCCTGCCCGTCTCTGCCATCCGCTCAGGTGAGGCCACGCGGGCTCTGGGCAGTGCAGGGGCAGTGTGTAGGGGGCCCTAGTGGGTCCCATCCACCGTGCCTGCCCACCCTCCCAGGGTACCACTACATCTGCCTGCGAAACGAGGCCAACCAGCCGCTGTGCCTGCCGGCCCTGCTCATCTACACCGAGGCCTCCGACTACATCCCTGACGACCACCAGGGTGAGCTGCCGGGCAGGCCAGGCAGGGTAGGGGCAAGGGCGCCCCCAGGACCTGGGGATGACCAAGCTGGGTCGCCCTGGTTGAGGGTGGGTTCTGTGGTCCCTCTATGAAACCAGAGCTGGTGGGGAAGTTGTGGCCTTGGGGGTTCTGTCTCCAAGACGCGTGCCCTCTGCCCCCACCTAGATTATGCAGAAGCCCTGATCAACCCCATCAAGCACGTCAGCCTGATGGACCAGAGGGCCAAGCAGCTGGCTGCCCTCATTGGGGAGAGGGAGGTGAGCCGGGGCTGGCTGGGTGCAGGCGGGTGGGAGGCGGCAGGGCTCAGGTTCATTTGGACCGTGGGGAACAATGGCGGTGGGGAGGGTCGCGAGGCTGACCTCAGCTGGTAGAGAAGCACCCTGCGGCCTTCCCTGGCTCCTCTCCCCACACGGGGGCTCCTCACTGCCCATCATGCAGCCCCCTCCCTCTGCCCGGAGGGTCTGTTCCCCTTTCCGTATTCTTCTCTCACCCAGACCAGAAAATAAGCCAAGGGAACGCTGGGCACCAGCTCGCTGCCTGGCCAGGTGTGAGCTCTCTCCGCCACCTCGGCGCACACGGCCCTCCCACCGCTTGAGCTTGCTGTCCCCAGGGTAGAGATGGGGACACCGAGGCTGAGTCCGAAAGGCCTAGCCTGGGCCTCCGACCCCCGGCCTTTGTCATGCTGCACGGTGTGGGCCTTCCAGCCTGTCGCCTCTCTTATTCAGGAGGCTCAGTGGCCTTGGGTCACTCTCTGTGTGAGAGGCCTTCGGGACAGACCTGGGCTGGAACCCCTCCAGTTACATGCAGGATCCGAGCTGGGGTGCTGGGTTCTGCCACTTCGCCAGGGTGGTTGGAAGTCACAGAAGCTCTTAACATGGATCCCAGGAGCCGTGACATGGCAGTGGCTTCTGTGGGGAGGGTTCGAGAGCAGAGTCTTGCCCAGACATCTAGATCCAGTCCCAGGGGCCCTACGGCAGGCAGGGGAGAGATGGCTGTGTGGAGCTGTTAGGCAGAGGAGCCAGTGCCCACTCTGTGGTCACTTCCTTCGCTGATTTAATCAGGAGCTAAACAACAAGGAAGATGAGCTGCTGTGGGCAAGGGTGGATGGGGACTGAGAGAGACGAGGAGACTTGGGGCTGGGCCAGGGCTTTCCAGAACCACCTGGAAGTTCCTTAGCACATGCAGCGGGGCCCAGCAACACCATCTCCTACCATCCTCCCCACACCTGTGTACAGAAGGAGTTTAGACAGGTAGTTGTCTTAACAGCCCTGCGTCACAGATGAGGGGTCCAGGGCCACACGGGTGGAGGGGAGGCAGACCAGGGGCACCGGGCATCCCCTGGAGGTTGGGAAGGACACAAGGGCCTGGAGAGAACAGCATTTCTGGAAAGAGCTTTCTGCTTTCTCCCCCACAGGCTCAGTCGGGCCCAGAGACATGCCAGGAGACCCAGTCCCAGCAGCTGGTGTCCCAGCTGACCCCAAACCCCACCCCCAGCCCGCTGGACACCTCCCCACGCAGACCCGCAGGCCCTACCACCTCCCCCACCAGCCCCGCCCTGAGCAGCCCAGGTAAGGGGCAGCCTGGGCCAGGGGCGGGCTGCGGGGAGTAGCTCTAGTCCCCTCCAGCCTTTCACAGCTCTGCCTCTGCTCTCCAGGTCAGCGGGATGATCTCATTGCCAGTATTCTCTCAGGTAGGGGTGGGGCCGCCGTGGGAGCAGGGCCATCCAGGAGGTGGAGCCCGCTGTGGGGCGGGGCTACCCGGGAGGTGGGCGGGGCTCCTGAGGTCGTGGCCTGCCCCAGCCCAGCCTGCCTTTGCTCTGCTGCGCGCAGAGGTGCCGATAGCCCCGCTGGAAGAGCTCCGAGGCCACAAGACTCTGGTGAAGCTCCAGAGCCGGCAAGAGCGAGACCTGCGGGAGCTGCACAAGAAGCATCAGCGGAAGGCGGTCGCCCTCACTCGCCGATTGCTGGACAGCCTGGCCCAGGCCCGGGCTGAGGGCAGGTGCCGACCCCGGCCAGGCGTCCTGTGAGTGCCCTGCCCACGTGTGTGCGAGTGTGCTGTGTGCACTGATGTGAACATGGGGGGTGGTGCACGTGGGCTTCTGCGTCTGGGCTAGGTGGGCACAGAGGATGGCCAAGGGCTGCTCCTTGAATCCCAGGGAGGAAGGTTTGGTGCAAGGCAGAGGCGGCTTTCCAGGTTAGGTCCCACCCTCCTCCCGGAAAGGAGCGGCTGTGGAAGACCCCCAGGAGGAGCGTGTTTTGAGAGATTGTTGCCCAGACAGGCTCCCATCACTTTGGTGGAGTGAACTGGCCTCCTAATTAGCGCAACAAACTGTCCCCTGCCCCCCTCCACCTCCCAGCCCAAGTCCTTGTGATGACTATGAGTCACCCAGAGGGGTTCTTCCTACAGAGGTGGGGAGAACGAGAAGGAGGAGGAGGAAGAGGCGAAACGCTTTCAAGAGTTCCAGAAGAGACAGATACAGAGTCTGCTGGCGCTGAGGGAGGCCCAGGCTGATTCAGAGACGGAAAGGAGGCTGGAGCACCTGAGACAGGTGAGGGGAGTATCCAGTGGTGCGGGAGAGCCTGCCTCCTGGACAGACCTGTCATCATCCTGTCTCACCTACTGCCTGCCTGTGTCCACAGGCGCAGCAGCGGCTCAGGGAGATTGTCCTGGATGCTCACGCAACTCAGCTCAAGAGGCTGAAGGAGACGAATGACAGGTAAGGCAGAGGCTCTTGTGTGTGGGAGGCGGGGAACTCCTTAGTGGCAGGGTGAGGGCAGAGTCCCCCGTCCTGCCGCTGACCCTTTCTCTTCCCCCACCGGCTCCTCCAGGGAGAAGAAGGAACTGCAGAAGATCCTGGACAGGAAACGTCACAACAGTATCTCAGAGGCCAAGACGAGGGAGAAACATAAGAAGGAGGCGTAAGGGCATCGGGGCTGGGAGCCCTTTGGGCACCGGGCAGGCAGGGGTTGGTGCCTGGCACTGAGCCCACCCTGCCTTGCTCCTGTGCAGGGAACTGACAGAGATTAACCGTCGGCACATCACCGAGTCGGTCAACTCCATCCGTCGGGTGAGTGAAGCTCGGGTGCCACCCTCACCCACCCCGCTTCCTTCAGTCATCAGAAACCCACTTCCTCGGTGCTGGCCTGGTGTGACGTTGCCCTAGTGGGGCTTCCAGAGCCTTTCCCTCTGGGCCCCACAGCCCGCTTTCCCCACATCCTCTCCGAAGCCAGCTGTCTGCAATAGTGCCCTGCGGCTTTGGAGTCATCTCGGAGCCCCGGCCACACAGCCCCGGCCCCTCAGCAGAGACCCTCTGCTGAGCCCTCGTCTCCACCCACTCACAGCTGGAGGAGGCCCAGAAGCAGCGGCATGAACGCCTAGTGGCTGGGCAGCAGCAGGTCCTACAGCAGCTCGTGGAAGAGGAGCCCAAGGTGAGGCACTGAGTGAGGTCGGCCGGCGGGCGGCAGGCAGAGTGCCGGCTGGCCTGTGCTGTGATGCTCCTCCTTGTCCCGTAGCTGCTGGCCCAGCTGACCCAGGAGTGTCAGGAGCAGCGGGCGCGGCTGCCCCAGGAGATCCGCCGGAGCCTGCTGGGCGAGACACGAGAGGGGCTGGGGGACGGGCATCTGGTGGCTTGTGCCAGCAACGGTCACGCACCTGGGAGCAGCGGGCACCTGTCTGGCGCTGACTCGGAGACCCAAGAGGAGAATACGAAGCTCTGAACTGGCTGAGCAAGAGGTGGCCACAGGGCCAGGGGGTGCTGGGAGGAGGGCCGGAGGCTAAGACACTAATGCTCTTTTTTTTTTTTTAACTTTTTATCTTTAGAAATTTTATTTTTTTAAACTGAGGTGAGCACCTCACACTAACTCCCTTCCTTCACCGTCCTGGGCCCCTAGTAGCCCCCAGCTCCTCCTTCCTGTCCTTAGTCCTAGGGAAGGTGCCGGGGCATTCTGGGCCAGAAAGGCCTGGGTGGGGGCCTCGCCTCCCCCGCCCCCATGACACCCACGCCCCAGAGTGGGAGCAGTCTCCTTCACTTCCCCAGGGAACACCGGGTGGAGAGTGCACGCTCTGGGAAGTAGGGGTCACATTCTTTCTCTTTTCTCTGGGGATTTTTTTACATGAATAAAAGTGGATTTCAGGGACCCTGTGTGCAGCGTGGTTTGGGGTGGCACAGTGCTGGAGAGGACCCTAGGCCCTAGGCCTGCTCGGCCACTTCTTCTGGGGCCTCAGTTTCCTCGTCTATGAAATGGGCTTCTGGGCACTGTGGGGTTGAGGTCAGCGAAGAATTGCTGGGTTTGCACCTTGAGACCTCCTCGCCTGGGGTCTGTAGACCTTCCCAAGGACGTGACATCAGAGGCCCTCTGGCTTGCCCCGGGCTTTCCTGCCTCTATGCCCTCTGCCTCTGGACCTTACTTTCCTCCCTCCCGGGCTCTTCTTGTCCTTCCTTCACAGAGGCTCGGGCCTCTGCTTCAGGAAGCCTTCCCTGCCCCCCCTTCCTGTTGCCTGATATGACCCAAGCGCCCAGCATCTTCCGCTGAGGCTGCTCTGGGCTCCACATGGGTGGTTGACTGTATCGGAGATGGACTAGGGGTGGAGCTGGGCAGCTCATGACCTGCCCAACATTAGGGGAGCTGGGGTCTCAATAGTAGGTGGGCAGTGGGTGGGCCTGGCAGTGACCCTTGGGAGAAGGGATGCTGACAGTCAGACAGGGGCTGGGAGACCCAGCACCCTCTCATCCCTGTGAGGGAGATGTTATGCCTTTTTTACAGATGAGGAAACTGAGACCCAGAGCAGAAGTCATGTGTGCCAGGCCAAGTCAAGACGTCTTAACCTGGAGGCAGGGTGGGCCTGGACCCTCTATGGCAGAGTCTGCAGCCAGCCTGGAGGACCTGCTCCCCCTCCTGCCTCAGGACAGCGCGGAGTGGCAGAGACCCCGCAGCGAGGGTGCGGCTGGTTCTGCTGCAGGGTCAGGCTGGCGCTCCTTCAAGGCCTCTCCCAGCTTCCTGGCAGAGCTTCCCAGGCTGACTGCCTCCCTTGTACAGAGGAAGGCAGACTCTTATCTGGGCTTATCTCCTGCCAATTGAGTGTTTTCTTTCTTTGTTTTTGCTGCAGCCTCAGGCAAACAGATGGGGTGGGGAGGCCAGAGAAACAGGACTTCCAGAGCGGGGCTCTCCTAGAGCAGGGCTCTCCTAGAGCAGGGAACCTTCACCTAGGCCCTGCACCTTCGGGGTCAATACTATTGCCCAGGCCTTCCCTGCTTCTGCGGTCAGGCTTTGGCCTATCCCCAAATCTGCCCACCGCATTGTATGTCCAGGCCCCTCAGCAGCCATCTCTTATCTTCTAGGATCACCTCCACATATGGAAACACTACACGTCAGTCCCCCAGTCCCCAAGTCCCCAAAGACCATGCTAAACCGCAAACCCCTAGGTATGACACTCGAGTCCCTCAGAAGCCTGGCCTCTGCTGCTCCCCCAAGCCTTCCATGATTTCACTCTTTACTCTGCCCAGAATGACGGCCCCCTCCCCCATCTCTTTCTTCAAGTTCTAGTTCTAACTCACCTCCTCCCCGACTTTCCCCCTGCCGGAGGGAGTCGCTCTCACCCAAGTTCTGGCTCCTGTTTAGCTGGTGGTAATTTCATTTTGAGAGGCTGATTCTCTCCTTGCCAGAAAGCGCTTCGGTAAGCAAGAGCTGTGTCTTAATTCATCTCTGTATACCCAGAACAAATCACTGGCTGGTCAATAGAGGGCGCCAATAAATCTTCCTGGAACTGAGCTCGGAGCTCTGCTCCCAGGTCCTGGTGAAGCTTCTCTTGTTCCTTTAGTGATCACTCCATTCATTCACAGCCCTTGGCCCAGCCTTCCGCCGCCCCTCCCTCGCCCTGCGCGCCCTGCCAGTTCCCAGAGCAGCGCTGGCCCCAGGCCGGCCACACAGTAGCTGCTCTAAAGGACTGACCCAAATAGGAACAAATGACCCTCCCTGGGGGACGGCGGCACGGTTTGCAGAACGCAGAATTCCGACGCCCGGCCGGCGTGCAGTTCCCAATTACCAGATTAGAGATAAGGACCCGGACGTTCCTGGGGCCCGGCAGCACTCCGCTTCCTGAGAGTCAAGTAGCCCTGGCTTTGCTCGCCGAATCCTTGTCTCGGTCACTCAGAGCCTCAGTTTCCCTTACGTATGAAACGCGGGCACCGTCTGAAACTCAGCGCTCCCTCCGCCCGCGAAGCCCCTAGCGATGGACAGGAGAATCGGCGGCACAGACGCGGGCTTTATTAGCACATTTAGTGGTGATCATCGGCCCCCAGGGCCACCGCAGAGGAACAGGTTCTGTTGAAGTTAGGGTTATTCCGACTCTCACCTGGCGCAGGCGCCTAGGGCAGCCCAGCGCCTGGGGCGGGGTCAGGGGGCTACTTCCGGTAGCTAAGGGCAGAATAACTTCAAAATATCCGACGGGGCTGAATCCTCGGTGGTCCCTGCACACACCGGAAGGAAATCGGGCTCTGGGTCAAACCCTCTCCTTCTGAAAAGGACAGACCTGATCCTCTTTTTGCATAGGCCTGCGGAAACGACTTCCGCCCACACTCAAGATGGCTGACAGGAGGCGAGAACGGAGAGAGCTTCCGGAAGTGGGGCGCAAGGTCATTGGGAGGGGGCGGAGCCTCCTCTCCCCAAGTTCCGATCCCACCAGGACTGGATGATGCGAGTCCAGCTGGAGTTCTGCCGCATCTGTGTTGCTGTGCCCGCGCTTTTCGGGCGAGGAAGTCCCTTTGGGGTGGGAGGAGGAAAAAATTAAGTGAGTTAACTTATCCTGGCAGCCCGAGTCAGGGGCCTCCACTTCCAGAATCCCATCTCTAAGTGAGAAGCTGGGGAAAGCAAAGACCACAGCTCCCAGCATCCCCTTTGCCGGGGGTGGGGGCGGTCTTCTAACTATTTAATTAAGCTTGAGAGATCTCTTGCTTGGCCTCTTAGGAATGAGACGAGTTACATCCCAGACGCTCCTTGCCAGGGCAGGGGAGAGAGGGCACCTACGGCCTTGTATGTTAGCGCCTGAACCGGAGATCTACCACGTGGAAAATGGGACTGCAATACGAGAATTAAAGAAGTGGTTCCGAAATTGAAGGCAGAGACCTCGGACATCTGAAAGGGCCGGCCGAGGGCACAGAGGCTCTCATTCCTCACGCTCCACGGATTTCGGGACCCCAAAAGCTTTGGAATTTTGGAGTGGGGCCTGGACTACAGATCCCAGCATGTTCTGGGGCTCGGGCAGGAACGAGTCCCGAGACTGCAGGTCCCGGCATGCCATGGAATTCGGACAGGACAGCCAAGTGGGAAGTGACCTGGGGTACAGGTCCCGGCATGCTCTGGGACTAGCCCGCCCCTTCGCCGGGGCGGCGCTCACCTTGAAGGAACCGTCGAACTCATCGCTCATCCTCCGGAGCTCACGGCCATAGCGCTGTGCAGCCCAGAGGTTGGGGGGCGCTGAACGTGAGCGTCCCCGAAAGGGGCTGGGCTCCTCCTCCTCTGCTTCTTCGTCTTCCTGGTTCCCGGCGGGGTACGAGCTATGGCGACTCCTGGCCTCCAAAGACCCAGCGCCTGCAGAGAGGGTTGGGGGTGGGGTGGGGTGAGGTGGGGTACGACGTGCATCCCACCTCCTCTGTGCCCCCAGCATTCGCCCCACTGGTCCGCTGATGTATTTGTGTGCACATAAGAGTATACCTTCAGGGCGCCAGTTCTCTCAAATATAAATTGAGAGAAGCTCAATTTATGGGGTTTTTTTGGTGAAGATTCGAATTAACTTCTCCTTAATCCCACAAATCTTAATTGAGCCTCTATAATAGACAAGGGCCTTGGCGTATAAAAGGAGCTTCCTCTATGCCTGGCGCAAAATAAGGGCATAATAAACAGCCGATACAGTCATTAGTGCAAGACCATGGGGCCTCCCAGCAAGCACCTGGGTTGTTAGCTCTTTAATCATCTCCATCCCCCAGCAGAGACCAATCTCCTGGATGAGGAGGTGTCCTGTCCCAGCCTGGCAGGGCTGAACTCCAGCTCTGCAGGTGACCTACTGGTGCTCATCTGTTTCACTGTTGTGGCTTCCAGGAGACCCTGGAGAACCAGAACCTGTCAGCAGCTTGTCTGCACCTCCCACAGCACTTGCTTTGGAGAAAATGTCCAGACAGGTCTGTTGACTTTTTAAGTAATATTTACGGAGCACTTATGTGCTAGACCCTGGGCATTACCATATTATCCTCCTAACCATCCTGGGAGGTGAGTACTAATATTGCCCCCATTTTACAAACGAGAAAACAGAGGCTTAAAGAAGTTAAGCCTGGCCCAGGGCCACACAGCTGTGAAACTGAGGCTAGAAATCCCTAGACGTTTGTTGGAATTCCTTGAGCTTCACCTCTTCCCTCGTCCAAGCACCCTTCAGCTCTCTGAGTCTGTGTCTTCAACTCTGTGGGGACAAACCTAGCCTTTAACTACCTACCTACCAGTGGCTGTGTAATACAGGTTTACAAAAATAGTGAAAGTGCTTTGTGAGCTAAATGTGCACGATGGTCATTCGATGAAGCACCTCTGCTGTGCGTGGAGTTTGACTTGTCTACAGTGTGCCATCCTCACATTCCTGCCAACCGCATCCCCATATCCAGACCAACAAACACTTAACCACTCCCTGGAGCAAAAACCCAGAGCTAAATAATGATGGAAGACAGACCTGGAGCAAGCACCAGGAACGGGCTCAGATGGGTCATAGCAAGGCCCATCTGTCAGTGAAGGCGATTTTGGAGGAAGCAAGATTTAGGCCAGGCTTCGAAGCCAGGGGATAACTATCTCTTCCTCCCCACAAAGGACCTTCCATAGAGCCCACGGGTCAGCTCCAGGGGCTGCAGGGATTCCAAGGTCCCAGCTCCAGATATATGGCTGAGAAAGCCAAGAAAAGGATGAGAGGGCTGGATCCAGGAAGGCCTAAGCTAATAGGGTGTGGTCAGAGTCCCCAGTTGTTCTGAATGTCACCAAAGCCCAGGCCCAAGATCAGGTAGGGACACGATAAAGCCTTTGAGGAGTGAGGTGGCAGTGGGGAACAGGTAGCTAAATCAGGAGTGGGGATTGGGGGGACAGGGATTGGAGAAACCAGGAATAGAAAGACTCCTGACAGGATTAGGCCCATTGGTGGGGTGTGGGCAGTGAGGCCGGAGTCAGGAGCTCAGTGGGCCCCACCTCAACCACCACATTCCTGCTTTCACCTCCTGAAGCCTCCCAGCTTCCCAGTGTGGCAGATGCCAAGTTCTCCCTATTTTACAGATGAAGAAATGGAGGAACTTGGAGGTTAGGAACTTGCGTAAAGTCACACAGCTGGCCACTTATAATGTGCTCAGGAAGTGACAGCTATTCTCCTTTACTAGCTCTAAGAACCACACGACCACCACACTTGACAGATGCAAGTCCCTACAGTCGGAAGGTGAGTAATTTGCAGATGGACTCCTGGTCTGGGCACTGCCACCTCGCCCAGGATCACAAGCATAAGAGCACTTACATATCAATGTGGAAGTGCTTCATGGGTATTTAATTTATTACATCCTCATCACACCCTATGAGGGAGGTTACTCACTGTCTCCATTGACAAAGAAAACTAAGGCACAGAGTAACTTGCCAAGGTCACTCAGCCAGTAAGTAGACCACGAACAGGAATACAAACTTAAACAGTCTAGCTTCAGAGTCTGTATCCATAATTCTCATGCTTCAGGCTCCCCTTGGGAGCCCAGGTTGGGGAACGCACCCCAGACTTTCTGCTAATGCCAGCTCTATCAGAAGCCTAGTCTATGGGGTGGGGGATTTAGCAGTGCCAAGCCAGCCATTGTCAAAATGGAACCCATTTGTGTCAACAACATTTTTAAAAAGTATCCTAGTTACTGAGGGATTTTTGTAAACACCCTGAGGGGAGAGGACATGCATGCGAACCATCCCACCTTCAAACGACTCTCATCCCTAACTCTCATCCCTATGTGACCCTGGGCAGGGCAGAGTCGGCTCTCTCCACTCTGGGGAAGGAAAGGGAGAGGAAGGGGGCATGGCTCTTCTATGAGTGAGCATGGGTGGGTGCCCAGGCGTGCCCACTCTCGCTGGCCATCTTCCCAAAGGACAGGCCTGAAGCTGGGGTGGGGTAATGGGAGGGGCCTGTGGCTGGAGGTGTCCCAGCCCCAGGAAAGTTTTTCCTTTACACTTGGTCTTCTGTGTAAGCGAGTAGGGCTGAACACATCCATTGTCATGCATCCATGGACATCCTTGCACACTTAATTAAAACAATGGTGTTCCAGACAGTTCCAGGCAGTGAAGCCCTGCTTTCTACCAAAGGAACCGCCAAACAAGTGTGACCTTAGGCAAGTCACTTCCCCTTTCTGGCTCACAGCCTGCCTCGGTGATTTGTTCTGGTCCTGCACTAACAGCTACATTCTTTGAACATTTTGTAAGTGCCAACACTATAATCAAATGCTCCTTATATATTCTGTTAATCATCCTAATAGTCCTACAGTGTTTTACAGAAGAGAAAACTGAGGCACAGAGAGGTTAGGGACTTACACAAAGCTACCCAGTGAATGTGGATGTGGCTGGGGTGCAGGTAACTACTGGGCTGGGGGCAAAGTAGACAGGCAGGTGGGGGGCGGGGTGCCTACCTCCATGGTGGCTGCTGCTGGTTGGCTGCCCCTGCTGGTGACCAGCTTCCCCCAGGTGGCCTGAGGCCGAACACCGGTACTTGCTGAAGCCTGGGGGCTGGTCCCCTGTGAGGCTGGGGCCCAGGCCCCTATCTGCAGCTCTGCAGTCTTCCTGCTCACTCTGCTCAAACTCTGGGATCTGGAACATGCTCTGGGCTGTGGGGGGCAAGATGGTAGGTAGTTAAGGCACAGCTGGAACAAACGGCGGCCGGCGGGCGTGGGGAGGCAAGAGCCCCTGGTTCCCTCTCCCACCTTAGAACCCCAGGTCCGCCCTGCCTCCCAGGCCCCCATTTGTCCGCTGAGTCTGGCTGGGCAGGGAGCTCGACCTGTCCACGTAGGACCTAAATCTCCTTCCGGAGCCCTGGTGCTGTGGAGCCCCAGGCCCCGGGCTGGCCCGCCAGTGGTGACCGTACGCCAGTCTCACCCTAAGCCCGATCTCAAGGCGCCAGACCCGGGCCTGCACCTCCCTCTAGCTCTGTGGGAGCCCGGCCCTAGTTGCCTGGGAAACGGGAACTGTCACCCACCCGGCCCAATCAACTATCGCAATGTCACTAGGGCTGGCCAGAAGGCGGAGCCACTCCCGGCCCGGGCCCCGCCCCCGCTGCCGGACCGGCTTGCTCCCCACCCACCGCCTTCCTCTTGGGTCTGTTCTTTGCCGCCGCATACTCTCTCTACTACAGACTTTCTTGGGTATGAGGCGCGTGTGGAAGCAGATGAAGGATTCTCTGAACCTGAGGACTAGCTTCTACTGACAAGTCCTTCAGCCCCTCTGAGCCTTGGTTTCCACCCCTGTAAAATGGGGATGATGACATCTCCCTCAGGAGCCAGTGAACTTTGTAAACCGAGTGATTACTGTGGGTGAAAGCACTTTGCAAAGCTTTAATTGAAACTCAGCCGTCGGATGCATTGTTGTTGCTGTTGTCACTGCTTCTTCCGGCTAGGTGACCGGGTCTCTCCTCCTCCCCACTGTGGAAACTTGGAACCGCCCGCATCAGGTGCACCACTCCCCGCGCCATCTGGGGAGCACTCAAGATAAGCAAGGAACCTCCTCCCTGTCAGGATGACTGTCCCGGCTCATGAGAAGGGATAAGGGCTCCTGTGAGGGTGGCAGTAGGACACGTGGGCGCTTCGCGCGCGCGGCGGCCAGCCAGGTGAGCGGGAACCACAACCGGCCCGGGAGAGGGGCGGGGGGACCTTCCGGGAGCTGCGGGGCCCCGAGGGTTCAAGATCCAGGGGGCGGGACCCGGAGGCCATCTTGGCTGCGGGCGGAAGTTTCCTTCAGAGAGCGGACGAGGGGAAGTCTTTGCGGCCCTCGGCCTGGCTGCGCGGTCTCAGTTTGGGGATGGGAAAGAGAAGCGTGGGAGCTGGCAGCCCCTCAAAGAAGCAGAGGCCGGTGGCCCCGGGCACGGCCCGCCCCGCTGCTGGCCGGGTGTGGTGCTGCCCCAGCGCCTTGGCAGCCAGCTGCCTCCCGTAACCCTTGGCGCCCGCCGGCGACGTAGCTTGCTCCCATTCTTGAAAGACTGCGCGCCGGGCGCTGCGCGGAATTCGGAGCCCCGGCTAGACCCTGCGCAATTTGCGTGGCGAACGGCGCGCGCGCAGGCGCAAGAGGGGGCGGAGCCGCGGGAGCCGGGGAGCCGGAGCCCCGGTTCCCAGCGACCCGAGTCGGCTCCCCCAGCGGCGGACCAAGGCCTGGCGTCGACCTCTTCCCGCTCCTCGCGGTTGGAGAGTGGGCGCAGTGGGGGGTGGGTTGGGGGCAGCGTCTGGAATTTCGAGGGCCGAAGGCAGAGGCCCACCCCCTTACCCCATCCGGATCATTGAAGGGGAGAAAGCTCGCCAGTTTGAGGAGGGGGAGAGCCGGGTCCCCCTTCAGCGGCCGCTGCCCTGAGCCGACAGGCATAGGCTGGCTCTCCCCCTCCTGCCGGGAAGACTCCAGCGAGCGAAGGCCAAGGACCCCCTTCCTTCAGCCCCTGCAACCCCCAAGTCCTGGCTCTGGGACTGGCCCACCACCCCCGTCATCTGTAGCGAGGAGATTACCCTTCCACGCTCCTGAGTGAGGGGCTCGGGGCCAGGCCCCAGGCTGCCTGTGCCCCTCCTCAAGGGCTACTGCAAGGGCGAGTGTCCCTCTTGCAGGAGAGGGCCTGGCCAGCCACAACTTCTTTCCTCCTGAGTTCCCCATCTCTGCCTCTGCACCCTGCAGCTCCCACCCCTCTGTATTTATTTTTACTTTCCTGGCCCCCTGCCAGCCCCTCCATCTCTGTCTCAAGATTCAAGCCTCCCTGACATGGAGAGTAACCTGTCTGGCCTGGTGCCTGCAGCTGGGCTGGTGCCTGCGCTTCCACCGGCTGTGACCCTGGGGCTGACTGCGGCCTACACCACTCTGTATGCCCTGCTCTTCTTCTCCGTCTATGCCCAGCTCTGGCTGGTGCTCCTGTATGGGCACAAGCGTCTCAGCTATCAGACGGTGTTCCTTGCACTCTGTCTGCTCTGGGCTGCCTTGCGTACTACCCTCTTCTCCTTCTACTTCCGAGATACCCCCCGAGCCAACCGCCTGGGGCCCCTGCCCTTTTGGCTTCTCTACTGCTGCCCTGTCTGCCTGCAGTTCTTCACACTGACGCTTATGAACCTCTACTTTGCCCAGGTAACTCTGGTAATGGGTGGGAGTGGGCCGTGGGGTGGCAAGCCCCGAAGGCCCAAAGGAATGATGGGCATTTCTGCTCCCAGGTGGTGTTCAAGGCCAAGGTGAAGCGTCGGCCAGAGATGAGCCGAGGCTTGTAAGTACTTGGGACACTGGTGGGCTCAGTCCTCAAGCCCGGGGTAGCGGGCAGCCCAGTGCCCGTTCCTTACCCCGTGGCAGAGCTGAGGCGAGGACAACCCAGGGAATGTTTGTGAAGAGCTTGGAAAAGTGAAGCACCTGGCACAGATGGCTCGGCAGAGGCGTTGCATATGTGAAGGGCAACAATAATAGAAACAGCGAGGGGAGTGGGGACCGGTGTCATCCGCGGTGGAGGAGGAGCTGGAGGCTCCAGCAGCCCTTGGAGGCTCTAAAGCCAAACCGATTCTGGGTGACCTTGGGCAGTGATACTCTTGTCATTTGTATAACATCTCACAGTTTTTAAAGAGTTTTCACACCCACCTTTTTAATTTTTACAACTTAGTCGTGATGTTCTTATCATCCCCATTTGAGAGATGAAGAAACTGAGGCCCAGGAAAGGAAACCAGCATGTTCAAGGTCATACACCTGAGCCAGGGCTTAAATCCAGATCTCTGATTGCCAAGCTAGTGCTCCTTCCAACGGACCACAGCTGTCCGTCACCTCTGACCCCCTCGGCCCTCAGTTTCCCCATTTGTAGAACTGGAGGAGTAGGTTCAGACTGGATGACCTGAGGTTCTGATTGACACCGGGGTCTCCTGGGGGAGGCTGGGTGGTGGGTGAGCACTAAGGGCTGTGGACGGGGGCTGACTCTGCTGTGGGCTGCAGGCTGGCTGTCCGAGGGGCCTTTGTGGGGGCCTCGCTGCTCTTTCTGCTGGTGAATGTGCTGTGCGCTGTGCTGTCCCGCCGGCGCCGGGCACAGCCCTGGGCCCTGCTGCTGGTGCGTGTCCTGGTGAGCGACTCTCTCTTTGTTATCTGCGCACTCTCTCTTGCCGCCTGCCTCTGCCTTGTTGCCCGGCGGGCCCCCTCCACCAGCATCTACCTGGAGGCCAAGGTAGGGTCACAAGCCCTGATGCTTGGTGTCCTATGGGATCTTTGGGTGTTGCTCTTCAGGGTAGATGGGAAGCTGGAGCCTCTCCTCCCTGAGGGTCCCCCTGTTGTCATCCGTGCCAGGGGACCAGTGTGTGCCAGGCGGCTGCGATGGGTGGTGCCATGGTCCTGCTCTATGCCAGTCGGGCCTGCTACAACCTGGCGGCTCTGGCTTTGGCCCCCCGGAGCCGGCTCGATGCCTTCGATTACGACTGGTACAACGTCTCTGACCAGGTGGGCATTTGGCACATCTGCCACCTCTTTAGTAGCCATGGCTCCTGGTCCCCAGCTGGCCTGGGCCCTGGCATGGGTCCCACTGGCACAGTCGCAGATTGACACAAGCCCCTGCTTTCCTACAGGCGGACCTGGTGAATGACCTGGGGAACAAAGGCTACCTGGTGTTTGGCCTCATCCTCTTTGTGTGGGAGCTGCTGCCCACCACTCTGCTGGTGGGCTTCTTCCGAGTGCACCGGCCTCCTCAGGACCTGGTGAGGGCCAGTGGAGAGGCGTGGCCCTGGGACTTCATGGGCTGGGGCCTGGGTGGGTTGGGGGAGGTCAGTCGGGGGCAGGAGAGAGCATCAACGAAGGCTTACTCCCCCAGAGCACCAGCCGCATCCTCAATGGGCAGGTCTTTGGTTCCCGTTCCTACTTCTTCGACCGGGCTGGGCACTGTGAAGAAGAGAGCTGCTCCTGGGAGCATAGCCGGGGCGAGAGCACCAGGTAGGAGCCCCAGCCCCACCTCAAGCCCTGACTTGCTCCATGGAGCCCTGGGGACCTAGAGCCAGGTCTTGTCACCCAGCCCCCACCCCCATCTGATTTCCACCTCTTGCCCTGAGGATGCAGTTTGCCACAGTCTGAAGGGCTCAAGCCCTGGGTCCTAGAGGTCTGGGTCACTGGGCTGTGTTCTAAGCCTTTCTCCCCGCCCCCCCCCCCAACTCTTGTGAATATGTCCCTGCCTTGGGACTGACCCTGTTTCTCTGCCTGCAGCATGTCGGGCAGCCTAGGCTCTGGCAGCTGGTACGGCGCCATCGGGCGGGAGCCAGGCTGGTGTGGGGGCAGCCAGACGCGGACCACCCCTCTGCTCTTCTCCCAGGTGCTGGGACCAGGCAGCCACCACCACAGTCTCTATTCCACCCCACAGACGTGATCCCCCTCCATTTCTCCCCAGAACACCCAGGCCCCAGTCCCTCTCACCCAGGCCCCTGCGCCAGTTTCATCTGCTGCTTCTCGCCCAGAATCCTGGGGGCTGTGGCTGCCTCCTCCCCCGGCCGGCTCCTTGCTACTTCTATTGTAGTGAGTTTGTGCTGTCCCCTAGGATGGGGGACATGGCCCTGGCTGCCAGATGCCCACAGCACCCTGGCATGACCTGCCGCCTCCGCTTCTACGCTGGAGCCAGCTACCTCTCCTGCACCTGCCACTCAATAAACAGTGTCTGTGCCCCATGTCCGTCCACTGTCTGTCAGTTATCTGTGCTCCTCGAATCATCACCTGTTTGGCTGAAGGCTGATCAGACACTGGCCATTGAAGGGGGCCACCGGGCTTCTGGGGCCACTTACCTCCCCCAGGCTGGTGGGCAGGGAGAGGGAGGAACCTGCAGGCTGAGCGGAAGGGAGACCACAGGAACCCTGCTCCCACTTGAATAATTTCCACTCTTTCTTCAAGGCCTGCTTCGAATGTCACCTCCTTTATGAAGCCTTCCCTCTCAGGATCAGGGTACCTCCTGGGTCTCGTTGCACTGTAACCATGTGGCTTTTATGCCTGTCACCCTCTAGTGGACTGGGATTTCTGGAGACCCTGCTTCCCTTTCATCACATCCAACCTGGCCCTCAGGTCTAGGAGTTAGTTCAGGGCCTGCAGAGGAGTTGGCTCATGACTTAGCAACCCCCATCTCCCTACCAGGTATGGATTGGGCGGGGCGGGGCGGGGGGCTGTCCCCACACAGTCTGCCTGGTTGTCCTGAGCCCCCTTCTCTGGATGCCTCTAATAGCACAGTCGCTGCCCTCTGCTGTCACAGCCCTAGGAGATTTGTCTTGTGGCTGGCAGTTCTTTATCAGACAGCCTGTCTCCTGTACACAGACCTGACCATCCCAGCTCCTTTGAGTCCCTGGGGCCTAGCTCTGAGCCTGTCTTGAAACCCTTCTCTTGGTACTATCCTGGGAACCAGGACTTCAAGGACTTCCAGAAAGTGCATCTGAGTATGGGAGAATCAGCTAGAAGCTGGACAATCACTTTTTGTTAAAAGAAAAATTGCTAACATTTGTAGAGTACTTTATTGTGTGTGCTCAACACACAACAGAGCATTTAGAAATGCTGACCTCTTTAATGCTCAGAACAGCACCCTGAGGTGAGAATTAACATCCCATTTCTACAAGTAGGGACTGGCAGGCTCCAGTTTGGTAACCGGTGTAGGCCGCCTACTGGTAGGGGGTGGTCAGCCTCAGAGCACAAGCTTCTGCCGCCCACCCTGAGGGCTGAGGATCCCGGGCAAAAGCAGGGTCTTGGATGAGGGCTGTAAAGTGGCTAAGAGCAACAATGGTTGGAGTTCCAGGACCTGCCAGGGCCCTGGCTGTTCAGACTGTGGGGGAGGGAGGGCTGGCATCAGTTCCATGCTGGGATGGACATGGTTTGGACTAAGGGATGGGGACACTGGAGCAGGGACAGGAGGTGGCCCAGAATGACTTCCCACAACTGGGCCCCACCCACATGGGCCAACTCCAGCTTCCCTTAGTGGATCCTTCACCCTTTGTCTGATGGAATCGCCTCCCTCCTAAATGTTGAGCCTAAGGGCCAGGCTGTCCCCAGGGGCGGGGAGTTGAGGGCTCTTCAGATCTGACAGTGGGCCTGGTTAGCGTGGCGCCTGTCCAGAGATGTGAGCCGGATGATGTCCAGCCTCGGGCCGTGCCACTGGCACACCGGCTGGCCAAAGGGGCAGTGCCAGGGCTCTGGTCTGAGACTCCAGCAACAACCCTTCTTGGGCTCCTCTGCCACTCACCACCCGGACCGGGCCGGGATTAGGGCACTGAGCGGCCACAGGTTAGGGGCTGCAGGGGGTGGTGCCGGCGCCGAGGGCGCAGCCCAGAGGGAAACGCGGCACTGGAGGGGTTAAACGCGGGAGGAGGGGGGCTTCTGGGGGCGGGAGGGGGGTCCCAGCCTCGGCGGCCGCCTGCTCCGCCCCTGTAGCCGCCGCCGCCTCCGCGGCCCAGCCGGCACCGGCGAGGCCGCGCGGGAGCCTGGGCGGCAACCTCAGCCGCAGCCTCAGCCGCAGCCGCAGCGGGGCCAACAGTGAGTGCGGGGCGGATGGGCGCGGGAAGGAGTGCGGATAGGACTGCGGGGCGGGGCGCCACCTCCCCCTCGTGGGCGCCCCCAGGAATTGTGCGGCCGCGCGTCCTGTCCGTCACGCTCCAAGGCGTCGGCGTAAAGACGCGGGAGGCAGTAGGAGCGAGCGGCGAGTGTGCAGTGTGTCTGGGCGGCGGGCGCTGCGCTGCGGCCCCGCGGTCTGGGTGTGCGTATGCGAGCGTGTGCACACGTGTGCGTGGACCTTGGGGTGCCGGGGCCTGGCCCACCTGCCCCTGGGGGTCCGGGTGTGCCCGTGAGTCTGGGGAGAGTGCAGGTTGAGCGTTTGCATGCAGCCTGAGCAACCCGGCGGCTGGCTCCGCAAGGAGGAGCGTGGGCGCGCGGAGCTTTGTGCGGTGCGTGTGCGCGTGGGCGCCGCCCCCACTGGCCCGGGGGCTGACAGCTGCCCCGGGGGATGCTGCGCGGTCCGGCCCTTGTTGCCCCCGCCCCGCACCTTCCCGGAACTCAGCACCCTCCCTCTCCTCCTATCCGGGTAGCCTCTGCGCAGCTACCCGGACCCGCCCCTGGGTTCCTCGAAAGCCCGGCGGGGCGCTGGGGGGGGGATCGTGGAGTCTCCCCGACCGGCCCATCGCAGCTGGCAGCGTTGCAGGGAGAGGCTGGAGGGGAGGGTGAGATCGCGAAGATGCTGCCGCAGCAGCAGTGGACGAACCGGGACCCGGCATCCAGGTCCCCGCCCTGTGCAGCCTGGCCTCTCCTCCCGCTTTCCTTTTGCGAGCCCGCGCAGCTCACCCTCCTCCTTTGAGACCGGTTCCCCACGGCCCTGCCGGGCTCCCGGCGTTTCCTCGCTCGCCCTGCCTTTCCCGCAGAAGGCTCAGTCTCTCCCTCTTCCACTCTCCTTCCTTTCCCTTCCCGGTGCCTTCTCTTCTTGCACCCTGGAGTCCCCGGACAGGGGCTGAGGGCCGGGCTGTGGAGGTAAGGGGGAGGATCGAAGTTGGGGGGAGGACTGGGCGTGTTCTGGTCCCAAGTGTCCAGCCAGAGGGATATGAGAAGATGACATCTGTGGGCAGTAGGGCGGGGGGCTCCAAGAACTTTGGGCGTGTAGGGGTTGGAGGAGGGCGTAGGAGTGTCAGGCCAGGGTACTGATCCAAGCCTCCCCGGTTTTGCCCACAGTGACCGCAGCCCTCCAGGAGCCTCCTGCTCGGCCTCCCCAGGAGGGCAGTGGAATTGGCCGGGCCCCTGGGCGCGCCATGCGCAGCACCACGCTGCTGGCTCTGCTGGCGCTGGTCCTGCTCTACTTGGTGTCTGGTGCCCTGGTGTTCCGGGCCCTGGAGCAGCCCTACGAGCAGCAGGCCCAGAGGGAGCTAGGGGAGGTCCGAGAGAAGTTCCTGAGGCTCCATCCCTGTGTGACCGACCAGGACCTGGGGCTCTTCATCAAGGTGCGTGGGCAAGAGCCCCTTCAGCAGTCACCCATGACCCACTGGTACTAGCTGCTTGCCACTGGGGCCATGTGCTGGGGTGCTGCTCCCAGACCCACACCCCTGAGGGCCGGGTGCAGCTGGAGGGTGCAGGGCAGAGACTGGGATCCCCGTCTCTGTGTTTTCAATATGGCAGCCATGGGGGCGCTTGATTTCTTTGCTGTGCCTGGCATTGGGCTGTGCTCCTGGAAGGTCTCCTTCAGCATGTGAGGGTGGTTGAATGAAGGAAGGATTGAAGGAAGAAATGAATGAATGGCTGTAGCACATGAGACATGTTATATTTTCACAGCTCTAACTCACTGGTCTAGGGTTGCCAGATAAAATCCAGGATATCAGTTAAATATGAATTTCAGCTAAACAACAAATAGTTTTTAAATACAAATATGTCCCATGCAATATTTTTATTTGCTAAGTCTGGCAACCCCACACTGGTTCCTATACTTTTTCGGAGTCACAGATGTCTTAGAGAAGCCTAAGAACACTGAACACTCCCCTTTCCCCTGGAAAAGGACACACAGAAACATGCACAGATGATTTCGGAGGGTTCCAGGCTCCCCTATACCTGTCCATGCCACCATGGATGCCAGGTTAAGCATACCTTTGCCCCAGGACAGATGCTTATGACATTGGGGCTAAAGGGAGGGTAAATCAGGAACAGGGGTAGCTTTGGTCCCATGAGTAAAGAAAATGCTGGGCTTCGATCTTCTGGGGTACTGTCAGGCAACACTTCTGTGGTTTTCTCTGATTCATGAGTCATTATCATATTAAAAACCTAAGATTTAATTGAATAAATGTATGTTTATTACTTAGTAAAGAGTACCCTCTTTTTCTGCCTGTTTGTTTGGAGGGATGGGCCAACGACATGGAGGCCTCCATGTTCCAGATGATTCCCAATGTGACAGGACCCAGAGCGGAGATGAGGGTGGGGTGGGGCTGGGACATAGGGCAGCCTGACATTGTCTCTGACATTTCTAGAATGCCAAGCAAGGCTCCAAAAGGCCTGGGCAGGAGAGTGTGTCTGGCCAGACCACTGGGCAGAAGGAGGGAGGGAATCTGACCTATTTTATCTTCACAATGGAATTGCTTTTATTCTTGGATAAAAAAGAAAAAAAAGGGCAGAATCTAGAATGATGGGCAACAGCTGCTCTATTTCGCTTTCACAATTAGTCAATCATGAAGTAATTATGCACCTACTGTGTGCTAGGTACTTGCTATACACCATAGGGAGAGCAGGGAAATTGACAGCGGGGTGGGACAGATGCAGGCCCTACTCTAGAAGATGTCACATGTGGACTAGGGGACAGATTCAAGGACAGATAATTTTAGAATTCAGTGGAAAAGGAGCTTTCCTTACTTCTTATTTTGTTAAACACCTGTTGTGTCCCGGGCCCTGGACCAGGAGCTGGGGGAAGGGGGGAGATGCCAGGGGCCTTCGGGAAGAGCTGGTACTTGAAATGAGACAGGTGAGATGGGTAGAATTTAGAGATGTGTGATTGGGTTGCAAGGGAGTGCAGGCAGAGGAACAGCATGGGCAAGGGCGTGGAAGCCGGAAAGCTCAGAGTGTTTTTGCAGAACTTGGATTTAGCAGATGCCTAGTCATTTGAAGCAAAAATTAGAACACACAGAATGACAAAGGATTTTTTCCCCCTAAGTAGTGAATTTGCTGGAAAAGTGTCGCAAAATAAAAATTAAATCACCTTTAATCATACATTTCACTTCTTGGCTTTATTTAAAAATTATTATTACAGGAAATGGGATCATCTCAGAAATCTGGGGAGAAGGTCTCCATATCTTGGGTTCCCAAATGAGTCTCAGGAGAAAAGACTGAGGAAGGGGAAGTTGGGACCATATTGAAAGGGATTTAAATTCTGGGCTAGGGAGTTTGGACTCCACTCTGCAGACAGCAGGTTAGCTATGGAGGATTTGGGGCAGTCACTTTAGGACAATTAATTTGCAAAGGGTCTTGTTAATGCAGACTGCAGAGAGAGATGTAGTTTATGATCTCCCTTACACCCACTACTTTTGTGTCTTGGCTTTGTGCTCCTTGGGGAAGGGGGCCCTCTTCACTGCTCTGACCTCTATTACTTAGGACAGGTGTTCTCTAACCACAGACCCTGCCCCAGGGGTCCTGCAGGCTGGCAAGAGGGGCAGACACGTGGCCATTTCATTAATCATATTTATTGAGCACCAGCTCTGTAGAACCAGACTTCAGCAGGCTGGGCAGGGGTTTGTGTGTCCATGAACCTCCTAAAATTGGATGCAAAATTAGGGAGGGTCCCTAATTTTCATCAGATTTTCTAAGAAAAGGGCTCAAGTTCAGCTTCCATAGGGCCAATGGGAATGGTAGGGTCTGCGGAAAGTGGAAATCCCTGGGCATGATCACTACGTGATGACTAATTTAACGAACACATGCTGCTTTAACTCTTCACAACAATTCTATATGGTAGGTTTAATTATCATCTCCACTTCGTAGATACTGAAACTGAGGCACAGAGAGTTAGCTTGCTCCAGGTCATGTAGCACCAAGATTTGAACCCAGGCAGTCTGGTCTCAGAGTCTGTATTCCTGAACACTGTAAAACTGGAAATCCATTGTGTGAAATTAGGGGGCAGATAACTCAAATGTTTTTAAAACAATGTGGAGGTCAAATGAAATTTGGCCACCCAATTTGCAATGTCTGCTCTAAGGGACTGCCTTCAAGGAGACCAGAGGGAAGGAAAGAGCTGGGAGGGGTGGGAAGGAAACCACTCTAAAGACTGAAGGGCCAGGGGGCTGTCCAGGACAGGAGGGAAGGACTGAGGTTCCTCCCTCTGCGCCTTGTCCTGCAGGAGGTGGCTGATGCCCTGGGAGGGGGTGCGAACCCTGACATCAACTCAACCAGTCACAGCAACTACTCAGTCTGGGACCTGGGCAGCGCCTTCTTTTTCTCAGGCACCATCATCACCACCATCGGTGGGGGAGGGGACTGGGCATGTGGAGCGGGGCAACAGGGGCTGGGCTTTCTTTCTCAATGGGGAAGAGGCAGGGGGAGGTAGGGGGTGCCAGGCAGCCCCTAGACCTCCTGCACGGCCCCTTTGCCCAGGCTATGGCAATGCTGCTCTGCGCACAGATGCCGGGCGCCTCTTCTGCATCTTTTATGCACTGGTGGGGATCCCGCTGTTCGGGATCTTGCTGGCAGGGGTCGGGGACCGGCTGGGCTCCTCCCTGCGCCGCGGCATCGGTCACATCGAAGCCATCTTTCTGGTGAGCAGTTCTGCGCCCTTGTGTTGGATTCGGGATATCCTTCCCTACGTCGCCTTTCCCGCACGTGAGCGCGGGGGCCCTGAGATCGCAGGAGCCTACCCCGCAGGTTCCCAGAGGAGGGGGTGTGGAGTGTAAGAACGGAGGTGTTGGTGACTCCTGGGTCCTGCCTACTGCCCCTCCCTGCAGAAGTGGCACGTGCCTCCGGAGCTGGTGCGAGTCCTGTCTGCGGTGCTCTTCCTGCTGGTCGGCTGCCTGCTCTTTGTCCTCGCCCCCACATTTGTGTTCTGCTATGTGGAGGGCTGGAGCAAGCTCGAGGCCATCTACTTCGTCGTAGTGACGCTCACCACGGTGGGGTTCGGGGACTATGTGGCCGGTGAGGCCACCTTTCTTGTGCTGCACCTCCCCACTCTATTCCTGTCCAGGGGCTCTGTACTCTTGCTTCTCCCTCCAAATTCCACGTGGCGTTTTGTGCGCTCACACGGGATCGCTCCAGCCCCTACATTCGCTCACCGAATGCACCCTCACGTTTTCGCACGGATGCGACGCCTCATGTACACTTACGTTCTTGCATGCCCGCGCCTCCGTGCGTGTTCACACAGCTAAGAGGCACCCGTCACACATGCTCACATTCTTGCACATGAGCACCCTCACTCTTATCTTGCACATGCTCTTATCTTGCACACCTTCGAGTCGTGTACACTCATCTTCTTGCATGCATTCAAACACACACTCATTGCCCTGGGGAGGGCGGATGCTCTCAATGAGCAGGGGAGCCGGGCCGTGAAACAGCGGCTCACAGGCTCCGCGCCTGTCCCACAATCAACTTCTTTCTGCCCTCCCCGGTGGTATCCCAGGCGCCAGCCCCAACCAAAACTCTGCAGCCTACCAGCCGCTGGTGTGGTTCTGGATCCTGCTCGGCCTGGCCTACTTCGCCTCAGTCCTCACCACCATCGGGAACTGGCTGCGAGTAGTGTCCCGCCGCACTCGGGCAGAGGTAGGCGTCCCTGGGTCGGCACCGCGCCTGCGCCGTGGCGCTGTACCCTAGCTGCCGCTTGGCCAGCCCGCCTCCCTTCCAGCGTGGGGGGCTCCTCCAGGCAGGGACTGAATGAGTCCCGGTGTGGCCTGGGGACAAAGGGATAAACTCACACAGGTTTGCAGGTGATTCTAACTCTGCTCTTATGGATAGGGTTGCCACACTTACCAAATAAAAATGCAGGAAGCCCAGTTAAATGTGAATTTCAGATAAACATCAAAAAATGTTTTAGTGTAAGTACATACCAAATATTGCATGGAACATACTTACACTAAAATTGTCTTTGTTTATTTGAAATTCAAATTTAATCGGGCGACCTTTATGTTGTCATCCCATTCTCCGCGCCCAGCGGACTAACGGGATGGAGGCGCAAAGGTGTCTGGGAACATGGGAGGGACAGCTGAAATAAAACAGGTTTTCTAGAAAAGCTCTGGGAGAAGAGGGCGCCTCGGTGCGATGGAGGAGGGGAGAGCGTGCGGCTGGGTGACGAGGCTTTGCCTCCTTGGGCGCGCTGAGGCAGGAGGACTAGAGGAAAAGAGAGGCAATGCGTGAGTGGCAAGGGGCAGGCGCCCGGGGGCGCGGAGCCGGTGGAGCACTGCGTTTCCTCCCGCACAGATGGGCGGCTTCACGGCTCAGGCCGCCAGCTGGACCGGCACGGTGACGGCGCGGGTGACCCAGAGAGGCGGGCCCATCGCACCGCCGCCGCCGCCGGAGAAGGAGCGGCCACTCCTGCCTCCACCGCCGTGCTCAGCGCGGCCCGCCAGCAAGCCCCCGTCCCCTGCGCCCCCCGAGAAGGCCCAGCCGCCCTCCCCGCCCACGGCCTCGGCTCTGGATTACCCCAGCGAGAATCTGGCTTTCATCGACGAGTCCTCGGACACTCAGAGCGAGCGCGGCTGCGCGCTGCCCCGCGCGCCGCGGGGTCGCCGCCGCGCCCCCAACCCTGCCAGGAAGGCTGAGCGTCCCCGAGGCCCAGGGCGCCCCCGGGACAAAGGCGTGTCGGTGTAGGGGACAGGACCCCCCCGGCCCCAGCCTCTCAAACGGCCTCATTCTTGCCCTCTCCCCGGCATGCTTTGCTTGTTTGACCAAAGAGCCCTCTTTCGACCCGACTGGAGCCTGGGGAATAGGCTGCGGGTTGCTTGACTGCCACCCCGGCTCCTGGCCCTTTCCTTACTTCATCCCTTTCCGGACCCCCAAGACTTTATGTTTCGCTGTCCCGGCTGGGCCTGTCCCTCACAGCATCTCACACTGTGCCTCAAAGCCTGCCTCAATAAATGAAAAAGTCTATCGCTGCGGGCGTGCGCGCTCCGGGGACGCGAGTCGGGGTGGGAGAGTGCTTGTGCCGGGTAACCTCCTCTGCACCCACGTCGGACCCCGCATTTGGAGCCTATCGGGTAGGGTCCCGCGGAGAAATCTGCTAAAATGGGCTGTGGCCCCAGCAGAGCTACCGGGCAGGAGGATGGGGGAGAAATAATATCTCGTGTGGAGGGCTGTAGCTTGAACTCTTCCCTCCTGAGACCCCCATCGCCTTCTGGAACGGGACTCTGCCCCTCCCCCTTTCTGGAGCGTGACCTCCCTCTTCCGCGCCCGAGGCCTGTGGCGACTGGGTCCGTTGGGACAGAACCATGGAGGAAAATACTTTCAAAGTAAGAACTCTCCTTGGGCCCCTCATTCATCCAACATGGGTCCCTAGCTTTCCTCTCACTCACTCCAGGCAGCTCCCAACAGTGCCCACTCCCTTACCAGAGTGGAGTCCTGGCCTGGCTGGGCTCAGGAACCCCGCTTTCAGCCTGCTCTTCCTCTCCCTCCCAACTCCCTGCGACCCTTGGCTTCCCTCGTTGTATGTGGCCCACAGGAGTTGGCCAAGTCTTCAGGCCGCCATGACTCGTCGAAGTCGGACTCGCATGAAGACATTCGGAATCTGTGGTCCATGGCCACACTGTCGCAGCCGAAGCTGAACGTGCAGCGGTCTAATGTCTCCGAGTACTCCGAACTGGACGGCAGCAGCTTAGGCAGCAAGACCGGCGAGTGGTACAACCAGAGGGCCGGCTACAACTCGGACGGAGGCTGGAAAGAATGGGATAACAGAGAAGCCGATGTCGACTTAAAGCCAGAGGAGATGGACGACGACACCTTGTTGGAGCTGGAGCTGCACCCCATAGGCTCCCTGGAAAGCCATTTAGAAGAGGAAGAGGACGATGCCAGGACCGAGATAGGTCAGTGTGGCCTCATTGGGTTAGGGGAGCCCACAGGGCCTCAATTTCTGTTGGTGTAAAACGGGGGGAAGCTGAGGATCCAAATTTCTAATATTCCCTGGGAGGGGTGCCAGCACTAATTTTTCACGCTTTGTCAACCATTCTTGGAGCGCCCCCTACCGGGAAGGCGTCATACAAGATTTTTGTGGCCGCGGCATGACAGATCCGGGAGAGGCATGCACAAAAATGCGCAAAGGAGGCGCAGGGTAGGGCCGTGCTTTTAATGGAATCACCAAGTTAGTTGAGAGAAGAGAGTTGATTCATTGTCGGTGGATTCGTTTTGGTTGAGGCGGTGCCTGTCATTCATTCATTGTTTAAAAATTTTAAGTACCTACTGCATGCTAGGCACTGTTTGGGATTTCCTCCCCCTTTCCCCTCTTCCTCCAACCCTTTATCAGGTAATTGAAAGCGATAACAGTACAATAACTACGATTTGTTGAGCGCTTACTGTGTGCCAGGCATTAGGCTTCTCTTGCATGATCACCTTTTAACTTAACAACCTCTATAAGGGCCCATTCTCATGACTCCATTTTACAGATGAAGAACTGGAGGGTCAGAAAGTTTGTTTACTGGCCCTAAGTCTCCCACAGGGTGGCAGTAAGAACTGGCCTTAGTGGGTGAGACAGTAAAGCCCCAGGTTGTAAACCACTCCCATATTGTTTCCCACTAAAGTGGCATCTGGAGTTGTTCTCTGCAGGCCACTCCGCACCACCAGATGCCACCCCATACATCTCTGCTCCTGGGAACACCCAGCAGTCTGCAGTTGACTAATCTCTCTTTTCTCTTCCCCTAGAAATATCTTCCTCAATGCCATCACTCAGTGTCTTGAAGCACATACCCCATCATCGAGCCTACTGGGTGGAGCAGCAAAACAGGGTTGGAAGCACCCAGGGAGATGAGATTTTAGTGGGGTGGGGGATGGGCAAGTTGGGGTTGCAGGGATGAAGGGGGTGGGGGTGGTTTGTAGGGTGGAGAGGCAGGCAGGTTGGTTGGGAGTCTTGGGATAGGAGGCAGCAGGTGGGCCACTTCAGCTGTGGGCAGAGCTGGGATCCATTGGACATCTGAACCTCTTGCTGCCTCTCTCCAGCTGCCATTGCCCCTGAAGGAACTCATGGAGAATGAAGCTCTGGAAATCCTCACCAAAGCCCTCAAGAGTGAGCCCAGCTCCCACAAGAGACCTCGGGGAATTTCACAAGGCTTGGGTCCCTGGGACTGGGGTTTCAGGATGTGTCTGTCTTGTCAGATTCTCTTACCACCCACGAATATTCCAGGAGTCCCACAAAAAAATGAAAAGTTTGGGACTAGGTGCAAAGAGACCCAGTCGGGAGATCATGGGGTGACTGCAAGGCGCCCGGGCTCCAGCCTTAGTGCAGCCCCTCTCTAGCTGATGTAGCTTTTCTAAGGCTGTTTCTTTACCTGCCCAATGGGGATGACAGTTTTTGTGTAGCCTTTGCCCCCTCCCTAGGTAATGTGAAGAGCCTTTGGATAGTAGATTATTTGGGTAAACTTCCCCTTGTTTGCTCTGCATATGATATAAAAGGGCCAGCTGACTAATGGCTTAGGGTGAGTGGGTGGTCTGGAGACAGCTGGAAAGCTGCCTGCTGCCACTGTCCTATTTCAGGCCTGCAACATCTTCTCTAACCTTGCTCTCATTCATCCTCTCCAATACCCCATCCTGCTTGCATCCCCCGTCTATCTGGAGCACAGGTCTATGACTTGAAACATAACCAGCAGGGCTCAGAACCTAGGAGATCCAAAGTTCCCCAAACTAACAGACCAGAGCGCCTAGAGCTCCTGCCAACCCAAGTCACCCGCAGTTCCTCATATGACACATTCGGCACCTGCCGCTGGAGAGGCAGGCAGGCCATGCCCTTGCTAACTGCCCTGAGTGGAGCTCTCTCTTCAGGCTACCGGTCAGAGATCGGCAGGGATCACTTCCTGACCAAGCAGCTGCAGCGATACATCGAAGGGCTCAAGAGACGCCGGAACAAGAGGCTGCACGTCTCAGTGTACTGAAAACACCTCCTCAGGCTCGAGTGACTGCCCTACTTTAATCCGGGTCCCTGTCCTGCCCCCAGACCCAAGCCCGACCCTGTCCACATGGAATTTGAACCCTAGAGAAATAAAAGAGTCTGTGCATGGTCCGTGAGTCAATGCGTGGCTGCCCGAGTGAGGCGGACGCACGCGGCCCCGCCTTTCCCCATGACCTTCACTCGGTCACCGCAGTGACCTTGAGCGTTCTCCGTTCAGGCCCTATCGACTCCGTCTTCACGGGACTTGAAATCCAGGACTTCTTCCATGTTTTATGTCTGCATCTCCCATCCAGGGTTGCGCAGCTTTGTAGGGGTATTGGGTCTGCGGTCCAAAGGCCCCGATGGAGCTATCTTGGGGTAAGGGGGAAAAGGGGAAGGGGCAGCCCCTGCCCTCAAGGTTGGGCATGCTAGGCTCCGCCCCTCATGCATATGCAGATACACTAGCTTCTCGGCCTGTCCAGCCCTCTCATTTACATATGTATGTTGTCTCCCAGTCCAGCAGCTGCGACCACTGACAGACTTCATCCATTCCTCTAGCGCACAACGCGCCCCGCCTCCATTACGTAAGAGCGTTCTTGGCCCCACCCCCTCCCGGAACTTCTCTGCGTCTCCTCTGATCACGCCCCCTCGGCGGCCGCGTACGCAAGTGCACTGCCGTGGTTCGCGCCAGGGGGCTGGACCTCTGTGAAGACCCGCCCGCTGGCTTCGCCTGCTCCGCCCCAACTCGTCCCGGCACGCAGGCGCTGCCTGTCCCACTTGTCTGATGAGCATAGGGCGTCGGGCCCCGCCCCCTGCTTTGCATGCGCACGGCCGGCCCCGCCCCCGCTGTCAGCTGGAGGAAGCGGAGTAGGAAGCGGCCGCGATGTCCTTTTGTGTCCTACAAGCCGCCGGCGGCGCCGCCGAGTGAGGGGACGCGGCGCGGCTGGACGGCGCGGCCCGAGGAGGCGGCGGAGGAGGGGCTGCCAGTGGCCCCCGGCTTACCCCGGCGCTCCGGGCCGCTCGGCCCCCATGCCTGCCCGCCCGCCCTGCCGGAGCCCCAGGTGTGGGGGCGGAGGGGAGCGCCGCTGGGGGAGTGGGCGGGCGGGGCTCGGGGGCCATGTGCGAGCGCGGCAGAGAGGCGGGCTCCAGGCGATGTCTGGCTCCGGAATCGGCCCAGCCCGGGTCATGGTCGGGACCCGGTTGAGAGCCAGGCGAGGTCAGGGTCGGGCAGGATCCAGCGTCCAGGTCTTAGTGTGCCAGCCTGGGGCAAGGACAGGCTCTGGCGGGGGCTGCAAGTGCCGTCCAGGGTTGGGCTTGGGCCTCGGATCCAGTCCTAGAGCAGGGTTCAATCTGGTACCTGGAGCATGCTGAAGTCCCATGGGCGGGCCGGGGTGGAATATGGGGAGGGTACCCTGTCGGGGAAGGGGCTTTGAAGACCACGTGGGGGCGCTCAAAGGGGCCTTGGGCCACCCTCCTCTCTGGGTCAAAGGTCATCACACCGGTAGGGGAGAACTTCCTCCTTCTTGGCACTCCCCATTTACTTCCTGATAACCTGATAGAGGTCTCCCGCGGGCAGAGGGGGAGGGGGGCTCAGCAACTTTAGGCAACTTCCCGTAGGTGTGCGCAGGTTGGGGGGGGCGGGGCGCCCCGGAGGTGGAGGACTCTGCGGCAGCAGGAGTGTAAGAGTGAATGGTTGGCGGGTCGAGTGGGGGGTGCGCAAGGAGGTGGAGTCGCGTCTGTCAGTGTGCCTGGGATTGGGCTTGTTGGAGCAGGAGGGGGCCGTGTGTCAGATGTGAAAGCTCTGGATGTTTCCACACCGGTGTATGTGAGCTTTGGGGCATGGTGAGACTGAAAGAGTGTTTGTGAGTGTGTGACTCGAGTCTTGAGCTGTGACTTCGGTTATGGGGTATGTACTTGGGGAGGAGTGTACAAAGGTATATCAGAGGATGAGTGAGAACTGGGCTTGGGAAGGGCCATGTGTGAGAATGAGCACGTGTGAGCATGTGAGGACACCTGAGAACTTAGGTGAGTGGGAGTGTGTGAGGGTGCGAACACACATGTGTGAGCACTTAAACTGCCCTTGGTTTCGTGTGCCCTGTTTTCTTGAATGGAAGATATCCAGGTGAGGGGGAGATCACTGAGGTCCCTAACATCTGGAGAAAATTGAGAGGTATCCTGCTTCTAGCTGGGGATTCCAGATGGGGTTGAAGGTCGCCAAGGGCCAAGGTTACCCTGCTTCCTGGCCTGGGTGGGAATAGGGGGTTTCCAAACCTCCTGCAAGTTCCCAAGTGGGAGACTTGCTGTCAGTTACTGGCCCTGGAGGCTCTGGAGACTCTGTTCCCATGGTAACAGCTGGGGGGCTCTCAGGGGCAGCTCTTCCTTGAACTCTGCTCTTCCTCCCACTCCCTGGCTTAGTGTGGAAACCTGGCCTTAGGCCTGGGGTTGGGCAACCAGGGTGGCAGGGTATCTCTCCATCCCCCAACCTAGTGCCTCCCTTTGACCCGACAGGTCTCTTCCCACAGGTGACCAGCGCCATGTCCAGCCAGGTGGTGGGCATTGAGCCTCTCTACATCAAGGCAGAGCCAGCCAGCCCCGACAGCCCAAAGGGTTCCTCGGAGACTGAGACCGAGCCTTCTGTGGCCCTGGCCCCTGGCCCAGCTCCCACTCGCCACCTCCCAGGCCACAAGGAAGAGGAGGATGGGGAGGGGGCTGGGCCTGGTGAGCAGGGTGGTGGGAAGCTGGTGCTCAGCTCCCTGCCCAAACGCCTCTGCCTGGTCTGTGGGGACGTGGCCTCTGGCTACCACTATGGTGTGGCATCCTGTGAGGCCTGCAAAGCCTTCTTCAAAAGGACCATCCAGGGTGAGCCCCCACCCCTCTCCTGTGCCCTTCGTCTCTGGGCCTGGCGCTACCCAGTTGGCACACTGCTGGGTGGCACTAGATTTCCAGACTGCCATGGTACCACTTGGACTTGGCAGTCCGGTGTTCTCAGGCCCTCTTACCCTCCGCAGGAATTTTCTTTTCCTTAAAAGTTAAATGAAGCCACCAGGATGTGTTGATAGATTGGATGTGGGATGTGAGAGAGGACTTAGGGTGCTTCCTAGGTTTCTGAGTACAGTAGGCCCAGCAATTTCCACAGTGGCTCTGAAAAATTCAAGACAGTCTCTGCTTGTTCCTAAGCTGTGTTCTTGCTCTAGCAGCTGCTGGCCTCTCACCGGTATCGAACATGCTCCCCTTTTTGTTGATCTCCCCAAAGCAGCACCAGCACAAGGCAGGTTTTTATGGCTAATTTAGAGGGGCAACACCCTATTGTAATGTCTAACTTTAAAAAGACTATCGAGTCTACCCTGAACAAGCCCGATCCCAGCTGATCTTGGCTGCTAAGCAGGGTCCGGCCTGGCTAGTACTTGGGTAGGAGACTACCTAGGAAGACCAGGTACTGTAGATGTAAAAAAAACAAAAACAAAAATATAATAATAATATGACTATTGGGCATCCCTGCTGATAGGACTCAGTGAATTTTTCTCACTCAGAGGCACATATCAAAAGATGACTGAGCAAGATGGCGATATAACGAGCATTATTAGGGATGTGCTTGTTATTCATATCTTTACATAAACCTTTGGTTACTTTGGGGCTATAACATATAATTTTTGAGAGCATTTCTTGAGTGCTTACCAGGCACTGTGCCCCTTTATATTCATTATCTCAGTTACTCTCATAGCAACCTATAAAGTGCCAGCACTGATCTCATAACCGAGGCCCGGACAGGTTTTTAAAACTTTGTTCCAGGCCCAAAGGAAGAAAGTGGCAGAACCAGGTTTTGAACGTGGCTCCATTTAGGTCCAGAGTTGAACTCTCCAAGGCCAGACTGCTGCCTCTGCTTATTACTAATAACTGAACTTTGAACAGGTGCCTCTCAAATGATTGTGACATTCTGGTGAATTTTGACTTGGCCAAGACCCAATGGTCCATAACGTCTGTGCTCCCTGCTGTCTTTGAAAACCAGTGAGCCAACAGGTCCAGGTCTAGGTGTCTCCCACCCATTCTGTTTTCACCCGGTCGACAAATATTGATGGAGCACTAGCCATAAATAGTAATCCTTATTGAATATTTAGGTGTTGTGAACCATACTAATTACCTCCTTGAATTCTCACAACCCACCTTTGTAAGTATTGTTTTTATCACCCCAGTTTTACAGATGGGAAAACTGAGGGTTTGAGGGTTAGATATGGGACTCGCTTAAGGTCACACAGTTGGTAAGTAGAAGCATCAGGATGGGCCCAGGAAGTTTTCAGAGCCGTCACAAACCTGCGCTTTGCTGCCCTGGCCGCTGTTCCAGGCATGGGGTCATAGCTGGGACTAAGGCAGGACCACCCTGTCCTCAAACAGCTGACACGCTAGTTGAGGGGAGAGAGAGAAAGCAATGAATTGCACACAGTTGTTAACAGTTCAGCTGTCGTAAGTGCTGGAGGGCAAGGAGCCAAGGGTGTGTGCTGAGGAACCTGGCTGAACCTGGAGGGCTTCCTTGAGGAGGTGTTTTCTTTTGTGTGGAAGCCTGGGTAGGGTGTAGGAGAAAGTGTGCTGTGAGGAGAAACACATCAATGGCATATTGGCAGGTTGTGTCATTCAGTCCTTGCGGTATCCCCGTGAGGCCAGGAGGGCCACCGTACATTCATTCAACTGGTTATTATGAGTGCCCGCTATGTGCCAGGTCCTGTTTTTAACATGGGGCCCTTGCGGAGCTGACACTGTCGCCGGGAGACAGATAAGAAATACGATAAACACGTATGTAGCATATCAGATGGTGCTGAGAGCTGAGAAGAAACTAAAGCAAGGACAAGTGGCTGAAGATGTCCGCAGAGGATGGTTGGCATTCTCACAGGGTGGCCAGGGAAGGCTTCCCCGAGGTGCCAAGGGAAGAGATCGGAAGGCCGGAAGGGCCGTGGGCCCTGAGGCAGGGGCCTGGAGCCAGAGCGGGGTGCAAAGGGCATGAGGTCAGTGAGGAGCAGGGCTGTTGGCCTCAGGCTGTGGGGTTCACTTGGGCTTTCATCGTGAGAAGGGAAATGCTTGGAGGGTTTTGAGCAGGGAAGGGACAGACTCTGACTTCAGGTGCCTCCGGCTGAAGGAAGCAGGGGCACCGCAGAAGACCAGGAGGAGAGGTGGCTGTGACTTGGATCTAGGGTGGAAGCGCTTGCCAGGTTAGCTTCTGGGCATACCAGGAGGTAAAGCCCACCAGCATCCCCTGATGGCTGGGATTCGGGGTGTGAAAGAAAATGGAAGATGTCTCCTGGGTTTCTGCTTGAGCAACTGGACAGAGGGAGTTGCAGGTTTCGGAGGGACAGATCGGGGCTCCATTTAGGACAGTGAGGTTTTTGAGAGTTTCTGTACATGCAGCGTGTCAAGGAGGCAGTGGGATACAAGTCTAAAGTTCAGGCAGATCTAGGCAGGAGGGGAAATTTGAAAGCCCACAACTGGGTGAGATCACCATGGGCACAAGTTGGTAGAGACGAGGTCCAAGGGTCGCCCTGAGGTTCTTCCCCAGAAATCACGAGGCGGCCAGCGGGGTGGGAGGAAAACCAGGAGTGTGTCCTAGAAGGACGTGAGTAGGACGTGATCAACAGTGTTAGATACTCCTTCAGGCCGTGTAAGATGAAGATGAGAATTGACCATCAGAGGTAGCAATGGAGAGGCCACTATGGCCCCCAAGGAGAGCAGGTGAGGGTAGCAGAGCCCAGAGACGAGGCTTGACAAGAGGCTCATGGCAGATGCAGCCTGACGCCCCTGGTCCCAGCTTCTCTTGCCCAGACAGGAGCCCCCAGCCCAGCAGCCATTCCCCTCACTGCCCCGGGGTTCCCTGCCCCACTCACGGCACTCCTGCTCTCCCCAGACCTGTGCTTGCCCGGGGCGAGTCAGGGCTCTCCTGTCTGCTGGGCCCCCTCCGGGCCCTGGGAGGCCGCCACTGGAGCCCTGCCTCTTCCTGGCAGGGAGCATCGAGTACAGCTGTCCGGCCTCCAACGAGTGTGAGATCACCAAGCGGAGACGCAAGGCCTGCCAGGCCTGTCGCTTCACCAAGTGCCTGCGGGTGGGCATGCTCAAGGAGGGTGAGCACTAGGCCGGGGCCTTGGCGAGGGCTGGGGAGGCTGGGTGCGTGGGGCTGGAGAGGGCAAGGTCTGAGAAGTTGTGGCGGAATGGACTGGGTGGGAGGGCTCTGCAGAGCGAGCCACCCCCAGCCCCACGGACACAGCCCTGTCCTACCATTCAAGGGGTACGTCTGGACCGCGTCCGGGGTGGGCGACAGAAGTACAAGCGGCGGCCAGAGGTGGATCCGCTGCCCTTCCCAGGCCCCTTCCCCGCTGGGCCCCTGGCGGTAGCTGGAGGCCCTCGGAAGACAGGTGAGTGTGCTCTGGGTCCTTGGAACTCGAGTCTCGGTGGGGCCAGGACATGAGCTGCCTATCTGGTGCCAGGGTAGTAGTTACCTTGGGCACTGGAACCCCTGTTTCCCTTTCGTCTATTCACTTGCTCATTTCCCCTAAGAAGTATTCTGAAAATACCTTTTTGTGTGTCAGTCCCTGCATACAGCTGGGAACAGGGAAAGGTTTTCTAACTCTCAGAACCTGTCCGCAGACTGGCTTCCCATGGGAGAAAGGGAGAGCCCTTCCCAGAGATATCTGAGTCCGCTGGTCAGTGGCTGTTGAGGAAGGCTCCGGGGGGACTGGCTCTGGGAAGATGCTTGACCCCGAAAGGGCTGCAGGCTGATGAATTCCTCGGCCTCTTCCAATTGTCACTGCAGCCCCAGTGAATGCACTGGTGTCTCATCTGCTGGTGGTGGAGCCTGAGAAGCTGTATGCCATGCCCGACCCAGCGGGCCCCGATGGACACCTCCCAGCAGTGGCTACCCTCTGTGACCTCTTTGACCGAGAGATCGTAGTCACCATCAGCTGGGCCAAGAGCATCCCAGGTAAAGGGCCAGGTGATGTGGGGCTTCCCTGGGTAGGTTAGGCCATGGCTGGCTCTGGTGCACCTGCTCAGCCAGGTCTGCTCCTTACTGCCTTCCAGGCTTCTCGTCACTGTCACTGTCTGACCAGATGTCAGTACTGCAGAGCGTATGGATGGAGGTACTGGTGTTGGGCGTGGCCCAGCGCTCACTGCCACTGCAGGATGAGCTGGCCTTTGCTGAGGATCTGGTTCTGGATGAAGAGGGGGCGCGAGCAGCTGGTCTGGGGGAACTCGGGGCTGCCCTGCTGCAGCTGGTGCGGCGACTGCAGGCCCTACGGCTGGAGCGGGAGGAGTACGTCCTGCTGAAGGCCCTGGCCCTTGCCAATTCAGGTGAGGCTGGGCAGGCACTGGCAGGTCTCCATAAGGCCCTCCATAACTCTGTGATGGTGGCACAGTAGCATTTTGCAGACAAGGAAAACTAAGGTACAGGGAAGAAACAATGACTTGCCGAAAGCCACAAAGCAAGGGAAAGACAGGCCTAGGAACTGCACATAGGATTTTGAACCTCAGTGCCGCCACACTTATGTGGAAAGGCTATTTAGTGGGAGGGAAGACGGAGGGGACAAAAGGGGCCATAGTTGAAAGGGTAGGCCCTGGCTCACGGTAGGAACAACAGTGGTGCCTCGGGCAGCCAATCAGCAAATCCATGGCTGGCACCTCTGCAGGCCCATCCAGCAGTGCCCGAGCGTGTGTGCGCTCTGCCTTTCCTGGAGATGGCCCATGTCAACAGCTCTTCCCCCTATCCTTGCAGACTCTGTGCACATTGAAGATGCTGAGGCGGTGGAGCAGCTGCGAGAAGCTCTCCACGAGGCCTTGCTGGAGTACGAAGCTGGCCGGGCAGGCCCCGGAGGGGGTGCTGAGCGGCGGCGGGCAGGCAGACTGCTGCTCACACTACCGCTCCTCCGCCAGACAGCGGGCAAAGTGCTGGCTCATTTCTATGGGGTGAAGCTGGAGGGCAAGGTGCCCATGCACAAGCTGTTCTTGGAGATGCTCGAGGCCATGATGGACTGAGGCAAGGGGTAGGAATGGGTGGGGGTGCTGGCAGGACCCGCCCAGCATGGGGTCAGCCCCAAGGGGGCAGAGCTGGGGTCTGGGCAGTGCCACAGCCTGCTGGCAGGGCCAGGGCAATACCATCAGCCCCTGGGAGCAGGCCCTACGCCCTCCCCTCCCCCTTCCTTGGGGAGTGTTAGAAGCTGGGAACGTGTGTGCCCAGGCTCTGGGCACAGTGCTGCCCCTTGCAAGCCATAACGTGCCCCCAGAGTGTAGGGGGGCCTTGCGGAAGCCATAGGGGGCTACAGAGGATGTGTGGGGGGCAAAAGCCTGATCTCAGGGAGGGAAGGGAGTGGAGGCCACAGTCTCCCAGTGGGTGATGCTTTTGCTGCTGCTTAATCCGACCCCCTCTCCAGAGCAGAGGGGAATTTGGAGAGCAAAGGCCCCTGCCCCCTTCGCTCCTCTCATCATTTGCATTGGGCATTACTGCCCCCTCCCCCCTTGAAGCAATAACTCCAAGCAGGCTCCAGCCCCTGGACCCCTGGGATGGCCAGGGCCCCCCATCAGCTCCCACCCAGCCTCCTCAGGGGGTAGGGAGAGCACTGCCTCTATGCCCTGCAGAGCAATAACACTATATTTATTTTTCGGTTTGGCCAGGGAGGTGCAGGGACATGGGGCAAGCCAGGGCCCAGAGCCCTCGGCTGTACAGAGACTCTATTTTAATGTATATTTGTTGCAAAGAGAAACCGCTTTTGGTTTTGAACCTTTAATGAGAAAAAATATATCGAGCTCAAGAACACTGTGTGTGGTGTGTTACTGGGTCAAGAGTTGGGGATACACATGACAAAATTAACAAACAGGATATAAACAAAGTACACACGATCACAGAATGAAAAACTGGTGCCTGGCACGATCAAGTCTCGGTTTCCTCCTCACTCAGCAACATGTTGGGGATCCCGCGGCTGATGGGGAACACACGTCCAGACTCTGGGCACTGCAGGGTACCCTCCACCACATCCACCTGCGGGAAGAGGGGAAACAGCGGTGCACTGGCAGGCTCCGGGGGTGGCTGCACGGTAGGGGAAGCAAGTTATGAGCCAGTTCTCACCTCTAGCAGCACGTGGTGCATCTTCCTCAGAAACGTCTCATCTTGCTCATACCCTTGAATCGGCTCCTTGGGCACCTCGATCAGATGCAACTGTGGGCGAGAGGCCTAAGTCATCTCTGGGCATCCCAGACCTGGGCCTGGTGCAAAGGACTGCGGTGAGGACCCGCCCCCCGCTCTCCGCCACAGGGTGGGCACGGGCGCGGGAGGGTCCTCACAGTGTCTGCCGCCTCCAGAAGCACCGCCCACTCCACTTTGGGTATCATACGCGCCACGAAATCCGGGTTGAACTCCACAGGGCTGATGCGGACCTCGGTGGCCTGCGGGGCGGAGGGGTTTAGTTAGGCAGGGACCGGAGCCTGGTTCCCTTGTCTTTCCAGGGAGAGGGGCGCGAGACCGTCCTCCGGCCGGTACCTGGAGGCGCAGGGGGAAGCCACGGGGCCCCACCCCTCGCACGTGCGAGCTCAGTAGATTATGGGTAAGCAGTTTCATGTCTCCACAATGCTCTCTCGCCGGGCCAGAAACGGAAGGAGACCGACACTCCAGTGCGTCACTTCCGGGGCCGCTCCGCCCTCTAGTCTATTGGACAGCTGGGCGGAGCGGAAGCGGCGAACTTACTGGAACTTCCGGCGTACACCAGAGCCCAGTTGTTGCCAAGGCCTGGTCGGATCACGGGTTGCTACCGGAAGCGTCCCGGCAGGAGGCTGCTACTGCGCAGGCTCAGCGGTTTGGGCTGAGCCAAACCCGCACTCTCTACAAATCATGTACAATGCGAATCATACGTAAGACAGCCGCAATGCAGGGGCTTTCGTTGAATGCAAAATAAACATGTTTTACTCCTACACAAGCGCCTGACACCGTCGTCTCCCGCCCCTTGCTTTCGGTTAAGACGTGGAAACACTACCCCAATCCGTCAGTTAGGCACATCGAAACGGGAGCATCCAATCCTTGCCTGCAAAAAAGCACCACGGCTCCCGAAAGCTCCGCTCATTTGCAACCGCGCCAGCAGTCCAGCCCCTAATGCAAATAAACCCAAAGTTCTGGAAGCTCCGCCCCCGAGGCACCGCCCACGCGGTGGAGGCGGCCCGCAGGGCGGGCGGTTAAGGCCCCGCCTTTTGCAGTGTCCCTCTGCGGCTTATTGCTCTAGCCCCCGCCTCCTGCCGGGCGGGGAGTGGGGAGGCGGGGCCGGGTGGCGAGGTTGTGGCCGGAGGGCCCGGCGTGGAGCTGACAGTATGTACCTACTGGGTAACTGTGCCAGCTCGGTACCTGTCCGGGTAGCTGCCATTCATTGTGCGACAGCGGCAGGAGCCAGAGCGTATCTGGAAGGAGGTCTAGAGTGGACGCTTGGCAAGGCCCGCGGTTTCAGAAGCGCCGCTGCAGCTATGGCCCCGATCAAGGTGACATGTTGGCCCGCCCAGGCCTGGCCATCTCCCGCCACCGCCACCATCTCCCCAAAGCCCTCCGCCCCGCTGAAGGCAATGGTCCCCAGCCCCAAACCCTGCTGGCTTTCCTCTTTCCTGCCCTGGGGGCTTCTCCCCGCTGCCTGTCCCCCTTATGTCCTGGGATGGTGTCCGAGGCTCTCGAGCCTTTTCTTCTATATCCACCTTGTGGCACCCTGCGATGGGTCTCTACCATTTTCAGACGACTTAATATCATGGCCACCTCCACCTTCTGGAACCTTCTCCTTTGTCCCAGGGTCCCTCTTTAACCTTCATACTTAATCTCCGCCCTACCTCCCCTGGATGCTTTTGTCAGCTTATTGGGCACCGCTGTGACCCAGTCTTCTGAAACAGGTGTCGTCTCTTAGAGTCCCCACTGTGTCTCTCCCATTCCGCTCCTCCCACAGCTAATGCCCACCCTCTGCTGAGGCTTTCACTCCTCTCATTTTGAACAATCCCCAGTCCCCTCTCCGCTCTTTTGAGACTCCCCCTCTCCCCCTGCTCCATCCTACTCCCGACCATCCATCCATCGGGGCTTCTCAGAGACTGCCCAACCCCTGACTTTCCGTCCCTTCTGGCTTCCTTCGGCCCAGAAGCCCTCACGCTTCCAGGTAGGTCGGTGTCTCCCCCTTCAAGAGATTCTTTCTTCCACTTTATACCCCCTGGATGTAGGGAGCTGCACCCCTCTCCCAACTTCTCCACCTTCTGCTGTCCTCCTTTTTTCTCTTTTGAGAGTGGGACACGGGGGACCTTCGTTTGTCAGGGCTGCCCCCTCCCCCTCCGAAAGGCAGACTCCTCTTCCGTCTGTCCAGTTATCCCACTTCTTTCCTGTAACTCAGAGAACTTGTTTACTCAACTCCTTGCGACACCCTGGAGGCCTTCTTTCCCTTTTTCTGTTGTCACCAATAGGCCCTCGAGAGGCATAGGGCACCTCGAAACCTGGAGGATGTGAGGTAACCAGGGAGAGGGGAGGGCGACAGGGAGGGGCCTCTGGAAACTCCAGCAGGGGTGCGCTTTCCTGCCGATGTCAACCCTCGCTCCACCAGGCATGGCTACTAGGCCCTCTGTCCCCCTGGCTCTGGTTTGCTCCCTTTCCCTTGGTTTCCCTACCCCACCCCCCACTGCCTGACCGTTACCTTGGAGTTCTTCCCTCTAGGTGGGAGATCCCATTCCATCTGTGGTGGTGTTTGAAGGGAAGCCTGATAACAAAGTGAACTTGGCAGAGCTGTTCAAGGGCAAGAAGGGGGTGCTTTTTGGAGTCCCTGGGGCCTTTACCCCCGGTTGTTCCAAGGTGAGGTCCTGCCCTTCTGGGGCTTAGCAGCTGAGATCTTGTGTACGTGTTTGTATTGTTCATAAGTCCTCTACATCCTGAGGCAGCTTGCAACAATAGTATGTAGATGATACGACAGTTAAAAAACACATCAGAGTGTTCAGAAAACAGGTAGAGGCTGTGAAAAGGTAGCGGTACCAGGAATGCAGAAGAAAGGATACTACAGTGAAATCCAATACCTCTTATTGACCCTGCTGGGTGACAGGCACTGTGGAAGGTACTTGGGCCTCAGGAAAATAGATATGATTATGCTTACAGGAAATTCTGTCTTGACTACGGAACACTTAAGCGTGGATCTGCGCTTCCTAGTAGCTAAGCCAAAAAGCAACTGTGGCTTACATGGTTCTCATTGTCTGATGAAAAGTGTTGAGGCAGGGAAGTGAGGAAGACCTGGAAGTAAAGAGCGGGCTGAGGAGCAGAGGCAGTTGTCCTTTTGCTGACCCTTTGTTTTCCCTCCCCAGACCCACCTGCCAGGGTTTGTGAGTCAGTCTGGGGCTCTGAAGGCCAAGGGGGCCCAGGTGGTGGCATGTCTGAGTGTTAACGATGTCTTCGTGACTGAAGAGTGGGGACAAGCCCATAATGCAGAAGGCAAGGTGAGGTGTGGGTCTTGCAGGGGATCAGGGGCCAGGCAGGAGATTTTTCTTGTGACCTTTACTTTCGCCTTAGGTTCGGCTCTTGGCTGATCCCACTGGGGCCTTTGGGAAGGTGAGTGTACCCTCAACCCCCACCTTGCCAGGCGGTCCCCGTGCCACACCTTGGAATCAGGGTCTTGGAGGGACATGGACAATGTGGGGAGCAGCTGGAAGGCTGGGCCTGTTCTGGGGGTTCCCGAACCTTTTCTCTGCCTCTCCTCTTAGGAGACGGATTTGTTGCTAGATGATTCACTGGCGCCCCTCTTTGGGAATCGACGGCTCAAGAGGTAAAAGTGGGGGGATCCTCTGTGGGGTTCCCCTGCTACCCTCCCATCTCCGTTCGCTGCATCCAGGCCCAGGTCGTTGTAACTGACTCCACCCTCTTTCTCGCAGGTTCTCCATGGTGATAGAAGATGGTGTAGTGAAGGTTCTGAACGTGGAGCCAGATGGCACAGGCCTCACCTGCAGCCTGGCCCCCAACATCCTGTCACAGCTCTGAGGCCCTGGGCCCAGATGCACTCCTACCCTTTTTTGTTTCACCTGCCCAGCTAAGGGCAGAGGGCCCCAGCCCAGCCTCAACTGGGGCTACCCAATTGGAACTTTGGCTAGATTTCTTCAATAAACACTTTCGGTTCATGTCTGTCTCCTTGATTTTGAATTGCTAATTTGCTAGGGCCCAGGCCTCATGACAGTCATAGCCATGGGAGTAGTGAGCAAGGGCTGAGGGGGCACTAATATAGGGGACCTCGATTTAAGAAGTAATCAGGGAAGGCTTCTTGAAGGAGGTGTTATGAAGCATCAGTCTGCAAGTGGAATACGTATCGTTCATAAGTCCTGAGGCAGCTTGCAAGTGCTCTGATGAGCAAGAGAAGGAGCAGTCTGCGCAGAGGAAGCACATCTGGAAAGGCCCTAGGCAGACAAAAGCTTGGCTCACACCCGGGACTTCTGCATTTGTTCTGGATGCTGGTTGATCTCATTTAGATCATGAACTCTAGGCTAGGAACTTTGGCTCTAGGCAACCTGATCCCCCACTTGGGCCAAGCCCCAGCCCCACTATTTTTTTTCAGACTGTCGAACCCCTACCGGAAGGACCCATATCCCAGGAAGGGCCCCTGGCACCTCAGGGGCATCTGACTGGCAGTAAGAGCTTCATTAATAGAGGCAGTGCCGGTTTAGCCCAAGAGGGCTCCCTGAAAGAAGAGACTAGGTGAGCTGTGGAGGGAAGATGGTGGTGGGGTCTGATCAGTGGTGAACGTACTGTGAGAGGCTGGGGATCAGGGAGGCCAGCAGGGTTTGGGCTGAGGGCCATTGCCTTCTACAGGCTCTGCCCTTGGGCCTTTGCCTTTTGTCTCTGGGAGGCCAGGTGCTTGGTAGCAAGCAGTGATTACCAGATGCCTACTGTGTTTAGGGGCCCACAGCCTAAGTGGGGCAAGCGCTTCAGGTGCAGTAAAAATCCTCATGATGACAGTAATCCTGTGGGATGTGTTGACCGAGTGAAAATGAAATCAGGAGGCTTTGGCTAGAAATAAATGAAGATTTATTCAAGGGTTTCAGGGTTCGCAAACCGGAAACAACTAGGCAATACCCAGAATGTTCCAAACAGGAAAAAAAAGCTGAGAGTTCTTAGAGTAAAAAGTACATTCTTAGGGAGAATGGGTCCCACATTCTTGGCCCCTGGATGGGTCGGCGATGGTAATTCACATAATTAGTGGTTTGGATAATGAATGGCAGCCGGTCTAGATAGTGAGCATCCTTTCCTTAGTCCTTTAGCAGGTAACCAGAAGGTTATCTGGAGATTTGATGCCCAAGAGTGTCTCAGAGAGACGGTGGGTTTGGTTACAAACCACTGTAATAAAGCGAGTCCTAATTTTTTTTACTGGTGGAGGGTCTTCAATTTGTAAAAAAAAAAAAAAAAAAAAAAAAAAAAAAAAAATGCAGCACCTGTAAAGTGCACTAAAGCGAAGGATGGTAAAATGAGGTATGCTCGTATATCCAGGCATTGACACAGGACTGGAAAGTTCAAGTTCCCAGGTTAAAACAAGAACAGAGTCATTTCCTCATACCTCAACCTGCTTGATTCTGGTAATTTAGCTGCTTGACGCCATTTCTTCACTCAGGTGTGCACCGTGACTGCACAGCGAGGTTAAGTCAAGGGGGCTGGCTCATTTAGCTACTTAAGAGGAGTTCAGATGTGAGCCAGTCAGCCGGCCTCTGGGGAGCTTTGCTAACCGTGAGGTGCTGTCTTGCTGTGGGCCCAGTCAGCACCAGGCTGAGGGGCCCTCCCCGGCCATCTGCTGGGGCTCAGCCCCCAGAGCTGGCTAGTGCAGGCCGCTCTCAGTGAGCGGTCAGGGCTGGTGACTCTCTTATTGTCAATTATCTCTAGGCCCTTAGGATTCTCCATAGTACTGGAGGCTACTGGCCCCAACGGAACACAGCCTGCTGGTTGAGTTTGGGGTTTGGCCACACAGGCCCTGGAGAACAACGATGGAGAGGGAAAACGTGTGGGCATGCATGTGTGTTTGTGTAACTTCTGAAGAAGTTAAGATAACGGTGTTAGGAAACCTGGATATCAATCTGCCATGTCATTCATATTGGCACCAACTCTCCCTGCTTGAGCTGGGAATCATATTGTTTTACTTAACACAGGTGAGTTGCCCTGCTCAGGACGGGGGACACAGGAAGCACTCAAAGCATGTATTGGGAAGGAGTAGAGAAGTGAAGGAAGGGAGGAGGGAGAACGCTGTCCTCTCCCCAGCTTCCTGGATATCAGTTCCCATTGTTTCAGCATAAAACGGGCCGCAGCGGGTCTGAGGTAGGACTAGATTTGCTTGGGGGTGACGTGAATACGAGTGCGTGAGGGAGGACAGGCTCATCTCACAGACAGTCAGTAGGAGGGGTGACAATCTAGGGCTAGCACGGCAGCTCCAGGATTATTAGGGACTCACGTTCTTTCCGTCTTGCTACTCTGTCATGTGGCTCCTGCTTCACAATCCATTGTGACCGTGTGAGGTCCAGCCATCACAGCCATAGCCCAGCCAGCAGGAAGGAAGGAACAGGGAACAAGAGATAAAAGCCCCATGCTAGCTGTCTTTTAAGAAGATTCTCCCGGAAGCTGCCGCACATCACTTCCGCTTAACGTCTCATTGGCCAGAGCTTATTCACATCGTCACGTAAGAAAGGCTGGGAAATAGCGACTTACTCCAGGCCGCCATGTGTCTGGCAAAAAATCAGGGGTTCCGTTTCTAAGGGATAAAGGATATTGGGTGAACAGCAAGCACCGTGGGCCGCATAGGGGTGGATTTTGTCTGAGCAGAGGGACCTTTGGGTGTCCCTTCCCTGCTGCTCCCATCGGCCTTGGCGGGGGCGCATACTAAGTTGTCCTAGATCCCTGTGTTGCCTTATGTCCCAAGTGACCCCTCTCTAAGCCTCTGTCTGTTCAACCTGCGTCTTCACAGTCACTCCAATTCCTTAGCAATATTTGCCACCAGGGGCCCCCTTCCCTCTCCTAACCCTACCCAGATCACTTAACTTTTGAAGCCCTAGGTTGATCCTGTTTGCTGGGGACGACAGCCTGTCCCCCAGTCCCTTCCTTGGATTAGTCCATGTGGGCCATACCCTCAGCTTCATTAAAGATGGAGTGGGTTTTTTTGACATATAATCCACAAATCATAAAATTCACCCTTTAAAAGTGTACAATTCAGTGGCTTTGGTTCCATTCACCGAGTAGTGCAACCATCATTGCTGCAAAGACAGGTGTATAATCTCAAGGATTTCTCCCCGGATGAAGCTGCTTGTTTTTTTTTTTTTTGTCTAAACATTGCGATGCGTGTGTGCACATCCTTATGCAGTTATGAAAGGCACGTTCCGACCTTTGGGGTTTCTGCTTGCTCCTGTGTACCCTCACAGTCACATCAGGTGTCTTGCATCTAGTGGCTGTTTGCTGAGACTCATCTCTGCACCAGGCACTGTGTTTGGCTGGGCTCGGAGACACAGTGGTGACACACGGGCCCTGCTGGCATCACTACAGGGCCAACTCCAGGCGCCCGGAACGTGTTCTGACAGAGTTACAGCACAGCCTGGCTCTGGTCCGGAGGGGTGCCTCAAAGTGCTCATAGTCTAGAAGGGGTGCCAAACTCTGGGTGAGCGCTTCTAATCGGCACAGTGGCGCTATGGGGGGAAGCCTGAGTCAGGGAGTTTGGGATATTACAGAAGAAAGACCCTGCCCACAACTCCCCCCACCCCATGGGAGTAAGGGAGGGAGAAAATGACCTCTAGCTCTGCGTGAAAAACGAATAGGCGATATAGCCAGGTAGACAGAGGTGGGAAAGGTGTTCCAGGTGGCGCAAACAGCCTGGCGTGAGTCCTGAAAGTGAGGAGGAGGAGAAGGGAGGACTGAGCAAAGCAGGTGAAGGCAAAGGTGAGATTCTGCCCACAAGCCGCGGCTCAGGTGGGTATTCCCGGTGAGCATCTGGGTGTCTCCAGTATTCGGCGAGGGGGAGCTTCAGACATGTTTTTTTATTTTTGCTTCCTTTCAGGCTCCTTCCTCAGGGCGTGTTCTCAAATGCCAGTGTGCTGGGGCAAAGGGCTGTGGCGGTTTTATCGGTCTCTGGAAACTCCGAGGCTGTTTTCAGGGTCACCAGTGACGTGTGCCTGTGTTTTTCTCCCCACAGCCTGCCAGCCTGAGCTTTACCTTCTGGATTTATTTTTGCCAGCTTAATGGATGTTTAATGGACCTTGGAGCTGTCTTTAATGTGTGTCTTTAATTATGAGGGAGGCTGGCAACCCCAGGTCTTGGCACTGAGTCTTTCCATGCTTGCCGACGGGGTGCTGGACTCCAACCTTGCTCTCCTACCAGTCAGCAACCAGGCAGTGGGAGGGGAAGACGATGCGACCCTCAGTGTCTGAGGATTTGGGTTTACCCCTAGACGCCCTACTTATCCCCCTGCCCCTTTGAGCCTTACTTCCTTTGTTTCTGAAACAGGAATTCATTCGTTCGAGACCATTAATTTAGTCGCCTTCTGTATCGTGGCTCCACCACTTCCTGGATGTGTGGCCTTAAGTGAGTGACTTAACCTCTCTGTGTGTCAGTTTATTCATTGGAAAAGTGGGATGATAATAACATTACCTGTATTTCGTGGCTGGGCTGGGGATTAAGTGAGTACTGCATGTGCAGAACAGAGCTGGCACAGGTAAATGGTCAGCAAATGTTGGCATCGTCATGGTTTCTGTGGCTCAGCACTGTGCTCGTGCCCAGAAGCAGCCGCGGAGGACCCTACGACATCCCAGCCCCAGGGAGCTTTTACTCCAGTGGGGAGAAGATGAGGCTAACAAGGAAAGGTACAGAGCTGTGTCGAATGAGCTCAAGAAGAGTCTGGAGGCTTTGGCTAGAAATAAATGATAAAGATTTATTCAAGGGTCTTAGAATACACAAACTAGAATCACACTGGGCAATAGCCTGAGTGTTCTGAAGAAGAAAAGCTGAGGGTTTTTAGAGTAAAAAGCACATTCTTGGGAAGAATTGGTCCTGTGTTTTTAGCCTCTGGATTGGTCCGCAGTGATAATCCTCTAGATCAGTGGTCCCCAACCTTTTTGGCGCCAGGGACTGATGCTCCTATGGGAATCTAATGCTTGATGATCTGAGGCGGAGCTGAGGCGGTGATGCTAGTGCTGGGGAGCGGCTGCGAATACAGATGAAGCTTCACTCGCTTGCCCGCTGCTCGCCTCCTGCTGTGCGGCCTGGTTCCTATTAGGCCACGGAATGGTACTGGACCACAGACTGGGGGTTGTGGTCCCCTGTTCCAGATGACTAGTGGTCCAGCTACTGATTTCAGGTGGTTTGGACAGTGAGTGAGCAGTCTTTCCTTAGTCCTTCATGGGGTAACCAGAGAGTTATCCGGAGGTTCGATGTATATCCAGGCATTGACACAAACTGAAAAATTCGAGTTTAAGTTTCCAGGTTAAGGCAATAATAAAGAATAGAATCACGTCCTCTTCCCTCAACCTACTTTATTTTAGTAATTTAGCAGCTTGACTATATTGACTCCATTTTTTTTTCTTCACTCTGTTCCTTGTTTCCCCCTTTTAATCAGAATTTTTCTCTCAGAAAACATTGTAGATCAAATAAAACATGTTAAAGTCCCTCAGTGCCAAGGTGCCGGTGTCTTCCTTGGGCCTATCGTGTCCCTTGGAGAGGGGACATGGGCCAGAGACATCTACGGGTCTTATAACCAGCTCAATATTTGTGCCAATTTTTAGACTGAAGCATTAGACTGAAGCATTATATATTGGTCTCAGCCTTGAGAATAGGTCAGTTCAGTTAAACAGTGGTCTCTCTTTCAGGTGGAGATGATGAAGATGGTTCTCAAAGTTAGGCCTATGGTACACACAATCAGGTATTTAACAAGGGATGTCTCTATGGAAACCAAAGAAAAACAATGGTTAATAATTATAGTTAACAGTGGTTAACTATGACTCCAGTTTCTGAGTTCTGGATGCAGCCAGCTGAGAAGATTTCTAGATGTCCGGTTCTAAGTGTCTTCAGATGGAGTGAAGGCAGGCGGTGACTTTCTGGTAGGTTCTCCTGGTTTGCAGCTTGGATGTCTCTGGTGACTTCTGCAATGGGCATGAAAATTGTCCACGTATGAACTCTTGTGGTGCTTTCTCTGACGTTTATATTGAAAGGTCATGGCGAGAGGCTGGAACTCGATTCCAAGTACAGGGAGAAGCCAGCCGCTGGAGGCTTTAAGGAGGGAAGGGTCATGAGCTGGTTATTATTTTCAAATGACTCCTTGCGTGCTGGGCGGAGGCTGCCTGGAGAAGGACTGGTGCCAGTGTCCTAGCTTTGGTAAGAGGCTTAGGGTGAGGCAGGGTAGGGACACCCTGGGGAGAGCGGGAAGGGCGGGCTGGTCAATTTGTCAGGTAGTGCGGGCTGGACTCTCTTCTGCTGCTGGAGGCCAGGCCTTGCAGGCCACACCCTGAGTCCCCAGGCACCTGGCCTGGCACTGGGTAGATGGCCCTGGGCCCCTCCCTCCCTGGCTCTGGCTTCCCCTTGCTTCCTCCTACCTGGGCAGCTCATTTGGGCTGCTCTGCCAGGCATTTCTGCTCTTGTCCAACTCTAGCTCCACTATTTCAACCCCCAAATGGTGCGTGGGAAAACCCATCCCTTCTCAGACACTTGGGTGGGGAGCGGGAAGCTCTTAAAACCTAACACTAGAGGGCCAGGGGCCCAGAAGTCCCCGAGACTGTTTTTGTTTTTGGTTTTTGGATATGGGCTCCAGCCAGGCTGCTTGGGGCATCAGGCGTCAGGCGACACTCTGGGCCCGCCACGGGGCGGGGCAGGGTGAAAAATCTGCTCCCTGACTCATCCCTGGTTGGTCCCGGGCTCTGGCTGCATTGGCCACCACTTACTGTGGCCTCCCTGAACTCAGCTTCCCCAAGGCCCAGAGCCCTGCTCCGGCCTTTGAGGTTGGACCAGGGCTCCCCAGAGAACTCCAAAGCAGAAAGGAACTGGAGGTAGAGTCCTTCACACGCCCGTGCTGTGCGGATGGGAAACCGCACCCCCGAGGATGGAGATCGCAGCGGGACAGTGGCAGTCGACTACATTGTCCCTTTGTCGCTGTCTTTTCTCTGCGTTTCGCCCACCTCCTGGGTCCCCATGCTGGCAGCACTGAGCATTGAACTGCCTTAAAAAGGGCCAGAAAAAGGTATCTGAGAAGGGCAGTCATTGTGGCAGTGTAGTAATGGCAACAGATGCAAATGATTAAAATACTCGTCAGTGAGAGAGAGTTTAAGTACTGGTGGATGGCAACATGGTAGACTTCTATGCAGCCATTAAACAGGTCAAGGCCAATGGTCCTGAACAGAAATGAAGTATATTGCAGGATATATTGCGAAGCAAGGAGGGACACAGCCCTAGGTGTGGTTGCAACTACCTGTTCTAGATGGACACGGGCAGCTGCATCTCAGAAGGACACAGAAGATTCTGAGAGGGATCAGGGCTTGGGCGGGGGGGGGGGGGGGGCGGGGGAGGGAGTGATGAGGAAGAAATTGATTTTTTTTTCCCTATTCCCTTATTATGCATTCTCGACATTTTTGATCAAGTGTCTGGAAACTTTTTGGAAGGAAAAGTCTATCCAAAAGAAAAGGACCTGCACCCGCCTTTGATAAACGTTCCTCAACAGCTAATCAAGCCTCAAAAATCCCAGGATCTTTGTGTCAGCGGCTAAGGGAGCAACTCTGAAGCCTCCCCCACCACTACCCCAGCCTCTCTTTGCCTGACTCAGCTGATCCACGTCAGAGAAGCAGACTGAGGCGCAGCCAGGCATGTCTGGAGTGACGGATGTGAGAGCAATTGGCGACACGGCCCCTGCCTCTGAGGCCGAGGAAGGGTATGACTCAGAGATGTTGAGCAAGGCAGGAGCCCTGGGCCACCAGAAGATGAGGCCCAGTCATCACGCTTGGCTAACCCCAGCAGGTGCTTTGGAGGACTTCCTGGGCTGGCATCCCCGAGGGATGCAAATAGAAGATGCACAGATGGTGAAATTGGGACGGACCCTTGATACTATTAATACTAAATAACCTCCCCAGGGATCACTTAATGAACTCTGAAGCCAGGCACTAGCTAGTGGAATCCTCATAACAACTCTCTGAGAGGATTAGCCTCATTTCGGATGCATCTCGGGAGGGTTAAACAACCGAATGTCCTCTTCTGCTAATGACCCTCCATGGCCTCCCATTGCCTGGGCAGACCTAGCTCACCTTGACTGTGAGCCCCTTGCACTTTGAACTCTAGCGTTCCTTCAGTTGGTTCTACCACTTAATAGCTGTGTGACTTTAAGCAAGTTTTTAACCTCTCTGAGTTTCCGTTTCCTCCTCTTTAAACTGGAGATAATCCATAGTCCTTATTTCATAGACTAGTCCAGAGCAAATAAGTTAACAATTGTAAAGTACTTGTAACCGTGACTGGCTCATGGTAAGCTTGTGTTTGCCATGATTGTTCTTATGACCCTGTATTTCATCAAACCTAAAATGTAATTGATTGCAAAAGATCCCACTAAGGAAAAAATTGCTGCCAGTTAACTATGTCACAAGGCTCTTTCATCACTAGAATCTCCTCCCAAAGGAGCTCTTTTTGACTTCGATACAGATTTTCATTATATATAATTGTTTGTTTGTTTGTTTGTTTTAGGCGAGGCAACCCTTGGTTGACCTCACAGCTTGCAAGGACCTTGCCAATTTACAATCCCTTATTTTGTATGTTTTACGCCTACAGCACCCGGTCTTCCTAGGTGGTCTCCCGTCCAAGTACTAACCAGGCTTAGCTTCTGAGATCAGATGGGATCGGGTTTGCTCAGGGGGGCATGGCCGTAGACTCATCATACATAATTCCGATGCACACATCAAAAGGAAAATAGAAGCCAAATAAATTGTTTGTGGTGTTTGGAAAACTTCACATTTAGAGTCTGGCAGGCGTGATGTCCGTGTGCCCTACTGCCACCTCCTCCTGTGAGCCATCGAGAGTGCTGGAGACCAGCAGTCCTTCCAACAATCCGTGAGACGACCGTACCACCACCGGGAGCCACCTGAGTTGGCTCTTAAGCCAGCTTTGCAGTCAACTTCTGTGTTGGGAGTGGTACCGACAAGTTTCGTTCTCCTCCCCAAGGGTTCCTACTGTTTTGGGGTTAAAGAGTTCTTTGTTCTTGCCTCTGGGGTTTTCTTCCAAGCTATTGACCCCCTTGCCGCAAGGTTTGATGCTTCTGAAGTGTGGGCACGTGCAGGCAATGGCAGCTACGTCAGGACTGCAGCCGGGCAGTGACTCTACCATGTGACCTGACTCCAGAGATTTAAATGTGAGAACTAAAATGTTTTAGAATTGATGAAACACAAATAACTTCTGAACTTTACCTTGGCCATCTTCCAAGTTGCCACAGAGCCCCTTGCACATTCTGTTCCTGCTGCCTGGAACGCCCTTCCTTCCTTCTCTCTTTGCCTAGTTAACCTGGTCACCCCCGATCTCACCTCCATCACCGAGTCCCCTCCAGATGCCTTTTCTGGCCATCCCAAGTCACATCCCTGCCCCTCCACACATGTTGTCCCACCGCAATGTTACACTTGGAGTGCGTATGTGATTTTTGTGTCCCCCCAGTATACTGAGCGCAGGGAGAATGTGGCTTATCCCTTCCCAGCGCCCAGCCATGTCCCGCATGGAGCAGGTGAATGAAAGAATGAACAGAGGCCCGTAGTTAGCAGCGGGGGGAACGGAGAGGCCAGGTCTGTTTGTCTGAGAGACACACGCTGCTGGTCTCTGCACTGAGCCGCTTCCCCCAGAGGCTGGCGTCCCACCCACTTCTTTACAGATGGGAAACTGAGGCCCATGAAGTCAGTTGCCCATGGCCCGGATGTCCTGTCTGAGTCTAGTGTGCACAGAATAGGGGGAAGGTGGGGTTCAGAGAAAGCTTGCTGGGGGAGGGGGCGTCTGAGCCAGGCCTCACAGGTTGGGCAGAAGCTTGGGGAAGCTGGAGAAACATCAAAGGGGAAGGGAAGCAGCAAATGCGAAGATGCAGGTGTGGGCCCCCAGACGCACCCCGCGAGGACGGGAGCCCCCTCAGAGGCCCTGCAAACGTGCAAGGCCGAGGTCACCCTCTCTGGTTTCACGTTGGGAGACAGAAGCCCGGAGAGGTGGAGGGCTTACCTGCCTTTGTCCATTGAGCCGGGAGAGCTGTGGGCCCTGCTCTGTGGGGGCCCGGGCCCCCCCTTTCTCTGTTATTCTCTGGCCCTGCCAGAGATGCTGGGAGGATGTGGTGTGGCTACATGGGGGCTGAGGCAGGACTCTGGGGGTGCACAGGCCCGCCCCCACCCGGAAGGAGGAAGCTGCACGGGGTGTCTGTGGCTGGGCCCGGGATCTCCCACCCGGGGACTTCCTCTTCCTCTCTGGGCAGGTACAGCTGCCACAGTGAGACCAACACCCTGACCTATCATGGACAGGGGCAAGGGGCCCAGACTCAGAGACTTCCTGAATGGGAGCCTGGCCACCTGGGTAAGGCGGCAGGTGGAAGGGGCCTGGGGAGGGGAAGTGAGCAGTAGGGAGGGGCTGGTGTTGGGGTGGGGGTGGTGAAGGAGAGTTGAGGTGTGACGGGGGTGGACTCAAACGTCAGGCTGAAGTCCAGGCAGCTGTGGGGCAGGATGAGGGGTCCAGACCCCTGGGGCCAAAGACCTTCAGGGATTTGGTGAGGAGGGGACTGTGTGGGCTCAGGGGGAAGGTTGGAGGGGTTCAGGATTCACTCGGCTGATGGGGCTCCCACTCGGGCCACCTGACCTGTCTCTGCTTCCCACAGGTGCTGGGACTGGCTGGGCTGGTGGGAGAGGCGGAGGAGCCAGAAGGGGAAGAGGAGGAGGAAGGAGAGGGGCCCCTTTGTCCAGAGAAGAGGTTCTTGCGTCTCAGCGATGGGGCTCTTCTCCTCCGGGTGCTGGGCATTATGTAAGGGGCATCAGGGGCCAGCCAGCCTAGGGGTCTGAGGGGAAAAAGCCCGGAGGGGCTGGAGGGTGGGGCCTGAGGGTGGAGGGTGGAGGCTGGTTGAGTGGAGGCAGGTCCTGGATTACCCCACTCCTCTGTCAACCCCCACTGCCCCCTTTCCCCTGTGTCCACAGCGCACCCGGTTCTCGAGGGGGCCCCCGGGCGATCAGCAGCCATAATGGTCCCGCAGCCGGGCGAGTGCGGAACTTGAACCACCTGTGGGGCCGACTGAGGGACTTCTACCAGGTGAGGGGTCGAGAAGGGGAGGCTGAGCTTGGGAGCCCCCTGGGGGAAGGTCTCCCCCTCATATCTCCTGCTCCCTCCACCCCTAGGAGGAACTGCAGTTGCTGATCCTTTCGCCGCCCCCAGACCTCCAGACGTTGGGGTTTGACCCCTTCTCAGGTGCTCTCTCCCACCACCCCCTCCTGCGTCTCCCCTCTCCCCTGACCCATTAACCCCTTGTGGCTTGTGCCCTGCAGAAGAGGCAGTGGAGGAGCTGGAAGGCATCCTTCGTCTGCTGCTGGGAGCGTCAGTGCAGGTGAGCCGGGGAGGGGAGGGCAGGGTTCAGCTCTGGCAGGTGGGAGACTCCTGTACCAGCCATGTCTCCCTGCAGTGCGAGCATCGGGAACTCTTCATCCGGCACATCCAGGGCCTCAGCCTGGAGGTCCAGAGCGAGCTGGCTGCCGTCATCCAGGAGGTACGGCTTTGGACTGGCATCGCCACCTGAGGACACCATGCCTCCCAACTTCTTAGGCTGAACGGCTCTCCCTACCCTCCCAGGTGACCCAGCCTGGAGCGGGCATGGTGCTGGCACTGGCTGGGCCTGAGCCCGGGGAGCTGGCACCTCCGGAGTTGGAGATGCTGTCCCGGAGCCTGATGGGGACACTACTGAGACTGGCACGGGAGCGTGATGTGGGGGCCCAGGTAGGGGACGGCAGGGGCATCCAGGGCCAGGTGGAGGAATGGGAGGGCTGCAGGGACCCAGCTGTGTGGGGAAGATGGGGATGGAGGAGGCCCAGATGTGGAGTTGGGGTTGGGCCAGCGTGGCTGCGAGCGCCAGATTCAGCTTGTGGTGGTTGGGGGCAGATGTGAGGGGCACAGGATGGGTTCCTTCTGACCCCTGACCCTTGCCCTCCCACAGCGTTTGGCTGAACTGCTGCTAGAGCGAGAGCCCGCCCCCTCGGTGCCTGCGGCCCCTGCTAGGACTCCTCTGGAGGGCCCCTCGCACCACTTGGCTCTGCAGCTGGCCAACGCCAAGGCCCAGCTGCGGCGCCTTCGACAGGAGCTGTGAGTGCGAAAGGCTGTGAAGGGGCTTGGAGCAGAGGGGCCCAGCCCCGCGGGCATGGGTGCGATGTGGCGTGGGAGGGGCTGGGAGTGCCGGGTCCCCAGACCTCTCCGGCGTCTCTCTTCCAGGGAGGAGAAGGCCGAACTGCTGCTAGACTCCCAGGCCGAAGTGCAGGGCTTAGAGGCCGAAATTCGAAGGCTCCGCCAGGAGGTGCGCCCACATGCTCCCCGCCTTTGCCCTAATCTCCAGTCCTCTCCCCACACCTCCTGCGGCCCTTTGCCCCCTCCACCCCGCTCCTTCCTGTCCCCAATCTCTGTGGCCTGAAGCTGGCCGTTCCCATCTCCGCACCACCTGACCCAGGCCCAGGCGCTGTCGGGACAGGCCAAGCGGGCTGAGTTGTACCGCGAGGAGGCAGAGACGCTGCGGGAGCGGGCCGGCCGCCTGCCCCGCCTGCAGGAGGAGCTGCGACGCTGCCGGGAGAGGCTGCAGGCGGCTGAGGCCTGCAAGGGCCAGCTGGAGGTGAGTCGGGAGGCGGGGCTTAGGGGGCGGGGCTTGGGGGCGGGCTCTGTCTGCAAGAGTCCTGCAGGGGATGGGCTGGGCCTGAGGAGTGAATTTGGGCCTGGAGAAGAGGGGGTCAGGCTTTACAGAGGGAGCAGTCATGGCTGGGCGAAATGGGCAAGGTGGTGTCTGGGGAAAGGCCCTCTGGACGGGGCAGATGGAGAGGGAGGGTGGGTGTTGTGGGTAAGGGTGGGTCCTGGGGGGGGAGGTGGTGTCTAGAGAGAGCTCCCAGCAGTGGGGGCCGATAAGTAGGGCTTAGAAGGATGCCACCCCGGGAGGCAGTTCCTGGGGAGAAGGGGCAGGGCCTGCATGGTAGAAAGGTGGGGCTAAGTGCTGGGGAAGTGGTACCTGGAGCGACCCTCTGTCGGGCAGATGGAGGGGAGGGATGGGGCCTGGAGAGCCCCAAGGCTGTGCGGTCGGAGTGGGGAGCGGAGGCAGGGTCTGTGAACAGAGTGCTGGGGGCGGCATCGCAAGGCCGGCTCTCTGTCCCTCCCCACGCCAGGAGGAGCGGGCGCTCTCAGGGACTCTGGAGGCCTCCAAGGCACTGCTGGAGGAGCAGCTGGAGGCTGCACAGGAGCGCTGTGCCCGGCTCCACGAGACCCAGCGCGAGAACCTGCTGCTGCGGACCCGGCTGGGTGAGGCCCACGCGGTGAGCTGGCCAGAGGGACCCCTACTCCTACTTTCCTCCAGTGACCCTTGAGCCCGCACACTTGGCCTGGCCGTGGTGGGGAGGGCTCGTCTGACCCTGCCCTCCCCCTCAGGAGCTGGACTCTTTGCGGCATCAGGTGGACCAGCTGGCAGAGGAGAACGTGGAGCTGGAGCTGGAGCTTCAGCGGAGCCTGGAGCCACCCCCGGGCTCTCCTGGGGAGGGTGAGTGGGTCCCCAGTGGAGGGGCTGGGGCTGGGGGGCTCTTCTGACTACGTCCCCTTCCCCCAGGTCTTTGGGGGTGCAGGGCTATAAGTGAGGAGACAGTGAGTGTGGCAGGTCTGAGGGTGGGGAGGAGCCCTGACCTCACCTCGCACACCCCAGCACCCCTGCCAGGAGTGGCCCCCTCACTGCATGAGGAAGTGAGGGAAGCAGAGGCTGGGCGGCTGCGGACCCTGGAACGAGAGAATCAGGAGCTTCGAGCACTGCTACAGGTGTTGCAGGGGCAGCCAGGTGGCCAGGTGAGTCCCCTCCCCCAACCACACCAGTAGGTCCTTTCTGGCAGCCTCCTGGGGCTTGACTATCTCTCTCATGTGCCCTCAGCACCCCCTACTGGAGGAGCAGAGCGAGGCCTGCGTGGTTCGAGAGCTGGCTGTGGCTCCCCAGACTCGCCTGGCCTCAGACCATGGCCCCCAGGGCTTGGCTGGCCCAGTGGGAGATGAAGGCCTGCAGGCTTTGGACCGTCAATCAGGGGATAAAGGCCCCCAGGCCTTGGACCTGGCTTCCCCGGCATCTGACTCAGCCCTCGAGGGGTTAGCTGAGTGTCCCCAGACATCTGATTCAGACTCTCAGGTGATGGAGAGGACCCCCCAGGTGGCTACCGTGGCCCCCCAGACCTCAGACTTGATGCCCCAGAAGTCAAGCCCTGCTGTAAAGACACAGGAGTCCCTAGAGAAGGCTGGCCACGGAGCCCCTCTCCAGACCTCTGCCTCTGTGACCTCGGCTCAGGGTCCAGAGATCAAAAAGCTATTGCTGGGAGGAGAGACTGGGGAGTCAGTGCCTGAGGCCCAGGGGCTAAGACAGGAGGTCCCTGAGAGCAAGCCTGGACCCTCGGGGCCCAGCCTCTGTGTTCAGTTGGAAAAGCAGAAGACCCCAGACCAGGGGCTGGACTTACCCAAGGGGCAAACAGATGCCAGAGAGCATGAACAGAGGCTGGAGGGGATGGTTGGGGACCCAGCCCCGCAAGAAACACAGCAGAAGCCCAAAGGGGCACCTGAGGCCCAGACCTTGGAGGGGCCAGTCCCAGGGGAGGTCCTGGCCAGCGGTGACCCAGAGCAGGAGGCCCTCAGGGAGGAGGTGGTGCGGCTGAGGAGAGAGGCTGAGTCCTTACGAGCTGAGCTGGAGGCCCAGGCCCGGAGGCTGGAGGCCCGAGGCACGGAGGCTGCTCGCCTCTCGGAGGAGCTGGCCCAGGCTCGGAGGGCAGAGGCCGAGGCCCACCGCGAGGCAGAAGCCCAGGCCAGGGAGCAGGCCCGGCTGCGGGAGGCGGTGGAGGGAGCCGGACGGGAGCTGGAGGCTGCGTCGCGGGAGCGTGAAGCGCTGGCAGAGGCGCTGGCGGCGTCGGGCCGAGAGCGGAGGCAGTGGGAGCGCGAGGGGCCCAGGCTGCGGGCCCGGGCCGAGGCGGCTGAGGAGCGGCTGCAAGTCCTGGAGAGCGAGGGTCGCCAGCACATGGAGGAGGCCGAGAGGGAGCGCCGGGAGAGGCAGGCCCTTAAGGAGGTATGTGGGCGCTCATGGCCAGGGTCAGGAAACGGGGTTCCAGGCCAGCGGCTGGAATTCTGGGTTATTCATTCCATCAGTAGCCACTGAGTGCCCAGCACCGAGCTGGGACTGGAGATAAAAAAAGGCAAAGTCCATTTCTGCCTTCCAAAGACATGCCTGGCCCGGGGCAGGGGCAGAAGTCCTCTGCCTCTGATGGGGTGGTTGTAGGAAGGGGTGAGAGTGGGCGTGGAGCCAGAATGCCCAGGTGCGAATCCCGGCTCTCTGACGGCTCTCACTCCGCCTGCGCCCCAATGCCTCTTTCTGTAAAATGAGGGTACTCATCATCGCTGCCTCGGCAGGTCTGGAAGCCTAAGGGAGATTGTGGTATCAGAGCCCAGTTCATGCTGGGCAAAAGGCTCAAGGCATGTAGCTCATGAAGAGCAAAGTGCGTGGGAGCCCGTGAGAAGAGGAGGCGATGCCAGGGTTGGGGCAGGGAGGTTTCGGGGAGTATTCTGAGGAACGGTCAAGGTTCCACTAGACGGGGGAGAACATTTCCTCCCGAGGGAACAGCCAGTGCACAGACCCGAAGGCATTCAAGATGCTCAGGGGCCCCGGAAAAGTGGGGGAGTGGGGCCGGCGAGCTGTGTTGGGCCAGCTTTTTAGGTGCTAATGCTCCTCCATTCCCAGACAGGGAGAGCCACCCAAGGGCGTGTGGCAGACCTGTGTGAGTCTGGGTTTGAGGAGGGTCATCTTGGTGTGCAGGGACCTAGAGCCATTAGGAGACAGTGCCCATGAACCAGGTGGCAGATGAGGCTGGCTGGACCGGGATGGGAGAAGGAAGAGAGAGATGGCCTAGAGCCCCCTTTATGCATTCATCTGAGCGTGTTCGTGGGTTTCTCCTTCATGCTGGGTCCTGTACCAGGCAGCCAGCATGCTGATACTCAGGAAGGGTTCCCAGTTTGGGGTGGAGACAGAACCATGGGGATCCAAGAAGCACACACTGGCCTCAGGCTGGGGCATATCAGGGAAGGCTTCCTGGAGGAGGGGGTAGAATGGCATTGAGCTGGGAGGAGATGCAGGCATGAGTGGTCGGGGTGGAGTGTGAGGTGGGGAGCGGAGGAAGGTGAGAGTTCGTTAAGCAGGGTGCCTATTGGGCAGGGCTTCATCTTCCTTCCACGAGAAGGAAGGAGTTGTGGCTTTTTTCATGAGGGCAGCGGGAGGCACTCGCGGGTTTAAAGCGAGTGGAGTGGTCAGGGCCACGTGTTGAGAGGCCCCTCCGGGGAAGCCGAGGAGACGAGGAGGCAATGGGAAGGATGTTCGGGCCAGTGGGGCCCAGTGCTTTGGGGAGGGTGCGCCGCGGACAGGAATCAGATCTTCTGGCTGAGCGGTTTCCAGTGTCGTCCGTGCACTGACGGGGATGCTGTGGTTCAGAAAGGAGGAGTAATTGGCCCCTTCCAGTGGAGAGGAGTGAGGGATACACTGTTGGGTTGACGGGGTTAGTCAGGCATCGTGCCAGGCAAGCCTGGGAAAGGTGAGAATTGGGGGTGCGGGTGAGAGGGTAAAGCTGAGGGCCTGTGGGCCGTGACTGAGATGCTCGGGCAGACCCGGGTTATACCCTGATCCCTTCCTTACCTGCTGTGTGGCTTGGGGCAAGTTACTTAACCTCTCTGAGTCTCAGTGTCTTCACCTCTGAAACCGGAGTCGAAACTACCTGCCCCACAGGATGCCGTAAGATAAAGAATGTAGAGAGCTTGGGGCAGCTGTGGAGAGGGAAGGCCAGCAGGGGGGCAGTGAAGGTGAGGGAGGAAGAGCCGGCTCCGAGGACTGAGGGGGGGCGGGGAGGGTGGAAGAGGCCGAGGAGAAAGTGGAGAATTTTGTGAGATTTCCTGGTTGGAGCAGTTCCTGGTGATAACTGGGTGTGATGCAGGAGGTGGTGGCCAGCCAGGGGGAGGTCAGGGAACCGGGGGCCCAGGGAGTTGTCCATGTGGGCCTGCTGGGGTAGGTGGAGGACAGTGCACGGTCAGCTAAGGTTGTGGCCAGGCCCTGGAGGAGGGAATGGCAAAGATTTGGTCTGAGGCTCAAGTGTCTTTCATTGTGCCACGATTTATCCTACCCTTAGCCCTTGGGCTCTAGTGGCGGCCAGCAGCAAGGCATCATGGGACTTGTAGTTTTTCCAGTGAGAAGCAGTGGCCCAGGGTGTCTGGAAGTGCATTAGCTCTGGAGGGAGGCCCTGGTGGGTTTATCAAACCAGGAAGATCAGAGCAAAGGCTGTAGCGCTGGTTCCCAGAGGCAGGATTTGGCAGGCGGCCGGCCAGCATCGGCCTTTCCCTGTGGTTTTGTTCTGCCAAGGTCCCCGCCACACCTCAAGAATGGTTTGGCCTACATCCCTCTGGGGCCCAGAGGTCAAAGTGGGCCTCCTGCCCCCTTCCGCAATGGTGTGGCCCAACTGCCAGAGGCCGCCTGGTTCTAGCATCTCTGCCTTCCCCTTCCCAGCCCCCACCGTGATTAGGCCTGGTGCTCAACAACTTCCTGTCTTCTGTGGCCATCCCCTGTGGCTATCCCCTGTGGCCAAGGCTGCCTTCTAGACCTGCCTCCACCAGGCGCCTTTTCCCCTCACATGGCCAGTGTGGCTTCAGCACGTAGGCCGCGTCCAGCCGTCACTGGACACACGAGGAACCGTGGGCTCAGAGAGGTGAACACACTTGCCCAGCGAGTGTTTCAGACTTCTGGCCCAGGGGCCTCCCTCATACCCGCCAAACTTGGAACCCCCAGCGTATTCGCTCTGCAAGGGGACCAGGCTTTGCTCCCATGTTACAGATGGGGGTGTAGAGGCCCAAAGGGTTAAAGATGTTTGTCTAGGGTGACAGAGCAAGGGTAGAAAGCCTCGTCTCCTGACTCTCAGGCCTCTGTATCTGGCCCTCCCCTGTGCCCGGGTAAGGGTGGCGGCCTGTCCCTCTGGCCCTGAGCCTGCTCTGCCTGCCCTCAGGAGCTGGAGAGGGCCGTGGTGCGGGGCCAGGAGCTGGGGGCCCGGCTGGAGCAACTGCAGAGTGAGCTGGAGCAGGCGGCTCTGGAGCGCCAGGAATTTCTGCAAGAACAAGAGTTCCAGCACCAGAGGTGCCGGCCTTGCCCGCGGGGCAGAGGGAGCCAGGCAAGGGCTGAGGGGGGGCAGGGGGGAGATGACAAAGCTGCTTCTGGCAGGTACCAGAGCCTGGAGAAGCTGCTGGAAGCTGAGCTGCAGGCAGCAGCCACTAGCAAGGAGGAGGCACTGATGGAGCTCAAGAAGAGGGCCCTGCAGTTGGAGGAGGAGCTGTACCAGGTGAGGCTGCCGCCCTGGGAGCTGGGGGCCGCATCCCACCCTCCCTCCGGTCCCTCCGGCGCCCCCTCTGGTCTTGTCCCATTTGCTCGCCTTGTGCCCCCTTTCCGGGCCCACTGGAGGGAGCTCTGTGCTGAAAGTCAGGCTGACTCTGCCTGGGCCTGGTGGTCTTCTGGGGGCCTTGTCTCCCCATTCTTCAAACGGACAGAATCTGATGGCTTTGCTCTGAGGTGACTGGTGTGTTTCTCTCACTCTCTCGCTCGGGCCCCGCCACTTCCTAGTGAGCTTAATTACTGTGGCTGTTTCCGATGCCCTTGCAGCGTGTGGCTCAGCGCTCAGCACGGGGGTGTGCTGGGCTCCAACACCAGGGCACTGCCCTTAGGGGGCTCACAGTCCCCCCGGGACAGAGGCAAGGAAGCAGGCAACCATCACGCGGTGCCATGGGCCTGTGGGCACCCAGCAGACCGCCTTGCTGGTTTGTGTGGGGCCGGCCAGGGGAGTTTTTCTGGAGAAAGTGATGTCGAAACTGGGGCCCTAAGGAAGAGTAGGGGCCCTAACGTGCAGAAGGAGCAGCGTGGGCAAGGGGACCGGCTGCGGAGCCGAGAGAAGGCGGCACGGGCAGGATGGAAAGTGACGGAGCTGCGGGCACCTGGGGTGGACGGCTGTGGGCTAAGGGTCCACTGGTTCAGGCCCCTATGCCATCCCCAAGTGCCGCCGCTCCCCTGCGTGACCTCCCAGGGTCTCTCCTTGCAGCTGCGCCAGGGCCCTGTGGGGCCGGAACCCCAGGAACACGCAGCGCCGAGGGTCACAGAGGCGCAGAGCGGGCGGCTCATTGAGGTGGAGCGCAGCGTGAGTGGTGGACCGTGGTGGGCACAAGGGGCGCGGGCGAGGGGCAGGAGCCTGGCCGCTGCTAATCCTCTTCCCTGCTGGGCAGAACGCGACGCTGGTGGCCGAGAAGGCGGCTCTGCAGGGGCAGCTGCAGCTCCTGGAGGGGCAGCTGGGCAGCCTGAAGGGACGCGCCCAGGAGCTGCTGCTGCAGAGCCAGCAGGCACAGGAGCACAGCAGTCGCCTGCAGGTGGGTGACGGCTGGCCGCCCTGTCCCCACCCCGCCCCTGCCCACTTACCACCGCCCCCTGCCCCTTCGGAACTGTTTCCTGCTCCGGCTCGCAGCCGCTGTCCTTTCCTGTTCCCGAGTCACGTGCCGGCTCCCTGACCCCAGCCGCCCAGTTCTGCGTCCCTCCTCCCGCCCCGACCCACTTGCACCCGCCCCAGTCCTGACCCTGCCTCCTTGTCTCGTTCCCACCCCCTCCTACCTGCGTCCAGCCTGCTTGTCTGCGTCCACGTTGCCCTGCCTTCAGCCGTCTTCGCCACAGCCAGCCATTAGTTCCTACGGCTTTCCCTGCCTCCGCAGCCCCATCTGTCCTACCTCTGCCGTGTGCCTCTTGCCCTCCCCTCCGCAGCCTGCCACCAACACCTGTGATACCCGTCCGCTCTCCGGCTTATTAACCTCTGCCTTCAGCCCCCCGCTGCCCCGACCCCAGCCCTCTGCCTCCTCGACAGCTTGCCCTCCTTGTCCTCTGCCCTGCTCCCTTTCCTCTACCCCCTCTCTGGCCTGGGTTTCCACCCCCAAGGTCCCTGCTCCCTCCTCTGCCCTAGGCCGAGAAGTCTGTACTAGAAATGCAGGGCCAGGAGCTGCACAGGAAGCTGGGGGTGCTGGAGGAAGAGGTGCAGGCAGCGCGGCAGTCCCAGGAGGAGACCCGTGGGCAGCAGCAGGCCCTGCTGCGAGACCACGAGGCGCTGGCCCAGCTGCAGCGGCGGCAGGAGGCCGAGCTGGAGGGGCTGCTGGCCCGGCACCGCGACCTCAAGGCCAACATGCGGGCGCTGGAGCTGGCGCACCGGGAGCTGCAGGGCCGGTGCGTCTCCCCCAGACTCCCAGCTCCTTTTCCCCGTGGGGAAGCACCACCCCCTGAAGCCCCACCTCTGCTGCTGTGCCCCTGTTGGGAGTAGTGGTTACCTGGCACGACCTTCTGCCCTGTGGCTTCTGCCGGGAGCCTGTGCTTAGGAGATAGCAGACCCCCAGGTCCAGACAATCCAGCGGCCTGCTTGCCCTGGCCCCAAGTCCCTGAAGCCTGCTCAGCCCCTGTCCATTTCAGGCATGAGCAGCTGCAGGCCCAGAAGGCCAACGTGGAGGCGCAGGAGGTGGCCCTGCTGGCAGAGCGTGAGCGCCTGATGCAGGACGGCCATCGACAGCGGGGTCTGGAGGAAGAGCTTCGGCGGCTGCAGAGCGAGCACGACAGGTACTCGCCCTGGTGCAGGACGTCCCCGCGTGGGCCAGTTCTCAGGGTTCCCCTCTGTGGAGCAGGTCACCATCCTGGTGGGAGGGATCCTGCTTGGCCTTCCGTCCCCAGCCTGGCTCCTCTGGCCCTTCCGAGGGGACGCGTCCCCTGGGAGAGCAGCTCTCCTTGCTTCCGCAGGGCTCAGATGCTGCTGGCGGAGGTGTCCCGGGAGCGAGGTGAGCTGCAGGGTGAACGCGGGGAGCTGCGCGGCCGGCTGGCGCGGCTGGAGCTGGAGCGGGCGCAGCTGGAGATGCAGAGCCAGCGACTGCGTGAGTCCAACCAGCAGCTGGACCTGAGCGCCTGCCGGCTGACCACACAGTGCGAGGTGTGCTAAGCTTGCTGGCGGCAGCCCGGTGGGGTCGGAGGGTGCCGGAGGTGGGGACAGACTGGAGGGGGTGGAGGGTGGCCACCCCGAGCCCCTTTACACCTCCGGCCGTCTTGCCGCCGGCCCTGCCAGCTGTTGACAGAGCTCCGGAGCGCTCAGGAAGAGGAGAACCGGCAGCTGCTGGCTGAAGTGCAGGCCCTGAGCCGGGAGAACCGGCAGCTCCTGGAGCGCAGCCTGGAGAGCCGGGACCACCTGCACCGCGAGCAGCGCGAGTACCTGTGAGCAGGCGGGAGGAGGGCCCAGCGCCCGGTGCGCTGCGGGTAGCCCAAGTGGATTTTGGAGACCCCTTTGGTTGTTCAGGGTGGGGGGGGGCGGTCCTGGGAAAAGGGCTGGGATCGACCCCCAGGGGCTCGGGACCGTGGCAGTGTATTAGGCCACACAGGAGTGTGTCAGCGTGCTAACAGCTGGCAGAGCTGCACCTGCTGTAACCTGAGCCTTGCCCCGGGCCTCATGCTGCTTCCTCCCTCCCCACCCCCCAGGGACCAGCTCAATGCCCTGCGCCGGGAGAAGCAGAAGCTGGTAGAGAAGATCATGGACCAGTACCGCGTGCTGGAGCCTGGGCCCCTGCCCCGGACCAAGTGAGCGGCCCTTCACCCCCTGGGCCGGGGTCTTCCCAACCTAGCCCCCACCTGCCCTCTGAGCCCGGCCCGGCTCAGGTCCAGGATCAGTGAGGGTTTGCCTGGCCTTTGCATCCCCGACATGGCCCTCTTGTCCCCCCTACCTCCTTGGCCTTACCCCCTCTTGTGCCCTCTTGCCCCCAGGAAGGGCAGCTGGCTGGCAGACAAGGTGAAGAGGCTGATGCGGCCCCGGCGGGAGGGGGGCCTCCATGGGGGGCCACGCCCGTGGGCCGATGGGGCTGGCAGCACCGAGAGCCTGGGGGGCCCCCCAGAGATGGAGCTCTCCGAGGGCAGGGAGGCAGATGGGACAGGTGGGTCTGGGGGCCAGGTGACCAGGATGGTCCCTACCCCGTGTCCTCTACCCTCACCCCAGCACCTGCCCACGCCTCCGGTCTCTTCCTCTTTTTGTTGCTTACGCTCGTGTCTCGGCCGGCCTTGCCTCCTGCACCTGCCCCAGATGGTTCCAGTGGCTCTTTGCTCTGCATCCCCGCCACATCCCTCTTATCTGGCACCTTCCTCTCGCCTGCACTGCCACCCATCCACCCACCCAGTCCTACCCACCCACCGCGGTGCCTAGGACTGCGGAGCAGCAGGGGACTTTAGTGAGAGGTCGTTTATTCCAGTCAGCAGATGAGGAAACGGAGCCCCAGGGAGGGGAAGCGCCTCGCCTGAGGTCACACAGTGAGTTAGTGTCAGAGTCAGCACAGGGTCCAGCCTCCTGCTCCAACCCTCACTTACCCAGACCCTCCTCTGCTCCTGCGACCCCTCTTCCTGCCCCTGTGCAGCTTTGTCCTGCCGCGCCTCCGCTCTGCCCGGCCCCTCCCGGCTCTGCTCTCACTCCCCCTGCTGCCTGTGCCTCCTGCAGGGTCCCCTTCCCCGGCGCCTATGCGCCGGGCCCAGAGCTCCCTCTGCCTGCGAGATGAGACCCTGGCAGGTGGGCAGCGGCGGAAACTCAGCTCCCGATTCCCAGTGGGGCGAAGCTCTGAATCATTCAGCCCTGGGGACACCCCCCGGCAGCGATTCCGACAGCGCTGGCCGGGCCCCACGTCTGGTTCCCGTGGCAAAGGTGAGGGACGGAGGTCCCTGCCTCCCTCGGTCCCCAACTTCCGTTAGCCCCCCCCCCCCCTCCAGACCCTCCTCGGCCTCTGCAGCTTCACCCGCTGCCTCTCCACTCCTTGTGGATCCATCACCTCCTTGGGGAGGGGGCTTCCCTCCTGTTCCCAGTGTCTCCCCACAAGCCCTGCCTGCCTCTGCCCTGGTCCCTGTGGCCCAGTAGCTGCTTTGTGCCCCGCTAGGATCGGGCGTGGGATGGGATGGCTCCATCGAGACCCTGGCGGAACATGAAGCAGATGCCAGCCGAGAGGGTGAGTGGGGTATTTGCCCGGCGTGGGGCCCTGGCAGCCCTCATCCATCCATCCATTCAGTCACTTGACAATGAGCTTCGCGAAGTGCCAGGTGCCAGGTGACATGCTAGCAGGGGATGCACAGCAGGGAACATTCTGCTACCAGAGGCAGATAGTAAACGATACGCGTAAAAACAACAATTACCTACAACAGCTTTGTCTCACAGAAATAGGGTGCGAGCCACACGTGTAATTAAACATTTTCCAGTAGCCTCACCCGAAGAAATGAAGAGAGACAGGTGAAGTTAATTTTCGCGTCTTATTTAACTCAGTAGCCCTGCACCATCATCATTTCGCCATGTAGTCAGTGTCCAGAATTATTCACGAGATACTGCGTATTATCGTTTTCATACTAAGTCTTTCGAGTCCAGGGGTATTTTACGGTCAAGCACATCGTGGTTCATTGAGAGCAGCCGCATCTCCGTGGGTCTCGGTCACGTCCTGGGCAGCTGAGCCCTGGAGTAGTGGGAGGTGATAATGTCCTGGGGAAAAGGAGAGCAGGGTGGGGGGAGGTCAGGAGTGGGTGGAATGCAATGTTAATTAAGGTGCTCGAGGTAGGCCTCAGAGGGCAGGTGAAGTTGGACCGAGGACTGGGAGGTGAGAGTTTGTGGCGCTGACGTGTCTGGGGAACGGGATTCCAGGCCGAGGCAGCAGCTGAAGCGAAGCATGTCGGAGGCCTGGCCGGGCAGCCGGTGCGGCCGGGAGCGAGGCGGGGAGAGCTGGGAGGAGGTTGGAGGGGTAGGAGGCGGGCAGAGGGTGCAGGGCCCTGTGGGCCACCGTCAATGCTGGGAGTCCCCCGAGGGAGTGCGCCTGAGCTGAGCCTTTCCCTTCAGACCTCGAGGTGCAGGACCCGGAGAAACGTCCTCTCGCCCCTTCCCTCAGCCAGTGACACCGCGTGGATGGGGAGCTCGGCGGCAGTACAGTCCCATCGCCGCTGGAGTCTCAGCGGGGGCCCCAGGCAGCCCAAGAATTTGGGGAGCCAGGGCCCCTGGGCCGAGCCCCTGGACAAGGAGGCCTGGGTCCGAGGGTCCAACGCAGCTGGCACTGGGGCCCTGAGGTGGAGCTGGGACGAGTTTGTGGACAGAGGGGATGGCGGGCCCCCGCGGGCAGCTTCTTGCTGGGGCCCTGGCTCTGCTGCGCGGCCCTCCCTGAGGAGGCGGTTTCTGGGGGAACCCCCAGAAGAAGGAAGCAGGAAGGAGTGGGCAAGGGAGCCCCTTGTCCGGGCCAGGCGGGGAGCCAAGGACCATTCCCTGGGGACTGTGACCTGGGCCTGTCACTGAGCCTTAGCCTGGGGCCTGAGAGATGTGAGAATAAAGCCGGGATGTAATCACCTGAATCTGCGCCCTGTGTCTGCTGGCTGCATCTAGAGCCGAGAGGCCCCAGGGACACCTGTGGCCTGGAGGGGGGTCTCTGGCCACCGGCGTCCTCACCCAGCACAGGGCAGCACAGGGCAGCACAGGGCTTTCTTCAGGGGAGGGGTCAGTCTGGCTTGCCTGGATGTCTCAGAGGGGTGATGAGGAGAGAGTTCTGGGGCCTGAGTCTGGGTTCAGCCTTTACTTAAAAGGTGGGTTCTGGGCTTGGGTGGGGAGCCCTGCCCTCCTCTCTCTGGCACCCTCTTTTCTCACTCCCTCCTGCTTCCTCATCCTTTCTCCCCCATCCCTTTGGGGTTGAGCCCCTTCCCAGGGAGCTCACATCTGGTGGATATCATCTAGCCCTGGGGCTGTCATGGAGGGACACAAGAAGAGGGAAGGACACAGAGTCTCTGACCAGGGCCTCAAGGATGACACCCAGGAAGGGGGCAATTAGGGTAGGTGGCAGGACGTGAGTCAAAGGGTAGGGAGGGGCTGCCCAGGCTGAGGTGAGGCAGCCCGAATCTGGGGGTGGCAGAACTGGGAGGGGTGCCCGGACCAGCCTCACCAGGGTGACCTGCAGCAGCCTGACTCATGGGGTTTCCACAGCCCCCTTGGGGATAACCCACTGCCCTGCCTGTCTCCTCTCAGCCCCAGCTTCAGAGGCCGATGGGGTGGGAGTGGACCCCCTGGCCTCCAGCTGGAAGCCCCTTCCCATAGGCCTCAGGGTGGGGGTTCGATGGTTGCCTCATCCTGTTGGTGGCCCCTGTCAGTTGTCAGGGAGGGGGACGAGGCTCCGGAGAACAGGCCAGCCAGGGCTCTGGGCCTGATGGGGAGAGGAGGCCACCCTTGTGTGGCTCTGACACCCCTTTTTGAGGCCTGTTCTGGGCCCTGCAGGGGCACTGTGCCAGGTTTTTCAGAACCACGTGAGGGGTGTTTGGCACTGGGTGGCCTTCAAAGGGTGGCTGGGGCCTGAGGTGTTTTTATAGGTAGGCTCTAAAAAGATTTGGTCACCCCTCCTTGCCACAGGGCGGGGTTTGGCTTCAGCACCTTCTCAGCACCCCCTGTAGGAGACCCCTGGGTAGGGAGAACCCGGAGACAGGGCTTTGATCTTCAGGGAGCCTTAACCCCCACACCCTCCCCCGCAAAGGCAAGTTCATAGGGGATAGGGTTTCAGGGGCCTCTGGGGAGTGGACAGGGAGCTGAGCTGGGCTGGGTGGCTTCTGGGACCCAAATACCCTCTTAAGGCTGCCCAGCAGCAAAAGCGGGCCGCACCGAGCGAGAGGTCCGGGGCTGGTCCCGCGCTGACAGCAGCTGGACAGGGGCAGCTGTGCGGCCTTAGGCTGCTCATCTGTCAAGGTGGTCAGCAGACCCCCTCCCCCACTCGCTGCCTTCAGGGAGTGATCAAAAATGAGGTAGTGGGTTGTGAATTTTATGAAATCCCTCACTTCGCTGGTGGCTAAGAATCAGAGATGCTGGGCTCCCCCGGGGCTGGTGCCTGGAGGGGACAGCTCTAGAGTGCAGGTGTGGGCCCCCTGTGGGGCGCAGGCTCAGCGGAGAAGTGTGGGGGGGGGAGTCCCAGCACCACTGGCTTCAGCAGAAATTTCAGGGCAGATTGGCGGGGGCGCGTCCTCTCAGCTGGGACTCCAGGTTATCCGCGGACCCCACGATAGCTCCCAAGGGGCGTTCCGAGGTCTCCAGGAGGGTCGCATGCTGGCCGGAGCGGAGCGCACAGCCCTGATGCCCACCCCGTGCGCCAGCAGAAGAGGGGCCGCCCCTGCCGGCTCGCCCGCCCGCAGCCCAGCGCTGTCACGTTCCAGCGCCTGACTCAGGCCGCGGGGCGGGGAGCTAGGAGGCGGCGCTGGCGCCCGAGTCGGCCCGGAGGCGGCACCAGGAAGCTCCCGCCCCGGTTGGAGCCGCCATGTAACCGGCGCCGCCCGGAGCCGAGCCGCGGGCCCCAGCGACCCACTCGCCATGGGGGACGAGGACGAAGACGAGGGCTGTGCTGTGGAGCTGAGGATCACGGAAGGTAGGGCAGGGACCGCCAGGGGCTGCGGGGTGGGGTGATGGCTGCGGCGGCCACAGGGAGGGGTCATGCACAGCTGGGCTCATTCGCCCCCTGTGCCTACAGCCAACCTGACGGGGCATGAGGAGAAGGTGAGCGTGGAGAACTTCGAGCTGCTCAAGGTGCTGGGCACGGGAGGTGAGGACCCCCCACCTGCCGGGCAGATGTCCCAGGCATGGTGCCCTGGGCCTCCTGCTGGCACACCCGCCTGGGCCTGGGCCAGGCCACCGGCAATGCCCCCCACCCTTTCCCGGCACAGCCTGCCTTGCCTGCTCCGCCCTGCCCTGCCAGGGTTGCATGCCCATTCCCAGAGCCGATCCTCCCTGCTGGAGGCCTCCGCGTTTACACCCCCGGGGGCTTGCAGCCGTCCCATTCACACAGCTCCTCTGCTGGTGCTGCTCTGAGCGCCCTCTCCCCCGCTCTGCACACTCCCCAGCTCCGGTTTGCACGTCCCTCCCATGTCAGCCCTCCCGAGCCCGCACACACTTCTGCTTCCCTCCCTTGGATCTGCACCTCCTCCAGTCTGTCTAATCTTCCACAGGTTTGCACACGCCCCGCCCCCACCTCGCCCTGCAGGCCTAGAGTTGCATGCCCCTCAGCCCGGTTTGCACGCCCCCTCCCCGGTTTTGCTGAGCAACACCCCCCTGGTGCTGTGCACACCTTTCTCTCAGAAGGCTCTGCCAAGCTTTTTTGCCCACCCGCCGCCTCTCGCCCCAGCTCCTTCTCCCAATCTGCACAGCCCCCCGCCCCGGGCTGGCGTCACTCCCACCCGACCCTCTCCCCACGTGCTGCTCCCACAGCCTACGGGAAGGTGTTCCTGGTGCGGAAGGCCGGCGGGCACGACTCGGGGAAGCTGTACGCCATGAAGGTGCTGCGCAAGGCAGCGCTGGTGCAGCGCGCCAAGACCCAGGAGCACACGCGCACCGAGCGCTCGGTGCTGGAGCTGGTGCGCCAGGCGCCCTTCCTGGTCACGCTGCACTACGCCTTCCAGACCGACGCCAAGCTGCACCTCATCCTGGGTAAGGGCCGGGGCCTGCCGTCCCTGGGGCTCCATGGAGGCAGGTGTGTGTGTGTGTGTGTGTGTGGGGATGCTGCCTCCCGGAGGGGGCACTGCTCCCCAACCTCCACTCCGTTCCCCCAGACTACGTGAACGGCGGGGAGATGTTCACCCACCTCTACCAGCGCCAGCACTTCAAGGAGGCCGAGGTGCGCGTGTACGCGGGCGAGGTCGTGCTGGCTCTCGAACACCTGCACAAGGTGGGTGAGAACCTGGCCACGTGCCTGTTGCCATGGGCCTGGGGTCTGAGCCTTATGCGGGGCCTCGAAACACGGCAGCCGCGGCAGCCGCAGCACTCTCTCGGGGCTTCTGGGGGCGGGGCGGAGATGGGGCCCCTTCCCCAGGCCTCCGGGAAGGAAGGGCTCAGTGTTGCCTCCTCCCCTCGTATCCCCTCGAAGGGGCTTTTTTCCCCACAGGGAACTTGGGGCTGCCTCCTCGGGCCACGTTCACTGAACTTCCTCAAATGGCACCTCATGTGTTGGTTCTCAAAGCCTTGTGGAAATGGGGCTCCTCGCACAGGCTTTTTGCTCCCGGGGACCTTGAGGCGTGCTCCCCCGCCCCCGCCCCCCCCCCCGCGGGGTCCTCCTTCCTTGCTTTTGCGTCTTAAATGGCCTTTCCTATCCAATGGCTCCGTCTCGCCCCATGCCCACTCCTGCACAGTAGATAGATGCCCAGGGGGTCCCCTTCTGCGCAGTGACCCGGTACAGGGACACAAGCTGCGGGATTTGGGGATGCGGGGGGAGGAGTCCTCAGTACCCCCCTTGCTCCTGCCAGCTGGGCATCATCTACCGAGACCTGAAGCTGGAGAACGTGCTGCTCGACTCCGAGGGCCACATCGTCCTCACGGACTTCGGGCTTAGCAAGGAGTTCCTGACAGAGGAAGTGAGTGAAGGCCACCTCTCTGCCTGCGCCCACCCCCATGCAAGCCATCTCCTTCCCCTCACCTTCTTTCTCAGGGGTGTAGAGGTCAACAGCCCCAGGCCCTGCCTGCAGGAAGCTCCCACTGCTTTAACCCTTGCAAGTCCAGGGAGCCCCGCTCTGAGCTTTGGGGGCTGCTAAGTGTCCAAAATGGGTCCTCTTGCCCTCCCAGAAAGAGCGAACCTTCTCCTTCTGTGGCACCATCGAGTACATGGCCCCCGAAATCATCCGCAGCAAGTCAGGGCATGGCAAGGTGGGTTGACAGGGGGGAGTGGGGGTGTGGGTGGGGTGAGGCCGGGCTGTCCGCAGGCCCTCACCTTGGCTCGGCCTGGCAGGCTGTGGACTGGTGGAGCCTGGGCATCCTGCTCTTCGAGCTGCTGACGGGGGCCTCGCCCTTCACGCTGGAGGGTGAGCGGAACACGCAAGCAGAGGTGTCCCGGTGAGTAGGGCGGGATGCAGAGGGCAGCTGAGGGGCCTGGGCAGGGCTGGGGGGGGGGCTCGCTGCCCCTGACGCCCCGCCAATCCTCCCAGACGGATCCTGAAGTGCTCCCCTCCCTTCCCCCCTCGGATTGGGCCTGTGGCGCAGGACCTGCTGCAGCGGCTGCTTTGCAAGGACCCCAAGAAGCGGCTCGGCGCGGGGCCCCAGGGGGCACAGGAAGTCAAGAACCACCCGTTTTTCCAGGTGAGGCTCCTGAGTCGCCCCCGCGCCTCTCTGCACATACCCAAGCCAGGCTGCTGCTCTGGGTTGGGGGACATGGAAGGAATGGTCTCAGACTGGCCCATTTTACTTGATTTAGGAAAATCCCCAGATAAAGAATGCAGGTTCATCTTCTCATTCATCTCTATTGAAACTTGGAAGATGTGTTCCCTGGGGAAAAGAATTCTAGGTTCATTGACTCTCAGGGCTGGCAGGGACTTGAGGTTGGATTTGTCAGTCCTCTCGTTGGACAGGTTTGGAGAAGGGAGGTGACCTGCCCAAGATCATACAGTAAATGTATAGAGCTAGGAATAGATGCCAGGTCTCTGGTGAGCCCAAATCAGTACTAAAAGCCACACTTAGCAGCCACCCAAGTGTTCTGTTCTTTGTCCCTGTACAGTACGTGTGCCTGTAGCTCACGTGGATGGTCAAGGAGCCATGTGGGTTTCGCTTCCTTGCCAAGGGCACACACAGTTTAGAGGGCAATGCAGAGCGAATTCCATGTCCTTGTGCGACCTGCTGGCTTGGGTGCTGTGCGCAGCCAGCGTCATTGCCTAGCAGGACCCCGTAACAGTGAACCTTCACCAGGTGTTGCCCCTTTGCTTTCATTATTTCACGTAGCCCTCAGAACCCTTCTGAGTATCTCTATCATTGCAGATGAGGAGACCGAGATTCAGAGAGGTGAAGTAATTCGTCCAAGGTCGCTCAGCCCGGCAGTAGTGGAGCTCACATTCAAACCCGGGTCTGGGTGACTTGTAGGCCCATGCTCTTCAATGCTGTGTGTTCTCTTTACATGTGGGCATCACATTTGCCACTTGTTTGACATTGTAACAAAAGCACCCATTTATGGGCATTTACTGTGGGTTGGCGCTCCGTTACCTTGTTACGAGTGCCATCTCCTTGAATCTCCCCGGCAAGAACATGCCTGGAAGGGCCCTCAGAGCTGCTTTCTCAGACAGGAATCTAAGTCTCCGTGGTGAAGATGTCCCCTTTTGGGGGAAGTGGCTGAGTCAGTTTCCTTACGTGAATTCCTCAAGCTCACCCCAAGTGCATGCTGGGTCCTGGGTGCAGAGAGTAGGGTGAGCAAGTGTTCTTACCAGAGAGGCCCTAAGGTCTTCAAGGCCTGACACTTAGAAGGGGTGTTCCCCTCATTTCCCCTTTTCTTGAGAAAGCCTCTTTGGTGGTAGCAATGCTGATGTCCCTGATGGAGGACTTTAAGAACTGAGGCCTTTAAGTCTAGTCAGCCTTCTTAGCTGCAAGTGAAAAAAGACCAACTCAGAATGGCGATACCCATGTGTAATAGCGTTTGGCTACTAACAGAGTTAGAATGAACAGTAGTGTAAAGAAGGTAGAGAATGATTTATTTTCTGACATAAAAGAAGTCCAGTGGGTGACAGGCTGAGGCTGCTGTGGTGTCTTCATGAATCCAAGGAACTTAAAACAAACAAACAAACAAACAAACAAAAACACTCCTCTAACTGTTAGCATGTAGCCTCCATCCTCAGGGTTACCTCATGGTCCAAGATGACTGCTGGAGCCCTTGCCATCTAGGCTGATGTCCAGGCAGGAAGCAGGAGGAAGAAGGAGGGGTAGGGCAAAAGGGCACTTGTCAGCTTTTCACCCTCCCTTCGAGGACCTTTTCTTAGATTCCTACCTCACAATATCTGCTTGCTTGCAAGTTATTGGTCACCTCACACTCCAAGGAAGTTGTAAAATACTGTCTTAGTTGTGCACATCATTTCCCAGAATAAAACTGGGGCTATGGAACTAAGGGAGACAGAGATAATGGATGTTGGGCAGGCATTGAACGGGATTTGCCACATGAGCTTAAATACAAAAAGGCATGTTTTAGCTCCCATAAGTGAAAAATCCAGGGAAAAGTGGGCTGACTTCAGGCAAGGCTGCATCCAGGTACTGACTTGGTATCATTAGGAATCTCTTTCTTTGTCTCTCGGTTCTGCTTTTCTGCATAGGGGCTTCATCATTAGACTCTGAGGGAGCATCTCCAGCAGTTCTAGGCTCACACCCTCCAAGGCTTAAATGTAGGAGGAGGAGGGTATTTATTTTGCAGTCCCATTCTACGAAAAGTCCCAGAATTGACTGCATGTGGTGGAAAGTGATTCTCCAAGGGATACAGGGATTGTTATTAGCAGAGGGCGGGAAATAGAAGCTGAGGAGGCAAGAAGAACACTTCCTCCCAGATGCAGGACAGACCCTTGCTGCGCTGAGGAGCTGCCCAGTGAGAGTGGCCTGAACGAAGAGGGGTTTCCACTTCCTGCCCTCTGACCCCTAATCTCTCATTTCTTTTTTCCAGGGCCTGGATTGGGCTGCTCTGGCTGCCAGGAAGATTCCGGCTCCATTCCGACCCCAGATCCGCTCAGAGCTGGATGTGGGCAACTTTGCCGAGGAGTTTACTCGGCTGGAGCCTGTCTACTCACCCCCTGGCAGCCCCCCATCTGGGGACCCTCGCATCTTCCAGGTGAGTGAGGGCTCATGGAACCCTCAGATGTGGGGGAGGTAGGACGCTGCTGCCCGCCTCAGCCCTGGCCGACCCATGGGTACTGCATAGATCTCGTGTTCTGATCAGGACTCAGTATCTCCCCCTAGACCTCTCCACCCATGAGGTACCTGGAGGTCGTTGGTCATAGAGACCACCATGGCAGGACATACCTTTGAACTTCATGGTTTATCTATAAATTTCATGTTAATTTCTATTCTACTCCGTCATATCTCCTTATGGCTATATAAAAATAGTTTTAAATTATTTACTTAAGTAGACCTTTAAGAAGAGATGCCATTTTATGCATGACCCTTGGCACACCATATCATATTCTTGGGGGCACAGACCCCCTCCATCCCAGTTTTAGAAGCTGGGATGGACAAGTCCAAATGCCTTTGCTCTGCATTCAAGTCCCTGCACGGCGTGGTCCCCGCTCTGCGCCTTAGACTCGGCTCTCACTCCCGTCACAGGTGGGGCTTCAGCAGCAATGAACTGCTCAGAGGTTCCGGAACACACCTCTGTAGCTTTGTACATGCATTTGCCTCCACTTAGAGGGCCTTCCCCACAGTAGCCCGCCTGGCCAGCTCTCACTCATCTTTCACGCCTTGTGGTCCAGGGCCGCCCTGTGTGAAGTCCTCCCCGCTCCCGTGGCTCTGGGCTGCTCTCCCCTTTGTGCATTAGCCCTCAGCAGACAGCACGTCCTTCTGAGCATTTGTCAGTTTGCCCCCCCTGGTCTGAAGCTCCCAGAGGGCAGGGACTGTGTGTTTAATTTCTGTGTTCCTATGCCCAGCGTGGGGCCTGGCCTGTAGGATATGGTCCATGAGTATACCATAAGAGTAGACCAGTACCAAGTATGGATAGATCAGTCCCCACAGTGAAGCTTTCACAAGTGACAGCTCAGTGCTTGAATGTTTCTTGACCCATTGTTTCATAGTCCTGAGAAAGTTCTTTCTTGTGAATTGATGATTACTCTTACTTATTCATTTCATGATTCAAAAATATGTGTTGCGCACCCACAATGTGCCAGGCACTGATCTGGGCAGTGGGGACATATCGACGAACCTAACAGACAAAAAATCCCACCCAGTGGAGCTTGCATGCTAGCACACAGTGGGGCCACATTTTTAGGAGAAAAATAACACCTTGTTAATAAAATTACCCTCGAGAAACTCTTGCCCTGAAATAACAGGACATGAGTCCTTTGGAAAGGCAAAGCATCAACTTTGGTTTCTCTTTACATTTCCTCAGAAGCCCCCTTGCAGAGGAGGTCAAAGTTTGTTTGATGTGAAAGGAAGGATTACAGATTTTTTTGTCACCCAGTAGCTGAATTCTCATAAGCTAAGCAGCGTGATGCCAGGGCACAGTCCTTTCATGCATGTACCAGTCACTTTCTGGGCAACTGATACATTGTGCCAGGTGATACCCTTGGCACTTGAGGGGCATGTCACTGTGATAAGACTGGTGGGGTCACAGACCGGTAGGGAACAAACATGGCCCCAAGTGACCACAGAACAAGATGGAATGAAATGTTCACACATCCCGCGTGCACCAGGATGCACAGGAAACACCCCCCACTGCGCCCCGGGCCTTCTGGGGACTCCACTTGCACCTCCAGCTCCCAGATGCATGTCCGCCCCTGACCCGCCTCCCCCTGCCCTCCGCAGGGGTATTCCTTCGTGGCACCCTCCATCCTGTTTGACCACAACAATGCGGTGATGACTGATGTGCTGGAAGTGTCTGGCGCTGGAGACCGACCGGGCAGGGCAGCGGTGGCCAGGAGTGCCATGATGCAGGTCAGGAGAAGTTGACTTGGGAGGCGGGGTTCTGGGCCCAGGGAATCCGGACCTGGCTCTCGGTGAGGTCTGGAGACTCTCCGAGGTGGGGCGTGGCGCGGCCGCAAGGCTCCTAGGTAGGACATCTGACGCGCCCCCTTCGCCCCCAGGACTCGCCCTTCTTCCAGCAGTACGAGCTAGACCTGCGGGAACCCGCATTGGGCCAGGGCAGCTTCTCCGTGTGTCGCCGTTGCCGCCAGCGCCAGAGCGGCCTGGAGTTTGCGGTCAAGATCCTCAGCCGCAGGTAGGCGGCGCCTGGCACGCAGCAGGGAAGGTCTGGGAGGGCGGGGCCGGACGTTGGCCATCCTGACCCCTCCTGCCCCGCCCCCAGACTGGAGGCGAACACGCAGCGGGAAGTGGCAGCCCTGCGGCTGTGCCAGTCACACCCCAACGTGGTGAAGCTGCATGAGGTGCATCACGACCAGGTGACGCCTTTTTTGGGCTGGAGTGGAACGCTGGGCCGCAAAGGCTGCTGGCATAGGGAGGGGAGGCCGACAGGTGGTGGGTGGTGGGGTCTGAAGGCGCCACGGGAGGTGTCTGAAGGGCCCTGTGAGGCCGGGCAAGTGGTAGGGACGGAGGACCAGAAGGGAAGGACAAGGGAACGGAATTTAAGGAGAGCATGGAGGGGGTTAGGATTTAAAGTGGACAAAGGGGCGGGGGCCTGTAAGGCCGTGTGAGCCCGAGAGTGCTTCTTGGGGTGGTCTTGAGGTCAGGGATAGAACATGGGCGGGGCCTGAGGCTGGGGGCGGGGCCTGGCTGGTGGGTGGAGCCCAGCCGGGCCCAGTCACGTGGGTGACGGTGGCCCGCCGACCCGCCCGCAGTTGCACACGTACCTAGTCCTAGAGCTGCTGCGGGGCGGGGAGCTGCTGGAGCACATCCGCAAGAAGCGGCACTTCAGCGAGTCCGAGGCGAGCCAGATCCTACGCAGCCTCGTGTCCGCCGTGAGCTTCATGCACGAGGAGGCGGGCGTGGTGCACCGCGACCTCAAGCCCGAGGTGGGAGCCCGGCCTTGGCGGCGGCGCGAGAGGGCCATGGCGCGGCGGGCCAGTCCGTGACGGCCGCCTGCCGCCCTCACAGAACATCCTGTATGCCGACGACACGCCTGGAGCCCCGGTGAAGATCATCGACTTCGGGTTCGCACGGCTGCGCCCGCAGAGCCCCGCAGGGCCCATGCAGACGCCCTGCTTCACCCTGCAGTACGCGGCCCCTGAGCTGCTGGCGCAGCAGGGCTACGACGAGTCCTGCGACCTCTGGAGTCTCGGCGTCATTCTGGTATGAGACAGAGTCCCCTTGGAGGATTCAGGGTCGCCTGAGCCTGGGGTCAGAGTTTTTCCCGATGAGGGGCAACAGGGGCGCCAGAGAGGGCCCAGGGGTCATCTCGGTGGGGTGGCAGGGTTCGGTCTGAGGTTCGGTCGGGGTATCCAGGTCTTCTGGGTTGGAGGTCAGGGTCATCGCTCGTGAGCCTCAGGAGTTGCCCTCATGGAGAGGTTGAATCTAGGGGTGGGCTGAGATGGGGTAGGCCTCCCTTGGCCCCCAGGCTGGGCCTGTCTCACTTTTTCCCCCCATCTTCTCCCCCCGCCCTCACCCCACCAGTACATGATGCTGTCGGGGCAGGTCCCCTTCCAGGGGGCCTCTGGCCAAGGCGGGCAGAGCCAAGCGGCAGAGATCATGTGCAAGATCCGCGAGGGGCGCTTCTCCCTCGACGGGGAGGCCTGGCAGGGCGTGTCCGAGGAAGCCAAGGAGCTGGTCCGAGGTGCGGAGCCAGAGTCACAGGCCCTGTTTCGGGAGGGGGAGGCACTGGGCTCATGATGGAGCAGCGATCATCACTGGGTCAGGTGTCCTGGTGAGGAGACTGGTCCGAAGGCGAGTGGGCTGGCAGCCTCCACACACGAACGCGCCCCGATGCTTTCCCGTCCCGCCTCCAGGGCTCCTGACCGTGGACCCCGCCAAGCGGCTGAAGCTTGAGGGGCTGCGGGGCAGCTCGTGGCTGCAGGACGGCAGCGCACGCTCCTCGCCCCCGCTTAGGACGCCGGACGTGCTGGAGTCCTCGGGGCCAGCTGTGCGCTCCGGGCTCAACGCCACCTTCATGGTGAGAGGCGGGGCATGTGAGGGGGGCGTGGACAGAGCTGAGGCCATGTCCTCAGAGCCCCGAAACGAGAGGTGAACTGAGTCTTGGCCTCTGGCGGCTCGGGGCTCTGACTTTTCAGGACGCTGGAGGCCAGAGGCCGAGGATCTGTTGGCCTTGAGTGAGGGAGGGTCCGGGATGGGAGCCAAAGCTGGGATCTGGAAGTCGAGGGTCGAGGCCCAGCTGCTGCTGGTGGTGGGGACTCATCCCCTTTTTTCTCCCAGGCGTTCAACCGGGGCAAGCGCGAGGGCTTTTTCCTGAAGAGCGTGGAGAATGCTCCGCTGGCCAAGCGGCGGAAACAGAAGCTGCGCAGCGCAGCCACTTCCCGCCGTGTGTCCCCCGCGCCTGCTGCCAAGGGAGCCGCCCGCCGAGCCAACGGCCCGCTGCCCCCCTCCTAGCCCCTGCCACTGTGACCCCCCTCCCCCCACAGGGGCTGTGACCCGGCCTCCGGCATCATCGCGTCTCCCCATCCCCGGGGATTGCCCTTCCCCCCCTACCCCGGACAGAGCCAGAAGTATTTTTATAAGCAGAGAATTTTTTATGTCTTACCAGATAGAATTAGAGATGCAGGGAGGGAGGGGACCTGCTGGGGAGTGGGGTGTGGGGGCCCCCTCTGCCAAGACTGCCTCGTCTGGCAGAGGCGCTTCTCCCCAAGGAGCTGCTGCAGTGGGGGAGGGCTCCTCCCCCCCTTCTCTGCACTGAGTTGCCACAGGGAGAAACTGGGACCTCTCCCCTGCCCTCCTCTGACCCCTTCTCTCGGGAGGGGGCACCCCTCAAGCTGTCACTTTATGGACTGTCTGTGCAATCGCATCCACCAAAGACCTGTGTTTGGGGGTTCAGGGAGAGGCCCCGGGAGACCCCCTGAAGCATTTCTGCCTCACTTTATGTCACCTGCTTCTCCCCTACTGGGGCTAAAGAAGGAGGTAGGCGACCCCCTAAAAGAGGAGGTCCCCTTCTCACCCACCCTTCCCCTTTGGCATAGCTGCCCCTGGCTGGGGGCAGGGCCTTGGGGGTCTGGGCTGGGCTTCCCATCACTGCCTCAGCCCATCTGGGCTGACATTAAAATAAAAATCCACCCAGTGCTGTCTGTGGCATCTGTGTGTGTGCGGGGGGCAGAGGGGAACGGGGAACAGAGGTCTTGGGGCAGGCAAACCAACAGCCAGAGGGGCCTGGGGCCTCAGAGAGGAGCACAGCAAACCCTCTGGGTAAGACGCTATCCTTCGTCCTTGGCTTTCAGCATGAGCAGCAGGACGGCCAAACAACCATCTTGAGTTTGTATCTGGACAGCTCGGCCACATGTCATTTACAGTTCTCTTGGCTGTAAGTAATAGAAAACCTAACCTACACTTGGCCTTAGCAGAACAGGAATTTTAAGCTCCCATAACTACACAGTCCAGGGGTAGCTTCCGCCAAGGCCTGATCCAGGCGCAAACATACAGTCAGGACCCAGCTCCCCAGTCAGATTTTTATTCTGTTTTCTTGGCGTTGCTGCACTACGGAGGACTCCCCAAATGGGTGCCAGGTGCTCCAGGGGCTAGTGGGATGGACTGTTTAAAACTTTGTTTTTACCATAGATGATGCTGAGACCAACACGTTCGTACATAAATCTGCATTTAAAAATAGCTTTACTGAGCTATAATTCATATACCATATTATTCATCCATTTAAGAGTACGGTTCACTGATTTTTAGTATATTCAGACTTGTGCAGCCATCACTGCAATCCGTTTTTTTTTTTTTTTTTTCACTCCCAAAAGAAACTACTCTCCAGCCCTGGGCAATCTCTCATCTAAGTCCTGTCACTATAGTTTTGCCTACAGACTTTGATATATACTTTGAAAGATACTTTTAAATAACCTTCTTCATAAATATTGCACTGACCATGCAGTCTCAGAAGCAGGATATGAAAATGTCCCATTTCTTCACATACGCACAAGCACCGCGTCTTATCATTGTAAAACCTTTGCCGATTTGATGGCTAAAAAGTGGTCTCTCATCTTCAATTTCCTGAGGCTTCATCCCACATAAGTCACAACCACCCTAAAAAAGAGGTATTCTTGGCTTCATTTCATGGATAAAGGAACTAGAGCTCGAAGGATGGTGGGGTGGGAAGGGTCTGGACTTGGAAGGAATGAGCCAACTCTGGGTTGAATCCACCTCTGCCCTGTGTGGTCAGAAAGCCCTAAGGGAGACACAGATGTGGCTTGGGCTGAAGGCTGGGCAGGGTGTGAACCGGCAGAGTGGGCGGGGAGAGGGCCTCAGACTGCAGGTTGGGGAGGAAGCGATGGGGATCTGTAGTCCCAGCCACTTCTACACCTTGAGTTTGGCCTCTGACCAGCCCAGCTTTATATGGGGCTGTCCCTTTCACGGGAGCAGGGAGGACTCTCCCTTCTGCTTCTAATTCTACTCTTCGAACGGCCTTGGGGAGCAGGCTCAGACTTCTGGCTCTGTTAAAATACCAAAGCCCCCGAAATGGCCCAATAGCCCTGTAAACGTTCACCTCCCTGTTAACAAACTTCTGTTAGAAATGAAATGAGGGTGCTGGCTTTTAGCCTTAGCCCTGTGCAACCTCCACTTGACTCTGGACAAGTTGCGCCTCCCTAATGCTTCCTGGGGCTCTCAACGAGACTATTCCACAGACACATAATATGGATTACAGACTAGCTGCTTGTAAATTGCTGACGGAGACTCTTTTTTTTTTTTTTTTTGGCGGGGAGGCAGCACATGTTTTAAAATGAGAAAATGCGTATGAAATTCTGGATATTTGACTTACCGAGAAATCGAAAGGGCTGGCGAGTCTCCCCGCATGGCCGAATTGGCTGGAGCAGAATCAGGGGCCTCGCTTTCTGGTTTGCCGCAGTCCTTAGCACTCCTTATCGCGCACTCCAGCTCTGTTCCTCATTTATCTCCTCCTCCTCCTATCTCCTCATTTATCTCTGATGTAAACAGTTTCCTTCCACATTTATTCCTGCACGAAAACGGAGTTCACGAAATGCGAAAGATGCTTCTTAAATTTTTCCATTTCAAAATTTAGATTTAGTTTATATTTGCGAAAAGATATAAACTCATGTGATTCAAAATTCAAAGGCGTCTACAGCCAGGCCACCCTGAACAAACCCGATCCCGTCTGATCTCGGAAGCTAAGCAGGGTTGGGCCTGGTTAGCGCTTGGATGGGAGACCACCCAGGAAGACCAGGTGTTGTAGGCGTAAAAAAAAAATTAATTAACTAAAAAATAAAGGATTATAAGCTGACAAGGTCCTTGCAATCTGTGAGGTCAACCAAAGGTTGCCTCACCTAAATAAAACAAAATTCAAAAGATACAAAAGAGTACATAGTGAAAAAATTTCTTCCATGTCTCTTGACCCTTAGCTACCAACTTTCTGTCACCAGAGGTATTAATGTCACCAGTTCTTGTGTAGTCTTTCGGGCATATTTTATGTGTAGTTAAACCAATCTAATGAAATGTATATAAAACTGAGAAAATTCACATTCATTGAATGTTAATTTTAGGAAAAGTAAAAAAAATTGAAAATCATCTGTGGCATTACTCTATATAGATAATCTGTTAACATTTTGATGCATTTAAGTCCAGATTTTTCTTTATTGACAGAGATTTGTTTAATGGAAATGACATCAAAATGTAAATTTTGTAAAAACCTCGAAGGAGGGCCAAGGAGGCCAAGCTTATTATAGCCTGTCTTAAACTCAGAAATGGATTGTGAATATGTACGTCAATGACGATATTAAATATTTTTCGTGGTTGCATAATATTTCATTGTATGGGTATATTGGGGTTTGTTTAGACTGCTCTCTATTTTTGGCTACTTGGGCTACTTTCAATTCCTTGTTATTTTAAACAGCACTGCAATGAACATCCTTGTGCCTCCAGCTTTGCTCATCTGTCCAAATATTCCCTTAGGATATGTTTCCTAGAAGTAGAATTAATGGGCTACAGGATATGCCCATGCGTGCGCATTTTAAAGGCTGTGATAGATATGATCGAATTGCCCTTCAAAACGATCCTGTCTTTTTATACGACTTGCAGCAGCATGGGCAAGATCCAAGATGTGCTGTCTCCTTGAAAATGAAATGACGTGTCTCGCCAGCCAAGTGTGTCCTTGCTCACCCCCTCGCCTGCGTTTTTCTTGGCAGAACTCCTGGAGGTCACCAGCTGCCCTTCTTCCTCCCGCCTGGAGTCTGGCTGGGTTGTGATGGTGGGGGTGTCTGTGGCCCAAGAGCAGGGCGATGGGGAGGAAGCCCCCCTCTCTCTTCCTTCCATGCTGGGATAGGCTGGGTGTTTGTGTGAAGAAGGTGGAGGGGAACCCCATGGAGTCCCCAGGGAGTGGGGTGCGGTGAGGGCGGGCAGAGCATGGCCGGGAACACCTGAGCCTGGCAGAATTGGGAGCCGAGCAGCAGTAGGTCCAGTCCCCGGTGCTGTTCCTCCCAGCTGGGCGATTGGGACCAAACCACCGGGCCTGGGTCTCCGCTGCCTCTTGAGTGACGTGGGGTTAGAACAGGACCCACCTCAGAGAGCCGGAAGGTGTGGCAGGGCCCCTGGCAAGGCGCCCGGTGCTGTGAGTGCACAAATGGCGGCTTAAATCTAAAAAAAGGAAAATTAGAGAACCTGGGGGGATCTGGACCAGCCCAGGATGCTTGTGAAAGAGACCCGTGTCTGGGTAAGGGGGGGGGTGCTCTTCCCTGGTGCAGCCCTCCGAACCCCCTTACCCAGCAGTCCGCGGGGCCATTCTCACCACTTAGTGTGAGTCCGTCTGTCTCTCAGCCACCGCCCCCCCCCCCCCACGGAAGCAGCAGCTTGGGAACAAACACACCACCTGGGAGCAGGTGGTGGTGGAAACACAACCTTGTGTGTGTGAGCACACGAATGTGTGTGCGTGTGAGTAAATGTGTGAGCCTGAGGATGTGAGTGTGAGAATGCGTGTGAGTGTGAGGATGTGTGTGCACTGGGAGCATGTGCATGTGTGCAAGTGTGTCGGCAGAGATGTGAGTGTGTTTTGTGAGCATATTTGTGTAAGGATGTGTGTGAGACGGAATGCATATGAGTGTGCGTGAGCTGGGCATGTGTATTGCGTGAGTGTTTGAGTATATGAGAGTGAGTGCGCATGTATGAGTGTGCGTGCGCACGAATGTGTGAGCATTTCCTCCCCAGCACTCTGAGGGGGCCCAGAGCACAGCGTAGAAGCTTTGCGGCAAAAACCTCGTTTTTCCAGTTTATCCGCTCTCCAGGCCAGGACCGGGGTCCACCTGCACCTTAGTGACCGCAGGGACTTGTGGGACTCAGCCCCAGAGCGGGATGGATGCCCCTGCCTGAGGACGCACAGGTGAGCGGGAAGACAGGTGGTCAGAACTCAGCCTCTGGGAGCCTCTCCGCCCCAGTGCCGAGCCCGGTTCGCCCAGTTCTCAGCTGCGACAGAGGAAAACCTCGAAAGAGGGCCAAGGAGGCCAAGGTAAGAGCAAGGAGACCTGTGTCCATAAGGCGCATCTCCCAGCAACCCCCATTCGGCAGCTGCCCCGCTGGGTTGGGGAAGGTGAGTGGGCGGCACCCAGCCGGGCAGAGCAGGTTTGCCTGGGTGGGCACACACAGCAGCCACCAGGCCAGTGCCTTTGGGGGCCCTGTCCCCTGCCTGTTCCCCTCTTGGACCCCATACTCCCTTCGATGCCCCTGGGCCTGGGAGACAGTCATGTTCAGATAAGACTCTGGGATGCCTGAAAGCACTGGTCGAGTGGCAGTCAGGGCGCAGGGCGCCTGGGAAGGGGCTCAGTGGGCGCCTGGGCCCTCTGTGTTCAGCTGAGTCTGAATCTCCGGAGCTTGGGTCTGGAAATTTGCCTTTGTAACAAGCTTCCCTGATGTACAGTTTAGAGCCAATATTTCGCTAGCACCCTGAACTTTCCTGAGGGGGAGACCGAGGCCCGCGGAGGGCAGGGGCCTTACCTACAGTCCCAGAGCCGCAGAATGGCAAAGCCAGGTGTGCTGGTACTTTCCTGCTCCCCGGGCCATGCCTTCTGCAAGGCGGAATTTTCCGCAAGGCCACATCCAGCTTCATGGCACAAGTGCTCAGAAACCAGTTTCTGCCGGAAATGCAGGCCATCGCCATTTACTGGAAGAGGGGTATTCTGTGGGGCAAGGGGGTGTCTGCCACGCCCCTCCGCCACACCCAGATCCTCTGCCAGTTATTTACCTGTCCACGGAGAGCCAACGGATGCCTGGCAGGGCCAACTAAGTGACAGATTTCCCCGCAAACTCGTCACAAGGAAGGCTGTGGGGAGGACACCGGACACAGAGGGAGTAAGGAGATGTGGCCTCTGGACCCCTGAACCCAGACGGGCACTGACGGGTCAGCAGGGCAGGCATTTCTCTCTGGAAGAAGTCGCAGATGCGTACTGATTCTGCAGCTCGTCAGGCTTCTTCTCGGTGGCTTCCATATCTTGCTTCTCCCCAGCCCGAGGCTTGGTAGGGAGCCTGCCCCAGAGGAAGTGTCTTTAGTTGCCTGTGGAAAGATAAAAACACTTTTTGGATATCATTATCATCACTATTGTTGTTAGACAAATAATAGTAATTGCTAATGATATTGGGCACTTGCCCTGCGGCAGAGGCCAGCCAGGCACAGGGCCAAGTGCTGTCCATAGATGGTTTCATGCACAGTTTCTGCATTCTTATCATCTGTTATTGTTCCATTTTATGCATGGGGAAAGCGAGCTCGGAGAGGTAAACTGCCCAAGGTGACATGATGATATCGAGAGGTGTTGGCCCTGGATCCCAGGTCTCTCTACTCCAGACCCTAAGCTCTGCATCGCCGTGTTATTCCGCCGCTCGGAGTTCTCTCTTACCTTTAAGATGCTTCTCCCCACCAGCGGTGTGGTCATTTGCGTTCCTCTGCTGTTGGTTTCAGCCTTCTTTGCACCTAAGGTCTGGTTCTTGCCTCAACTTGTAGAGCCTAAAGCACATTAATGCCAGCTCTGGGCTTTCTTTATTGGAGGTAGACATGTCAGCTCAAAAAGGCACACGTATCATCGGCCTTTGCGGAAATAAAGCGTGCCAGACATCATGGGACATTACGATGTCCCTCATCAGAGCTCAGCTTTCCATTTCTGATCGACAGCTTGGTACCGAAATGTGAAGAGCGAGGTCCAGAAGCACTAGGAACAGGGTTTTAGAGTAAATTGTTTCAAGGAGAAAAGCAATCAACACGAACAAAAGATGGATGAGGAGGAACAGCTCTGAACACTCAGGAGACAAAGACCCTGAGGCCCTAGTAGACCACCAGCCGAGACTGGTCAGGTAGTGCTTTACATTTACTTAGCATTTGCGTGTGACAGTAGACTTGTTAAGGTGAGCACCACACATCAGTGTGGCATCTCAGGTGTAGAACAAGCTGTTTCTGGACTTGTATCATTCCCAGAAGAAACCAGGTGAGAAAATAATGTGGGCCTCTATTCCCTTACTTTTGTCTAGCTCTCAAGACAGTGTGTCTGAGGCTGCTATTTGCTTACCCAATATCCACACCCCTGTCTTCCTTAGCAACAAAAAGCCTATAGTGTTGGGTGTGTCAGTGGGCTTTTTATCGTACCACATTTCTTAGACTTTCGGAAAGAGACCAGCGAGATGGAAGCAGAAGTTATTGGGTGGGGTTTCTGGGAAAGCGCTTGGAAGGAGGCTGACTCAGCTGGGAGGCACGCCCTTTTGCCCTTGCTCCTTTCTGCTTCCCACTGCCTGGAATGTGGATAGGATGTCTGGAGCTGCAGTCACAATTTTTGGATCACGAGGCGACCTCAACCACGGAACCCTCATGTGAATGATGGAGGAAGGCGGGGTAGAGGAACCTGGGTCACTGTGGACGGCATGGCCGCGGGGCTGCTCTATTAACCCTGAACTGGCTGCCTCTAGACTTCTCAACACAAGACAAAAATGTAACCTCCGTCTTGTTCTAGTCACCGTTATTCTAATTCTCTGTCACTTGTCGCCAGGTGCGATTCTTTACTGATACCAAAGATTTTAAGTACAACTTTCCCCATCTTTATTCACGAATGAAGAGGTGTTTAGTATAGTAGGGTGTCTCCGAGGTGGCCATCACGGGAGGCAGAGACACTGTTTGCAGGCCCGAGGGCTCGTGTTGGCCGGGTCCTCTTTGCAGGAATGGACACGCATGTGGTTTCATCTTGTAGGATGAGGAGGATGCAAGCGTTTGGTGCAGAAGTGCCCATGGAGAAGAAGGGGAGGCAAGAACTGTGGAGGGAGGGAGAGGGCTCTGCCTGAGACCTACAGAGCTGTTTCTGTGAGACGTGGTGAGCCTCTGGGCTCAGGCAGTGTCCCTTCCAGGCCTGGGTGACAAGGGACAACACAGCTATGACGCGGGCACAGAGCCTTCCATTTCTGCCCCAACCCCAGCTGGACCCTGACTCTCTAGGACTGGCAGCCTGGGGACAGCAGAGGCAGCCCTGATGGCCTGGGGTGGGGTGGAGGGTGAGCGTGAGAGCAGGGCCTGCTTACCTAAAGGGCGGGTCAGTAGAAGCAGGGAACGCAGATAGGAGGGGGCCAGGGAGCAAGACAGGGATCGTCCGAGCACCTGTGCAATAATACCCCAGAGGGTGCTGAGCTGGCCCTGCCCTGTGGGTACGCAGCTGGGTGCTGGGTAGCTTGGCAACTTAGACATGGACGAGGACAAGACCTCATCTGTAGCCCCAGGCAGCTGCAATGATAAAGGGAGTGGGAATCTGATGGACTTAATTAACATCATAAATCCAGCGCTGGCTTCTAGTGTGTAGCTTTCTTATTACCTGGTGAGACTTCCCCTTTTGCAAAGCTGGCTTCAGCTACCGCTCCATAAACACCCTGGAAGTTCACAGCCCTCTTCGCTGTCTTAGAGCTCATGCCAAATTTTCATTCTCTCTTCAATATTTGCTTATTGAATCAGCAGTTCCGCCAAATGGATTTAAAGGCATACACAGCTTTTTTTTTTTTTTTTTTTTAAGCAAAACCTTCTAACTCAGTTTAAGCCGCTCTGTCCAGATTACCATTTGCCAAACTATTCCATTCCAAGAAAAAGCCCTTTGCCAATTGATATTTATAATGAGAATGCAAAGCACACGGCCAGGCTCAGAAGTGCAACAGCCAGCACTTCTGCAGTTTATAAAGCATGTTCTTCCTTCTGAGTCAGGTGGAGGGAGATTTTAACCTTCCTTTTATGGGTAGAGACTCTAAGGTGGGGTCTTGCTTGATGTCCATGTGACCAGTAATTGGCGGAAAAAGAGGTTGTTCTACCATCCTCCAAACTATTAGCACCAAAGGGAGAGGGGGGTCAATTAGCCAAAATATTGATTTAAGTGGAATAAAAGTGCTAGCTGATACATGAGCATCAGCTCTGAACCTGGCCCAGGACCAAGTGCCGTCAACATGTGATTTCATTTAATATATGCAGCTTACTCAACATCCCTCCCTCCCACTTACACTTTCTTAAAAACTCCCGATTTTCTTGCAAGTGTCCACTCTGTCCCTCCACAATTCAAGCGCGTTCTAGATCACACTCTGACCTAAGTCACCGAGACACGTGGAATGAACATTCCCTTCCTTTCGCCAGCTATGGACAGCCCCCAAGTCATCTGCCCATCGTTATGTCAACTAACAAAAGGTCCCCTCTGGGCTGATGTGTGTGGCTGGCAGAGGGGGATCAGGCTCAGCAATGGCAGGGCTCCCAGGGGAGTCCGGCCCGGCTGCGGGATGGACGTAGGCACAGGTTGGCATATAGCCCTGAGCTCTGGCAAAAGGGACATGCAGAGAGCTGATAGGTCGCAGGGGGCTGTGCCCCTTCCACAAGCCCGGCCTGTCGTCAGGTGCCACGAGCAGGTCTGTGGACGTCGTTGGGGCTTCCAAGGTCCTCCTTCATTTACCAGCTTTGGTGGGTGCTGCCGGAGGGCTTCTCCGTGTCCTACAGGGGTCAGGGCAAGGCTGGGAGCATGGACTTGGCTGGGGGAAGAGAGAATGTTGATGGGCCACCTGGGAGCCTGGGGCTCTGTGCCTCGCTGACCTCATTGGAGCTGAGGGGGTGTCCAGGAGAGGGACATCCCCCAGGGAGGAGGCAGAGGCTCAGCCGCTTTGCATCCCAGATTGGCGTTTTGGCTCAGACGCCTTAGAAATCCTGTGCCATGGAGAGTCCCAGTGTGGCGCGAACAGGCTGGCTCCCCACTGTCCCAGCAGGAGGTGGGACCTCAGTGTCCTCAGCTGGAAAGTAGCAGGGAACTGCCTCACTTGTAATAAGCTGTCGATTTTGTCACCTCTTATCAAGTGTTACAGTAGTATATTAAAGGCTCTGAGAAGTCCTGCATTATCAGCCTTGTGCCCAGGAACCCCTGTGAAACGCCAGCGTTCCCTAGAATGTCGTTTGGGAAACTGCACTCAATGTGGCCCACTCTGAGGCTGGACATTCTCTTGGAAACTGGCCAGGCTGGTCACGGAGGTGATTTACGAGTTAAAGGGCCAAGTCATTCATCTGCAGGGGAGCCGATTCGGCACAAGCCCCATCTGGCGATGGCAGCATTTTGCCCAGAGAGGCCCGCCTTGCTGGGACATTAAGAAGGGAAGCCACAATGGCTCAGAAGTCGACTTTGGAAGCCTGAGGAGGAGAATAGGGGTCGGCATTCTTGGTGAAGGCCCACAGGTGGGCAGTGGCTAAACAGACTCTTCAGGGCAGGAAGTTCCTACATACCTTTCTTCACGTGACACCATCTGGGAAACTCACAGTAACCTCCTGGCAGAAAGCAGTAAGGGGACCTACTGTGTGCAGCGCCTCACAGTGTCGTCTTCTTTAAGCCTGTGGTGAGTCTCACAGAACCCCCATTTACAGACGAGAAAACTGAGGACAGGGAGATTTGGTCTCTCGAGTATCGGTGAGGGCTGGGGCTCAAGCCAGGGCTGTTGGAGCCCAGGGCCTATGTGCACCCCATCTTGTGCTTCCCCTACAAGCCTGGGAGACTGGCCTGTCCTTTTAAAGCAGTTGTCACAGTCCCACTTCTTGATTCCTTTTTGGGAGAGAGACGGTTATCCCAGAATTTTGCTTCTGTGTGGTTTTTCCAAGTTATCGGATGATGGAGAAGGGACAGAGGGTCCCGAATCTCAGGCAGGTCTTGGAAATTCCATCCTCGATCTGGTTCCTGATTTCCTTTTGGGGGCCATTTCCCAAGTGGAGCCTCTATAGTGCTGGGGGACTCTCAAACCCTGCGCTCATCTCTTGAGTCTCTCTGCAGGGTGGGGCCTGTCAAGCGAGCAGAAATCCAGGGAGCTCCATTCTCTGCAGCCTGATGATGGAACCTTCTGCATCCTCGTGGACTCAGCATTACCTTGACGCTGATGCCACCTCCGTCTGCAGGTCCCGCCCAGTCCCTATAAATGGGCTTCAACCTGGGCATGCACCTTCCTACTGGACACTTTCCTCAGGATGTCCCACAGACACCTCCACCTCATCTTGCCTGAAACAGAATCAGCATCTCCGCCAGCCCCCTCGCCCCACCCCTCCCGACCATCTCTGTCTTCGTAATGGCACCGAGTTGTCCAGGACGAAAGGCGAGAGTCATCCCCACCCACTTTGAAAGATCACTAAGATGTGGCTGCAGCTCTAGCCATGAACGTGTTTGGGGCAAGAGGAAGAGGGGAAGGCCAGCAATAGAAGAAGCAGAGATTCGGCAAGCACCCCCAGCTTGCCGCAATATCGAAACAGCCCTGACCGGCTGGTAAAGAGCTGCTGCCCCTTGTGCTGCTTTTCTTCCCTAGCCCTCCCAGGGGCCACACACCCATGTCTCTACTACCCAGCAATGATTGGGTTAATGCCGAGTCCGCTGGGGCTCAAGCACTCTGCCTCCAGTGATTGCTCAGCGACCGGACCCTTTATATTACCCCAGATGGCTCTTGGACCAAGAAAGCAAAGGCTTTCTCAGACATCTCCTGTGGACCTCTATGCATCATGCTCCCTCCAGTTGGGTCACAAGGCCACCCTAGCTGCAAGGGAGTCTGGGAATGCCAATATTTAGCTTTGCAGGCTCTTAAAGTGGGAGACAAGGAGGGTGAGCAAGCCAACTACGCTATCTGTCTCCCTTCCTTGACGGACCGATCTCTTGCCACTCCCCCATTCATTCGTCTCTTTCTTGCTGCCTCCGCCTTCTGACCAGTGTAGACATTACAGGAGGCACCAGATGGGGATTAGAGTTTTATTAAAATAACTCCCAGAGCACAGGACCTCCTGGTAAGTCTCATTTGGAGATCCCACCTCAAGGCCGAAAAGAAGCTTCCTAGCTGCCTCAGCTCCTTTGTGGAGCTCCGCGTGACTAGTGGCGGTATCTCCGATTTTTTCTTAACAAGTACCATTTTCTAAATGAGATCTAATTCACGTGCCATAAAAGACACCCTTTTAAAGTGTACAAGTAAGTGGTTTCACGTAGCAGAATGTTTGCAAGGTTTATCTAGGTCGTAGCACATGTCAGTACGTCATTCCTCTTCATGGCTGAATAATGTTCCGTTGTATGGATATACCACACTTTGTCTATCCACTCATTAGTCGATGGACATTTCGGGTTGTTTCCACTGTTTGGCTATGACGAATAATTCCGCTGCGGACATTCTTTCACAAGCGTTTGTGTGCCGTACGTTTTCCTTTCCCTTGGAATACACCTGTGAGTGGAATTGATGGCTCGTGTGGTAATTCTACACTTCACGTTATAAAGCACTGTCCAGCCGTTTTCTACACGGGCAGAACCCTTCCCTCCCCACCAGCCCTGTCACGGGAGTCCCACTTTCTCCACATCCTTGTCAACACTCGTCGTTGTCTGCTTTTTGTTTCTTTTTTTTTTTTAATGATAGCCACCCTAGTGGATGCGTTAAGGGAAATCTTACTGTGGTCTTGATTGGCATTTCCCCGATGACTAATGCTGTTCGAGCATCTTTCCATGTGCTTGTCGAGTGTTTGGCCTGAGTAACCGGAGGATGGAATTGTCAACGAATGCGGCGTGGGGTGGGGGGGTGGTGGCAGAGGTGGCAGAGGCGGCAGAGGCACTCAGTGTGTCACGTCAAGTGTGTTGTACCTGTTCGACCGGCCCCTCCCCTCCAACCCTGCCAGTGGAGACCTAGAGCTGGCGGTTGGCTGAGAGTCAGGGGGGCAGAGGGAGGCCTGGGCTGAAGTGTAAACTTAGACGTCGTCGGCTTGTGGTGACATTTAAACCCACAAGGTGCAAGGAGTGCTGGGCGCACCTACACAACAGGCTGGGCTGTGAGGAATGGAGGAGAAGGAAAGCCGAGTGAGCAGCGACGGGAGGCCTGGCAGCGGGAGTGTCTCGGGAAGGAGACAGCGAGCGGCCATGTCGGATGCTGCCGGCGGTGGAGTGCACGGGGCTAACAATCGACTTGCTTGTTAGTGGAGGAGCCAGGTGACTTCGACAAGGGCGGTTTTGCTTGTAAACCTGCCTGGAGTGGGGTTCCGAGAGAATGCGAGCGAAAGTAGAAGAGGATAGAGACTGCTCTTCACAGGGGCTTTAAGAGTTTTTTCCTGCGAAGGGAAAGACAGAAATAAGACGGTGTTTGAAAGGGGAGTGAGAATGCAGGAGAATGCAGAGCCGATGGCGATGCTTGAGCAGAGAAGAAAGATTTTATGATGCAGGAGGAGGGGGAGCCATATCGGAAGGATGTCCTTGAGCCCCAGAGAGTGGGGAGGGTTCCGGCAGTGGAGTGGAGGGGTGGCTGGGATAGCGGCCAGGACGGATCCTCTAAGGATCAGGAGAGAAGGCCTAGGAGGTCGGTTGTGCTGGCTGGGGGTGAGGACGTTCACAGTGAAAAAGGAAGCAAGGACGAAGGTTGAGAGGGAGGTGACGGGGAAAGGTAGGCTGTATGGCAGTGGCAAAGGTAGGAAGGAGCTGTTGGGGAGAGGGGCGGGGCCCCAGCTGGGGCACTGAGATCTGCTTGGCAGGCAAACTAACAGCCTGCTTGAGGTTAGCCCAGGAATCTAGGTTTAGGAAAGACAGACACATTTGTCTTAAGCATAATCTGCAGAGATGAAACTCTGCTCTCTGTAAAGCCAACTGTTTACATCTGTAAGCTGAACCCTTTAACTCCTTAGAAACGCCAGTTCCAAACTTGCCTGTTCTGGAAGGCCTTCGGGCTACATCTGCCTCCCTCAGGGTGTCTAACCTTGGGTTCGTGGACTCCCTGGGGTCCTCAGGCGTATTTTCAAGATTCACCGAGTGCTTTACAAGAGCTCTTAGGTGGGGTTTTCATGTCAACAGTAACCTCAACGGGCCGGTTCCGGCCCAGCTGCACGAGCACGTGTGCAGGCACGTGGCGTGTGGCTTCATGCTCCCCGTGTCTGTGAGCACATTGGAATCTCACATGCCCCAGCTCACAGGGACAGACCCGAGCTGTGTTCAGGCCGCAGCTGACATGAAGAACCGTGGCGGGACAACCGCCTGGTGCACTGCCCCTGAGTGGTGGGCCACGCGAGTTTTAGCAAAACAGCATCGTCCTTTGTGTTAACTGAGAGCCGTTTGAATTTTACGGATCACTTGTGCGTGTTTATGTAGTAGTCATTTTGGCTCATCGCTCTGTAAGAACTGTAAACATCGCTTTTGTTTAGAAAACAGTTCTGTTCAACGAGTCATGCAGGGAAAACTAATTATTTACATGCAAAAGAATGAAGTGGGATCCTTACCTTATACCATATACGAAAATGAACTCTAAATGGATCAAACGCTTGAACAAAAGAGCGAAAACTATAAGATCCTTAGAAGGAAGCATAGGAGGGAAGCTACGTGCCATCGGATTGGGCAACGATTTCTTGGTTGTCACGTCAAAAGCACAGACAACAAGAGAAAAAAATGGAGCCGTTGGCTACGTTGAAATTAAAAACTTTCGTGCATCAAAGGGCACCATGAAGAGGGAAAAGGCAATTCACAGACCGGAAGAAAATATTTGCAAACCATGTATCTGACAGGGGGGTAATATCCAGAATGTATAAAGAATTTCTACAACTCAGCGACAACAACGACAACAAAAACACATACAACTGGGCAAAGGACTTGAACAGACATTTCTCCGAAGATGTATGAACGGCTAATAAGCACATGAAAAGATGCTAAATATCACTAATCATTAGGAAAATGCAAATCGAAACCACAATTAGATACCACTTCACACACGTTAGGATGCCTTTTTTTTTTTTCTCTCTCTCTCTTTTTTAAACCTCCTGTTAGCAACGATGTGGAGAAATTGGAACTCTTGTGCGCTGCAGATGTGAATGTAAAATGAAGCGGCCACTGTGGAAATGGTTTAGCGGTTTCTCGAAAAGGTAAACACAGAATTATCACATGATCCCGGAATTCCACTTCGGGTTATACACCCAAAGGAATTGAAATTAGGGTCTCGAAGAGATATTTGTTCAGCCATGTTTGGCTATGCGCAGTAGTCAGCATGTGAAAGCAGTCCGGACGTCCACCAACAGACGAATGGATAAACAAAATGTGGTACATACACTCAACAGAATATTACTCAGTATTAAAAAGGAAGAACATTCTGACACATACTACAGCACGGATAAACCTTGAAGGCATGGTGCTAAGTGAAATAATTCTAGTCACAAAATGACGGATACTGCATGATGTGACTGACGGGAGGTAGCTAGAGTAGTCAGTTTCGTAAGGATATAAAGTAGAATGGCAGTCGCCAGGGCAGAGGGGAGCGGAAGATGGGGCGTTAGCGTTTAATGGGCACAGAGCTTCAATCTGGGGAGATGAAGAAGTTCTGGAGATGGGTGGTGGTGATGGTTACGCAATGCCACTGAGCCGCACGCTTCTGGTCTCAGCCAGGGCCCCCTCCTCCGGGCTCCGTGCACACCGCGGTTGGGTGGGGGACGCTTACTCCTTCATGCATCACCTCTGCTGAGGGGAGGTGTGAATCCACTGCACCTCCCCGGAGGGAGTGGGGTGCAGGAGCACCAGTCACGAGCTTGTGACTTTCGGCAGATTACGAACCTGCCTGAGCCTCAGCCCCCCGTCCTGGGGAGTGGGCACGTTGATGCCGATTCTGCTGGGTGGCTGTGAGCTGGAGCCTGCCCGACACCGGCTGGCGTTCAGCCCTCCCTCCGTTCTTCCCGCGATTCCGCCTCGTTGCCTGGCGAGCCGATGGAGCGCAGGGCGCACCTTCCGACCTGCTGTGGACCGGCAGCCGCGCCGCCTGGCTCGTTAGACTGTAGGTTAAGAGGTTTAATTAGGCTCTGAGGAGTTTAGGAGACTGTCCTAAGGGTCAAGTTCCCAAGCCTCAGAGTGTGGACTTATGACGTCTTTTCGGTCCCCAGAGACATTCTTCTCCAGTTATGTGGGAGGTGTCCGTGTTCCAGACAGTGAGGTTGCCAGAGAGCAGATTCCCAAGTCTCAGGGCGCGGTGGAGGGGGCCATGTGACACACCAGGTCTCCCGATCTGGGAGGGCTGGGAGGGGAGAGGCCTTGTGCCCTGGGCTGCTCAGACTCCAGTTGTGCTGAGCCCCAGGAGCCGCATTTTGAGGAGAAGTGGGGGAGCCAGGAGGCATTCCCACCGCCAAGGAGGGCCATCGGGATGGAAGGCTCAGCAGACGGCTCCCCCGAGGCACGGATGCGGTCTGGCTGTGGGACCATGGCGCTGAGTAACCGACAGCCACCGGAACGGACTGGCTGGCGCTTGCTCGTGGTACCTGATGTCCTGGTGGCCGCAGCCTGGCTCCATGTCCTCTTCCTTCCACGGTTCGGGCTGAAAGATCAGCTCGGGAAGTGCCGGGTTTGAGGCAGAGGGAAAGGGATGGCAGAACCGAGAAAAGGTTCGGGAACGTCTGCCCAGAGTGACATACATCCCTTCTGTTCACACGTCACTGGTCATATATGACTGCGCCTGTCATTAGTGGGTGACTGGCAGGTGCAGAGCAGATGCTCAATAACTTTGTTGAATGAATGAATAAAGGAATTCCCTGATCCTGGAAGGATTTAAGTGAAGATGGGTCCCCCTTGGACTAGTTGTCTATTACTGCCTGACGAATGGCTCACAAACATAGTGGCTTAAGGCAATGATAAACACTTATTATCTCCCATAGCCTCTGTGGATCGGGCATTCGGGAGTGGCTTAGATGATGATTTAGATTTGAGGTTTCTCGTTACATTGTAGCCAAGACGTTAGCAAGGGCTGTAGTCATCCACAGGCTTGGCTGGCGGGAGGCTCTGCTCCCAACATGGGTCACTAACGGGGCTGGCCATCGGCAAGAGGTTTCAACTTTTCTCTATATGGACTTAGACATACAGATGCTAGAGCGTTTTTACAACCTGGTGGCCGGATTCTTCCGGAGTATATGATTCTAAGACAGAGCAAGGCTGAAGCCTCGATGTCCTATGACCTAGACGCAGAAGTGACACACAGTCATTTCTTCAATACTCTATCGGTTCCACAGGTCTTCTCATTAATGCGAGAGGATGTGTGAGTGCCAGGAGGGGGCATCATATGGGGGCATCTACCATAGTTCACCCTCTGGTCCCCAATGTCATGTTCTTCCCACATGTGAGCACCCTTACTTCCTCCCAAGGTCCCCGAAAGTCTTAGAGTTCAAAGTGAGGCATCTCATCATCTAAATCAGGTACAGTTGAGGCTTCTTGGGTAAGGTTCTTCAGGTTTTGCTCCGAGGGTGCAGTTCCCCTTGCTCTGAAGACGTGCGACCCAAAGAGACAGTTGTCTGTCCCCCCAACCTGCAATGCACAATGGTGTGAGATGCATAAGATAACTATTACGGACACTCCCAGTTCAAAAAAGGAAGCATACAGGGGCCACGGGTGAACAGAAATTCTGAAATACGTCAAAACTTCCACTGATGGGAGCTGCTTCGTTACGCGTTAAGGGCTGGAAGTAAGTTTCCATGGCTCTTGGCCCTGCCTTGCGGGCTCTCGTTGTTGCCTTCGGAGTCGTCTGTCCTTGTCCATGAAAGGTGGCTTCCCTGAGCAGTTGATTGATTTTCTCCGCCTCCTTCCTGCCTGTAGACGTTTGGGAGGCCACAGTCTTCCTTTCATTTTGTCCTGTCTCTGCCTCTCTCAGTTTCAATTGGTGGCATTTCTGTCCGTATAATTCTCCTAAAACCTTTTCAGATCTCCTAATCGTTAATCAGCTCCGACTGACACTTGATGCTCCTGGCCGGATATCAGAGTTGCCATGGGTCAGTGACTTCCTTGGCCTCCATTTTTCCTGCCTTCCTTGAATACGTAAGCCTACTTCCTACCCAGGGCATTTAAATGTGCTTTGCTCTCTGCCCTTCTTCCAGATATCCTCATAGCTTGCTCTCTCGAGGAGCTCAGATTACCGCTTAAATGTTACCCCTTTAGAGAAGCCGTCTGTGACAATCTAAAATAGCACCCCCATTCTCTCTTTATACCCTTTCCCTGCTTTATTTTTCCTCACAGCACTTTTTACCACCTAACATCATATTATGCAACTAATTACTTATTTATCTATCACCCCGTTAGAGTCCGAGCTCAAGTGGAAAGGGACCTTATCTGTTTTATTCACTGTTAAAACCCTGGCGACTGGCATAGCGCCTGACATGGTATCTACTAAGGACTTGTTGAATGAATGAATGAATGAATGAATGAAATGAACCTAGCACATAGGTAGTTGAGGCTCATACTGGGATTCAGGCCAGTCAGAGGAGGAGGTCATTGGAAGTAGGTAACCGGGAGCCACAGCAGGTTCTAGAGCAGAGACATCGATGGCAGGTCTCAGACTCAAAACAGGGCCTCTTCTGCCAAACCTGGCCTTTTGTTTTCTCAGAAGAGAAGAAACTTTGAGTGGGTCAGGGTGTCTGAGCCTTTTTCCTGAGGTGGGGAGCAAAGGGATGTCATTTTTAAAAAAAATATCACTCTGGTGTCCATTTGGTCCACTGCTCCATCTAAACAGGGTTTGTATACATGAAGAGCTTTCCGAGGGACGGGTTGGTCAGAAGGTGAGAGATGGACTTTAAGCACTAAACTTTAGTCCCCCTAGGGCTGGGCACGCACGTTGGGGCCACAGAATATGGCAAAGATATGCTTTTGCCTGGAAAGATGGGAGAGGGAAATGGATGTGGCCGAAGATTCAAGAGCATGTGTAGGGAGGGCTGAGTGGAGGGGGTGAAGGCAGGGGCCCTTAAAGCAGGCAGACCTGGTTAGACATATGACTCTTTAAAATGTGACCTGAGCTGATAAAAGGCTCTTTATAGTTTTTATTCATGTCACTCAGTGTGAAGATTTATACATCTCACTGCGAAAATATCAATAGGTTTGATTACGGGGCGATGCCCCAGGTTCACTGGGGCTCTTACAGAATATACAGTGTGTACATCACATCACCTTTCTAAAACGTGATTTCTGTAATCCATCTGGCCTCAGGGCTTTTGGAGAAAGCCTGTGGATGTATTTAAAAAAAAAAAAAAAAAACTAACCTCCCAGAGTGATTGAGAGAATATATGAGAAACGCAGGTACCCGGAAAGATGGCAGAGGGCGATAGCCAGGCTGAGTGGTGACAGGGAAAATGAGATCAGTCTCAGGAAGAGTCTGTGCAGTTAGTTAACGGCTCCAGAAGCAAGGAGTTATTTCTCAGTGAATGAGTGCTCCCCGCCGGAAGCCGAGGAGAAAAGACCTGGCACACTCCGTCAGTCCTGCATTTGTAGATCTCTGTCTTGGAGGCGTTTGGGGTCGGGTGGCCGTATCTCAGGATCGGGGTGCCAGGCCAGATGGTGCTGCCCTCTCTGAAAGAGGACCTTATTGATGGGGATACGTGTTTTCATTTCTCTTGGGTATATGCCGAGGAGTGGAGTTGCTGGGTTAGATGATAACTCTGTGTTTAACCTTTTGAGGAACTACCCGTCTATTTCCGGAAGTGGCTGCACCATTTTACATCGTCACCTTGCAGGGTACAGAGGCTGAAATTTCTCCACATCTTTGCCAACGCTTGTTATTGTCTGTCTTTTTCGATTGTAGCCATCCTAGTGGGAGCAAAGTGATACACTTCAAGGTGATTTATTAACATTTCCCTAATGGCTAATGATGTTGGGTATCTTTTCATATGTTTATCGCCTATTTGTATATGTTCTTTGGAGAAATGTACATGGAGAGACTTTGTCCATTTTTTAATTGGGTTACTTGTCTTTTTATTTATAAGTTCTTAGAGTTCTTTTCATATTTTGCACACCAGCCTTTCATCAGATATATGATCTGCAATCATTTTTTCCCCATTATGTGGATTGTCTTTTTCCTTGCTCACTGGTGTCCTTTGAAGCACAAAGTTTTCAATTTCCATAATTTCTAACGTATCTATTTTTTCTCCTGTCATTTGTACTTTTGTGTCATATGTAAGAAATCATTGCCTAATCGAAGGTCACCAAGATTTATGTTTATGTTTTCTTCTAAGAGTTTACTAGATTCAACACTTACATTTAGGTCCTTGATCCATTTTGAGTGACTCTGTGTATGGCGTGAGGTAGGGGTCCAACTTAATTCTTTTGCACGTGGATGTCCAGCTGTCCCAGCACCATTTGTTGAAAAGACTGTTTTTTTCTCCACTGAACTATGGTGGCACCCTTGCTTACAACCGATTGACCGTAAACATGAGGATGTCTTTCTGGACTCTCGGTTTTATGCCATCGCTCTGTAGGTTTATTTATCATTATTCCAGCAGCACGCTGTCTTGATTTTGCTGTTTTGTAGTAAGTTTTGAAATCCAGAAATAGGAGCTCTTTGATTTTCTTCTTTTTAAAGATTGTCTTGACTATTCTGGATCCCTTGAGTTAGCATGTGAATTTAAGGATGAACTTATCGATTGCTGCAAATAGACTAGCTAGGATTTCGACAGAGATTGCACTGAATCTGTAGATCATTTTGGGGAGTATTGCCATATTAACAACATTAAGTCTTCTAATCCACAAATATGAATGTCTTTCCATTTATTTCAATCTAATTTCTTTCAACAATATTTTTTAGTTTTTCAGTGTATAAGTTTTGCACTTGTTTTGCTAAACTTATGAAGTATTTTATTCTTTTTGATGTTATTGTATAAATAATTGTGTTTTTTACCTTTAATTTTAGATTGTTCATTGCAAATGTATAGAAATATTATTAATTTTTATATATGATGATGTATCTCACAATGTCACTGAACTCATTTATTAGTTCTAGTAGTTTTTATTAGTGGATTTATTATGATGTTTAAAATATATAAGATCATATTGTCCTCAAATAAAAATAGTTTGATTTCTTTCTTTTCAGTGTAGATGACTTTCATTTTCTTGCCTGATCGTCCTGGCTAGAACTCCAGTACCATGTTGAATCAAAGTGCTGAGAGCAGACATCCTTGTCTTATTCCTCTTCTTGGGGCAAAGCTCCAGTCTTTCAGTACCAAGTATGGTGTTAGCTGTGGGACTGCATAAGTGCCCTTCGTTAAATTGAGAGAACTCTCTTTTATTCCCAGGTTGTTGCATGTTTTCATTATGAAGGGGTGTCGAATTTCGTCAATGGCTTTTTCTGCATCTGTTGAGATCATGATGTGGAATTCGTCCTTTAGTCTATTAATAAGGTGAATCACAGTAATTGATTCTCAGATGTTAAAACAGCCTTGTACTCCTGGGTGAAATCTCGCTTGGTCATGGCGTGTAAACCTTTTTATATGTTGCTGGATTTAGTTTGCAAGTATAGCAGCTCCTTGAATAATGTCACTTTGTTCGACGTCATTTTGTTATAATGTTGATGAGGAAACAACATTTCTGTCTGGAGCCACTGTCTGCGTGGAGTTTACACATTCTTCCCAAATCTACATGGATTTTCTCTGGGGACTCTAGTTTCCTCCTATATCCGAAAGATGTGCACGCTAGGTGAATTGGCGTACCTATTGTCCCCGTCTCAGTGAATGTGGGTGTGTGTGTGAGTGGCCCTGTGATGGAAGGGTGTCCTGTTCAGGGTGGGTTCCCACCTTGTGTCCTGAGCTCCCAGGAGAGGCTCCGGCCACCCTCAACCCTGAATAGGAATGACTGGGTTAGAAAAGAATTATCTTACTTGTTTTTATTAATCTTTCTGAAATGTAAGTATAACTTACCTTTATTTCAATGTTTAATGTTAGAAATGTTTTGAGTCTTTAATTAGAAGTTTGGTGATATTTTCTGGGACCAGAAATATGCTGTATGAACTGAACTCTTGTTTATATCAATTAGCTTATGGTAACATTGGTTTTGTTATACATCATTTTGCTTAAAGTTGGTTTTCACGAAACTCTTGATGGATGTTAAATGAGGACTTTATTTTTTTTTAAGGATTTTTGCATTTGTATCCTTAAGAGATATTCATTTGTAGGTTTTTTTGTGATTTTTTTTTTTTGTATAGTTTTCTATGGTTTTGGTCTCGGGGAATGAGTTTGTAAATGTTCTCTCCTCACCCATGTTTTGGAAGAATTTGCAAAGAATTGGCATTAGTTATTTAAATGTTTGATGGAAATCACCAATGAAGCCATCTGAGCCTAAACTTTTTTTGAGGATAGTGTTCTGGTGACTCATTCAATCTCTTGTTATTGGCGTATTTAGATTTTCTATTTCTTCTAGAGTCAGTTCTGGTAGTTTGTGTCTCTCTAGGAATCGGTCCATTTCACCTGAGATACCTAATTTGTGGGTATTTGTGCCACTTATATTCATTTCAAAGGCGCTTCACATCTCGAATGGCGGAAGGCTGCTTTCTCCTTGAAACTCTTCCCTCTTGGTTTTCGTAGTGTGCTCTCTTAACAGCCACGGTACTCAGGACAACTAACTTAGCCTCACCAGGATGGGAATGACCACGAGGCCTTTTCTCATTGAGTTCTTGGCAAAGATCAGAGGAGATGACACCTGGGAAGTGTGGCGCATGGCACCTGGCACTTGGGGAGCACTGCTAATTATTGTCCTCACTTCACCTCTTGGGCCACCCATGCTCAGTCTTAGCAGGTACGCATCAGGGCAAGTGGTTCTCAAATGGGGGTGACTTCGCCTACTAGGGGACATTAGGTAATACCTGGAGATAGTTTTGGTTGTTACCCCTGGGGGGATGGTAGTGACCGCTGTTGGGTAGAGATGACGGATGCTGCCAACGTCCCACAATGCACAGGACAGCTCCCAGCGGCAAAGTATTACCTGGCCCCAAATGGTAACGGTGCTGAAGTCTCTATGGAAATAGCGCTACATGAGTATTATAAAAAGAGTTGAAAATGCAGATAAGAGAATAAAAGAAGAACCTGACACATTGAAAAATACTTCAGTTAGGAAAGAATATATATATATATATATATATATATATATATATATATATATATATATTAGAAAAGGAATGTTCATATAATAGAATATTCTGGCTCTTCTGAATTTTCCCCCAGCCACTCTGCCCACATGGTTATGAGACTTAATGTGTTGTTTAGGGCCATTTCAGTGCCCAGCGGGTCTTGGCCAGTCCCTGGATGTGTTTCCTTTCCCTGCTGATCAGAGCGGCAGGGAAATGCTCGGTATCCGTGAGTGAGTCGTCTTTAGAAGGTGGGCTTAGTCAGGTGAGGGCGGGGCAGAGCACCTGGTTTGTCTATAGGTGGGACCCATATCATTCTCTGGGTGGCTAACGTCTTTCCACTGAATTCAGGTGTGTGCCTGAGTGTGCGTGTGTGTGTATTGCCATGACATCGCCTAGCTAGAAGGCAGACAGGTACACTAGAGACTCTATAACCTTGTTAATTAGGGAAAAGAAGGAAACTTGGGTAAACGTTGGTATATTCATTCGGGTTCATTTCTTTGATTACGCAGTGGTTCTGAAGAGTTTTTCTGAGGCCAAGGGCTTCTCATGCTCGGGCTCCTCATACCATGTGCCTTTGGCTGAACCCACATGCCACTAGTTCCCTAGGTGCTGTCGTACCTCGAACCTGCGTGACTTCTTTGTAAAACTCCATCTCTCAGGTGAGACCTAAGACTCAGATGACATCTCCCAGGGGAGTCACTGGCCTGGCCTGGGTTCTCCTTGTGAAGAAAGTGGATAGAAGATCCAGACCTGGCTGTGAGGAACCGGACTCACTTGTAGTTGCTGTGCCTTGCTGCGTGTTGAACACGGCGTAGCCTTGGCCAGGTGAACAGGCAAACAGGTGCGCAGTGTTTTATTCTCCACCGTTTCACAGCGTGCAGAATCTCAGAGGTCTGGGTCTTGGTCCAGCATCAGGGGCTGCGCCCTGCTGACCCACGAGGCTCAGAGAAACGGTGGCTCTCCCAGCAGTGCCCAGCTGAGGCTGAGTCCGGGCTCCTGACCCCCCTAGGCCAACAGTCTTCCCTCTGCACCCCTTTCCCTCCCAGGAGGTCCGAGTGAGCCCATTTGACCTCATGGGGTGGCCCACGCACTCAGGCCTTGGGGCCCGAAATGCTATTCTGAGGACCTTGACCTTGAAATCCAAGGGAATTTCAAAGACAGGCAGGTTCCAAACCTATGGAAGAGACATCTCTTGGGAGTGGGCGAACTAAAAGGGGGCCCCCACCTCCCTGTCGTCCTCGTTGTGGGGAACACGGTGTGCCTGCGGGCTGGCATGTGCCATGTGGTCGACCTTCTTCCTTTTGTCTGCTTCAAAGCTTCCTCAGTGCCACGTGTGGCCCATGGGATCCATTTGATGCCATGTCGCCGGCCCCTCCCCGCTCCGAAGGGGACAGAATGCTGGGGACGGCAGGTGTCAGGGTGGGGCTGCTGTTCTTCAGGAGCTAAAACCTGCCTGAGCAAAGCCCTCACTTATCAGTAGGAGGGGCGGAAGGGGACAGCTTAAAAACTGAGCCTCTGGCTCCCCGAAAGGTGACTTTGAAAGGCTGCATTTGTTCTCGACGGGGTCTGGGCAGCTGAGCGTACTGTGACAAATGATTCCAGTACGAGGCCGTGCTGTCAGGAGCGGTGGGAGATAAAAGTCTCCTTCTCAATGGTGCCCCTTAAAAAGACTTTTTTTTTTATTATTATTATGATCTATTTCCAACACACACACGAGTGGAAAGAATAGCACAATACAGCCCACACGCCCATCACACACCCGGATCTGATCATTAGCAAGATTTTGCCATGTCTGCTTCGTCTACTCCTCTTCCTCTTTATTTTTTTTTATTTTTCTTTCTATCGAAGTGTTTGAAGTAAAATCTCAATCATAACGTAGCTTCACTCTTACGTATTTCTCTACACACACACACACACACACACACACACACACACACTTATGTAACTGCAAACCCAGCATCACACCTGAGACAGTAAATGATAATCCTTTGGGATCATCCAATACCTAGTCCATAATAAGATTTCTCAGTTTGCCTCAAAAATGCCGTTTTATACTATGGTTGGTTTGTTGGAATCTGGATTCAGAAAAGGCCTGTGTGTGGGGTTTGGTCTTTAGGTCTCTTAAGGCGTTTCCAGTCTAGGGCTGGTCTCCTCCTGTGCCTTTTTAATTTAATGCCATTGATGCATTGTAGAAGCCTCGTCGTTTCTCCCGAGGATCGTCCCATGGCTGGACGCTTCTGGTCGCTTCCTCCTCGTTCTGCTTACCTCTTTCCCCTACACTTCCTGTGAATGAATGTTAACCTTAGAGGTCCAATTCGAATTAGATCGAATTTTCCTTTTTTGTAAGAACACTCCAGGGGTAGTGCTGGGGCTTCCGCTGCATCATATCAGGAGGGACACATGGTCAGCTCGTCCCTCCTTTAGTGACTCTTAAAAAGGATCCGTGGGTCCTGATGGTGACGACCTGCCCCCCACTCACCCCCCCCCCCCCCGCGGTGAGGTTCCTCATTTGGTAGCTGACCTCCACAGATGTTCCCTCAATGAACCGTGTCTCCCAATATTCACGCCCTCATGTGGTCCCCACCCCTCGAATCTGGGCGGTCCCCTAAAGTGTGATGGGAGTGACTCTGCTTTCTGAGACTAGGTCATAAGAAGCCTTGTAGCTTCCCTCCCAGGCCTTTCAGGACTCTCGTTCTGGGGGACGCCAGCCGCCATGCAAAAAGTCTGACTAACCCGAGACTGCCACGCTGTGAGCAAGCACAGGCCACCACCTAGAGAGGTCACATGATGAGAGCACGATGCCCCGACCCTACCTGTCCCCAGTCCCTGCCATCTCAGCTGAGGCATCAGACATGAGAATGATGGTGGAGTTGATGATTCGAAGATTAGACTCCAGCCCCAGCTTCGATCTGATCCCGGCTGTCAGACCCCAAGTGACATCTATCCAGTGAGCCCAGTGGACTTTGACTGTGAGACATCGTAGGAAATTATTGTCGGCCACCGCGCCTTGGGACGGCTCGTTACTGACCAGACCACCCAGCAACTTCCCCTCAAAACGTATCAACCATTGGTGATCGTTGCCTGAATCAATTATAAAAAGTCACAAAATGGTAGTTTCATGACTCCTGCCACATCGATTTGCAGGAATTCTTTCCCTCAGCAACTAGGGTCCCTTAGTGACCCTGCAGTAAGGACCCTACAGGAAAGACAGGGAATTTGGGGGGTTCTCTCCTCTTCACTGGTGGCTCCCCTTTACAGTGGCAACCTGGCCCTTCTTGGGTTCGTGGCCCGGCTCCAGGCAGGAGAGAGAGAAGGTAAGCAGGGAACTTGGTTTCTAAGGAAACCACAGGTAATCGTCAGGCCCGCTGAGCATCATTCTTTCTTTGTCCTGATAAAAGCCAGATGCTGTCACCTTCTAAGCCGGCAGATGCTTGAGCAGGCACCCCGTGGATCCCCACGGGAGAAGATAATGGACTTGGGGAGACTGTGGGGTAGCTGCTTCCTTCCCTGGGCCCTGGCTGGCTTCCCCTCAAAGACATACCCCTTACCCCAGATCTCGAGGCTCAAAAGAACCTTGCGTTTTGGGGGGAGGGCTCCACGGAAAGTCATCTTTCCTGGAGCTGTGAGGGACAGGACGTCTTTGCTCAGAGCCTGTCTGGGCCTTCATCTGTGAGGATTCAAGGCAGGCCTGAGTCCCAACTCCTCTAGAGAGAAAACAAGCAATGACCCTGCGTCCCCCGATCAGACCCAGCGGTCTGAGGTGGCCTAGGTAGGTGCAAGATCTGCTTGGCGCCATCAAGAGCCACCATCTGTCATTGGTGCCAGGCACGACTCAGGGCGAGCTCCGAGCTGCAGGCACTTAGTCTCTGCAGTCCTCACCGGAACTCCCTGAGGGGGACATTGCCTTCACTGCATTTTATGCTGGAGGGACGGAGGACCCACAGTGTTGGTGCACTTGTCCGAGGCTGACCAAAGCGCCCCCTGCTGTCTACCTGTAGACTCCGCCCCAGCTGGTTAGTCTTGCCCGGCCCGCCGGCCGGCCGCCGTCATCAGATGGCAGAACCACGGATTTTATTGTTCCCCTCTAACTAGTATATTTGACTTTTCCATTCGACTCATAATACGTATAAAGGGAGTAATGTTGCACAGGGTTCCGGCTGTGACTCGCACAGTGTGCCGGGGCCGTGGGGATGAGGATCCCGAGCTCTGGCTGCCGTAGACCTGCATGCACGTTCACGTACGGGCTGGCCCGAGCCTGCCATGGCCTCGGGGCAGGACGGGTTTCATCTCTTCTAGAATGATTTCCGACAGCACCCAGTTCGACAGATCCGTGGAGGGAACACCCCTAAACACCATGTCTCACACACGCACACAAAGAGCAAACCGGGCGCTTGTGGACGTGGGAGGGTACAGCATCCCCACGGTGACTGACCCGTCCCAGCGTTCTTAGTGGGGCAGGCGTCCAGTGTGGCCAGGGAGAGTCTTGTCCATGCGTCCTGGTTCACTTTAGGGCAGAGTCAGGTCCACTCCCACAACCTCTCCACCCCAACCCCCCATTACAGAAGGAAGACAAATGTCTTCTGGTGCCCCCAAGTCGGCCACCTCATGGGTTTTCCTTTTCTGGGGGTGGGGCACGGCCCTGAGAGTGGCCTTGCATCGTGGGCAAGGGTGCTTTGGGCCCATTTTCACTTGTCCTCACGTCTCTGCAGAAGAGTGTTTACACCACAGAAATTGGCGAATGCTACAAATCAGGGTCCTGCCGCCCCCCAGAGCCGGCTCACAGCACAGCGCTGACCGACTCGCACTAACTGTGGTCAAGGAGCCAGGCTGCCCCAGCTGCTGCAGGTGGCCGCCGCCACCCCGTGACCACAGCGGGGCCGACGGTCGGATGAGGCTAACGCCTAGGAAGACAGCGGAGCAATAGAAGAGTATGGGTTTCGATGACGTCATCTGCTTGCACCTCACCTCTGGACATTCAGGTTACAGGTCTCCATTGTCTCGAGAGCTTCCTAAGTGGTCCGGCTCGGCCGCTGGGGCGGGAGGCTGCCAGGTCAGCACCGCCAGCCCTCAGGACGCTGTGTGCTGTGTGGCAGCGAAGGCTCGTTTTTGTCAGAGTGCCATTCTCCAGCCTGCAAGTGTCCCTGGCTGGTCTCTCCCCTCCTCCTGCCACCCGAGGGACCTTCTGTCCGGCTGGGTCAACGTCTCCACCTCGTCTCTGCCAGGTAGATGAGTTTCTGAACGCCTCGATGCAACTCTGGGAGGGTGGCAGAGTCAGGGAGAGGGTGGGAGCTGCTCTGGTGGGTGTGGGGGGTTTTGGGTGGGCCGAAGAGGAAAGGCGGTGGGGAGGGAGAGAGACAGAAAGACAGAGGGAGGGAAAGAGGGAGGGGGGGAGAGAGAGAGAGAAAGAGAAGGAGAGAGAGAGGCAGTCTTGGGAGAACGAGAGAGATTTCACATGGTGTAACTGGGGTTCTTTTGTCATTTTCTGAGGACTATTAGTCGAGGATACTTTAATGGCTTCTAGAATATGAGGCCGTCTGTCCTACCTTTGGCCCCGCTGATGTCCCCGCTCCCCAAGGGGCTCAGATATCTGGGGCGGAGGTGGGACTGGACGAGTGAGCGGCATGCTGGCTTGTTCTCCCGGGGTTTGCCTAGAAAAGCCACGCGGGGCCCAGATATTTAAGGAGCAACGATCCCACAGCTATGGAAACCGGAGGGCTTTTATTATTATTTTTTTTTCTTCTGGGAACTCTCCCAACCCTATTCATGTATTTTGGTCTCTTTTGTGCGGAAGAATGTGGAGCAAAGCGGAGTGTAGGGACCTGGGGGAACGTGGAGGGAGCGACCCAGTTGTAGGAACGTTTCTGAAAGAACGGGGACCCCGTTTCCTGCCCCGGGTCACACGGTGTGCCCACGTCAGCTGGAAGCCCGTCCAGTCAGCCTTCACGCAGCCGATTTTTAGTCCTCAGGAGCTGTTTCTGGTCTTTAAAGAGGAGAAAAAAAAAAGCAAAAAAAAAAAAAACCCCTTCACAGCCTGGCTCCTCGCCTATTGTGCGGCAGAAGCAGTTTCTTCAAAGGGCACATCCTCTCCTGCTGCTGGTGGGGTCTTCGTGGGGCTCCCCTCCTTAGCCCCCCTCCTCCCTACAGCAAATGCTGACATCCCTCCCCCTAGAGACAAGGCTTCTCTCAGCCCCTGGGACATTTCTGTTTCTGTTCCGGGGAGGGGGGGTGCCTGGGTTCACGCCCTCTCCTCGGGGCGCCCCCTCCACTCTGCCACCGGCCCGCTGGTCTTCTGCAGGCATTTCGCAACCATTCCACTGTGTCCACGGCTTCAGGTGTCCCTTCTCTCAGGAGGGAGGGCAGACCGCCTTGGAACATTGTGAATTCTCCAATACTGGGGCTGGCCTTCTTCAGGAAGACAGACGGCCACTCGCTGCGGGGCCGGTACGGATGCTGGGACCCCGCAGGGCTGGCGTCTCGAACCGCATGCCCGAAAGGACCAGGCAGGTTACGGGGACGAGTGGCCTGGGCCAGGTGCGAGGCGATAGGGAGTGGAGGGGGCTATGGGCAACGGGACAGAGAGCGCCCCGTGGACGGGGCAGGGGGAAGCTCAGCTCTCGCTGACCGTTGTCGTGTGGGAATGGAGAGGCCCGGCCCTGCTGGGAGATCAGCGTTTACCTCTCGAGGGGATGGGCGAGCCCGCAGGCGCGGCGCGCGCCGTGCCACAGGACGCCAGTTCATGGAGCTGCCGTCTCGGGGACGCGTCCCTCTGCCATGTCGGTCTCGCCCTCCTCTGCACGGCTGTGACTGCGGTTAGTGCCCCTCATGCGGTCCTGATCGTTTTCCCCCACGAGATGGAGGTGTTGGTTAGCTATCGCCACTACAGGGTCATGTCGTCCCCAACCTCGGTGCCTTAGAACAGCAACCATTTATCCTCACGACGCTGCGGACGGGCCGGGGCTTGGCCGAGCTGGCTGGGCTGAGGCGTCTCTCGTTCTTCTTGGGCCCGTGGGGCTGGCTGGGGCGCGTGTCCCCCTGACAGAGGCACGAGAGGGTAAGCAGAACATGTGAGGCCTCTCGGGACCTCGCCGACCGTCGCTTCTGCTCAGCAAATCACATGGTCGACCTCAAAGTCAAAGATCAGGAACGAGCCCCCGCCCGAGTCTAGGCCACAGCCTGGGTGCGGAGCCACGCAGGACGTGAAGTTCGGGCTGGCGCCTCGGTCTACGGTGTGGAAGGGCACAGTCTGTTCGGGTTGGCGCCTCTTTGCAGTAGCTCACCCATGGGGGGCAGGACCCTTCCCGAGTGGTCCCGGGACCCCATCGGGAGCCTTCGCTGAGGGAGCGGTTCAAGCAGTCCACGGGAGATGTATGAGCAAATGGTTAGATCCAGCTTTTCTGTGCAGAGGGGTGCAGAGCGGGGACAGGACACAGCTGGGGGGTGGGGGGTGCATGCAGTAGGTGCCTACTCAGTGTTCAGTGAAGGAAATCAGACACTCTTCTGCCCAGCAGTGAGGGAGGGAGATTTTCCCTGGGTAGAGGCAGAAAGGGGCCTGAAGGGAGCCCCCGGGGGCTTTGACTTCCCTTCTTAAGGACTTGCCATTGCTCCCCGAAGAGCAGGCAACAGAGGGAGTCTGTTTGCTTTGAGATGTTCAACTTCTTTAGGGTTTTCTTTTTGTCTCTAGCAAGTGAGTTTCTCTTCAGCATTTCTTTACCTTTGGTTTTAGACGCCTCTTCTAAGTAGCATGAGTGGATTAAAACACTTACTGAGGTACAATACACATCTGGCCCAGTGGGCAAGGTCCACTAATCTTAAGTGAACAGCTCGGTCACATTTTACGCGGCTCTCTGCGCAAGCGACCAACAGGCCGATGGAGATGCAGAGCATCATTGCTTGCCGCTGCCGCGTTCGCGCCGTTTCCACAGGCAACCGGCGTTCTGAGTTCTGCTCCTTCGAACGTTTCACGGCCCGTTCTTGAGCGTCACGTGCCGGCGACCCCGTCTGACCGCGCTGTTGCGCTTTGCAGAGGGCGGTTTCTGCTTCGTGACGGTCTCGCGTCGAGCCAATCTACCGGCGTCACTTTTTAAACCGCGTTTGCTCGCTTTGTGTCTCTGTGCCGCGTTTCAGTGATTCTCACACTTTCGATTGTTTTCATCTTTACTGTGTGCGTTACGGTGACCTGTGAACAGGCGTTAGGTGCTTTTGCCCACAGAATTGTTGGATTCGTTGGAGAAGCAGATTTGGGGCTGAACTTTCCGGAGTGACAGTCTGAGAGGCACCAAGAAACTGGCCTGAGAAGGAGTCACCATTTCCAGCATGACCAGGAAGCTGGGGACTCAGCCTGCCACCACCCCAGATGCTGGCCCGGGACCACACCATTGTCGCTGGACATGGAGTCAGGACGCTGCTGCCGTGACCATGGGCTTGGCTGCAGGACAGCATGGCCTGGCCATAAATCATCCCAACAGTAGGTGCTCCATGTTGCCTCAGCCCTGGGGCCCTTGGCTCCCCACGCCCCTTCCCATTGGCCCGAAAACGGAAGCAGGGCCTGGCCTCGCTTTCGCCCGCAGATCTGACCCAGGTGCAGCTGCTCGGGGGAAGCAAGGTCATGGGCGGAACTGAGCTGCAAGGGTGTCTGGGAAATGCATTTTGTTTTCCACCTTTCAGCAAGGGATCGGAATGCTACAGCTTTTCTGACCATTTGATTTTTCTGTTTTTTTTTTTTTTCCTGTCTTCACTTTTACTGGCTTGAACAACTTCATTTTCACTCCCCCTAACCCTTTCCACTCCCAATTTAGATGTTCCCCTGGGCCCCTCAGTTCTACTAGAGGTTAACTTTTCGACCTAAACAACATTATTCCGTCTTACCATGTTACCAAGCGTTAACTATCCAAGGTATTAAAAAGCCCCTACCCTCTAATGTTTTACTTGTCCACTCTGCCCACAGCCCTCCAAAGAAAACTCTGGAACGCTTCACTTTCCCCGCCTTGCTCCCTCGCTGCTGCCCCTAACTCAACCCAGAGTTTTGCTGATGTCATTTAGAAATTTTAGTTCCATTCTTAGGCTACTCATTATTACGTTTTCTCTTCCAGTGTGTTTCTTGGGTTTCAATAATCACTCCCTTAATCATGACACTCAATTTCTCAGGCGCGTTCTCATCTGCCGAAACGTAAGTGTAAACAAACTTCACGGCTCACCACCGTTTCCCGTACACTCTCTTCTCCTCTTTTAGGACTTCTGTTCCAATTTGAACAGCAGCTCCTAGCTGCAAGGGAGGCTAGAAAACAAGCCCCTGCTGTTTCAGTTCTTGTGAGAGCACTTCCTGGTCTGTCTTCCTTGCTACTCACGAAGGACTCTTTTTCGCCCTGCTCGGCTGCCTTCTCTCCCCAGTTTGTAAATGAGTTCCGTCGCCTCTCACTTCCAGGATGCACAGGAGAAGCGGGCTCTCTGTCTGCCAGGGCCTTTTTGTGCAGAAGCTTCAAACGTTTTGCCTCTATGTGAGGAGGTCTGATGCCGCGTCGGGCTGTGACCAGACCATGTGTTTGTGACTCATCCCTCCTGCCTGCAGCCCGAGGTTCCTGTCTCTCCACGACTCCACTATTTCTTAAATTACCACACATCCTATTGTTCATCTTTCCCCTTCTAGAAACCCAGTTCCCCACAATTCGGGGTCCCGGACCTGATTTCGCATGCAGCCTCTTTTTCTTTGCGTTCATTCCTTTGCGTTTGGCTCTGTGCCAGAACGAGCTCTGTCATCGGACCTTCTGGAATGTAGCTTTTGTTCTCAGAAGAGCTTTCTCTTTTCACTTCCTCTATTAAATTTTAATTCTGGAAATCATATGTGCATCTGTGTTCTGAGTTCCTGAGAGTCTTCTCCTGTGTTCTTTGCATAACCCCTGACAATTTTCATCCGTATCACTGAGGCCTCTTCCTATGAAGCAGAGGAAGCCCTGGTCCCTCTCGGGTTGGCACCTTTCTTGGCTGGCCCAAAGAAGGAGCTCTCTGCAGGCCCAGTGGTAGGAGTCTGGCAGGTCGAACAAGGGCTGGTGACCTGCCAGACTCCCGCCACTGGGACCTACCAGACTCCCACCACTGGGCCAGACTGGAACCCTTCACTGAGACATCCTATGGGATGGCACTGGGTACTCTCAGGTTTCAATGGAGGGAGCAGAGAGTCAGGGGCAAAAGCTGTAGAGACCCCGATGGGAGCATGACCCCAAACATTCACTTCTGACGTGGTCAAGGAGGTTAATGCAAAAGGACCCTGAGGTCATGGAGGGCAATGGAAAGAGAGCTTTGCTGAGAGAGGAGGACTAGGGCCCAATCAAGAAGTGTCTTTTATGCAGGAGGAAGAGCCAAACTGATATGTGGTGACTAGAGTGAGAATTGTGGCAAGGATAGTGCTTAGTATTCACTAAATTTGGCTCATTTTCTTCCTGGCATAGAGCTAAACTACAGTTCCCAGCTTCCCTTGCAACTAGATGGGTCCATGTGACCTGTTCTGGCCAATGGAATGTGAGCAGAAGGCACCCTCGCGCAGTGATCTGGCAGTGGTGGGAGGAGCCATATCTTGAGGGCAGTCGAACTACACCATGGAAAGATCTTAGATTTCTGAGTCACTCTTGGAGGACTGTGTGGAAGAAGTGCCCAGACAAGAATACCCATGAACAAGAGATGAACTCTTGTTGTGTTAGCCGTAGAGGTCTGGAGCCTGTTTGTTACAGCAGCTAGCCTATGTGACTAATACAGAGATCTTTTCCGAAAGCCTCCCGGCAACCTCTCTCTCCAGCTCATTGACTAGAAGTGGATTACATGGTCTCCCCTGACTTGTTCGCAGGTGGGGTCGATATCCAAACAACATCAGGGTTTTGCCGGCAAGGAAGAAGGTAGGAACTGATTTGGAGTAGGCATCCACCAGTGGCTGCTATATTAGTGAAGCTAAACAGCTTTTTATATATTTTTTGGGTAATTTCACCTGTTTTGTCGATTGCCTCTTTGTGACCTTCGCCTACTTTTCTATTAAGTTTTTCATCATTTATTTAATGAATTGTAGGGCATTCTGATGTATCAGGGCTTCTAAGGCACAGCTGTCATTAGTTCTGTCCACTCAGTATCTGAATCCCCTTCCTCCTTTTGGGGTATTCCTCACTTCTGCTACGGAAACTAGAAATGTCAGGGGCTTGTTTTCCAGCTTCCCTTGCAGCTAGGAGGCCAGCCTGTGATTGAGGCTCTGCCATTCAGATGCTCTTGCCTCAGAAATGCAATTGGAAGCTAATGATCAGAGGCAGCAGGAACTGTGCAGACTCTATTCAAGAGAGGACGGGAGCAATGGCCGCTGACCTATGCCAGTACCCAGTGCCAGCATGGAGGTGGGCAGTGGGTTCTCTGCCTGACCGGCTGTGGCAAATCGCCATTCTTGTCTGGGGGGCCTTCAAGACTAGCACTCCAGTTTTCCTGGGGTCTGTGCTATACCTTTTCTGCTTAAAAATGCTTAGAACAAAATAACAACAACAACAACAACAAACCAATGGTGATGTTAACCTTTGTCTGTATTACCTATTGCAAATCTTTTTTCCAGTTGTCATTTCTCTGCAACCTTGTACATCCAATAGCTTTTCCTGTAAAGAAGTTTTAGATTCTTATGCAGCCAAATAGATCAACCATTTCCTTAGTCGTTTCTGATTTTCAGGTCATGTTGAGAAAGTCCTTCCATAATCCAAGATTATAAAAATATCCATATATTAAAGTGAAAAAAAATTTAAGTTAATATTTTATTCAAATAATGATATTTAAATATTTTATGTTTAAACATATACATAGTTTAAAAAATCAAATACTACCATTAGACTTTAAAAAATTCGCACCGCGCTTCATTTCTGATTCCTGAAACTCCTATCCACAAGCAGCCTTGTTCAGCTTTTCATAGATGTTTCCTCCATTTGAACCTCCATTTCTAAATTAAACAGTTTATACTTTAATTCCTGGTTTTTAGTTTTAGATACTTTAATTCCTGGTTTTTAGTTTTAGATATATCTTTTCACTTGCTCCCAAGGGAAATTAGGTTTCTTTTTCTTACCTTCTACATTTCTATTATCCGTCCCTGCATTTTCGAATCTAGAGGCCCCTCCATATTCCATATTGAAGACACTGGTACTTTGCCCTGGAGTTTCCTATAGCCCGGGTTTGGCTGGTTACATGCCTTCGGGGTTGCTGAACATGTTCCTATATTTCTTATAGTTTGGTAGTTGGACCTAGAGTAGAGGTGGGCAAACTTTTTTTTTTTTTTGGTCAAAGCCAGATGGTAAATATTTTAGGCTTTGTGGGCCAGATGGTTTCTGTGTCGCAATTCTTCGACTCTGCCATTGCAGCATCAAAGCATTTGCAAACAGCATGTGAATGAAGGAGCAGGAATGTGTTCCGGGCAGACTTGGGGCCCTGCTTCTCAGACCCCTGGTCTCATTCAGATTCAGGTTTGCCTGGGCACTTCACGGGTGGTGCCGTGTTCTTAAGGAGGCATGTCTTGTCTCGTCGTTCCCCTTTCTTCTTCTTTTTTATTGTGACAAACACGTAACGTGACGTTTCCCAACTTAACCATTTCCAGGTGTACGGTTCAGGGGTATTAAATATATTCGCGTGTCGCGGGGCCATCACCGCCATCCATCCGGATAACTCTCTATCTCGTGAAATGGAAACTGCCCGCCTTGGACGCTCGCTCCTGGACCTCCCTTTCCCCCAGCCCCTGGCAGCCACCATGATGCTTTCTATCACTAGGACCCAATTGCTTTTTCACTTGAAGAGTACAAAAATAGGTGAAAACTGAAAGTGAAGTTCACCCACGATCCCGCCGCATTTTTGGGGAAGTGCATAAATTAAGAAGTGAAAGCTCTGTCTCCTGCCCCCTCAACACCACGCCCCTGCCCCCGAGAGCCTCAGCGAACACTCGGGAACAGTTTCTTCCAGACCTTTTAATATACTTGTAAGCCCACGTGGCTCCACGTAGCCCGGGGGGGGGGGGGGGGGGCGGGGTGCTGACCTTCCATCTCCGCCTCTGGGCGGCGGTTGCCTCCCTCACCTTCCGGGCTGCCTGACAGACGACGCCCCCCGCCCCTCTCAAGAGGGGACACCCTCTCTTCTTAATTTTTGTTTATCCCTCTTGGAACAAAGCAAACACCAGGACCAAACTAATTCTAAGCGACTTTTTCTTGGAATATTCAATAAATTTCCCCCAAGAGTCAGAGGAGGCGGCTGACATTGTGTCCTCGCTGGGTTAACTCACTCCTGTGTGTATAGGCGAGGCCCAGGTCACCCCCGTGGAAGTGCCTTGGTTCCTCCTCTTTCCCAAGTTCTCTCCCTGTAGTCAGTGCTCTGCGGTCCAGGCCTTTGGCCCCACCCCTCCCCTGGGGCACGGTCTGCAGCCTAAGGCCCTTTCGTTCACCTGCAGAGTCCGCTGCTCCTGGCGTCCACCAGGTGGCGCTCTCCTCCTCTCCGTTCCTTCAGGCTTTGCTTCGGGTGGTGGTGGGGGAGGGATGGAGCTCTGGCCTCTGTTTCTGCTGATTTGGGGAGATGGGGAGGTCAGGGTGGGGTGAGGCCTGGTAGAGAGGATAAAGGGTGGGGAGTTGGACGCTGGGATCAGATGCAGCTCACAAACCAAGATAACGGGGTGTTCCCATTGGCGGACGCTTTAAGAAAACAGAGGCCAGCGAGTCCCCCATCCTGGCAGAGTTGGTGATGGAGAACTGGCTTTGGCGTTGCTAGATGGCCGCCCTCCTCCAGCCTCTCAAAGGGGTCAGAGAGGCCTCAAGAGGAGTGCGAGTGGGGGTTTTCCTCAGAGCGCTGTGGCCTGTGGTGCCCGCCTGCCTAGCCTCAGGCTGAGACGGAGAGGCACACACAGAGCTGCCCGGAGAGCTCCATCTGTGTCCTCTGCAGCTGGGGGACACCTTGGGTGGGTGCCTGACTCCTGCCAGAGACAATGAAATGGGATTGGCTAGTGAGTCTGCCTGAGGTAGCAGAACAGAGGGCTGTGGTTGGGGGAGCTGCTGGTGTGCCCTGACCAGGTCCCCTTTCCTGGGCTGGTGTGCCCAGCCCCCTTCCCTGCAGAAGTGTCCTGGCCAATGAAGCCACAGTGCCTGGAAGGTTCAGGAGACAGCCCGTAGCCAATGGCTAACCGATGCAGCATGCAAAAGGCTGTCTCCTAGCCTCAAGACAGGGACAGGTCTGGGGTAAAATCTGTGCGTCAAGACAAGGCTCAGATTAGCCTGAGACCATGTCCTGCTCACCTTTCCTCTTGTCTGTCCTGCTTCCCTCACCCTGAGGGCCATGTCCCAGTGAGCTCCCCCTAGTAGGTCCCTGCTCCTGAAAGCCTATCTCAGGCTTTTCTTCTAGAAACCTGAGAGCAGATTGTACCAGAAGTGGTCCTAGGAAGCTGACTCCAAGGGTGGGATTCTGCAGTTGGATACTTTGCTGGCCAGTTGTGACAAGTCCCCTGTCACTGGTGGGGAGTGGAGCTGTTCGGCTTCCACCTTAGTCACCTGGGACGGGGCTCAAGTGGGCGGGGATAGCCTGGCTTCTGCAATCTCCCAGGTGTTTGAGAGACATTAGGGAAAATAATAATCATAAGGACTGTGCTTTGAAGACAGAAAATGACAAGTTTGGGTTGTTGATTAGCAATTTAAAGCAAGGTCAGGAGGATTCCATTGCAGCATCTACCGAGGGCCGAAGGCTGGAGACAGGCTCAGGACTCAGCTGTAACAGAATTTCAGGGAATCCTGAATTCTAAGCCTGGGGATGTGTCCTCTCTGAAGCCAGGGCCCCTAGGGAGGGGTGAGGACCCTGAGACCTGAGATAGACTATTGGGGAGCTACTCTTGGGAACCTTGAACCCCTAGACTCTCCTATGCTCTCTGGTTTATGGAAGTGACCCATTCCCCCTGTTGGAAGATGGAGGCCCTCTCTTACTTAAAGACTATGCAGAGAGCTCACATAAGGTGCCATGTCCTGCAAGGCAAGGCTCGTCCTCTTCAGGATCTGCCCCACCTCCCCTCTTAGCCACCAGACCCCAAAGTGCAGTAACATCTCACCATGACCTGACCAAGGGAGTGTCTTGCCTGTTAAGGGACAAGAGGAATTAGTCACCAAAGGAGCTGCAGGAGCAAGCCGACAACGACTGACAGAGATGGAGAATATTTCCAGGAGTGGACTCTGGAGGTTCTAGGGCAAGGGAGGCAAAGTGTAAGCTGGATATTGAAGAATTCAGCGGTGCAGAAAGACTGTCTCAGATATGACCCTCGGAAAGGCCCTTTGGAGACGGCTCTCAGACCTTGGAAGAAGTGACGGTGCACATTCAATGAAGTAGATGCTGGAACGGCATCCATGGAGGGAGGTGTGCAAAGGCTCAGAGAAGTACGCAAGCTGGAACGGGTCTTCTGTTGCAGACTGGAAGACCCACTGGCTGACCCTGCTCCTTGGCAGGGCCCGCCTGTTTAGCAAGGTGAGAGGAATGGACTGGGGAGGAGACAGCAGCCAAGGCTGGCTTTGTAGGCTGCGCCTGACAGCGGGAGACGTTGCTACAGAACCGAGTTCCCTAGTAGCAACAGGGAAGATAGGATCCTGGAATAGCGGAGACCAGAGCCCAGCGTTTAACTCTCATAAGTAAGGTAGGTACAAGTACCAGAAAGAACAGCAAAGTTGGGATGACAGCCAGGACCCTCACCTGCAGGGACCTATGCATGTGCCTAGTGGGATTATGACATTTCCAAGGGCAGGATCTTTGGGCAGCCTGCAAGGGTATTGTTTAATGTATATAATCAAGAGTGATCAGGACTGGATCAGCAGGAGGCTGCGGTCAGATGCCCCAAGGGAAAGTCGTGATCCTTTGCCCAAACTTTAACCAGTTCTCAAACTCAGAATCCATAAACTGAAAGAGGGGTTGGTTCCAATGGAGGGACCTGCAATGCCATGGCGCGTGTGTGGAGTGGTGACTTCTCCAGTATGTCTCCAAAGGAGCTGTATGAGTTTGCCAGAGCTGCTGTAATAAAGTTCCACGAACTGGGTGGCTTAGACAACAGAAATGTATTGTCTCATGGTTCCGGAGGCCAGAAGTCAGAAATCAAGGGGTTGGCAGGGTTGGCTCCTTTTGCAGGCTGTGAGGGAGAGTCTCTTCCGGGCCTTTCCCCGCGGCTTCTGGTGGTTTGCTGGCCATCCGTGGCCTTCCTTGGCTTGTGGACACATCATCTCCATCTCTGCCTTCATCTTCGCAGGGTGTTCTTACTCTGTGTGTGTCTCTGTGTCCAAGATCCACACTTTATAAGGACACAATCATATTGGCTTAGGGCCCACACTAATGACCTCATCTTAACTTGATCACCTGCGAAGACCCCTTTTTCCAAATAAGGTCACATTCACAGATGCCAGGGGGTCAGGACTTCAGCATCTTTGTGGGGAATGCAATTTCACCCATAGCAGGAAACTTCAGCCATTCATTCTAGTGACCATTCTTGGGGAAAGGCCGTAGGTCAGTTCATGTCCTCCGGGGGTGGGCAGATGGAGCTGGAAATGCGAGAGGGTTATGGGGCATCACCTGGGAAAGGTAAAGGGCGGGAGCAGGAGCAGCTGGGGAAGCTTTCGGGCCGCAATCGTGATATGATGCCTATGGAGGGGGATGGGAAGGAACAAAGATCGAGCAGGAAAAGCGCCAGCTGCAGTGTGTCTCTGGGAGACTCAGAGCCCACAGCTTGCCCTTTAGAGAGGTTCCACATTGGGAAGAAAATGCCAGGCCCTCCTAGCCTGCTGTGGACTCATGGACCAGGAGGGCATGGTCTTAGCTGCAACACTGGGGTCCCATCGTGGAGGCTGTGAGTTCACTGCCTCGTGGCAGGTTCTGTTTTGAAGGGAGAGCTCAGAGGCACATCTCCGGGCCTGTCATAGTGGGCTACCCAGACCATTCGAGGGCTGTTGGATATAGAGTTCAAAATGACCTTGATACTCAGGATCCAAGGGCCATCATGTTACAGTAGAGTAACACAGTGACCAGGTAGTAAATGGGGTCATGGCCTAGGTCCATCCCACAATGGGCCTTTTGTGTCCAGCCCCTGAATGTATGAAGTACTTAGCAGTTGGCAGAACCTTTGCGTTGGTGCCTTGAGCTGCAAAGGCCAAGTGGAAGACCTTGGTTCAGCCTCCTCCATCCTCCTCCCCACTGCCCCATCCCAGCTTAGATACTAAATCAGAATCGACATTGCATTTCTGGAGGAATGACAGAGATCAGTGCCATCTTCAGAGTCTTAGAGGATGCAGGAGTAGGGGTCTTTATCACGGCCCTGTTGAATTCCCCAGTCTGGGTCTCGCAAAAGCTGAATCGATCAAGGCAGATGACCGTGGACAACCAGAGACTCCACCAAGTAGTAGCCCCTGTGCGCCTTTTGTGAAGGGTGTGGCATCTATCCCAACGCTGGTTAATAGCATCTTGGGAACATGGGATGCGGCTATTGATCTGGGCAACCTTTGCCTTCATGGCCTTAGCCCAGGGCTATGTTAATTTTCCTGCTGTCTGTCACAGTATAATCCAAAGAGACCTGGTCCATCTGGACAGCTTGCAGACTGCCACATTGGTCCCCTCTACCAGCAGTAGCACGTAAATCAGACCTGCCGAGCAAAAAGTCATAGGTGTGTTGGATGCTTTGATAGGACGATACTGAGTACATTCTTTGCTGGATTGGGGGTGGGGGGTGGAGAGAGAGAGAGAGAGAGAGAGAGAGAGAGAGAGAGTTAGTTTGAGATTGAGATGGAAAGAGAAGAGGAGACAGGAAGAGGAAGAGGCAGGTTCTTACGGGCTTAGTTTCTGGGTTCAGTAGGGGAGCCACTCCCATCCCCCCAGGAGGTAGGGGGCGGAGGAGGGAGAGCAGAGAGGCCCGCCATATTCCTCCCATCACCTGGATGGAATTCTCAGAAACAGAAGACAAAGAGTCTCCACTAACGTGAATTATCTCCAGGAGTTAAAAGTTCCTATTTTATTATGTTTCTTTTTAACATTTTTGTTTTCTCCCTTCTATTTTCTTTGGTTTTCTCTTTAATGTTGTCTGGCTTTTTGAGTTGAATGCTTTAGTCATTGTTTTCAATCTTTATTGTTTTTTTTTTTAATATCGTACAGTTAAGGGTATAAATTTAGAACTTAGTAGCTGTGTACTTTAGCTGCATCCCACAAGTTTTCAAAAGCAGTACTTTCATTGACATCCAATTCTCAATATTTTGTCATTTATTTGTAGGTTTCTTCATGATCTATAGTTATCTAAGGCTAATTTCTTATTTCTAAATGAGTGAGGTTAAATTTTTTTTTAAAATAGCGGCTCTCCAGTTTAATCGTATCTTGCTCCGAGATTGTGGCCTATAAGACATAAATTCTTCTGTATTTCTTAAGACGTCTGTGACCTCATAAATGGTCAAATTTTATATACCTTCAACATGTGCTTGAAGATAACAAATATCATTTGTTTGTTGGATCCAAATATATAAAGTAGATTAAGCTTGTGAATTATGTTGTTCAGACATTATAAAGTATTGCAACACATTTTTTTATCTGCCTGATCTATTCTTTTTTGATAGATGAGTATCAAAGTCTTCCTCCCTGCCTGTGGCTTTTCAATTTCTCATTACAAATGAACCAGTTCTTGCTTTGTATGTATTGAATTTACATTGTTAGATGCATACAAATTCATGATAGTACACTTTATTATTATGTTATATGTTTGTTTATGTATGCTTAACATGCTTTCTGCCATGAATCCTTATTTTAATATTGCCAGGCCAGCTCGTTTCGGTTAGTATTTGTCTAGGGTGGTAGAGGTTTCTAGTCACCATCCAGTATTCATTTTCCCATTCTTTCTTAGGGGCGGATCCAAATTATATTTGTGATAAAAATGCACCTGGCTAAAAGACTATTCCAACAGAGTCTCTTGCAACAGGTGCCCATGAGGTTTTGGCAGGACGGAAAGGCCGCTTAGGGAGTCAGTCTGGCGGGTTGCTCTGTTTCCCTTTCCTCTTTCTGCTCCCAGAATGCCGAGTGGATGGCTGGAACAGTGACAGCCATCTTGGTACATGAGGTTGCCTTGAGGATGGCACCAAGGGCTGCAATCATGGAACAGAAAAAGGAAAAACGCGGAGTCTCTGTTGGCAATGGGACCGTTGTGCCATTTCCAGATGGCCTTCAGCCACCTTTTTTTTGTGTGTGAGAGAAAAATGTATTTTTACTGTGTTTAAGCCACTGGCTTTCTTGGCTTTTTATGTGCAGCCAGAATGAACCCCAACATGTATCAGATATATCTTTTGTGAGTGTGTGACTTTATTTTTGTTGTTTTATTTTTATTTTATTTTGTTGTTTATTCATAATTTATTTTAGGTATATGAGTTCACATATTCTGAATATAAACCCTTGTCTTAGTAACACATAAATTAAAAATTTGAGTAAAAATGTAAATTCATTAATATTTTTAAATTAATTTTATGAGCAAGCATCTAGCATTATTTCTGAGACACAGTAGGTACTCGCTAAATATTTGTTGAACAGTAAATGAACAAATATGCTACAAATATTTTCTCCCATCTGTCATTTATCTTTTAACTGTAATTATATTATGCTCGACTGAAATTAAAATTTGTATGTTATCAAATATGGGAGCCTTTGCCTTTTTGGCTTCTGGGTTTGTATGTTATGCCTAGAGGGGCCCTACCCACCCCAAAAGTATAAATACGCCATCCTATGAATATATATGTATAAGTACTGGATTGATTAGGATTTTTTGTGTGTATAGTGTGAGGTAGACATCCAACTTTGTTTCCTTCCAAATGAATAGTTAATTACACCAAAATTTTCATGGAATAATGCGTCCTGTTCCCAGTGAATTGAAATTTCATTATAAATTGAACCAGCTGGCTCCTTCTCTTGGTGTTGCTTGGGAGAATTTGGTAACTGTATTCACACAGATAGATTAGTGGCTCAGCACCCCCTGGGTGTACTGTAAAATTTACTCATGTGAGAAGAAACTTATTGGCTGCAAACTTAGGTCTTCGGTTTGAAGCGTTTTTTCCCCACTGGATTCCTGCACGGCAGGGACTGCCCTTGGGTGAACGTTCGCACAGGTCACGGGTCCTCACTTTCTGTGCCCCTTCCCAGAGATCTATTCGCATAACTCTTCCCCAGATGTCCTTGACACCGGAGCTCCACTCTAGTTCCTTCCTATCCCTTGACCGTGGCACGATAAGATATGTGCCCATAAAATGCGTCCCAGTTCCTGACGCAGAGCTCCCAAATCTCTTGGAATTCCCTGAGTGACGGGAGCATCCTTCCTTCCGATGAGGTGACTCTTGGCGGGCTCCTAGGTCACTTCAGGATGAGGGCTGGTCAACGGAGGGACCACATCTTGATTAGGAGGTTGGAACTTTCATTCCCACCCCCACCTTCTGGGAAGGGGAGGAGGGCTGGAGATCGAGTTAATAATTGATCATGGCCCTATGATGAAGCCTCTGTAAAAACCACTTGGCGGTGCTGGGTGCTGGGAAGGCGTCTCACCTGGCGAGGGCGCCGGAGCTCCGCACCACGCCCCCACCTCACCCTGCGCATCTCTTCTATGTGACTCTCCCTGAGATGTGTCCTTTAGAACAAACTTGCGGTCGTAAGTAAAGTGCCTTCCTGAGTTCTGTGGACCGTTCTAGGAAAGGATCAAACAAGGAGGGAGTCGTGGGAGCCTTCGCTCAGGAGTTTGGGGGACCCAGGGCTGTGTCTGGGGTCTGAAGCAGAGTCAGCGCTGTGGGACTGAGCCCCTTAACTTGTGGACTCTGACACATGGATAGTGTAGGAATTGAACTGAATTGTTGGCTGCCTCATTGGCGTTGCAGAGTTGGTCGGCGTCTCCGTTCAGGCTGCTACAACGAGGCACCACAGTCCCGGGGACTCACAAACAACAGGAGTTTATTTCTCACAGTTCTGGAGCCTGAAAATCTGAGATCGGGGTGCCAGTGTGGTCAGGTTCTGCCGAGACCCTCTTCTGGTTTCAGACTGCTGACCTCCCCCTGATCCTCACGTGGCAGAAAGAGAGAGCGAGCCGGCTCTCTGGTCTCTCCTGAGCCCATCATGAGGGCTCCCTCCACTTCATGACCTAATTACCTCCCAAAGGCCCCACGTCCAAATAGCATCCCATTGGGATTAGGGGTGCAACATAGGAAATTCGAGGGGACACAACGTTCAGTCCATTGCAATAGAAGTAAGAAGAAAAATCCCACACATTTGGTGTTGGGAGGATAAAACCTCTCAGACCAGCCTTCCAGACAGATCATGGGCTTCCGCCCGGGAGTCGGTGTGGGTCCGCCCTTCCGGCCGTCTCTGCTCCCAGGCACAGTGGGCAATCAGACATTCTCCTCCGGGACAGTCTTCTGCCCAGTTGGAGGATTTTCCTTCGCGGCTGTCCCTGGGGCCTCTCCGAGTGGGGCTGCTCTATCAGCCCCTAACCAGACGCAGGGTGTGTCTTTGTTAGTCAACCAGCAGGCAAAGTGCCACCCCCGCCCCATTTTCAAATACCTCCAGGAGGGCGGAAGTCGAGCCATCCCTGGAAGAGAGTCACTAATAGGGTTCGTCCTTTGCCAGATCACACAGTTCACTTTGTCAGCACGGTGCTGAGCACGTAGTAGGTGCTCATGTAATTGATGCCAAAGTTCCCTTTGCATCTGTAGAGGACAAGTATGAACAAGAGAGGGATAAATTCCCCATCTTTAGGACTCGATTCATGCCACCGCTATGTTATTACACCTAAGAGTCATTTATTGAACCATGAGACTTATTTTCTGGGCTCCAGGTGCCATTTATTTATTTAAAAATAGTGGTTATTACTTTAAGTAAGTAATGCTTGTCCAGTGCTGAAAAATAAAAAAATATATATAGAAAAATTTAACAAATTATACCCTAAATCCGTAAGAGTCTCTTTGTTGTCAGCCTCTTGATAAATTTTCTATTTTTCTTTATGTCTATATTCAGATAGATACAAATAAAGTCTTAGGAAGGTGTTTTTCACTATGGTTCCATTGTCACGTGGATTTTTTTGGTTAGTAATATAGTATGAACACCTTTCCATGTGGTAAACTTTTTCTACCACGCGGTTTTTAATAAATGCAAATTATTCTATCATGTGATTATTTCTTAACCGATTCCCTGTTGGATTTCCTTTTCTTTTCTTTTTTTTTCTTTTGGCTACCATCTATGGGACAAGCACCTTTCTTTTCCTGATATTGGTTCACTCGACAGCTTGTCTCCTAGGGGTAGAATCGTGGAGCCCAAGGCAACAGGTGTTTTCGGGATTTTTGTACAAACTGGCCTCTGAAAGACCAACGCAGGCTTCAGTTGCTCGTTTCAAGCTGGAGGCAGATGCTTCGCGAGTGTCTGAGCCCAGATTCTCTCCAGCCCCGGCCTTGAACGTGGCTCCCACGGGCAGCATACCGTCTGGTGCTTTGTGTCCGTGACCCCAGTGAACCCCCAAGATTGACCCTGTGAGGCCACAAGGGCGGGAACCCATCCCTACGGCAGATCGGAGACCTGTGGCCACGGAAGCTCAGGCGACTCGAGTCGCAGGTGTATTGGCTTGCTAGGGCCACCATAGCAAAATGCCACAGACTGGGGGACTTAAATGACACACTTACTTGATCACAGTTCTGGAGGCTAGACGTGCAAGACCGCGGCATAGGCAGGTTGGGTTTCTCCCGCGGCCTTCCTCCTCGGCGCGCAGGCAGCCTCTTCCTCGCTGTGTCTCCCACGGTCTTTCCTCTGCGCATGTGCATCCCGGGTGCCTCGTTGTGCGTCCAGCTTTTCTCATAAGGACACTGGTCAGATCGAGTCACAACCACCCCAATGGCCTCATGTTACCTTAGTCACTTCTTGAAAGGTCCTGTCTTCAAATAGGGTCGCAGTCTGAGGCCCTGAGGGATTAAGGCTTCAGTGTATGAGTTTAGGGGGGAAACACAATTCAGCCTTTAACAGTGAGTGAACAGTGAAACTGGGAAAATCCGGATTTCTCGAGTCTCTACCTCTCCTGAGAACCAGGACTGTGGCAGGGGGTGGGGACCTGAATGTGAACAGTGTTCCACAGCAGTCCCTGCCGGGACCCCACCCCCCCAGGAGCGGGCCAGTCACAACCACAGGCCGCTTCTCGCTTTGGGAGAGGTGACAGGCGTCACCAGGGGATTCTCTCCCCAGGGCCCCCTCTCTTTGGAGGGGAAGCCATCCTCCTTGATCGGTTTTACTAGCCTTTGATGCCAGGAATCTTCTAGGTCGTGGATTCTGACCGCTTCTCCAAAGCGGTTCTGGCACATGCACTCTCAAGGTTCTTTTCCTGCGGTTTCTGCTCATTAGCTTTAGGAGGGGGCAGCGGAGGGGAGACGAGAGCTGAGATTTTTGGGAGTTTGGCTTCAATCAGTGGCTGCACGAGTCTCGTCTACAAAACGAGGAGAGCCGCCTGTAAGCTGTTAACCAAAGCCATTTTTTTTTTTTTAACGTTAACAATAAAAATAAAACGGGAAAGAAGCAGACAGAGAATCGGAAGCATTGTCATCTGTAGGAAAATAGTGCCGGCACATTTTGAAACGCTGACCTTCTGTCTTCATCTGCTCCGGGCGCTAATCATTTGATGGAAAGGCAGGAGCCTCTCCCAGCGGACTGGTTACCTCGAGCAAACTAGATCTGAAGTTCGGAACGGGAGGAGAGAGAGCGCGCACCACACGAATGGGGAAGAAGAAGCGCAGAGCCACACTGGCCACGGGGGGGGGGGGGTGGGGGGGGGGTGGGGGGGGGTGGGCGAGAACACGGGCCCAGGAGGGCATTTCTTGCGAGTTTCCCCGGCTTCATGGCTGGTGAGATTTTAATTAGATTCAAGGGCTCTCGTTGAAGCCTCAACATCGCAGATTTATGCTGATCAGTGAACTAAATCCTAACGTGGGGTATCACGGGACATTGGGGACCGGCCATTAGGAGAGGCACAGGGGCCGGCAGTGTGGTCTTTGAATCCTGGACATGGGCGTGGAGAGGAGAGGCTGGGAGGGACCAGGTTGTGCAGGACTCATACGGCAGATGCTGGCCTTGCCCTCGGCAGGCGCGACTCTGTAACTCTGTACCAGCGACGGCTACGTAACTAGGGGCAGGACGGTCCTCTTGGGTCGAGCAGGCCCGGCAAGGCCTCGGTGGCTGCAAAGATGACGTGACGGCCTGTGGATGGCTGACCTGCCGAACGAGCCAGCCGGGCAGGCAGCAGGAAGCACCTTTCATTTGGTTCTCGCCGCCTCATTTAAATTTGTTTAGCGGGTGTCTTATGAAAGGACGGGGATTTGGACACAGACACACACAGAAGGGAGGCGTGTGGGGACGCACCTGCACGGGGAAGAAGGTCATGCGGCGACGGAGGCAGAGACTGGGGTGAGGCGGCTACACGTCAAGGAATGCCAAGGTCACCTGGCAACGACCAGAGCTGGGAGGGGCTGGGAGGGCCCTGAGCTTTGGAAAGATACAGCCCTGTCGACACCTTAATTTCAGACTCCAGCACCCTGAGAGTGTACCGGCCGCCGTTTGAGCCACCCAGTTTGTGGTGCTTTGTGACAGCAGCCTTGGGAAGCTGGCAGTGCGAGCTCTCGGGCAGTCCCCGGGGAGGCGGCCCCCTCGGCTGAGCACGGTTCTCTCTCTTTGTCAAGAGGACCTGGGAGAGGCACCTGCTGCTCCCCTGACACCCGGCTCCTTCACGGCTCTTCTTGCCCCCGCCAAGAGCCCCCGCCGGCGATTGGCTCAGGGTCCCCTCCCCAGCTCCTCTCTCCACTCGGCTCATCTGCCCTCACAGGCTCAACCCTCCCCTGGGCTGCGGACTCTCCAGTCCAGCCTCTTCCACAGGCCCGTCTGTCAACACCAGCTCCTCCCCTAACAAGCCTCAGACAAGTCAGTCGTAGTGTCCAGGTAACCCTGTTCCTGATGACGTGTTATCCTCTTTTTATTGTTTTATGTTCGGGAAAGCCGTTTGTAACTGACACGTGTGGCTTCTACTCCTTTTAAGGCTTTATCTGGATCTCCTTTCACGACCCCATCAGGTGTTTCTAAATTCTCTCTTCAGAGTTGATGAACGCGAGCCCCAGACCGACGCTGTGTCTGGCCTTCCTGTCTACGGACGCGAAGTGTGTGGGATTTTATAAGATGAACTTTATGAGATGGAATTTGCATATGATAAAACGCACCTGTTTCGAGCGTGCAGTTCAACGGGTTTTGACAACCCAGGACGGATGTGTTCGGAGAGTCGTTCCGTCCCGTTGCGCCTCAGGACGACAGACAGATGAGAACAACTTCTGAGCAAGGACACCAGGGCCGGGGTGGGGCAAGAGAGGCCCCAGGCGTAACATTTAAGGAAGCTCCCCCTCTCAAGGCCTGGCGAGCGCAGGGTGGGCCTTAAAAAGGGGTGAGCGCCTCCGAAAATGCTGTGCCCTCGGAGCCCTGCCCCGCACCCGGTCATCGTTCTGGAATGATGGAATTCCACTTTCCACAGACTCCTTTTCTCCATGTATTTATTTAATATGAATTAGCAGATCTAAGTGACTGTGAAGAAAGCAAACACCCTCTTCAAGTGTAAAAGCCGTTCTTTTGTTTTTTTAATCCGACGCGTGCCCACGGGCCTGGGTGGCAAGTCCTTATGGCAGGCAGCTCCAGATCCTGTCGGCTCCAGGCTGGAAGCCAAGACGCTGGCCTGCGTCGTCGGGAACAGCGCTCCCTGCCAGCCAGCATCCCGCCTCCCGGGGCAGCCCTCCCGCTGGGCTCACAGAGGGACGAGCTCTTCACACCCCGGCCCTGTTCCCCGCTCTTCTCCTGAAGGCCCCGGTGCCTGGTGCTCCGGACTCCTTCTTGGATCCACACACGTTACTTTTGGACCACGGAAACTCTCCTAGCGCCTTCTGGACCACCGAATGCCTGTGAAGGCGCGAGCTCCCAGGACGCCAGGGCCGGGGAGGCAGGTGCTGGGATTTCATAGCTGCCACGGGTCCAGCGCCGAGCCAGGCCCTTTCGTTTGATCCTCCCAGCAACTCTGTGAGGCAGGTAGTCATTCATTCATTCATTCATTCATTCATTCAATATTCGTTTATGGATCTAGGCCCTGGGGATCCAGCAGTGAACGAATCAGACAAAACTCCATGTCCACACGTTCCGGCGGTGGTGCTGGCGGGTGTGAGTGTGGAGGGTCACGTAGGACAGACAATAAGCAAAGAGAGGAAGTGAATTAATAGTTCCTCAGCTGGTGACAGATGCTGGCAGGAAGTCTAGGCGAGGGCCGAGGGGTGGGGAGGGCTGGGCTGGACCGGGCATCGGGGAAGGCTGCAGATACTTGAGGAAAGTCCAAAGGGAGTGAGAGCGTGAGGTGTGAGGATACCCGGGAGGAGAAGGCTCCGGGGAGAAGAGAGGGACGGCTGGTGCAAAGGCCCTGGGGTGGGGTGGGCCCGGCGGTTAGCGCGGCAGCAGCCACCGCAGGCCTGCGGCATAGAGCAGAGTAGGCGGGGAGCTCAGCACTCCGTGGGGCGGCGACCGGCACATCACACGGCCTTGGGAGCAGGGAGGGCGCGGCGGGCCGTACTTCTCAGACCGGTTGTCCTCACGATTCTTGACCCAGAGGTTTCCTTCCCCATAGAGGTATGTGCCACCCTCCATGCTAACTGGACATGAAATTTAGAGACAGTACACTGTACCTACGCATAGTGTTTTTTAAAACGCCATATAATGTTCTAACCACAGTATAAAGGAGAGAAAAGCAAATCACAATAAAACCATATTTTTTGTTGTTTAAAACGCAACCACTCTGTACAATCACGTTGCCGTGGTCGGGGGTCTTACGAGGAGCCTCACATGGTCGGAGGGCTTGCTCCCAGCGCCTTCGGTGGTGGCATGGGAGAGACAATGGCTGGACGAGAAGCAGTCCCTTGGGGCTTCTGAGAGGTGACGGTGGGGGGGGGGGGCTCGGGAGAAGGTCAGAGGGCGAGGCAAACCACCAGGCAAACCGAAGCAAGTCGATAACTCCATTATGTCACTTCTCAAGCACAGATCTCCTTTCTTTGTCCTATGAGATATTAAAAATATGTGGAACAACCTCTTATACTGAAACTCAGCGGAATCCTGTGTCTTCGGATCTAATAATATTTGTTCCATAATCTGTTAACAGGTCCGCGGGCCGAGCGTACCGGCGAGTGTTGGATGGGACGGCTGCAGAAGCTGGCTGACAGACGCCGATGTCCCCAGCACTCTGAGGCCCCGCCATGGCGAACGGCTCTCGGAGACGTCGCGACCGAACAGGCACAGCCTCCCCTCGCTCCGTGCGGCTGGCAGCTGCATGCCTGGAAAAGCCGAGACACGTACAAAAGAGGCTTTGGTTCTATATGTACGACGGGCGCAGATAATGTGGTCGACAGGTTTCGCATCCTCAGGAGTGTCCTGCAGAAGCCCGGAAACACTGCAGGGAGCAGGAAAGTTCTCCCCTGGGGTGCTGTCGCAGGCCTGGGGGCCGCTCTGGCCCTGCCGCTCCACGCCGACCTGACACGATCATTGCAACAACCCATGTGGCGCCTGCTAACTCGCAAATGCCCCTTGGGGGCAGCCCTGCCGCTGGGGACGAACACTTCTAAAAGGGTCCCCGGGCTGCTGGGTGGAGACAGGGAGGCCGTGGAATTGTGATGGTCGATGGAGGCCTGGTCCAGGGTGGTAGCTGGGGTGGGTGATGAGGTCGGCCTCTGGATTTATTCTGAAACTGGAGCCAATGGGATTTGCTAGTGGGCCGGACATGGAACGTGAGAGAAAGGGGAGAACCCAGGATGGCTCCAAGGATTCGTTCTCATGGGGGAGCCTGGGGGACCAGACAGGATTCATTGTTGGCATGTGAAGTGGAGATGCCTCCTGGACCTTGCAAGGGAGATGCTCAATTGGATGCTTGGCGTCAGGGAGCTGAGCGTGTGAGTCAGGGCCGGAGGGTGGATCTGCCGACGACCTTGAGACTGGCTGACCCCCTGCAGGGGTGGGTGTGGGGAGGTTGGGGAGGGCCGGCGAGAGGGCCTGCAGGAGCACCCCTGCAGCGCGGAGTCCTGGGAGCCAAGGGGAGAGAACGTTCTAGGAGGAATGATCAGCTGTGTCAGGGGCTTCAGAAACGTCTGGTCGTTGAGATCTGAGGGCTGCCCTCTGGGTGTGGCAATAAGGACATCACGGGTGGTCTGGACAAGAGAGGGAGGGGAAGGGAGGGTCGATCGATCAGGAGCAGGTGGGGAGGGAGACGCCGGCCAGAGAGGCAGAGGCAGGGGACCAGGGTGTCTGGCCTCTCTCTGCAACAGGGATGAGCACAGGCCCAGAGGGGACCTTAGGTCTCTTCTTATTTCTTTTCTCGTTAGAGAGAAAAGCAGAGTGAAGACCTAGGATTGAAGATGACTTAAATGTAGAAACATCCTTTCAGAGAAAAGGAAAATCAAGTTCTTGGGGTTTCTTTGCAGCTTAGCAGAGGTCGATATGAGCCAGGGGCAGGCCTGCTCCTGACGAGCCCAGGAGAAGCTACCGCCAAAGGTCCCAACCCAGGTGTCCCCACCCCCACATCCAACAGCTGCAGAAAGCTCAGTGATCCAAACAGAGGGCAGCAGGGAGGGGGGCCAGAGAACCCCACTTGCAGATACAGTTGATCCCTGATCCTCGCTGTTTGCAGATTCCGCATATGCAAATTCACCTACTTGCTACAATTGATTTGTGACCCCAAATCAATACTCGAAGCGGTTTCTTCGCGGTCATTTGCAGACAGACGCGTGCAGAACAGCTTCGCGGTCATTTGCAGACAGACGCGTGCAGAACAGCCAAAACCTTGAGCTGCCCGATGTGCCCATTCCCAGCTGCAGCAGGACAAGGGGAGGCTGCTGTCTGGTCTCCACTCACGCTGTCGACGAGCGTCCTCAAAGCCTGTGTGGCGCTGCCGTTGTGTGTGTGTGTGTGTGTGTGTGTGTGTGTGCGTGCGCGCGTGCATCTTGGTGCTTTTTCTTGGTGCCCCCGAGGGTTGTGCTGAAGCGCTGTCCAGTGTCCCAGAGGTGGGGACGTGCCTTATGGAGAAAACATCTGTGTTAGATAAGTGTCAGGCGTGAGCTGTTGGTTGTGAGTTCGGTACCGATGGGTCAGCGATATATATATCAAATGAGGAGTTTTTGAATAGAAACACACACAAAACAAGGTTACATACCGATGAGTTGGCATCATGTCGCGATCAGGGGCGGCAGAACCCTAACCGACCTGTTTCCCCGAAGAGCGTTCGTTCCGTATTCCATACTTCAGTGTTTTCGGGTGACTTCGCGGAACGTTAACTACCTCGAGTCACGAGAGTCCACTGTAATCTGAAACTCCTCAGAGATTTAGAAATGAGCTTAAGGTTTCTGTGACTTGTGGAAAATAGGTAGAATCTCTGTTTTATAGAAGAAGACACAGGATCAAGGAGATGAAGCGACTCACTCAGGCAGGGACACCCAGGGCCACACGGCTGGTGGCAGGCTGAGCTGGGACTCCAACCCGGATCTTGCTGATGCTGTAGCCCATGCCACATGCCACATGCTCAAATATTTCCGCAGGAGCATCCTGAGCCTCACGAGTGCCCTGTGAAGACAGAGGAAGGGCTGGAAATGATCTATCCAACTGTAAAATTTCTGAAACTCTCCTGTTTTACCTCAAAAATTCTTATACATTGTTTATACTGCTCCATAACTCTCTGCTTTTGATTTCCTATGAAAATACGATTTGAAATCACTAGTCGAATTGTTTCGCCCGCGGGGTAACGGGACCCACTCTCTCGGGCGTCATTCGCGCTTCCTCGAGGGGAGGGGCTGGGGAGCCCCACTTCTCCCCTGGGTCCCAGCGCACGTAAGGACGAAGGAAAAACAGATGCACAGTACGGCGATGCCGGAAGGCCAGGGTGGGTGGGGAGGGCGCGGCGTGGCAAACTCACTTCCCGGTGGCAGCGAGCTCAGAGGTCGGGCTTCAGCTACTTGTCTAGAATCCCGCAGTCCTGGTGTCCGGGACACACATGTGCCTCTGCCATGACTGACCACTTGGGGGCGCCCCACACAAGCTGGACCCACAGTCCCTTTAGATTCGCTCAGAGGTGGCCTTGTTTCCAGAGAAGTCTGCACCCTCCACTGTGGTCAGCCATGGTTGCCATGGATACGCGTGGCTACAGCCGGGGCAGGGCCTCAGGGACGAGGGGCTTTGCTAAGTTAGGCCATCAGTTCAGCTTCAGCCATTTGGGAGACTTCTGTTCACAAACGCAACCCTGGAAGGAGCTGCCCAGATGTCAGACGGCAAGAATGGATGGACGTCACCCTTCCTCGGGGGTTTCATGGCGGCACCCGAGGGCTCCCCGAGACGGGAGGAGCCAGATCCCTACTCACAGTGAGTGGCCCAGAGCCAGCCTGTGACCCCACAGGCTGGGGGTCTCGAGGAGTCTCCTTCTTCTAATGTCCCTTGGCCTCTGGCGTTTGCTCGCCTTGGCGTCTCGATGCCAGTGGGGTCTTCTGCTGTCCTCGCCCGGGCCTAACGCCGACCGGTACTGGACGCCATAGACATCTATCTGGTAAGTCCATCCAGAGAACGACCTTTTTTCTTCAGTGACTTCTATTTCTGCCCAACTTTTGAGACTCTTGCCGGGTGTGGCCTTCTGTGATTACCTTCTGGAAATTACACATTCACACGCGCGTGCACACGTGCACCCGCTCACACACTCTCTCACACTCATATTGCTCAAAAGAAACCCACAGGCCTCCGCCCCCATTACTCAGTCTGACTGGTCCGTTTCACATTCGACAACCACCCACATCCCATCCGTGGCCACGAAGGAGCCACCTGCGGGATCTTGTTGGAAAAATCCAAATCGGGTCCCACCTGAGTCCTGACCATGTCTCCGCCATCGCGGGCCGCTCAGCAACCTTGGGTAGCTCTGCGCATCCTCCCCTGCTCCAGCCCCCTCTCCACCCTGCGGCCAGAGCCGTCTTTCAAGGAAACACTCTCTCTCTTCACATGGCCTTGTTCAGCGGCTTCTCTGTGCCCCAAGGCTTGATGGGAATATCTGAAATGTGGCCCTAAGCCATGCACAGATTGACCCTGCTCACCCCTCCCTTCCACCAATGTCGCCTTTCCCCTTAGTCAATGTCCTTTCCTTGTTTCTTTTTTTTGAGTAATTTTGTTTTTCCTACTTTTTTAATGATGAATACAAGATATGAATTATCTTATTCATCTTTCTATTCTAATAGCAAAAGCATTTAAAGTAATATATTTCCTCCAAGGCTCATTTTTTTTTTTTTTTGAGAATTTGCATAGATTCTGGGATGACCTGTCCTCTTTTCCTTTGTTGTCAAGATAATGTGTCATTGATTTTTTAAAATTTCTTCTTTGAGCTAAGTGTAAGCTACCAATGTGTCTCTTAATTTCAAAGTTGTAAATATTTTTTGATCATCTCTGTATTAATTATTCTTGCTGTTTTGGATTATGTTTAGAGGATGGGGTTTGTGAGGCTTTTATTTATTTATTTTTTTAAGCAATGCGACCCTTGGTTGACCTCACAGATTGCAAGGACCTTGTCAGCTTACAATCCCTTATTTTTTCATTTTTACGCCTACGGCACCTGGTCTTCCTAGGTGGTCTCCCATTCAACTACTAACCAGGCCCGACCCTGCTTAGTTTCAAAGATCAGATGGGATCAGGCTTGTTCAGGGTGGCATGGCCCTAGACTTAATATGTATTTATAAATTAACAAAGTTTAATTTTAATGAATATCTCACTCTTCTTAGCTATCGAGGGCCTTAGAATACCATAAATCCTACCCTAACTCATCCAATTTGTATACTGCTGTCTGGTCTTTCAGCCTGTCTTTTTTTAACTGTTAAAATTAGACATTATTATTATTATTGTTTCGTAGTCAATATTTGGATTTACCCACATATTTACCAATTTCTTTGCTTATCATCCCTCTTATTTTTAATGCAAAAGATATTTTTAATTTTTAAATGATTTCGTACTCATAGAAAATCGTAAGAACAATATGAATGGCTTGTTCCCCACCGAATCATCCTTGAATATATTGCCAATCTGATGTCCCATTATTTTAAATACTTTACTGCATTTTTCCGACAGACGAGAACATTCTTCTCCACAACCACAATGCAACGTCAAAATCAGGATGTTGACACTCATCCACTATCACCGTCTAATCAACGGAACCCGCCCCCCCCCCCCCCGCATTCAAGGTCTGGCAATTTCCCAATAATGTCTTTTATAGCCATCAGATCCAGTCCAGGACCACAAACTGTATTTCGGTCGGAGTCCTGCCTCCTTAGTCCACTTCAGTCTGTGACGGTTTCTGAGTCTCTCCTTGACGTTCACGACCCTGCCACTTTTGAAGAGTTAGGGCCAGCCGTTTCATAGACTGTCCCTCTGGTAGGACTTGTTGATGTTGCCTTTGGACTGGAGTCAGCTTATGCATTTTGGACAGGAATACCAGAGACGTTGCGTTGTGTTTTTCTCGTTGGATCCTATCCGAGGGAACACAGTTTGGACTGGTGATGTGACGTGGGACATCCCAAGCATCCAGCACGGTGCCTATCCCATAGCAGGCTCTCTGTGCATTTTTGCTTCGTGAATTAAATGAATGAAGCCTGGCTAATATTTATTATTTACTCTGTGTAAATAATAAATAATACTATTCTAAGTCCTTTACATTCCTCCGACAACTCTTGAAGAAAGTTTTAATAAACCCATTTTACAAATGAGCAACTCTAGGCACAGAGAGGCTTAGCCACTTGCCTAAGGTCACACAGCTAGTTAAAGTCAGTGCCAGGGCAATTCATCCTTGCCAGGTGCAGGGCAGTGACCGCAACAGGTCGGCCTGGGTCCTGGTGGAGGTGAGGCTACCAGAGGCAGCTGAGCAGATTCTCATGTTTGACCCTTGAGGAAAGGATGACTTTCCTTGGGTGGTGACATGATTCGGGTAGAGACTGTGGTGGGGGCGAAGAGGAGGTCAGGGAGAAGTCAAGGGGGCCAGTTCAGAGGCCATTGCCCTTGTTCACTTTGGAACTAGCTGTTCCCTGCATGAGGGGGTGGCCATGGAGATGTGGAGCATGGAGAGGGACCACGGGACTTGGTAATGGCTTGGACGGGGGACATTTAGATCGGGTTCTCGCAGATGCAGACTGTGAGATGGGAACTCATGGGCAGAGGGTTCCTTCCAGAAGTGCTGCCAGGAGACCTGGGAGGAACCCGACCAGGAGTGATCCCAGGGGTGCTCAGTTAAAGCGGCTCCAGGAGCTGGAGAAGGTGGCGAGCAGGCAGCAGCTGGAGGAGGGGCACACGGTAAAGAGAGTCTGAGCAGATGTGGGTGAGCACTGAGCGTGTTCAGAACAAGGAGTGAGGGGGAAGAGAGGCATCGAGGAGCGCGCACAGGTTACCTGCAGCCGGGCGACGATGCTGCCTTCGTTGAGATGGAGGAAGACCCAGGGAAGGTCGAGGATGGCACCCGTTATGTCTGAGAGGCCCATTAGACATCCCAGGCGGACAGTTGGTGTGAGTTTGGGGCCTGGGCTGCAGGTACACATAGGGGAGTCGCTAGGTGAGGCTGGTAGCTGGAGCCATGGGGCCATCCAGAGGCAACGGGTCAGATAAAAGATGGTGCATCTTTAATTCAAGGGCCCTGCATACCGCTCCACCCTCTCTCTCTCGTTCTGCTCCAGCCACACTCCCTCTCTGACTCCCAGAATGCCCCAGGCCCCATCCTGCCATGGGGCCCTGGCATATGCTCGCTTCTCCCCCTCCGTCCATTTCCGGTCGTGCTGAAGCCCCTGACGCGCTCATTGCTTCCTCGGAGGGCTGTCTCTGACCTCTGCGGCCACACCTCTGTGTACCCTGTCCTGTGAACTCGAACCTCTCTCTCTCTCTGGGAATGTCTCTCTGTGTGATTTTGTGGGGTTCGTCCACTGTTGGCCCCTCGGCCTCTTTCCTCCTTGCCTGACAGAGGACAGCACTGCTTGCTCATCGGCTCGCATTACACCCCAACGGAACCCAGGCGCCTTAGCTGGGGACTGGGGCCCCCGCCGATGTGCCCAGCTTCACCCCTCACCAAGATATCCTATGCTCTGTGCACACCTAGCAGTTTACGCTCCCCGAACAGGCTCTGCCAGTGTTCCGGCCCCGATGCGGCGTGACCCAGTTAGCGAGCCTCCCTGTCCCCGTTGTCGACTGCTGATCCCAGCAGCAGCCACATCTCAGGAGTCCTTCGAAACGCCCCCCCGTCGCGGGCGCCCCGGCCCTCCCACCTGGCGATCACGGATTTCTTCTCTGGGTTCCCTCCACGCCCCGTGTACCTGCCCTTTCGGCTCTGGACGCATTCGGCTCTTCTAGAGCACTTCTTGGCAAATCTACGTCATGTCCTTTTGTCCCCGAGGGCAGCAGCCAGGCCTGAGCCCACCTCACTGTCCCCCGCCCTGACGTGCAGTTGGCGTGGGTAAGACGGACTCAAGCCGATGCTTCATGCGTCTGTGCGGATGTGTTCCCCGGAGCTGTTAAGTGACGGCATGTCCTCACCCGGTGTCGGGAAGTTTCCCTGTTCAGAAAAAGGTACCACAACCTCAGCCTCTGTTTCTGGGATCCTGGATCAGGTGGGTTACCCCCACCTTAGGAATAAGCCTAGCAAATCACTGTTGTTTGGTTTTGTTTTATCCATGTGTTTTAGCCAATATGTTCTGAAAATTTTAGTCATCTCGGAAAATATCTTGGTCACATGTAAAAGAGTGAGCTGAAAATAACCAAGAAGAATCACATACATTTATGAATATGAAAGACGTCTTTTTAACATTTAGTGGTTTTTTTCCTTCTTTTTTTTTTGTGATAAAATATATGTGACATTATATTTACCAATTTAACCATTCAGTAGCATTTGATACATTCACAGCATTGTACAACCGCAGCCCATCTCCAGAACATTCTCGTCATCCTTAACAGAAACTCTATGCCCATTAAACAGCAACTGTCCATTCCTCCCGTCCCCAGGCCCTGGTACCCACTCCCTACTTTCTGTCCCTATGGACTTGACTGCTTTAGGGACCTCACGTAAGTGGAATGGTACAGCATTCGTCTTTTCGCGACTGGCTTATTTCACTCGGCATCATGTCCTCCAGGTTCATGCATATTGTAACACGTGTCAGGATTTCCTCTCTTTTTAAGGCTGAGTAAAATTCCATCATATGTCTATATCACTGTACTGACTATATTTTCTTATTTTCTGTGTTCTTGATACTCTGGCACATGGGTCCTTGATCCTGGGAAGTCTATCTCTTACAGAACTAGCTAATTCCTAGAGGTCGAAAATGCCTGTCTCCCCTCCACCCCGTCTTGAATGCACCTTTGATATACAAACCACCGATTCAGGGCCCATGTCCTCAGCCTTCTCCTTTATCAGACTCCCACACACCAAGCCAGCATTCCCACTGCCCTAAATCACCCCAGGACCAGGTGCCGGATGGCTGAGGCCCGCCACTATAGCCCAGAGCCCAGCAAAATCATTCAAAGTATCCAACCCTAAACGAAGCCTACTCGGGGTGCGTACCCTGCTGTGCCATTCCCCCCTCTACCTTCCCCCGCCCCGCCCCACAGAAACCCCAGGAGAGGCTCCGGGCCACGCTCTTCCGTCTTCCGCCTCTGCCCGACCCTGCTGCTTCCCCACACGGCCCTGTCTGGTGTGTCTGGCCTCCCGTTTTCTATGAATTCGCGAGTATAAACTTCTCTTTTCATGACAATCATTTCAGAGTCTGTGTGTCTTAATACGCCCGATTAAAACAATCCCAAGTCCATTTGAACCAAATCACATTATCTATTTATCTGGTAATGGGCCTTTTGGGACATTTGGGAGGTTTGTACATGTTTGAATTTTTTTTTTTTAATGAAAAATTTCAAGCGTACAAAAAGAAGTAGCAAGAATAATATAATAAATGTCCCTGTACGACCACCTGGCCTCAGACACCACATTACGACTTTCCCTGAAGCCCCTGTGAGACCCCTACCTGTCATCTGTCCCTCCCCCCGCCAGGTGATTCTCCTTCCTGCTAGTATTATCCATCCTGGGCAAGGTGCGACCTTTACTCCACATGACATCCTCATGAACAGTATCCAGTTTTGAGTTTTATAGAAACAGCATTCCGCGGTACGTTTAAGCGATGCGCGTTTTCCGCTGGGCATCACATCTCTGAGGTTTGTCCATGTCGAGGCAGCTTCGGTTAATTCGTTTGCCTGGCAGTCTGGTATTCCACTGTGCGAGCATACCATCACTTCTGCGCCCGTGCTTCTATTGGTGGGCACTCTGGATGTCTCCAAGGTTTTCACTAAAACATAAATATTTGTGTGTGCATACGTGTGTGTGCGCGCGCGCACGTGTGTGTGTGGCCATCTCTAGGGGACAGATCCGTGTGGGGAACTGAGGAACGAGGACATGTGCATATTTGTTATTCCAGATAAGGCCGAACTAGTCTCCAGACTGAGATCCCAGTTCGCACCCTGAGCAGCGAGATAAGAATTCCTGTCGAAACGGAGGCGCCAACTCCGAACCCTCGAATTCACTCCGCGCCCCAACAAGACACCCTCTCCGTCACAGCGGTCCTCTCAGGAGTCAGCGTCCTCTGTGGGTGGTCGGGGGAGAGTGGCGACCTGGAGTTTCTTTCAAAAGGCATGGGGACAGTGCCTTTTGGCCAGGGTGTTTCTGCAGGGGACACCTTATCTCTGTGGCAGTGACCTGCTGGCTGACCAGCAAACTGTTCCTGCTGGTGGAGAGACCCCTCCCCCTCAAGCTGTCTGGAGATGTGCATGCCGACCCCCTACCTGGTACTGGGACGGAGACCCCAGCCCCAGCCCTGGCTCTGACCATGACTGGTGGTGAGAATCGCCCCACCAGTTTGCTGATGGTCTACTTGGCAGATCTGTAGACATCAAATAACAAAAAAAGAAATGTGCTTAATACCATGCTTGTTGTCAAGTGTTCTTGGCTCCTGCTCTCTGACAATGCAAACAAAGTGTTTTGGCAAAGAGGAGGCGAATTTCTTTGAAATTAGGATATTCAAAGTAATGACTCAACTCAAGGCTTTTGATACTGCTTTAAGAAATCTGTTTTGCCCATAAAATCATGGCTCTGCTGTTTGTGCCATTCGGTTGACATTTATTCTAATTTTCAAACAGCAGCTTCTTCCACTTTACCTTCTGTAATTCAAAATCGGAATCTTTAAGTCCTGGGGGAAATGGTTTTTGTAATATTCTCGAGTGAAAATACTTGCAAATGCGTACTTTTTAGAACTAGTGTAAATTTTAAATTCAGGACTTAAAGGAACCTTTTATGTGCGGTTTTGTCTGTCCCGTAAATTACGAAGTGTATTTTTCTCTATTCTTTGAGCGTGTCTCAATCGCCCTGTGTTTTCACGAGGCCGGAATTGCGGGTTACATGGGTTGGGAAGGGCTCGAAAGCTGTTCTCTGCGCTTTATGCGCTTTGAGCATTTGCTTCTGTAGCTGGCACTACCCTGGGACCCGCCACCCTGGCTGTGGGCCTGGGGGGGTGGCCAGTGTCCTCGCCTCATTCTTATTGGTGAGTCACAGCTCCCTGCAAAGTTTCCTCAATCCTTCCCTCAAATACTCTCGTTCGTGCCCCCTGAGCTCGTACCCCGGGCACATGCTGGGCACATCACCACCAGGGCTCGGCACAGCGGTGCCTGCCTCTGCCGGGCCAGGACTGGGTTCTGGTGGCCCAGCCTTCTGGCTTCTGCCTTCCAAGTGCTCCGTGTGGCAGGTGGGGGAGAAGGCCCCACTCCCTGGTCTTTGGAAGGGATTAGGCCGTGCTCCTGAGCCCTCAAAGCCTGGGAGAGTTTGAGTCCGGTCCCCTGCCCAGACGTGCCCGGCCTGGGCAGGGGACCGGACTGAGCTGCAGACACCTGGCTGTGGTCTCAGGCTCCTTCGCCCCGCGGTGCCCTCCGCCCGCTGATGGATCAGCCTCTCCTCCCTGTTTCCCAGGGAACCAGCGTGCTGGGGCTGCCTCACGTCTCCATCCCAGCTTGAGCTGCCTGCCTCCAGAATGCCAAGTGTCCTCGGGGCCAGCGATGCGTACCGCCTGGTTAGCCGCCTGGTTAACTGTATTCCCGCGCGCCGAGTCTCTCAGGGCCTTCCCCGGAGCGTTGTGCTGATGCTCCCTTCCCCCCGGGGGCGGCTGAGCGCAGGATGCGGCGTGGGGACACCTTTGGAGAGCCCACAACGGAGGTCAGGAGGAGCTGGGGGCACAGAGCCCCCCCCGCCCCACCCCCTCTCCAAACTGCTCCCAGCTTCTGTTCTCTAACCAGGAGTCAGTGATTGTGTAGTTGGTCTCTGAGGACTCTAAACCCCTTGAGGAAATAGAAGCAAACGCTTGTTCGTTTCTCTATTATTATTTTTCAAAATAGTGGTTAATGGATATATTTGACACGCATCTGAGATGCCGCCGTCCTTCGTGACCCCATCTGAAATGCTCATCCAGTTTCTGCCTTTATTCCTTGCTCACATGCATTTCTGGTGACAAATTTTCCTACCACCACTGTTTTATTTACACCTCACATACTCTGAAAGACAGAATTTTCACCAGTATTCAGTTCTATTTATTTTTAAATTTCTATTATGATTTCTCGATTGACTCAAGAATGATTTAGAGGCATAGGGTTGAAACAATTTTTGGAGGGGGTGTCAAGGCAATACCTTTAAAAGTTTCAAAATCCAGAAAGTCTAAGAGGTTTACAAGGAAAACTAATCCTTCTACCCCGGGCCCCCAGCCAGTCACCCACTAATATTAGGCGACTAATATTAGTCATTAACCGAGTGTCATTCCACTCATTTATGCACGTAGAGCAGAATGTGATCGCCAAGCACACAAACGTGTTACGCATATGCGAACACGCGGACCTCCCTTCCCCCTTCCTAGACGACTCCCATTCCTTTAGTTCTGAAATGTGTTTTAGTTGTCCTTATGTGATTTTTTTTCTGAAGTGAATCCTTTAAAAAGTCTTTTGGTTGGGGTCTGTGCCTGGTAAACTCTCGATTTTTTTTGCGTGTAATGTCTTTATTTCACAATAACGGCATTTGAAAAACGTTACCAACCTCCCCCCACCCTCCCCACCGCCGCCCTGGGCTTGTTAGCGTAGCGATAAGTCTGTTTTCGGCCTAATTGCATTTTGCTATCGATATTCTATCTTTTCCCTATGAATACATTGAAGGCCTTCGTGCCTTACAGTCAGATAACTTGATGTCTAAGTGGAAAGACAATAAGGCGTGTGAAAAGGAACATTGATTCGGACGGTGGTAAATGGCGGTCGAACGCTTGCCCTATCTGAGAGACGTTAGGCAAGTTTCCTAACTGCCGGGTCCCGGGACTTCGCATAAGGATGGAAAGTGTACGGTGCCTCGTGGTGGTGGAAGTCAGAGCGGCCACACGCACAGGGTGGGGACGAATAGAGACGCTCCAGCTCCACCGATGTGGCCATGGTTATTCCCAGCGAACCCTTCTCTTGTCACGTTGTCATGACACTCTCAGAGTAACTTCAAGGCCATCGACAATGATGCTTAGTGGTTATTTTGAAATGTCAAAACATAATTCCAACTTTGGTTCATTTTATTATTTCCTGTTATAAACAACTTAAAAAAAAAAACAAAACAACCCGATAAGGAAACCTACAAGCCTCTGGGACTTTGCTCCCCCATTGCCTGTCCCCACATCCTGAGCACCCCCAAACCCCCAGGGCAGCTCAATTCTTCCACTTTCATTCCTTGATGTTTCGCCGTGTGAAATGTCCCCGCTTCAGAGAGATCCACCTTCCTCCACCTCCATCAAGTCCCATGCTCGTGGGTCTCTGCATTTAGATGGACCACCACAGAGAGGAATTTGAGTAGGAAATGGCCGAAAGAATGAACCCTCGAAGACCTTTTCCATTTTCCAAGAGAAATTTATAAACCGAAAGGAATCTCTAAGTAGGGAAAACTTTTCCTGATGAAATGTCTGAAACAGTTTGATTCGACTAATGGGACATCTTACGCTGCTTTCTTCCTGACCTCGAGCAGGTGTTCTATTTCTAAAAATTCCTCCTCTGATGTATCGCTTCTTCGGAGAAGCTGTCCAGCGCCTGCCTCCTGACGCCGGACCTGTAGCTGATCTGTAACTCACGCAGTGGCTCCGAGTCAGTATCTCTCTCAGCACACATTTTGGGTACTTTGAACATTTTTTTTTTTCTTAAAAAGATAAAGAACTCTCTTGCTCTGGGTCTCAGACTTCCGTTCTACTTTGTCCCCCATCATGTGAGCCAGCGATGGCCATCGGTACTCACGTGTCCACTTTTCCCACCCCTTCAGGCACCAGGAACAAAAAGTAGGCTCAGTCCATGAGGTGACAGTCTGGACTTGCGGCTGATGTCTGACGGTTGGGCCGTCTTGTGGAACTGAGCCCTTAACCTGTGGGATCTGAGGCTGTCTCCGAGCAGACGGGGTTGGAGTTGAGCTGAGTAGTAAGACACCCAGCTGGGGCAGGAGAGTCACCAGGTGGTGTGGGGGAGACTCCCCCGCCCCATACACACACTCAGAAACTGAGTTCAGAACCCATTTACCTCGTGATTTTCTCCCCCTTCGATCCATCGATTCTTTGAGAGTGTGTTGTTTCAATGCCACGATTTTGTGAATTTTCCAGTTTCACTGCTGTTATTGTTTTCCAACTTTATCCCATTGTGATCGGAGAAGATATTTTAGCGATCTGTCTTTTTAAATCTACTGAGACTTACTCTATGGCCTAACATATGGTCTGTCCCGCAAGACGCCCCACGCACACTTGGGAATGGCGCGTATGCCGTTGTGTTGGGTGAGAGTTCTGTGTGTGTCTGTGAGATCTAGTGGGTTTAAGTGTTGCCCGCGTCCTCTGTTTGCTTCCTTATCTTCTGTCTGGTTGTCTAGCCATTGTCGTGAGTAAGGTATTAAAAGTCTCCAACTGTTATTGAAGAACTACCCAATTTCTCTCGTTAGCTGTCAGTTTTTGCTTCCTATATTTTCACAGTCTGTTATTAGGTGTGCCGAGTGTTCATTCCTGCAGGGGGTCGGGTCATGCTGGCATGGGATGACAAGCCACGTGCTGACCAGGCCCTCCCGACCACCAAATAAGTCTGTTCATTTTGTGCTTTATATTGATTGCTTCCTGTTTATAAATGCATCCTTTTGCTTTCCTCTGCGTTTTTGTGGTTTATTTGTTACTCCTCTTTAACACACGCACATTTATTTTTGTGTGGGGAGTGAGGTATGGATCCAATGTTCCTCCTCTGCATTGCTAGACGATCGTCCTGGTCCTATTTCTGAGGACATTCCTACTCTTGCCCATTGAGTACAATGCACTTATAATTTCTAATAGGCTTCTGTTCCGTTGGCCTGCTGTTCATCAGCATCAGCGTGAGTCTTTGGCCGCAAGGAGAAAATCCAACCAGCTGTTCCGTAGCCAGATGAGTATTTCTTTTTCATATGTAACTAGAAGTGCAGAATGGAGGGTTTCCGGCGTTGGTTTGGTGACCTGACAATGTCGTCAGGGACCAGGCTCTTCTCCCTTTGCACCCATCATCTTAACCATGCCTGTCACTTCCTGGTCACGAGACGGCCACCACAGCACGAGATTTTACCTCTGTTTTCGGAACAGGAAAAATGGAGTGGAGAAGGGGTGCCAGTAGCATCCGCCCCTTTTCATCGAGAAGCGCAAGGCTCCCCAGAAGCCCCCAGCAGACCTCTCTGGCCGGCTCCGTCACGTTCTGCTTCCCCTAACTGCAAGGGAAGCTGGGAAGGTGGGTAGCTGGACTGTCCAAAGTGGCTTGGAATAATTGATTACCTTGGGCTGGGTATGAAAGTGTGGGCTCAAGTCCCGACATAAACCAGTCTCTGGATTTACTTACTCTGGCATTATGGTCCCCTGAGAGAATACCGTTGGTGCATTCCTGAGGGGGGAGAAAGCAGACCTAAGCTCCACACACAGGCTCCTGGATGTGGCTGAGTATTCCACATCGAGCGTATTATTCAGCCCTCCCCAGCATCTTTAATCTTCCCCAGCAGGACGGGATGATCATCTTAAGCCACGCCTCCTGCACCACCTCACAGAGAGAAGGTAGAGGGCCGGCATTGCCTTGCAGAGCCCCGCGGGGCAGGACAGAAGTGGGCGGGGTGGAGACCAGCTGCCTCTGTTACTCGGGTGTCTTGGTTCCCTGCTACTGCTGTATCAAATGACCACAAATCTGGTAACTTAAAAGCAACACAAATGTTTTACCTTATATTTCTGGAAGTCAAACGTCTGAAATGGAGTTTCTTGGGCTAACATCAAAGTGCCAAGAGGGCTCATTCCTTCTGGAGGCTCCAGGGTGCCTCTGTCCCTTGCCTGTCCATCTTTAAAGCCACCAGTGTGCATCTTCAGGTCTCTGTCTGCTTCTGTCTTCACATCGGCTTCTTCCTTCTAAGGACACTTGTGATCATGTGAGGCCCACCAGGGTAATTTCCCCATCTCAAGATCCTTAATTGAGTCACATCCACAAAGTCCCCTTTGCACATAGTAGGGTAACATTTACAGATTCCAGAGATTAGGACCAAGTTATTCCTTGTTGTCCCAGGTGCAGGGCAGAGCTGGAAATCTTCAAGAAAGTCCACGGCTCATTGGGCTTAAGGCACAGCTATCAGCTCAGCTCCGTTTGCTGAGAACGGGGTCTGGAGGGTGCCCAATCCGATTCCTGTTTAAAGTCTGTCCAGGACCCCAGTCTGAGACCCATCTGCTTTCTTCCCTCACCCTTCACATCCAATCGGCCCCGACGCGGACGTCCTTGGAGGTCCTGGTGGCAGGCCTGCCCCTCCCCGCGGCTCTACCTGGCCTCAGTCCACCACGGGTGCCTCTCGACTGTCCTTTCTCCATCTGGCCCAAACTTTGGGGCTAGACTGAGCAAGTCACTTTGCTTAAAATCTTGCGACGGCTCTGGGTGACTTCTTAGAAGGAAACCCCACATCCTGAGTTCTGCAGATCAACCCTTCAGGACCTGGTGCTAATTCTTCACCTCCTAGAGTATAGAGAAGATCGTATTTCCCCCCGTTGTTCTAAGTCACTTCTTGCCTCTTCATCTCTGCAGACGTGGTTCCTTCTGCCTGATGCCCTTCCTCCAACCCTCATCTGCCAACTCCTGTTTGTCCTTTAGGACCCAGCTTGGCTGTCACTGCTCCTGGGAGGATTTGGGGATCAACCAGGATCCTGTGGATGCAACAGAAACCGATTCAGCCTGGTCCACACAAATGAGGGAGGGGCAGTCCAAAATGGGCTGTTAGCACAAGGGGAAAAGACGCTGGATTCTCGAGGCCGCCACTCAAGTTTACGCCACGCTCTCTGACACGCCGGCATGGGCTCGGTGTCCTCGTGGGCATCTGCAGCTCTTGGCAGGTACGTCTGTCCTGGCGCTGGCTGCAGTAGGTCCTCAGCGGCTGGCTGCTTGCCGGCCTCACTGCCGCGAGCTCCCGGTGTGCGCTATGCCTTGCTCAGCTGTGCCCTCTGAGTCAGCACAGCGCCTGGCACGTGACCACTCGGAGATTGTGGGTGTGGCATAAATTTGATGGGCAGTTCCAGCCTCCGAAACACAACCAACTGGGACATCTGTGAGCTGTGGAAGAGGAGGATTGTGGGAAAACCGAGGCTGGGAAGCTGAGTCTTTTCTGCTCGGAGCTTGCTCTCTCCGGAATGCGGAGCCCGGAGCTGCGGCTTTGGGGAAGCGGCTGGTGGTGTCTAGGACAGTAAACAGATATGCTCACCCCCCTGGCCCAGCGGGCCCGCCCTCGACGTACGCCCAACGGAAATGAGCACCACCTCCGCCGAGGCATCATGCGAGCACCCACAGCAGCTTTACTCGGGGGAGCCCCAAACCGGAACGAGCCCAAATCCTTCCTCAGTGGAGTAAATAGTGTGGATTATTTTGCAAGATGGAAAGAAAATGCATGTCATAATTGACTTGCCGTACTCTGGTTTGGGGTCGAAACATGAAGAGCCCTCATCCAGCTGAGAAAGAGACTTCAGTTTGTTTGGGAAGCAGTTTTAACCCCGGTGATTTAAAAACGAGTGTAATGATGAGGAGGTTGATCAAAACCACAGCCTTTATCTCCGTGCGATGAGCTCAGAAGTCTGCCTTGTATCTTCGGTATTTTAAGAACTTAGAAAGCTTAGGAGAATTGGGCATGTTTGAAGGTTAACATCAGACTTGTGATTCTAATTTTAAAGGTGCTCTTGACTCATTGATTTTGACCCGTGATTGTAAGTCGAAATTTTACTGAGTCGGTAAACAGTTTTTGAATATTTAAAAGTCGCCGTAATTGTAAGTTTAGTGTTTCTGATTGATAGGAATCGCTTAAGGATTTGGGAAAATTTGTTAGATAATTGAAAAACTTAGAAATGGAATATAATAAACTTTGATTACAGCTTAAAATGTTTAAAGGAGTTTAATTAACTAAGGAGGTAAATGGTACAAACATTAATCAAAGTTTGCCTTAAAAATGATTGTTAAAATTGGCTGGATCTATTCATAGAATGAGATTTGTAAATTACATTTAAAAGCTCCACGAAGAACTGGAGTCGAAAAACCAACATTGAAAATCCAAGCACTTCGGTAAAGTCTTTTCTCTGATCAGGAGCTGCCCTGGAGAACACCAGAAAAATCCTTGGATTCGGCCCAAAAGGAAGCTTCAGGGAGGATGACTCAGCAGCTGCCGGCCCAGCCATACTCGCGACTGGGGGATTGGGGCCCAGGCAGGGCAGAAGCACAGCAGGGGGCCACGTGAGCCTCAGAGCCAGACTCCCGCCTGCCCCTCCCCACCACCGACATGGGGGGCTCCCCAAAGCAGCCGTGGAGCTACCGCAGACACCTGGGTGTCACCGGAGGGCCCAGCCCCTGCCCCTCACATCCTCCGTGAGAGACGAGTGAGGGGACCCCCGGCCCTCCTACCCCCTTGTCTTTGGAGCCTCTTGCCTGCTCAGCGTCACTTCTGTGGTCCTCAGGACAATGGCCCCCAAAGCTATCTGGGCCCGAATCCCTTGAACCTGAGACCGTGACCTTATCTGGCAGAAGAAACTTTGCAGATGTGATTAAGTTAAGGTTCTCGAGATTAAGGGAGATTATCCTGGATCACCCAGGTGGGCCCTACACGTGACCACAAGTGTCCTCACACAGGAGTTGAGGGAGTTTTGATGGAGGAGGTGGAAACACGACGCCCGAAGCTGTGTGGGAACACGGTTCCGGCAGCTGGGGACGGGTCCGCCCCGAGCCTCTGGCCGGAGTCGGCCCTGCTGTCACCTCGGTTTCAGCCCAGGGAGACTGTGGGCGTCTGGGCTCTGGGCTGTCAGGGAAGAAAGGCGTGTCGACTGAAGCCACGATGCTGGTGTCCCCGTCAGAGCAGCAGCAGGAAACTGGTATGAGAGCATGTCACTGCTCTTGGCTCCCTGCCAGAGCTCCACCCCGGAGGGCCCCAGGGCCTTCGCTGACCTCTTTGACCCACGGAGGGGCCTGGGGAGATGTCGGGCCATCATCTTGCCCTAGGAGCTGCTGACAGACATCTCACCGGGTTCCCGAACTTGACAATGGCGCCGTTGTTGGTGGCCGTGTAATAATGAGTTCTGGCCTCTCCGTAGGTCTACAGGTGGCATACCCTGGGGCCTGGCATCGGGGCCGTTGGTGCTTTCCTGTGCCCACCTGTCCCTCATGCAACCCTCCTTTGCAGACTTCCTTGCGGTGGTAGAGTGGATGGCAAACTGGGCCTGGGTCACGGTGGTGGCCATCATCCCTGTCACTGTCGGAGAGCCTCGTACTGCTGGGGGGGCCCTGGGCTACTGTACCCCAGACTGGTACCTCCTGCACCTGACTGTTCCCACCCCCTTTCTGTGCTCTTGGCGGGCTTGGTCCTCGTTCCCGTGACAGCTCAGAGATGCCTGGAGCGAGATTAGGGGAGACAAGCCAAACGTCTCACAACAAACCCCAGAGGCCCCAACAGTTCACACTGCGGTTAAGCTTTAGTTCTAGGTAAACGGGCCGTGTCCACGCAGGAGGCGCGGCACGCCTCGGGGGGTGGGCACAAGACAATCTTCCGGGGTATGGGAAGAAGTGTCAGAACTCCCGTTTGTATTTATTTTTAGTTCGTTTGTTTAAATTTCCATTTCTTCTCATGTCTTTTCTTAATATGTTGCAATAGGAGTGTAAGTATACATTGATAACTAAATAAACATGAAATGGTGAGAGTAATGCTTTAAAATATTTGTTCAGTGAAGATGATGAGTAAAGAAAATTTTTACGCCAGTAACTAATCTGCAAGCATTTATTGATCTCCTACTGTGTACAGAGAACTGTGCTAGATGCCGTGGAAATTTTCAGAGAGACAGCATAGCAAAGGGGCTAGAAGTGCCTCTCCGAGTGACACACTGAGGAGAATGACTGAAACTCACATCACAGACAAGAGCTAATTTTCCTAGAGCATTTACAAATCAACCATAAAATGACGAATGGCCTAATTGGGGGGGGGAAAGACAGGCAGAAGAGATTCACAGAGATGAGCCACGCATGGCTGTCAGGCGTGTGAGAGGTGCTCACCCATCGTGAGGCAGCTGTGTGTTAACCAGCTTTCTCATTCGGTTGGTCAAGATCCGCAAGCGTGAAACACACCGCGTTGATGGAAACGAGGAAGGCAGATCGCCTACTGCAGCGGCAACGGCTTCAGAATTACGGCACCCACGCCCTAAAGCCGGCCACTCATCTTCTGGGAACTTAACCTGTAAATACGCTCACCTATGGGAAATAAATTACATTCGTCCGTACGATGGCGGTACTACTCAGGTTGAAAGAAGGTTCAGGAAGCTCTAGATCTACCGATATGGAATGAGTGCCAAGAAACACTGGTAGCGGAAATGCCCGGGGGCTATAATCTGTGTAAAAAGAAAGAAAAAAGAATATATGCACACACAGACAAACCCGCAGAGGGCAGGAGGCAGGTGGGCAAGGCGGAACCGGCGCCCCCCTTGGGGGAGGGGAGCTGCTACCCAGAACAGGACAGGTCCCCGGACAGGTGGAGAGGCGAGCTGGAAAGGCTCCCTTGCTCCAGGTCTTCAGGGAGCCACGTTAGGCTCCTCGGCCTCCGTTTCCTCACTGGGATCAAACACTGCCCCCCCCCCCTTAAGCCCCGGGGCTTGCTGGATATCAGGTTAACGCAGACCCGACAGCGTCCGCTGTCAGTCACTGGGTTTCCCGGGCGGGCTCCGCGCTCCAGGGGGTGCGTGTGTTATTTCACAGAAACCTCACAACAGCCCCGAGAAAGGACTGCTTTCTGCATCTCAGTTTCTGGGTGCTGAAAGTGAGGCTTAAGTTAAATAGTTGGCCCCATGTCACACGTGACAAAGAGATTGCACTCAGCTCTCTCCAAACCTGAGGCATATTCCTTTACCTGTGGACAGGGTATTGGTAAATACACATCTGGGCTGGTATGTTTGTCTCGTGAGACAAACAGGATTCCCTACAAAGCGCCCAGTTCCCGAGGGGGCGCTGCCGCCTCACGTGCCCTCCTGAGCCCTGCGGGTTGATGCTGGCGTCAGGAACAAAGCGAGTGTGGCTGATGTCACTCCGTGGCAACCTGCACGTTCGCACCACGCTGGACAGCGACAAGGAAGGCGAGAAGCGGCTGCCGCACAGCCTCGGAGGGGTGAAGCGCGTTTCTCCCGAGTGGCCCTAACCGCAGAGGAAGAAAGCCACAGCCGCCCTTCGCCCTTCGGAGAGGCTTTCCCGCCCCGCCCCCCCCGCCCCCCGCGTTAGAGGAGTTCCCCACCCACCTCCTCTGTCCCCTTCCACGGCGGGTGACATCCTCTGTCCTCCATCCTGTATTTGAGCGTTCGCTGTTTGTCGTTGCTTTTCCTCTGCTCGAGCTCTCAGGAAACGTTCGCTGAATGAATGCGCGCATGAATGAATGAGGACAGAGTTCATCCTTAGGGCTCTGCCTGCTCCCAGAGGTCAGGACCTTGGGGGGACCTCAGGGCCACCGTCAAGCGCACCGACCTGGGGGCCAGGAGCCTTGCTGCTCGCTCAGTCTCCTGCCACCTGCTTCCCCGGCACCTCGGCGCTTCCTAGTAAAGCAAGGCGGGATTCGGGTGTGCCCCGGTTGGAGGCAGGCTAGCAAGAAGGGGGGCGCAGCCTCTGTGATTGCTCAGGGGAGCAGATGTGGCTTGCTTTGGTGGGCCCTAACTTGGAAGGAGAGACAAAAATGAGAAAAGCAGGCTGCCCGGACGGTTTGCTGCGCTTGCGCAGAGTTCTGTCTCTCTATGTGGTCTGGCCTTGGTCGGGCTTTTATTCAGCCTCTCACCATCCGATCCGATCGACCCGATCCGCAGTGCCCTGGGCTCGCCTTGCGCTCGCTCCGCCCTTTCCGTGCGGGTTCACTGAGCTGGGGCGCCCCCACCCCAAGCAGGTGCCTGGCGCCGGCTGACTCGGCCTCTGCACGGGCAGCAGGTTTGCGTGCCTCCGCGTCCTCCTGCGGCCAGGTCCCTGCAGGCCGCGCTGAGCCACGTGCCCTCGTGCCCTGCCTCCCGCGCGGCTCCGCAGCGCATGCGCAGATCAGCCGGCCACCTCGGGACCTGCACCTGGGAGCAGCCAGAGTGCTGGTCACCCACCTGGGTGCCCATCGCTCGAGCTGCTGCTGCTGCTGCTGCTGCTGCTGCTGCTGCTGCTGCTGTTGAGGCTCGGTCCCTCCCTTCTCTTGGAGCTGGGTAGCGGTGGGTCCTGCTTGGTGGAGAAGGACAGCCGCTCCACTACTGATGCCCCTCGTGATGCCAAGGGGTAGAGCCGGGGCTGCCTGCGCTGGGAGCTGCAAGATGTCTTCAGGGAGCTGGAGGGATTCTGGGCGCCCCGGAGTCTGCTCTACAATGGCTGCAGCCAGGAGGCCACAGGAAGAGGAGGAGGGGGGGGAGGTGGACACCCCCCCCCCCGCCCCCGCGTACCCCTCACCCCCGCCCCACCCCGCACCTGTGAGACTTCACATCCTGGGGTGCCCCGCGGGTCAGGGGCCAGCCGTATTTTACTAGGTCCTCCATGGTACAACGTAGTGATTAGACATTTGTATACCTTAGGAAGTGGTCACCCAGACTAGTCTAGTACCCCCCAGACACCATTACAATATTATTGACTACATTCCCTACGCTATACTTCACCTGCCCGTGACTCCATGACTGTTCTTATAATTGGCAATTTATACTTCTTAATCCCTTCCACCTTTTTCACTCAGCCACCCAACCCCTCTCCCATCTGGTGACCATCGACTTCTTCTCTGTATCAATGAGTTTGTTTCTATTTTGTTTGTCCATGCATTTTGTTTTTTATGTACCACACATGGGCGAAATCACGTGGTATCTGTCTTTCTCTGTCTGCCTTATTTCGCTCAGCACAGTAGCCTCCAGGTCCGTCCACAGTGTCGCAAATGACAAGGTTTCCTCCTTTTTATGGCTGAGTAATATTCCATTGTATATACGTACCACATCTTTATCCACGTGTCTATCGATGGGCCTCCGCTCAGATCTCTCAGCAGGCAAAAGTATCCAGCTAGCACATCATAATTTTGTTTCCATAGGACCTGTTTCTACAACTTCCTTTTATTTGTGACAAAAGATGCTGTTTTTCCAGTTATGATAGTTGACAGACATACAGCAGACGATAAATCATTGAGGAGCCACTTGACTGAGAGAAAAGCATGAATTAAATAATGGAACAGTGAACTAAGATGTGACGGAAGTCAGGAAGTTTGGAAAACACTGCTCTGAGGCAAGACGATGATTGGAACTTGTCATTTTATACTGTGCCTTGACCCTGGTCCCAGAGGGTCTTGGAAACACTGGAACAAGTATTTCTCTATTAAATACAAACATGACACTTTCCACATGGCCGCACGGTGTTCCAAGTGCCTTCCCGACACCATCTCATTTCATCCTCACAAAGTATGAGAGCCGTATTATCGTCCCATGTCACCGATGAGGAAACTGAGGCACGGTGAGGTTAGCTAACTGCCGGGAGGACCGGGCCAGGATTCGTACCCAGGCCAGCTGGCTCCAGAGCCTGTGCTGTGAACGCCCACCGAAGTCCCGGCGTCCCAGCCCTCACGCTCGGTGGCTTGGGGTCGACGCTGCAAGTTTGTTCCCACGCAGCCTTTCCGAGGTGCGCAGGGCACTCTGGCTGAGGGGCTCTGCAGCGCGCAGGCCTTTCTGTGGCTGCTGCTTCTGGGCGCTGCCTTGTCCTTTACCGCAGAGGTGCCCGGAGGCTGCAGTGCGAAGACGGGCCCAGCATTTGGGGACTGAGGGAGACGCGACATCCTGGGGATGGAAATCCTCTTTATGCTGTAGTAACTGCTTCCTGGGCTGATGCCCCCTGGTCAGGGAAAGCTGACAGTACTGAGTGACGGTCATTGTCCTGCCAGGCAGAGTTGGGGGAGTACTGGTCACTGAGGCGTGAGACGCACTGCCAGGCGCCCCTCCAGGATGGGGGTGCTGAAGAATGCTCTGACTCTAGATGTCAGGGGCGTGGACCAGGTATCTGCCTCCCTGGGGAGCATCCTGGCCCGGGCACTGGAGACCAGAGGAGGGCACTTTACTGCCCTCTGCCGCGTCTACCCCATCCTCCTCATCCTCCCCGCCCGGCCAACCTGGGGCCTTTTCCCAGAGGTGCTGGAGTCCCCCTGGGCTGGGATGTCCTGTCCTCTGTCTCCCAGTGAGCTCTGGGGATCTAGGTTCAGGCTCCAGGGTGTGGTCTGCCCACATTGTGACCTGCAGGAATCCCCTAACCCACGCTCTGTGACCCAAGGTGATCCTGAAGGGGGGGCCAGGCCAGTAGGTGGCCTCGGGTCATCCCACGCCTGATGGGATCTGCCTGTTTCTATACTAGCCCAGGGGGAGCCTCAGAGGCAGGGCCAACCCCTGGGGCAGGGGACACGTTTTGTCTTATGTATTCATTATTCCAGGAGAGGAAGTGAAACCCGTGGAGAGAAAAGAATCATCAAGGCACACTGATTCTTGTCTTCTTCCTTGGGGTCTCACTTAAGCCTCCCCACCTCCAGAGACCCTGCCCAGAGTTGGCCTGTCTCCTCCCCTCCAGGTCCCTGAGGAGAGAACTTGGCCAGGAGCCCCTTCGCCCGGCTGCCAGGGCTCCAGGTGGCCTGCCTCTGTCCGAGATTCCCCACCTCACAGGCCACCTTCCTTGCCACGCTTCCCCCATCCCCCACTTCCCGTATCTACAGGCCCCGCCCTGCCCACAAATTGGCCTGTGGTCTAGGCCCCGGCCATGGAAGTGAGATGTGCTGGAAAAAAATCAGGTTGTGGATGAGCAGAACTGCCTAATAAAATGTGAAACATCTAGAGTGCCGAGCTGCTTTCTCCAGGCGCTGGTGACAGACACTGCAGCTCTCTCAGCATCACCCAGACAGCGTGTGACAAGCCCAGGGCCCCAGGCAACAGGCCCGATGTCCTTACGTGAGCTGGCTAGACAGCAGAGGCCCTGGTCTCGTGGGAGAATCACTCACATGACTCTGGATCTGAGACCCTGTCACAGCAAGGCCATATCCAGGCCCAGCTGGTCAACTCCCACTCGCCTTCGGGAGGCCTGGATCCCACAAGGAGAGTCGGGCACTTACTTCCCTTATGTTCTCATACCCCGGCTTTTAGCGTTTATTACTGCCTTTATTTATGGCTTTATCATAACACTTCTGCAAAGTTCACTCTTCGTAGGCGCAAGTCGCTGTTCTAAGTGCTTTACTGAGAGCCTCGAAGCAACCCATGAGGCAGGAACCGCTGTGATGATTCCCGTTTTACAGAGGAGGCAACGGAGGCTCAGACAGGTAGCCGCGCTGGCACGAGATAAGGCTGGGGCTGGACTCGAACCCGGGCAGCTGGGCTCCAAGCCCCAGCTCTCGCCCGCCCTGCAGCGCTGCCTCTCCTACAGCTGCCAGAGTTCTCGTCTGTCTCCCCTACGCTAAGCTTTGCGAGGACCGGGTCTCCCGCTGTTTTATTATTCACCTTTCCATCCGGAACAATCGGCATAATGCCCAGGTCCTCAGTAAAGATTTGCACATGAAATAATAGGTGGATGGATGAATGAGACCAAGGTCAAGTGCACAGTCCCAGAGTCGTGGTGGGAACTTAAAGTCCACGCCCATCTCTATTGTTGGGTTTAGATGGTTCATCAAGTGTGTGTCATTTTTCTCATTATTCTCACTTAGCAATTATTGGGACCTTGCAGTCTAAACAATTCTACTCAGAGACATTTTTCCCCTAATTTTCTCTATTATTTCAACTTCTCTGTTCAATGTTTTCTCCTAAAGCTGTCGACATTTTTCCGTCTCTTCTTCCTTTTGCACTGTGTTCTGGGAAACTCCCACACCCGTGAACTTCCAGGTCACCTGTTAGCTGATGGTTTCAGAATTTGTCAGTCACATCTGCAATTTCCAAAGCACCAAGGTTTCCTTTTTCGCAGAAGCCTGCTTTTAAAAAACAGATAACCTCTCAAACGTCTCTGCAAACAGAAACTATGATCCATTTAACTTTTTCTTCTGGCCACTGCATTACTTTACTCGCCTCCTGAGTTGGCCCTTCCGTTTGTAGCATCTCTATTTGAGCGCCCCGGAATTCCTTAGGGGGTCGCTGTTCCTTGGTCATCTATATCCATAGGTGAGGCGGTCTGGACAAAACCAATGGTTGCCGGAATGTCTTTCCTTAGGCCACGTGGGAATTCCTGTCACCCAGCAGTGACCGAAATCTCTGATTATAAAAGCCTGGCCATGATCGTTGTGATGTGGGGACCAGCGGGGGAAGCCCATGGCCAGGTGGACAGAGTGGATTCCATTTTGTGAATAAAGGGCTCCCCTCTGATGTGGGACCCTTTCGATGCTGGGGTGCTGCCCTTTTCTGTGGCCCTAGTATCCAGTTTCAGAAACCCCGTTAGCCGTACTTGGGCCTTTGGCCACTGGGCAAGCATCGGAGGTGGCTGGAGGGAGAAAGGCGTGGCTAGGCTGCAGGTCCCCGTCCTGGTGATGACCCGGCACCCTTGCCCTGCACCTCCCATCCCCCACCGCCTCCCGCCAGGCGCTGTCCTGCTTCTGCGGAAGCTCTGCTTTCCTTTCCTCCTGCTTTGGGTTGCGGGCCCCTCAATCTGTGGGTTTCCTTGGCCATCCGTCCCACAAACGGAACGGAAGCTGTGGGGAACGCAGGTCCCCAGGCGTCTGTCTTTACGGGTCTTTGCACAAAGCGCAAATTCCAGCCTGGCACCCACAGAGGCAGCGCACCCCGCGGCCCTCACGTGTGGTCAGGCCCCTTGTGCGTGCCGCTGCCCGATGAGGCAGAGAACGGAAATGGAGAGGACGCGGCTCTCCTGACAGAGTGTGCTCCCTGACACACTGCTCCCCCCTGCTCTGGGCAAGCGCGGGGCCGGCGCCTCCTGTGTACGAGCAGGGCTCGGGTGCCGGGGAGGTTAAGGGTGAAGCAAGTTTCCTATTTGTGAGGAGCTGAGACTTTGAGTGAAGGCAGTGGTGTATCTTGGAAACCTTCACCGAGGAGGTGGCAGGGTTGGAATTGCAGTAGCTATGAAGGAGAATGGTCTAGGCCCCTGTCTTGGACTTGAATGGGCACGCACTTTACTCGGGGATCTTGGTAAATGCAGACTCTTGATTCAGGAGGCCTGGGTAGGGCCTGAGATTCCGCATTTCTACGCGCATCTGGATGATGCTAACGTTGCCGGTCCGTGGCCCACACTCTGAGTAGAAAGGTGAAAGGGAAGCCATAGCTTCCTGCTACCCCCTTGCTCCATGCTGTAGGTGATATGGGGGCCCGTGGGAGCCCTGTCAAGAACAGAGCTGCCCTATGGCCTCTGAGAGAGGTGCTATACGCTAGGCCCACATGGGCTTGAGTGTCATTGACGGGTTAGTTAAGCTACAGACCCCTGCTGTCTGGCATCTTACTGGCCAGGGCTTCCTGCCAGCCCAGAGGAAAAGTGCTGGGGTGGGTTCTCCTGGGTAGGACAGCACCGATCAGCTTGGGGACTTAGAGGAGATCCCACTTCAGAACTTTAGAGGCTGCCTCTGTTCTGGGGCGGGGGTCTGCGGCCGTCCACATGTCCCTCAGCCTTTGGAGTTTTGTCGTAGGGTCCCCGTGAGCACTAAGCGAGCACTAAGCGAGACCCGTTCGGGGAGTGAGCACACATAGCAGGAAACCCTGGTTACCTCTGGGCAGAGTGACTCAGCAACATTCACAGCTGCCGCCCTGTGCTCCGCTTGCGTGAGTTTTCTCGGGGCCAAGGTCAAAGTTCCTGGGCAGCTGTAGAGTCCCCTTCTGCTGTGAGCAGCCCATGACACTGACTTGGGGCCCAGATAGGTATGGGCCATGCTGGAAACAAGCTGAAAAAAACTGTCCCCAACCACGAGCCACGCCTGGGAGCTCGCAAGGCAGAGGCCCAGGACAGGAGGACTGCTGACCCACGGTTAGCAGGCTTAATGGTTAATCTGACATGCCACCAGGGCAACCTCTCTCTGCGGGAGGCGGAGGTCAAGCTTCTGCCCCTTATGGAAGAGACGCTTTGAAATTCTAACATTCTACATGCCATCAAGATTGTCGAAAGGGTGACATATTTTAAGGCTTATCTGGAGGGATTCTGTGGGTGGATTCTCTTGCTGGTTTTCCTTTTTCCTGCCCCATCTGGTCCAAGTTCATCCTCACAGCATGGCCAAGAAGATCTTTCAAAAATGGGAACATAACTGTGTCACCCCCCTTGCTTGAACATGCTCATCGGCCTTTGGAGCAGGGCCAGGCTTGTGGGCTCTGTGCTCGGGGCCCCACCTGCTCCACGCCCTCCACACTCTCCTAGGGCCCGGACCCTCTTCTCCGATCTCTCCTCCTCCGGTCCCAGGACCTTTTATACTCTCCCCCTTCCTCGAATACCCGCCCCACCTCCCCCTCTCTCCATTCTACCCGAGCCCCCAGAACAGTTCATTCATGTCTTCTGCTGTGTCCTGCTCTGTGATCTGAGTCTTCCATGATGGAGGGAAATTGCTGGAAAACAATTTCAAGAGCCGAGTGGAACAAATAAATGTGCGGATTAGTTTCCTAGGGCTGTGGTCACAAAGCGCCAGAAACAGCGTGGCTGGCCACGACGGATACTTACTCTCTTACAGATCGGAAGGCCGGAAGTCCAAAATCACCGTGTCCGCAGAGCTACGCTCCCTCCAAAGGCGCTGGGGGACAGTCTTCCCATGTGCCTTCCAGTTTCTGGGGGCTCCAAGCGTCCTTGGCTTGTGGCTGTGTGACCCCAGTCTCTGCCTCCGTCCTTCCATGACCTTCTCCATTTCTCTTTGCGTGGCTCTTATAAGGACACTTGTCATTGCATTTAGGTCCCTGGGTAATTTAGGATGTTCTCATCTCTAGATCCTTAACTTCGTCACGTCTGCAAAGACCCTTTTTCCAAATTAGTTCACAATCACAGGTTCTGGAGATGAGGATGTGGACATGTCAGTTAAGGGGCCACCATCCAACCCGCGGCAGTGGGACTAGAACTCCAAACTCTCCAGACCAAATGCAAGAGCGAGTCTACGACCGGCTGGGCGTGGGTCAGTCAGGCGGGAACGCGCGAAGGCGTGACCGAGTGCTGGCGCAGTCACCCTCATGTGGCCACCGGCAGTGTGGAGAGGGCAGAGAGGGGACTCCTGGATTCTGGCCTCCACCCCGGGGTCCGCACTTCACACCTCCGAGCCTCTTCTCATCTGCGGCAAGGCCAGAGGTGAGGACACATCTCTGGATCCCACTGTCTCTACATCTCCATCCCGGGGCCTCTGCAGTTTATTGACAAAGGAACACAGGGGCCCAGCAGCAGCAGCAGATGCCCTAAAGGGGTATGGCAAGGGGCTGGAAGTGGGGCTCTCGTTCAGAATACCTGGGGTTTGCTTCCTCTACCCCCATGGCATTAACTATGAGGCTCGAGGAAATCATCAAACCTCTGTGAGCCTCATTTCCTTATCGGTCAGCCACCCCCGAGATTGCTCGGAGCATGACCTAGGGGCCACACCAGGGATCAGCCGGGTGCCCACATGCTGTCCCAAGGGCCGCTACTGACCAGCTGTCAGGCCTCAGAAAAGACGGTCGGGGCCCCCTGCCTCAGGTTAGGTGCCTTCGAAGGCTTGAGTATAAGCCATTTGTTTGAAGGTGGTCCCAGCAGGGGAGATGAGACAGGGAAGGGGAGGAAGTCAATAGGGAATGTTATCAAGCATGTCCCATCATGACACAAAGCCAAGGGAGCGGGAGTAGATCCACAAGCACAGCTGGGCAGCCACCAGTTGGAGGCCGCTCGGGGAGATTCCGTTCTGGAAGGTTTCACTCTGATGCTTCTGACTTGCCCCACGTGGACCCCTCGAGCCCTGGCAACCAGGGAAAACATGAGGGTCTTTGCATCATGTGCCATCAGAAGACACCAGAAGAGAAGGCTGTGAACCCCTGCCCCACACAACCAAAGGAAATAGACAGAAGGAACAGAGCAGGGGCGGAAGCCAGGCAGCCGGAGCTGAGGGGAAACCCAGTCCGGGGTCTCCTGCTCTGAGAAGGGCCCGCGAGACAAGACTGGGGGAGGGGAGAGCGGGCGGTAAGCGTCCGACAGTTTCCAGACTTTTCCAGTTCTCGCATCTGGAGACAGCTCAAGCCAGCACCTGGTGACAAGGGTACATTGAAGGCTGAGACAAACCCCTGTATACGAGCACCACGTAGCGACCTTGACCCACGTGTGGAAATAAAGCTCACACATGAGACTGGTCAAATCCAGCCTCTTGGAAACTCGAGTTCAGCTCAGACCTCCTAATTGGCATCTGTCCTCCGTGGTCCCAGAACCTCCCGTGACCTTGTTTCTCAGCCTTCCTTTGAGTCAAGGGCCAGGCGGGTTACATGATGATGGGCCAGACCCACAGATGAAGGAAGAAAAGGCTTCCCTTATGTAAACTGAGGTAGGGCACAAGAAAACAAGGCCAAATTCTTTTCAATGAAACAAGTATAACATTGATACCAAAACGTGTCAAAAAATTGTAGGAAGGAAGGAGAGAAGAAAAGAAACCGTAGCCCAATCTTACACCCGAAGATTCCTGAAAAACTCGAAATAAAACATTACCAAGCAGAATCTAGCAGTGCATTAAAGGAAAAACACAACTTGCTGAAATATATTTAGCCCTGGAATGAAAGCATGGTTCAGGATTCTTAGGAAAACTCATTAATATAATTCAGAAAATTCATTAATATAATTCACTGGATTCATAGATCGAACAAGAAGAGTCATACCGTCATCTCCAGAGGTGGTGAAAAGCATGTCACACGCTCAGCAACCATTTTTGATTAAAAAAGATAAACCACGAAAGAATTTCTTTATCATCATGGAATGAAGGTGGCCTTTCTCATTACGATGCAATGACAAGACTGAAAATTCAATTAAAAAAAAATTCCCATGCAAAAAAAAAAAAAAAAAAGACAATGACGATAACATGCCAATAAAGTCAAAAAGACAAACTGGAAAAAAATATTCGCAATTTTTATTACATGCAGAGAGCCGACCTCCCTAACATATAAGGGGCTTGTAGAAATTGGTAAGGAAACTACAAACCGAAATCGAAAAACAGACAAATGAGACGAAGAAACAGTTCACAGAAGAAGAAATACAAATACGTCTTATATACAGTAAAAGATGTCCAGTCTCACTCATGACGAAAGAAATACAACATAAAACTACATTGGGATACCATCTGTCACCCATGATATTAACGAGACCCCACAGGTGTTCGGGAGCCGGGGACGGTGTAAGTGGATGTGTCGGAGGATGGCGAGAAGGCTGCCTCTCGAAGCCGCGCGCTCACTCACACTTGCAGGCGGCAGTCCCAAGTCTGGCGTCGCAGTTACGGCAGTGCACATCCAGGATCGTATCTGTGCGAAGTCATTCATGTTTCGTCATATCGAAACATTGGATGCAGCCCAAGTGTCCATCAACAGACCTGTTAAATAAGTTATGGAACCACAGACGATGGAATCCTACGCAACCGTGAAGGAGGGAAGGCTCTCAGATGCACAAGGTACGCTGTGGGAAATAAACACAAAATGCGAAAGTTTTTTTTTTTTTTTTTTTTTTTTTTTTATGTGGAAGGGAGTAAAATACGAATGCGCGTTCACCCTTGCTTACAGTTAGGAGAAAAATCTAAAAGGCTGCACAAAAGGTTAGGGTGGCAAGTGCGAAACCAGGGGAGGGGCGGAATGGGAGAGAAAGAGCCTTTCGTCATATATCTTTTTAAATATTTTCTGTTTTTGAACCATGTGAATTTACTGTCTATTCAACAATTTTAAAACTTAGTGCATATATTTGAAATTGCTCTCAGATTTTTCTGGAAGAATATACATTGTTGGTGGCAGCTGGCTCTAGGTAGTTGAAGAGGGTGGAGGAAAAGGACTTTTACCTGGCACCTTACATACTTCTGGGCCATTGGGCTGTTTGCCATGGACAATTACAACTTGATTATGATGCCAAATCCAAAAATTAAAAAAAAAAAAAGATGCTGCAATTGTAATTATTTATATAGACACATTTCTGAATCCAAAGAAACAAGCAAGCAGTTACATGGGTTCCTCTTGGGCGAGGGATCGTTGGGGCCGGGGTGGCAGAGAAGGGGCTCTCCTGCTGTTCCTGACACAAGTCTGTGACGTTTACATGTATGCCGTAAAAAGAGAATGGGAGAATTGGATTAAGAGGTCCCCTTCATCCTCCCCACAAAAAGGCACATGGGTGAACTTGGGAGGGTTGGCAAACATGAGTTTTTACAGCGTGTAAATCTTGGAGATCCAAGCTGGTGCTGAGGACTTGAAGAGGAATTCCAGAGGGAGGAAGGAAGTGCCTTAAGCTGTGGTGTTATTGGGGAAAATCCCAAAGCTGAGCCATCAGGGAAGAGTGAGGGACAGAGGAAGCGAGGTCTGGTTTTGTTCCTCATGTGCTTCATCGATAGTCATCCTGCCCAGCCCAGGGAGTCGGTTCTGTTCTCTAGACACGAAGATCATTGGACGTTTTATAGTTACTGTTTCTTTGACTCCCTGGTGGGTCATCGGTTCCCTACACCCGTGTGTAGTGGACGGAACGTCAAACCTGGAGTCAGGACCCGAGAGCTTGCAGAGCCCTGTGCCTGCTCTGCTCTGTGACCCTCATCCGACCCAGGATTGCAGGCAGGGGCCAAATCCAGTGAGTCCAGCTGGATCTGAAATGCCGTGACTTCAACTGGAGAAGAATAGAAGGAAGGGTCGGGTTTGATGGCGGGTTTGACGTTAATGTTGATAGGGTGAGGATGACGGTTAATATTTACTGTCAGGCTCATTCATGATCTCATTCAATCTTACTACCTCAAGCGAACGCCTCCACTTAGAACCGAGGAACTTAGAGTCAGAGAAGGAGGGCGAACTGCCTAAGGTCCTGTGGCTTTAATCCTTGGTTAGGAAAGTCGAGCCCAATGGTAATTCTGGTTCTATGAGAACCGGCGGTTTGAAACACAAATTAATTTAATGAGACGCTCTGGAGGGCTTGGTGGCTGTAATCTAAGGCTGTCTGCCTCCCTCCCCTGCTAGGCTTCTCGCCATCTCTGAGAGGAACCCTTGGGGGAGGGGCGCCTCGGCAAGGATGCGCCCGACGCTAGAAACGCTGCAGTCCCTAGTGTGACCACTAGGTGGCGGAGCAGCTGCATCAAGCCCTGGCCCCTCTCCCCAGCCCCCTTCCTCAACCCCCCATAACTCCCCGCAGCCCCAGAAACACAGAAAATACAAATTAGAAATTCCTTGGCCTGGAAGTAGAGAGTCAGTTGGAATTCCAGGAGCCTTCTGTCAAATCCGGGAGGTTTGACCTGCTGTAAGCAAAGCCTAGGGGCATCCACGACAGGCAAAGAGCAGGGGAGAACCTTTTTTGAAGCCTATGAAAGGAGGAAGGAAAGAGAAAGAATTCTCTCGTGGACTCCTTGGTTTAGCAGCCTCCTCTAGCCCAGCAATTCGGCAAGCAAGGCCCAGTCCCAGTTCAGCAAACTCCCGTGGGGGTTGGTGTTAAAATGCACATTCCTGGGCCCAGCCCAGGTGTGTGGCAGACCCCAGGAAACTGCGTCTTAGTCAACACGTCTGTGGTTTCTGATCCAGGCTCAGGTTTGAAACACCAACATGTCAACGCACCTTTTCACAGGCCAAAAAACCAGGAGCCAGAGCAGGGAGGTCACTGCTCAAGGCAATGGTCTCAGGCCCAGGCCCGTCCCTGCAAGGATGGGGTTTGCACACAATTCCTTCCACGTAACGTTCGGCCTTCGGGCTCTTCTGGATTGGAGCTATGCCCAGCTGCCCCTCTCCTTTAATGGGGGTTGGTGCTCTCCCTACCTCTCTCGATTTGCTATTTAAAAATGTATAATAAGTTCCTGCCCAGAGAGGCAGAGTGAGGAAGTAGCCCTGGCTTTGAAATCTAGGCCCGGAACTCTGACTCCTTGGCTTCCTGGATGGATGCTGTCTTGGCCAACCTCCCCAAGACCTCTGGGGAGGTTCTGGGAAGCTCAGGGTCCAGACACCCACTCACACCTCACCCACACACCCAGCACTCAGACTTCTCTCCAGAACTGACTCAGCCGATTGCCTTGCACATCCTGGGAGGCGACTTCATGCTCCTTAACCGGCCCTCATTCTGACCCAAATCCCGAATTCCGGCCTTTAGCTGGGATTTGGTCCACAACAGGCTGGAGGCCACGCAGCAGCTGGCCAGGGGCATTGGCGAGAGCTTCAGAGTCTGGTGTGAATCCCAACTCTGCTGTGTGACTTTGGGCAAGCTGCCCACCCTCTCTGAGCCTGTTTCCTTGTCTGGGGGAATTAGCAGCACCTCTCCTCCCGGCTGCCATGAGGAGTGAATGAGAGGGTGCAGGGTCAGCAAAGAGCCAAGCACACAGCAAGCCCCCGGTGCCAGGAGCAGCTGTTGCTAAAAGGCCTACCCCAAGGGGGGTGCTGGGGCGGGGGGCTGGCTTCACCCCTCCTCATGCCAAGCTGGGCTGGTATCAGACAGTGGGTCAGAGGGGCATGACTTCACTCACTCCCCCAATCTGCACACCTCCTTAGCTCTGGGACCCACCGGGGTCGGGGGGCGCTTCTAAGGGATACCAGGAGGTTGTGGCCATGACTTCCACTGTGGACGAACTTATGAGCTAATAAAGGCAACCCGGAACCCTGAAGTCGAAGCTTCCCAAAACTGCGTGCCTGCGAGGTGGTGTCCCACTGCCTGGAGAAGGGTGCCCAGAAAGGAGGGTCCGAGCAAGGGCCTGGGCTTTCCTGACAGCCCTGCAGGACCCCCGCCCCCCGCCCCCCACCCCTGTTTCCCTGAGGCCTGGCTTGGGAGGGCCCCGCCCCGTCCTCACCTCTGCGCTTTAGCAAAAGGGACCGAAATTGTCCAGTGTGAGTAGGGGCTAGGCCAATGGTTCCCTGATTTCAAAGGCCAAAGGTTCCCTGATTTCAAAGGCCAAAGGTTCCCTGATTTCAAAGGCCACGTGTGTCAGGTTCTGAAGGTTTAAGATTTAGAAATGCGATAAGCTGGCCAAACCTGCCTTTTTCCCCCAGGAGCCCATCCTGAGATTAAACTTTAATCGAGGCGATGAAGGGATGGCCTCCCCGTATTTTCTCCGCAACTGTAATTCAGTAACAGCACAACAGTGCATCTTATTATTTTTTTAAAAATCGACTTGCCCTTTCACTCTTGGTGCTATAGAGCTAGGCAGCCTGGGCGCAGTGAGCTTTGCCCCCCCCCTCGTGTCCCCTCTGCAGAGTGGTTGGATGTTCCCACCGTCACCCCTTGGAAGCAGCTGGATCATCTCAGGACTGACTTGAAGCGTTTCTGGACAGCTGCCCAAGCTCACCCAGCCAGAGAGGTGAGCGAGGGCAGTTCCAGTGGCCCGGGTCCTGCGCTTGCCCGCAGTTCCCCGCAGTAGGCCGGACACTCAACTGACGGACGCTTCGGCCCCGAGGAGACACGCCCCAGGCACCAGCCGCTCCAGCCATGGCATTCTCTGAGCTCCTGGAGCAAGCTGGGGGCATGGGCTTATTCCAGTGCCTGCTGATAAGCAGCTGCTTCGTCATCACCCTCATAATACCGGCCCAAATCCTTATGGATGTCTTCTTGGTCGCTACTCCTGGCCACCGCTGCTGGGTGCGCATGCTGGACAATGGCTCTGAGGTCCCCACAAACCTCACTCTTGAGGCTCTCCTGGCCATCTCCATCCCACTAGGCCCCAACGATGAGCCTGACCAGTGTCTCCGCTTCCGCCAACCTCAGTGGCAGCTCCTGGAGCCCAACGCCACAGCCGCCCACTGGAGCAAGGCCGCCACGGAGCCGTGCTTGGATGGCTGGGTCTACAACCGCAGCATCTTCACCTCCACCATCGTGGCTGAGGTAAGGGCCTTCCCCAACCAACCCCGCAGCTGTCCTCCTTCTTGGCGCCCCAGCGGCTGCCGTCCGCCCATGGTGAGGGGGTCAAATCGCCTCCATCACCGCTATGAAATGATATGCTACTCCGTAAACATGCATTACCAGCTGCCTGCGGTGGCCTGGGTTCTGGTCTGGGACAAGAGTTCCAGGGTTAACAGGGAGCCTCCAGCATTTTACATTCTGCCGGCAGATTCAGAATCAGTCACCGTTTAAACCAGTAATGACCACAGAGCGAGCCTTCACCTTTTCTCCTTTTCGGGACAGGCACCGTTCAAATGCTTTCTCTGTAGTCACAATCTCACTACAATCTTACGGGGTGGGTCTTGTGATTGTCCTCATGTAATAAAGGACGAAATCGAAGCTTGAAGCTCAAAGCTCAGAGCGTTAAGTAACTTACCTCGGGACACGCAGCCACAGTGCAGGGGGAGGGACCTGTAATCAGTGATCCGCAGAGTTAGAATTCCCGCCTGAGGCTCCATCGCCAGCAGCGCCGCCCACTGCCGGAGGCTCCATCGCCAGCGCCGGGGCCCACCGCCATCAGTGGCAGTGGCCATCACGTTGTCAGTTGTCAGACGCAAAGCTCTGACCCATTTATGCCATGCTGCTGGCTGCGAACAGAGGCCAGCGGCCAGCACTTGCCCTCCCTCTCTGTCGCCTGGCCCTAGACGTCTGGGGACCCCATCGTGGATGGCCAAATCCGCAGGATCCGGGCAGACCAGGTGTTCCGGGCTGGGAACGCCCAACCTGGCGCCACAGTCCACGTGCCCCGAGCCAGGCTGTCACACGCTCCTTCTCTTCCAGTGGGGCCTGGTGTGCGCCAGACAAAACCTGAAGCCCATGGGCCAGGCCATCTTCATGGCCGGTATCCTGTTGGGGTTCGCAGTCTGGGGCCTGCTCTCCTACTGGTGAGTGCTCCTCCCCTCCCAGCTCCTTCAGGGCAGAACCAGCATTATGGGGACAGATACAGAAATGTCACACGAGTGTCTATGTTCCCTAAAAGAGGCGGCTCCCTTGGTTCAGGGTGTGGACATGAGTCCCACGTCCCCAGAGGGCATTGACAGCCAAGAACCCAACAGCGGCCTAAGCTGTACTTACTGTGAGAAATCGCCCTGAGCACTATTGCTCTCTGTCCTTCAGCTATTTGTACCAACACTTATGGGGTACCTACTATGTGCCAGATGCTGCACAATGCCCTCTGTCCTCAGAGAGGGAGAAACAGAGCCTCCTTGTTTTAAACTCCAAGTATATGACATACTATGAAATACCAATACCCCTTCCCCTTCTTCCCCTTCCTTCCTCCCCATTCCTCCCCGCCCCCTCCTCCCCGAGCCCCTCCTGGGCCAGGCATCTCACCTGCAAGTTTGCCCTGAGGACCACTGTGGGCCCAGCCTGCAGCCCTGAGCCCCCGGGCCACTTCCTCAGAGAGCCTTCCAGGCCACAGGAGCTGGAGACCCTGCCCCCGGCCTAGCAGATGGCTGTGGTCCAGTCTCTCCTCCCTCGTCATAGCACCTCGCTCCGATGGCACCCACTCTCTCGTTTATCATGTGTCCCCGCCAGGCGCACCTCTGAGAAGGCAGGGGGCCCGGGTCGCGGTGCCACGGATGGCTGGGTGGCTCCCCAACTTCTCCGGGCAGGGCGGGCTCTGGGGTCCCAATCCCTGCCTTCAGCACCCTCGCTTCTTCACAGGCAAGTTGGCTGCTACTCTGTGCCTCAGTTTTCTCCCATCAATGGGAACCCTGGCACTTCCCCGTGGGGTTGTTATGATACTTAAATGGGTCAGTTGCCTGCATAGCTTGGGCTAGAGCCTGGCACAGTGCTGCCCCGCGAGCTGCAGTTATCTGTGGGCCTTAGATTATCCTGAGCGTGGCAGGGAGCCCGAGCGGCAGGGAGGGACATGGTCCAGCGTTTTCAGAGACCTGGCCGCCCGCAGCCATCGCTGGTTCCCCAGGGGCCACCACACAGGAAGCAATCGGTCTGCGCGTCACCCAGGTCTGGGCTGTGTTTCTTTGCTCCTCACCCCGGGTCTGGGCCATGTGACCTTCTGTGTGTCCTTGATCCTCGCCCTGGGTCTGGGCTGTGTACCCTTGCTCCCGGGTACTGCTCAGATAGTCAGGGCCAAGGTTGGCCCACAGCCCTAGGACAGGACCAACACGTACTGAGCTAGACGCGGGCGGTGGTTCAGGCTAAGCGGGCCCCGGCAGGCAGCAGCACAGTGAGAATGCGGCCCCGGGCTGAGGGCCCTCGGGGCGTCTCCTGGGAGCTCCTGTCACCATGCGCAGCCCCAGGCGTGCAGCTGGCTGGCTGGATGCCTAAAGGACACTCGTGCCCCGACTCCTGGCCACACGGTCCCTCGCTCAGCGTCTTGATTTTCGCAACAACCCTTTCGGGCACGTTGTCATGAGCACTGCTGTTTTGTAGACAGGGAAACTGCGTCTCGGAGACGCTGACTTGCGTGCTCAAGGTTACCCAGGAAGGGCCGCACGGACTCAAACCCGGGCGTCTGATGCCAAAGCCCATCCTTGACCACGAGGCTACGCCCGCCCTCTGAGAGCATTGTCACGACAGACACCCGCGGCTCGTGCTCCTGGGAGGTGCTGCCCGCCCTGAGGCGCGGGCACCGTGCGGGGCTCCAGCAGCCTCCTCGGCTCTGTTGAAGTCCCCAGGAGCCTGCTCCAGGCCCCCACTGTGCTTGCCTCCTCCAACAGGTTTGGGCGGAAGCTGTTACTGCTCTGGTGCTGCCTGCACGTGGCCGTGGCCAACAGCAGCACTGTCTTTGCCCCCAATTTCCTCGTCTATTGTGCCCTCCGGTTCTTGAGTGCTTTGGGATTGTCTGGCATCATCCTGACTGCAACAACACTCTGTGAGTCACGGCGGGTCGGGAAGACGGGCTCCCAGGCCACTGTGTGTGGCCCTCAGCTGCACGCCTCTGCCTTTCAGTGGTGGAGTGGAACCCAACCGGATGGGTGAATGTCGTCATCACGATTATGGGATGTACCTACAGCTTAGGCCAGGTGGTCCTGGGCGGTCTGGCCTTCGCCCTGCGAGACTGGCGAACCCTCAGTCTGACCCTGTCGATCCCCTTCTTTGCCTTCTTCCTGATCTGCTGGTTGGTGAAGGGCGGGGCATTTTCCCTCGGGGCAAATATCTCTGGAAGGGAGGGCCCCCCTCCCCCCACCCCCCTGGCTGGCCGCAGGCCCCGAGATGCCAAGAGCAGTGCAAAGCAGTGACGGGAACGGAGACCTTGCCGGGGACACAGTTTGGTGACTCGGAGTTCCAGGATGGGCATTTCAGCCAGAGTTCTGAGCCCACTGGCCTCTGGGCCTGCAGCGGAGGGCACTGTCCCCCGCCCCCCGCCCCCACATTGGCACCAGCTCCCCGCCGCTTTCCAGCCTCACACCCACATCACTTGTGGGGTCCATGGGCAGTTCCAGTCAGGGAGGACCAGCATTGGATGTGGAAAGATGTTGTCGTCACTCTTACCTTGGTCACTACGAAACTCTCTGAGGTTTGGAAATACCTCCTTGGGTGGGGGCCGGAGGAAGAGACCCTGGAGAAACAAACACAAATTCACGTCCACATGTGAGTCATGTGAGTCAGAGTTGAGCTCACCTGGGCCCAGGTAAGTCTACTGTGGGGTGTAGAGCAGGGGTCCCCAATCCCCGGTCCGTGGCCTGTTAGGAACTAGGCCGCACGTCAGGAGGTCAACGAGCGAGCGAAGCTTCCTCTGCGTTTTCGCCGGCTCCCCAGCGCCAGCATCACCGCCTCAGCTCCGCCTCAGAGCCTCAGGCGTTAGGTTCCCACAGGACCCCCGGCTCCTGCTGCCAGAAAGATTGGGGACCAGTGAGGTAGAGAATCACAAGGGCTCCTTCATTCCTTCTCAGATATTTATGACACTCCTGCCCCATGCCAGACATGGTTTTAGGCACTGGGGATACAATCGGCAAATAAAGCCACTGACCACATGGAGTTTTACTGTATAAACCTGATCAGTAAACCTGGAGGAAGACAGTGGTAATTACACTAATTAATCCGCCCCGGTCACACTGATGAGGTATGCCCTAGATTCTGTCAGTAACACTGGATGTGTATTAACACTTCCTCTAAAGAGGAAGATGATATTGTCACCACCATTTTCAGATGAGGGACTGAAGCCCCAGAGAGGTTCAGTGACTTGCCCAAGGCCACACAGCCAGTGAGCGCCAGAGGCAGGATTTGAACCCAGGCGGGCTGACTCTTTTAACCCGCTGTCTGTCAAACTGCCTCCAGAAGTCTTTCTTAGCTTCTTTACAAACAGGGCTGAGATCCTATGGGCTGGGAAAATTCTGTCCCTTTCTCCAGGGGGACCCTTTTCTTGCCCATCTGCCCTGAGGCTGGGAAGAAGCAGATTAGTTTAGAAAACCATCCCGTTCTGCCTGGGGATGTTTCATATGTGGGTGTTTTCTTTTAATTCAGCATGTTGTGAGTTTTCTGTGTGCACAGGGAGACGTGGTCGCCTCCTCCTTGCTCCCCTTCCAGCTGGGGCGGCGGGGGGGTCTGCTGCCCACCACCTCGCACCCCTGACCGTGGCGGGACGGGGGCGTACCCAGCACCCACAAAAAAAAGCAAAGGCCCAGCCAAGCACCTGTTTCTCTACCAGGTGGGTGCCGGAGTCTGCGCGGTGGCTAATTATGAAGGGCAAACCAGACCGAGCACTCCAGGAACTCAAAAAGATAGCCCGGCTGAACGGCCACAAGGAAGTCGAAAAGACGCTGACCATAGAGGTGAGACGCTGCTGTTTGTGACCCAGAGTGTGGGATGGGACCGAGGAAGGGCGTCCACTTGTGGATCCTCAGGATCGCCACTCCCCACCTCACCGGCACCTCCGTGAACGCCGCCGACGCCATCGCCCTCGGCACGGAACACCGGCGTCACCGTTACCGTCACCGTCCTCATCGCCACCATCAGGACCCCCGTCACCAGCACCAGCACCTCCACCCTACCCGCCCTCATCACTACACAAACACCACCAACCGTGACACCCCTAACATCGGCACCATCACCAAGAGCATCACGACTGTCCGCACCCCCACCCCCGCCAGCATCGGCGCCACCGCGGCTGCCGTCACCTTCACCGCCGTCATTGTCATCGGCCCCACCACCGACCACGATGCAGCTGTGGTCAACAGCAAACCCACACTTCCACGGCCGCCACGCACCGGCTTAATCCACATACACAGTGCAGCCCACCTCACAGGGCTTCTCAGTATATTTGGGGAAACAGGAAGTTCTTATTTGAAGGCAGCTGTTTCAAGGAAGTAGAAGTGGGAGGAGGATGTGTGGCCAGAGGCTAGAAGACGTAGAGCCCCCTGGGCGGGAGGATCAGGGAAGGCTTCCAGGAGGAGGCAAGCTAGAGCTGACTAGGACTGAACTGCGCATAGGGCTGGCAGGGCCCAGAGGTCCAGGAGGAGCCTGGATGGACACTTGGGATGCAGTGTGGCTAGAGCGGGCATGCCCTGATGCCAGTCTTGTGGCATGAGAACGGGTGGTGGGACTTTGCGCAGTAACCGCCGAGAGCATCCTGCAGCCTGCAGTTCAGAGGGCCAGGCCTGCCCCTGCCCCGCCCTCCCCCTGCAGGCTCCCCCACCACTCTGGACACCATTCCCTGGCACGGCGGTAGGGCGAGGCCACTGCCCCAACTCTCACTGTGGCCCTGTTCTCCCCGGAGGTGGTGCTGTACAGCATGAAGGAAGAGCTGGCCTCCACGAAGTCCCAACATTCCATGCTGGACCTGTTCCGTGTGCCCATCCTCCGCCTGAGAACTATGTATTTAGCCATAGCAAGGTATCCCTATCATGGCTCCTGTGGGGGAGGGAGCAGGGAGGCTGGGTGGGCGGAGCCCCTGGTAGCCTTGTGGGGTGCATTTCTGGCTGGGGCAGGCAGCTCCCCCAGGAGGACGTGGTCTGGAGCTGGCTGGGACAGGAAGCCAGCTGGAGGGTAGGGCTGGGTCACGCCTTGCCCGAGAGCTAAACACCCAGCAGTGGCTGGAGAGGACCACTGTGTGGCAGCCTGGGACACACCCCAATGGCCACACTCCCGGAGGGCTAAGTGTGTGGGACCACCTGCTTACCCCTCTGAGCAACCCCACGCGGTAAGTTCATTTACTCCCCTACGTACAGACAGGGCCCAGCAGGGCCAGTAACTTGCCCAAGATGATGAGCAGGCATCTGAACCCAGGCTAAGCTAACTCTTCCCCCAGATGTCACCTGCCAGGCCCCACATGGAGCATGGAATCCTCACCCCACCCCTGGGGGCCCTGTCCTGGCGCCCAAGGGCTCCCAGGACCAAGAAAAGGCTTCTTAATAAAATGAATGCACTTAAAGTGACTTCCAAAAGAACATACTGAAAAGCAAGAATCAGATTTGATTGGGACTTATCTTGAAATAAAACTGACGATTAGGAAAACATTTATTTTATGCTATGCTTAACCACATACGGGTTATAACGGCAAACAGTTGCTACATCTTAGAACAGAGGAATGCTTGTGGGGTTTGGGGGTTTTTTTTTTTTGACTTAAGTTTCTGACAAATTAGAAGGAGCGCCCCCTGCCGGGAACATCCAGGGTCATTCTTCCCACCGCCTTTGAGGCTTCCTGGGTTCTCTCTGGGGCGGCTCTGCATCCTTTGTAATTCAAATCGCAGGCTGTGAGGCAGCTAACCCACTGAGTTTTCTTATCTTCGGCTGTTAACCCAGTGGATGCCAGCTGGGACTCTAGACCCCGGCGCGTCAGCCTCTGCCACAGTCCCTGTCACCTTCACAGAGTTCAGGAAGCACTGTGGTTTCTGCCAGGACTCAGCTTGACTCTGGGGGCGTTGGTGACGGATGTCACTGAGGGCAGCCGCCAGGCGACGCTGCGGGGGGGCTGGGCTGAGCGTCCCAGGTGAGGCTGGGATGCGGACGGATTTGAAAAATGGTGGAGAAGAACTTCATTTAATGGATCCTGATTTCATCTCTGAACGGTGGACATTTAGGTACCATCAATTTGTCTGCTCGGGACCCCGTGGCTGGGGTCCTCAGGAAGCAGACTAAGGTGGAGGTCAGTGGGCAAGAAGTTCCCTGGAGAGGGCTCTTGAGATCAACTCCTGGGGCGGGGGGGGGGGGGAAGGGGGGGGAAGCAGGAAGGGGCAGGGGAGGAGTCCTATGAAGCATTCACAGCAAAGCTCCAGCCCACCCTGAGGAGCTGGGAGCTGGGTGGCCCTTCTGAGTAGTTCCTGTGGCCATGTAGGCCTGTCATGGAGTGCTCTCCTCAGCTGAGGGGCAGACCCCCCAAGGGGCTTAGAATAAGCCTTTCTACCCTGAAGGAGAGACAGCTCAGCCCAGCATCCTCCACAGACTCCATTCTGTCATGAATCCCATCTTTCAAGACAAAGAAGCCAGCATCCAGAGAGGGGTGGAGACCAGCCCTGGTTCTGGCTCTGGCCGAGCCAGACATGGTTTTGAAAACAAAGCCAGAGAACTGAGCTGCAACCCAGAGCCCCCCGCCCCCCCCCCCCCGGCCCCCGCTGCCAGGCGGGTCAGGCCATGGGTCGTGGCCTCCGCCCAAGGCCCTTTTCTGGGACAGCCCGACCCACTTTTAACAGGCTTCCCAGGCTGATGCAGCGGCAAGCTCAGGGTTGGCTATGTCCTGCTGGGGCATTTTATGTGGACCGGGAGCCGCAGGCATGCCCGGCCCCTGTGGGGCAGAGATCTGACCTCTGGCCTTGCCCTGCAGCGTCTGCATCTTGATCTCCTACTACGGGCTGATGTTGGACCTGCAGAGCCTGGGGAACGACATCTTCCTGCTCCAGGTCCTCTTCGGGACTGTGGACGTCCTGGGCCGGTCCACCTGCAGCTTCTTGCTCAGGTTCTTTGGCTGCCGCAAGGCCCTGACCACCTTCACGGCCGCGGCTGGCCTCTGCATCCTGGCCAACGTTCTGGTCCCACAAGGTGAAGCCAGGGCTGAGGGAGAGGGAGGCTGAGAGACTGGCGGCTTGGGGCCTTTGCTTCCCTGCCCACCCCACTGCACTCGCCACCCTGGCCTCCTCCCCTCCCCTGGCCCCAAGGACAGGTGGCCCCTTGTCCCAGCTCTGCTAAATCTGTTAGCATCACAACCTCTGCCTCGTCATCTCAGGAGTCCAAACCCCAAAGAGTCTCTGCCCATTTTCCTGAGGAAATTGAGGTTCGGAGTGGGAGAGTCATGTGCCCAAGATCCCTGAGCTGGCGAGTGACAGGGCCAGGGCTTGGACCAGACTGCAGGGCTGGAGGCTGGAGCCTGCAGCGGAAGATCTGGAAGGCTGAGACCGGCCTTAGGTGGCTGAAAGTGAGGCGGGGAAGGCGCCCAGCTGAGTGCGAGTGGCGTTTTCTTCCCAGAAGCAAGAGGCTTCCTGTGTGGGGCGGCTGCCAAGGGCCTTTGTCTTACTCCTTTCTCTCTGAAGGAGGCTGTAACGCCCTAGAGAGCCTCTCCAAGGCCCTTTTATTGTTTAAGGCGGAGGCTGGGGAAAAGGCAAGGAAGTTGGAGTGTGACCTGGACCTTGGCCTCCTTGTGAGGGATCCTGCCATCCACCCACGACTTTCTGTGAATGCCGGGGGTCCCCACAGGCAGGCTGAGGGGCAGGAAGAAGGCTCCTGAGCACCCCAGGGCTGCTGCTGCGGGCCTAGGCCCAGCACAACCCTCTCCCTCATGGGTAGGGGGGTTCCCTCAGGACCCAAGGAGCCCCGAACAGCTACACTGCAGGAGGCAGGCCTCCAGGACTACCTTCCGCTGCCCCCACGCTCACCCATCCCAGCCCTGGATGGGGTCTTGCCCTTCCCCACCGCACCTTACCCCCAACCCCGCCACCTGCCCGCCTGGCACTGCCTGAGATCTGCTTTCAGCTCAAGGAAGCTGTGGGGGGACCCAGCCCTCCACAACGGGCTGGCTGGAGACCCTCTCAGCATCTCCTACTCTTGCCATTTCCTCTGCCCAGACTTACAGACCCTGCGTCTGGTCTTCGCCGTGCTGGGAAAAGGATGTTTAGGCGTGAGCTCAACCATCTTAATTGTCTACAAGTCTGGGCTCTTCCCAACGTCACAGCGGTAGGCTGGGCTGCAGGCTGAGCCTGGGAGGGGCTGTCAGACCCTGGGGCGGGAGAGGAAGGGGCTCCCCTGGGAGGGCCAGTGGGGAGGTCCAGGAGGGGTAGGCATCTGAAATATGCAGTAGAGGGAACAGGGGACCCAGCTGTCAACATGGAACTGAGCACGTGGCCCAGCTTCTTTCCCCCGAAGGCCACATCAGCCACCCCCCGCCCCCGACACACACACAAAAACAGCCCTCCCTGAGAGCCCAGCCTGAAGGTGGCCGTCCCGGGAGGCCCCTAGTGGCTTCTGGGCCTGTGGCTGGACACCTCTCTTACACAGACCCTCTGCCCAGGCACTCTCATAAGAACCCTGGTGAGGAAACAGAGAGCTCTCTGGGGGGCTGTGGGGACCCCCGCTTGCTCCCCACTGCCCCTCCCCGTCCCAGCGGAGTTACTTGTGCATAACCCAAGGACTCCGTGGGACGCAGGTGGAAAACCAGTGGCCTCGAGTCAGACTCACTACCCTCGCTTTGGACGGTTGGATAAACTGAGGCTCAAGGACTCAGTGTGGAAGGACTTGCTGATCAGAAGGGCAGGCGAGGACCCCAGCTCCCCCGAGGGCTAGCCCAGCGCTTCCCCTCTCATGGCTCTCACCCACTCACCCGCGTGTCCTTCCTCTCGTGGCCTTCCTTTCGTTTCCCTTTCCTTTCCTTTCCTTTCCTTTCCTTTCCTTTCCTTTCCTTTCCTTTCCTGTCCTGTCCTGTCCTGTCCTGTCCTGTCCTGTCCTGTCCTGTCCTGTCCTGTGCGCGTATTGATTCTGTTGATGTTGTATAGAAAGCCCAAGCTGGGAACTCCCAGCAGGAGCCCCGAGGCAAGCTTCCCAATGACCTAAGACCAGGGAAAGTGGGCCCGTCCCTAGAGAGTTCCCGAGAAGGACGCTAGGTGTTCTTGGGGAGCAGAGGCCCCTGGATGGGGGGTCTAGGTGGGCTCTTGCGGAGGAGGCAGTGTGAGGGGACACCTTGAGGGGGGCAACCCCCTCAGCCCAGCTTTCCTCCCCCGGCATCTCCTGTCCGCCCCCCCCCCCCACTGTAAGGTTCCCCCCACTGAGTGCCAGCGGTGACCGGGGCTTGGGCCATCCCCTCCTCCCACAGGATGGTGGCAGACGGCTTCCTGCAGTCGGTAGGTCGGCTGGGGGCTGTGATAGGCCCTCTGATCAGGATGACCCGTCAGGCCGTGCCCCTGCTGCCGCCCATCATCTACGGCGCTGCCGCCATCATCGCCGGCCTTGCAATCCTCTTCCTCCCAGAAACCCAGGGCTTTCCGCTCCCCGACACTATCCAAGACCTGGAAAACCAGTGAGTGACCCCCGGCCACCCGGGGGTGGAAACGGGCTTCCTCTCATGCCAGGATGTAGCCCACGGGTCAGGGCGACATGCTGGGCGGAGAGGGCAGGAGCCGGGCTGGGCTTGGCATCGTGACGGCGCTGGCGGCTCGAGTTCGCTCAGAGTTCCTGACCCCACGCTCGGGGCAGCGGCACAGAGGGTGGCGAGCCTTGTGTTCCTGAAACCATTTAGTCTTGACGACAACCGTGCCAGGGGGAGACTATTGCTCTCCGCATTGATGGAAGCCTCAGAGAGACGAAGCGACTTACTTTTTGGAGGCCTCACGAGTAGAAGGCCATCAGACCTTAGGCGGGACAATGTAATGGCTACGAGCCCAGCTCTGCAGCCAGACCACCTGGGACTGAGTCCCTACCGGTGTGGGCACGTTACTTACCTCTTTCAAAAACCAACACGAAAGAGAGACAGCCTCGCCACCCTAGTGAACCATTCCCACCGAGAACTCCAGGCGCATACGCAGCCACAGGGGAGCAAGTTCTTCCAGCCCCTCCAGGAGGGAATCACGCTCCCCCCTCACGTTCTTTGAGACGACAGAAACGAGGGAACATTCCTCGGCTTTAGTTTACAGCCAGAATCATCTCTATGCTTCTGCTTCCTCGTTTGTAAAATGAGCGTAACAACAGCAGCAGCAGCAGCAAAAAAAATCCAGCCCGGCTCAGCGTTGTTTGGGGTTGAAGTGAGTAATTATAGGGAAGCACCAAGGACAGTGCCTGCCCCCCCCGCGAGGGCTGTCAGCCTCGCTGCTGTGTCTGGGGCGAGCTGCTTGCGGGGACCCCTCACGCTGAGCAGGAGCCAAGGTCATGGTCATAGTAATGACAACAGCTAGTGCCTAGCGAGCATCTTATTTAACCCAAACAATAACTCCGCAAAGTGCTGTTCCGTCCGATTTCACTGTCAAGGCAATGGAGACACAGAGGTTATGCAACTTGCCTCAGGACACCCAGTCCGAGAAGCAAGGATGCTGGGTGCTTAATTCCCTCTTTCACTTAATTCACTTTCGTCGTGCGCCTGCTGTGTTTCAGGCACTGTCCTATGCTTTGGGTACCCAGTAATCCCATCGAGTTCACACTCCCAGGAGACTCGATCCCTGGTTCTGCCCTCCAAACGCGTAGCCACGTCCCCGCACCTCACTGCTCTCTCTGTTGATTATTCTAGATTGGCAGCGACCAGGCACAACCGGCAAGAGGTGGTCATTATAGAAAGCACCTGGTTCTAGAAACTCCGCCTGCGTGGAGCCCCTTTGGCCAAAGATCCCTGAGAAGGGAATTGGTGCGTCTGCGATCAGAGGAAAGAGTGATTTGGGCAGCCTTGAGGGTTTGGCATGGCGGGGGCCAGGCAGCTGTGGCTGAGTGGGCGGTGTGGCCGTCTGTCACGCTGCCTACCCTGGTCAGACTCCCTGCCTGGCTCAGCCCACGGGCGCCTGCCTGGCTGCCCTCAGGCCCGCTTCCTGAACGACATGGGTCCCCTCTCTTCCCTGCCAGGCTCCCATCTTTTTGCCTTCACTCAGGCCCCCGGCCCCCGCTTCACAGAACCTCTCTCTGCAAATTTTTCACCTCTGAACTTCCAGAATGGATCGTAGGATGGACAACGGCAGGGTCTAGACAGACCTGGGTTCCAATCTCTCCTTCATCACTTACAGAGTCCTCATCTGTGAAATAGGAATGAACGTGGAGCCTACCTCCCAGGGTGGGTGACAGGGCTAATGGGTCTTAGCACAGACCAGAGTCCAACCAATAGAACAGAGCTGCCAGGTATGGGTGTCCAGGTCGGGCCCTGCCCCAAGGGACCCACTCCAGAGCCACGTGGGAGCTGGAATCCAGGCTAGCTTTCCATTTCAGGAAAGGGTTTTTTAAAATTGCCTCCTGTTTACCCGTCTGGGGAGGAAGGGCTTCCTACCCTGAGGTTACAGAGACGGCCTCACGCAGGACACTTGACACTGCGCGGATGAGCTGGACTGCACTTTATCCAGCACACGCACTCACGGGCGGGGGGCGGGGCTACGGGCGGAGCCGGCACCGCATAGCATGCGGGGTCACTGGAGGTGTGCTCAGGGGCAGTGACGCACCAACGCCTGAGGGAGGAGCCTTTGCAGGGTCAAGAGGACGGGGCGCCCCCTGGCTCCCATGGGGAGACGTGATGGGCTTATTTAAACGATTCCACTGGTTGGCAGGAAACCAAAACACACTGCTCAGGGTTAATAGGCACTGTGCCTGGTCCCCTTGACAAGAAGTGTTGTTTGGCTGGGAGACCTCACCCACAGGAGCAGAAACTTGAGGTTGGACCATTGGAGACTCTCCTGGCATCCCCAGGTGTCCAGGAGCCCATAATATTTGACCTTAGTTTTAGGCAGGCCTCATACCAAGAGGCACTTTTTGTTATTTGTCTGTCCCGAGGGGTCGCCTTTCCCTAATTCCTGCAGAGACCCTCCCTGTGCTCCCAGCAGTCAGAACGATGGCATCGGTGAGGCTAACCACCTGTCTGAGAGGCGAGGAAACTGAAGCCCAGAGAGGCTGAGTGGCACACTCAGATGCACATGGTACACCCTGGCCTTAGGATCTTTCCAGAACACCAGGCTCCTTGCCCGCACCTACGCTCCTCTGTGCCCTGTCACAAAATTATAGCCTTCCCCGAGATCCAGATGCTGTAGACAACTGCCCGCTCTGCTTGGACAACGTAGAGAAAGTGCAGTCCAAGTTTCCCCATGTCGGGCACCCCAGTTCTCCTCTCTCACCTCTGATGCACACCAGGCCAAGTAAACACAACTAAAAACAAGTCCTCTGGCTGCTTAAAACCCTCTGGTGTTTTGTGATACAACGCATACATTCCCCGCCACCAACGGGCCCCTATGGGTACCCCAGCCTTCCTTCACATGAAATAAATTTAAAAGGATTCAAATCACTCAAAGTATGTTCTTAAATCATCATGGAATTAAATTAGAAAACAGAGAAATATCTAGAAAATGCTTTCAAACTAAAGAACACACTTCTAAATGACCCATAGGTCAGAGAAGAAATCGCAAAGAAAATTAGAAAATATTTTGGACTGGGTGAAAACAACTCTAAATAACATACCAGTTTGTGGGATGAAGCTAAAGCAATAATTAAAGGAAAATGTATATCATTAAATGCCTACATGAGTAAAGAAGGAAGTCTCAAATCACTTAACAAAAGCATGGGAAAAAAGTGATACCCAGGGATAAATTCAACAAAATAAACGCAAGACCCATAAACTGAAAACTATAAAATATTGTTGAGAGTAAAGATTACCTAAATAAATGGGGAGATATACCATATTCATGGATTGCAAGACTATGTTGTCAAATGTCAATTCTCCACAAATTAATTTACAGATTCAATGCAATCCCAGTCAAATGCCAGCAGGGTTTTTTTTTTTTTTTCATATTAATTGATAAGCTTATCCTGAAGTTTATGGATCGGCCAAATCGATTCTGAAAAAGAAAAAGTAGGACAACTTTTGTTTGATATAATGGAATTGAGAGTTCAGAAATAGAGCCACGTATATAAAGTTAATTGATTTTCAACCAAAGTGCCAAATCAATTAAATGGGGAAAAGATAATCTTTCAACAAATGATGTTGGAACAATTGGATAGCCATATGAAAAAAAAGGAAGGAAAGAAGGAGAAAAGAAGGAAGGAAGGAAGGAAAAGAAACGCAGCCCTAACTCACACCATATACAAAAATTAACTTTAAATGTATCATAGACCTAAATGTAAAAGCTAAAATTGCAAAACTTTTAGAAGAAAACAGGAGAAAACCTTAGCAACCTTGGGTTTGGCAAAGATTACTTAAATAGGACACAAAAATATGAACAAAAATGGAAAAGCAAGCCACAAACTTGGAAAACAATAATTGAAAACTCTGTATCTGACAAAGGACTTCTGCCTAGAATATATAAAGAATATTTACCACTCAGCGATAAAATAAGACGATCCAATTTTACAAACAGGCAAATGGTTTGAACGGATACTTCACAAAAGAGGATAGATGGATGACCAACAGGCACATGAAAAGATGATCAATGTGATTAGAAAAATGCTAATTAAAATCACAACAAAATGTTGCCGCGCTCCCACTCGAACGGCAACAAGTTCAAAGGACCAAGTGTTGACGGGAACGTGGAGCAACCGTGGGACTGCAAAACAGTATGAGGCTTCGGAAGACAGTGGGATGGTTTCTTAAAAAGCTATACGTAGGCTGACCACGGTACCGTCCGACCCGGCCATTCTGCTTCTAGGTATTTATTAAAGGAACGGGAGCGTGTGCCGTACAAAGACTTGCACGCGTGTGTTCGTCGCAGCTCCATCTGCAATTCGCGAAAGCTGGAACCACCCCCGATGTCAATCCGCAGGTGAGCGGGTAAACAAATCTCGGTCTATCTGTGCAATTTACATAACATTCATATGTTTGCATAAAATCTAGAAAATGCAGACTACAGCAGACTGAGGCAGATCAGTGGTTGTCCGCCACCCGGGTCGGGGGGGGCGGGGAGGGGGGTGGCGGGAAGCAGGGATTTCAAAGGCGAGACGGGGGAACTTCGCGGCGGTGGCGGAGTAGAGGAGTCGGGCATCTTGATGACGGAGACGGCTTCGCAGGTGTGAACGTATGTCGAATCCCACTAAATTACACGCTTCAATATGTGCAGTCGATTTTCCTCCGGAAAACCGTAGCCAGATTTAAACGTAATGATTAAACAATGCCCATGTGCTTACGAATAGAGCCTCGCCAGTTCGTGGAAGCCCCCGTGTGGGCGCCCCACCCAGGCCGACCGCTGCCCCCCATCCTCCCGTTTTCCTCATTAATGGAAAACTTGCACATCCCTCGACGACACGCTCCTAGTGACGCCAGCGCGGAATCGCCACTTCCTTCTTCCGACCCCGGATCACGTATTTGCGACGCACCCTTATTGTCGATGCCTGTGGCCGTGCTTTGCTCCTTTTCAACCCTTTACACGTTTCTTAAGCTTGAAAGCCAGCCTGGAGCCACACGGCTTGGTGGGGGACAGCTCCCAGCACAGTCCCCCCTGCCACATGTGCTCTGCAGGAGGCCAGTACAGCCCGTGGGCATGAGTGTGGGGACAAGAGGTCACACAAGTGGCCGGGCCAGGTCGCCGAGGCCCGTGGTCTGTTCTAAGTGAGAAGAGGTTGAGCGAGGCTCGATGCGACTCGACTTGGGGGTGGCGGGAGGCTGGAGGGGCCACATGCCCTCCTGGGTCCCCAAGGAGGTGTCTCATGGGGCACCGTGGTTTTCCAGCCGGTGATACATAGCATGTGCCGTCCCAAGAGCTGAGAATGGACTTCCTCTCACGAATGCAACTGCCCTGGCTCAGGAAAACCCCTCGGCCGGGCCACACGGGGAAGGCGAGAGGACGGAAGGGGCCGACCCCTGGGGAGAGAAGGTGGGCGGGGGCTGCCTGGTGACCCCAGAGGCCCGAGGCAGCCGCAAGTGAAGCTGTCCAGTTCCGTCGGGCATGGCTACTCCTGTGGCTGCAGCAAACGCGCCCTCTCTCTCCCCGAACCTTGAGGACGTAGGCAAATGCTGCACGTGTGTGTGCGCACAGGCACGCGTACATGTGTGTACATGCATGCATGTAAACACCCATGCGTGTCTGTGTAAATAAAGGTTTCCAGGTTACGGATCCACACAGGATAGAATACAGAAGAGTCACAAGCCCCATGGCAGGCGGGCTCCTGTGGGGACCGGAGGTAACCAGGAGCCAGGAAGCCCCACTCTCCGCCTCCTCCCCAAATCCTCCTGCATTTCGCTCAGACAGCGTGGTGGATGGGGAGTGAGCCCGAAGGCCCAGCCCCGCGACATCCACATTACTGGTGTTTTTGCTCAAAAAATAAAGAGTTCTTTGTTAAAACCACCAAGCGAACATTAGCCGTGTGTGGAAAGATGAATTGCATTTTGATCCTGATTTACATTAGTCTCACACCGTGCCGTACAGTTTGGCACTTGTCCTTCAAACGACATCTGTCCCTGCTGATCTGACCCTGCCAGACCCTGCCATCCCCCTCCCCCGCTCCCATAATTTCTTCTCAAGTCAGCCGCCAGGGGTTCTCCAGTGTCTCCCACAGTCCTCGCTAATAAACGATGATGATGATGATGATAACATTGATATTAGCCATTCACTGCTTGCCAGGGACCGTCCTAAGTCACATACATAATAAACCCATTCAGTCCTCACAAGAGCTTTATAATAAGATCAGGATTATTATCGTCCCTCTTATACAGGAAGCCGTAGCACAGAGAGGTTAAGCACCTCTCCCGAAGGCACACAGCTTGGAACGCATAACCCTCGGGCCACCCCGCCTCTCCTTTCAGGGAAATCGTGGGTTCATTACAACCGCCGCTACCCTGATCTCAGGCTGTGTGCTTCTCATCCACAGAAGCAGAAAAGAAAGCTCCTGGTCGCAGTGTGTTTGCATGCTGCTGCCCAAATCCCGCCACTGTGTTTTCCGGTAAAGCAAGAGGGATTTTGCAAAAATCCATGTCATGCCTTCCCAGGCTTGTCCTTGCATCCACGTAAAATCTCTCCTCTTAACGATAGGTTGCAACTCACAAAACCAAAAAGGGACCTCTTTCTGCAGAGGACTGGGCGCGCCTGAGAGTACGGCGCGACCAGCATATGCCTCGTTCAGTAAGGATGCTGGGATCGTCAGGGAAAGGCCGAGAACCGTGGGGACCAGCAGCTGGGCCTGGACCCCCGGAAGAGGGACCCTGAGGCGCAGGCCCCAGAGAAATGGCATGGGGGCTGGGGGCTGGGGCAGTATTTGCACTCGTCCTTGTTAAAATGTGCCAGCTGCTTGCTGCCCGCTGTGGGCAAGACCCTCGCGGAGCGGGGCAAGGTTCAGCCTGCTGGAGCGGCTCACCCTCTGACGAGCCTGGTTCTGACGGCTGGTTAACATCTCTCCATTGAATTTTAACATGAAATATCTTTTGACACAGCAAGGAGAGCAAAGTCCCTTTGGTGAAGGAAGACTAGACTCGCAGGAGCCGCCAGGCACATGAAAAGGAAGGAGCCGGAGCCTGGCTGCCCAGCGTTCTCCTTGACCTACTTAGAGCAGATTCGTTCCATGGGCCAGAGGCACCTGGGGCCAGGGGCTCCCGGGGAAGCCGAAATGCACAGCGGCTGTAGTCAGGCGGCGCAAGGGAGCCAATTAAATCAATGATATAGTCGCCCCCAAGCCTTGGCCACCTGCCTGAGATGGTGCCGAGCCAGCAGCCCAAAGCTGCCCCCTCGCCGTGCGGGCTCTGCGTGGGCAGCAGGTCCATGCAGGTGGCCGGGCCCCACCTGTTCCCAGGGGTCGGCAGGAAGACCACAGGAAGACGCATTTTGACAAAGCCTATGACTTCTCTGGAGCGATGCCAGGGAAGGAAGCAGGGTCTGCTGATGATGCCTCCTGGGTACCAGGCGGGTGCCACATGCAGTGCGGCAGAGGTAGAGATGGGAACCTCCAGAAGTTAGCTTGGGGGGCAAGGAAGGGAAGAAGGCTGCTTTTCTGTCAGGGCAAACCTTTGCCTGGGCCTTTTGGCCACACAAAGGTAAAGTTAGAATCTGGTCCAGGGGGAGAGGAGGCCGAGCAGGCAGCAGCAGGAAGTACAGAGATCTCTGCTTTGGACCCCGAGGGGCTGTGACAGAGGTTGATTCGGGGTGCCCTCCGGGGAGGTGCTAGGGGAAAGGAGCCTTGGGGTTCAAGGAAGAAAGGACATGAGGGAAGGGGCCGCTGATCTGAGGGCAGCAGGACCCTAGCGAGAGTGAAGAGGGGCCAGGTGCCGAGGCGGGAGGTCTGTCTTGCAGCTTTCGCTGGCCTCTCGGCATCCTCCTTGGCTATCAAAAGCCCTCGGCCGACCTCGGAAGTTAAAAGCATAGATATTGGAGCTGTCCTGACCTAGGCTGGAGTCCTGATTCTGTCACAGAGTAACTGTGTGACCTAGATTCACCTCTCTGAGCCTCAGTTTCCACATACGTAAAAAGGGTATAAGAATGGTATATATAATTGGAAGGGTTGTTGGAAGGATTAAATGAATTAATATAAGGAGAGAACTCAGAATCATGCCCAACATGTAATAAAGACGCAATGACCATTAGGTATAATCATCACCATCACCGTCACCATCACCGTCACTATCATCATCACAAAGCGCTGAGATACCCCTCAGCTGTTCTTTGGGAAGTTCTGAGTTGAGCCTGTGGCCACATTTGGGGCAGGCGCGTCTGGTACTGATGAGGAGGAGGGCCACTGTGTTTTCCCAGGAAGGCGGTGGCCCAGCCTTTCAGAACTTCCCAGAACAGCAGTTTGGAACAAGTAACACCCAAGAGACCACATCTTCAAAGGTTCTGGAGAAGGAGTTGGTATCAGGGGCTCTAATTGTGACCAGAGAAGGTGATGACATTCAGACAGCCCTGACTTCTTGTCCTGAACACAACGTCGCAGAGCGGGTCTATGATGCCCATTTTACACCTGAGGAAATCAATAGCCCAGGAGCCTGTATTCAAACAGAGACTATGAAACCCACATGGCCTCTCCCCTGCCCTACCTGAGCCTCGGTCTGCGTGCCAGATCTTGCTTTGGTCACGGCCAGGGACGTGATGAGTCAGAGCCGGCCCTTAGGATGCCTTGACAGAGGGAAGAGCTCCAGGCTCCTCCAGTGGGTGGGGCTGTTTGGAGGTGTGCAGGAAAGGGAGAGGGAGAAGCTTGCAGGGAGAGGTGGGTTTGGGTGGCGGCAATGGACCTCAGATAGAAGCAGCAAACGAGGAAGAGGAGGCACGGGGCCTTCCAGGAAAGTCAGTGCTTTCTGGGGCTGAGCCCCTGACCGCATGAAGAAGGCAGCAAAGCGGTGGCTTTGAGGGCGGTCTGGGTGAGGAGCGAGTGTTCAGGGCCTTGGACTTGTCTCCGAAGTGGTAGGGAGGCTGGCAGACGCCTTCCAAGGGGCAGCCCAGGGCATCCTCCCGCAGAGAACCAGCCCACGGAGATCACTGACAGGAAGAGCGGATGCTACATTAATACTGTGGCCCAGGTTCTGGGGACCCCAGAGGCATGAACGAACAGAGCTGGCTGTGGCTGCCACCTCCTTCGGCTCTCCACCTGGGTTCAGCCAGTCCTGCTGGCCACCCGGGGAGTTGGCTGAGTCATTGACAGTGGGCGCGCCTGCCGGCCTTTCTCCTGCCTGGCCCGGGACCAGAGGCAGCTGCTGTCACCATAGGACACTGGGGCTGGGAGGAATGATGATCCAGCCAGAGAGATGTCCACATGCAGCGCACCCCCAGGTCCCCCCCCCCAAAAAAAAAAACCCTACCATGTTGACAAACAGCTTGCCTGTGGCCGCTCTCAGAATCATGCATTCCACCATTACTAACACCTGACATTCCCTACGGCCGGTTCCGGGCAGGGGCGCCAAGCCTTTCTAAGGCACTTCCCTCATCTCTTTTGACCCAACTGTCACGCCTCTATTTTCCTTGACCTTCTCTCCACCCATCGCTTACCCCCCACAGTCATAATCTAGGCAGATAACTGCCCGCCACCAGGTCTCCATACCTGGGAGCAGCCTCCCACTCTATACCTGGACTAGGACAATTCTATGATGCCACGTGGCTCTGGAACGAGGTGGCCTCCCTCCCCTCTTGACCGCCGTTCCGGCCATTCCCCTGCGCCTGCGCAGCTCGGCCGCCCCATCTCTCTCTGTCACCGTCACCTGGCAACGTCTCCTCCCCGCCAAGCTCAAGTCCTCGTCCACTCCGTGCCTGGTCCGAGCAGCGGAACGTGGCTGGAGGAACAGAACTGGGCCGACTGGTCTCACTTGCTAATCGGATGCAAACACAAGTGGTACCACCTGGAACGCTCCCCGCGCCCCTGGTCCCCGCCCTCTCCTTCCGCTCTCAAGGGCCGGCCTCGCTTCTTAGTCCACCGGCCTTTCTTGTCCTCCCAACATCACATCTAAATACATACCCCTCGCCTCCTGCAGCCAGGAAGGACCCCCAAGTGCCAGATCCGCGCTCTGGATCCTATCCCCTCCCTCAATCAGGGACTCTGCTCCCGCAAATAACCCCGCTCCTGCCACCGGGGACTTACATCAACGCCAAGCAAGGTGTAGTGCCTCCCGCCTTGAGAACAGGCATCAGGCACAATCCTGCGAACCCAGGTAGCCTTCGCTTCCCCACCACAGGACAGAGCCAGCCGCCGCGTCCCCACCCGGCCTGCCGTCCAGGTGGGGCCTCGTGGCTGGTCTCACCTGTGGAGTGTGAATGGAAACCACGTGTGTCCCTTCCAGGCGAAGCTGTCACAATGCGGGTGGATTCTCCACTCCCTCTACGCCTCGCAGAGCCAGGAGGCGGAGAAACCCGCGTCCCCAGACACTGCTTGGAGGACGGCAACCCCCGCTCGAGACTCCACGCGACTGAGAACTAAACTGCTATTGCGTTTGCACCAAATGCATGTGAGTGCGGGTCTGCATCTTACGGCAACCGCCGTCGCTCTAATGAGCTCAAACCGGATCCCGTTCGGTGGCCACTTCATCATCTGTCCTGAGAGTGAAACTCCTTGAACGCGTCGTCTGTGCCCACTGTCCCCACTTCCTGACCTCCAGGTCTCCGACAGGCCCATCTGGATCCCCCACCACTCCGCAGCAAGCCTGCACGCCGTGGTCCCCGAGCCAGTCCACCTGCTCACCCAGCGGCCAGGTCCAGGCCCCGCCTCAGGCCCCCTCTCAGCGGCACTCGACCTCAGTGACTGACAGCTGGATACTCTCCTCTCCGGCTCCCGCGACATCCGCGCCGCCTGGGTCCCCACCTCACTGGCTTCGCCTGTGCTATCTCTTTTGCTGGATTCTCTTCTTCTTGAGCTCTAAAACTTGGAGACCGAAGGCTCCGTCTCAAACCTCATCTCTGCTGCGAAAAGTTACTCCCTAATAAGCTCACCCAGCCCTGGGCTTGAAACGCCTTTCGGCCCCCAGGATTGCCAAGTCTACACCCTGCACCCAGCCATCAACTCGCTCCCCGATGCCACCACCTGGGCGTCTAAGAGCCATGTCAGCCTCGTCACATCCAAAGCCAGACGGTCGACTTCCCCCTCTAACTTGCTTCTCTCCCGCCCCCCTCCTGTGTTCTAGATCTCAGTACCCCGCCCCATTCACCCACCCAACCAGAGGATCGTCTTGTTTCTCCCATCGAATCCAAAACGAATCAACATACCTCTCACTCCCTGCCCTGACGTCCTGGACCTCATCCTCGTCATCGCCCTCAGGGACCACACGACGGCCTCCCAGCCTTGAACGCTTTTCAGGAGATCTCTTTAAAACATGCCACATCACGGCATTCCTCCCCGCAAGACCCTATGAAGATCTATATATTCTGGTCCCGTAACTGCTCTGCTATCGTCTCATTGCACTCTCTCTGTCACTCACTCCACGCCAGGCAAACTGGTTTTCTTATGCCTCCCCGAGCACACCAGGCATGTGCCCACCCCAGGGCCTTTGCACGTGCTCTTCCCGCTGCCCAGAATGCTTTTTTCCCAAGGCATCTGTGTGCCTTGTTCCCTCACCTCTTCAGGCTTCTTCCAATGTCACTTCCACAGAGAGGTCTTCCCTGGCTGCTCCATCTAAATCACCCCCCATACTCTACCCCTTACGCCTTCCTGTTTCTCTTCATGGCATGATCACTACTCATCAGGATGTTATATTTGTTTATTTCTTGGCCTGTTTCCCCTCAACCCCCGGCATATCCTTCCACGGAGCCCAAGGCAAGGACTTTTCTTACTTGTTCACTGCTGCTCCCCACGTGCCAAGAGCAGTGGCTGGCACGTAATCAACACTCCGTGAAATATGCTCGGTGAATGAAGGAACGCCCATCATCAATCATAAGAGAAAAGCACACTTAATATCCTCCAAGAAATCAAAGAAATAATTCTACCACGAAACGAGAAGCGAAAGTTAAGAAACGAGAACAGGCAGTTATAAGAAGAACGAACCAATAATTTTGAAATGAAAAGCGTAAATTCTGAAATTAAAATTCCCATGGTTTAGGAAATAAGAGTCTCAGTAGAAAGACTGAAGAGCAGAACGAATTCGACTAAGGAGCAAATTTGTGAGCTGGACGCCGGGGCCGCCTGCCTCCCACCAGGAGGAGGCTGGTTCGGGTGAACTCTGGAGTGTGTTTGTAGTGTGCGATTGAGGTATTTGCTCGTTCGGCCGTTCGGTCTGTACTTCCTGAGTGCCTACAGTGTGCCAGGCGCCGCTCCGGGGGACGGGGATACAGCAGTGAACAAAATCGACCAAGTTCCCACCGAATATTCTAGTGGTGAGCAGAAAGGAGCTATGTGAGTAGAAGGTGAAGGATGCTGCTTGGTGGTAAGTGCGATGGAGAAAAGGGAAGCAGGAAGGGGGACTGGGGAGCGTCAAGGGTGGGGGCGGTGACGGTCAGATGTTGACAGCGGCGCCCCCACACCGGGCACGAGTCAGGGTCACCGTGACACCTCCTTCTCCCTCACCGTCTCCCCACCCCAAGTCTCACAGGTCACTGGGTCTTGTCAACTCTACCTCTAATGGGCACCTCGAATCCTCCCTTCTGTCCCCCATTCTGCAAACTCCAGAGGACCTCAGGGCCCTGGCGGGCGTGGGGCAGGCGGCCACACCCTGCTGCTGTTCACGGGGACCCTGCGTGAGCAAAGGTGGGACAGGAGCCAGGGCGGAGAGGCGGGCACTGCAGGGGTTCGGTCAGCCAGGCAGACAGTACAGGGGCTCTGGACTTGACGTTGAGGCCGTGGGAGGGTCCGATCCCTGCCATGGGGAGGCGGCGCCGGGTGCATGGTGCTGACTGGTACCCGGGAGGTGGCTGCTGCTACCCCGGCTTGAACGACAGGGCCAAAGGGTCGTGGGGCCGGTCGGGTGTAAGCGGTGCCAGAGGTGACGAGAACTGTTGACTGATTAGTGGGGGGCTGGTGGTGTCAAGACCAAAGACCCTGCTCCAGGCCTGCGCCCCAGGCGGGTGCGAAGCTGTTTGCAGGGAGGGGCGCGGAAGGAGGCGCCAGCTCAGGCAGGAAGGTGCAGCCGTGGAGGTAAACAGGGGTCCGTGTGACATCGGGCCGTGCCAGGCAGTCTCGTAGCCTGTGGTGAGCTTACAGGACTGTGCTCCCGTAGCCATTTGGGGGGCCTTACTGTACCTAGGCCCACCCGGCCCTAGCCCCCCAGGAAGGGCCGTGGGGTCAGGAGGGAGGCAGGAAGGGGAAAACAGGGATCCCCAGCCCAAGGGGGAGAGGCTGGAGGGAGGAAGGGCGGCTTGCCGCAGGCGGGTAGCTGAGATGGCGTGAGGGCCATACATCACAGTGCCCTTCACGGCCCACCCACTGACCGCACCACGCTGAGCCTGGGGCCTGTGGGCAGAAGGGGAGAGAGGAGCCGTAAGGCCCACACGGGCCAGGCCCTGGGCCCCCCGCCGGAGCCAGACCCTGGGGGCCACAGGCAGCGACTCCCCTCCCCCTTGCCTCCCTCTCTGCCCTGCCCCCAGTGGTGGCTGACGGAGTCGGCACGATGCCTCATCACGGCGGGCTAGAACGGGGCCAGGGGAGCTGCGGAGGGGGGCTGCCATCAACGGGAAGAGGGCAGTGGGGGACGCACTGACCGTTGAGGCGAGGCAGGGCCTGGCCTTCCCCTAGGACTGGACCCCTGGACCCTCTCCCTGACCACGCGCAGGGCCCTTGGGAGGCCAACCAAGGGCCCTGACCCCCGAAGATTAGGGTCTTAAGGAGGAGCCCTCAGCGCTGACAGCGCCGAACAACTCCCTTGCCTCCAAGGTCTTGTTCTCAGCCATGCGGCAGGAGCTGAGTGTGAGCCAGGCTCCCGCCAGCCCGGGCACCCTGCTTCCAACACCTGGACGGGGCCTCCGGCCCTGGGTCTCCATTCTGTGCTGGTAAATGCCCCTCAGCCCCACCCACCTGGGGCCCAGCCTCAGCCTCAGGCCTGCCCTCAGGCTACTGGCAACCAGGAAAGCTGGACTCAAGGACCTGGCTGGCATCCAGCAGGGGGCGTCTGCTGACTCTCCTGTGGGTCCCACCGGCCTGGGAGAGCCTGCACAACAGGGCATGGAGCTCTGACACCTCTATTAGCCGGGCCCCTGAGAGGGAGCAGCCCAGGCCAGGTGGGCTCAGGTGGCTGACAGTCAACAGAAGGGATTAATAAGGATTCATCATAATAAGGATGCTGGGAGAGCTGAAGAGCCCAGTAGGATAAGGAGGCTGTCAGAGAATTCAACGGCAGAAAGGCACATCTACCCTCGTTTGGAGGGACCAGGGAGAAGGGAGGGGTATTATCAGAGCTCATGAGCCAGGGTCACCCAGCAAAGACCGAAACCAGCCAGACTTCAGAGGGAGGGCCCGCTCGGGGTTAGCCGGAGCTGTGGGGGGACATAGCCCCCGCCAGTCAGGGCACTCAGGGAGAGGAGGGAGGAATACCCCAGCTTCTCCTCTGGTCCCACCTCCAGCCTCTTACTAGTGCCTCCCATTGGCCAAACCTAATGAGCGCACCATTGGCAAGGGAACCTGGGAAATGTAGTCTACAGAGAAAACCCCTGCCACACAGAGGTAGCAGGAGGAGGGCAGAAATGAGTCTGAGAACAAAGCCAAGGAGCAGCCGCTCCCCAGCCTGACTCCACCTGCCCTGCCTCCCGGTTTGCCTTAGGATTCACCTCCTGTGGCCTGGCCCCGGACCTGCAGGCCCTGGACAGAAACGTCTTCCTGCTCCAAGTCCTCACTGGGGCCTTTGACATCTTAGCTAAGACAGGCGCCTGGTACGGCAGGGCTCTGCGTCCTGGCCAGCTCACTGGTGCCCTGTGAGCGGGCAGGCCGGGTGCACATGGCTGTAGCCTGAGGTTCCTACCTGCCCCGGGGGGTGGGGCGGTGCTGAGCCAAGAACAGAAACCCCTTGCCCCCTCCTCAGACTATACTGGACTAGAGCAGGGGCCTGGCTAGGGAGGAGGCTGCTGGGGCATCGGGGAGAGGTAGCGGAGGCTCGCACTGGGCAGCGGGGGCAGGGACGGAGTGGAGGGGGTGGCGCCGTGAAGAACTGTAGAGGTAAAACAAGAACTCAGTGATTGGGGGGCTGTGGGGGGCTGTGGGGGGCAGGGCGGGGAAATGGACGGGGAGGTTTTTGAGGGGGCTCGCAGGGTCTGGCTGGGGGTGTCTGGGGGGGTTGGGGAGAAGACTGGGGGTGGGGTGGGGCAGAGAATGTGGCCATGAGGTCACTTAGGATGTGGGGTGTGTGTGGGGTCCTCAAGCGGAAGGTCAGGGAGCGAGCCCTCATCTGACCAGGGGTCCCGGCCACCATCCGCTACCCCCGTCTCTGTCCACAGAGACGAGGCTCCTGCGTTCAGCCCTGGCCATGCTGGGGCTCGGGGGGCTCGGGGCTGCCTTCACCTGCCTCACCGTCTACACTGGTGAGCTCTTCCCCACTGTAGTCAGGTAAGGCTGTGACTAGGCCCAAGGAGGGGCGTGCCCTGGGTGGGGTGGAGGGGTGTGTCCTTCCCCAGGCCTGGATGTCTCTCTTCCATGTGGTCTCAGGGCTGCCCAGGCGTGTCTCGGCCCAGCCTGACCCACTGGGTGGAGCAGGGCTGTGCCAGAGTGGGAGGCCAAGGCCGTGGGATGGCAGAGTGGCCCCTCACAGGTGTGCCCGTGCTGGCACGATGACCGCAATGGGCGTGGGCCAGATGTCAGCCCGAGGGGGAGCCATCCTGGGGCCTCTGCTCCGGCTGCTGGGAGCACACAGCCCCTGCTCGCCCCTGCCGGTGTGCGGGGCAGTGCAGTGCTGAGTGGCCTGGCCGCACTGCTGCTGCCCGAGACCCAGAGCTGCCCCGCACCATCCAGGACGGGAAGAGCCAGCGAGTGGACCCAGTCCCGGGACCAACCTCTCCTCCCTCCAGAGAACCCAGAACAGGATGGGTCTGGCCGCCAACCCCCATCCCTGGACAGAGGGAGACGCGGAGGCCCAGAGAGGCGCAGGACTGGCCGAGAGTCACGCAGCGCATCTTCGGGAGAGTGGGGGCCTCAGGCGGGCTCTCCCGGCTGACGGCGTGGGTTCTGCTTCCTATTCTTCATGTCACCACTCAAGGCCCAAATGACCCAACTACCCCAAGCTCCAGCTTGTGAGAGGTCAGGGGACAGGGAGCACAGCCCCACGTCAGGGGGCCAGCAGAGGGCGTGATGGCTGTCGCCGGTCCTCACTGGCCCCAGGCGCTACTGCTGGAGCCCCTCCGTGTCAGTCAGGGCTGTCACTGCCAGCCCGCCCTCCACCGCGTGCTCGGGGAGCTCAGTTATGGGCCCCCGAGAGCAGCGGCGTCTTCTGAGTCCTCCGAAAGGACGCAGGTCAGGGGTCGCTCTGCAGCTGCGGGACATAACCTCCCCGTGTAAAGAAGGGAACACATGGCACCCATGGGTGCTCTGTCTTGAAATCTGCACAGTTTTAGGCCTCCTGGGAGCCCGGGACAGGACCGTGGGAGAAGCCTCTGGTCCGCTGCAGAAGGCAGGCAAGCGAAGGCCCTGATTTCCAGAGGGCTGGGGCCACCCCTCCAGCCCAGCCTGCCTCTCAGTCCGAGGAGCCACCTTGCGCCCAGAAGGGGCAGAGGACGGTGTGATTGGCAGGAGGCTGCCCAGGGTAACCGTCACCGACCCTCCCTTACAGCTGCAAAGAGGATCAGGACCAGGCCTGAGGGCGGGGCCAGCCTGTCCACCCTGTGCAGTCCTCCTCGCTGCTCACTGCCCCTGGGACCAGAGGCCACCCTTCGCCGTGGTCAAAACCTCCCCTGCTTCTCTCACTCCAGCCCTAGGCAAACACCCACTCTGTCTCCCAGACAGGAGGCCCAGGCCACTGTCCTCACTCCGGGGGTCCAAGGCTCTGCTGAAACCACGACCTTGGCCACACTCCTGTCTCCCACGCCACCAGCCCGCGAGTTCCCAGGGTACGGGGGTGTCCCCAGCTCCCACACGGAGCCGGGTGGAGAGGCGTCGGTAGGAGGGAGATGAGAGAATAAGTAAAGGAGCAGACGGCTGCCCCTCACCCACTCAGCGACGAGCGCAGGGCCTGCGTGGGTGGGGGCTCCTTGCCGGGGGGGGGGGGGGGTGGGGTCTTTCCTGGCCCGAGTGGCTGCCCCATCCAGCCCCTGTTGTGGGCCAGGCGCCCTGGCAGGCACCTCGGGGCCTCCTCTCATTTCATCTCTTCCTTAGAGGTAGAGGTTGCCCCATTTCACAGATGAGAAAATGAAGGCGGGTGACATGCAGCCGGGGGGGCGGGGCAGCGTCAGGAGTCAAGCCCTGGTCTGCAGGTCTCCAGAGCCTGACTCCGGCCGCGACAGCCCCACCCGTCTCCAGGCCTCATGATCTGGGCGTCCAGGGGTGCTTCTCCAGGGTGGGGGCCCGCAGGGTCCACCGGCACCGCTTAAGGGGAAACGCAGTGCAGGACTCCAGCAGAACGGGGCGAGGCCTGGAGCTCCCCACCCCCACTGATGCACACGGGTCCAGGCAGGAGCCACCTGCTGCCCGGCGGGGCCCCACCAGCTGTGCACAGGTGGCCTCCAGGCCACCTGGGCCTATGCCACTGCGTCTAGGCATCTCAGCAGAGGGCAGTGCCCCTCACGCACACACACCGGTGATACGTACACACGTGTGTGCACACACAACAAGGTTAATGAGAAATCAAAGTCGCTCTTTGTCCCCGGGAGGTGGGATCACCCCCAGGCCTGGGCCTTGGGGGTTGTGTCCTTCAGCCACCTGCCTATGGCCACCCCTCAGGGAAGACCCCCAGGACCGAGGTCATCCAGCCCACCCTGGACTTTCGGTCTTGTCTGCCTGCTGCCCACCTGAGCTTCGGCCTTCTTCTTACTCTTGCTCAGCGTTCTTGGGGCTCCAGGGTGTCCAGAAGCTTCCAGAACGCAGACCCCAGGGCTGGGGAGAGATGGATTCTCCTCTCCCCCGGGGTGTCCTCCAGCTCAGAGCTGTCCCTCTACCCACATCCAGAGGGGCCTTGCTCCCAGCTTTGCCGGGGGTCACAATCTTGCAGGCCTCAGGGCCTACCTGCTTCCAAATGTCACTGCTCACTTAACTCCTCAGGGCCTGGAAGCCGGAAAGGCCCCGGGCCCTGCGGCTCTGGGGCTGCTAGGCAGTGAGTGTCATGGCCACAGCAGAGCGCTGCCCTGTGAGGGGAGAAAAGGCCTGCCTTGGCGGCAGCCACAAACCTACACTCCTCTGGGTGCTGCACATGGGGGCAGGCCTTCGCTTAGGATGCACCCTCTCTTGATGCCCACCCCAGGGAGCTCCTGACTCCAGAAGCTGCTGGAGACCCTGCAACTAAGGAGCCAAGGGGACTGGGCGCGGGAAAGAAGAATCAATCCATCGACCACTCCCATGGGCTCACCCGCCATGGTCTCAGGCAGCAAAGACAGGAAGGTGGCTGGGACCTACCTTGCTCATTCTCCTGCCCCCAGCCAGGCCTGAAGCTCACCCAGGAAAGTGTGTGGGGCGGGGCAGTAGCAGGCACTGTGGGCTCCGTATCTACCTCTATGACAAGGACACCATCCCAGAAGAGTCCCAACATTGGCTGAGCTGGTATTATGGCCCCTGGGGGCTTACATAGCCAGAGCAGGTCTTCAAGGTCAAAGTCATCAGCCAGACTTCACTGCCAGCTTCTTCCCCAAACCCTGTCCTTGGTCCCCCGAGGTGGGATCTACTGACACAACCCCCCTGCAAGTACCAACTGTCAAAGACAAATTGCCTGGAATTGCAGCCATTCCCAGGTGCTGTTCGAACCCTCTTGGGAGCGGGAGTGGGGAGGAGGGAGGGTCACTGCCAGGCCAGCCAGACCTTGAGAGCTTAGGTGCTAAATTCAACATCAGATGTACAGGACACAGGAGCTGAGACCGAGGTTACCAGCTCTTACAGATGGATAAACTGAATCAATCGGGCAGAGTCTAGGAATCTTTCCACTGACAACCATTTCTGTGGGGTGACAGGAGCTCTTAGCCCCCATGTGCAGAGAGGAGAACACCCAGTCCCACAGCCACATGGCAACAAGCAGGACCGGGGCCCGTCCTTCCAACTCCTACACTGTGCCTCTCCCTGGACCCCTGCTCTGACAGACTGTTCAAGGACATTCTAGAAAATTCTGGAGTAAGAATGTTCCTTCTCTTCTTGACAACAAAGAACCCCTGCCTGCTTGTCTTTCTTTGGACAGTGGTGATGGTGCAGGGGAACCCGAGGTAAGTCTCTGTCCCTTGGACAGAGAGCAGCAGCAGAGGACCTGGGGGGAGGCCACCACCTTCAGAGACAAGAAAGACATCCTGGCAAGACTGCCCCAAGTCAGGGCCTCTGCCAGCCTTCCACGGGGTGTTAGAGCTGACCTCAGGGCTGCTGACCTCAGGCTTCAAGACTGTGAGCAGTGGAGGAAGAAGGGGACCAGAGGTCCCCTCTCCCCAGGGTGGCTGGTTCTGGAGGGCAAGGAGAGGACAAGTCCATGGAAATCCACACCCGGGAAGCTGGCAGACCTGCTCTCCCACCCTTGACAGGAGGGAGGTCTCAAGACAAAAGCTGTATCCCAGGAGGGAGGGGAGAAGGGGGAGATGAGGCTGGCCTGGGTGGGCTCTTGCCCACATCGAACCCAAGGGCCTGGGGGGTGTTCAGGCCTAAACGTAGCCCAGCTTGTGAACTAAAAACTGCGAGAATGAGCTGGCCAGCAGCAGAGCCACCATGGACGGAAACTCTGGAAGCTGAATTGGGCAGTGAAGGGCGGTGAGCCAAGGGTGCCAGAAAGCAGAGCCTGGAGGGGAGGCAAGCTCCCCCAAACAGAAGGCAGAGGGGACCCGACTGACAGAATCGTGGCTGAGTCACGTCTCCTGTGTCCAATGGCGTCTTAACCCACCACAACCGGAAAACGCTGACCCACCCACGCTCTGCTCTCCCGAGGATGCCCGCACACTGGGGTCCTCGCCTAGAACCCCTTCTTTGTGAGTCTCTGCTCCTTGCGCCTGAGGCTTAATAGATGTGGAGCCGGTTCTCATGGTATCCGGGCCGAGGGCCCGATTAGCCCACGGAGGAGCAATTTGCCATATGGCTGTGGGACTGGGTGTCTTCCTGGGGATAAGGTGTGCTGACTCACTCCCACCAGAAGCCCCAGGAGCTGGCCACAGTTGGCCAGCGGACACGGAGGGGGCGGAGGTGGGGGTGGAGAGGGCAGGGTCTAAATCCCTAGAGATGCAGAAGGAGCAGGCTCTGGAGTTAGGCAGGACTAGGGGCAGACTTGGACTCTGTCACTGATTCACCTTGAGATCTTATTTCTGGGTGGCAAGAGCTTCACCAAGCTCTTGCCACCCAGAAATAACATCGCCTGCCCCGAGAGCTGTGACAACCCTAGGGGGTAAGATGATGCCCTTGCCTTTGGGGATTTGTCTCCCTTCAGAGAAGCTAAGGTCCTAAGGTTGGCTGACCCAACCCCGGACAGAGACCAGCCTTCGCCCACAAGTCTGGGGTCTATTTCCTGTCCCCGCCCTCAGCTGGGCGGAGACAAAGACAAGTAGCCCCAGGAGCCCAAAGCCCTGCTCCGCACGGAAAGCCTAAGGGATACTCGCCAGCTCTCTTGGGCCCCAATTCGGGCCCAGACCCCAGCCCCGAGCCAGGACCAGTGTCCCAGCATACCCCACCCAGAACAAACTGCACAGGACCTTTGGGTTTGGAAAGGTTTTTTTTTTTCTTTTCCCACACATTTCCGGGGTTGGGGTGTTTTCCAAGACTCAGACACATTTGTTAACAAAGAGAGAAAAAAAACTGGGGGAGCAGGGAGCCTGTGGGCAGAGAAGTGACCCCAGCAGTCCGCAGGTAATGCCTCACTCCCTCTCTTCCCCGCTGCCCGCACCCAACGGGCGCCCCCGGCTGCTGCTCACGGTATCTAGATTATTTGTCTTTAATATATATCTGCATTTACCTTTCCCCTCCCACCCGCCCCCCACCCCTGCTCCTCCAGCAGCTTCCCCAGCAATGCACGTCGCCCGGCGGCACACAACAGAACTGGCTTTCCTGGGCCGGAGCCCGGTCCCTGGGCGGTACCAGGCAGGCGCCTCCCCCTGGTGGGCGGAGTCGGGGCACTCGGGGGCCACCCACCGCCCCGCCCCGCCCGCCCCTCCCCATCGCTGGGCCACTCGCCCACCCTCCCGCCCTTCTCCAGCCGACTCTGGAAACCCAAAGGGAAGAAAGGGAGGGAGAAACTAGACACACACAAAAAAAGAAGTGGTAAGGAGGGTGGGGACGGGGAGACACAGCAAGCCTGGAACGGGGACTGGAGGGCTTGGAAGAGAAGGAAGGCAGGAGGGACAGAGGGAGGAAAAAGAAAAACTGGGGGAAATGAACGGGACGAGTAGCGGACACTTTACAAAACCCCCAGCCTTCCTTCCCGCCCAACCCCACCAAAATAAAACTACCCCCCTTAAAAAAATAAATCAGCCCGGGGCTGTGAGCACGTGCCCTGCCCGGGGGCGCAGAGCGGAGGGGGCCCGCCAGCCCCAGGGCTGATGGTACCGCGGCCCTGGCAGCAGGAGGAAGCGGACGATCGCGGGGTTTTCCTTTTTTTTTTTTTTTTCTTTTTCTTTGTTTTTTTGCGTTTCCTCTTCGTGAGAGAAGTCTGAGGCAGCCAAAGGAGTGGGTCCCCAGGGCCCTGGCAGGGAGAGGGCCACACCCTCCTCGCGGGCCCTCCCGGGAGGGGCGGCTGGCAGTGGGGCGCGGTGCCAGGGCCTCAGACGTAATACTCCTTGTCTTTGTTCTTCTTGGCCTTGCTGGGCGTCTTGGGGGCCGCCGGGGCCTTCTCTTTCACCACCGCCCCATTGCTCTGGGCCGAGTTACTGATGTAGTTCCGGCTCTGGTCCACCTGGTAGGAGCCCTCATCGCGGTTGCGGTACTTGTACATGGCGTAGAGGAGGATGAGGATGCAGAGCGCCGCGGCCGCCACGATGCCCACCACCATGCCCGTGGTGCTGCTGGACTCCCGGATCACCTCCACTGCGCCCGGCGGGCCCCGCTCCCCAGGCCCCGTGGGGTTGGCTGTGGGCAGATGGGGGAAGCCGGGGGCGGAGGTCACGCCGGGGCGCAACGGAGGGGGCCTCCGCGGCTCGAAGGACGTAGGGGCCCCGGGCCCCAGGGGTGGGTTCTCCAGCAGGGGCTGCAGCGGGTCTCGGTGGTTCATTTTGCCCGCTGGCAGGTTTGGGGCTGGGGCAGAGGGGGCTAGCAGCACCCCAGGGGCGCCCGTGGCCCCATCTGTCCTGAGGTTAGGCCGGGGAGCGGGTTTGCGGGGAGACAGGAGGGTGGTGCGGTCCGTGACCAGGGGAAAGGTGGTATAAAAGTCCTCGTCGTCCGTGGGGGGGAGGCTGGAGTCAAAGACCTCCCCTGATGCAAAGCCCGAGGCCTCGATGGGCTCTTCGCAGTCGCTGTCGTCCTGCTCAGCCTGGCACGGGCCCCCAGCGGGTGGGCGGCGGGCCGCGGGCGGGGGCAGGGTGTCTTGGGTGGCCCCCACGCCCGTGAGGAAGGGGTAGAAGGTGGGGGGTGGGGGCACGAAGGGGGATCGGGTGGCCACGGGAGGGGGGTCTAAGGAGTCCTCCGTGATAATGGGCAATATTAACTCTCCTCCTAGAACAAGAGAGAGAAGAGAAAAGAGAAGGCGTCAGCGAGGGCCAGGGCGCAGGCGGCCGCCACAGAGAGAGAAACAACAGCCTCACACACCCAAATCGGTTCCAATTGGCTTTGGCGGAGACTAGAGCGGGCTTCGCCCGCCCGCCAGCCGGCCGGAGCACTGCGCTTTAAGCGGGCAGCGGCTGGATGCCCTGGGCACCCCACGCGCGGGCCCTGTGGCTCTCTGGGTTTTGGTCTTTTGTTTGTCTTAAGAAACCAAAAGGAACAGAAAGGAAAGGAAATCGAAAAGAAACGGAAAGAAAAACTCTACTGGTTTAAGGCTTTAAAAACAGATACAAGAGCAGCATTTAAACAAACCTAACAACAATATCTTTTAGGGTTTTTTTTTTCTAGATATTTCTTTTTTTTTTTTTTTTTTGCTTTTGTTTTTTTTTTCTTTTGTTTTTAAAAAAGAAGATAGCATACCACGGAATTCAGGCAACTTACATCAACAAATAGGCCGTGTGATTTTAGCATGAAGAAAAAAATTACAAACAGAGCTGTGTAAGCGGGTTCTCCCGGAAAAAAAATAAGAAAAAACAACTTTTCCGCACAACGTTTCCTATCTGTTTGGTCTCTCCCTCCCTCACTCTTCTCTCCCTGGACACCTCGCTTCCTCCTAAACAGTCTCTCTCCTCCCTCGCTTGCGCCCTCTCCCCCTCGTTAAACTAACACAGCTGAGATCTGCTCAGTGCAGGCCGGCGGTGAGGGGCTGTCAGCAGCTGGTGTCGGCATGTGGGGCGGAGGGTGGCCGGTGGGAAGGAGGGCTTGGGGAAGAGGGACGTGACCTGGCAATTGCCACATGGGTAGAGGACTTGGGAGGAGATGGTGTGGAGAGGAGCTTTGCAAGTCGGCCGTGTGGGGAAGAGAGATTGAAAGTGGGAGGTGACAAGGTCCGTGAGGAAGGGCGGGCAAGGAGGAGACAGACACATTGTCCTCCAGGACTGTGGGAAGGGTGGTGAGAAGCCATGTAGAGGCAGGGAGGTGAGGAGGGGCAGGGAGTGAGTGAGGGAAGTGGGCAGGGGCATGTCCCTGAGCTAGCCCTGACTCCCCAACTTTCTCTTTTTTCACCCTCCACCTCTGACCCCCACTGACTTCCCCCCTCCCCCTCCCCAGAACCCCCATGGGCCGCCAAGACCTGGCCAGGGCTTGAGCGCCTCTGGCTCTCTTATTATTGTTAAAACAATAATAAAACAACGGAAAGAAGAAGAAATCAAAAAAAGAAAAAAATACATACACAGCCATCTGGGAAGGAAACACTTGCTAATATAGGGCCCAGGGGAACTAATGAGGAAGGCTTTGAGGGCTGGGGGGGAGTTAGGTCTCTTCTCTCCCTAAGTCTAATGACTGGGGTCCCCCCTGAACAGAAACTGCAAGTCCCATCAACCCCAAAGGGTGAGAACTACAACTCCCAGTTAGCCCTTGGAGGGGTGTGGACTACAATTCCCATCAGCCCTCTGGGTCAATAGCTACAACTCTCATCAGCCCACTGGGCCTCCTCTCAAACCAAAGTACCATAACCACTGGTCAAGGGTGGAAGGGAGCCGCAGTCTAGGTCTAAGAGGCTGGTGGGAGCTAGAGGCTTTCTCTCTAGCTGTCCCTCCAGCACGGCCCAAGCCTTGCCCCCATCTGAATGCTTCTCCCTGGTCTCTGCAGGGCATGCTCCTCACAGATCACACCACAAGCCCTCCAAGCCCTCCCTAGGAAGCATCCCAGGGCTCCACTGCCAGGTCCCGCCTGACCCACTGCAGCCCAGCCAGCTGCTGTGCTGCTGTTCACACACCTCTGCTGACCTTCCAGATCACAAGCTCCGGCAATCTGGCAGAGTCGTCCTTGGCCTCATGAGCCAACCCCAGCCAAAATCTTGTTATTGAACTTGCAGCTTTGCTGGACTCCTCAGGCTGTTCTTCCCAACAAACTCCAATCTCCCAATGGGTGGGGACTCACCTGAACCCCAGACTGAAGTCCAGGGCCCCTGGCCCTCCAGGGGCTCAGCCACACTGAAAAACTTGGCCAAGAGCAGAGAAGCATGTTTTGTGGAGCTGGGACCACCCAACCTAGCTTTTTATGGAAGAGAATGCTGAGGCCAGGGGCAGGCAGGACTTCCCAGGGTCACCAGGTATCAAGCTAGGTGAACAAACGGGCTAGCCGGTCCCTCTGTGGCTCTTGATGGCTGGGGAAGGGCTGAGTCTCACCAGGAGCCCGGAAAGGCCTGACTCATCTTCCCCATGCCTGCAGTAACCTGCCAGGCAGCTTCTCTTACCTTAACCTGGGAGGCCATGGACGTGTTGCCATTAATTCCTGTGTGACTGTGGGCAAGTTTCACTCTCTGGGTCTCAATTTCCTCATCTACAAAATTAGGGTATTGGGCTCCAGGCCCAGGGTGAGGCCAAGGCCTGGCTCTCATGGATCAATGAACACAATTTGCCCTCCCATTCCCACATGAGCTTATACCCACCAAGCATGGCCCAGCACCCTGGTCTCTGGGTAAGGGACAAACTCAGCTCTCAGCGATGGGGAGGAGCCTAGCAGCCCTTTGCATGGTATTATCCTGGTCCCAATTACAGTACGGCTCCCCTCCCTGCATAGGCCCGAAACACATCTGGGGTCCTCACTGCTAGCCCACGCCATCTGCCTCTTCCTAACCTTTGTCTTCTGCTCAGAACACCTTCTCCCTGCTGGTATCTCACTCATCCTTTGAATCTAGCTAAATAGCTCCTCTTCCAGGAAGACTAAGTTTGGAATCACTGCCAAGAAAGGCCTAAGGCCCATCTGTCTGTCTCCCAAGCACCCAGCATTGGGCCTGGCACAGAGCGGGGATTCATTGTGTTTTAACTGGGGAAGGGAAGACATACTCATCAAGCATTTCCTCTGAGGAGGGGGGTGAAAGCTCCTCTTACAGGCTAGAGCAGCTGGGTTCTAAACATCCTTCCTCCTTCCCACTCCCCCACCCCACCCCGTCGGGCAGCAGGCACTTGCTTGCTCCACGGGCCCAGCTCTTACCCACATCTCAGCCTGGGCTACCAGTTACTCCTAGAAACTTCAGAATCAAGGCTTTTCTTAGGTAGGCTTGTGGCCCTCAACCAGCTGGCCATAGCTAGGGCCCCAGCAGAATGCCATACCCAGGGCATAGGACCAGGAGGCCCTTGCTGGAGACTTATCATGCCCAGGAGGGGCTGATCAGGCTGCTAAGGACACAGACCTTGGCTCCCTATCCTCTTTCTCACTCCCGGCTAGAACAGAGCGTGTGGGGGCTTCAGGCCTTGGACTGCAGACAATCCTGCCTGGCCTGAGACCCCCACAACCATTTTGCCTCAACTTGCTGGTATTTTATTTCCTTGAGACACACAGGTTCCCAGGTTCCACCTGTGCAGTCTCCCCTAGCCTCCAGAATCCTCCCAGGCCTGGTCTATTGACCTGTTGCCCCTGCCCTTTAACCCCAGCTTCTTCTTGGTTTCTATATATTGGGTATCAGCCTGGGCCATGCTTTTCTGGGGGCTTTCCCTGGGCCTTCATCTGCCCACTTTGATAGCGCCTCCTGAGGGCGTCCAGCCCTCATCCGCGTCCCCCACACTGCCACCACTGCCCCTTGGTGCCCCCTGCTCGTGGCCCTGCACATCAGCATCCGACTCCAGCACCACTTCCTCCCCACACCCCTCACCAAAATATCTCCACATGATCACGAGCTATGGTGACCCCACGCTGACTTCCTTCCTCGAGGCTCACTCGAGCTGGCTTGGCCTCTGTGGTGGACAAGTCACATACGACATGGGTTCTGGGTTTCCCTGGGGTCATACACTGGTCCAGGAATGATCAGGCATGCTGGCCCTGGTGAGAATCTAGCAGGGTCTGGAGGAGGGGTGGACCCCTTAGAGACTCCTCACTGTTAAAGTCCAACTAGGGTCACCCTTCCCGCTCAGCATTTGGGGGTACAGACTCATGAAGATGCTGGTGCCTGGGACTCTGGGTCCAGCTCCATATCAAGGGCATACATTGGGATGGTGTGCACCTGGGAGTCTGATAAGGACCCTAAGCAGCCTCCCTCCCCTCCCCGACTTCAGGCAGCAGCACTTGGGAAATACAGGTGCACTTATCACAGATGACACCCACCCTCTGTTCAGAAACTGAATTTCAGTGTATGTTTGTCTCACCTACTAGAGAGAATTCTATTCTGGCCAAGGACACCACCAGCCATTCCTGAGCATCCCTTCTCCCCCAGTTCCCTGCCTGTGGCAGCGACTGGCCCACTAAGCTGAGCCCTTTCCGCCTTGAGGGAACAAAAGACTGCTGATTAGAAATCTACGCCAGAACCCCATTCTCACCCAAACAAAATGCGCCCACCCCACAAAGGGGTGTCTAGAACTGAGGCCTGAAGCAAGAAGGTCACTAGCCCACAGGGCATTTCAAGTAGATTGGAAGAAGAGCAGCTTCTTGATGTGGCCACAGCTCTGCAGGCACACGACCTGGTCAACAGCATCTCCGTGCACAACCGGGGAAAGTTATCCTGTCCTCCTGGTGGACACGGCCCCACCCCAGGGCCCGGGACACGTGGCTTAGCAAGCAGGGCACTGGCTAGATTTCAGCCCTTACTCACCTGTTCCAACAGAGAGCTTGTGCGACTGTGTGCAGTGATCTGGAGGACGGTGCCCCTCGCCCCTCCCCCACCCCCTCCACAAACGCCAGCACAGCAAGGGCGGAGTCGAGGCCAGAGATGGAGGCACTCGTGTGTGCACGTGTGCAGGAACACACCCTCTGAGGGTCTGTTTCTGTGCACAGGCATGTCTCTAAGCATGTGCGTATCATCTTTTCTGAACAGACGTGTAGATGCAAGGGAACCTCTGGGCCTGAGCTCGCGTGCAGCTACGCATGCAGGGATGTGCCACTGAGAACCTGTAAACATGCCACTGTGGCTCTGAGCACACATGGTATGCTTCTGGGAACACCTTCTCCCAACTCATTTTCTCCTTCTCTTGGGCAGTGAGACTACATTTCCCAGAATCCCTTGCAATCAGGAGTGGCCATATGTCTGAGCAGAGAGCAGTACTGGCCCATGAAAGCCTCCCATCCTCCAGGTTCTTTCTTCTCCTTCCAGTGACTTTGCAAACCACATGCTGAAAATGGAGGAGCCACAAAATGGAAGGAGCCTAGATTCTCAAGGCACCCCCCGGGGGCGGAGCCACCTGCCAGTCAGGAGCACCCAGGTACGAAATCACCTGAGTGAGAAACTCCCACTGAGATTTCAGGGTTATCTGTCACAGAAGCAAATGTTCCTTACACGGATACCACACAGGAAATGGGTGTCGCGAAAGCCTGTGGCATTCGTGTGACAGTCCGAGGAAACAGATTTGGCGGCTGAACACTGGGTCCTACCCAGAAAGCGGGCCACGCTGAGGCCGAGGCACTAAGGGAACGTGCCAGGAAAGTCAGGGTGACAGTGCTGACTTTTACTTCCTGCTTTTAGTGACATATTACACGACAGAGACAGGGTCAGGCAAGAATTGGCAGGTCTGCAAACAGATAAAGGGAACGGAGAGAGCCCAGAAATACGGGGCCAGTGAGTACCCGAAGAGCCACTGCTTCCAGACCCCAAATCATGAGAGAGAAGACTGAAAACGGCTTCGAGGGACAACGGCCCAGGGACACTGCCGCCTGAACAACGGGCTCAGCCCAGCTGCAAGGGTCAGATGACGGGTATGGCCTCCTCGCCAACGGTTTCAAGACTGCCCTCAAGACAGTCGCCACTAGACTGAGAGACAGGCATGCAGGCAGAGCAACAAAGAAATGAGCGGGCTAGAGAAGTATGTCTAGGAAAGAACTCTGAGCATGGTTGCCTGTTTGAAATTTAAAACCACCTCTGGGCCCCCAAATCTGCATGAGCAGAAAGTGGGTTATCAATACTCTAGGGCCCCCAAAGAGTACATTTTCCCAACATCACTTCAGAGATGGCTCCGAAGGTTAAGGACCAGGAAGAACCTTCCAGACGGTAGCGCCAGAGGCGGGTTTAAGGACGAGACTTCGCACTGGGCGGCAGAGCCTCGCACACTGATCACCGCCCGCTAGAGGACCTGGAAGCCTCTGCGTGGCTCGTCCTTCTCTTTTTTGAATGGGAGGTGGTTTACTGTGTGGTTGTCTCCGGGCCGCCATTGTATTCTGGGTGCGTGTCGGGCTGTGGGGAGTGAAATCAATTATGCTTTTAGTTCATGGGTATCCAGACCACACATGAGTAAGCAGGAGCCAGGTCTGGACCTGCTGGAATGGGCCGCCATCTCCCAAACAGCCTCACCTTCGAGCTCACTGCCCTAACTAGGTGGGACTTTGGGGTGTCTCCCTTGGGGAGGGGTGAGTGTGCTCTGAGGGGGGGCAGGAAGGGTGGAATGGATCACTGCTAACCTAAAGACCAGACAGACCGTAGCAAAGAAACCTCTGGCTGGTCACCAAACCTGTTTCTGCTTCCCCCTGGGGACGCAGCAAGGCCATACCTTCCGGCCCTCCCGGAAGCTAAGTGGTAGCCATGTGACTGAGCTCCGAAGGGCAGTGGGCAGGAGAGACATGCACCTCTCCCTGCCAGGCCTGGCCCGTGAAACCTTCCCCTTCGCGACCTTCCCTGTTCACCCCACGCCACCGCGACCTAGGAAGTCGCCCTGCACAGGTGGCGCGGCTTCGAGATGGAAGGAGACGGGGCCTTGAATCAGCGCTCGGGGAAGAGCTGCCCGCCAGTCAGGAACACAGGTGTACAACTTTGCGTGGAGGAGAAATAAATTTCCGCGTGTTAAACCATGAATGGCGCATGGTTCATCTGTCATAGCAACTACTGTCACCTTCAGACACTCTGGAGTCTGAACACATCTGCATCTCTGTGACATTTACCTCTGTAAACGTGCGGGTCTGAGTGAATGCGTCCACGTGTCTGTGGAATTGAGCCTGTGGGCACCTCCGAGGGCCCCACGTGCGTGTTCCGGAGGGGACGCCTCAGGAGGGCTATACACGTGGGTGAGTGCGTGAGGCTGCTTCCGGGGGGTCCGAACCCACGCGGGCTCACGTGAATCTGAGTACGCGTGTGTGCGCCTGTGTGGGTCTGAACATGTGTGTGCTGCTCACCCATGTGTGGACGAGTCATACGTGTTACCGGGTCTGAACACTCGTCCATGGTCTGAGGGTCTGAGGATGTGTGCCCTCCCCCAGGCAGCCTCATGGGGACCTCTGAGCATGTGAGTAAGCGCACCTGCAGCTGTGAGTGCCTATGTGAGCCAGTGTAGACCAGAGAGAGAGAGAGAGAGAGTGTGTGTGTGCACACGTGTGCACATGGGCACCTCTGTGGGACTGAGCATGCGCATTCACGCCTCAAGGCATCTGGGCCCAGTGTGCATCTCTAAGCACGTGGGCATATGCACAGAAATGAGCCTCTGTAGGTCTGAGTCGGGTGGGCCCGAGGCTCTAGCACAGGCCGTTGTGGGAGGGAGGGGGTGGGTCTGCGGGTCTGAACGAATGTGCGCATGTGCTCGGAGCCCTGGGTCTGGGCACACGCAGCCTCTGAGAATGTGCATGCACGCACCCGCATGTACCCTGTGGTTCAGCACACAGGTGCACACAGCACTCATGGGCACGCCTCTGCAGGCGTGAGAACACGTGCGGCACCCAAGGACACCCCTTTGAGGATGTGTGTGCATCTTGGTGGATGTGAACACGTATAACGTACAGGTGACTGTAGGTCTGAATTTGTGCGTACACGTGAGTGGAGTTGTGACACATGCATTTCTGTGAGCCTGTGTACCCTCCTAAACTCATGTCATGGACGTGTGCATGTGTGCATCTGTGCCTCGACGGCTCTGAGCACACCCGTGTACATACTCAAGCCTAAACGTACATACGCACCGTGAGTGAAATATGCCAGTGCTTCTATAGGTCTGAGCATGTGTGTGTGATTCCGAGCATCTGATGTGCACCTCAACAGACGTATGTGTGAGCGAGCCTCCGTGGGTTTGCACATGCAAACACCGTGGTACCTTTAAGACACGCTGTGCATGAGCCTTTGTGTGGCTGAGCACATAGGTAAGTGTGAGACTCTGTGGGTCTGAGCAAGTGGGCAACTGCGAGTCCACACCTGTATGCACGTATATTTATTTAGAGCTCTGAGCACACCTGTGCAAGACTGTGGCTCTGAGTACAGGTGTGTGCCTCTGTGAGACTGTGCACGTGTGCGTGCGTTTGTGCTGCTGTCGGCCTCAGCGGCCATTCTGTGCATACAGACTTCTGGGGCTCTGAGAATGTGTGGGCTTCTGAAGGTCTAAGCATGTGTGAGCCTCTGTTGGTCTGCGCACAAACGGCATGTGTTTTTATATGTTTGAATGTGTGCATACCCGTGGAAGTGGGTACGCGTGAGCTTGCTGGGAGGTCCGTAAACGTGCATGTGGATGTACGTGTACGTGCCTCTGGTCAGACACATGTGTGCATACAGACGTGTGCCTCTGGGGGTCTGAGCCTAGTGTGCACGTCCGTGTGTCTCGACAGGTGCAAACTCAGGTACCTACAGGGGCCAGGACTGTAACACAATGTGTGGGCCACGCCGGCTGAGCCAGCAAGGGGTGGCGGGTCATATTACCAACTATGCAGTGCCCAGTCCCCTAAAGGCACTTCCATGCACAAGAATTTAAACATCGTGTTCATTTTTGGCCAGGTTGCCAACCTCAGGTAAAGTAACCGAGTTAGACGATGGTCTCACCAAGGTGGGGGAGGGGCTACAGAGCCTCAGGCCTGTGGAGAGGCCCAGGTCATGGCGGAGGGGGAGGGGGGAGCTGAGATGAGCCTGCTTCACACCTGGACCCAGAGAGGAGGGTCTAGCAGGTGGGAGAGATGCAAATGCTCTGGGCTCAGACCCTGGGCAGCCCCTCTAACGCCAACTCTGGAGCCCAAGGAGACCTGGCCTCTGCTAGAGAAAAAGCCCCCCTGCCCTCGGGGCAGAGCGCGGACACCAGCTAGCGGGTGCCATAGTCTAGATCAGCCTGGGGGACGCCAGAGTCATCTTGATCCTTGCCTGGCCTCCTACCAGGATGAGAATCCAACTTTAAGCATTTCAAGTGGCACAAATGTGAAAGTACAAGTGTGGAGGACAGCTGTGGCTTCTGTCCGTTTCCTCTGCGGGCTCAGGCGAGCGCTCTGCCTTCCTGCCCCCTTATTTTTAAAGCTGGGTACCAGGCTGGCCCACCAACTTCTCCAAATTCCTCTTCCACCCTCCATCCTCCCATCATATAACTTGGCCTTTTTCCCAGGAAGATGTACGGCCACTTAGGCTCCTCCCCTCGCTCCCTTCTCCCACCCTGGGCCCCTAACAAAATCTGGCGCTGGGGCTGGGAAGCTAGAATCTCAGTTGACAGAGCGTGGCCCTGGTGTGGCCCAGTGCATGCTGCCTGTGTCCGCGTCTGGGGCCCGGGGGGAGCAGACGCCTCTCACCCAGCATTTCTCACCTCAGTGTCGAACGCGGTGACACGTATGTGAACATACGTTGTGGGGCCAAGCAGCACCCTTTCCTCACGACCCACACAGCGCCTTGTCCCCTGAGCCCTATCTCAGGGCTCCGCTGGGGCCGTCCATCACAGCCACTCTGGCAGGCCTGGGCTAGAGTCCACTGTGTGCACCCTCGGGAAGCCCCAGGAAGTGGCCAGTCAGAGGGATAGAGCGGAGAGAAGGGGGAATGCTGTGTTGAAGGGGCCGGACGCCCCGAGCCTCCCCCGAAGGAGTGTGGGGACGCATTCCTGAGCCCCAATCACCCAGTGAGATGGAGGGAGCGCCCCTCTGCAGAGGGGCCCCCACAGTGGTGGAGGGCGTCTGTTCCAGAAAGCACAGGCCCTTGGCTGTGGACAGGGAGGCTTTTCTAGCCCAGCAGCCCGAGCTCCCCCCAGTGCCTCAAGGCCCAGGACCACTGGAAAGGCCCCCTGCAGGTTTGGTCTACTCAGGGGATGCAGAGGACAGTCAGGCCTCAGCTTCTGGGTCTGGAGGCCTGTGCCCTAGGAATCCCGTCCTCGGTCTCCGGAGCCTGAGCCTCTGCTCCAAGAATCCACAGTCCTGGCTCCACCCACAGTCCTTTCAAGGTTCCAGCCCCCCCTTTAGCTCAAGCATGCCCTCTGGGGAGAACAGACCCCCTCAGGCCCACACCCAAGGTCAGAGTCACAGGGTGTACCCAGGTCACACTGCCCACCTCGGCTGACCACACCACCTCGCCGACCCAACAGGTACCTGCCCCAACCTCCAGCCTTCTGGTGCCAACAGCCCAGGTCCCACCCACTGCATGATAACGGGGAAAAGTCTCTGGGAACCCAAGCGTGGGAATGTCTGCTCTCACAAGCTCAGCCAGGCTGCCCCCCGAGGCCCACGCTCCCCGCTGGGAAATCTGGCCACCCCCAGTCCTTCCTCCACCCTCACTGCCAGCCTCAAACACCAGGACCTCAGCTCCTCTCGGCCACCCACTCAGATGAGCACCGACACCTCCAGCCTGTGCCACTCCATACCCCACTCTGCTCAGGTGGCCCTGAAGGCCCACCCTTGACTGCAGCTGGAAGGCGCAAGTAGGGGCCTGGAATGCCAGCTCTCAGGAAGTCTTCCCTCCCAGCCCTGCTCTCCAATGATAGCAACTCTCCTACGAGAAATCTGGGCCAGACTTCAGGTCCCAATCTCCCCAGGGGACCACACGGCTGCCCAAGAGGTACCTCCCACTCAGCTCGCTACTGGGCCTACTTGCTGTGCAGCAACTGCCCCAGCCTGGCCTGGCCATAAAGTCCAGCCGCCACCCTGAGACTGACTGGGCATGAGGAGGGTGTGGGATCCAGCAGAGAGACCTCCTTCCTCTACTAGTGACCAAGGAAATACCGGGCTCAGGGGCTGATGGGAGTTGTAGTTCCGGACTAAAGAGCTGATGGGAGTTGTAGTTCTGAAAATCTGCATTTCCCCATCCGCCCCCCTCCTCCAGGACTCATGGGAGCTGCAGTTACTCATCTTTCTAGGGAAAAGCCTCTCTCTGTCCCTCCCAGCATCCCTTGGTGCTCAACCCCAGGACCCCAAGCTAAGGACCTCACTACTTCTGAGGGCTGGGGCACTCAAAGGCCAGAAACTGCCTCACCAGAGGGCATTTGTGGGGCCTGGGGGCTGGGGGAATGGCGGACAGGGAGAGGAGCTATCAGGGAAAGCTAAGGCCTGGCGGCAGGCCTCTTGGGCTTGGGCCAGGTGGCAGGGCCAGTCGCCCCCTCCCGTCAGCGTCGCGGTGGGCCCCGGGGCAGGGGAGGGGGGAAAGGCACTCACCAGTACTGGGCTCGCACTCCTCCAGGTCCTCGTCATCGCTCGGACACTCGGCCGAGGCCACCAGGAGGTCATCTGTGTTCTGGGGGTGAGAGGAGGGGTGGGAAAAGGCGGGGGTGCCAGGGGCGGGTCAGCAGATCCCACGGCCACCTCCCGAGGTGTGGGACGGCGCAGGGGACGGGGCCCTGGGCTGAGACACGTGCCCTGGTCCATGCCCCAGCTGTCTGACCACTTGGTGGGCAACCAGGGCCTCTCCTTCCCCTGGTGCGAAGGGAGACTGCACAGCGCCAGCCCTGCACCGGCTCCCCATCCCTCCCGGGGATCCACGAGCCAGTGGCAGGTCCAGACACTGGGGAGATGGACGCCAGACCCGGGGCCTCAGAGCTGGAGCAAGGGGACCCAGAGACATCAGGAGGCAGGACACAGGGGCCCCTGGCGGCGAGCACGGGCAGAGAAGGGGAGCAGGACTTGGGGGTTTTCCTGGCTCCAGCCTCACCGCCCCATCACCCTCATCTCTCTCCCAACCCCCTTCCAGGAGCCCGGGAACCAGGCTGCACACAATAATTAGGGCTGCGGTTGTCATGACAACGGGAGTCGACTTTGTCAGCATTTTCTCTCCTCCTGATTGCAAAGAAAGAGAATCCTCAAGCTGAGTGAGTACAAGGGGGCAGTGCTCAGGGAGTGTTAGGGAAGAGACCCAAGCGGGGGAAACCCAGCATCCAGGCGGGAAGGGAGCCCAAGGGACTGCGGGGTGTGGGGAGAGGGCCCGGCTGAAGGTCAAGGATGGGAGGAGTGTGGGGCGGGGAAGGGGCGGAAAGGTCGCATCCTGCCTCTTCCCCACGGATCTTCAGACACTGCTGCTCTCACCCAAGGCCTAGAGGGGACATTGTCATCTGTATCCCTGGCACTCTGCACCAGCCCCCCCACCCCGACACACGCACGCACACAGGGCCTTCTCCAGCATAGCCATGACGTCCAGGAGGCCCGCCCCTCTCTTCCACCTGGATGGTCGTGCCCATCGTCCTCCCACTGAACCTGGAAGGCGATTCTGGCCTGTGTTTGGAGGGCACTGGGCATGCTGGGTGCCCAGCCCTGGGTAGAGCCAGGCCTTTCTCCCAGGGCTCCCCCGTTCCTTGGAGCAGGGACCGGCATTCAGGTCGCCTCAGCAATCTTGGCAATGAAGGTAGAGGGGAAGGGGACCCAGGCTTGTCTTTCTTTTCTGGAAAAACCTGTCAGCCAGTCCCAGGCTCCCTGAAGCACAGACTGGCAGAGGGGAGGGGACCTGGAGCTCACCGAGCCCAGCCCTCGTTTACGGAGGCCGAGGGCAGGCTGGCAGTGGAGGCGGGACACGTGCCTGTGACTGCCCCCGGACCCTCCCCTCACCTCGGGAGGACGGGGGTCTCTCCAGGCCCAGAGGCCAATAGCCACTGGTGATGTGGGGCAGAAGTAGCTTGGGCAGAGGGGGCAGGGTGACTAAGCAAGGTCCAACGTGCCAGGTATGAGCCCTCCCTGGACCAATAATCTTTGGTGGCAGCGACTAGAAAACTCAGCCAGGCCCCTAGGCTGCATCGGCAAGTCACACATGCCGACAGCTTTGGCCACCGGGGAGTCAGGCCTGTCTTTCCCCAGGGAGCATTCCCCAGGTGCAGCCCCCTCCGGTGCTCACCTGGGTACCAGAAAAGATAAACTCAAGGTCACCTGGGCGTGACCGGACCCGAGGACGGTAAAGCACTAGCGGACTGTCTGTACCGACACCCCCTTAAACTAACACACTGAGGACACCAAGGCGAGCCACGTGGCGGCACCTGCTCAAAGTCGCGCGGTCCCACCGCAGGGCCTCCAGCAGCCTCCAGAGAGGAGCCGCCACCGCCCCCCCAGGCCGTCACCTCCGTGCCCCATCCAGAGCAGTGCCCCATGGTCCCATTGGTCTCCCATTGCTGGCCACACGGCACGAGGCATGGCTTTCATTATGGGGTGGACGGAAGGGGCCATTGCAGCCTCACCCCCAGTCCAGACTTCCTCCCTCTCCTGCGGGTGGTCTTCTCTGGGCTAGCCAGGGAGCCGAACTACCCCTCGGCTCTGAGCACGGCCCCCTAGAGAGCGTGGCTGCCTCCACATCTACGACGTCTCCGGTCACCAGGGAAGAGGACGCTTCATAAACGGAGACCTCGCCCGCCTCGCCTGCACCATCACGACGGCCGGGGACAGCGACTTCCAGGGTCCCAGCGGACCCCTCGGACCCTCCCCCCGGTGCCAAGGGCGCCATGCACACATCAGCCCTGTCCCCCGCCTGCGGCCCCACCCCCGGTCCGCCGGGCAGAGGGGCCTCACCTGGGCGGTGCTGTCCCTCAGCGTGGGGGAGCGGCCCCGGCGTGTGGTGGTGGTGGCCATGGTGGTGGTGGTCTCCATGATGGTGGTGGCCATGTCGGCCAGCAGGGTGGTGGCCGTGGTCTCCGCACTGAGCAGCACGGACGGCCCCTCCCCTACCAGGCGCAGGTGGCCCTCGGTCCGCACATTGGGGTCGCTCTCGGCGGCCAGCGCCAGCACCTTGAGCCCATTGTAGTAGAGGCCGGACACCTGGCCCTGGAAGGGGCGGCCCTGATCCCGGCCCCCGATCTTGATGGCGGCCTGGCTGTTGAAGATGGTCAGCTGGCGGCCTGGGGTGGGGGGAGCGGGCAAGGGTGACAGACAGAGGAGGGACAGGCGTGGGGGTGGGGAGAATGGAGGGATTCCGGGGGAGGAAAGGAGTCAAAGTGGAAACCAGTGGGGGCGGGGAACGAGGAGGGGACAGACACCAAAGGGGAAGTCCTTGTCAGCGCAGCCCCTGGCCCAGCCAGGCGGGGGCCTGAGGGGGGCAGAACCCGGGGCACGCGTGGGCTGGGAAGGGAGCCGGCTCCCCGCCCTCCCCACCATGCTCATGCCTCGGCCGTCCCATCCGCCCCTCCTCTCCGGCTCCAGGGGCATGGCGTCCCCCTTCTCTCCCTTCCCTCCATCCGACCCCCACCTTCTCCCTCGGCTTCCCCAAGCACCCCACGCCCCGTGTCCAGCCCCGAGCCGCGAAGCCCTCAGAAGCAGCAGACACAGGAGACTGCCAGGCCGAGCGGCCAGTGCGCGTCGGGGCAGAGAGGGAGGCGAGACCGAGCGGCGGCCTGGCGGCCGGACAGTGCGTGGGAGGAGGACGGCGTGCGTGAGGGTGGGAGCAGCCGCCGGACCTCGCTCTGCCCTCTGACCCCTGGCCGGGCTCCCCGCTCTCCGCCTCCCCTCCAGGATCAGGCCCCCAAGAGCAGAGGCCTTCTTCCTCCCCGACTGGACGTGCAAGCACAGAGATGGAAAACGTTAAAGGGACCTTTCTTCGCTCGCTGACAGCCAAAATAAGCACTCCAGCTCCAGTCTCGCTCCTCACTCAGCAGTTACACCTCCAAATCCCCACCGGGGTGGGGTTCCACCGTTTGGTTTGGTTTTAATGAATCTGGGGGTCGGTTTAACCCTCTGAGTTTGTTGCTTTGGTTTGGTTTTTAGAAAAGATATTTATTATGTTTAAGTTTAGATTTAACTTTGGTTTTGGTGTTGCTTATTTTGGGGAGGAAGGGGGACAGAGGAACTACTACTTGGCCCCCTGCTCCCCCGGGACCTTTAGCTGCTGGCGCTGGGGGGTTTAAGACCTGGCTTAGCCCTTGTTAGCCTCTGGTTAGTGCCTCGTTAAAGATCTGGTTTAGAGTTAGGTGCCTGTGAGCCCCGCCCCCAGAACCTGGGCTGAGGATAGTCCAACTTGTGAAACCCACACTCTTTTGGGAAGCAGGGGTCCCCTGGGACACCCACCCCTCTGCCGTTCTCTGGCCGATGGCCGGCCATAGATGAGTCTGCTCAGCCCCTCTGCTCAGCTGCCCCACCCCCCTCGAGCACCCTCCTGCTGTCTAGCGCCTCGCTCAGCCCTGGAGCAACATCCCCATCTTACAATAGGGGAGCCGGAGCCCACGGGAGCTGAGAACCAGTGAGCGGGAGCCAGACGTGGGACCCAGGGAAGCCCTGGAGGACCACCATGTCCACGTTCACTCCCAGGCGCAAGAATGATGAGAAAAACGAAGGGGAGAAGGTTCGCAGCCATCAAACGAGGTTGGGAAGCAAACATTTTCACAGCTAAACCACAGGTCTCTTTCTCATGGGACTTCTCAGAGCCTTTATCAAACCAATGTCCCCGTGTATCTCCAAGAGGGAGAAAAGGGGTTCAGCATTTCCCCAGCTCGTTCCACAAGTCTCTTTCTTGTGAAGCATCTCGTGGGACTTACACTTCACAAGACGTATTTTGGAACTGGAAAACTCATGCGTTCAGTCACTACGAGCACCTACCATATCCCGGGTGCTGACAGTGAAATAATCCCTCCGAGGACGCCCAGATCTCGTTCTCCAGCACTTTCCCGCTGCTTCCACACCCCCCCTCGCAGCGCCCCTCGTGAGGTAGGCTGGGCGGGGATCACTGTCACTGTCCTCCCCAGGAGGGACCCGAAGCCTCGACCGAGGCCGCCCAGTAGTTAGTCCCTCTTTCCACAGTCGAGGAAATACTGGAATATTTAACCTACTCCTGCACTTCCTAGAAGAGGAAATTAAGGCCTAACGAGAAGGTGTGACCCTGCAGCTGGGGCTCCAAGTCACCTACCCAAGCTCCTCCCCCATCTGGACCACAAGTCCTGCTCCCCACCCCACCCCCGTACCCCCCGCCAGGGCCTGTCCTGCTCTCCCTACCCCTGGGGTCACAAGTTGTCCCAGCCTCAGCCCAAGCTGCTCCCTTGGCCTCTCTGATTCCGGGAGAGGGAGGTGGATAATGGAGACAAAGCTATGTAGGTTAACGAACTTGGCCCCTGCGGCCCCACCCGCCATGAACTCCTCAAAGGGTTAAAGTTCACCCCGCTGGAGAGAGCAACCCAGTGTGGCTGGGGGCTGCAGGTTTTAGCGATGTCGGTTACAGTCCCTTTAACTTTTTGTCCTGTTACAGATTTATCACATCTGGTTATCAGCATGTTTAGTCCCCGCTGGCTGTGTGGGGGCTGGAAGTGACATTTGGGGGTTTTAGTTGGGGAAGGCCCCAATGGACATTTAAAAGCACAGTTATCAGCTGATTAGGTGGAGGTTTAACAGTTCTACGTCCCCCCTAGAGTTTAGCCTTAGAGGTACAGAGCTCGCCCCCTCTCCAAAGGGAATGGGATGGCTTTGCCCTTGGCCCCAACTTCCCTTGGTGACAAGTGGCCTTCTCCCTCACACCCAGGAGCACCTCACTACACGCAGCCCCTTAGCAGGCCTGCTCTGCCTTCCTCCTCGGCTCAGGAGGCACTGAAACCCTCGTGAGTCGGCCACTTCTTCCCCTTTTGCCTAGCCCCCCCCGCCGACCCCACCCCAGTCTCCACTAGTTCTGAGGGGCCTTCTGGGCCATGGTGGGCCCATTCCAGAGAGAGGAGCCCCATTGCCACTCTCTTTGGGGGCTGTTTCCCCCACTCTCCTTTTCTCCTCGGATGACCCTGGCAAAGCCTTCCTACCCTCCTTCGGGTTCTAGACCCAGCGCCTCCCGCCTCCCAGGGCCTCCCTGCTTCTCATGCACTGGAGCCTCAGCGGGCCCTGTGCAAAACCTCTGGGCTGACCCCTCCTCCCAGCCTGCATTCCAGCCTGCATTCTGGGACCCGTTCAGGAAGCTCATAGATTTTCCTGGTCTCATCCTAGGTTTCGAAGAAGAGGAGGACCCCTGTCCTGACACAGCTCCCTGACTACAGAGACGGGGGGGCCGGGGGGCCAGCCTGGCGGGACAATCATCCCTTCACTAGGGGGCGGGCGATGGGGAAGGCACGGATGGGGAAAGAGAGAGCTCTGCACCTTTAAGATAGTGTTTTTAAAGTTAATTAATTAATTAATTAATTAATTCTGGTTAATTACCTTTGTCGAGCAGCCACTCATCTACTACTCGACCAAGCCGGTAGGGGATTCTCTGTCTAGCAATCGCCAGGCGCTCGTTATCAAAGTTTCCTTGGAAAAGTTTAGAAAGACAGTAGGTTTCTCAGGCAGCGAAGTCCAAAGGAGTTAGAAAAGCAACTATGCATTTCTCAGGAGACTCAGAGTACGCAGCAACATCCAACGGAAAGGGGGAAGGTCGACCCAAGGTGGGAGAAGAAACTGGTCCCTTGTCCTCCCATCCCTCCCTAGGCTCCCATCCAGGGCCAGCCCCACCCTGGGGGGCAGGAGCGACCCAAAGAAAAAGAGAGGGACATAGAAGAAAAGGAAAGGGGAATGAAAGAAAGAAAGGGCAGCTGGAAGGTCCGAGGTCAGAGGTTAGACAGGTTTATCTGTGCTCAAGCTGTTAGCCCGGCTTCCTTCCCCAACCCAGAATGGGGCAGCGGGCGCAGGGAGGGGCGTTTAGCAGGTTTAAGTTCGGGGGGCTGGGAGGCCGCAGCTGCCGGCCGGTTACTGTGTTTAGAGGGTGGTTTAGAAGTGGGAGGGACGGGTTAAGCGGGGGTTTATGAGGCATTTAGGGGGTGGCCCGGCACACGCATTTAACAGTGAGGTTTAAACCACTTCTCCAAGCTGTCTCAGCTCCCTTTACCCTCCATGCTCGGTTCCCAGCTCTCCCCTCACCCCTCATTCTACCCCGCACCCCCCAAGCCCACCACCGGCTTCTCCCCTGCCCCACCGCCCACCCCTTCCCCCCACTGCTTTGGCTGCGGGCGCGTCACTGTCTCACCCTGGCCAGGGGCCCCTGCCTGCCAGCACCACTACAGGTGACCTCACAGGTGGTACCTGGTGCGGCAGCTGGAGCACCCCCCAGCAGCCCCACGCGCCCTCCTCCCTTCTCCCCCCAGCACCGTCTCGCCTCTTCTTCTGCCCCCTTTGCCCACCCAGGGTCCCCTCCCTACAGCCACCCCCAGCCCTCCGCTGCCGGCTGGCTCCTCGCTCTCCTCCCCCATCTCAGCTCTAGTCCAAAACCTTCAGACTCATCTGCTCAGGTCCCCTCTCCTTTCTGCCGCTGGCCCAGCCCTGCTGCTGACGCCCTCTTGCTCACAAGCCTTTCTCCTTCAGGCTCTTCCCCCACCCCGCCCCCAATTCCTAACGCCCACCTTCTTCTCAATCCTCTGCCGGTCATCTGGATATGCACCTGTTCCTTTCTCCACTCACCATTCTGTAGGCCCTGGAGACAGGGAAGGAGGGCGTGTGTCTGCGTGTGTTTGTGTGTGTCTACGAGTCTGCGGACAGGGGTCTGCCAGTGTGCCTGGGAGTTCCGTGTGCTCCTCCCGCATCCATGAGCCGTGGGTGCTCCCGGTCGGCAGCCGTGGAAATGGAAATGATGCCCTTTGGGAGTACGTCCACTCTTCCCTTTGAAACCACTTAGATGCTGTTCAGTGACATGCACGCTGCCGGGGCGGGGGAGGGGGAGGACTTTCCCTCTCATCTCCCGCTGCACAGCTGTACTCACCTGCCCAGCGATACCTGGGCCTGGGACTGCCTGTGTACATCTCCTGTGAAGGAGTGTACCACGCATCCACGTGTGCATGGTGATGCCTCCCTCTGTGCTTACGAGGCAACGAGCCCCTGATTTCTCTACAGATTCACGTCATTTGTGTTTAAGTCAAAATTGGAGTACTCCTTCAGTTAGTCACTCAACAAACATTTCAGTTAGTTACTCAACAAACATTCGAACGCCTGCTCTGGGTGCTGGAGATGGAAAGATGAAGGCCTAGCCCTTGCCCACTGGGAGCCCCAGCCAAGCGGGGGAGACTGGCAAGTGATCAGCAGTGTCCTGCGTTCTGTTTGGGGTAGCACAGAGCATCCCACCCTGGGGATGGCGGTGGGAGGGGCCGAGGAAGACACTGGAGGAGAGGCGGAATGGCCAGAAGGAAGCTGGGGGCGGGGACAAGAGGGAGGGCGAGCACACAGGCAGAGGCAGAGAGGCAGGGGGCATTCAAGGGCCTACCTGTGCCGGGATACTTCTGTGTGTGTGTGTGTGCACGTGTGCCTGTGTATTTGTCCATGAGTGTGCCCTGAGAGGGAAGGAGGGATGCACACCTGCCTCACTGGAGCACGTGACCATTCTAAAAGCTCTGTTTGTTGAGCCCTTCCTCTACGCCACACCATTCGAGTGCTTTCCTTAGGTTATCTCAGGAATTTTCACAGTATTATTATAAGTATCATCTCCGCCTTTCAGAAGAGGAAAATGAGATGCGGAGAGGCTAGATGACTTGTCCAAGGCCACGCGGTTTCTCAGTAGGAGAGCCAGGTTTAAAAGCCAGGTCCTGCTAACTCCAGGTCCCTGAGCTGTGTCTCTGTGCTCCCTCAGCGGCTGGGGGCCTAGGTTCTCAGCCCACACACACTGCTGGTGCTGCTCACGTGATACCCTGCTTGTGCAGAGAACCTGCTCTCAGCATGCACGCAGGCAGCCACCAGGTTACTCCACTTTGCAGGTGAGGGAGTCCCCAGCAGTCTTGCCCACCCTCAGCCAGGGGACAGCAGGTGTGACTCCTCCAACCTGGCCTCTGCCCTGCTGGGCTCCAAGGGGAGGCTCTGGACCCAAGCTGGGGCTTGATGTGCTGAGGCCTTCATGCCCCCATAGTCCAGCCCTGTCCAGAGCAGGCTGATGTCCTCACTGCTACAAAGGTTACTCTGATGTGTGTGTGGCTGAGAGAGAGAGAGAGAGCGAGAGAGAGAGAGAGAGAAGTCTGATGCCAGTCACACAGACCTGTCAGTGTCTGTGCATGTGTGAGACGTAACGCAGGAGCGTTTGTGTGTCTGAGTGACCGCACACGTGCCCAGGGCCTTGGTGCAGGCTGCCGTCCCTCTGCAGGGCTTTTCTCTCCTAGTGTCTGCCTGACAATGTGAATATTTGCAGTCACTCGTGTGCCTGGGGTTAGCCTGTGTGTCCATCGGCCTCTGTATTTATTAGTGGGCCATGTGGTTCTCTGTGTCCAGGGGCTGCCCGAGAATGTTCAGGTGCAAGCCCACGGGCTTGTGAGTTGTGAGCCTACACGGACATCTCTTCTCCAGCATAAGTGGGCCCATGAGGTTTACACACCTGCACCTTTCACTGTCTTCTGCCCACGCCCCTCGTGGTCAGCGAGGGGCAGCTTCTCTGCGTCCACCTCAGCTGTCGCCTGAGGCCACAGATGCTCTCTCTGCTTCTCGGCCGGCCCCCGTGTAGCTGACTGTGCAGCATCGCTCAGCCTGTATCTGTGCATCTCTGTTTCTGTGGTTCTCCCCCGCGGTGGCTCAACGTCCCCTCCCTCTTTAGCTCCCGCGCTGAGGCCCCCTTCTCCTCCACCTCTGCTCTCTCGCTGGCGGGGTCCACACGACGCCGTCTCCATACATCTCCCTGCACCGCTCTGGGAGCTGCCTCCGTCTCTGCTTCTGCCTCAGCGACGATCTCCGTATCTCTCCATCGCTCCTCCTCTGGCTTCCTCTCTCTCTGAGGTTCTTTCTCTGCCTCCCTCAGTGTCGGGCAGTCTCTGTCTCCTGATGTCTTTCAAGTCCTCATCCCTGTGCCGCCCCTGTCCTCCTCAGACCTTGGTTTGTCCTCAGACACTACAGCTGTTGAACTGGGTCTATTTACATTCCTGTGCTTGCCTCCCCCCGACCAAGCCTGCAAGCCACCCGCAAGCCACCTGCAAGCAGGGGCTGCGCCCCACCTACCTCTGTGTCCTCAGGGCCTGACACAGGACCTGACACCTAGTAGGTTGTCCATAAAGGTTTGTCGAATGCACTTGACCTCACTTTCCGCTCTCGTCACTTGTCTCTCTCTCCCTTTCACCATGTCCCTTACTCCCTGAGACGCCAGGGTTTCCTTTTCTCTGGGTCTCTGTGGTTCTTTCTCTTCCTTTATCTAGCTCCCCTAATATGGAACTTTGACTTGCTCTTTATAAAGACCTTGGTTCGTTCCTTATCCTGCCCCTGGAGACCGCCCTGACTCCTTGCCAAGCAAGATATGTTTTGGATTATTTCCGATTCTTTGCCACTTGGTTTCTGTGTCAACCTCCCCGTTCCCTCCTGTCCCTTAAATCTGAACTCACCCTTTCCTCAAGCGAGTCAGATTCTCCCTACCTCTACCCTTCCTCTTCTCTTCTCCCTCATCCCCAGACTAGACCCAGGCCTCGCAGCCTTCCCCGGTTAGCTCTGCCTCCTCCTGCCTACCCAATCAAACTCCCAGGACCAGGCTCCCACTCGGTCCCGCCCCAAGCCACGCCTTCTCGTAGACTCGCCCCGCCCACAGCCAGAAGCCTCTCCGCTTAGCCCCGCCCCAGGTGCTGGCAGTGCTCCTATCAGAGGCCGCCCTGCCCGCCCCGCCCCTCCCACCACACCTCTGTGTACCCAGACTGCCTACCTGCCGGGTACCTCTCGTTGATTGGCCAGCTGTCCACCTGCAGGGTGGCATTGCCACCGCTTCGAGTGAAGCGCACCACGTGGTATTTGCCGTCGCTCACGATGGCGTTGGGCTCGTCGATGGTAATGTCATCCGTGCCCACGTTAAAGATCACCCCCACGGTGCCCTGGTCCTGAAGACAGGAAGGTCGAGGTCAGCGACCATGAAGGAGCAATCAATCCTTCACTCCTTCTAGAATTCTACCTGTGACCACCACCGGCCCAGCTCCACAGCACTCCCCCGTTCGGGCCTTTATTGGACCCTCTCATCTGCCCAAAGAGGCAGGTGGGCTCACCCCTCACTCATACGCAGGCAAGGGAGTAACCGGAGGCTCAGAGAGGTCAGGCAAACCACGTGGGGTGCAAAGCCTGCACCCGGAGCACTTCCACTAACCGCACTTGCCTCTTGCCTTCGGTTCGTTCAGAATATTCACAAATTTTTATAGGGTTCGTACTCTGTTTAAGGGCCACTGAGCCCAGGCCTCAGACAGGATGACCAGGACCACGCTGGGGACCAGTGGGAGCACAGAGGGCAGAGGCCTCCTTAAGGTACAACCAACAAAGAATTCCACAGAAGCCCGCCTCTTGTCTGGGGAAGGCCTGACCTCTGCGCTCCCCACCAACTAAATGCTCCCCAACACCCCCTGGGTGTTCCACGCCATCCCCTGGGTGCTCTCCAACATGCCCAGGGTGCTCCCCACACCCCCTGGGTGCTCCCCACCAAACCCAGCCGCCCATCCACTGCATGCTCAGCACTGAGCAGGTCCCTTGGGGGCTCCCACGCCAGGGCATCAGCCCACCTCCCCTGGCGGCTCATCTGGCCTCGTGTAGCTCAGGCCTGAGCGTGGGGAAGGAGGTGGGGAGGGTCTGCGCTGCATGTTTTAGAGGGTGACAGGTGTGGAAAGAGGTCAGTAAGGAAAGGTGAGCATGGGTGTGTAGGGTAGAACATGAGGCTGGCAGCTGGGAAGAGACAGCAGGGGACAGGCAGTGACACAGGCCTAGAGAAGGGAAATAGTCGGTATGAACAAACTCTCGGACCCAGGCCCCAGGCTCCACACGGGACCTGTACAGGGAACCCTGCAGAGGCCATCCAGGATCCAGGCCAGGAAGTTACACTGGTGGTGCCAGAATGAGGAGGAGAACTTCACTGACACCCCTAAAACATGCCAGGCCCCCTCAGGTACTGTACAAGCAGGTTTTCTTCATCCCCACGGCGACCCTCTGAGAAAGCTTATAGCATCCCCATTTTATTGAGGAGGAAACTGAGGCTCAGGGAGGTTAAGTAACATCCCTAAATCTCACAGCTCATATGAAAGAAACTCCAGATTTTAACCCTAGTTGGTCTGACTCCAAAGCCAGCATTCTCTCCCCCTGACCCGCTAGTCTGGGGAGACACTGACTCAAATCGCTGGGTGTGGGCAGGTGAGATCAGAGGCTACTGAGGCCAACCGCCCCATGAAACCAAAGACGTCTAAAGAAGTCAGGGGAAGGCCCACGAGGCTCTAAACCAGAGCCCCCATTCCATTCCCCTGCCCTTCCCAGTAGCACTCCTGAACTGAGCCCCCCGTGTCCCCACGCCTCCTCCCACACGGGACAGACACAGGCTCACTCGGGCCCCCGAATTGCACACAGTCACAGGGACCCAGATCGTCACAGAACACACTGCACTCCTGGGGTCTTCCTGAAAGACTGCTCCCACCTGGCCTGAGCATGAGAAACCATGCAGCTGCCCCCTCCTGCATCCAATGGCACTGGGGGTGGGGACAGGGTGGCTCACAGACGGGGCAGGGATTGGGGTTTCGAGTTAGGGGGCAGGCGTAAAGCTGAGGCCTGCTTGGAAACCGATGCCCTAGCCCTTCCCCATTTGTGGGTCCAGTTCTCCCCCAACTAGAACCTGGGAGAGTCCGCCCACACACACGAACAGGGTCGGTCACACATGCTGTGGCATCTCTCCTTCTCAGATGCAGTAGAGCAGGGAAACTGAGGCTGGGCTCACCTAAGAAAAAGTACTAGCAAGCCCCACCCATCTACCACCCACAACTGACAACATCCCAGAGAGATCATCTGCTCCCACGCACGTGAGGGGAACAGCGACGCTCCTCGGTACTATTGTTAGTAATAGCACCACCCAGAATAGCGCCAGCCCCTTGGCCGCCTCTGAGGGTTTCTCCCCACGAGGCTCAGCTGGGCAGTGAAGGCGGTCAAGGAGCAGATGCAGCCGGGGAGCCGGGCGGGCAGAGGGCCAGCCGGGGCGGCTGGGAGACAGGACACCTGGGTTTCCTAGGAGGCAGCGGAGCTTAGAGCCGCGCACTCCGGGGGAGAGGCAGCTCCCCAGAGCTGTTCCCGACGTGAAGTCAGTTGTCACTTCTGTTAAAGTCATTAATTCCTAATTCCCCAATTACCTCATTAGGCGGCGGTGGGGAGAACGCGGCCGCTCCTACAGCAAATAATTATGGGAGTCAAAATTAATTTGGCAAAGTGGAGCGACGCTTTATTAGAAACGTCAAATTGCTTTTCTCTTATTTTGCTGCCGCCTCCCCACTCTCTGAGAGCTGCTAATGACGCTGTGGTGGGAGCTGATGTGTCACCAGGGGAGGAGGGGGCTCGGGGGCTGCCCCCAAGGGGCCGCAGCCCATCTGGTGCCAACTCTCCCCTGGCAGCTGTCCGCTCTCATGGCTCCCACCCTTCCTCCGGGGCCCCCCACCCTAATCGGGCACCCCCTCCTCCCTGCCCTCTGCAGCACCAGGCGAGGCCTGTGGGCAACTGCTGGGAGGGGAAAGACGGCGACCTCTTCTCCCTGCACCCCGATCCCCCCGAACTCTCTCCTTAGCACTGGGGGGACCCTGTCCCCTGAACCAACAGGCGCAGAGACACCCAGATCGCCATTAGCTAACACAGGGAGGGTATCAGCCGGCACCGAGCGCTTCCTAAGGGCCGGGCGGTGCTGTACGTGCGTTATACACATCATCTCGTTCAAACCTCCCAGCATGCCCCTGTCCTCCCATCATGCACTACGCACACGAGGAACCGAGGAACCGGCCTAGAGAGGCGGGGCGGCTTCGCGAAGACGGAGGCCGGAAGCGGCGGAGCCGGGACTCGACCCCAGGCCCCCTGTTCCAAAGCCACGCGCGGCCTCTCAGGACGGGGCAGCGAGAGCAGGAGCCCTCGCTCACAGGGAGGGACACGGGAACACGGTCCCACTTGCCGCTCATGGTCAGGAGACTGAAACAGCGGCAAACGCCGCTCTGCCCGCTCTGCCGGGAAACGCAAATATCAAGTGACTCACCTGATCAGAGCCCGCGAGACACAGCCTCTCCCGTTACCCGCCCCCCCCATGGCCCCCCGCAGTCACCCCATCACTCCTGACACCATCACCATGGCCCCGGCCCCACACTGGCCCACGGCGACGTGTGCTGTCTACAGCCACACTGTCCCGCAGAAGAGACGCTGTCCGTCTTGCTCGCACGGGCCCGGAACTCCTGAGCCCTCTCCCCAGGCTCGTCTCAGCTTTGCGGCCTGCCCTCCCTGGTCCCCGCCCGTTCTCCGCTGCCCTTACACTCCAGCTCTGCTCTGCCCACAAGGCATCTCTCCTCACACCTCCTTCCTTCACTCCCTGGTGGTGGGGGAACGGTGTACCCTAAAAAGCTGTTATGTAAGGAGGGTCCTGTAGCCACAGTCCCAATCAGATGGGGAAGGGTCAGAGCCCAAACCAGCCTTCTCCCCTGGCTTCCTTGCTCCCCTCAAAGCCCAGGGACCCCCACCCAGAACTTTCCAGCACATGGAGCCTGGCCAGCCTGCTCAACTCTCCCAGCTCAGGGGCCCTGGCCAGGGTCAGCAGGATGCAGGCCAGGAAAGGAGGCAGCTGTAAAGGGCTGTATAGGTGGGAACAGAGATTGAGGTCAGAGGCCCAGGCGTTAAAACCATGGGGGGAGGGACAGAGGAGAGGCTAAGAACAGAAATGAAATGGAGCAAAGCCAGAGGCCATAGGGAAGGGTGTGGGACAGGACCAGTAATGGGAAAAGGGTCAAGAAAGAAAAGAGGCTGCCCGAAGACTAGATTTAGGATAAAAACTGTGAGGAGAGGAGCCGCAGGTATGGCAGGAGGCCCAGAGGAAGGCGCCGGGCAGGAACAGAGGCTGAGGAAGCAAGCGGGCCCAGGGAGGAGCTGGGCGGAGCAAGGCAGAGCTGGCAGGACCTGAGGTCAGGTTGGGGATGCGGGGCTGGGCCTAGAGGTCAGAGAATAGTCAGCACAGCCAGAAAGGCTGTAGGGTCAGAGCGTGGCTGGGAGGGCAGGGGTCATGGAAACAGAGATCAAGGGCAGGGAAGAGGCAGGGGCAGGGTCTGAAGGCCAGGTGAAGAAGCAGGGGTGGGCTGCCTGGAGGCAGGGAGGCCTAAGGAGGGGGCGGGAACAGGTGCAGAGCACAGCGGGCTGCCCTAGCCCGTCCTGGAATGAGCAGGCAGCGGCCCAGGCAGCCACCCACACGAATGACTGGCCTGGAACACTCTCAGGGAGACCCCTGGCTTCATTAGGAAAGGTCAGAAGACACAGACAGTCTCAAGGAGCGGGGAATGGGGGAGCTTCATATCAGCAGGGTGACTCTGGGAGCCTCATGAAGAACGGGTCTCAGAATCAGAACTGCCAAGAGGAAACCCCAGGAATCGGGCAACAGAGGTTGTCAGGGCTCCACACAGGGAAAGATCGGAGGTACGGATCCCTCGGCAATGAAGGAACTGACTGATTTGGGGTCGGAAGACTGGGGAGTCTGGGGCCGGGGCCCGGGGTCCTTACGATGTGCAGCTGCAGGTAGTCCCCGAGGCCGGAGGCGCTGTCCACCCGCACCAGCACGGCACTCCGCTGGTGCGTGCTGAAGCCCACGGCCAGGCGGTCCATCCTTGTGCTGGGCCGGTCATTGGGGGGCCACGTGTAGGTGATGAGCGCTCCCCCCTTCCCAAAGATGTACGTGGTCCCGGCTGCAGAGAGAAGGGAGAAAGAGATAAGACATCAGGAGGTCAAGATCAGCAGGTCCTCAGCGCTGTGACGAGAGCACTGGGACACCAGGTTTAGGGTACAGGGCTGTAGCTGGGATGCCCACAGCAGCCACCAGGCCCTGCTTCCTGGGGAAGAATGGGCAGGTGCGCGCCCAGGTAAGAGCCTGTACGTGCGCACCGACAGATGTAGCTGCCTCAACAGGAATTCTGGTTTTAATTACAGCCAGACAGAGAGGTAACAGAGGGAGTGACACAGAGGTAGAGCCCAGAGGCTGCAGGGGGACCAAGAGGACTGCTGGGGTCAAGCAGGATCCAGGGGCCCTAGGCCTGACCACCTGGACTTCTCCCAGGGCTGGCAGAGGTGACAGATCCAAGGTGTACACGTCTGCGGGGACACAGCTGAGCAGGGACCAAGGTAAAAGGAGCCCCGGGCGATGGGAGGAGGAGGAGCAGGGGCTGCGTTCAGCTCTGACTCAGACCACAGGTTGGCACCCCTCCAACACCTGCCCCCACCCCTCCCAGGCCTCTGGAAATCACAGTCCCCATTTCCCCAGGACTCCCTGCTTCCACTCCCAGCTAGGAGGCTGCCTGGGTCCTAAAACAGGGGGATCCTATAGCCCTGCCCAGAAGAGAACAGATAGACATGGGGGGCGTGGGGATGGAGATTGACAGCCAGAGGAGGAAGAAGGCAGAGACAGATGGACAGAGAGGGACAGAGAGAGGTGTAGGTGAGAGAAAGCAGGAGAGTGGGAGCCAGAGATGAAGGCTCCCTCTCCCTGCCCTCCCCCACCCCACCCTCTCTCCCCCTCTGTCTCCTCTTCTCCATCCGGCTTCCGGGGGCGGGTGTGAGGTCCCTAACGATCTCAGCCCCAAAATAAACCCCATTAGTCTCCATGTTCCCTCCTGCGGCTCACTGGGCTCCCTGGGGGGTGGGGGGGGGCAGACCGATGGCTGGGGTGGGGGTGGAGGGCTGGTCACCCAGTTTCCAGGAAGGGAGGCTTGTTTGGAGGCCTAGAGGACCAGTATTCTGGGGCCTTCAGAGAAGGAAAGAGAACAATCTTGCATTCTTTGGAACGTAAATGGGAGATGAGATTCATAAAATGCTTAATTGAATAATTAGCCATAACGACTCCTCTCAAAGCACTTTTTTGGGGGAGAGGGTTCAGGGGAGGACTTATCCAGAGAGGAAGGGAGAGGCAGATGGGGCCTGAGGGCAAAAGCCTGGAGGAGGCCGGGAGAAAAGTGGGGCCTCGAGGGTGGGACAGCTCGGGGTGGGGTGGAAACCTGGGGTCAGGGAGCTGGCGGGGAGAGGAGGAGCACCTCGGGGTCTCTCCCCTCAGGGGCTCACGAGAACCGCTGTAGTTCGGACAAGGTAGTCAGGGGTGGGGGCTCTAGCCCACGAAGCTCCCAGGCCCCCAAAAGAGGGGACTCCTGAGAGCCTTGGAAGGAAGCACTGTCTGCAGACCCAGGAGGGAGCCGAGGAGAGAAGGACGTTGCCACCTGGATCCCGAGTGCAGCGAGGCCAGCTGGGAGCTGGGCTTAGGGGGAGCAGAAGCTATTCCCCAGAGCACCTGTCATCAATGCCCCCATCTCCCCAGGAAGGGCCAGAGCGGAGAGATGATCCCCCCGGGGCTGGATGAAGGTGAAAGAGCCGCCTGGATGTCTAATAACTGACATCCGACATCTCGCCACAGCGTGAAAGCACCTCTGGCAGACAGAGGGAGCCGGGCTCTGCCCCATGCAGACCCAGGTGTCTTCCTACCTGGGGACCCCAAAAAGCCCAGCGCCCAGGGCTGAATCAGGATTAGGGTAGAAAGTTGGATAGGGGTGGGGTTCGCAGTGAGCACACCCCCACTAGGGGTGGGCCACCCGCCTGGAAAGGGCGGGGCCTGAGGCCAGGAGCAGGGTAGGCCTCAGCTGGTAGCAGTCTCTCCACTCCCAACACTGCAGCACTCTGAAAAATCGGCTGTTTCCATGGCAACTGTAATATCCAGGGTCCTCCCTTCCCCCTCCACTCACTCACAAATTACATGGCCAAATTTGGGGGGTGGGGAGGGCCAGGGGAGCTAAGATGCTGACCTTCCTCCACGCAGCCCCCTCCCTGCCTCCCTGACCAGAGGCTGCTGCCTCGTCGCCCCCTGGGCTCCGGGGCCTCCCAGTCAGACAGAGAAGGGGCTATTGGATTTCTTGGTCACTCAGACTAGCAAAGTAAATGCCATCTACCCGGGGCCTGTCCCAAACCTCCCAGGTCTCAGGAAGAGGAGGCCCCTTCTCTTCACTTTCCCACCCAGGAACCCAGACAGCAGCACATTGCCCTACAGAGAGCCCTGCCCAAGCCCGGGGAGGGCCTGAGATGCAGGCAGGCGAGATGCCCATTGGGCAGCGAGGCCCCAGGGATCAGAGGCGTCGGCAGCGGCGCCCCACGCCCCACGGCACACACATCCCCAGTGACGCACCCGCAAGCCCCACACCAGCGCACAGGAGACGACGCACCCAGCTGCACACAAAGACCCAGTGTGGAGAAGCAGGCCCCCCGAGAGAGGAGATGCCAAGCAGCCGGGAATTATGGCGGTAAGCGCACGGAGACAGGCCAGGCCGTGCAGGCGGCGAGCGCAGGGCCTGGCTCGCACGGGACAGGACGGAGCGCACGTCCCCGCCCTCAAGGCCCGGTGCGCACAGGCTGCCCGCCCCTGCCTCTCCGTCCCCGGGCTGAGCCCTGCTCAGCCAGGCCTCCTCCGGGATTGATTATCCAGCTGTTCTCACACTGCAGCCAGTTTATTACGCGGGGCGGGCCTGTAAAAGCCTAAGGGCGTTTATTACCCTGTGGGGGGTTTGGGCGGAGAGACACTTCTTGGGCGCAGAGGTGGAAGATGGATAGTTTATTGGACTGGGGCGTCGGTAATTACCCTGAGGAGACATTTCTCTCCCCAGCCCCGCGCGGCCGCCAGAGGGCGCCGAGGGATGGGTGGGGAGCACAGAGGGCAGGGGGCGGGGCTCCGCCAAGTCCCTCCCGGGTCGGCCCCGCCCCACATGGGCGGTGCGAAGCTGTGCTCTGCCCTGGCCGCCCTACTCCTGGGGGAGGGCACAGAGACATAGAGCACAGGCCTCGGCTCCACATCTGTAACCTCTGAAAGGTTCCAGAAGGCGCTCAGGTGGCGTCGAGAGGGACCTAAGCCAAGGCCCAGACCGCTGCCCTAGGGTGGTCCAGACCCAGTGTTTTGACCTTCCCAGGAAAACGCTGGTGAGCCACATTGTGCATAACATTTCAGGGGTGGTCACACACCTATGAAGCCCAAAAGAAGAGGCCTCTGGCCCACCACCCAGAGGCCCAGGGCTGGCACCCAATACAGTCCACTCCAGTGCCTCCTAGACCCAGAAATTCACTGATCCAGTGAAACACTCCAAATGACCAAGAATCTTCCATACAGTTTCCACACACCTGCATTCTAGAAAGAACCAACCAACCATCAATAACAGTTAGCTAACCCAGACCCAAACAACATAAGCCTCCCACGTAAACACCCCGCGGGGAAAGGCCCCTGTGGTTAAAACTACAAGGGCAGACCCTCCCTCTGCCCAGCTCCCTGCAGCATCAGAAGCCATGACAAAAATCTTCTGGTAGCTCTAGAACCATGGGAGGATAAAATGTCCCACACGATCTAGAAAAGCTGTGCTCCTGGGCGCCCGCAGCCCACCCCGGCTCCGGTACACAGACCCTCGCAACTGGGGAGGGTCTCCACAGATCCGATGCCTGGGCTCAGCTCCCTCCTGATCTAGAATCCCAGAAGAGTATCCCCTCGATTCATAAGCCCATTCTTGGCCGTCAACCATTCAGTCAGAAATCCAAGTTAGTACACCCACATCCAGAATCGAAATAAATGCCAGCCCCCTTTATAACCTGGAGGGATGAATCCTGAGCTACCGACCCAGAACCGAGCTGGGATGGACCCTTCCATTCCTGGCTTTGGAGGGTACCAGAAATGAAGGTCAAGGGCTGAAAAGCTCCTTGAGAACCCTCAAACCAAAATCGAGGTCATGGACCAGGAGAGTGTCACCACCATCTCAGGCCATTTCTCGGGCCCAGGTGTACTGATCTGCCTGTGCCCAACATCAAGTGTCATGGGTGTCTGGTGAGTTGGTAGGGATATTATGTAACAGGACATGATGGGGGATGGAAGGGTAAATGGGAGGAAGAGTGAAGAGAAGGAAAGAAGGAAGGCAAGGAAAAATGCAGTGAGACCCCCAAGAAACGAGAAGTAGAGAAGCAGGTGCAGAAAGACAGGCTTCCTCACACTGGAGGATGCTGGGGAGATGCTGGGGCAGAGGAAAGGTCTCCCCTGACTTAGAAAGGTCTCCCACGCTGGCCTCATCCCCTAGCCAAGCACAGGATCTCAAAAGAAGCCTGTCCTTTCCCCTCCCCCGGTGGCTAAGGTGAGCGGAGGTAGGGTTCGGCCACGACAGGCGGCTTTCTCCCTGCTCTTCTCTGTCCTCTGACCCTTTTCCTTCTTCTCACCTGCCTCCACTCAGTCTCCCACCCTCACTGTCCTGAGTACCCTCCAGCTCCACCTCTGCTTCTACGTGGCACTGGGCAGCCGTTGGCCCTCTTGGGGCAGTTTTTCTCTCCTCTGCCCAGCAAGGGGGTGGCCATCTCCGAGGCAATCCCAACACGCACATTCCATAAGTACCCCCTCCCAGTGCTCTGTCCTCCATTTTCTTTCCCTCTCGCCCAGCTCTTAATGACCCAACTATGGCTCCTCCACCGAGCCTTCCACTGGCACTCCAGCGCCCAGGCCCCTCCTTCCAATCTGCTCATCTTCCGGGGCCAGCGCCTCTCTCCTTTCCCTTCCTCTGTCACCAACTCTCCTCTTCACCCTACGATGACGCTCTCCCCCAATGTCCCTGGCTCCCCTTTCCTATCTCGCCCCTTTGTGCCTCTCCTCATTGCCCAGGAAGACTGTGTCCTATTGGGCCCCTGTGGGAGCAACACTGGGCCTCAAGAGAGCCAGAGGGGACAGTGAAGAGGAGGGAAGAAGGCACAGAGGCCCAGAGAGCTTGTGGGGAGGAACGAAGTTGAGGCCAAGAGCAAGGTACGAGGCGGGCAAGCGCAAGAAGAGAAAGAGACGGGGGAGAGCCGCATGGAGGAGACCCCGGCTGGGACAGAGATTGGCCAAGACAAGGCTATGCTGGGAAGAGAGAAGGAAGCGATGAGGCCGGGGGCTGGAGAGGGCCGCTCCTGGAAACCGGATGAAGAGAGAGTCGAGTCATGGAACACTAGACAAAGATAAAGTAGGACGAAAGCAAAGAATAGGACAGGGGTGGAAAGATGGGAAGTGGTGTGGGAGAACCGAGATAAGGAAGCCGGGACGGACGGATGAAGAGCAGGAACGGGGAAGCGGAGAGCAGCGTGGAGATCGGAGGCCACGAGGGGCCTAGAGCGGAGATGATGAGGGTACGGGCCCGGAAGACGAGGGCGAAACAAAGATGGAGGGGACGAACGAGAAGCGATGGACAGACGGACACGGGAAGTGAGGGAAGTACAGAAGTGGGGGGCAACCAGGGCTCGGGGCGGGCACGGGCGAGGCCGCAGCGGCGGCAGATGCGGGGGTCGAGATGAAAGGTGACGGGGGGCATGGGGATGTCAGAGGTCCAGGCCGGCAGGCGAGGGGACACGCAGAGGAGCTGAGGAGAGGACGGGCGTGGGGACTGATGGACGTACGGAAGTGGGAGGTGACGAGGGCCTGCGATGGGGGCCAAAGGCTAAAGGCCAAAGGCTAAAGGCGACAGAGTAGACAAGTGGGAGGCGGCGGAGAGCTGCGAGGGGCCATGTGGGAGGGGAGAAAGGTATAGCGACGGAGGTGACGGGGACACCCCGTGGGACGTGATGGCGAGGTGCAGAGGGGCGAAGTGATGGACGGACTGAAATGGGAGGTGGCGGGGGTCTCGGGGTGGGATGGGATGCGAGGCGACGGGAGCCCTGGGTGGGCTGCGAAGGACCGAAGGGGGACGCGATGGAGTCTGACACGGAAATGGAAAAACGTGAAGGGGAACGCAGGGATCGGAAGCATGGGGTGCCGTGGGGAGCATGGGGGACAGCGGGAGAGGGCGGTAGGTACAGAATGGGAAGCGCTGGGGAAAGACGGCACGCAGGGGAGCCGCCGGAGAGATGGGGGCCTGAGACGGGGGCCATGGCGGGCAGAAGCGAGAAGCGACAGAGGTCAGAAGCCGAAGGCGATGCGCGCGAGAGGGAAGGTGAAGGGGGTTCGGGGAGGGGAGGTCAGAGGCCCCGAGATGAGGTGATGACAGTGGCCGGTGACAGAGGACTCGCATGGGGAGGTGACAGGTCTCGCAGGGCGGGGAAGGGGAGACTGGAACGAGGGTCGCCCCTTCCCAGGAACCAGAGGTGAGAAGTGCTGGAGGGCAGAGGTGGAGCGGCCCGGATGGAGAGGCGTGGGAAGGAGACGCCGGAGAGGAAGGGGAGAGGCCGGGACAAGGATGGGACAGGGCCGAGTGGATGGCTGGCGAGCAGGTGGCAAGGCAGCCCCGGGGAAGAGGAGGAGAGGGCGAGGGCGTCCGTCGGAGGGACGGAGGTGAAAGAGAGACAGACAGGAAGAGGCGGACGAGGAAGACATGGGACATGTCGGAGGCGGAGGCGACGGACGGGACAGGCAGACGGGAAGATCATGGGGCACAGAGACGAGATGAGGAACGGGGAGGTGAGGCCCAGGTGGAGGCGGAGGTGAGCCAGATGCGGGCATGGGGGGCAGAGATGAAGAGGGCGAGCAGAGCGGGGATGGGAGAGCTGGAGAGGATGAAGGACAGAGACCAGGCGAGATGGCGGGACCTGAACCACCACGGCGAGAGCAACGCGGAGATCAGGATGAGCGGGTGAAGGTGAGGCCAGGAACGAGCGTGCGGAAGGCAGGGAGGAGGTGATAAAGGGATGCAGGGCGGGGGCCGCGATGGAGAGACGAGGGTGGGGCCGAGACGATGGGAGCCGAAGATGGGAGGTGAGGGGGCGCGGGCCGCAAAGCGGATGGGCTGGCCTGCAGCGCGCACCGGCTGGGGTGCGGCCCCCGGGAGCCAGGCCCGCGCGCGCCCGAGGCCTGGGGGGCCCGGCCGGCCGGCCGGCATCGCCAGCGCCACTTACCGTGCCCGCCGCGGGTGAGGAAGGGCATGCGGTTGATGGCGATGGGCACGGTGCCGTGCTTGCTGTGGAAGTGGTGGACGTGGTGGGTGGTGCTGAGGCTGGAGGAGACCCGGGCCCCCTCGGACGCCCCCAGCAGCAGCAGCAGCAGCAGGATCAGGAGCGGCAGCAGAGGTGGCGGCGGCGGCAAGGGCCCGGCCAGGGCGGGGGGGCGGCGCGGGCACCCCCCCGGCCCGCTCCCCCCGGGGGGCATTTCGGCCCGGGGGCGGCCGCCTCACAGCCCCATGGCCGGGGGCGGGGACGCGGGGCTGCGCAGCCCCGCGAAGCCCCCCTCCGGCTCCGAGCCCCGGGAGGGGGGTAGGGGTGAAGAGAAGGAAAACGAGCGCCCAAGCCTCGGTCCGGAGCCAAGGAAATCAACTGGACCCCGCCGGGGAATCCAGGGTCCGCGGAGCGGCCACGCCAAGGTCCAGGACGCCTGGGTCCATCGCGAGGAGCTAGGGGTCGGAGCGGCGCAGAGGGCCGTCAGAAACCCGGGGGAGCGCCCGAGGGAGGGGGCATGGTGCCGGGTGGAGAGGGAGGGGAGGCGCGGGGGCCAAGCAGGGAGGCAGAGCGGGGGAAATCCTGCGGAAAAACCGAGCCGGCGAAGGGCTGGCGAGGAGAAGCGGGAGCCCGACGGAGGCTGGGGCCGGCCGCGCGGCTGCCGCCGCTGCCGCCCGACGGAGGCCCGCGGAAAGGAGGGAGCGGCCGGGGGGAGGGGGACGGGAGAAGGGGGAAGGGAAGCAAATCCGGGTGAGGGGGGAATGAAGGGAGGGGAGAGGAGGGGAGAGGAGAGGAGGGGAGCGGGGCCGAGCAGAGGAAAGGCGCGAGCCTGCGAGATTCCGGCGGAGAGATGGAGGCAGCGGAGTGTTGCTGCAGAGGCAGAGAGGCTGGAAGGGAGAGGGAGGAGGGAGACGAGGAGGGAGGAAAGGAGGGGAGTGGAGAGGGGAGGGGTGGGAGCGCTGGAGGAGGAGGGGGCAGGGCGCAGGGACCCGAGCGGCTCCCGGTCTGCGGGCGGCGCTGGGCAGCTCCGCGCGCGGCACCTGGCTAGCCCGCCCCGCGCTCGCCTCTCCTCGGCGCGCGCCCCGCCCCTCCCCCGCGCCCGGGCGCGCGCTCTCCTCCCGCCCCCTCCGGAGAAGGGGCCCTGCTGAATAATTGAACAGGACTGAGGCTAGCAAGAGAGGCCGATCTCTTCCTCCTCCTCCCCTCCCCCAGCACCTGGACGAACCCCAATAGTGCTCACTGGTCCAGCGCGCAGAGATGTGGCTACCGCCACCCCTGCACGCACGCCTCGGAACACACGTGCACACTAGGATGTGGACGGGCTTGGGGATGGAGACACCCACGTGCCCATACAGGCAGCAGTGTGCGCGCGCATATACACCCAGGCTCAGCCACATGCATGCATACATGTGCTCATAGAGGCTGGCACATGAACTCACACTCAGCCGAGCGTGTACACATGCTCACAGGGGCATACACGCACACACATACGTGTTTGGACACAGGCAAGGGGTGGCCAAATACACAAACACCTGCCCCCAGCTCATCCTCCAAAAACAGGGTCACCCATATGTATATGATACACTCAGAGTCCCAAAGGTGCTCAAGAATAAGACACATCTCTCTCTCTCTCTCTCTCTTTCTCTCACACACACACACACACACACACACACACACACAGTTCCCTCATCACCTCCCCAAAAGGATACTCCCTTACCACCTGCACGCCCCTCCCGGACTCCTCCAATCTTTCCTCTCCTCTGCCCCTTACACCTCCCCCAGCCTCAACCTCTCCCTCCACAGGAAGTTGCCAGGACACCTGTCCACTGAGTGTCCCACTTGGGGCAAAACCCCTCCTGGGTCACTTACATCTAGCTGAAGAAGCTACTTATTCTAGGGCCCCCCCAGACTTTTGGGGGTCTCTGGGAAGCACTCGTCATAGCCCACGAGGTAAGTGCAAGGGGGCTCCCTTCTCTTTATCTGGGTGCCACCTCCGCGGCCATATCAACCTTGGCCTGGCCAGACAGTGCTCTCTCTGCTGGAATGTGAGTGGGGGAGGGGGGTAGAGAAGGAGGAAGGAGGGAGGTAGAGAGGGGACCTGAAAGGAGTCAAAGAAATAGTGTAGTAGCGTGAGGAGGGGTGGCGGAGAAGGGGCACAGGGAAGGGGAGGTGAAGCGAGCAAGCAGAGGGAGTGTGTGCGGGCTCCTGCTTATTGATCCTGAATTCCATGCTGGAGCAAAAGCTATCACCAGGAGCCGCCCACACGGACTGCGCCCAGCTCCTGGGCTCAGTCAGGACCCAGGACAGTTCCTCCACAGCTGTGGCCACCTCCCTGCCTTTGCTGGATGCCAGGGCCCCTTTTGGCTTCCGGCCCTTCAGAAGTGGAGAATGGGGTCCTCAGAGGCACCCAAGAGGGGGCTCTGAGGTGGCGCCTGGCCCCGGGAGGGAGGATAGCCTGTAGGCGGGCTAGGGAACAGGGCTGGGGCCTCCAAAGCCTTGTCCTTCTGCCCTCTCATCCCGCACTTATGCCCCTGGCTCTGAAATATAGACTGACACAGCTCTGAGCAGGCAGAAAATTTATGGTCCCAGAGGGAGGGAGGGAGGAGCTGGTAGCTAGAGGAGAGGAAGAGAAACCGCCTAGAGGCCAATCAATATCAGTGAGTGGGAAGTGGAGAGTCGGAGGGGGTGATGCTGGGGAGCGAGGGGGGAGACAGAGGGTAAAAAAGAAGGGAGAGACCGAGGCATGCGAGGGATCAATAGAGGCTGTGGAGATGAGCAGGGCAAGTGGAGAGATGAGAAACGGGGTGCGGGGTGCAGAGATGGAGAGATGGTGAAGAATCGACTGCCTGGGGGAGGCCTGAGACAGGCTCTGAAAGACAGAGCAGCAACCAGACCCAAGGGGAGCACCCTGGCCCCGAACCTGGGCCCCGGGGCTTCAGGCGCACGGCAGGAAGTGTCCCTCCTTTTAGCTTCCTTCCTCTCATTTCATGTTCTTTTTCATTCTCTCTTCTTTCCTCTCCCTCCTTGAAGAGATGGGTTCTTTCCCTTTGATCTCTCTCCTACCTTTCCAGAGCAGACTCTGGAACCTTAAAGGAAAACAGAGATCCCTCCGCCCCCACCTCAGATGCAGTCCCCTTGTCACAGATGGAGAAACTGAGGCCACAAGGGGGACAGGCTGTTCTACAGGTCGGACCTCTCTTCATCTCAGTCTCCCCCCACCGCAGACAGCTCTACACCCCAACCCAACCCTCCGAGGACAGGGTCCGGCTGCCTCTGCCCTGGCCATACCCAGCCCCCTCCTTCTCCTCAGGCGAAAAGCCTTTCGGGGGCGCAGTGATGCCCCCAGACCTTCGCGCTCGGGGGCGGGACCAACCGAACAGGTCTCGGCCAGTTTCCTCACTTTCCCGCTTGATCGCACGCCTTGGCAGGTCCCCGAGAAGACTGGCCACAGAGGGACGGCAGGAACAGGAAACAGTGCCAAGCATGGGGGATGGTGAGGGGACGCAACCCCAAGAGAAGAGGGCGCTGTGGCGACGCCCCTGACCCCCAGCGTCCCGCCCTGCCCTTCGGGGGCAGATCCCAGAGGCACCCCAGGGCGGAGGCTCCCAGGTTGCACCCACCTTGTCTTTATCTCCACGGCTCTGCCACCAGACCGCAGACCAGGGCTCCTGTGTGGTCACACTTCCCCAGGCGTGCCCTGCCCCCCTCCCCCCCCCCTTGCCCCAACTCTCCCTGCCTCCCACCTGCCGGGAACTTGTCCTCCCATCTCTGCTGAAAGATGGCGTGGCTCCCTACACCTCCCATTCATGTCTATGCCCCCTTCCAGAAGGTTCCGCCATGTGGGAGTACAGCAGTGACGATGGGCAGCAGCGCCTCATGATCCTGATCCTCTGTGCCCGCAGCAAGCGCGGTCCGCCTCCGGCACCACCATGGGCCCCGCCCGCGCCCCAAGACCAAATGAGCTGCCGCGAGCCCCAGAGGGTCAGGAGCGCCTCGCTGCCCGCTGCATGTCGCCGCCAGCACCCCGACCTAGAGCGGAGCCGCCTCACCGCGGCCTGCTTCCTCGCTGGTTTCTGTCCCACTGTCTTCTCTGAGGAGCAAATTCAGAGGGTTTTGCAAACTGCAGAACACTAGACCGTCAATGGAGATTGTTCCTAGTGAGCAGCGAAGGTCCCACCGTCTGCAGATCGGGGTACCACTGAGTCAGCTGGAGAGCAAGAGACCCAGCCCAGCCTCGGCTTTATTCCCAGCAGCCAGGGCTGGGGTCCCCCTGAGGTGACCATTGTCTGGGGGTTTGGGAAGATACCAAGAGTGGCAGGTCAGATGAGGAAAATCCCGGGGCGCAGGCTGGGGGTGTGGAGGTACCCCAGGGAAGGCCCTGCCTGGGAGCACCGGGAAAGCCAGAGGGAGCTGGGCCGGACTCTTTTCCGGCGACGAAGGAAACACCGCGACCTGCCCAGGAGCCCATGCCAGACCAGTCCGTTCTGGAACCAGCAGGCGTATCCCGTCTGGATCTCAGGGCCCCCCCTGGCGATTAGGGCCCCGCCGTGTGGCACGGAGGCAAAGATACTGACCAGTTCCCAGCCCCGATCTACTACTCGCTTTCCCCAGAAACCCGCCAACCCCTCCAGGCCCGTTTCCACGTTTGTAAAATGGAGAAGACCTGTTCTCCCTCGTGCGCGTGCGTGTGTGCATGCATGTGTGCGCGAGAGTGTGTGCATGTGCGCACTTGCATGCGTGTGAGTGTGTGTGTGCTTGCATGTATGTGTGTATGCATGTGTGTGCGTGTGCGCACTTGCATGCGTGTGAGTGTGTGTGTGCTTGCATGTATGTGTGTATGCATGTGTGTGCGTGTGCGCACTTGCATGTGTGTGTGCATGCATGTGCATGTATACGTTTGTGTGTGTGTCCATGCGTGCGTGTGTACGTGTGTGTGTGCATGTTTCCCCAGGCAGCTGAGTGGTCACACCCCTGATCTCTCAGCAGGGCTACCCAGGGACGCCCATGTAAGTGATGCCCGAGAGGGCCACACTCTCCCAGCCACTGTCCCCAGCTGGATCATCCGAGGGGAACTCTAAAAACCCCCTCAAACAGAAAGTTGCCCCTGCCCTCCTTCCGGCCCAGCTTCCCTCCCTCTGCCAAGCTCCAACCAGCTGCCGGCCGCCAACCTCTGGGGACTGGAGACTGCTGCTGAAGCCGCCCTGGGGCGGTGGGGGCGGGGCGCAAACAACGGGCAAGGTGGCAGGCAGATGGGCCACCAGGGCGGAGGCGAAGCAGGTGAGGACGCTAGGGAGTGTCCTTGTGGCTTCAAGGGACAACCTGCAGCTGGGAGTCTTGCAGGGGTGAAAAAAAGGAGACCGCACAGCCAGGTCCAGGAAAGCCAGCTGTCCAGCGGCCTGGCCTCCTGGGAATCTCCTGAGCCTGGCCTCTGGGGCACCGGCCTCTCTGGGCAGGCGATAACAGGCTTCCACTGCACAATTCTGAGGGCGCCAGAGGAAAGGGGGTGCAGGGCCACCGGGCCACCTCCCACCCTGTGCGGTAGTGAGTATGTGTGCACTGCAAGCACAATGCACGAGACCACGGCCAAAACCGCACGGAGAGGACAACCGAGGCCGACACCTTTGGTTACGGGTGACGGGAGCAGTGTCCCACCAAGTCAGTGAAGGGGCGAGGCCATCTACCAAGAGGTCGCCCCCGGGATTCAGGCGGCAACAGTGCTGCACAGGCCTGAGAAGAAAGAACCCCGAGGAGGTTCAGTAGCCAGCAGCTCCCCTTGGGCTCTCGTGACAAGAAGGAACGAGAAGGAAGCAAGCATCGAGTCTCTCGGCGACCCTCCCTCCTCCACAGCAGTCTGCAAGGCTGGGAGTGGGCCAGGACCCCTGACCCCCCAGGCACTCACGGTCATTGCAGACAGGGCCTCCGTAGGAAGTCATGGTGCAGTCACAGGTGAAGCCATCCCACTGCTGCAAGCAGACGCCCTGGTTGGCACAAGACTCTTCGGTGCAGGTGGTACTGGGGCCTGGAAGGGCAGGAGGAAGGAACGGCCCCAGTTCAGCCCAGCCCCTTCCCTCCCAGGAGGCAGGGGAGCGTTGGGGCCAGGCCGAGAGGCCCTGCCCTCGGTTCTGCCAGGCCGGAAGGTGGGGCGGGGCGGGGGGTGGGCTCAAGGACTGCTGGGCTTGGCCTTGAAGGATGATGATAAGGGGCCAGGGTGGGAGGCAACGGAGAGAGCAAGGCACCCTTCGCCTCCTGTGCCCCGCCCCGGAGCTGGGGGGCAGGCTCGCGCAAGGCCTGAGAAGAGGGCCGCTTTGCCTCTGCAGCTGGCCCTCCTGCAGCCTGCCGTCACACGGAACTCCTCCCCTCCACCCTGAACTCACCGTCACAGCCCCTCTCCACCTGCCCGATGCGGTGCAGGGCGTCGGCGATGAGGTCCGGGAGGCGCCCGTTGAGGTCCACCGAGGCCAGGCAGCCCTGGAAGCCATCTCGGGAGGCCACCAGCTTGGGCAGGTTGCTGAACATGTTCTTGCTCAGACCGCCAATGTACAACTCCCCTGCAAAGGGAGCGGGGTCATGAACCCAGGCTTCCTGGTCCCCGCGCCCCTCCCAGGACTTCTTATCTAGCTGTCAGACCCTCCCGGCCACGCAGTGTCCCGTCTCAGACTCCAGTTTCCTTACTGAGATCCAGCGCCTTGCACATCCCTGCCCCCCGCCTCTTTCTTCCTTCTCCACTTTGCCATCTGTCTGCTCCCCTCCCAGAGAAGCCCAGATGCAGGGGGTGGGGGGCCTGGGGGAGCAGCTGGAGGAAGCTGCTCCACTCTCCCACACATCTGACTCCAGTTCCGGCCTGCAATCAGGGCCTTTCAGAGATGCTCAGCCCGATTCCCTCCACTCCCCAGCCCCCCCTTCAGAAGTCTCCCGCTCCCAGAGCTCCTTCTGCCTCTCGCAGCCTCTCCCCGCTCTGAGTTCTCTACTGGGGGCAGTTCTAAGACCAGTTCCTTCACCCCTCGCCCCAACAACCACCAAGGCTTGGCCTGGCAACTCTGGGGGACACTGAGTTCTCCTCGGGGACACCCGATCCCCACATCGCTGCCTGGCCTGACTCCTTGAAGCCTCGACCAGCCCACGGCAGAGCTTCAGCAAGACACAGACCAACCCTGGTGTCCTGGCCTTGGGCTCAGGGCAACACAAGACAGACCCAGATCACCCGGGACTTTGCTGCCACTGTGGGCTACGTGACACGTCGCCCTCTCCTGGGAGCAGGGAGAGCTGGCCGTGCCGTGCCGCTGATCCGGCCCAGGACCTGGCCCAGCTTCCAGTTCCAGCTCTGCCGCCTGCTCGCTTTGTGACCTCGGGCAAGTCATGTAGCTTCAGGAAGCTTCTGTTCCCGCCCTCCCCAGGAGGGGAATGAGTTCAATGGCCTCTGAGGATCCTCCTTAAGCTCAGACAGCCTGAGTCACACTGACACCCGGCAGTCCCTGGGGAGCCGAGGGCGGCTTCGGGCATGTGCAGGCCGTGGCCAGCGCTGCCCCAGTGAGCTCTGGAGAAGCGGCGGGCCTCGCGCTCGCTCCTGCTCCAACACCCCGGGGCCTGGGCTCCTCCTCCTCTTCCCTGCTCTCTCGACCGCCCCTTCTCGGGGCAGGCAGAGAGACCCTGGGGAATGCGGGACCCTGGTGAAATACTGAGCCCACCACGGAAGCCTGGGCCAAAAGTCCCCAGAGCTGGCACAGCCAACGCCCAAGGTACCTGACCAGGGCGGCAGGCAGGGCCCAGCAACTGCTACTCCCTCCTCCTCACATCAAGAAGAGGCATCTGCCAGGATGCTAAGCTCCCTCTTCTCTTTCCTGCCCCTCAGCCCAGGTAGGCTTCTCTACCTCGGGGGACCAGGAGGTCTCTGAAAGGCCTGGGCTGCCTACTCCTAGCTCTAAGAGAAAGCCGTCAAGCTCCCCACGAGACAGACCCATCCCGTGACCAGACCTTCAGCACTGAGAGCTGAGCGGATCTGCGGCAGGAAACGGCCGGCGGGACGCAGTGGAGAGGTGGACACTGCGGGCAGGGGCGGACGGGGGAGCGCCCGCGCCGGAAGGCGCCCGGGGCGGGGCCGGGGGCGGGGCCGGGGGCTAGCTGGGCTAGGGCCGGGTCTTCTCCAGGGGCCCCAGGCTCCACCTTTGAGGTCGAGGTTTCGGGCGCCGTTGGAGTGCTGAGTGACGGTGCGGGAGTCGATCTTGAGCGTGTGCACGTTGCCCGGGTCCCGGGACACCACCACGTTGTGCCACTGGTTGTCATTGACCGGTTTGTCTGAGTTCCCCTTCATCAAGGACGGGCCATTCCCCAGGTCGAACACGTAGTGGATGTACCTGCCCCACAGCAGGGAGAAGACTGGGTCACGGTGGGGGCCGCACTGGGAAGAAGGGGAGGGAGGAGCTATGGCTGGCGGGGACCTTCGGCGCCACCGGAGGAAGGGGTACACAGGGAGACCCCTAGTGGAGGGACTCCAACCAACGGCACAAGGACTCTGGTCATGGGGAGAACGTGGGAAGGGAGAGCCACAGGCCCCTGTGACAGGCCCTGAGGAGGAGCCGATGGAACGAGATGTTTCTGGGGGCAGCAGGATCCCCTGGTGTCAGGGACAGAGCTGTTCCAGGATGGGGTCCTCTCAGGCAAGAGGGCACAGGGACGCAACCCCGTCTTCTGCCCACAGAGGGGGCTAGAGGGCTCGGGCCAGGACCATGACCAGAGGACAGGTACAACTGGAAAGTCCCTGGGGAATCACTGAGGAGTCACCAGCGTAGAAAGAGGGGGTGCTACTTCGCTACCTTGGCTGGTGGCTGGGGACCTGAATCTTGCCCTGTGGCTTGGGGAAAGGAGACGTCTCGGCCAGTGGCTGGGGACCCGTATCTTGGCCAGCGGGGAGAGGGGACCCCTTCCCTGACAGAAGCGCAGTGCCCACAACCTCACCCTTTGACCAGTTCGATGACAATGAAGTCATTGCCATTGCCTGAGTTGAACAGGAGAAGCCCATCAGGGGCCGTGGTCTTGAACTGGAAGAAGAGGTGCATGGAGGCGTAGGCTTGCAGGGTGGCAAGCGCCAGGTAGCTGCTCCGACTCTTGAAGGTGACGGGGTCGGCCACGATGGCGCGCAGGCCGAAGCGAGCGTTGAGCTCGCAGTAGGTGATGTCGCCATCCTTGCACTGGTCCATGTAGGGCTGGCCGTTGAACACCAGCCCGCTCAGGTGCCCGATGAAGTTGGAGGGCACCACGGAGATGAAACGTCGCTCTGTCATGATGCCCGTCTCGATGTTGTGGAACTCCAGCCGCGTGTGGGCTCCTGCCATCTGTCCTACTCGGGACAGGAGACAGCGTGGGGGTGGGGTGGCTGTGGGGCGCGAGCTGCAGAATCATTGCTGGGGCCGGGCCTTGGGTCCCCAGGAGCCTCCCCTCCGCACGGGGGCCACATGGGACAGACATCAGCAAACGCCCTCTGGTAGCTGCTGGCAGCGAGCACAACTCATGGGCCCCGGAGGAGTGGTGGGACTCATTACTCCTCGGATGACAGGCTTCCAGGGGCATGCTGCCTGCAGGGAGTTGAAATGGCCCCTGGGGTCCAGGCCCCCACAGCACGCCACCCCTGAGGGAGACATGGCAGTGGCGGCTTGATGGAATGCTGCCCTAGGCAGCGGTCACCCACCTGCCTGGCCCCAGACCACTTACCCTCCACGGTCACGTTGTCCACGGACAGCTGCAGGCTCTTGCCACGCCTCACCACCCTCACCGTGTGCCACTCGTTGTCATTGAGCTTGTGCCCCGCAAAGAGCGTCTCAGGGCCTTTACCTGCAGCACCAAGGGGGGAGTGAGCACGGGGCGGCCCGGGCGCAGAGCCTCAGTGCCCCCCGCCCACTCCCCAAAACACAGAGCCCCGCCGTGGACCCGCAGCTTCACCACTGGCAGTGAAACCTCCACGCGGACACACGGCTCCCCATCCGCACGGGGACCCAGTGTGACCTTCCCGCACACAGGTTAACTCCACACACCCAGCATGCAACCACGCACAGCAATTCCGGCCTGGCCAGAGAAGGGAATGTTTCTCAGGCATTATGAGCATTTATTCAAGACCAGAATTATCCGTTCCCAAAGTCTAAAGTAAAATATAGTTATCTTTAGAACGGTGCTGAATTTTCAGCACCCCCAGGTCGCCCCTGGGTCCCCCAGTGCTCACACCAGCAGGGGACGGGGTTCACCACGTGTAAGCTCACAGATACCGGACACACACAGAGCTGCCCTGCACACACAGTTTCCTGTGCTCTCACACTGGGATGCTCAGAGATGCCCGCCCTCACTCTCCCTCTCACCCCTGCTGAGAGCCTCACTGTCACCTCTGAAAGCACCCTCGTTTGGCAGAAACTCAGCCCCCACCCAACACAGGAGCTGCAGAGGGCTGAATTTTGGGGCTCTGACCACCCCTCGCCTCCACTGGCCTCAAGGCCTCCTCTTCCTTCCCACGTGCCACTCTCGCCCTCTTGTGGCCGCCTCTGGAGATGCAGCGAAATATCCCAGCCCCTCTCCAGCTACTTCCTTTCCTACCCGTGAAGGGTGGTGCGTCCTGCAGCGGGCGCCACCAAGCCTTTGCCCCACCCTCTTGAGGACTCGAGATGACGAGGTTTTCCGACCTTCCTTTTCCCAGACCCTCCCTCAGCTCTCCCTGGTTTGGCTTCCTTTGGCCCATCCTGCCCTCCATAATCCGCAACCAGCTACTCCATCCGCCTGACTCTGGCTCCCCGCCCCACGCCCACTGCACAACCCGCACACAAACCAGAGACGAAAGCTTCTCCTCCCCCCACCAGCCCTCCCCAGACCCCAGTGTCCAGCGTCCCAAGCCCCTCGGGGCTCTGCAGAAGAAGAGGGAAGCCACTTACTAGGTGCGCAGCCGACGCGCAGGCAGTCTGGGGGGGCCATGGGGCGGGCAGAGGGGGAGGGGAGACAAAAAGGCAGAAGAAGTTTTTTTTTTTTTTTTACATCCTTCACGGCGAGGGGTGTCTGCGGGGGGGGGGTCCCCCTGGGGCCACTTTCCGGGGACCACGCGTGCCCAGGTGCCCTCTCCCCTTCCTCGGTTGGACCCCTGTCCCTCCTGCCCCCACGAGGGCTCCTACCCTCCCCAGGGCTGGGAGGCAGGGCAGTCAGGTGATCGGAAGAGGGCTTGCTTCTCCTGTCGGAGCAAGTTGGGCACCTCGCGAACCTCAGCGTACAGGAGGCCATGGGGGGCCGAGGGCTCGGCTGACCCAACACCTCCTCATGTCCAGGAGGGAGACAGGTGGGGAAGGCCAGAGTCCCTGCATCCCTTGCTCTGGGACAGCTCCCTGCTCAGAGCCCAGGGTGTGACACGTCACTTCCCATGCCCTCTGGGCTCTGAGCTAAGTGGGGAGTCTGTCCCAGGGCCCCCTTCCCATAGCCATTTGCCTCCCAAAGTCCCAGGGGGCTGGTGCCACCCCTACAGGAACCTTCCTCCTACCCTTCCTAACTTGGAGGATGCCAGGCTGTCCCTGGGGACCCGGTGCTCCCTCACCTGAAGAGGAACTAGTATTAACCTGTTTTCCTAGGGAAGGGGCCAAGACCTCACAGATGGGGACACTGAGGCCTCAGAAGTATGACTTCTGAGGACACAGCAAGTCAGGGACAAGCAGGAGCCGTAAGCAAAGTCTCCTGCCCCTATGTTGCTCTAAGGGCCCCACGTGGTCAGAGAGCACAGTGTCTACACACAGCTGCAGCCGGGGGCCCCAGAGCCCCTGGCTGTCCCTCTGCTGGTTCACGTTACCCACAACATGCCCATCAGCCAGCCTTACAGGGAACAGAGCACCGGAGGCCTGTGAAGTTGGGGCTCAGAGCCCTGCGTGTCTGTACGGCTCATGACCTGGCAACCAGGGGCTGCGGGAAGTCCTGCGCCAGGAGGCAGAAAAGCTGGGTCCTCATCTCATCATGTGATGGGGCAAATCTCCTCTCTGAGCCTCAGCTTCCCTCCCTGCGAGCTGAGGGGCTCGAACAGGAGGATCCTGAGCTGGGAGCAAGAAACAGGTGTTCGCTGGGCTGGCCCTTGCCCTTCGGAGAGGGGGTGGTTTCCAGTCCTCACTTAACAGCAAAATCCTGGCATCCTGTAGCTCCTCCCAGAACAGGCTCTGGCCAGAACCTCAGGGCCCAGGATGTAAAGGGGGTGGGGGCGCCTGGCGCCCCCAGGGCCCCTGAAGGTTCCTGCAGCGGAGGTAAACAGATTCCCCTGTGGCTCTGAGCGGCACGGCCCTCTCGGGCGGTACAGCTGAGCTCAGCACGCGTTGTCAACCACAACAGAAGAGCGGGGGAAGCAGCCGGGACCCTGGGCCACGACCTGGCACCAGGGAGGGTGGAGGAGGCAGAGGGAGGCCAACCGGGAAGTCGGAAGTCCCAGGAAGAGGAAGGAGGTAAGAGTGGGAGCAGAGGGAGAAGAGGAAGAAAAGGGGGAGCGGAAGAAAGTAGCTGGACCAGGGGGGAGGGGAGGAATGCTGGGGTGAGGGTGGGAGGGTGCCAGGCCTGGCGTCAGGTCACGGGGGCTCTCGGGGCCAGCAGAATCTTCACCAATGAAGGGTCCAAAAAAGAAAAAAAGTGAGCGGGCTGATTCCCCTCTGGGGAATGGGGCCAGGGGGAGCCCTGGGCTTTTCCCTCCCAGCAGGGGAGACCAGGAATGGGGATCCCTCTGTGCAGAGAAGGCCCACCTTCTGCAGCGGCCGCACCCTCCGAAGCCGCCACTCCAGTGGGGTTTGAGGAGCACAAACCCCCATGGAACCCCACGAGGAGCGGCTCCACCCCAGAGGAAAGCCAGGAGCTGCGAGTGAGTGGGAGAAACAGCGCCCCCCCACCCCGGCACATGGCACACGCCCGCCCAGAGCACAGCATGGGGGGCGTCAGCTGGTAACCTATTAACTAGTCACCTGCACCTTGGGTTCAGGGAAAGGACGGAAGCGACTCGTCTACGCAGACCCACCAAGGCCCAGGTTATGCACAGAGACCAGGGCGAGGGTAGGAATGCGTGATGGGAAGCCATCCACGTGGACAGGAACTCAGGAAAGGAACCCGGGCTTCCCGAGCCCCATGTGGGTCCCCACCAGCCCCACCCCAGCCGCACAGGTTGGAGACAGGAAAGAGGGGGCAAGGCTTCTCTGCAAGGAGCCTCGGGAGCCCACTGGCCGGAGTGTCACCTTAAAAGGGCCATCGCAGAGAGGCAGCGGGCACTCCTGGTGCAGCCATCATTCAGAGCTGTCTCCTCTGGAGCCCAACAGAGGGAGCTCAGGGACCAGCACGTGGCCCAGGGGAACAGGTAAGGGCTCGGGGACGTGATATCACGCGTGTTCAGCCCGGCTTGCGAGGCCGGCGAGAGTGCTCTGTGAGGCTCGCGAGGGCAGAGCTAGGGCCATGACTGGGAATTCCCGAAGGGGAGGCTGCCAGCCAGGAAGACCATCGACTGGAATGGCCATCTCGGAGGTGGGGAGTTCCTGACACAGACGGTGTCCGAGCACGGGTAGAGAGCCTCCCGTCGCTGGGGGCAGGCACAGGCAATTCACATCAGGGGCAGGCTGAGGGAGGTGATGTCTAAGGGCCCCTCCGGCTCTAAGGTTCCTTCGTTACAGTGTGCCTTTCACGTCGTCTTGCTGACAGCTGAGACTGCATGGGCACCCCTGGTGGAGCGCAGCTCCAGGGAGGGTGAGGCGGGGCCGGCCAGGCCGGGCACCAGCCCCAGGGGCCATACCGGGGGGCGGGGGGAAGAAGGCACCCAGGAACACCACAGATCACACCAGAATAGGGTGAGGTATCCAGGGGCTTCTACGGTCCTCTGGGGACAGACAGTAACCGCTCTGCTAAGGGGCTGCAGACAGCAGGGTTCTGGGAACCTGCTCCATGTCTACAGGTGTGCTGGAGGCCAGGGGACAGAGTGGCAGGCAAAACCCGGCATCCTCTACCTGCAAGGAGGCAGCAGCCTCAGGGCGGCTTGGGCGCTCTCTAGCCCTGCGAATACCCACCTCCCGAGTCAGGCGCTCAGGGCCTCCTCCCAGCCACCCTGCGGGTAGAGAGCCCCCTCTTCGGGACCCAGCACCAAGTCTGCATGGTCCCACTGAGCACCCAATAAGCTGCACGGCTGAGCTTCCTGCCTGAGAAAGCCTGGCTTTCCTTCCCATGGGACGAGACCAGAGGCCAGACGCCAGGCCCCGCCGGCTTTCTCTCCGTCCCCCAGCCGCGAGTCCAGCCCAGGACTGGGGCCTCTGGCGTTACCTGGCTGTGCAGCAAGCAGGATGGGGAGGAAGCCCGCCCCCAGGCCTGGCTCTGAGCTGCCGACCCTACCCCAGTGCGATTTTCTTTCAGGAAGGCAAGTGAGTTTCTATGCACATGTCCCGCATCTGTCTGCTCATTATTCCGTTTGAGCCTCAAAACCATCATAGAAGGCAGAGAGAGCAAGGATTCTTATCCCCGTTTTACGGAGAAGACAGAGGCTCAGAGAGGGGAAATGACTTACCCCGCAGACAAGGAGACCAGGCCTAGTGCTCTTCCCGTCGCGCCCCGAGGCTGAGGCTGGGTGGCGGGGGTGGGTCACACCACAGCCACGCGTCTCCCGGTATTTGCGGACGCATGCGTCTGCACCAAGCATTTGGTCACGGTTCGTCCTGAGCCACGTTAGAGGTGGCATCTCTGCGCACGGGGCCAGGCACAGCCGGGGGTGAGAGGCAGGTGGGAGGACTGTCCTACTGGCTGTCAGCCTGGGAGCCACCCTGTCCTCCAACCTCTGAGCCCTTATGTGAAAAACATGCCCATGGGAAGAAGAGAATAGCTCCTAAGGGTGGAAGGTCCCAAGGGCCTAAAAGAGCATGTTCTTCGGACCAAGGAGCCTGCCTCCTGTCTGATGGGAAGGGGCCCGGGCTTCTCTGAGGGGGAACCTAAGGTGGTCCCAGTGAGGGAGGAGCACCACCCCAGGGCTTCCTGCTGCACCCAGCCCCCACAGAGAAGTATGTGCATCCCCGGGCGATCTCATGCTGGGTACGCAGGCCTGGGCCGTCTGAGAAGCACAGGGCCATTCAGGGCATCCCGGGCTGTGCCTTCCGCCCTGTGACCGTTTCGGGGGTGCCAGGGGGTGCTGTACAGACCCACAAGCACCGGCCAAGGCGTGTTTCCCATCCTGCTTTCCCCTGCGGCACTGCCGCCCGCACCTACTCCGTGGGCTGTGATCACGGTTAGAAGCTGGGCTACGGGGAACCCCAAAATGACTCTGAGGCCCTGGCTGCCTGCACACCACTCTGCCCCTGGCCCCGCTTCACTCAGCAAACCCTTGTCCTAGGAGTACAGAGGCCAGGTGGCCGAAAGGGGAAAGGAAAAGACACCGTACAACTTTATTAACAAGGTAAGGGGCCCCCAAAAGGCTGCAGTCTGTCCCACAAATGCCCTGGGGACCAGTGTTAGCATGAGACTCCAGATAAATATCTAAAACTCAAAGCTCTGTGTTGTCACAGGTCAAAGATTCTAATCCACTCAGAAGAGCCTACTTCTCCCCCAGGCCCAGGGCACCACGACCCTGGTGGCCTGGATCTTCCTACACAGCAGGCCCCCGGGAACTGCACGTCTTCGCGCTCAGAGAGGCTAGTCTGAAGCCGGCAGATGAGACCCCCGCCCCGACAGCTTGGGACCTTTAACTTCTAGCGTTTCTCTGGCTGAAAGGTCCGCGACTCTGGGGACTTCCCCCCACTTGCTACTGTAGACCCAGGTGTGGAACACATCTGGCTCTTACGAGGTGACCCATAAAGACTAGCTCAATGAGGGGCTGTGCTGTTTTCCTTTTGCCCCAACAGGGCCCCACAGACGAGACGCCCTGGGGGCTGCCGGGTGAAGCGGGGCCCTAGCCTGCTCTGGGCGGGGCAGACGCAAGGCCCCTGATGCCCCCAAACCCTGCTCTGTTAGCCACAACGAGGAAAGCACTGTACTTTAGGCAAATGACCTGAGTTTGAGTCCAGGATCTCCGCTCCCCGCCCCCCCCCACTCCCACCCACGCCCCCATCGCTAACTCTGTGGCGTTGGATAAATCGGTCCGTGAATTTAAAAATCTATAAAACAGGGAGAGCGGCATTTCTCTGATGATCTGGTGTCTTCAAGGGGCATCTACGGGACTCAAAAGCGAAAGCAAAAGGAAGGTGACACGTCGCGATGCACCCAGTGTCACACGTGCACCGGCGTACACAGACAGCGACACGGACACAGCCCTCGGACGCACAGAGCAGCGACGCGCGCCGCGCGGGGCGCGCCCTCGCCTCTGCACCTGCGGCTGCGCTGAGCTCGGACTCGCGCAGGCGCCGATGGGCGTCCGCGGGTCTCCCCGGACGAACGTACCACGAAGGAGCCACTCATGAGCCGACAGCCCAGAGCGAGCTGCGTCGTTACGTGTGTGTGCGCCGGACAGACGCCGCCAAGACCCACGTGAGCATCCTGGCAGGGCAGCTGTCATAACCCAGACACACACGGGAAGGTGGTATGGCCGCACTCGGGGATCCCCACCCCCACCGCCGCTCTAGCGCGGAGCAGCACCCTGCTCTGTGCGCCTGCGCCCCGGATCGAGCTCGCGGGGGCTCCGACCCTCCCCACCTCCACAGTCTCAGTGGCGCCGCCACCTGCTTCTCCAGACAAAGGGGGGTGCGAGTCGGAGGCGAGGCCAGGGAAAGGGCCAGGAACACGGGGTGGGGTGGTTACCGAGGTTGACAGTGAGCTTCATCTGGCCTCCGTCCAGCTCGAGGCGAAGGGTGTCGGCTGACTCCCTGGAGGTAGTGGCCATCATGAGCCCGTAGGCCCGCTGGGACATGAAGCGCAGAGACACGTCCTCCGCCTCCGTGTGCATGGCATTCGGCAGCATGATCTTCATGTACATGGACCCATCGTAGCTCAGGACCGTGGCCTCTGCCCCAGGAGTAGGGGGAAGGAGGGAGCGGGGGACAGGCCAAGGCCAGCGGAGGGAGAGAAGACCGAGAGAATCGTTACAAGGAGGACAGGCCCAGGGCGGGGCTATGAGGGCACGCTGAGGAGTCGGGGTGCGGGGCTCAGGAATGGGTGGTGGGGACGCCTGGGATGAAGACTAGCCTCACCTCTCTCACAGACCCGCCCCAGAAAGCCGGTCCCGATGCAGTCACACACGAAGCGGTTCCAGCCCTCTCGACAGACGCCCCCGTTGCGGCAGGGGGTGGACGCGCACTGCTTCAGCGTCTCCCGGGAGCAGAAGGGGGCGACGCCCGCAGCCCCCTGGGCCTCGGCCAGGCCCCGGAGGTCGCGGCTGCGCCCGTCTATGAAGAGGTCCCGCACGCAGCCCACGTAGCCAGCCCGCAGGGCCGCCGTCCACACCTCCGGGGGCAGGGGCAGGTCCACCCGCCCCCCCTCAGGGAGACCGCCCAGGTACAGCTCGCTCTCCAGGTCCAGAACCTCACTCTCCCCAGTGGCCAAGAACGGTGTGCTGCGGCTGTTCACCGAGATGGAGCCTGGGGATCAAGAAGGAGCGGGCCTCAGCGCCGGAGGCAGGGTGGCGGACGCCGCAGGCTGGAAGGGATGACGCCCCTCCGCGCCCCTCCACCCCGAAGGCTGCAGCAGCCCGGGGTGGGAGGCTTGGCTTCACTCGCCTGCTCAGACACCGCCTGACAGAGTTCAGGAGCCCAGTTCGGGAGCCTCCCAAGTTCAGAAGCCCAGCCCAGCTACTCCTTCTCCCTCCGAGGGAGTCCTCAGAGAGGCACAGGAGGGGGACACACCCCCAACAGGCTGGATTATTCACGGTCGTTCCCCCCACCAGTCCCTTAAACCAGAAACCTTAGGAGTCGGAAACATTCGAATCCCGCTAATGTCTATTAGGCGTTTACGACTGTAAGCCAGGCACTCAGAACTTTATATATCTTATATCACTTAAGCCTCACAGTAACTCTGTGAAATCCGTCCTTCACGCTCCCATTTTGAAATGGCACATGAGCCTTAGAAGAACTGAGGAAGCTGCCCAAAGGGCCACAGCAGGTGAGGAGCAGGCAGCGTTCCCCAACCCCCGGCCTGGAGCCCCTCTGTGGCCAGTGGACAAGATGGCCCAGCAGATCAGCCCCTGGGGCCTGTGAGAAGGGAGGCCAGGCATGGAGCTTCGGAACTGTCAGAGTTCTTTGGAAGGAGAGACTGGTTATCTTAGGAAAAGATTGGGGACCGGCAGGGAGCTTCGGCGCTTTTACTGGGCAAGAGGAAACTGCGTACACGGGCCTTGCTCCAAGGTCACTCTAAAACATGGAACGGGAACACCCAAGTGGATAAACAAAACGCGGCACGTGACATGCAATAGAATGTTACTCAGCCATAAAAAGGAAATGCTAACACATGGATGAACCTTGAAAATATTGTGCTGCGTGACATAAGCTAGACCCAAAAGGACAAAGACTATATAGTTCCACTTAGATGAGGTCCCTAGAGTAGTCACATTCATAGAGACAGAAAGCAGAATGGTGGATGCCAGGGGCTGGGGGAAGGGGGGGAGTTAATGTTTCATGGGGACAGAGTTTCAGTTTGGGAAGATGAAAAAATTCTGGAGGAAGATGGTGGTGATGGCGACACGACAATATGAATGCGCTTAATGCCACTAAAATACTTCAAAATGGTTAAAATGGTAAATTTAATGTTATGTATAATTTACCACAATTTTTTTTTGAAACCACGGGAAAGGTCAGAGAGCTCTGTTGGGACTGCTTGAGTGTGTGTGTACCTGGATGGACGTGGGCCATCAGATATGGCCAGAGCTGGTCAAGACTGTGACCCCAGGACCCACCAGACCTAGTGTGTGGGCTCTCGAGATCTATGGGAGGCTAAGGAGACCCCTTCTTGAAGGCCCAGGGGTTCTCTACAAGGCCTGGGCAGCTTTCCAAACTAGAGTCAGTGAGACAGGGAGTGAAGACCCCGGGTGGCCACGTGAGACAAAACCAGGGGACGAACCTATTTGCCATAAAGCCCAGGGAAGGCAGCCTTTCTCTGAGGAAGGAACAGCAAGGCCATGAGGAGCGGACACTTCCGGAAGGCACGGCAGTCCCCTGCCCCCCGTGTGTGCAGGAACAGTCACTCCGCCCAGACTCGAAGGCCAAGTGCGGGGACAGCTGGGGAAGCACAAAAATCTAGCTGACGCTGATAAGTGCTTAAATTGGAAAATACGTCGGTTCTCATTTATATCAGTTCTCTCTTTATCTGATAATTTTCTTGTGTTCAACAAGACGAATCAGGCAGAAAACAAGACGAGGATGGGATTGGGAGCCTGAAAAGGAAGAGTGGAAGAGACCGTGGCTAGGAAAAAAGCAGAGGGCCCAGGACACTGCGCCCCCCTGACCTCGGCACGCTCTGCTCTGCCGCTTTATCGTGCTGGAGCCCTCGCTGGGGCGGCCGCCGCCGTCAGGTCCCCCAAACCAGAACAGCAGCCCCGTGACGGCGAAGACTATTGAGTTCACTGCCGTCCCTAGCCCAGCACCTTGGACAGCACCTGGCACAGTGGGTACTCAATAAACTATTTCTAAAGTGAGTTTTATGAAAGAAAGCGGAATGAATCAGACAGAAGGGACGCACGGTTGAGAAGCTTTGTTTTGGTTTGTTTGTTTGTTTGTTTGTTTGTTTGGGAGGACGGGACACCTCCTCTGTGGGAGGCACCGTGCTAATTAATGCTTTGCTTCCACAGTGATCTCTTGTTTTCTCGTCTTGACGATCCCGACATAAGGGAACTGAGGTTCCAAGGGGTTGAGTGATGGGCCTACAGTTACACACACGGCAAGTGGGGGAGCTGAGCTGTGAGCCCAGGTCTGACTGACTCCCAACGCGAGGCTCGTTCCACCCAGGCACCAGGACAGGGTGACGATACAGGGCCCGGGAGGGCCGGAGGAGGGTGGAGGAGGATGGCAGGGAGGAGTAGAGAAAACTGTAGGACAGAGAGGCCTGGAAAGGATGTCAGGGCAGGGGGACGAGAGTGCCCAGGCCAAGAGGGGAAGGGCCCAGAGGCCTCCTGACCTTTTCGCCCGTCCCTCTGGAAGTCCACGTGGCACCACTCGCCGTCGTTGACCTTGCGGCTAGACGCCCGCAGCTTGATGCCCCCAGAGCCCATGTCCAGCAGGAGGTAGAGGTAGCCGTCCAACAGCTCCATGGCAAAGTAGTCAGCCCGCTGGGCAGAGCCGTGGCCGCTGGCCCCGGGCCCGGCCCCGGCCCCGGCCCCGGCCCGCCGGCCCTGGCTGAAGAGCAGCAGCCCGTTGGGCTCGGTGGTGCGGAAGTCCAGGGAGATGGACCCGGTGCGCTTGGCGCTCCAGCGGGGCAGTGCCACGAAGGCCTCGGGACTCTCAAAGGTCACGGGGTCCAGGGCAGCCACGTCTTCACAGCGGAAGGACAAGTCCCCCTGCAGCTTCATCTTGGGGTCCCCTTCCTTTGCCAGGCGGGACAGCTCCAGCTTGAAGTCGTTATTCTTATAGACCACCTGCAGGGAGGGGGCGGGGCGGGGGCGGAGAAGCGGAATGGGCTCCAGGCCTGGCGGTTCCTGCCCAGCAGCCACCAGCACCTCAAGACCCTGCCATCGGGCCCTGGGCGGGTTGCTGCTCAGCAACACCAGAGCCGGCTGGACCTTCACGCGCCGAGGCTGCGAACGAGCGCCTCGGGGGCCCCGCTTGTCCCCCCGCCCTGTCTTCCTGCCAGCTCCAGCATGGCGGCCCGGTCACAGTCGTAGCAGGATGATCACCGCCAGCGCCTGGGTGACACGTCCCAGTTGGCAAAGTATTTTCATTGACACTCTCGTCTGCTCCTCACGCCCACCATGAGTAAGGACCGACCACTCATTTTACGGAAGAGGAAACTGAGAGTTAGACAGGTCAGGGGACTCGGCCAAGGTCACGGGGCCAATGACCGGGAGAGCCGGGACCGAAACACAGGCCTTTAGCCTTCACGTCCAACAGCTGCCTCGAGGGTCCTCTGAGAGGACAGGGGACTTATGAGGCTCCAGGAAATAAGAGAGGAGACGCCTCTAGGTGGAGTCGGTGGCTGTAGGTTTTGAAGGGAAAAGGTCTCCCACAGAGGCCCTAGGCGGCTGGCCAGGCCAGACTCCATCGCACTGAGAACAGGGCCAAAGGCTCCCTGGCTGACCCCAGCCCCTCCCTGGCCCTACTCACATCCTTGAGGCAGCCCATGAAGTTGTTGCTGACAGGCGAGCCCGGCAGGTCAGCGGTGTTGGGGCTGCCCCCAATGTAGAAGAAGTCGTCGGAGCCCAGCATGGTGTAATCCTCCTGCGTGTAGCCTGTGGTGGTCAGGATGCCGTCCACCGAGATGGTCACCTGCCCAGCCCAGGGAGGGAGGGGGAGAGACAAGGAGACAACCGGCATCAACTCCCTGGGAAGAGGCTCGGGCTGGGCAAGGGAGGGGCCGGGGGCACCGGGGGAGGGGGCCCCCCATTTTTATGTCTGCTTGTCTCCGAGGAGGAACAGTGTGGGAAGAGAGGGAAGGGGGGAAGGAAGCAGCACAAGATTTGATGGCGTCAGGGAGGACGACAGCCTGCCCCAGGGTCCCTGGCTCAGCAGGCGGAGGCGGAGGGTTCCTGGTGGCTCCCGACGGGAGCGGGGACCTTGGACCAGGGCCCCCGTGTGTGGAGGGGATGCAAACGGCACCCTGGTTCCCCTCCTCCTGAAGGTGCCCTCTGGACCTGCATGTGATTCAGAGCAGCTCATAACTGAGGCTGAGGGCACCCACTCTCCCTGGATTGTGGCGGCGGGGACTCACCGGCAGCTCTCTCCTTGGGGTGCTGGGGAGTCCTTTCAGTCTTAGCCCAGTAGGGGATGGCAGAGGGCAAGGGTATGAGGAAGGAAAACTCAGCTTTTCCTGGGGAGCCTTGGACTGCCTGGGGGGTGCAGATTCCCACCGCTACACCCCTTTCCTGAGTCTGTCTCTTTACTCCCAGGTCCCTCTGTATTCAGGCCACTCTCTCGTCTCCCAAGGGGAGAGCGGCGCTTGACCTATTCGTCCGCCTGCATTTCTTTCTTTGTCTTCCCTGCGGATGTGACCATCAGACTTTAGGGACTCAGGGCCAGGTTAGGGAACAGAGCGGGACAGGGCCAATCTCTTGATAACTTGACTGTGAGCTGAAGAGTCAGGTAAGAAAGCAAGGTGGGCAAGGATGGGGGAGTATCCAGCGTCCCAAGGAGCTGAGAGGGGCTCAGTACTGGTCTGGGGGAGGCAGAGTGACCTTGCAGGGAGGTGCAGGGGACTCTCGGACTACCCCCTCCCCTGGCAAATGCCCACCTGGCCCTCGAACAGTGCACCGGAGTAGCCCGCAAGGGCTCCGAACACCCGGCAAGGCCGTGGGAGAAGTGTCAAGGGCTGTTGGACCGTGAGCCCCGACTCCGGGAAAGCTGCATTAGGGACGGTCATCTGGGAAAAGCGGGCGACCGCTCGCAGGGACCGTCACGAAGCTAGCTCGCAGTGAACCGGAAACTGTGCTTCCTCGGGCCACAGCTCACCCCACTTCCCACTTCCCTGACGTGCCTCGGTACCCCCGCTTTGGGGCAAAGTCTAGAGACGGGGGCCTTTTAGTCACAGCCCGTGATGTCCCCGCCCACACCAGCCCATTTGCACACGCCGCCAGCCACCTTCCAGCAGCTGGTCTCCAGGGTTCCGTTGTCACGGGGGAGGTGGGGTGTTAGGAGCTCCTAAGGGACATGAGCAGAACGGGAGCAGGGGGAGCCTCCCCCACAGGACCCCAGAATCCCCCTCGTACCGAGTTGGAGCCTCCAAGTGAGTGGGGAGAGCTGAGCAAAGCGAGGGCAGAAGGGGCCCCTCCCGGGAACCATCAAACCTTGTGCTGGGGTGACTAGGTTTGAGGATGGATGGTAGGGGGTGTCTGTGTGGGAGGGGATAGTTCGAAAGCGTTTGAGTCCTGTTTGGAAGGGAGGGCTGGTCATTATCGTTTATTTCTTCTTCCCTCCATCCCACCCGAGGCTGGGAAGTGGGGGGCTGGGGAGAGGAGGGAAGGGTCAAAGGATTAGTCACAAAGACATGCAGACGAGATTAGACTGGGCAGAGTGGGGCTGGGAAAAGGGAAACGGGACAGGGCTCACGGGGCAGGGAGAAGAGGGGGGTGGGCAGCCAGGCGAAAGGGTCTCCCTGGGGCAGAGTCCGCTGCATCCCGCCCTGCACCCCGACTCCTGCTGCTACACTGGGAGACCAGGAACTGGGCCACTCTGCAGTTCCTGGGCCTACACCTGGCCGCTGCGGATAGACAGGCAGCTCCTGAAGAACGGCCACCTGGCCTGACAGGTAGGTCCCTGTGATCTCACTAACCCCAGCACGGTCCAGGGACACTTCATCGTCATTAAAGGCAAACGTCAAGTCGCCTCCTGACTCAGGGCCACACGTGGCTGTCGTGGCCTATCTGCCATCTATAAACCGCATGCCTCAGGAGCCTTTGGTAGACAGGACCAGTCCTCTGAGATCTGCTGTGCGGGGGGAGGCCCCCCCGCAGGCCCCAAGCTCCCCAAGAAGAGGCTCTTCTGGCCTCCCTCAGTACACTCGGCCTTCCAGCCCACCTGAGTCACTCGGCTGTCCTCCCGCCCAGCCCCAGAAGCCAGGGCACCAGCTAACTGCTGGCATCTTCGTCACTCTAGAGGTCTCTTCGATCCAGCCCGTTCGGCCAGCTAGCCTGCCTTTGCCCTCTCAGAGTCGGAAGGACCCGATGGCGGGGAAGGGTGCCCTGAACTCCCCTCCAGACCAGGTGCAGACATGGCCTTGCCTCTGTGGCTTTATGCAAATCACTGCCGCATGGTGCCTCCTGGCAGAAAAGGGCTGCCTTGATCACCCTCCTATCTGTCCCCCAAATTCACTTCTACTTTTTTAGAGACTCCCTAGCCCAGAGGTGGGGGAGAAGGTAACGGGAGGTGGGTAACATCGGGAGGTGCACACAGGAAAGGGGGTCAGCCTGGGAGTGGAGGGAGTAGAGAAGGTAGGGGACAGGCACCGGGTGGGAAGGAAGCCAAGGGCAGGGGGATGGAGGGAGGTCTCTAGGGAAGGCAAGGAGGGAGATGACAGATTAGTAAACCCAACTGTTCCCTCAGACAAATCAGTCCAGACACAAAAATGGCGGGTTCGTTAGTAAAAGCAGGAAACAGGGGAGTGAGTCCCCTGTCCCCCTCCACCCTGGGGGTCTGTGACGCCCCTGCCCCCCAGCCCCCCCGCGCAGCTTCTGGAAGGGTGTGGGGCCGGCGGGGAGGCGGGGAGGAGGACAGGGGGCGTCGTGCAACACAGAACGGCCACTGCAGCAAGGACACGTGCAGGTTAGAGAGCCAGGGTGGGGGCCAGGCCCAGCGGCAGAGGCGAGAGGAAGCAGCCACAGGCGACAGGCATGCGGGCCGGGGGAGGTAGGGGCGAGCAGAGATGGAGGCGGAAGAGCTGTGGGGCTGCAGGGAGGAGAAGCTTCCTTCCTTCCGGAGGAGGAGGGGAGAGGAGGCCACCCCCCCAGGACAGAGACATCTATGGGTTGAGAAGGGAGGGGACATTTACCTCAGACCTTCCTCGCCGAGGGCGACCCAGGCGTTCATTCCCCCTGCCCATTCGCCACTGATCACAGACCCCAGACACACCTGCTCACACACCACACCCCACCGAAGGCAGTGGGAGAAGTCCCGACCGGCTCATTTCCAATCAGCATCCTTTCCAGCATCAGGACCATGGCTAGGGCCCCAAGACACAGCAGAGACTCTGCATCCAGCCCACGCCAGTCCACTCGACACAGACAGGCCCGGCCTGAGTGGGGACTGAGCAGGCCAAGAGGAGGGAGCCACAGCTCTGCCCCCAGAAGACCCGTGTGCAGCCAGGGAGGAGGGCGGGGAGCACCACAGACACCGGAGCCGAGCGCCTAGCCGCCCAGCCCCGGCTCCACTCCCCAGGGGCGGGGAGGGTGCTCGATGGAGGCGCTGCAAGGGGCAGCCTGAGACATGGGTGGGCTCTCAACCTTCTGCTCTTCTGCCGCTCGGCTCCCCTTAGGCAGCCGGGCAGAATGGGAAACCAGGCTCTGGCCACAGACAGCCCCACAGGGCACTCCATGCCCCAGGAAGACAGGCCGAGCAAGAGAGGGCTCCCCTCTGGCACCACCCCGAGCCTTTCCCGGTTCCCTGCTATGACCATGGAGTCACTGGCCTCCCTGGGAGGGCGGCTTGTTCAGGGGAGAATCAGACTGAGGGCAGGTGCTTTAAGCTTGGGGGAGGGCTGGACAGGCTTGGGGGGTTCACGAAGCCCCTTGACGTGGTATGCGAAACTGCGTCAGTGGGCATTTGTTTTCCTGTGAGACACGATTGCTGTGTCATCCACTTCTCAAAGGGACTCACCAGCCGAAGGTGGCTGAGAACTGGTTCAGGTAAAAGGTCCGGGCCTCCCTTTAGGACTGAGTGGGGCGGGAGCAGAGGATGAAGATGGGGTGAGGGGTGTGAGGGGGAGGACGGCTAAGGGAGGTGTGCGGCCCCCCTGTGTTTAAGTTTCGCCATCCGTTTTGGGGCGGGGTTGGGGTGGAGAAGTAAAGAGAGAAATTGGTTAGAAAGACACACCAGGAAGACGGCCAGCCGGCAGTGACGGCCCGCAGTGAACCCTGGAATCTGGGTCTGGCGATAAAGTTTGGGAACAGAAGCTTCAGGTCGGAAATCCAGGGTTCTTCAGCTGTCACCATTCACCAGGACAATGTCGTTTTACTCTCTCTCACCTGTAAAAGGGGTTTTGACAACCCCCGTCCCTCCCATTCCGCCAGGCTTGCTCTGAGAACCAAACCCAGCGACCTAAGCGAACCCTCTGGACCCGTCCGTGACTGGCTACGTGAGCCCAGGCTTCCTCCTGGAGCAACAGGCTCCCCATCTGCTAACTCGGAACGATTTCTGCCTGTCGCCTGCAGTCCAGGCATTAGGTGAGTTTAAACGATATCTAGAAAGTGAGAGGTATTTAGAGAAGCACACCTAAGCCAAACCTCTCAAGCAGTGGGCCCTTTGGCCTGTATCCACCCTCTCCCCCAGGGAGAGATGCTCAAAGAACAAGAAAGGAGTCCGTACAAACGAAAAGCCGAACCCAGCTGAGGAACGCCTGGGAATCCTTGCGGATGGGAGGCCTGTCTCCTCTGGCCCCCTTTCTCTGACTCCAGTCTTGGCCTGAGAGAGCTGATCCCTGGGACAGGTTCCCTCCCAAAGGGTTGAGGAGGCTTCTCAGGCCACCTAGAGGCAACGGGCTCTGATCGTCAAGCGGCGATGCTCACACGCCAGGGAGTGTGGACTTCCCGGGCCGAGAATGTGGTAGCGCTTTCTCTCGCCAGGGCTGAAACCAGAGAGGGTTGTTTGCGTCTTAACCAGCTTCCCCAAGTCATTCTTTCTCTCCTCCTCCTCCCCAGGCGCAATTCCTGGGGCATTCTGGGGTTTCAGGCAGTTATTTTGGGACCTATTCCTAAGAAGGGACGGTAATAGGGTGTCCAGTGGGGCCAAAGGCACTGTATTCTCCGGGGTTTGCTATAGGAAGGGAAGGGAATCGTATCTTTACAAAACATCCCCACCCTGGAAACACTGAGATAATCAGTTAACGGTTTATGAAGCTTAATAAAATTATAATTCCCTTTACAGAGTACAGATGCGTTCGCCTCCACTACCCTTCTTGACCTCTCCACTGACCCCATGAGACGGACAACGCGGGTGTAAGATCGGCCCGTTTGGTAACCGAGCTTCGGGCCCAGTTCACGCGGTCAGTCTTTAACTGAGCTGAGACTAGCAGGAAGGTCTGCAGGGTCCGAGTTCTCCGATGGCATCCCCTGGGTGCTCGGTCTACGACATGGGCTCTCTCGCTTCCTTCTGTCCCCAGAGCCACCGTGAAGCTCTGCAAAGAAGGAGTTCCCAGCGCCAGGAGGGCAGCAGCTGACTTAGTAGCCGCGGCTGGATGACAGAGCCGGTGGGCCCACCGAATGGCTCCACTTGAACGCAGGACCGGAATGGCCGGATGTGGTCTCGGAGTGGGGAGGGCTGGGATGGCTATCGCCGTGGGCACTGGCTTGCGGACGGGGCAGAGGACGGGGCTACTGCGGGTCTGTGGGTGCGGGGAGGCAGACCTGTGAGAGCACCAGGACAGGCCAGACATGGCCTCCTCAGAGGCAGAGCCTCCTGGAGAGGTGGCGGAGCCGCGAAGCTGGGGGCCTAGCTACCATGACTGCCTCCTCGCCAGCCAGCCAGCCGCACAGCCCTGGGAGGCTGCGAGGGCCGGGCAGCTGCCCCAAGCAGCTCGGGCCCCGTGGGAGCAGACACGTCCATCTGCAGGGTCCCCCGCCCGGTGCTCAATCACTCTGCATTATTAATAGGCGATGACTAACCGCCTGCTACAGCAGAGCCAGGGCCAGGCAGGCACGGGGAATCCCGGGGGACAGCGCACAGCAGGGCCTGCAGGCCGGGCGAGGAGCGGAGGGCCAGCCTCGGCCCCCTCCTGCTCCTTCCCCCACAACCACCTCCATACGGAGCCCTCGCCAGGCTCACACACACGCGCGCACACACGGTCACACAGTCCCCAGCTCACACCGGCGTTTACACATGTAGTAACCAGCAGCGTCTCTCACACACACACAGTACACTCTCCCACTAACATCCCCGAAATGTCCCACCAACATTTACACACAGTCACACCCACACACCAGTACACACCAGCTGCGTTTACATGCACACCCACACCGACACTCCGACACTCCCCGGGACTGGGCCCAACCCAAAGCGGGGAGCGTGGCGCCAGCCACCCCCACTTCGCCCCTGCTGGGCTTCCTCCTCTCCACCCCCCGAACCGGGAAGGAAACCAGCCCGGGGCCGAGGCCATGCTGGACAGGCGAGGGGCAGAGAGGGGAGGGGAGATGGAGGGGAAGGCAGACAGTGTGAAACACAGTGTTAGTCAGACCAGCAGAGCTGTGGGGGGGAACTGGATGCTGTCCCTGGTGGGGGGAAAGTCCATTCGTGCCATGCAAAATGTGGAGGGCGACGGGACCAGGACCCCTCGAGGCTGAGAAGTGAGGGAGGGAATGTCGCCTCCTCCCTGGCAGCCAGCATGCGGCAGCCCCCAGACTGGTGTGCACTGGCGATCTGAGGGTAGCTCTGGACCGTGCATCTCCCCGGGCTGTTTCTGCCCCCGCCCCCGCTGGGGGACCAGCCCGGCCGGCTGCCGCTGGAGGTCTCACCCCCAGCCCTCCCCCCGCCCCCCCGACTCGAGGGGCCTGTCCGGGAGCCGACAGTGAGCGGAGCGTAGCATGTCATGGGATGGTGTTTTCCATGGATTTTCAGGAGACCAAGAAAGAAACTAAATCAAAGAGAATAAACGAGGGAGAAGGGGGAGGAAAGGAACAAAATAAAGCAATAGAAATAAGCAGCCTGGCATCGGAGCTGGTCTGGCCAGAGCCGATGAGCGCGGGGCCTGCCCCCAGGTCCCTCCGGCCGGGAATCTGAATGCAGGAGTCAGGGCTTGGGGCAGGGACAGGCCGAATTCCTCGGTTTCCATTTGTCTTTTCGATTTGAGTTTGGACCAAAAAAAAAGAAAAAAGAAAAAAAAAAAAGAAAGAAAAAGATAAAAGAAAATAAAGAAAACTAAAAGAGAGAGAAGCGAAATCCGAAGGGTGTCCAGGACGCCAAAAACAACTGGGAGAGCAAAACAACCAAAACCAAACAGGGAAAGGAAAACAAAGAGGGAGAATCGAACGGTTGAAAAAAAAAACCCACGGCAAACCAAACGGTAAGACAATTAGAGTGATATCTACCAGATAATGCAGTTTGTTTACCATAGCGTGTCCAATCCCTGCGTGCTTCACCGGAGATGTGGGGGAAGGTGCGGGGCGGGGGGCGGGGGGGGGGGTCAAAAAAAAAAAAAACAACAACAAAGACGACAACGGAAGAACAGAACGAAAGAAAAGAAAAATAAAATGACCAACTGTGAAACTCAAGGGAGGAGGAAAAAATATATATATATATATCCATATGCACGTGAATGTTCGTTTAGACCCTCCCACCTTAGGCGCTCGGCTGAAGTAGTTTTTGTTCGAAGAAAATTAAATTATGATGGGAGGGAGAAATAAAACACATAAAAAAAAAAAAAGAAGGAATTAAATCCCTTCTTCTCCCAATCTCTCCCCCACCCCTCCTCTGGATCCCTCTTCCCCCCAACCCCTCCCGGAGGAAGAGCCAGCTGCAGAGAAGGGGAACAGTTAAAGACCTTGGTTAGTAGATACGGAAACAACAAAAGAACTGGACCAAGAAAGCAAAGACTTAAAGATGGCCGGCATTCCGCAGATGAGACAGAAAGGTTAGTTCGGTCTTTCATTCATACCTGGCCCCACCTGTCCCTGCCCATCCCTTAGCCCCGCCCCCCCCACACCCCCCAGGGTTATAAGCGTGTTAGTAACACACACAGAGTCGGCAACGGGGTTTTCCAACAGAGGGTGAGAGAGGGGAGGCAGGGGGTTAAGAAGCAGACCCAATTAGGCGGTATTAGTAAGTCCTTCGGCTGAAATGTTAGGGAGTTGAGAGGAAGGAAGGGAGGAGAGGAGCAAGGAATGGGCTGTGGGCTCGGGCAAGGGGGGCGGGGGGCGCTCATTGGCTAACTGGTCCACCGGATGGCTTTACAGAGAACTGGCTAAAGGGCGAGCTGGTGCTGGCCAACTGGCTGACCAATGACCACGTTGAGTTAATGGGTTAACTGGTTGGTGGTGATGGGCCAGCTGGCTGTCAGGCTGGGAGAAGAGTGGCCCACGTCCCGAGGGGAGCACAGGAAGGACTGGAAAGAGAGGCGAGTTCACTTGGAGGCAAAGGGACAGGGTCCCCAAGGGGCAGAGGAGGGGATATGGGTGTCTGCTTTTCCTGGGCATGGAGGATGGGCAGAGAAACCCAGGGAGTTGTGGGGGGAGGAGCAGCCCCTCTTGGTTTTTTCTGACTGTTTCTCTTCCTTCAGAAAGGAAGAGAAGGTGAGTTGCCACCAGAACCAGGAAAAGGAAGCCTCGCCCTCCACGGCCTGGCACAAGGCTCACTGTCACATCACATCTCATTACCCCAAACCCTTCCCCTCGCCCTCCCCTTGCCCACCCACAGCTGACTCCTCCTTCCTGCCTACATTCCCCAGAAAGTTCTCCGGATTCTTCAGTCACCCCCCCACCCCCCCGTGCTCTTGTGCTCCTCCAGGCAGCCGTCCTCCAAGAATTAAGAACCTGCTGCCACCACCCCTGCAAGTCTCTGGGGCCGGTAAGGTGTTCCCGACAGCCCAGCATCCTTCCCCGCACACCCACCGACCCCTGAGCCTCCGCTGCCTGCAGGCGGCCCCTGAAATTCACCCCCTCTCCACATCACACCATAAAAAGGGACACAGAGGCCCACCTACCTCTAAAATGCTCGACTCCTCCCTAAGCCATAGGCCAGCCTCTTCTACCCGAGTCTCTAGAGTGCCCAGCCCCACGTGGCTCTAAGCTCATTTTCTCTTCTTATGGCCAAGGACAACACAACAACCACCTTCAAAATTACCCTGGTCTTTGGGGACGAGATATCAAAGGGACTGAGGCAGCCTCACTTAGAGCATCAGAGGTGGAGGGACACAATTGCTCGATGCCCATCAAATCCTAAACTGGACACTCGAGAGAGTGATTGTGGGAAGGAAAGGTATTCTAGGGACAGATCCATTAGTTGGAGAGTTCTTCTAACCAGTGGGCACAGAGCTAATTCAGTAACACAATTAATAAGGGCCTCATATAATTAAAAATAACAGAATTCAATATTTAGCAGCCAGATGAAGTGCTGAATAACCAGTATTAATTATTCGTGATGCAGAAGCAGTTTACGTGACAGGAGGGGGCAGTGCCTGGAGCAAGGGGATAACGGGTGATTTGGGGACTAGCACTGTGGCTAGTAGGACTGTCACGAAATGAAGACGCCGGCCAGTCAGGACAAGGGATAATTAGCTTCAGGGCAGCTAATCCAATCACGCCGAAAAGGTAAGAGTTGACTGGTGTCACTGCGCTTGTCGAAGCAGCCAGGGAGAAAAGGCATCGGAGGGAAAATGCAACCACTACTCTTTTTGAATTTGAGTGTGGAGACTAAAATACGAAAACAAAAATCAGTTTTCAACTTTCACGAACAAACGCCAGGATAATAAGGAGAAGAGCAAATTCGGAAACAAGATTGAGAGGGAAGAGGGGTGACTTTGAAGCCCGGGCCTTCCACTCAGGCGTCCGGAGACCCAGGCTTCCTCTGAAAAACAACGGGATCAGAGCGGGCGAGATAGGGCCCCCCCGGACCTAAGGACTGTGGACCCAGTCCATGGGGATTGTGCCCAAGGGGGCAACTGTGGCCACATACTGGAGTGGAATTTCCACTGGAACAATGCCAGTGGCCCATGACCCGGCAGCCCCTGCCTTCCCAAAGGCCGGGATCCAGAGAGCTGAGGCTTCAGACGAAAGAGCCAGTGATGGAGGCTTTGCCCCATCACAGAAACAGCCCGGGGGCTGCAGGCCGCAGCGCCTGAAGGAGGAGGACAGCGCTGTGCCAGGAGAAGGGAGTCATCGTGCCAAGTGGTCACGTCCCATGGCCAAGGGCCTAGCTCCACCTTGAACCCGTGGTGTAGCTCCAGCCCCTCAAGAAAGCCAAGAGGGGCGTTATACACAAAAATCACAAAAATCTGGATGAAGGCAATCTCTGTGGAGCTTGAGCAAGAGTTGGGACAAAGGGGACAGGCGCCTCCCCCCGACTCAGAGGTAAGGGGGGCCCCTTTCCTCAGACAAGCAGAACATTCAGATGGTTTCAAGACTTGGGAACCTCCGAGAACGACAGAACCACAAGACGGACTACAGCCGCCTTTGCATTCTGCACCGATGACAACAAGCAGGCCCTCCCTGGGGAGGCAGAGAGACGATGGAGTGGCTTCGAAGTGAGAGAGACTTCCGGTTCGACCACTTCCTGACCGGATAACCCTGGGCAAGCCTTTTAACCTGCTGAGCCTCCATCTCCTCATTGGTGAAACGGGACTATCTCCCGCTTCACGGGATGGTTAGAAAGATTAGTGAGATACAATAGAGAAACGAGACTCTCGAGGTCAGGGGCTGGTGGAGGAGGGAGGTGACAGTGTGGTCTGAGAAACGCTACAAAAGAGGGACACGGTCCTGGGGCATTTCAGAGGAAGGGGCGCGAGAGGCTTTCTCCTGGCTTTGAAAAGCAAATCGGAGTCTTCCAGAGGACAAGCGATGGTTCAACGCTAGTGAGAAATAGATCTGCGGAGTCCTCATGTCCAGCAGAGGGTCGAGGGAGGCTCTGTGAAGAACGTGGTGTTCAGGCTCATGGTGGGTTGCGAAAACCTACAGCTAGCGGTAATGGCAGGGGGCCCTTCGGCGCTCGCGCGGTGCCCGGCACGGTGCTTTGCGGCGTCCCTCCCCCGGTTAGTCCGCGAAGGCTCCTTCTCACTTTGCCCTTGAGGAGCAAAGCGCACAGAGGTTACACAACTTGCCCCAAGTCCCTCCGACTAGTGGCAGCGCTGGGATGTGAACCTGTCTCAGTCTATCTCACTGAAACCCCTGCTCTAGGGTTTCGACAGGCAGAAAGGTGTCAAGGGGGAGCTAGGGACGGAGTATGCAAAGTAGCCAGTTACACCCGACAACAGGGCATGGGAGCTGCCAGAGAGGAGAGGCCCGGGCCAGAGGTGGGGGGAGGGATTTCCCAAATGCCTGGCAGACCCCATTTTAAGGGGACTCCCTCCTCGGGACCCAGGGAAGCAGCATCATGGGAGCTGGACGGGGAGGAGGCACCAATGTGATATCTTGGTAGCCAGCTTGGCCTCCAGGTTTGGTTGTAGCTAATGATGGAAAGGGTCTGCACTCGGCTTGCATGGTGCATGGCGCTGGGGAGCATACTGGGTATGAGGGGAGAACGGGCCTGGGATTAAAATAGGACGTGGGGAACCCTCCAAGGTAATCATTCCTGCAAAGATGCCCCAAGAGACACTTCCAGTCACAGTGGGCCTCAGGCTAGGTTTGAAGGGAGAGGAAGGCAGGAGCAAGGTGCCGCCTCAGTCAGGCCTCCAGTCCTATCGTGTTCTAAGAGACTCCTGATAACGGCAGGGATAATTATCTACTTCCAGGAGAGGGGGAAAATCCTGCCTCCCTCCGGTCCTTGGAGCTGGCCTCCTGACCCTCTCCCACAGCTGCAGAACCAAGGGACGGGAGACATGCTCCGTGCTCATTCTGGGGCGGCCCCTCCTCACTCCGGCTGTTCTAACCACCATAGCGGAGACAACACAGGACAGCCCTCCGACCCGGTCAGGGAATGGGGTGTCATGGAGAAGGGCAACGCCCCGAGAAGGAGTGCCCCCACCAAACACGCCGCCCTTCAGAGAGTGAGGGGCACTAAGACTAGCCACCAGGACAGGCTCGGATGGAACAGCAGGATTCCCCGCGGTGTCCCCACAGCAAGGGGAAGGCACTGCGGGAGGAGGCACCCCGTGACAGCCTCACTCAGCCGCGTCGAGGAGGAACAGGCAAGAAGGGCGAGAGGCCGGCCAGCACCCCGATGCCCCACTCATGAGCCTTTCAGTGGGGGGAAGCGGAGGAGGACCAGGAGGGGGAAGAGATGAGGCCTCACACAACTGGAAGCTGGAAGTCCAGAGCCGACACCTAGTAAGACGAAGGGCTGCCGACCAGCAGAGCTGCCGCCTCCCGGGACAGGGGTGCTCTGTGCTCCCGGCTGCTCTCAGATCGCTGGAGGGGGAGCAGGAAGAGCTTCCTTGCAGTCAGCTACAAGACAGAGGGTTGGACCCGCAAGAGAAGGGCCAGCAGAAGCCTGCGCACCTGGGCCCAGGTGCTGAGTGAGCGGGGGAGGGAGGCGGGAGGTGGTGACGGGCGCCACCCAGATGTGCGGCGGCCTCGCCCACTTTCGAAGAAGGGTCTGGCTTCACCCTGCTTGAGGTGGGAACTTCTCCAGGCTGGAAACAAGCCGATGCAGCTGCTGTCAAGCAGAAGCCTGGCCAGAGAGGTGGCCTCACCCGTCATAGCCACCCTGGGCCTGGGGAGAGGCACCAAGGCCACTACGGAGAGAACGGAGCCGGAGCCAACGCCCGGAAACAGCGGCACCTCCAGGGGGCGTGAGGCTGGGGCAGGAGTGGAGGGAGCACTGCGGAGAAGAGCCCCCTCCGGCCTGCGGGGCCGAGGCAAGGATCCTCCTGTGAACCCGCTGACAGCCGGGGCTCCTTTGGAGGGACTGGACAGGAACGAGGGAGTGCGCTGCCCAGAGAGGTGGCCCCACGCCCCCTCCGGCCTGCTCTCCCTCACACACCTGCGGCACCTCCGCCTTGCTCTGACCCCGTCTCCGCCCCTGTCCTAAGACGGCCCTGCCTGGGGGCAGGCCCCCCCGCACGCACCTCAGCTTTTCTTTTGTATCTTTCTGCCCTGGTGTCTGGACACCCACAGCTGCTTCACCAGCAGGGTCTCCCCCACCCACAGCCCCACAGGGCCCACCCATCCAGGCTCCGTCTCGCTCCTCCCGTCTCCAGAATCTCCCTTCTGCCAGATCTCACAATTCCTGAGCCTGAGCCCTTGAAACCCCAGCGACCGCCACCAGTCTGAGCCTGGCCCTTCCCAGTCCCTCAGGCTCCGGCCCCGAGCGACTCTTCAGCCTCCCCCCAGGCCCGGCTCGCTGGCCCTGAAGCCTGCCAGCTACCGCTGCCCTCCTGGACCCTCGCAGCCCCAAACTTCCATCTTCCCCGGAACCAGGCGTCGACGCCCAGCACTCATGCCTCGCGCCCACGGGCCCACTCTGCCCCGGACGCGGCCGGCCCCTGGCCTTCTTCCTGCTCCCCCTACCTGGCGCAGGTTTCGGGTGACCCGGACGTCGTGCCAGGCGTTGTCATTGAACTTGCCGTTGACGGGCTCCACGAGGGCCTCGAAGGCTCCCGAGCCCAGGTTGATGACCAGCCAGACGGCGCCAGACTTGAGGGACAGGTTGACGTAGTCGGCCGACTTGCCCGTGTGCAGCATCAGCCCGTTGCGCTGCAGGGTGCGGAAGGCCAGCGTGATCTCGTCCGTGCTGCTCTGGATCGGGTTGTGTGACAGGTCGTAGCAGAAGAACTCATTGCCTTTGAAGGTCGCCACAAACTCCTCCTTGCCTGGACGCCGTGGCAGGGGGAGAGGGGAGAAGGCTGAGTGGGACGGGGTGTGCCACACCTCCCTCTTCCCCTCCACAGCCCGGGCACAGGGCTGGGCACGGGGACCCCGCCTTGGGCCCTCTCCCCTCCCCGGGCCTGTCCACGCTCCTCCCTGGACGCCGCCATCTCTGCTATCGGAAGTCAACTTCTCCCACGGCCATTTCCCAAGCAAGAGGCTGCGAAGCGGTTCTCACGCTGACAGCTGACAATTAAGCTGCCACGGGGCCAGGCAAAGCAGAGGTCCTCATCGCCTCCTCCCCCACCAGCCCTCCATCAGCCACTCCCCGTAACAAAGGGATGTGGGGGAGACACCGGAGGCTTCAAGCGACTTCTCCCCCCGGGAGTGCCGCCCCTGTGGCTGAGGCACCGAGGTCTCCTACGTCCTGGCCGCCTCCCACTCCTGCCTCTTCTCGGTGGTGACCTTTCCCAGCCCAGGGCCGGCCTCAGGCCTCAGCGTTAGGGATGAGACTAGCAGGACCGCCGTCCGGCAGTGAGCCGATGAGAAGGACGGAAGCGGCGGGGTCGGGGAGGCAGGGGTAAGACACGTGAGAAGGCGATGCAGGTGACAGGGATGTGCGGCAGGTAGCCGCGGGCCACCAGGTGGGGCTTACGCAGGTGGCCACCATGCCCGCGGGCCACCAGGTGGGGCTTACGCAGGCGGCCACCATCCAGCTATCACCCCGCCCCCAGCTCCAGCCTGCCAGGACCAGGACGGCTCCGGCAGGCCCTTGGGCAGAGAGCCACAAAGGGCCCCACAGGGTGGGTGTGAGACCCCGTGTGCCAGACGGGTGGTTAGACGTGAGCGCGCAAGGGCGGGCCTGGGCCCCTGCTTGCACACGTGCGTGCGTACGCGTGTAGGCACCCCACGCGGGGTCCCTTCCACTGGCACTTTTTAAGCAGAAGCAAAAATGACTGGGAGAGTGTCAGGGACATTTAGCGTCCTATAAATGGGTGACAAGGGAGCAGTCAACGGCTACGTGGGGGGAGGTTGGGGTCCCAGCCCCACCGCGTCACCAGCCAGAGCCCACGCAGAAGGAAGAGAGCGGGACACGGAGGCCCGGGAGAGCAGAGCACCTGGCTGCCAGCGGCTCGCTTCTCCCCCCCCAGCGAATGGGCCAACTCGCCCACCTCACAGGGCGAGGTGGCCTGCGGCGGGCGAGGTTCTCGGCATAGGCGCCCAGGTCTGGGAAGGAGCAAGGCCCAATGCAGGGCGCACACACGGCCCTCCGAAGGCACCTGCCCTCCTGCGGGCCAGGCCCCAGCAGCGGGCTCCACGTGTGGACGCCGCGGCTCTCTGGGCGCCGTTTCCGCAGACGCCCCTCCCCCGCACACAACAACCCCCGCTTCTCCGCTTCCGGGCAGGCTGCCCGTAGATCCTGTCCTCGCTGCCTCCGGATGCCAAGGCACCAGCTGCTGCCCCAGAGCCTGGCACCAGTCTTGCTGCAGCTGGCAAGGCCCGGTTTCCTGAGGCCACAGGGCAGCGAGGCTGGTGGGGACACGAGTAATGTGGGGACAGTTGGATCCGACTCAGCCTACCTCAGGGCTCCAGCGGGGTGGGGGGGGGGGGCGGCTAGAGAACAAAGGGGAGGAGTCAAGTCGGGACAAGAAGGAGAAGGTGGGGAGGGAGACCACGGAGGGAAAGAGAAAGAAGGACCATCGGGGACAGAAAGGAAATGGTGATGGCTCAGAGCGGCGAAGGACCGAGGGGTGAGAGGTGGCGGAGTGAAGCGATTTGGGTGAAGCAAGCTGGGAAGGGACAGGTAAGGGCGATGGGAAGAGGGCCAGCGAGGAAAGGGGGACAGCGACCTCTAGGGAATGGAAGCCAGGGCTTTCTCAGGGCCTTACTGTTTCCATAGCAACCAGGCCTGCTGCCCAGACACTGGCAGAGCTGGGGGCTCAAGGACCAGAAAACGGAACGTGTTTGACCTTGGGTTTGCCACACGTACCAGTCCCTTCCAGAAGCCAGGCCTCCCCTCCCACCCGCTCACCTTCGCTGCAGTCAAAGAAAATGTCATTAAAGGGAGAGTCAAAGAGAAAGAAAGGAAGAATACGGCAGCCACGTGAAAAAGTGATTGGGATAGAACAAAAGAGCCCAGGAAAAAGGAGAGAGGCGGGCCCAGGGCTGGGCCACAGCTGCCAAGGCAAAGTGGAGGGCCGAGGCATTCCTGGATGGCTCTGGGCGCTGCCTCAGGTCTCCTAGGAGAGGCAGCGAAGCCAGCCACTCTGGCGCTACACGTTCTCCGATTCCCGCTCGGAGACCCTGGAAGGCCCAGGGACACAAAGAGGCCTGGAGCAGCCAGAGGGAGCCTGAAAGAATTTGAGAGGGACCGAAAAGAGATGAGCAAATGTGAACAAGAAAACCTGAGGCTGGTGGGAAGGACAGACACAGACCCCGAGCGGGGCGGAGGGCAGCTGGACCGCAAGGGATTTGGGGCGGGGCGCTCTTTCAGGGTAAGGATACGGGACTGCCCAAGCGCAAACCAGATCTAGGCGGACCAAGGTCTGAAGCACCAGGGGGCGCTCTCCCCCACCTGGCACCCAGACGATGCTGGAACTACAACTCCCAGCAGCGCCTGAACAACGATACCCTGGCCCAGGAAGGAGCGAAGTCGCTGATAGTTGTTTATCTCCCAGGTCGGGGAGCGCGGAGCCCCACAAGTGTCTCCAGTCAAGCTGAGCGTGGCTAGAGACCAGCGGTCGTGGTCCTGGATTTCTGAGCTCCGTGAGGGACAGAGCAGCTGCCTCCCATCCCGGCCCAGCTCAGAGCCCTCGGCTGGGAAGGTCTCCAGCACCCCTTACCCCCTCCCTCCTCTCCAGCACTACAGCTGTCTGTTCTGCTCATTTGGCACTTACTGCCTAGTAACATCTTGTACTGCTCCCTTGAGAGGAAGTGTGATGTGAGAAGGACCTGGGCACTAACACTGGCTCTTCCACCAGCTTTGTGACCTTGGCCAAGAGGCAACATCTCTAAGCCCCAGCTTTCTCCTCTGGACAAAGGAGCTAATCATCGGCCTACCTCACAGGTTGCCGTAGGCATCTGGAAAGAGAACAGATCAGGGCAAGCGCCTGAACTGTGAACCATGCCACAGATAAACGCTTCTTGTGCTGGTATGCAAGTTTCTGTGTGTGGCTGCCTCTCCCTCGAGGTCAACGAATAAATTAACCTCTCTGGACAAAGTCTGCACTCTTCGTACGCTTTGCATGTGCCACACTTTATTGCACGTATTTGTTAGAATGTCAATGAGCCCCTTGAAAACAAAGACCGCTCGCCCATTTCAAAAAAAAGTTCGCTGAGCACGTGCCCACTCAGGCTGGGAGCTGTGGAAAGCGCTGGGGGTGTACGAACGAAAAAAAACCCCGAGTGCTCGGTCTAGTGAGGGAGGCAAACAGGTACAGTGACCGGTTCTGATGCAGTGTGATGAGCCCTATGATGGATGTGCAGACAAGGGGAACACCGAGGAGCGTCTGGATTTGCCTGGGGAGTTCAGGGGCGACGGCCAGTGTGGATGGCCTGGCTGCTTTTTCAAGAGTCAGCTGAAAGAGATACAAATAGCCGGGGAGGAGGGCGGCGATGGCGGGAATCCAGGCCGACAGAACGGCACGTACTAAAGGACTCGATAGTCCCTGCGCTTGGCACCCACCCGCGTTCTTTGACTGGTTGCGAAAGTGCCCTGCAAACTTCTTAGGAAAGAGAACCTCTTAAGAGAGGCGGCCTCTGTGCTTACAATCGACGGCCTTGAGACAGGCTCAAGGGCCCTGTGCTGGCCTCGCGGGGCTTTGGCAAGTGTCAGTTTCCTGCTCTGTAAACCCAGGGCAATGAGCCCTCCCCCAAAGAGTCAGGAAGGTTCACGCAGGCGATGTCTGCGATGCGTACGTATTATAAATGCCACATCTGCCTAGTCGCTCCACCAAGGGAACAGAAACTTTCTAGGGATGGGTCTGAACTGCCACAAAAAGACATCTGTGTCCTAGACAGAGGTCGCCAGGACAACTGAGCTTTGGGAAAGGGATGGAGGTTTGAGGTGCCCGTGGGCCTCAGAGGGGCTACACCGTTACTGACTCAGCTTCTCCCAGGGAAGAGCGGTTAGCCTGCAGGGCAGGAGGGCTGGGCTCTCTGGGGACCGTGGGTCACTGACCTTTTGTTGGCTGGTGCACATCTCCGGCTCCTCCTCTCCCGGCCCCCCCCTCGGAGAACAGTAAGGACCCTACTGGAGAAGCAGAATTGGGGAGTCAGGCACAGGGGACTACCCAGCCAGTCCCACCCTAGCCTTGAGATGATGAAGGGCCCTCTCCAGGGCACAGGTCCTCTGGCTTAGAGGTGCAGGTTTGGGGCTGAACGGGGTGGGGGGTGGGGCAGGGGTAAAGCTGTTTTGGGGACTCACTCGCTTCAGGTCCTCTAGGGGAATGAATGGCTGGTTGACAAACCAAGGACCATTGGCCCGAGACCCCATCGGACTCATGACCACTGACTTCTGCCCTTCACCCAGGGGTGCGGAGTCTGGCAGAGGGGCAGAGGCCTCCCAGCTGGCACAGCAGCTTCTGCCCCTCACGCACACCTGGAGGCCCCTGAGCTCTCACGTTGGGTTGCTGGCTCACTGTCCTCCCCACCCTGAGTCTTTGCTCAGGCCCTCTCTGCTGGGTCAGAGTTCACGCCCTCAAGGGCCCGACGCCACCGGCAGCCCTCCTCCAAAACTCCAGAGGTCACACACCGCACCCCTCTTCTGATCTTTGCCTGTCCTCAAGGCAAGTCTGGTTCTCCATCTATGCCCCGTTCATCTGTGACAGTGAGTGCTCTGGACGTCACCTTCGGCCACGTCTCTGCCAGTTAGATCGTGGCGCATGGCAGGGGCAGGGTCACGGTTTGTTTGTGTCACTGTGCACATCTAGGGAGGTCCCGCCTCGATGAAGCTCATCGTATTGCGGGGCAGCCCTTTCTCAGGGGTGACTGCTCGCTCGGTACCACCCAGCTCAGCCCCCAGGCGTCCTCTCCGAAGGCCCCCTGCAGGCGCAGCCTGAGTTACCACGACAGGCTTCCAGGTCAGCCTGAGCTCTCCGACCACCCCTGCCGGTGACTTCCCAGCACCTGGCTCCCACCTCTCACCAGACCCCATGGGATGGCTTCAGGACAAAGAATGGAGTTAAAGGTCCCTACCCGGGCCCTCACTCCCACCCCAACCCCAAGTCCTCAGAGCTAAAGCTAGGATGACACCTAAGTTGTGGACCTTTCTGGAAGCGGGGGGATCCTTCGGGCCTTCATCTAGGACAAAGACGAGCCGAGCCAGCGTCCCCAGAATCAGACACTGACAGGCAAGAAGGATGTGAACGAACCAACCAGGTCCTGACTCCCCACCTGAGACTTTCCCTTTCCCTGCATTTCCTGCCGTGATTTCACATCCCCGAAAGAATCATGGGCCCCTACCTCCCCTGACCTAAATCCATCCCGAATTCCAGATCTGAGACTCCCCCCACAGCCCAGTCTGCATCCTGTAGGCCTTTCCTGCCTACAGGCCACGGGCTCCACCCATCCCTATGGATTTCCCTGGGCGGAGGTGGGGGTGGGCAGTGCCTATAGGTCTAGAAGGCCAAATACCTGGGCTCAAGAGAGTCAATGACAGGGAGGCCTGGGGAGAATCATAGCTGGGGAGGGGTCCCAGTCAGGACCCCTGGGCTCGGTCTCCAGTTGCTTAACCCAGGGCTTTTAAAGATGGTAGGGACTTGGTCGAAGGGAGGCTAAAAACAGATGACCAGGCCCGACAGCACCAATTAAAGGCTGTGTTATCGCCAACAAGTCACTACATCTCTCTGGGCCTAAATGCCCCCATCTGTTAACCAGTCAAGAGATATCCCAAAGATACAAGGGTGAAAGCGTGCAGCGGGCAGCCATGGAAAGGGGGTCCCCCACACCAGCATCCCCCCACTTTTCCCACTTACTCCCGTTATGGATTCCAGGGCCACCCCACAACAGGCAGGGGGAGGGGAATGAGGCTGCCCCAAAAGCCTCTTTCTCCAGCCCATGCTTTGTTTCTCTTTTTATTTGGGTTCATAGAGAAGAGAGAATGATCAGAATGAGTGGAAGGAAATAAAATACCACCATGAGAAAGAAAGAAAGGAAAAAAAAAAAAAAAAGCAAGATACACTACCAGGAAAACGCAAAAAGGTGACTGGAGACAACGGCAGGAGTTCAAACATCTCTTGATGTCAGAAACCAAGGTGAGATGAGGGCGGATGGCGAGTGTCGGGGAGGCGGGGAGAGGGGCGAGCACAGACGGGGACGAGCCCCCCGCCCCCACCCAGCACCTCCCGAGAAAATAAAACCATGGCAGAGGCGGTGGGTGGGTAGGAAGGGCAGGAAGGAGGCGAGGCAGGTGGAGGAGGGGAGGGGGGGACGAGGAGAGGAACGGGAAATCCAGGCGCAGGTTGGGGGCAATCCAGTCCAATCCAAAGCAAACCAGAACTTCAAACCATACCTTCGCTGTTTAACGTCAGGTGAGCCGGACCTTGGAAAGGGGACGGAGAGAGAGAAAGAAAGGAAAAAAAAAAAGAAAGAAAAAGGGGAAAGAAACAAAGAAAACACGAGTCATCAAAATCAGCCAGAGAGAGGGGAGAAAAAAAAGCTTTTGCTGCCACAATTTAAAAACCCTTTTTAACTTGTGACAGACATCGGGGGGAAGGCCCCCAGCCCAGAAGCTGAGGAAAGGGGCCCGATGCCGAAACAGAGGGTGGAGGGCACGAGAAGGGAAGAGAGAGAGAGAGACAGAGAGAGAGAGAGAGAGAGAGAGAAGGGGGGCACCAGAGGATGAGCGGGCCACAGGCAGAACCGAAGGAAGGATGGGGCAGGGGTCACTGCAGGGGGAGAGGAGATTTTGGTTTCTTTTTTTCTTCTTGCCGGGAAAAAAAAAAAAGGAAAAGGAGGAGAAGCATGAGGCTGGGAGGGCTGCTTTTTCCTTTTTCTTTTTTTCTTTTTTTTTTTCTTCCGGGAGACGGAGAGAAAAAAAAACGGTCAACGAGAAAAACAATTCGGATGGAGGAGAAAATAAAACACGACACAAAAATCAAAGCCACCTGGAGAGAGAGAGAGTGTCCTGTTAGCGTGGGCTTGAGTGGGCAAGGGGACCTCCAACCTCCCCCCACGCCCCATCTCTGCTCCTTCTATGACCCTGGCAGAGAAGGGAAAGGGGCTGGGGTGGGAGGAGCCTGGGCCTGGAAGGACTCCCCACCAAAGTGGGCTTTGGGGAGGCCTCTGTATGGATGGCAGGCACCCTGCACACCCGGGTCCTATAAGGCAACGGGTTCGGGAGGACAAAGTGAGTGTGAAAGCAGGTAGGAGAAGGCAGAATCTAGGGGGACACTGGAGAAAGGATGGGGGGCTCGGATTCTTCCACAAGGGGGCTGGGAGACTAGGGCCAGTGTCCTAGGACAGCGAGGAGTGAAGAAGTCAGCAAAGACCTGCCCACGGGTCTTTGAGGCCCGGATCTCTGAGAGGTCAAACGCCTCGTCCACAGGTCGCTCTATGGACCCCCTTTCTCTGGCCAGGCCCTTTCTGAGATGACCCAAAAGCTGAAATTGTAAAATGAGAAACAGAAGCTCTATATCCAAGATTGAGAGTAAGAGCAGCTGGGATTTTTTTTTTCTTTCCCCAGGGTTACCTTGGCCCCTTAAGAGAGCCTTGTCAGCCCTGACTCAGGGCACCCCTCAAACTTAGGAGGAGAGACTCTGGCCAGGACCCCAGAGGGCACCAGTCAAGAAAAGTCCTCTCCAGGGGCTGGGACTCCAGGGGCTGGGACTCCAGGGGCCTGAGATAACCAGCCGGCCCCACTAACCCTCCCCCCCAACACGTGCACCACTGGTGTCTGGCCAAGAGGTGGGGAGAGGACCCCACGCTGCCCTTGGAAAGCCTCCCAGTGGCTGTGGCAATGAGATGCGGGCCGGGCCCTGGGGGAAGGAAGCAGGGCGAGGATGGGAGCGTCAAGGGTACGGAGTTCCAGGTGTCTCTAGGACGCAGCCCTCCGCCTGGGCTGGGGAGGAGGGCAGCAAGGAGGCCAGGGAGGCATGGGCAGGGGCCGCGTCCCAGTCCTGTGGGCAGGTGGCTCCCGTTGCCCCTTCTCCTCTCTCGGGCAGCCTTTGTCCCTCCCCGCCTCTGGGTCTGAGGTCATCTGGGGGTGGGTGGGGGCCTAGTTGCTGAGGGCTGCCTCAGGACAGAGTAGCTCTTGGGAAGACAGGTGTTTATCCACAAAACAGGGGGGCACTCAAGCACTTGAACTGAGTGTTATTCTTTGCTCCAAATGCCTCCCACCAACTCTTTCCCCAAGAACCCAAGAATTACCAGCACGTTCCTCCAAAGCTCCTGAATCCAGTGCCCAGACCCAAGAGCCCCAACTCTTACTGGCAAAAACAGCCTTGCTCACAGGCTCCCACCCCTGGAAATCAAGGCCGGAGAGTCTGTGCCCCACGGACCCGCCCTCGTCCCCCCCAAGCCTGTACCGCCGCTGGGGGGAGGGCGTCGCTCCCCTTGCAGACCCTTCCACTGCCCAGCTCCCAGCCAGCCTCATTAGCATTCGGTGCGCTCCCTCTGTCACCACGGCAACCAGCTGCTCAGCTCCCTCAGGCATGACAGCACCAGCCATCTTGGCGAAGGGGAGGCCAGTTCACTGCCCTGTCTCCCACAGCTCAGCCCAGCCTGACCTGAGGGTTCTCTCCCTACAGCCTGCCGCCCCCCCAACCTGGCCCTGAAACCTCTGCTCCGTCCTCAAGCCCAGCTCCCCTTCCCCGCGCCCCTCCCCACGTCCGCCGGTGGCATCAGCCCGTCCTGCTGCCACTGGAGAGGAGGCTGGCATTGATGGATGGCATCACCAACGGCCCTTTCCCCGGGTACTTGATCTGGCTGCTTCTGATCTGGTCTTCTCTCCCTGATACTAGAGGCTGGGGTGGGGGAAGGAGATGGGGAGGCCAGGATCCCCGAAAGGAGATGCTCAGCAGGGGGCTGGGGAGCAGGATGGCTGGGTTCCTGGGAGAAAGATGGACCTGAGACACAGCATCAGGGGACGAGAAAAGAGGGTGCGGGCACAAAGGACTCAGATCCGAAGGGAGTCCAGAGCGTAATGCCACGAAAGGGGCCCCGCCTACCCCTCCGGAACCACCACCTGCAAAACCCACCTCTCTCCTCTGGGTCCCACTCCTTTCCTCTCCTACCAAAATCCCAAGAGGACTAGCCCTGAAAGAAGGAAGCTGGTTACAGGGGACAAGCAGCCACGTCACAGAGAGACACACAGAAGCGCCACATCCCCAGGTGTATACACGCACAGCCACACTCACGCGGCCTCAGACACACACCCCTGCACAGCCACTGGCAAGCAGACACCTTTGCGGCCACATCCGAACCAGCAGACCGCCATGCTGCCCCCAGGAATGGCTAGGTGGCACCCGGGTCGCATTCCCCACTCGCCACGCCCCCCCCAGCCCAGCTTCCCGCCTCGTCCCTATTGGAACTGTTCCCTTTTCTCTCTCCAACTAGTTCCCCAACTTCTCCTCCCCCCCAGAAGCCCTCCTGCTCGTTCTCTTGACCGGGCTATTTTCCCCTCCCCATTTCGCTCCTCTCTGCCGGCCCCCCAAATGTGTCTTTCCTCTCCCCACCTTTTCTTACCCCCTCTCCTTCCTCCTGTCTATCTGCCCCCTCCTCCCCGCCCCCTGCCCCGACCTCAGCCCTTTTCCCCCTGTCTTTCTTCCTCCCGTCATCTCTCCCTTTGTTCCGGAGGAGACATGACATCGAGAGCCAAGTAAAAGTCACATCAGCACTAAATCTTATCTCCAGCCCGCAGGAGGCTGCGTCCACCCAGACACGCAGGCTCTTTCCCTCACGCACGCAGGGGCGAACACTGGCACGCGGAGACGCAGACAGACGGGGCCGGCGCGGACACGGACGCAGGCGCTCCTACCGAGGCACGGAGAAGCGGGCCACGGCACGGAAGCCACGGCCACGGAGGTGCACACACCTCCACGCACCCTCGGACGCATGCACATGGCACGTGTGTACAGACGGGCACAGAGGCACACAACACAACAGAGCGGCAGAGCGGTATGCACATGGTTATGCACGCACGCACGCACACGCACACACGCACACACGCACACACACGGGTGCCTGCATGCCAGGACCAAGGGACCTGAGGACATCTATGGAGGAGAGACATCAATGAGACAGACCAGCCAAACCGTGGACACCACAAGGAGAAATGGACTCCAGCCCCGGGCTCAGGCCGAGAGCCCCTCCCTCTATCTTCCCCCGCACTCCTGTGCCCCGGGGACTCTCCCCTGCCCCTCCTGGGACAGGGCCCAGGCCCAGGGGACTCCCAGCCCAGGGTTGCCTGTGTCCCTCCCACTCCCACTTACTGCTCCAGGGAGAGAACATGGGGCAGGTTTGGTGACTGGGATCCCATGTCCCACCACCCCACCCCACCCCCCGGCTGCCTGCCTTCTCCAAGGTGGCCAGGTAAGCTCACCTGCCACCCAGCCTCCAAGTCTGGACCATCCAAATGTCTTCCCTCTCCCTGATCTAGTCCACCCAGGAGGAGGAAAAGAAATGGGGAAAACCAAATCAGTGGGGAAGGTTCAGAGAATGACCAGAACCCAGAGAGCCCCCAGGGAAGGACAGAAACAAGGCAAAGGAAGAGGTCCGGGGACAGAGCCCTGGAGAAATACCAGTGAGAGAGAAAGGGCAGAAGAGAAGACAGGGACAGCGAGATCCCAAAGAGAGGCACTCTCCCTGCACGTGCGCCTGGCCCGGGCTGAAGCAGACCGCCCCTACCCACCAGCCTGTGTGACAGGGGCCGGGGGCCTGCCTCGGTGTGGGTTGGGGTGGAGAAGCTGCCACCGACCCACACCCCCAGACCAGAGGACCAGCCCCCACCCACTGCCTGGGCTCGCCAGCCCCCAGAGGGGAGTTCTACCCACCAACAGCGCCCAACTCCACCCCAGCCCCTGTCAGCATGGCTTTACTAAGCTTCCTCAGCTGGGCTGGACAAAACGGTGTCTCCTCACTCGCTTGCGGGCCCTTCAGAAGCCCCCATTCCCGCCCCCTGTCTCCTCCGTACTGAAGAAAAAGACAGGCCAGTGGGCAGACCGGCTCTGAAGATGGGCGAGTGGAAGGGCCTGCCCTCTGCCCGGCAGTTCTCCGCAGCGAACCAGTAGAGGGACGAGAGGCTGTCGGGAGGATGGCCACACATCCTTCCTTGGGCACGGGCAGGGGAGGGAGCCCTGAGGCAGCCAACGACACCCCCTCACATAAGACCCCACAGAGATTGATCTGCCACCCCAGTGCCCGAAAGGGATCACTCACCTTCCATGGGGTGCTCCTCTGCAGGCCGGCGAGGTTCAGAAAGGGATGAGGCAGAGAGAGAGAGGGGAAAAAAAAAAAAAAAAAAGAGAGAAGGCTGTTAGAGAAGGTACCAAGGACAGGGCTCCAAGGGCAGTGATAGGTTTAAGGTCCCCGAGCCCACCCGGGCCCTGACACAAGTCACCCACCCAACCTGGAAGTCTCTGCTGGGGATGCCTCACACTTAGGGTCACACAGCCCAAGAAGACCCAAGCCTCAGGCTACACTCAGGAAACTGAGGCCCAGGGCAGGGAAGTGACCACTCCAGGTCACGTGGAGAGTCGAAGGCAGAGCCGGGAGCAGCAGCCAGCCATGCTGACTCCCCCAGGCACGCTCCTCCCCTGCAGTCCAGTGCGTCTCGGAGACAGATGGGGGCACGCTCCCCCGGGGCTCACCGGAGACGTGCTCACGCTCACGCTCAGTGACACACTGACACACATAGGCACTTATCGATTTAGAAACACTTAAAATCTCTCATATGACTTACACCCGAAGCCTCTGCAGCTAGGACTCACCACCTCCATCCCCCACCCACCCAGGGAATAAACTTTATGGGTATGCAAATCAGAAAACACAGTACCGCCTCGAAGTGCCCTGTGACCCTCATCCAGTCACTTAACCTCCCTGAGCCCCCAGTCTCTCTTCTGCAAAAGCGAGAGGGGTGGACTAGATCGGTTCCGAGTCCCCTCCTGGCTCTGGTTCTGCGATTCTATGATAAATGCCATCTTAACAGCCGAGTGAGGCAAAGGGGCCCCAGGTTGGATGGGCCACTTCAGAGGTGGGAGGGAGTCAAAATTCAGTGAGCCAAACTGGGCCCATCTCTAGGCCGCGCCACGGGCTTTGGGCAGTCGGCCCTCACCTAGTGGTTCCTGCCTGGTCCTGGCCCCGGGATTCGCCCAATGGGTTAAGAGAGAAGCCGGAAGGCAGAGAGGATGGAGGCGGTTCCTTTGCCTAAGCTACAACCCCTGGAGCAGGCGGGGCTCTGGGCTGCTTTGTAAGAGGACCAGGTCACCCGTCTCCAAACACTTCTGACATGCCAACCTCCTGGGAGCCTTTAGAGACGCAACAGGCGGGGAGAGAAACAGCACAACCTACAAACACAGAGAACCAGCCGGGGAGCACAGACACACACACGTGTGCCCCGGGGTGCGCACGGAGACGCACCAGCAGCTGCTCGGTACGTACTCGGGCCTGCAAGCACGCTGCCCCTCCTGCCTCCGGCCTCGTTTTGTGTTATTTGCTCATTCACTTTTAGGGGGGGTTAGCTATACTCCAGAAACACACACAGTCCTTTATCATACCTCATGCCACCCCCGTAACACACACACACAGACCGAATGCAGAAGCGATACCTGCACGGTGATCTAATACACGATGCTAGCGCACGCCACAATGATTTTCTTAAATAAACTGCATCGCATCACATCTGGGGGGCCCGGCTTGTCGACAAGGCCCCTCGGGAAAAGCCTTGGGCTCTCATGAGGAGCCCTCTGTCAGATCGCCTCGGCCCCAGTGTGCGGAGGCCCTGGTCGGTCAACCAGTCTCTCTCCAGCACCGGTGCTAACCAGGAGGCACGGTGACCTCTAGCCAGATAATCTGATACGGCGGGTATTTCAAAAGGTCTTCCCGCCACTGCCACCAACCTGGACCGTGCTATGCTCAGGAAGGTAAAACGATCAGGACTGGCCTGCTGCCTGCGTAAGTTGTCCCTCTCCTGGCTCCTGAGAGATGGCACCTAGGGACTCATCAGCCTCTCTTCCTGCATTGCTCTTCGCTTCCTGCTGATTCACCTGTGCCCCTCGCCTGCCATCACGGCCCCTCCAGGCTCAGTCCCATGCCCTCCGCACTCCCGCTTGCCTTGGTAATAGCTCCATTTCGTGGCTCGGAAACCCCCAAACCTGCATTTGCAGCCCCGACCTCTTCCCTGGGTCCTGCATTCTCGCCTGTCCCTCGGCAGTTACGCGGGCGGCTCTCTGCCTTCCAAACCCCACCACTAACGCCGCGCTGGGCATCTCCAGCCCCGGCAACGAGGCGCCCGTTTCCCTGTGTTTGGCAACGGCTTTGCTTTCAATCAGCACTTTCTGAGCACCCACTATGAGACCCACACACCCTGCCAGGCTCCGGAGAGTCCACGGGTGAGCCGCGTGCACAGTACAGACCCCAGCGTGCACGGGCGGGCATCGGCCTCACAGCAGCGCGTGTGTGCTCAGTGGTGTTATCTGCCTCCTCTGGACAAAAAAAGACACAGGAGCACAAAACCACCTTGGCCTCTGCCCACTGTACTCCCGGGCCATCTAGCCCCCGCTCTCACCTCTCACCCCTGGTTTCCTGCATTAGGCTGGTTGGTTTCCCTGCCCATCCCCACCCTGGCTCTCTTGGCACAGGTACCAGATACACCTGACCAAATACTGCTGTGATCAACACGCACATGCACACACACGCACATACACACACACACACACATATGCACACTCAGAACTTTTCAGTGGCCCTGGTACAAACCTCTATTCTGTGTTCTCGACCTATAATCTACCCACCTTCAGAAAAGCTCTATCTGAGTGTCTCATGGGCTCCTCGCCTCCCAATGACCATGCAGAGCAAGCCACCCGGCTTTGCGCGCGCTCTCCACATGTACGTTGTGTTATTATGTCACTTATCAGATCTGCCTCGCGATTGCGTTTCCATCTCTGCTTCCTGACTGGACCGTGCAATATCCAAGAACAAAGACAACGTCTCATTCATCTCTCTATATCCAGCTTCTTGCATAGTTCCTGGCTCAGAAAAAGGCATGGCTTTGTTTGTTGAATGAATAATAATTTAAAAAAAATAATAATCTTGCATAGTGAGTACATCGAGGATGCCTGGCTCTTTCCGTGCACTTCCATTTCCCCTCCCCCTCGTCGACGGATACCATTATTACTCCCTTGTAGAGGTGGGGAAACCAAGGCTCGAAAAGTGGAAGAAACTTGTCCAAGATCACACTGTTGGTAAGGGATGGAGTCAGAATCTGAACTCAAATCTGTCTCGCTTTAAAACTTCCACTGGGCTACTTTCTTGGCCTGGAAATCAAGCCTTCTAGAAATTGACCTCAGTCTACAGTTCAGTTCTGATGTCACATCCCACAAAGCACAGCTACGTGGCCTCCCCACCCGCCCCTAATACACGAGGTTCACGTCCCCTGACACACCGGACTCCCCGTTTAGGCTGTGTGTCTGGTAGGGAAGCCCTGTCCTTTCCTTTCCACCTCCACAAAGCTCACTCGAGTCATCCTTCAAGACCGAGCTACAACCCACCTCCTCCTTGGAGCCTTCCCTGACCACTAGGGTTCATAATCACGGGTAGCATTTACTGATCACTTAGAATAGTGCCTGAAACAATACAAACGATTTCCATTTGTTGACTCATTTAATCCTTAAACACCATTTTACAGAATAAGACATTGGAGAACAAGGGGGCTAAGTAAAGTAGCAAAGCTGGGATTCGAACCCAGGCAGCCCACGCCCTTAGCCATTCTGCCACACGTGGCTCTCCTGGGGAACATCTACCTCATCTCTCATAGGAAGTTGGCACCATTCTGCCAGGGGCCATTTCCAACCACACAGAAACTGTCAGGACCACAGGTACTGGATGTTAGAAGGGACATCGATTCCACACGTGTGCCCTCATTTACTCAACTTTCGCACACGTGGGTTTGACGGCCCCACCAGAGGGCATCGGTGGATGGCATTGTGTTGCCTAACACAGATTCTGGATTCCAGCAGATTCGTTACCGAGGACCGCGATGAAGACCAGAACCCTCCCTGTCACCTCCCCCCAAAAAAGAAAAAGTTATGAGCAGCCAAAACTGACACCACAAGTTACACATTAAAAATGATTCTTTTCTCACAGGAGAATCTCTCAGACCTACCCACAATCCACTTTCTGTTAGTGACACACAGTGCTGACGTGAAACGGAGAAGGGTTACTACCTAACAACTCCTCCTAAGGGCGGAGGTGGAAAAGCCAGAAGATCCGAGAGCATCCTTCCAGGCAGGGACAAACCTCAGAGAAGGAACCACTGGGTGACATGGTCCAGTGAAGTACCTGAGGGGAATCACGATATCCTGAGTCATCCAGAAAAAGTTAAATCATATTCCAAATATTATGGTTACGGAGGCAGAGATGTGTGCAACATGTAGAAAGATTTCCGTCTGAATGTTTTAAATGCTGCTGAGCTGTGTCTTTGAATGGGGAAAAAAGCCCGCTTTCCGGACTGAGTGCCTCCTTGAGGGCTCGGAAGACTGATGGGTGTCCACTGCTCTCTCTCTCATTGCCGGCTGACCACCAGATACAGGAACACCTACATCACATGCTGGCTTAAGGGAGAAGCTGTGGCCTGAGGAATTCGAGGTAGTTGCTGGTTTCTGATAAAACAATGTCCCCGAGCACCCCCAATAAACCAAACGCAGGTGATCCATGGACACAGCTGACTGACCGCCTCTTTCCTTTTTGGAGACGGCATGGAGAAAGGTGGCGGGGATGGGGGGCAACAAGACCTGGAGTCAGCTCAGGGTTCAGATCCCAGCCAGCTCTTAAATCTCAGGAGGTTTAATGAGATGAAACATTCACGGCACCTAGCAAATGCTCGCTAGCTGCCAGGCCGCTTGCTATCCTCCCCTGACTGTGCGATCTGATGCTCTTTTTGTTCCAAATGCTCCTTCGCCGTGTCTGCAGCTGCTCCTCTCCCTCCTCCTCCCAACTGGATGCTCCTCTGAAGTCTTTCCCTTTTGCCTTGGCCAGCTCATTCGATCCCAGAACTTCTAATACTATCTCTCCAGGCATATGGCTCCCAGGTCCCCAGCTGCAGCTCCATCTTCAATTCAAAGCTCTGGTCTCACATTGCCAACTGCCTGGACACCTCCGTCTAGGAGCACCAAGGGGCACCGCGTCCCAACACTTGCGGGACCTGTGGCCCAAAACCGCTCCTCCCCCGAGTTCCACTTTCACCCATCCGCCATCCTTCCAGCTACGGGAACCTGAACCCTCTTCATCTCCGACCCCTCCTCACTCCCTCCACATGCAAGAGGCAGAGGCCTACAGCTCCCGTCTCAGCAATGGCTCTCAGCCGCTGCTGCCCTTGTCCCCACGACAGCTGCCACCACCCTTCCTTGCCACTCCCCTAGACGCCCGAGGTCCAGGGCTTCAATCTCTCTTCCCTGAACTATTTCTCCACCACATAACTCTGGCCCCTATTAATCCATTCTGCCCTTCATTCCCAGCTTCCGAAATCGCTCTTATTATTCATATACCTGCTCAAGACTCTTTCGTGGCCCCATCTGTTGGTACTCTGTACACAGTCAGCATCCAGTGAATGTTGATTGAATGATTTAAGTCAAAACTCCACGACCCGGCCTCGACCTGCTTCTCCTGCTTCAGATTCCACTATTTTTCATGCACTACTTGGTGCCGCTCTACAGACGAGACTACGTTCCCCACCTTCCATGCCTTTGCTCTTACTGGGTTCTTTGCTGGGAGTGACCCCTCCCAAACCAAACTTGCTAATCAATGCTCAAGGCCAATCTTAAATAGCGTGCCTTGTATTACTGATCCCCTACAACTTGTAAAACTCTCCCCTTCGTCAAAACCCAAGAGCACTCGGCTTGTAATAGTAACTACCTTTTACTCACCAATTATTATGTACTAGACACTCATTTAACTTCCACAACAAACCTGTGAGATAAGCATGCTTATCTCCACTTAGGAAAAATTAATCTGAAGGTTAAGTACTCACCTGATGTCACAGGCCTACTAGTGAGTAGAGCAGTCAGATTTAAACCCAGATCTCAATGAATGAATGAATGAATGAACCCAGATCTGAGCCTCAGAAGTCTGTGGTTTAATCACTAAGCCACACCACCTGACTGCATCTTTTTGGGTAAATACCATGCTATTATTTTGTGTTGTTCTTTTGCTATTATTTATGAGCACTTTCTATAATTAGAATATTTTCTAATTCTCACGACAAATCTATAATGTAGGTATCGTAATTGTCCCCGTTTTACAGACAAGGAAACCAGGGCAGAGCGAGCTGAAGTCTGAGGATGCGGCTCAGACTCTGTGCTCTTAACCGCACTGTGGACTGCTGTTTCTTCTGCACCTCACTCATCTCTGGCTCCCCTTCAGGATCCAACGCGAGGCCTGTCACAAAGGAATCCTTGCTGAACTACCTGTTGAAGTAAGTCACCAACGCACTTACAAACACACACACGCGAAACACATGCATCCGCCTCTGCCAACACACACCGCGCGGCTAGTTTCAGATTTCTCCCCTAAGCAAGGTACACGTCTGACATCCTGTTCTGTGCTCCTGTGTCCCCATTCCCCCGGAGGTCTCCCACACTCCTGCACACCTTTCGGCCTTGATCACGCTTCAGCCCTTTCACTACGCACATGAGTGACATGGGGAGGGGTCACATGTGAGCCACTGCAAAACTCTAGTCTACTCTATCCGAGCTTTGGCAGACAATCAGCAGCAAGTACACATACTCGGTGACGCGTACTTAGCTCTGTCTTCAATGACCTGTGGCCAGATGCCCCAGAGAAAAAAAAAAGCAAATTTCTAACATGGAGATTCTCAGTTATTGGGTAGGCCCAGACCAAGGGCGCGGCGGGTATTCCAAAGGATCCCACGTGCACACCAAATATCTGAAGGCAGATCGGTATGTCTTGCACATAAAGCTATTTTTTCTAATGTGTATCTGATAAACCACACTGGCAAATGTAACTTCAAAGTCATCTAAAAGCTTTCCCGAATTCATAATAGCTTTGAGTCATCTATTTTTACAACAAACAGATAAAAAAAAAAAAAAACTATTTAGAAGGGGCACTGTGAATAACTGGCTTTTTAAAATGTCCTCAATCTCTGAAAAAGTTGAGAAGCACTCAAAGCAGATAATAATGAAGTGACTGTAACCTATGGCCCCAAGAGCTGTCTCAGAGATCGGGAGGCAGCCCCGCTCCCCTTAAAGGCTTCCTCCCCCAACCCCGATACCCAAGGGTGGGAGCCCATTTCTTTCCTCCTTGGCTGAATGCAAATATACTAGAAGAAGTGTAATGAGCACAGGGTATTACAAAAGTTTCCCAGAAAATTAGGTACAAAAATATAAGGAAAGGGAATGGGGTCACGGGGTAAGGAGGAAAATCAGAGTTGTCACTGTGCCTGTCATCTCCAGATGCCATCAGTGTTTACAACCCCCAGGTCCACCCACGACATGTATCTGAAAATACACACATGCATATTTTCATGTTTTCATACATATGGCCTTACCTCGAGCCTTTCAAATACATATTCATATCTCTTCATTCATTCCAAAACTCTTCATCAAACACCCACTAAGTGCCTGGTGCTATATTAGGTACAGGGAATACAGAGATGATATCCTTGTCCTTTTATCACAGACAAAACACCACTCCATCAACAGATACTACACACACACACACACACACACACGCACGCACGCACACACAGAGGCACCCCTGTACCTACCAGCTGACACCCACCTCGTATCTCTTCCCTTTTCTTCATGAATCTCTCTCTCTCTCTCACGTGCGCACACACACACACACACACACACACACACCAGATGTAGCTGTCTCTCACAGCTCCGACACAGCTGACACAAACGTTCATCTGATACACATCCAGCACATATTCACATGATACGTGATTCACAAAACAGGTCCTCCCAGCACAGGTTCTCAACCACAGCTCAGACACACAACCACACCACCCTCACTCGGAACCACATGCTTCGTTTGGCCCACTAGGAGCCTCTGGCCAATAAATCCCTTCATAGAATAGATACAAGGGTTCTGGTTGACCAGGGTGCCTCTGGCTGCATTTTTCATACACCCAGGCCCAGATCTGGACGGTGAGACCGTGGACTAGTTACTCTAACCTCTCTGTAACTCAAATTTCCCTTTCGTCAAGTTAGAAGGGTAGTTTGTCCTATTTTCTTACGAAGGCTTAGAGGGAAGGGGTCATAGGGACAAGAGAATCAAATTAAAGGTCATGGATTCCTCATTGAGTTCAGGCGTCTCACCAAGGTCCCCACACACGAGCACGTACCCCTACACTTGAGTACTACTCAATCTACCAGGCACTGGACTTCAATCCACAAACACTACTATGCAGGCAGCTCCATTCACACATATACACACTGCCAGACTCACAGGCTTCTGCGCGCAGGCAAACCCACCCAGACACACAATTTCACAGTTTAGGGAGCACCTGAGCTCCTTGGGGAAAAGGCGAGAAGGCGTCAGATTAACTTAATACACACAGTTCCTGAAGGTATATCCCACAATCTTGTATAAATAACCCCACAAAATCAATCCAAAAACTCCTCATGTATTCTTCTAACAGAACTATAGGTACACAATCAAAATAGAAATAGTGTGCAAAGTACAGACCTCCCAAACCCAAGACCACACCTGCAGACCCGGCTCTTCCCCGACTGGCAGCCACAAGGACACCTGTCCTCAAAGCAGTCCCAGGACCACACTAGATTGTGGGCGCACGTGTGTATATGCACGAACACCCCAAAAGACCACCTCTCAGGGCAGACACACACACACACACTGTTAAACGGCCCACAGCTCTGAAGGGCACTGAGAGGAAAGCTTGTCTGTCTGCACGAATCTGTAGAAAACAGTGACCAGCGATGAAGGAAATGACGACTCTTCCCACTCCCCGGCCAGACCAAGTACAACAGGTGCCTTAAAGGTCCCCCTTCCTCCATCACCACTAAAACCACAGCCCACCGCAGGCCTGGTGCGACCCACCATTCTTGGCCCCTCGCTTCAGCCACCTCTGCCCCCTGCAAGTGGGGAGCTGACGGAACCTCCGCCACCCTTACACCTCCCTTTCAAGACCCTATTGCACATTTCGATTCCAGACTCCAGAGTCCTACCTCTCTCCAGGACACCAGCCTCCTTTCCAAATCCCAGGATGGTAAGGGCCGGACGTTTAAAACAGAAGCCTCCACCACTCCCTGTCTCCCCCCCGGGAGAAACTACCAACTATTTCTTTGCCCCTCACCAAGTCCATCGACTCCTAGTCACGAGCCCGAGAATCCTCAGCCACCCTCTCCCTCATTTTTCCTTTACTCTGGAAGACGCTCTGCAGATTCTGCGACGAAAAGGAAACACTCGGTTCCCGCCCCCTGGCGCGTGCAGTCACAGCCTTGAAATCCCCACTGTCCCACCCGCGCCGTCGAGCTCTCCTCCCACGCCCAACGCCCTCATGGCCAGGCCTTCATCTGCCTGTCGCGTCCGGGCCCCAGAGGCCATACTTCCCGCCCTTCACCCGCGCGCGGACCTTCACCGACTGAGGCCCCAGCCGTGGCCCCGCCCGCCGGGGCCGACCCCGTCCCCCGCCTCACAGGCCCCGCCCACACCGGCCCCACCTACAGGCCATCACGGACCCTCGCGGGCCCCGCCCCCGCCCCCGCCCCCGGGCCGGCCGCTCGCTCTCACAGCCCTGCCCAAGGCCTAGCCACGCAGGCCCCACTCACTGTCTTCAGGACTCCCTCACAGGCCCCCGACCTTACCGCCCCAGTCCCCGCCCACCAGGCCCCACCCACTGCCCCTCGGAGGCCCCGCCCACACGCCACACCCTCCAGCCTCGCAGCGCCTCACCCTCCCGACTCGCAAGCGCCAGACCTTCACCCTCTTGCCAGCCCCTCGCGGGCCTACCCACAGGTCGCTCCGGCACCCTCCTGGGGGGCGGGGAGTCGGGCCCACAGGCCACGCCCACGCTGGCCACGCCCACGCCGACCCGCCTCACCCGGCGGCTCCGCAGCTCACTCTCCACGCACACGCACGCGCTCCCTGGGACAAGCGTCCTCACACAAGACACGCCTCACAAGCCCTGCGTGCTGGGGCGCACTCCCAGGCCTCGACACCGGGCACACGCGGGCCCTCCCTCCCGCGCCCCGGCGCCCCGCGGCAGCGCCCCGGCGCCCCGCGGCAGCCCCCCGGCTCACCTTCACTGCAGAACTTGCCGCCAAAGCCCGTGTGGCTGCAGTCGCAGCCCACCTCGCCGGGGGCCAGCACCGTGCAGAGGCCGCCGTTGGCACAGGGATTGCGCGCGGGCGCGCACAGCGGGTCGGCGGCGGCGCCACGCAGGCCCTGGCTGCCCAGCAGCGCCGGGGGCCTCTCGCCCAGCTTCAGATTGGCCAGGAGGCCGCGGAAGGGCGGCTCGTACTTGACGGTGCTGAGCGTGAGCGCCGAGAGGCGCACGTCGGGCGGGATGCCACCCACGAACAGGTCGCTGGCCACTTGCATCTCACGCCGCTTCGAGCGCACCTCGGCGGCGCGGGCCTCGCCGTCCACCGCCAGCGCCGTGCGGCGCGCGTCGCGGGTCAGCAGCACCATGTGCCAGCGGTCGTCGGCCACCGGCGTGTCCAGCTGCAGCGTGGCCGGCTCGGCGCACGAGAGCGTAAAGCGCAGGCGCAGGCGCCCGTCCACCAGCAGCAGCTCCAAGAAGTCGCAGTCGCCGCCGTCGTCCAGGTAGAGCAGCAGCGCACGCGTGGCGTTGGTGCGCAGGCTGAAGCTGAGCTCGCCGCTGCTCGCCGCGCCCGCCCAGCGCGCGTAGCGAGCCCACTGCCCGGGGCCGCCGCCGAACTCCAGGCCTCCCGCGCCGGCCGCCAGCGTCAGCAGCAGCAGCAACAGCGGCGGCGACGGCGGCCTCCACCGGCTCCCTAGCGCCATGCCTCCGGCGGCCCCAGCCCCGCCCGGCCCCCGGCCCCGCTCAGGCTTCAGAGCCGCGGGCACATGGGGCGGGGAGGGGGCCGGGCGCCCCCGCGCCGAGCGGGGCTTCCTCGCCGGCTCACAATGCCATGGGCCCGGCCGCGGGACGAGGCGAGCAGAAGCCCAGGTGCCGGCTTCCCCGGGCCGCGGCGGAGGCGCCCCTCCCCCTCTGCAGGTTCCGACGGAAGACGGGGGAGGGATGCCTGCGGGGGGGGGGGGGAAAAAGAGAGGAAAGGGTTAATGAAAAGCTCGGAGGAGGGGAGACTGTTCGTGTCCAACTCCCTCCTCACACCAGCAAGCACCCAGTTTTTGCTCTGTAGGACTTGAGGACCCGCCATGACCTCGAGAGGGTCCCAGAGCGAGAGACACCACCGTGGATGGGAATACTTGGGGGCGCAACATTTGGGGAGAGGGGGCACTCGCTAGGGTATTGTTGGTTTGAGAAGTGGGCAGGTGGGGGAGGTAATAACACCTTGGAATCCAGTAGTAGCCTAACCCAGATGGCCTCCCCCTCGCCTCCCGTCAGAACCAGGGCCAGCTCCTCCAGCCGGTGACTCCAGCCCCTTCCTCTCTGAGCCGCCCAACCCCCGTTCAAGGTTCCCACCACCAACCACGGCTCTCTCTCTCTCATCAGCTCCTGATGGTGGATAATGAAGTTGCTAAATAATTCATTGGGATTAATTAAATGCCAATTCGTCAATGGTATCACAGGGTAACCGGGCTGGGAAGGGGGCAAGGTAGAGAAACCAACCAGGACCCAGGTATCCAGGCCCCAAGTCCTCTCCATTCAAGCAAGGCCACAACCGTTAGACTCCATGTCTCCAGTTCCCCCACAAACCACACTCACCGCTTCCTGGGCCCTAACCCCACTGATCACCAGCACAGATCTTCCCTGAACCTAAATGTCTCAGTCCTCAGCCTCAGATACCTAGGTTCTCTGCACCCCTCAGCTTCACCCCCTCCCCATCCAGGGCTGGGGGAGCCACCAGGAGGCAGGCAGGTTCATTTGCATAAAATTGCCTTTCTGAAATGATTACCCTTGTAACTGGCTGTCAGAGAGCAATTTATACCCCACACCGGGGAGGGGAATTTGCATCTCGTTAAACTCCAAGTCGTAATTATTTATATCCAACAACCCTCCTGAATATTGCATTGATTTTATTTTGGGAGGGAGGAAGGGAAGGAGGTGGGGAGAAGTCTGGAAGAAAAGCAAGGAGGGGCCAGAGTTTAGGAAGAGACAGGGAAAGACTGAAGGGGGGAGGAGAGGGAAAGGAATTGCACGAAAAGTGATAACACCAGAAGAGTAGTGGAGGAGAAAGGTGGCCTGATGGGGAGAAAAGGAGGAAGAAGATAGAGAAAATTAAAATTCCAGATTCAAACACTATTTGTCAAGACCATAGATGCCGGGCATTTTTACAAATATCATTTTATTACTTCATCATTCTGAGAAGTTCCATTATTCTCATTAACCACTGGGGAAGCCCACACAGAGAAGTCTAAGGACTTGCCCAAGGTCACATAGCCAGTCAGCACCGAACTGAGACATAGATCCACATTGGCCCAACTCCAGCATCTCCACAAAGGAGACAAAGGTGTAGCTCAGAGAGGTGGAAGGTGACTTGGAGAGGGAGGAAGTTGGAGGGGTATGGGGAGGCATCAACGAGCTACATGGGAAGAAACTGGGGTGTGAAGGGAAAAAGAGAAAGCTAGGGGGCCCCTAAAAACCATAGCAAATGGGCGAGCAGAGTCACGGGAGGGCAGGGATGGTTGGAGTGATGTGTGCAGAAGGAAGATGAGGCAGAAAAGTCTTCAGGAGGCCGGTGGTAATGTTCAGGGAGCCATTTCCCAGAGACCCTCAAAGTCCAGCTCTCAGGTCCTTCCATCTGGTTCTGATGGCTCCCGCCTCCCCCGCCCCACCTCACCAAATCCTATAGGCTACAACAGGAACTCAAATGCCCCTCCAAGGGCTGTTCCTTCCCAGGCAGGGGCAGAGGCGATCCAGGCAGGCAGCCCCCTTCTTCCTCCAAATACCATCAGAGTTATATATAGCTTTGCCACTGCCTCTCCTCATTGGGTAATGGAGATAATTAGCATGCGCGCGCTAATTAGCCAATCAAATTAAATGCAGCACCTGCTTCCAGCCTGATTGACGCCATTACCCCCACACACACACGCACCCCGACTGCAGCCCAGGGCAGGGGAGGAGGACCCTCAGGCTTGGGGACGGAAAGGCCAAACTCACCCTCTTCTCCAGAAGGGGCAGCCAGCTACCCCCAGCAGATGCGCAGTCCCTATGGCCAGAAGACTGTTGTCCCTCCCTCCCCTGCTGGGGTCTCGGTCTCAGTCTGGCCTAGCCTCTCTCAGCCTCTCTCCCAGCTTCAACTCCCACCTCCGGACACTATTTTGGGGAGGGAATTAATTAGCTATTGATTTCCACTGGCAGAGGGAATAGGATTTCACGCTGCTGTCCACTCACCCCTCAGCTCCAGAGAGGGAGGGGATCGGTTCCCTTGCCCTTCCCTGCAAACCAGTCTTTCTGTCATACTCACATCCCCCACCATCTAGGGAGATGGCAGAGGGGTTCTTGCTAGAGGCCTAGGGGCAGAGTCTTCCCCGTTGAGGAAGTTGGCAGAGGACAGATAGAGCGAAGGATGGTGGGGAGGTCTCCAGAGGCCGGAAAGCAGAAGCTTAGGCCTTGAGAGATAGAGAATGTTACCTGATTCAGGGGGTGGCAAATTGAGTGAGAATCCAGGAGGGGGTGACTCCACTGGTCCGTGTGTGCCAAGATGTGGAGGAAGAGTGTAGGACGGAAGGGGGTGCTCTGAGCAAGCACATGCCTATGAGCTGGCTATGGGGGCAGAGGCTGAATTTATGGGTGCCTCCCAGGAGGGGAGAGGCCAGGGTCTGGGCCCACGGCCCTCTCAAGGCTCATTACTCATTCTCCCTATAGCCGGCAGCTCTGCAGCACAGGTCAGCTTGGCTCAGTGCCAGGGGCCCAAGGGCTGCAGGGCTGGCCAGGAGGAAGCCCTCGCCTTCCCTGGGTCCTCTCTTCAGGGACCCAGGGACCATCGGGGCAACTCCGGGCTTGCCAGACAGAGACAGCCCCAGGAGGAGTGTGAGCTGAGCAGACACCTGAGTCCTTTCTATCCCACCCCACCCTACAGTTCCCAGGTAACCTGCTGCTCTTCACGGCTCCCTCCCCCTCCCTCCAGCTTCCCCCAGGACCACGCTTCTGCTGACCCAGGGCCAACCCACCCTTCCCCTCAGGACCAAGGGTGCTCCTGCTAACCTAGGATGTCCCATCCTTCCTCAGCTCCTTGTTCACACACAGCTCTGGCCTCAGGTCTCCCAGTGGGCCAGGCCCATCACCTTGCACAACAACGTCAAGTATACAGTGTCCCCCTGGAGGTGTGCAAGGCAACAGCCTCTCCCCCAGGCTCGCGCAGTGCGGCAGAAGCCCCCCTGCACCCACAGTGTCCGGGCACTGCTCCCCAAGGCCCATTCTTCTTCTCCAGTGCCCACTGTCAGAGCATGGACACAGGCCAGGGCAGCCTCGGGATATCCTGCCTGCTGACCAACGTCACTGCCATGCACACTGCCAGCCACTGCTGGCCCGGGGCCACCGCTCCTCTAGGGAACTGACCTCTCCAGGATAATCTGGGACTCTGCACCCAGGCAGCTCCTAGCACACCCCACCCTCAGACGGGCTCTGCAGCCCTGAGCCGGTGGCGATGGGAGTTGGTGGGTTGGGGGATGGGGCGACTCGGCTGTTCTCAGGACTTTGTCCTCCTCTCTTCTCCACTGAACACTCTCCCACAGACTATTTCTGGGTCCTCCTCGGCTGACAACCTCCTCCTCATCTTCCCACGTCCAGGCCAATGCCACCATGGCATCCGGGCCGCAACTTATGGGCTCCACACTGTGGGTCAGGTGTCAGGGTGGACCCTGTGTGCATCATCTTGCTTAACCCTCCAGTTTCAGGAGGTGGTTGTGTCACCCCAGGCTTACAAACAAGGAACCCGCACTTGGCATGATAATCCACCTGCCCACGTGTGAGTGCAGGTAGGGGGTCTCTGGCTGCCATGCCTATATGGCCTTTCGCCCACCCTGCACTGTCCACAGGCCACGGGGTAGTGCCACACTCAGGGCCCACCTTTCTCTGGTCTGGCCTTCGCAGGGGCCACTGCCCTCTGCAGATGACCCAGACTCTGAATTTGCCTCTAGGACTAAAAGACACAGACCTTGGAGCTCATGCAGTTTACCCCCCTCATTTTTTCTGAGGTGAAAACTGAGTCCCAGAGAGGGGCAGTGACTGACCCAAGTCCACGCAGCAGAGCAAGACTAAATCCAAGGTCACAGGCCTTCCATTCTAGATGCCTTCCACTGTTCCCCGCTGTTCCAGACCTGGGCCTTCCCATCTGACCAAAGACCTCAGCCCCTGTATGACCAATGCACACTGAGCTAATGGGTGCAGGTTCCAGATAGCCTGTACCCCACCCCCACCCCCCAGCAGAGCCCCTGGCCAGGGGCCTTCTCCCAGCACCCACTCAGCCCCCTCTCTGGCCACATCTACACACGCGCACACATACACACAGCCCTGGGAATGCCAGCCTCCCTCCGGCTCTCCTCGCCCCACGCCAGCTCCCTCTCATGCCAGCTGGGAGTGTGACAGCAGGGGCCTCCCCCAGGCGCCGAGGAGGAAGAGCTGGGTTTACACACATTCTGGTGGCCCCAGAAGGCAGCCCATGGACAGGTGGGAGAAGTGCGTGTTGTGAGGAGGGAGATTTTGGCTCAAGATAAAGAGAAACTTGCTGGCAATCCAAAGCATCCAACAGTGGAGTAGGCTGCCTCCGGGGGGTGCTAAGTTCCCTGTCTGTGGAGGTGTGTGAGCTGAGGCAGGATGACTACTGCTCAGAGATGCTCAGAAGGGGGCTCTTGAATCATATGGAAGGAGGACATCAAACTTCTCGGTCCCTTCCAGCCACACACTGTGTTTTGTGAAAGGTCTCATCTCTTTCCTAAAACCTCAGGCAGGGTTGGCAGGCTGCACACAATTCCCACCTCCCCTTCCTGCTCCCTCCTTCCAGCCCCGATGACCTAGAAGAGACAAGGAAGCCCTCGGGCACGTCCATGTCCAGCCACGCCTCAGCAGTGGTCAAAAAGATAGTACAGTGATTTAGAGGCGCTGACTCTGGAGACTGAGTTCAAATACTAGCTCTACTTCTTCCCAGCTGTGTGACTTTAGGCAAGTTACCTAGCTTCCCTGGCCTCAGTTTCCTTATGTGTAAAACAGAGGCAATAGTGATGTGGTCTAAATTAAGAGTTAATATATATAAAGCAATTATAACAGTGCCTAGCATAGACCGAAGTGGGAAAGTGTGTGTTGTATTAATGATACTTTTTAATTCCTCATCACAGTATTTTACAGTTTGCAGAACTCCATGTGTCTCGTGTTTCCTGTGATTCTCACCAGGGCCGGGTGAGGGAAATAAGCAAGGCACGTCTTATCGCTGCCCCCTTTTGCAGATGGGGAAACTGACACTCGGAGAGGAGAAGGGATGTCCCCCACCAAGGTTCCGCAGCTTGCGGGTAGCAGAGCTGAGACTCAGATTTCTCCCCCCCGGGCCCTTCTCCAACCTGCTGGGGCCCTTCCCCCTGCCTAAGAAGGTGGGGGAAGAAACGAAGACTCACGGGAGCCCCCCAGGAGTACGGGCTGGGCTCGCGGTCCCCCCTGAGCAGGTCCCTGTGGCCATGGAGAGAAGCATGAAGGGGAGCGGGCACAACAGGTGGCAGCTCCAGGTGCGCATGATGAGGCCGTTGCCAGGTGTGTGGGACTGAGGACATGGGTGGGCTGGGGACGGAGGTGCAACGGAATGACATGGCAGAGTGGGGCTCAGAGCACAGGTGCCTAGAGCTTTGGGGGTAGGCAGTGGGAGGGGTGAGCTCACCCCACGCCCACGCCTGTGCCGTGCACAGCTGGGGGACGCTTACCTGGGCGAGTACGCCCAGCCACGCAGAGGGGACAGCTGGCTTTCAGGGGTGGCCTTGTGAGTAAGCACGAGGTGCCTGGGAATGTGGTATCCATGACAGGTGTGCACGCTCGTGTGTGTGGAAGGTGATGACAGCGATGACGCTTTCTGTGTGCCCAACGAGCTCAGCAGACAAAGCAAAGTTCACGAAGTGCTGAGCGCAGAAGCAGGCCCACAGCAGGCCTGCCATGAATGCAAGGGTTGCCACTATTATCATTGCCATAGTCATCTCATTTGGTCCTCAAAAGAACCCCATGAGGTAGGTATGAGGACCCCCGTTTTACAGATGAGGAAACTGAGGCCCACACGGCCTCGCTCTCACCCCACCCTCCTGTGTCAGACCGTGGCAGCAGCAGAGACTGCGTTGCAAATGACGGCGAGGTGCGAGGCACGCACTGGATTATTTTTCGAACAAGTCTCTGAGAGCCCACAGGCCTGCAGGTGTGGACAGGGCCCAGCAAGGAGTGTCCCGACAGATGGAGCAGCAGGGTTGGAGGCATGTGGGACACACCGTCAGGGCGTCCCCTTGGGGGCTGGGCTCAGGAGCTGGGTGTGAAGGGACAGCTTGGTGTCAGCTCCGGGCAGGGGCGGGGAGCTGCTCGTGAGGGCGAGTGTTGGGGCGGGGGCCCCAAGGAATGGGAGGGTTCTGAGGGAGGCCAGGTGTAGCTGAGTGCTGGGCTAGACTGGAAGGGATTGTGGTGATGGTCAGGGGGAGTAGGAGGGCCTGGGGCTTGGGGGGCTTTCTGAGAGGGCAAAGATAGAGAGAGAGTCAAAGTGAGAGAGAAGCTTACGGGGTGAGCGAAGGCGAAAAGGGGCTGTTAGCACGCATGTGTGTGATGGCGTGCGCACACACGTGCACACGCAAAGGCCTGGGGCGAACTGCTTAGGACCAAGATGAGAACGCGGTATTTAACGACGTGTGCTGGGGGCGCAGGGGTGGGAGATGTTGGTGTGTCTGGGAGGGCGCACGACATGGGTGTCTGGGCAGGGAGGGTGTGTTCCAGGGAGCGAAGGTGTGCACGGAAGAGCACACGAGTGCCTGAGATGCCTGCGGCTGGACGGGGGGCCGTGCGCGTCTGAGGGCGAGGGCTAACGGTGGGATGCCGGGCCTCCGGGCGTATGTAGCGCCCATGCGCGTAGCCTGTACGTGAGACCGGGCTCCTGGGGGAGGCCTCTGAGGCAGCGAGGTGGCTGTCTCTCTGGGCGGGGAGTGTAGGCGGTGTGCTGCCGGGAGGTGTATTGTGTACGCAGGTGTGTATGCCTGTGTAGGTGTGTGTCTGGGTGGGTGCCGCTGAGCGTATGTATCAGTGTCAGGTTGTCTATGTCACTGGCGAAGGCGGATGGGAGGGAGAAGCTGGACCTGGGTAGAGACTGAAAGTCTGGAGGGAAAAGAGGTCCCTAACCACCCCTCCAGAACCCAGCCCCCTCCTCTCAGGAGCCCAGAGTGTGGATTCAGCCCAGGCCAACAAGCCGGGAGAGGCCTGGGATCCTCGCGAGCACTCCCCAGCCACCTCATGACACTGACCGAAAAGCCTCTGCCAGTGAGTCAGTCCCACCCACCCCTGTGAATCTGAGAACAGGACGGGTCTGAGAATACCTCCTCTAGAAGGAAGGAAGGACCCCAGCCAGACCCTTCTCCCCTGCCCCCAGAAAGATGTAAACCAGCCTCAGAGGCCAGCATCCCTGAAGGCAGAAGAGTTAAGAACCTGAATGGCTAAAAAAAAAACAAACCACAAAACAGAAGGCCTCCGGGTTAACAGACCAGCCAACTTCCCTGCTCTCTTTTCTCTTTCTGTGTCCCTTCCCTCTACTCCTCTGGCAGAAGATAGAGAATACAAAGCCCTGAAGCCTGCCCTCCGCAAAAAGAATGCCCGCACCCTGGGAAGGTGGACTAGAGGAAGGCGCAGGAACGAAAGGGAGGTCCTCGCCCACTCACTCCACCCCACAAAACACACAAAACCAGGGGTGTGCGTAAGTCCCCAGGGCAGTAAGAGGACTAGAGACCTGAGACCCACCCCCTAAGATTGATTTCATCACTCACTCTGGGGTCTGGACAGCTCCCCCCTTCACATCCAGGCACCAGGAAACAGCCCCCTCCCGGCCCTTGCTGGTTCAATAAAGCGCCAAATGCCCTCAACCCAGGACTCAGACAGAGGTTGAGAGTACAGAAGACAACGGCCCCTGTAAAGCCAATTTTGCCCCCAAGGGCCCATCAAGGGTTTAAGGGCTCACACCCCAGCCCAAAGAACCCAGGGCAGATGTCTCCTTCAGCTGGGGGAGGAGTCTGGGACTTGGGAAAAGGTCCCCTCCTCTTTGGGGGTGGGGAGCAAGCCCAGGGCCCCGCAGCTTCCTCTCCCTGCAGCACTCTCTGACCATAACCCTGTCGCGGTCCCAGAGCGTTCCCACCCTGGCACAGCCCCCTCCTGCTGGTTTCCCCATCTCTCTTCTCTCACCGCCCCCAACCTCCCCCCACAAGCTTCCGCTCCTCTCCGTCAGGCCCCCCCGTCTTTCCCGGCTCTCCACCAGCACAGACCCCTCTCCGCCTCAAGCACCTTGGCACCTTCCCCTCTGCTCCCTCCCAATAACCTCCTCTCCTTGGCTCCCATCCCCCAGGAAAGCCTGGTCCTGGGTGGTTCCCCCAGTGTGAAGCCCTTGGCCTGGCCCCTGCTCCTTGCCTCTCCACTACTCTCCTTCCTCTCTCCTCCTTCCACGAAGCCCAGTTCCTCGCTGGTTTCTCCCCTGCAGACCCTTCAGAGCAAGACAGCTCCCAAGCCCCTCTGACTGAGCACGGCTTCCAGCCCTTGTGGCTAACAGATTGGGGACCCCCCTCTTGAGAGCTTCCCTCACAGCCCTCCTCGCCCATCCCTTCCCCCTTCCATTCACCCCAGCTCAGGGCCAGTGCCCCTTCCACAGGAAGGCTCCGACCCCCAACCCCTCAGCCGCTCAGCCTCCTCTGTCACCCAGCCAGCCCTCTCAGCGCGGCAGCGCCCCCGCCCCCCAATCCATCCTTCCTGCCTCCCTCTCCCCTCTGATCGTTCCCCTCCCCCGATCGGCTCCCGCCCCCCACTCGTCTCCGCCGCAGCTTCCTCCCCACCCCCCGTACCTGGTTCTGAGGGGTCCAGGAGCTGGAGGGTGGGAATCAGAGCCCTGGGGCTGCCCCGTCTCTGGCGGGTAGCAGAGCCGGTGCCAGTGCTGGCGGCCGCCTCGCGCCTCTCTCGCTCCCCGCCGCGTCCCCGCCCGCCCCGCCGCGGTGCCGCTCGGAGGATGCTCCGCGAGTCAGGGCGGCTGCTCCCGCCGCCGCATCCCTGCAACACCGACTGACGGCAGCATCAGCACCAGTGCCCGCCCCCCAGGCGCGCGCATTGGGCCATGCTGAGCTAACGGACGAGTGGCGCAGCCAATGTAAAGACGCAGAAGCTGCCAGTCCCGCTGCTCCACAGGCCCACCTTCCTCCCCCGCGAAGGACCCAGGCGTCCCGGCCCCAGGGCGTCCGAGCTCTTCCTCTCTTCTCTCGATCCTTAGCCCTAGTGCCTGGGCGCCCAACCCGTTAGAGGCCCGGCCCGGCCCCAGAGCCTTTTCCAGGAACCCAGGCACCCTAGCCTCTCGCCCATCGGGTTGGGCCCTCGGATCTCGCATCTCCCGGCCCGCGGGCCCATATGGCAGCGCCCAAGGCTAAGACGAGCCGAAGGGGATCCTGTGGGCCTCGACATGAGGCACCAAGGGATCAGGACGGGTGCAGGGCCCGGGCCACAGCGCCCTCTCCTGGCTACGCCCGGGCTTCCAAGGAACCCAGGGAAGGGGGACCGCGCCTGCGGGTGCTGGGAGCTTTTCCCAGCCCCTAGCCTGCCTCGGCCTCCCACCCCCGAAGGTCCCCTGACTGCCCCTAGAACTGCTCCGAGAGGAGGGAGTGGAGAGGAGGGAGTGTCTGCCAGGATTAAGACGGAGGCAGTGGGGGAGGGAAAAGCGGAGAGGGGGGTGGGGTAGACCAAGGCGCTTGGGGGTTCCCAACCCTGGTTTCCCAACCCTGGCTTGGGGTTTCCCAACCCTGGCTTGGAGTTTCCCAACCCTGGCTTCCCAACCCTGCCTCGTAGGAATCCCAGAGTTTGACCTTTGATCCCCAGTCCTGCCTGGAATCATGCAGTGGGGTAGGAGTAGGTCGAGGGTCAGGATCAAGAGTCCACATTGCCAGGACCACTGAAGGGAAGCTGACAGCAGTCCCCTTCTCTGTTCTTCTCCCAGCCTCGAGTTTCAGAGTGTGACACTGAGGGCATCTACATCACAGTGCGTGTGTCTCAGTGTGGGAGGAAGGGGACACCCCTTCACTCACTCAGCCAATGAAGGGTGGACCTGGCACCTAGTGTGTGTACCACAAAGTTGGACACTAGGCTTCTGAATGAAATAGTGTGTGTGTGTGTGTGTGTGTGTGTGTGCGCGCGCGCGTCGGACCGTTCTGCCAGCTCACTCCAGGACCCTAATTTGCAGGGTCTGTCATCTGCACAGCAGTGGTAGTTGGCACTTCCTTAGCCAGAACTTGCAAGAACGCTCACACTCAACCACTAATGCATGTGTGGGCACAAAGGGCACACTCGCAGCCATGCGCAACTATTAATGTGCACACAGACATTCCCAAAGGGACACTCAGAGACAGCTGCAGAAAAATGCCCATAATGGTAAGACACCTACAGGAAGCACATGCCTGTTGAAGAACATACACACACTTGTGCATACAGGTATCTACACACTCAGAGGCAAATGCATGCCCAGGGGAACAGGTGCACACAGAGCCTGTGCAGAGGATCATTCTGCCCCCTGAGGCACTTTGCACAGAGTGGTCAGTTCCTGAGTAAGTCTCCCTTCTCACCTTGTGAGGGGATGAGAGGCGGACTAGGCTACAGGGAGTGTTTCTTAGGGGTAAGGAGGAGAGATCCCTGAGCCAGGTCCCAGACCTGGGGCTCCTCTGACCTTGGAGAGACCCTCAGGCTGGCCTCACCAAGACCACTAAAGGAGCCAGAGAATGGGAACTGCTGAGTCAGGGCCTGTGGATGTGAAATCGCCTCTCTGACCCCATAACCTACTGCCCCACACATCCCCCATGGCTCCTCTCCCTGAAATCTACACACACACACACACACACACACACACGCATGCACACGTCTGCCAGGCACCAGGGCCTAGGTGGACAGACAGACAGGGACAGTGACTCACAGACTGTCTCTCAGATCCTTACAGATGGGTGTGGGAAGGCATGGGGGGAGGGCAGGGGCAGGAAACAATGTGAGAGTGAGCATTTACCTCCTGTCCCCACCCCTAGCTCCTTGGACCACCATTGCCCATCAAGGGCAGAAAAGGTTACCTGGCAGCTGCTGTACCTCCCTGCCCCTCCCCCAGCTACAAGGATGTCTCCCCTCAAGGTCCAAGGTTGAGACTACATGATACAGTTAGGACCCACCACCTCAAGACACCCTCCTCAACAGGTCCCCACCCAATGTGGCCCTTCTCTTGTGCAAAGTTCAGTGGTAGAAGGGAAATGCAGCAAAAACAGCGTGTGTGTGTGCACACACATGCACACACACACACAGAATGTGAAGCTTATACACCAGATTCACACGTGCGACCATGAAAAGACAGTCCCACATCACGCTCCCAGGTGGGGTGGCCCTGGGACACATTTTCGCATACGTACACACTGGGAAGAGGCCAGGCTGGGGCTGGGGGCGGCAGGAAGGGAAGCCGACCGGGCTGCAGGGACGGAGGCAGCATGGGAGGCAGGCGGCTCAGGGAGCGAGCTGCTCTTCACAACACAATCGCTGTCTGTTGTTATAGCAACTCAGCCCCCAAATCGTGAAACGGATATTACAGCCTTGAGAGGGGGAAGGGCGGGAGGGGGCTGAGGACTAAAGGAGGGACAGAAGGAGGGGGCACCCAAATGAGGACGGGGCTGGGGACCCCAACCCGGCTCTGAAAAGTAAGAGGGTGGGAGGAGACCCCAAATGAGGAGTAGGCCAGGGGTGCGGGGTCTCAAAGGGGGAGATGGCATGGGGTCGGGGAGCCCCGAGGGAGGGGGGCGAGGCCATTGCCAAGTCCGCAGATACTGTGCTTTGCAGGTAGGAGTTGAGGCGCTCAAGCCTCCACCCCCCCACCTACCCTTCTACCCCACCCCCACCCCGACACAACCACAGCTGCTGTAGGACAGGTCCCAGCGTGGGAGGCTGGGGAGGTGGCTCCTACCCCGGGCTGCTGTCTGGAGTCTCTGGACCCCAAGAGCTGGCTTTGAACCTTTAGAAGACCCCCGTTCACCCTCCTCACCCAGACCAGCCTTAGAAGTGTCCTTAGCCTTCCTCAGGTAGCAGTGACCCCCAAAACCTCTGTGCCGCAAACCCAGGAGGGAGGAGTTGGGTTGGGAGAGGCCACAGGAGGCTGAGAGCAGGATCAATATGCATTTCCTCTGGAAGTCACTGTCCTTCCGGGCTGGCAGCAGCACCAGGCCAGGAGGCTGCAAGGCGGAGGAGTGTAGCCCCCACCCTTGAGACAGGAAAGCTTCCCAGGCCCCTACCTCCCTTCCCCCACAGCCAGCACTCTGAGCTGCCCTCTCCCTCCCATGATTCTCTGCAGTGGCTCCCCATTGCTGGAAGTACCCAAACAGGAACTGAAAGGCTACCTGTCAAGCAAGGGAATTTCAGCTGTGAGCTGAAGGCTGTGTTTACACCTGATCACTGAGTCCAACAATTCTGGGTACAAAGATGTGTTAGTTTCAAGTTTTAGAGTCCCCAAGATTCTTAGACTCCTCAAGACTTCAGACCCTCTCTAAGATGCTTATGTTCCAAGGTTTTCTGGTTCTAAGGTTCTTTCCCTCAGGATTCTAGTCCTCCCCGACCCAGATTCCAAACACATGAGATTCCAGATCTCCCAAGATTCTCTGACTATAAAGTTCTGGACTCCAAGACTCTAGCCCCTTTGATGGCAGCCCCCTGCCCCCCTCGAGGATTCTAGGCTCTGATGGTCTAGGTTCATGACACGGGCCTTTTTATTCCATCTGGAAAATACAAATATTCACAAGAGTCTGTACAACCTTAGGGACCCCAGCCCTGGCCCTGCCCTCAACCACATGCCACCCTCGTGCCCCGCCCCCCAGCCCCAGCACCCGGGCTCCCTGCTCTGCTCCAGGTCTCTTCTCCCAGTCAGGCAGGAGTGCTCGATCCAGTCACAGCTGGGAAGAGAAAAACAGAGGTACTGAGGAAGACCCGATCCCCAAAAATAGGAGTCTGCCTGACCTGGGCCATTCAGACAGAGCAGAGTGCCCCTCTCCCACATACCCCCACTCTCCCAGCCCTCTGCGAGGAGGCTCTGGCACCGGCTGTGGGCTGACTCACCATCATTACAAGTGGATGTCAAACACACCATCCTCCACAGTCTGTACCTCCTCTTCTCGGATCTCTGCAGGGAGGGGGGATCACAGGACCAACTCCTGGGTCCCTGTGTCCTCGGAACCCCTTCCCCCACTCACAGGAGGCACCTCGCCCCATCCCTGAAGCAGACTCATCCACCAAGATGCAATTCACTAGATGACCAAATGGCCCGATTTTTAAGGCTCTTTCTCTGGGATTTCATTTCGCCGCAGCTTTTTCACAGCCACCGACTTGTCAGTGTAGTTTGCTTAAATGTCAATTTTGTGTGTGTTATACATTTTAGACCCTGGCACTTCTGGAAGGCTCGATACAAATGGTTTTTATCTTTACTATTTTTGAGGACTTATGCCAATCCGAATGGTTGTGGTCAACTCCCTTAGACACCAGTTTAACATAGTTGCTCAGACGACTCGCAGCGAAATAATCATTGGAGGAACTGTCATTCAGCAAACTGACCTAAAACCACCAGAGACCCCCAAGAGAGCTGCCGGGAGATTTGGGGGCAAGGGACTGCTCTCAGAATGGCCTCCAAAGCAGCCAAAAAGGAAAATGCAGGCAAATGGCTCACATAACTCCCTCTCCAATCCCTTGTCAATCCCCCTAACAAAATAAGAGTGGGACTGGAATCTCGAAGTCTCTTTCATTTTTACTCTTCTAGAGAGTCTCTCAGCCTCAGAGGGATGGGGGTTCCCTGGACACCTTCTGGCCCTCTTACCTGTCCAAACTTTCTTCATCGCCCCACCAGAATAAGAGAATTTCACACTCTGGAATGGTTTCCATCCTGGGTAAGTTGACTTTACCACGATGGCCCTGCTCCCCTGCCCCGCTCCCTCCACAGGCCGATCCAGAATGAGGCCCTTTCTTACCTGGAGGCCGGGAGCCTCGCCTGCCGGGGCGGGGCAGGGAGAAGCTGAAGGCGCGATGGTGGGTGTGTGTGGGTGAGGGCGAGGGTGCAGACCCCTCCAGACTCATGCTCTGGGCCCGGCGCCGGCACTCAACTGACAGGCGATCCTTGCACTGCTTGTGGCAGTTCACGCCACAGGCTGGGGGAGGCAGACGGGGAACCCAGCCAGGGCCATTGGTCAGAACACCCCCCCCCCCTGCCATCCCATTCTCCGGGCCTCCCCCTCTCCCCGGGTTCCTTTGCTCCTCAACAGCTGCCCCACCAAAACAAGAGCCTCCCTCCAAAGTGCTCTCTTCATCCCACGTGCCAGTCCATGCCCTCTCCAAAGTTCGCTGTTTCCGGGCAGCTGCCTCACCAAAATTAAAGCGCTCTTAGAAGCTAATCCCTTCACATGGAGTCATCGCGCCTCTCTGTCTTGAAGGTATACTTTGTTCCTTTGCAATTGCCCCACCAAAATAAAGAACCTCCACCCAGAGAGTAACTCTTCCAGAAAAACAGCCCAGCGGCCCTGCCGTTCCATCTCACCTCGGCATTTGAGGCCCTGCTTGTAGATGCCCAGGATCTGAAATAGAGGAGTGGTCACGCTGGGAAATGGGATTTAGGGGTGATGACTCTATTTCCTTCTCAAAGGCAGGGACTGGGACCGATCCTCTCTGGGGCCTTATTTGCCCCTCAGGGTTAGGTGTAGAACAGCAAGAGAAGAAGCAGGTGGAATTCATGAGGCTTGCCTAGGCTGAGAGGGCTCTGGCAGGGGCGGGTCCAAAAGGGAGGGCGGGGAGGGGCGGGGCGTGAGTGGGTGTGTCCAGGGCTGAAGAGGCGTGGCTACGATGGGGGCTCACCAGGGCCTTGCAGTGGCGGCAGGCAACCGGACGTAAGGAGTTGCTCTCGTGGAAGTTGTGTACGAAGCCCATGCGGCCTCCCAGCACGGAGCTGGAGCGCAGGAAGTAGGAGACCATCTCCTCCCTGCTGATGCAGCCATCCCTGTCGGGGCAGGGGGAGCACCTAAGTTTGGGCCCTCCCCAGGACCACCCACCACCGGCCTAACCCATCCCACTCGGAAAAACCCCTACCAAACAAAAGTTCCTCCCCAAAGTCCTGATTTTCGACCCGTGGTGCAGGAAAGAGAAAATACACTAGACTTCGAGTCGGGCAGATGCAGTGGCTCCTACTAACTAGTTAGTTGTGTGCTCTTGCAATCACTTCTCCTGGGTTTCCTCCCCCAGAAAAAAAATGGGGATTATAATTCCCGCCCTGCCCACTTCACAGAGTTGATGTGTAAACAAACAAACAAAAAAGACTGTGTGTGCACGCTCCCCTGGGATTATCAGCCTGTTTCCCAAAGTGAGCTCTGCGGAACACAAGTCAGGGGGCCCTGAGAATTAAGAGATCTCCGATGCATTCTGGGGCCAGGTAAGATTGGGAAAAGCTGCACTTGCCTCATCCTTGCATAATCCTGCCAGAAAGACACCTGTAATCAGTGTTTCCCACATTATCCAGGGCTTCCCACCGAACCCTTTTTTCACCTATTATCATATTTCAGGAAAAGAGTGAGCATGTTCTCCGGAGAGAGACAGATCTCAGTTCAAATTTCGGCTCCATTACTTCCTGGCCATGTGACCTCGGTCTGGTTAACCTCCTTGTGCCTCAGTTTCTTCTTCTATCAGTGAGGATAATGATAGTTCCTACACCTCAGGGGGGTTTATTGCACATGAAGCATTGACAACAGTGTCTGTGTAGTTAATAGGTCCCAGACTACCAGGAGCCATTTCTGTCAGGACTGGGTCTTGCTGGGAACTCCCACCTACTGCATCTAGGGCTCCATGATGTGATCCAGGTGGTCCCTCAAGTCAATGGGGCATTGGGGACAACTGGCCAGTTAGAAAACCAGATAAGCCTGGATGCCCACTGTGCATGAACACTAAATTCCCACTGAATTGAAAACGCTAATGTAAAAAATAAAAATTATCAAGGCACTGGAAAATGTATAAGAGAATAATTTTGTAATCTTGGGGGGGGGGATGGGGAGAGGGCCTTCCTACACATAACACAAATCCAAGAAGCCATAAAGGAAAAGACTGACATTTTGAGCACACAAAAATTTTTTTTTAAATTTTATATGGGAAACGACAACATAAATAACAGACAGGGAGAAAATACTTGCCAACACAGAAAGAGTTAATATCCATTAACAGAGATTCTAAAAAAATCAATGAGAAAAAGACCAACAACCCAGTGGAATAATGGACAAAGACTATGAATAGGCAATTAACAGAAGAAATATAAGTGGCCAATAAACATATGAAAAGATATCCTACCCCTACTAGTATTAAAGAAATGTGAATTTTAACCAAGACACCATTTGCCAATTAGACTGGCAAAATTGTAAAGCTTATTATAGCATCCACTGTTGGCAAGGAAGTTGGGACATGGGCACTCATTTGCTGCTGATGGGGGTGCAAGCTGGCACAACCTTGCCTGAGGTCACTTTGGCAGTCTCTCTCCTAATTTAGAATGTGCATATTTTTTGATCCAATTATCCCACTTCTAGGAATTTCTCCTACTGAATCAGTGGCCTGAGTGCATCTCTACAAAGATGTTCACAGCTGCCTGCTGTATATTAATAGGGAAAAACTGGGAAGAGTACACGTCCATCAGCAGGAGAATGGTGAAGTAAATGATGGCCCAACCTCACCGTGGAATACTCTGAAGCTGTTCTAAAGAACGAGGTAGATCTGCATGAACTGGCACGCAAAGATGTCCATGATAAACGTTTAAGTGAAAAACAAAAGCAAAAAAAGCCAGGCATGCAGTGCCATCAGGACAGTGACAACAACAACCAAAAAAAAACAAAAACAAAACACACACACACACATACACACACCTGAAAACCGTACTGCTACAAATATCTAGGTGCTGGTTAAAATAGATCAAAAATCGCTTTAAATGCATAGGTGAGTTTGCAAGAAACGGAAGCCTCCAAGTTCCAGAGACAAAAAGGGAGCTTCAAGCTGAGGCAGTGAGTTGGAGCCAGACACTACAGCTGCCCCAGGAGAAGTCGCTGGTCTCCTCCTGGTAAGCCAGGTGCTGGGTTTTGATACCCAACCAGGGGCCTGCAGGTGGCAGGGAGTTAAGGCTGAGACTTCTGCATGAAGCTGGGGCCCCAAGGGCCTCCGAGGGCTGCATCCTCACTGAAAGTGTGGCCTGAAAAAAAAAAAAAATCCACCCACGAACCCAAGGAGATGACATGGAACTTTGTCTCCACTCTGGTTGGAGAAAGAAAGCAACTATAATAAACACCACGGGCAGAGCTAAAGTTATGCTGTAATCCTGTTTGTCCATAACACGAACGCAGGCAACAAAATCTATATCGATTTATACATGCATGGGGAAAAAAAGACTGGAAGGATACACACACTACCAGACCGGGAACATTTCTAGCAGCGTTACTAAGGACATAACCTCTGCCGATGGGGAAAAAGCAAGAGAACTTTCCACTTCTTACTTTATACCCTTTGTTCACCACAAATCTATTTTACAACCTGGATTTTTTTTTTTTAAACCAACCAGGGATTTTTGCAATATGGAAAAGAAAAACAGATTTTAAAAATATGGATTAACATGAAAAAGATAACTCGACCTGAGATAGACTATAAATTTTGATTGGAATTTCATCTTCTCAGCTGAACAGGGGTAGCGACATGGTTGCAGGGGCCACGCTTAACCTCCTTCAGAGAACCAGCTGTTTGTCCCAATTGTCAGCTTGTGAATCGTTATAAGCAAGTGGGTGCTGCTAAGTGCAAGCCTTTCTCATCTACTCATTAAAACGAGCTACCCAGGAATTCAACTTGCCTACACTTTTTGCCAGCTGTGAACTCCACAAATAAAATGGCACTTGTGTGGCAACAGTCCTCAGGCCACAGTCTTTGTAAGATGCTGGTGGAGCCTGCATCTGTCTGAATGAGTGAGGTAACCCCGTGCCTCCGCAGCCGCAACCGCCCCCAATCACCTGACTAGGAGCCCCTCCCCACATTGGTGGCTTCCTCTGCCAAGATCATTTGGTCCAATGGCCTGATCTTGCACAGGGGGAAACTGAAACCCAAGAGGAAGTGAGCCTGCCTTCCCTCTCCCCAAGTCCCCAGCCTTCCTCACTGGTTCTGGTCCAGGTCCCCAAAGGCGCTGAGGTAAGGAAAGTTCCCACGGATGATCTGGAACTCTTCCTGTGAGATGTGGCCGTCTCCATCGACATCAAAGTTCCGGAACACAGACTGGAGGACACAGAGAGACATGTAGGGGCAGGAAGATAAAAGGACCCATCCTGCCCACACTCCCAGCTCATGTTAAGAAGGGTGTCTCGAATGCCGGCAGCTGTCCTTCCCCGCCGGACCCCCGCTAGCCTCACCTCCACCATTTTCTCAATGTGTTCCACCATGAGTGCCTGATCCAGCTTGGGTTTGGCAGCTGCAGTCCACTCCTCCAGCACTGGGGCCCGGGGCGGTGGGGTGCAGCTCGTAGGGCTGGTTGGCTGTGGGAATGGTCAGGACTGAGCGAGGGCCAGAGGTGAAGGAGCCCCGGGCCCAAGGGAGCAGAAAGGAGAAGGCCTGAGGGGGGAAGAAAGCCTGGACAACAAGCAGGATGAGCGAGGGAGCCGCTAAGAGCTCTTCCCGCACTCACATCCTGGGTTTCTCAGGCAGGGGTGGGGGAGGGGAGGAAGAGGGTGGGCGGGGTGGGGAAGCAGGGTTCTCTCTCTCACCGAGGACTTGGAGCGTGGCTCCCTCTGCAGGGACAGCTGGTAGAGCTCATCTTCCGTCTGATACTGATCCAGAGACACCTGCGACACAGGTCTGATCACTCACTGGCCCCTGCTCTCTCAGGAGCACAGCGCCCAAAGCTCAGGGTCACAGTGCCACCTGAAGGCTGCAGCTCGGCCCCAAGCCCAATCCAGACGCTCGACTCAGGACAAAGGACAGCTTTGAACACACCCCAGCAACCACATGCCAGCCTAGCACACAGACGAGAACTCAAGCTTGGCCCTAAACCTTACACATAACACACTGCTAAGATCTCAGTCAAGAATCCAGGTCAGAACCCAGCCTAGAGCTCTGAAATTCACCCACAACCTAGAACCCAACCTAGCATCCAGAATCCAGCTCAGATTTCAACCTTGATCTCAGTCCAGAGAATAGCTTAAGAATTTACTCTAAACCCAAAACCTAAGCCCCAGTCCAATGTCTAGAACCATATTCAGATCTACACTAGAATCCAACTCTAACCCTAAACCTCAAAACCAAGTCCAAGGCCAAGTCCAGAACCTCAGAGCTCAGGACCATGTTTAGAAACTACCCCTGCACACAGATTTCAGAGCTTGGCCCCAAACCTTGAACATGACCCACTGCTAGGAATTTGACCCAGGGCCCAGGCCGAGTCTCAAGTCCACACATCGGCCTCGAGATCAGACCTCAGTTCACAGCCCATCTAATGCCTAGAATTCATCTCAGAGTTCACGCCAAACCCTGGAGCCCAGTCCGGATCTCAATCTCTTGGCCAGAACCGAGAAGCCAAGGCCAAGCCCATGGCCTTGTGTAAAACCAGGACCGGCGTCAACCCTGGCACCTGGCCCCTCACCGTGAGCAGGCTCAGCAGGTCAGGGTTGGCCTGCACTGGTGGCCGAACGCTGGTCACCATGGCCAGCTCCTCCAGGATGCTGAAGAGCTGCTTCATCTTGGCCCCATTGAGTCGGGTCCGGGCAGGGTCCAGCCAGTCAGGCAATGCCAGCTGCAGGGCCACCAGGTCTTTGAGGTGCACACCCAGGATGGGGAAACGGAAGCCCGCACAGGCTGCCAGCCGGCGCCGGTAGTTGCCATAGTTGCCAGTGGCCGTCACTAATTCTGTCAGACCTTCCCAGAGCTGGGGGGCAAAGGGCAGAAGGTCACACACACACGCACACATGCACACACATCATTGGCTCAACCGTCCGCCCCCCTCAGCCCTGAAAATGTGGGAGAGGATGAGGATCAGAGTCGAGGATGGGTAAAAGGTCAAAATCCTTCCTCACCGTCCCCCAACACTGGTTCCCTTAGCTCCTGGGGATCAGAGTTCATAGGTCACAAATTCAAGGGTATACCCATCATTGCACCTGGCCTGGCCATAGATTATCATCAACATTTAACAGGAGAAGAAACTGAGGCTCAGGGAGGCAAAGCAGCACAGGACAATAATCTAGAAGAATGTTCTTAGGTGTGTTGTTCCTAACAGTCCAAACTGGAAAAACTCCAAATGTTCAAAAGTAGAGTAGATACATGAATTGGAATGGACTGACAATAAAATATTAAACGGTACTGGAAATGAATGAATATTTGCTCCACATAACAGAAAGTGAGAATGAAAGAAGATATAAAATAACATATACAACATGATTCCCTTCATAGAAGGTTCATAAACAGGCAACAAAACACCCGCATTGTCTGGGATGCATGCAGAGGTGGTAAAGCCAAGAAAAGCAAGGTCATCACTGTTACGAAAGTCATGACATTGGTTACCTCTGATGGGGAGGGAGTTATGTTCTAAGGTGCTGGGAGCTTCAGGGGCTGGCAATGTCTTGACCTGGGTGGTGGTTACACAGGTGTTTTTCTTTATTTTTCTTTAAACCGTACATATGTTTTATATACTTTTCTATATGTATGTCACCCAATACATTTAAACGAAAGGAGGACAAAGCTTTGGAGTCAGGTAGACCTGTGCACCCCGACTCTGTCGCTTTCATTGTGTAACCTGGGAAGAACGTTTAGTCCTTCCGAGCCTCAGTTTCCTCATCTGTCAAGTGAGAGCAGGGGGGCCCGGTGTGCTTGCTGCCGAGTTCCAAGGGAGGCCAGACCTGGGGAGGCCGGCCCAGGGCTTGACAAGGCTATTCCCCTGACCTCCCCCCGCCCCCCGGTCCCAAGCACCTTGATGGTCTCAGGGCTGACGTGGCTGTGGGTATCCTTGAGGCGGGAGATAGAGCTGTGGCTCAGGCCCCCGACTACTGCCATTAGCGTGTTGAAGTTCTGCAGCTGCAGCAGCTTCTGGGAGACAAAGTGAGAGGGGTGGGGGGGGGCCGCTGAGCGAACCCAGAATTCTGCAGGGATTTTCTGGAGAGGAGGCAGTGGTTTCATAGAAAGGAGGGACTCAGCCCACTAGCAATTGGGGAGGAAGGGGCGGGACAGGAAGAGTGGGGGAGGGGCAGGCACCTCTGCCACGTGGACGAAGTGCGTGATGACCAGGGCCCGCTGTGGGGCCGTGGGCTTGCTGAGAATCATGAGCTGCACCCACTGGGAGACACTGTTGAAGAGGGAGATAAATCGCTCCAGGACAGGGTTGTCCACGGTGCAGCCGTGAGTCACGAAACTGTGATAGTCCTGGAACTGGGGGCAGGAGAGGCCTCAGCACCCTGTGGGCTCCTCCCCTCACCCATGCGCACTCCTCCCCTCCAGCTGCCCTTTGGTGGTTGCACTGAAACCAGCCACCCACCCTGTGACCCCATCCACCCCAGAGACCCGGCCTTTCCTGGGAACCCCTCCCAGCCCACGCTCCACCCCTGGCCAGAGGCCCTCGGCCCCGCACCAGGATCTTGCAGAACGAGCGATACTCCAGGTAAGTGAGATGCTCCGCCAGCTCCAAGGGCTCCAGGTGGTCGAACAACAGGGACATCTTGCGCTTCTTCTGTTCCATGGGGTTCCGCTGGGTCACCTGCCGCTTCCACTTGTATGTGGGGCTAGGGGAGCAGGGGCAGTGAGCCCTTTGCTGGAAATGCCCCACACTCACGTAGACATGCCACTCGAGCTAATTGAGAACCTCCACAATGTCCCCAGTCCCAGAACTCCTGCAATCGCCCCCTCGTCATGTACTCTACGCATGATTATGGAAGACGTACTCTGTGCCAGGCACTGTGCTAGGCGCTGGGGGTACAGAGATGAGCAAGACACGGTTCCTGCCCCCGAGGAGCTCACAGGCTACGGAGGGAGACAGACACAGAAACAAACAATCATAAAACAGTGTGGCACGTGTACAGGTTTTTGCACAAAGTGCCACAGGGGAACGGAGAGGGGAACAAATTCTGCCCTGGAAGGCCCGGGGACTTCAGAGCCCACAGACATTTCACATTTGAGCTGAGCATGATAACACAGAGAGGTGAGGGGGACAACATGAGCAGAGCATCGTGGTGGGAAAGGACGCAGGGCCGGAGGATGATGAGTGGACCCCTGCAGCTGCAGGATGAGGTGCACGGGACGGATGCTGGGCGGTGGAAGATGAGGCGTGGATGCCAAGCTGGCCCAAGACTACGAGAGGCCTTAATCCCCAGCTGAGACATTTTGAAGGTGACAGAGAACCGTAGAAGGTTTTTAAGCAAGAGAGTGACATGACCCTCACTCACTCAATTCAACAAACATTTATTAAGAGCAGACAGTGCGGGATGAAGAGTGCCCTCCCCGGCCCCGAGCTCCCCCACGCACACGCTCTCGATGTCGATGAGGCTGCTGTGCCGCCGGTTCCCTTCTTGGTCCAGCAGAGCCTTCAGCTCCTTGATCTGCTCAGCGAGCTCATGGTTCAAGTCGAACTCTGCTGGGAATGCTGAGATCCAGTACCTGCAGGGGGTCGGGAGTCACCCGAGGCAGCCCTTGCCCCATCATTCCCTCGTGTAGTTCCCCATAAAGGGGGAAAGAGCCTCAAACTGTGGTCCTTCCCCACTTCCCATAGGCAGATCAGAAAACCCAGCCGGGGACCAGGAAGGGGCCTGTGGCAACACACCCACCATGGACAGAGCCTGGGGCAAACCCGCCTGACCAGCTCCCAGAACCAGGTCTTCCCACTCCTTCAGTCCAATGTGAAACCTGAGAGATGGAAAGCAGAGGAAGGAGAGGACAGTGTCCCAGGAGGAAGACTCACCTGACCAAGTGGCATGTTTTCACCTGCAGTGAACTGGAGTTGTCCTTCCGGGATTGTTGGTAAGTGAAGGAGGGTTAAGGAAAACCAAGATGCAGCCTAACTCTAGAAAGGGAGGCAGACGATGGGGCCTGGTTCTAGGAGAGATGCTGGGGGTGGGGTCCGGGCCCGGGCAGGGCCGAAGCTCTGGGTAGGGGCTGAAGGAGGGGGTGAGGGGTGAGCTTTGGGAGAGTACATCGAGTGGGAAGGGGGCTGGGTTCTGGGGGTGGCTGAGAGCAGGGCCTAGGTTCTGGGAGAGAGGCAAGAGGTGGACTGGGCTGGCAGTAGGGACGAGTCCTAGAATGTAGGGAGGAAGAGGGTAAGGCCTAGGTTGGGGAGAGAGTCGGGGGCGGGGCGGGGCTGAGCCTCGAGGGGAGGAAAGGGGTGGGGCCTAGGCCTTAGAGGAAGGCTGAGCCAAGCCAGAATTCTGGGCCGCTGCAGGAGGGGCCCGTGCTCGCCTAGTGAAGCCCGTTCTCCACCTTGGCTGGGCAGCGGGGCTTGCTGGGGAACTGGGACCGCAGGGCCCTTGGCGAGACCAGCGAAGGATATATGTGAAGCAGTTTTGCCGCCAACTGAGAGGAAGGGATGTACCAGGGGTGCATCATGAGGAACATGCGCACCAGCTGCGGGTCTCGCACCTTCCCGGAGTCATCTAACTCCGAGGGGTCAAAAAGAAGTCGGTTGACCCTTCGTCCCGCAGCCATGGTCCCTAAACCCTATCCTGCAGCCCGCCTCCTGCTTTTCCAGATTCCGAAACCGGGAGGCGGATCGGAAAGAAGAGGCAGGGTGCGAGAGAAATAAGGCAAGATCAGAGGGACTGGAGAAGGGAGTGTCTGAGTCCGGCCCATCATCCAGAGGGGAACCAGCTGGGGCGGAAGGAGCCTGGGTTCCCAGGGTCAAGAATCCAGAGGTCGTTTCCTGAGTACTGGGGGGGAAGGGGCACCCCTTCACCAGATAAGCTGCCCCACATCAGCCGGAAACAGTTCCCAGGCCGGAGATAGAGAGTTCCTCCAGAGTCCCCAGGGAAAGATAATGCTCCTCCTGTGTCAAGAGTCTAGGGACCCCGTCCTTGCCTTCAACGCCAGCATACGAGGGAAGGGAAATAATTTTATTTTTCTGAAGCATTGGGATCTCTTTACAATGAAGAAGATAGAATACTTTCGTTAAAGAGGATGCAGGATGCGGCTCTGGCTGGGCTGGGTCCTGATCTGGTGCCTACCCTGGGAGGCAGGGACCCGGGTTCAGGCTCTGGGCTTGGCTCAGGCTGGGTGTGAATTCCCGTGCCACTCACCAAAGGCTTCAATGCAGCCGCGGAGCAGCTCTTCCACCGTACAGCCCTTGTCCAGGTCTAGGGTGCCCGCCATGGCCGCCGGCGCGGGTAGGCTGGGCCACGCTGCGCTCCGGGGTTAGATTCCCACCGGGTTCAGACCAGACCCCTGCCGGGGGAGAAGGAAAGTAGGAGTCCGCGGAGGCCCGGGCCAAGAGAGCGGCGGGCGCCAGGAACGGGGCGTGGCGGGCACGCCCCCTGCTGGGCAGGGGCGGAGTCGTCGGATGCGGCCACTCGCGGGGTTAAACGGCCTGGCCCAGGATGGTGCAACCCACCAGTTGGGAAACCGACCCACCAAGAGGCTTCCGGCCCACCCTCGGAGTCGTGGGAGGGCCGAGGAACTCCCCAGGGATGAGGACAAGCTAGTACTGCAGGGGCTGGTTGGTGCCCTAGCCCCTCCTAGTCCCTCTTCTCCTCGCGCCCTCTTTCCAGAGGCACCTGCAGCACCCAGCAGCTAGGCTCTGAGCCCCTCCCGCTCCCTTCTCTCCACAGCCTCCCTTCCCCCGCAGGGTTATTTTGGGAACCCAGAGCCTGAGGGGACCTCGGAGGAATTTCTCTCTAGGATGGGAGGGGGGTAGGAACCCAGGCGTCCTGCCCGCTTTGCTCCCTCCCAGGCTCCCGGGAAGGGAGGCGGAGCTGTGGCGGCCCCCAGGGGCCTGCCCTTGGGGAGGCAGGCTAGAGCGGAAAGGAACATTCCTGGGGCGGGGGTGGGGCTGGGGTGGGGGGAGTCCGCTGTGGCCGGGAGGCGTCAGCGGGAAGCCTGAGCCTGGGAACCGCGGGCTCCCTAGACACCTCCTCCGTGAAGGCCCCGGGGGTCCCGGCTCAGCCCTTCCACAAGACATCTTCCTCCCCAGCCAGGGCTCCTGACCCAAGCTCCCATACTGCACAGTCGAACTGCGAGCGCGCACGCAGGCGGGCCGCGTGGGGCACACAGGGTAGGGTGCCCAGAAGGAGGCGCCATTGCCGCAGGGGCTGGGGAGTGCCTGTAGGACTCCACCAGCAATTCCAGTGCGGGATCGTACGCACCCATGTAAGGACAGGCACTTAATCCATACCAGAGGCCAGGGGCCCACATTGGGGTGCAAGATGCCCTGGCTCACACACACCCAGGCCTCAGGCATTCGCCTCTCATCCTCCGTGTCACACACACAATGGCACCCACAACGTGAGCACACCTGCGCAAAGGAACTCTCGGGCACACATACCCAGCTCTCTACCCCAGAATGCAAATCCATTGATGGGGCTAGCTCCTGGACACTCTGCTCACTCCAGCCAAGCCAGCCTGGAGTTCCTCGGCCACCGCAGCGCTGACATCCACACACGTGTGCACAAAAGCCAGACAGTGCGCCTACACGCATGTACACTCCCACACATGCACACACCCCCGTGGGTGCGCGCACACACGCCCATTCCACCCTCCCCTTCGTCCGCGGTCTAGGGCCAGCCAGGCAGCCCACCACCCGAAGACCCTCACCCCAGCCGCTGGCAGAGCCTTTACCCCACCGAAAGGTACCCCACCCCTACACATACTCCCCCGTGCTGGGCAGAGGGGGCGGGGGCTCCTCCACGGAGTTCTGGCGGACTTTTCCTGGGAGCCACCCAGAGCCATCCTCTCCTGACTGCCGCTTCCTTGCTGTGTGACCTTGAGAGTCACTTGGCCTCTAGGAGCCTCAATTTTCTCATCTATCAAATGGAGGGTCCGTGGGGGAAGGTCCCGCTGAGACGTGGCTGGGAAGGGCCAAGTGCGCCGCTATGCCGCCCCCTCCCGCGGGTTATCCCGGGAGCCTCCGCTCTCTCTGCAGCTCCCTCCTACCCCCAACCCTGGCCGCAAACTCCCCACCCACCAACCCACCCGCCGCCCTGGGGGGCCCCTAGGGGCCAGGCCCTCCTCTGCGCAGCGCCCCGCCCGCGCTCGCTCCACTCACTCTTGGGACCCGCGTCAAGGAGCCCGCACCCTGCACGGCCGGCGCCACCTCCGTGCGCTCCCGCCCGCTGGCCTCGCTGCGGCTGCGGCTCCCGCCCGCTCTCCGCGCCGCAGCCCCGCTCCCTGCCGCCCCGCCCCCGCGCCGCGGCCGCCCCCTCCCCTCCCCGCCCTGCGCGGGGCTCCGCACTGCTGGCTGCGCCTCCCCCACTGGGGCTCCCTCTCGCCCCGCACGCGGCGGTCCCTGCGGCAGCTTAACCACTCCCCTGCCACGCAGCCAGGAGGCCAGGGCCGCGGGCGGGGGGCTGCGCCACTGGACGCACCGAGGGTGGGCGAGCCGAGGTTAGGCTGCGCGGGACGTGGAGGGGCGCCCCTCTCCCCCCACCTCAGATGCCCCTGTGCCCCCCGCCCTGCCTGATGTTGGGCAGAGGAAGCCGGGAGGGGCAGGAAGCGGACTGCGGTGGGGAAGGGGCGCCCCGCCCAGCCCCCGGCCCGGGTTCCTGTTTTTGAGACAAACCGTTCCCACGGGGCTACCCCGGCCCGGGGCCCGGCGTCTTCCTGCGGGCAGCGGGGGGCACAGGCATGGTGGAGACTGGGGGCGTAAGGGCAGCAAGATCCTGCTGATAAGTATGGGGGAGGGGCTAGAACAAGATGGGAGCATTTTGGGAAGAGGGGTCTGTGTAGAGAGAGGAATGAAAACGCCGCTACCTGGAGACGAGACCTCGATGTCTGGGGATGTTGTGGGGGGAGTTCCAGTTCACAGGCGGGACTGGGGCGCCGGAAGCCTGGCTCCCCACGGGGCCAGATTGAAAGGGGCAGCTGCAAGCTGTAGATAGGTTCTTCGCAGCTTGGAGACTGGAGGCTTGGATGCCTGGGCCCCGGGTAGGGAGGAGCTTGGGAGGGGCAGCCGCAGGCGGTTGGGGTCCCCACAAGCTGGGCCTAGGGGAGCCAGTAACCGTTTCCGGCCTTTGGGTTCAAACACACTCACTGTGAAACCACCCGCCCCAAATCTGCCTTTCGAAGCTTGCCCCTCCCTGCCTCGCAGCTGGTGAGGCAGGACCTCTCCTACACCTCAATCTTGGTAATGCGAGGCCTAAGAACAGGCCCTTTCTGGTCCTCAGTTTCCCCAAAATGAGGTGAGAGCAACACTGGCATAGCGCAGACAGTCAATGAATATCCCGCACCCTAACACTCCCCAGATTTGGGGCAAAGCATAGCCACCTGCTAAGAGACCCTGAAACGCCGCAGTGGGGCGGGGCTAAGGGCGGAGTCAAGAAGGCGCCAACTATCCACAGTCCCCTCCCTCTCCTGATCCCGCCCCCTGACAGCGCGCATCCTTGGTAGTCCGGGAGGTTTCAGCCCAAATCCCGGTGGGCTCCACCCAAGCGGACGCCCCGCCCCTGGACAGCCTGGCAGGCCGCTGACCTAGTATGGACACAGCACTGGGAAGAGAGGCGTGGAGGGCAACTCCGGGAAAAGGGCTGAGAGTCCCAGGCCCCGCCCCCACAGGCCGTTTCCCTCTTCGGAGGGGACGCACCTGCCACCGGTGGGGGTAAGGCAGCTGCCGTCGTGCCGGCCCAAAGCTAAAAATATTTCCCAACAGAAAGAGGAGTTGAGGCTCCCAAGGAGAATCAATTTATTGGAGGGGGGTACAGTTGGTCAGACCCATAAAATAGGAGGGGGCAGGAAGCCCAAGCACAGGATGAGGGCAGTGTCCTCAGTCACGCTGGACACTGGAACCTCAAGGCTGAAGAGAAATGTGGGTTCCAGGAAGAGGCTTAAAGATCTAACTCCAGTACCCCACTCTCCGGATGAGGGGCTGGCCCAAGGGATTACAAAGACTCAAGGGCTGTTTTGGAGTCTGGTCTGGAGGCTCACATCATCTCATCAGGGGCTGGCAGGCGTTGGCGGGAAGGCTCTGTGCCCCAGATCTCCCGCGCATACTGGGTAATGGTGCGGTCGCTGGAGAACTTGCCAGAGGTGGCTATGTTCCTGATCACGGTCCGCGTCCACTCTCTTGGGTTCTATAGGCCAAAAGGGAGCTCTGGGTTCACTCTGCTGGTGGGGTTCCCACTTTCTGTCTTATCCCAGCCGTGGTCACCAAAGCTCTGTCAGCCCCCGGCCCGGGACCCCTTACCTTGTACAGGGCATTGACTTTCTCCTGGCATTTAATGTAGTCTTCATAATCTGCAAAGACTTTAAACCTAGAAGGGAATGGAGAGGCAGGAAGCTCCATGAGGTGAAAGACCAAGCCTATTCTGTCCAGATGGACTTCTGGAGACCTAGAGAGTGATGCTGCTTCCAAGGGAACTGGCTCCAACCACCCAGGACCCTGGTCCAGCCTCCCCTCCATGCCAGGCCCTGTTCAGCCCAGCACCCCCACCTGCATGATTCTCTGGGTAGCCAGCTCACCGGTCATGGTGCATAAGCATGTTAACGATGTCCTTGAACAGGTCAGGCTGTTTGGGGGAAAAGAAGCCGCTGTTCAGCTGCTCGATGATCTGCCGAAGCTCAGGAACTCGGTCATAGTATTCCTGGGCATTGTACCTGCAGGGAGGAGCTGTAGTCAGCCCCTGGGAAAGGAGGTCCTGCCTCCTCCTCCAAAGAAGGGCCCGGAAGTCCTAGGCCCCAGAGACAGCCTATTCTGTCCTCCCTGCAGCTGCTACCGGAGTTCCTCCCCTGGAGGCCCTCTCCCTTCTCTCCTTGGCTTTTTATCCCCCATTGGGTGGCAAAGGAGAGAGGCCTGGAGAGGGCAGAAAGGAAGTGTCAGAGCCAGGTCCCCAAACTAAGTGTTTGTCCTCCCACATACCACCACCGACTCCCAACCAGTGTGTTTCCTCCGTGAATGGCTTTTTCCAAGTCCAACCCTGCCTTTGCCTATGGGCACCAGGAAGAGCCAACAGGTATATCCTCAGCAATGTCCTTAAACTCAGACTGTCCAACTGAGCATTCCACTTTCAAAGACAGCGCAATCCATCCCTCAGCCGCCGATTTCAAAATCGTCCCTAAGGCCACTTTCATCTCTTTCCTTTCCTCCTCTGTTCCAAACAGGAGCCAGAGCCACTTCCTCAACAAAGCCCCTATTCCCCACCCCAGCACTGGCCTGCTGCAGGTGACACTCCCACACTGGTCCCCGACCTGCACTTTGTCCTTCCAGTCCAATCTCCATCCTGTCTTTCTGAGGCCTAGTTCTGAATATGTCAGACGTTGCTCAAAACATTTCATATCTCCCTCCTGTCCAAAGGACCAAGCCTGCACTTTCTAATCAAGCCTCATGTGAGAAATTCACAGCTTTTGTAAGCTGTTGGGGAGGGCGGGTACCAACTTCCTGGACAGCAATTTAGCAATATGTATTAAGAGCCTAAAGAACTCACACTTTTTGACTCAGAAATGTCCCTTTTTAACAATTATCTTAAGGAAACAAGAGATGTGGACAGAGACGTAAAAGATCGGTCATGAGAGTGATATTCATACTAACGGGAAATCAGCCTTAATGTCTAACCGCATAGAGCTGATTAAATAACATGGCATGTCTATAGAATAGGATACTACACAAACATTTAAAATAACTTTGAAGACTGTTTCATGACATATAAAATGCCTCTCCGATGATAAATATTATGATTCAAAATTGTACATATATTATTCCCGACTTTTAAAAACTATGCACATACATACACACATATAAAAATATATGTAGAAAAAAAGAACTGTGGCTTTATATCTGGGTGATGAAATTACGGGTGACAGTTATTTTATTCTTCATGGTTTTGTATTTCTCCAATTAATGAGCATTATTGGTTTATGATAAGAAAAATATTTTAAAATAAATTTTAAAAAATAATTCCGGGAAAATATCTCCTCTGAAGACTGCATTTCTGGCTACAAGCACAGTTAACTACTGTGTTCATATTTCCCTTTTTGCTATGGCTGCCAGGGAACTGAGAATTTCATTTTACTTCTAATTCCAGAAATAATATTATCTCAGGACTGATATTAATTTTCTTTTTCCTTCAGTTCTGTGTTATTTCTTTCTTTCTTTTTTTTTCTGGTTTTATTAACCTTATTTTTTGTAAGTTACCTCAAAATTTTCCAGAATCCTGATGGTATAACTAAGACCTTGTGCAGCCTGAGTAGCTTTTTTTAGGCAAACCTCTTGCTCCCAGTCCTACCCTCCAGCAGCCACACCTGGGTGCCTCCCACCCACAGACTGTGAACTTTGGAGCCCTTGACCCCATACCCTTTTTGGTCAAGCTTTTCCACGTCCTCCACCCGCATGCCGAAGATAAAGAAGTTCTCCTCTCCTGCCTCTTCCGCCATCTCCACATTGGCCCCATCCATGGTACCAATGGTCAGAGCCCCATTGAGCATGAACTTCATGTTGCCAGTGCCTGAGGCCTCGGTGCCCGCAGTGGAGATTTGCTCAGAGAGGTCAGCAGCCGGGATCACTGTGGGGCAGCGGCAGGGAGACAAGTTCAGCTCTGGGAAGAATCCCACCCCAGCCGGGGACTCTGGAGTTAGGCTGGCCCTGGGCATAGTCAGAGTCAATCTCCTTCATCCCAACCCTCCAGTCTTCACCAGCTGAGTCTCCCTCTCACCCCCCAACTCTGGTGGATTCTTGAACATCTGGGGTCTGACCTGGACTCCCCCCACCCTGCTCCATTGTGTGACTTAGTGAACACCATATAATTTCACCTGTACTGCCAGAAAGAGGTGACTAATACCTCTTCCAGGCACTGAAATAATCAGAGCCTCCCTAGGGTCCCCATCAGGCGGCACCCCACCTTTCTCGGCCAGTGAGACCCTGTAGTTCTCCAGAAAGATCACGCGGAGTCGGTCTCCTACCACCGGGTCGTGGTTGACCACATCCCCAATGGCGGTGATGAGTCTGATGATCATCTTGGCCATATGGTATCCAGGGGCAGCCTGTGGGGGCACAGTCTGGAGTCAGCTCCATGGCCCAACCCCCTATCCTCATTCTGCAACTCAGCCAAGGCTGATCTAAACCCCGATATCAAAGGAGTAGAGCCATGGTCTGTGGCCCGGCTTCTCACCTTCCCTCCAATCATCACAGTTCGAGGCACAACAAACTTATTGGGTTCCTTCTTGATGCCTATGGAAAAAGAGAGGAACGAAGTGGGCTGGGTTTTCTCTCTGGGTGGTAGTAGCTCCTAACAGTACCCATTCAGCCAGGGCCTAAGCTGGGAGACAGTAGACCTGACCTGGGCAATCACTTACTATGTGACCTCAGATCTGTCCTTCCCCCCACCTCTCTGAGCCTCAGTTTTCCCGTCTGTGAAATAGAGATAATCCTGTGTCCCAATTGCTATCCTGAGGCCAAAGGAGATACTTATTAGGAAGCACGCAGTATGCGTGCAGGTACACGGAGGGGAGGACCAGGAGACAGTGCAGAGTCCCTGCCACTCACGGTTGTACATGGTAATGATGTGGAGACAGTTGAGGAGCTGGCGTTTGTATTCATGGATCCGCTTCACCTGGATGTCGAAGAGCGAGTTGGGGTTGATATGGACTTTGTATTCCTTCTCAAGATATGCAGAGAACTTCAATTTGTTTTCCTGAAGGCAGGGGAAGGGGGAGAGCTCACCAATAGGCCTCAGCCTCAGGAAATCGGACATTCCCATTTCTTCCCCAGGAAGGTAGAGGATAGAGGGCTTGCATGCCATTTTCATCCACTCCTGCACCTGGGCAGACATTGCTAATCAATGTCGGCATGAGATCTGATGACGCTTTCCCACCATGGACTCTATGTGACTTCTACCAGTGACCTGAGGTTGCAGGAGAGATGAGCTCTATCGGCCGTTCCTGACCTGGACTTCTGGTCCTCCAACTCTCTCCACTCCAGCCTGACACAGGGGTCCCGGGTGGCCGTGCTCCTCACCTGCTTCACTTTGGCCACATCCCGGATAAAGCCTTCATCGTCCACGTAGGAGAGCAGTTTACGCAGCTGGTCCAGGTCTGAGATGTAGTCCTCCCCGATGCGCTATGGGAAGATGGCTCTCAGGCCCATGTCCTTCCTCTGTCCTCCCTCATAGAGGGGCCCCTTGCCAGGTCATCCAAGGCCTATACACTGCGAACAGCAACCCTTCAGCTCCCCAGCTGGGGTGTGGTTTGTAAATGTCCATCTTCCTCCCTTCTCAACCTTGAGCTGACCCCAGTAGGACTTCCTTCCGGAATTTTCCTCATACAGGCAATTACCTTGAGTCCCTGCTCCCAGTCTCTGTTCCCTTCCAATCTCACCTCAGATGTGACCTATTGATGACCTCCTCCATTAGACTGTAAACTCTACCAGGTTGATCTTCACAGCCAGGGCCTCCATTAGCCCGTAGAACATCCTCAGGCAAATAGGAAAATGGTTCCCCTCCTCCCAGCATATGCAAGGCTTGGGGAACACAGTATGACAAGGATTTCAGCCCTCAACTGGGCCCCCTGCAGTGAACCACCTATAGGACCACACCCAGCTGATCTCTGCAGTGACTCATATTGACCCCAACTGGCCATAGGGTGACCTCTCACCTCAGCAATGACCTCTGCCAGCCCTGGGTTACACATCACCAGCCAGCGCCGAGGGGTGATGCCGTTGGTCTTATTCTGGAACTTATGAGGCTCCAGCTCGTAGAAGTCCTTGAAGCTGCAGGGTGGGGTTAGTGGGTCACCACTCATCCCTGTGGGACAAAGACCTCCTTCCGGGGTCCCTATCAGGGCGTCTTGATGAAAGGGGCCTGGGAGTGAGGGATGCCTCTGCGTATGTGTGAGGGGGGTCATCTAGGGACAGGACTGAACCATACATCAGGGCTGTCTGTAGTGCTTGTTAGAAGGGTGCCAGCTTGCTGTGCAGTGAGGGGGAGGGCCTATAAGTCAGCGGTCCCCAACCGTTTTGGCAGCAGGGACCAGCGCTCCTATGAGAATCTGATGATCTGAGGTGGCGCTGAGGAGGTGATGCTGGTGCTGGGGAGTGACTGCAAATACAGGTGAAGCTTTGCTCGCTGGCCCACCGCTCACCTCCTGCTGTGCAGCCTGGTTCCTAACAGGTCCCGGGTCCGCAGCCCAGGGGGTGGGGACCCCTGCTCTAAGTGACTGAGGTTTGGAGTGGGCGGTGCCCAGTGGGAGGGGCGGGGTCTCACATGGTCTTCTTGAGGATCTCAGAGTGGATGCGAGCCACTCCGTTGACGGCATGGGACCCAGCGATGCACAGGTGGGCCATGTTAATGCGCTTCACTGCTTCCTCCTCCACAAGCGACATGCGCCGCAGCCGGTCTACGTCCCCTGGGAATGCGGCTGCCACCCGCTGTGCCAGGAGAGCCCAGAGTTAGCACAGGGCCCCAGGACCCGGGCCCCAGCCCCATACCCACCGAGCTCTGCTCAGAGCCCTCCCTGCTGGCTCTCGGGCCCCACGCCTCGGCTGCTCACGTTCAGGAAGCGCTGGTTGATCTCATAGATGATCTGGAGGTGCCGCGGCAGCAGAGTCTCCATGAGGTGCACGGGCCAGCGCTCCAGGGCCTCGGGCAGCACCGTGTGGTTGGTGTAGGCACAGGTCTTCACCGTCACCTCCCATGCCTGGCAGAAGAATGGGGAGTCAGGCCGCCGGGGCCTGAGCCCTGTGGCTCTGCGCGCACACCCTGCCGCCAGGAGCCGGCCGCCACCGTGGTTCCGGGTTCTAGGGCGCCCGCCCCGCCTGGGCCTCACACTGCCGCATGTTCAGTGAGGGCGCCACTCACACCTTTCCACTCCCCAGACTGGTGAGCGGGTCCTGAAGCCCACCTTGTCCCAGTCCAGCCGCTCCAGGTCAACCAGAATCCTCATCAGCTCGGGAATGGCCAACGACGGATGGGTGTCATTGAGCTGGATGGCTACCTATTGGGGCGGGGGGAGGCAGGCAGGGAGTTAGTCTGGGCTCCAAACCAGGGACATGGTCACCGTCCTTTGCCCCTTCAGAGTCCCCTCCAAGGGGCAGGCATGGTTCTAAGGCTGAGCAGGAGGCTCTCATGGTGCGGCTGTGGGGCAGGAGGAGAAGGGAAGCTCAGGTTGTGTGCCTGGTAATCGATGGTTCTGCGCAGGTCACCCTCACCCACACCGCCACCTGCCGGCCTCCGCTTCCTCATCTACAAAATGGGCTGGCAAGCGGAGGCGGGAAGGGAGAGCGAGGCGCACATCACAGCGAGTGGAGAGAGCAGCCCTGCCTGCAGCCTCGTACCTTATCCGGGAAGGCATCGAAGCTCGTGCGCACGGGGTCGCGGCAGCCGAACTTGGAGGATTTGAAGCGACGGATGATGTCCTGGAGTGTAGCGGCCACTACAAAGTACTCCTGCTTTAGCCGAAGTTCCTTTCCCTCAAAGAACTGGGGACAGTGTAAGGTAGGGCGGAGTCAAGGCGGTGGGGGCGTGACCTAACACGACGGTGGGTGTGGCCAGGAGAGACTCCGCCCACACCAAGATGTCTGAGTCCGGAACCACCCCCATCTCCAAGACCCTGGGATCTTTCCCCAACCAAGTAGTGATGGGGACAGTGTCAGGGCACACAAAGACCTGGAGTATTGCGAGCATCACCAGGGAACAACTCCAAAATGCCCACCCTACCCTGCTGCCCCAGGACCCAGGTGTCCTCCCACTTAACTGGGGGGACAAACGGGACACACAGGGGCCAGCAATATGACCTGGGTGTGACTAGGGCACCAGAGAACGTCCCTCCCCTCTCCTGCCCTCTCCCATGCACACAGACTCCCTGGCCTCAGTCCAGGAGGCGACATACGTTGTCATTGGGATACAGGACACGAGAGATGTTCTCAGCCAGGTTTCGGTCCAGCACAGCCTGGATGTAGCCACCGACGTTGACTAAGGGGCAGAAGTGACAACAGAGTCAGGCTTGGGCTGAGCATGAGGCGGGGCGGGTGGAGGCGGCTAACTACACGTAGCTAAACTCACAGTCCTTGAGGTTGAAGTCATTGGGGGCCTTGGCAGACCACAGGCGCATGGTGTTGACGATGTTGTTGCGATAGCCGGGCACGGGCGTGTCATAAGGCATGGCTAACACCACCTGCAGGGGCACCCAGAGTGGGGTCAAGGAGCCAGGCATCTGCCGTGTCTGACTCATGGGGTCCTGGGAACTAGAACTCCAAGCTGTGTCCCTGAACTCCGCCAACTCCCAACCCCAGGGTTTATCCCAGTTCTGGGTAACCGCAAGCAAACCCGTCAGCCTCTCTGGACCTCATCCACAGAGGATAGCCCCAGGGTCCCCCACATCTCCAGCCCCATCTTGCCGCGCTGTTGTGAGGGTTACGGAGGAGGCTATGATAAGCCTAGCACCCAAGGTGGGGCTCTGTCGGTGGCCACTTCATAGTGATGGGGACGAGCTGGCCTGCCCAGCCTGAGCAAAACCTCAAGGACACTCTGGACGCACGACAGGGCTGAGGGATCCCGGGGCCTGGGTGGAGGGGTCGCAGGGGTCAAGTCCATCCAAAAGGCTTATGCCTGGTTGTCCACAGGGCTAATGAGCAGTGACTAATGCTGGCCCCACCTCCCGCAATTAGCAAGCACCAATGATTGCTGCCAATAACTGCCTGCTGCCACCAGGCCAAGGGCACTTCCACCTCTCCTCCCCAGCACTAAGTAGCCCCAGCTGGAACCAAGTGGAAGCTGCAGCTCAGAGAGGGACAGGACTGGCCCAAGAACGGACAGCTAGGTGACCAGCCAGAGCCCCTGCTGAACCTTAGCATGGATGACAGCAGAACGGATGACCAGTTCTGAAAGCCCAGTGGTCTCTGTGCAGCCATCTGGAGGCCGATGACCTGCAGCCACAGCAAGTGGGCTCACTGACCTGGGATTCGGATACCCAGTTTGGTTTAAGGGCTCGCCCTAACTTGCTACATGGCTTTGAACAAGTCAATCCCCCTCTCAAGGCTTTATTTTCTCCCCTCTCCTTCTTTCTGGCCTGTTGCTTTGCTCCCTGTCAAGCCCCCGGTTCAGATGTGTGGGGGAAGTCAAGTCACCATGATTATTCTTTGATGAGTCTTGAGAAGAGGGGCCAGGTCAGGCGAGGGACATTGGTGGAACAGGACAGCCTCTCTCCTCCCAGGCTCTGCATTCGGCCTGGCTCCCTCGTGATCCTGTCTCCAGCCTCTCCTGGCTCTAGCTGTGTGACCTCGAGCAACTCACTTAACCTCTCTGAGCCTTGGTGTCCTCTTCTGAAATAGCACTGGATCCAGTAGCCTCCAGGCTTGTTCCCTGTATCTCCCTATTTTCTCTAGGAGCCTCCTCCTCTCCTTCACCCTCGCTGGGTCCTCCCCCCATTCCCAGGCTTTGTTTTCACCTGTGTGTCCACCCACTTGGCCCCCTGGTTGGTGTGCTCCACTCGGCCATAGAAGTGCACAGGCAGCGTAAATTCAGGTCGAGCCTTCTCCCAGGGGTTGCCGTAGCGAAGCCAGTCATCAGCCTCCTCCATCTGAGCCCAAGGCAGTTCGGGGGAGAAAGCAAGGCAGTGTTAGACACAGACTCACACCATCGTGGGCAGTGAGAAGGGCAAGGGAGGTGGCCTGGCGTGCCCTATATAGGGTGTAAATTAAGGACTCTGGGGTGTGTCACAGGTCTGGTGCAGTATCCGATGGGACATGGTATGTGTCTTAGCATTCAAGAGGTTTCACAGGTGTAAACCACCTGTTCCTGGAGTGACCAGCTGGCTTTGGAGCCAGGAGAAAGGGGCAAAGATGCTTTTCATCAAGGCTGGGGTAGGGCTGGTTCTGGGTCTATCCAGAGGGGGGTGAGCAAATGGGGGTCCTCTCTATCATTGCTGGGCCCCCACAAAGTCAGGGCCCAAGGCTACTCACCTGCCAGCCGCCACAGATCTTCTGGTTAAAAATCCCAAACTCGTAGCGGATTCCATAGCCATAGGCGGCTAGACCAAGTGTTGCCATAGAGTCCAGAAAGCAGGCTAGGGGTGTGCAGGGTGGAAGGCGTCAGAGACCCAGCACAAAAGAACCTTTCTGCCCACCCCATCCCCTGTCCCCCTGACTACTCACCTGCCAGCCGGCCCAGGCCCCCATTGCCCAGCCCCGCATCTTCCTCGATTTCCTCCAGCTCCTCCATGTCCAGGCCCAGCTGGAGGGGGCAGGGTGTGACAGCAGTCAGGGCCAGAGGCTGGCAAGCAAAACCCCAGTCCCTAAGGCATGCCCTCCCCACCCCTCCTCCACACCTGGTAGACGGCCTCATCACAGGCATTCTCCAAAGCCAGGTTCACCATGGTGTTTTGTAGAGTCCGGCCCATGTAGAACTCCAGAGACAGGTAGTAGATCCTCTATCAGAGAGACAGATGCACAGGGGGAGGGGGTCAGGGCTCCCAACCAGCATTTAGCTCTGCTCAGCCGGGCCTACGCCTCTCGCACCTCCTGCCTCACTCCTAGGCCCCAGCATGTCCCGGCCCTGTCTCCATTTTCCCTCTTCCTGTCCTAGGCTTTGGGACCTACCAAGTAAGATTCTAGTCCCGGCACTTCCTGACTTTGGATAAATCACTTTTCCTCTGAGCTTGTTTCCTTATCTGGAAAAGGGGCTAGCCATATCTACCCCAGGGATTCAGGTGTGTGGGAGATGGGGCAACCCCTTCCATCACACGCAAGACTAACAACAGCCCGGCAGGGTGTTAGGACATAGAGAAGCACCTCCAAGTGCTCCCTGAAAGGGGAAGGCCAAGCCCAGAGAAAGTCATTTGCTCAAGGTCATACAATGACTCACGGCTAGAGTCAGCCAGCGCCTGTCCTTGCAGTGCCCAGCTCCCTTTGGCCCTCAAGCCTCAGGCCCCAGAAGGGCGCAGAGAGGTACCCGGATCCAGGATGTTGATGGTACCTGGTCTCCTGGTTTCCTGGGTCCCCCTCCCTGCTTCACCCACCTGTCCACTTCCCACCCCTGCCCAGTAGTGTCATATTGCTGACATTTACCGATGACCCCAAAAGACACTTGATCCCACTGCCCCAGCTCTGCACCACCCGCTGCCCAGGCACACACATGTTCGATAACACGTTCTGCCATTTCTGGTCTGCCTTAGGCCACAGGGGTCTTCCTGCCCACCAGCAGCCCCTCCTCCACTCGCTGAGTGGGCACTGAACCTTTGCAACCAGCCCACCTGACCTGAGCCCCTGATCTGCTCCTGCCCCAGGCTTCTCCCTGCTCTGGGTTGGCCCCCCACACTCACTGCACCTGGCGCCACCCCTGGATCCTCCAACTTTAGGAACTTGAAATGTCCTTTTATTTTGCTGCAGAAAACCCTGACCCCAGGAAGGAGCTGTCACTTGGTCAAGGTCTCTTAGCCCCCTGGCGGAGCCCCTGCCCATTCCCCGCTCGGGATGCCCCAAGCAGCACCTTGGGGTCCTTCTCATAGTAGTACTGCTGGGTGCGGATCCAGCGGCCCACGAGGTGGTCACGCACGGTGTGGGCCAGCGCGAAGTAGTAGTCCCGCGGGGTGGCCACATTGCGGTCCTTCACGAGTGTGAAATGTAGGTGCCGGTTGAAGTTCTTCTTCAGGTCGGTCACGTTCTCCACGCCGGCCAGGCCACGCACGCTGATCTGCTTTCTCTTGTCCTGGTCTGACAGGGGCCGGGACATGGCTGCGGGAGGGCAGGCCGGACTGACTGGTGGATGGGTGGACGGGCGGCCTCCAAGGTGCCTCCAGCCAGGGAGTGGAGATCCCCAGGCGCCTGGTGATTTAAAGCCCAGCTCTGGGCAGCATGCCCCGCCTCCCCCCGCGATGGGTGGGTCTTGGCCTGACAGCTGAGCGAGCTATTTTGAGGGCGAGGGGAGGAGAGGAGAGAGGGACAGGAAGAGCAGGGCCAAGCTCCAAACAGGGCCAGGCCAGACTCAGCCTGGCTCATTCACAGCTCTGTGCTGACCCACTTCTAGGACTCACACACTGGGGTCTTGTCTTCTGCCTGTCTCTGTCTTCTGCAGGGTCAAGATGCAACAGGCAGAGCGCTGGCTCGAGAGGCCCGAGGCTTGACTGGAGCCGATTAGCTGTGACTTTGGCTAAGAGGTGGCCCAGATCTGGCCCTTCTTCTGGGTTGTAGACAAAGGGTGGGGCTGGATTGTGCGCTCTCATTCAGGAGAGGCTAAGGGGACTGTTAGACGCGGAAGGTGTCAGGAGACCCAGCCTTCATCAGAGAAGCTCGGCTTGTTTTAGACATTTGCCCAAAGAGACTGTAAACCATGCGATGGATGACCTCTGGTCAAGCTTCCATGGTGGCCCTATATGGGGGGCTGTCAATGGCTGCACTCTGGTGGTGAGGCCACATGTTATGGCAAGAGGGGCAGGATGACTCTGTGGGTTGAAGGGCCAGGAAATGAGGGTCAGTGTGCCCCAAATAGAAGAGATATGGCTAGAGGAGGACACTGGGTGTCTGGCAGAAGGGAGACTAAGACCCTGAGTTCCAGGGGGTGGTATGGAGGATGTCATCTGAGACAGGGCCAGTGCCCCTACCTCACCCCCCACCAAAGCCAGATGCTCTGAGCTCCCTCTGTTGCTGTCCCTCAAGGAGCTCTGAAGTGACCTTTCAAAAGGGATGGTCAGATTACACACTAACTTTGGCTAGGGGCTGTCAGCCTGGAGCAGGGTCTCCTGGGAATTGTAGTCCTGTAGGCCCACAGAGGGTAGGAGAAACTGAAGCATCCCCCCCACGATATTGGCCAATGGTACTAGGTCTTCCTGTGATGCGGCTGCCAGGTGATTGGAGGCCTTCTCCCCACTCACTCCTACTACCTGGGGCTACCCACTGGACAGGGATTCAGTGGGTCAGGGTTCACAGCTATAACCCCGCCTGTAAATGGGAGCCCCGACAGTCCAGGGCCTTTGTACTGTTTATCTTTATGGCCTGGCAGCTTCAGACCCTTCCTTTGGAGGCCTTGGCTGCCCCCAACTCACTGCTGATGGACTGGCCCCAGTGCTGATTCGCTGTGTGACCTTAGGCTGATTGCTTTACTTTTCTGAGCCTTGGACCCCATAAAATTTATACTCCCAAATGAGAATATAAACCCCTGTCTCCTCCATCTGCTGCCTCCAAATCTCGTGGAAGCCGACTTCGGTCCCTGCTTTCTTCTTTGAGCAAAAGGAGCCCAGGACTTTGTGCTATTTCAGAGGATACCTGGGCCTCCCAGGGCCCTACACAGGCATAGTAGGAGAATGAAAGACCATTCTTCAGTTTTTCTCTATTTCCAATCTCTCTTTTAATAATCATATTTCCAAAGAGTTCGTAGCAGCAGCTTAGTCTCGCCACAGCTTCCATTCTCAGCCCCCCCTAGGCCGTGCCTCTGCGCAGCTTCACCCCGCCCTCCCCCAGGCCCTGGACTTCCGGCCCCGGCCTGAACTTCTTGTGGAGGGACGCCCCCGGCACAGCTCGGAAGGCTCCTTGGCACAGTCACCCCTCGACAAGGAGCACCAGTTACATACACTGTCACCTCACAACCTAACTATGGAGCACACTTTGGCCACGAGTACCTGTAAGGCTCTCTTCCTGCCACTAAGGACCTGCTCCCAACGGGCCATTCCCATCTTTTTATCCCGCCCAACGAAACCCTTTTCCAGTGGTTGGCCTTCTTGCCGCTTATCAATTTGGCGCTCACCCCTCCTCTGAACGGGGACGTGCCGTGTTTCTCTTGAAAACAGATCCACTTTTGACTCGTTCTTTAACTGCTCTTCCTGTTCGTGGGTTCTTTCCGTCTTTGTGTCAGTGACTCAGTTTCCAGGCTGTTCCCTTTATTCGGCACATCCCGGCCTGCCAGGATGACACTCTGAAGGCTCCAACTGCCCTAGTTGGGTCTCCCCAAGCCCTGGCTGCTTCTGCGCCCCCTAGCGTCGCACGTGCGGTTAAAGAACTCTGAAAGCGCAGGTTTTCAACCTGAACTCGAGGTTGTTTACGTCTGACTGGGTTTCTCACCAGAAACCCTGCCTCCTGCCCCAGACCCATCTTGGGTTTCTCTAGAGCACTTGGTTGGGTTTCAGTAATAAAGCCCTAACTCCGACCTTTCCCGGCTGGCATTTCTTTTCACAGAGGTGGGGACACACTGCTTCAGCAGCACAAACAGGGACAAGGGTGCAGCGACAGCCGCGTAACAGGGCCTTCTCTCCACCCCAGGCATCTCCAGCCAGGTGGGAAGCCGGCCTCGCCTCTCCCCTCCCGCCACAAAGGCAGGCGCTCGCCGCCGGTCTCGGGGCCGAGCCTTCCTGCTGTCTCCCCTCCATTTCAGGGCCTCGAGCTGCTTGGAGAAAGGCCCGAGACTGATGCCTTCGTCAGCCACTTTGTTACTCTCCAAAACCTTAACAAAAGCTGACGGCAGGGAGCAGAGAGGGAGCGAGCACAGGAACGGAGCTGGCCCCAGGGGAGAGAGACGAAGGAGATAGCTGGGCTGTGGTTAAGTCATTTATTGATTTTATTTCTAAAACCCACACAGCACCACTTTGCCTATTCCAGAGCTTCAAAGAGCTAATTAACCGCCCAATGAGCCCACCAGGGAAACAGCCTGTGGGGGAAGCAATGAGGTGAAGCCAAGGTCAAAGAGGATAGCCAGGCTCCGCACTGCCTCCATGTTGTCAGTCAAGGACAAAGATCTCTCCCCTAAGTTTTAAGGCTTAGTTAGGGAGCCCAATGAACTTTTGAGACCTCCTTAACCCCTGCAGGCCTACATCAAGGAACAGGCACCCTGGACGGGGCCTGGACACCAGGGCTCCACTCTACCTCAACAGCAGTGGCCGGCTCCAGCTTGAAGCTGGACAGCAGCCCAGGCGAGAGTTGTCCCCATGGGCCAGGTGCAGGGGGTGGCCGTCCCTTGGACTCCCTGAGGAAGGAGAGGCAGCTGGGAAGGGGCTATTGCAGCTCCCCAGGGCAGTGACGGGATGAGGACCTCTACCTCACGGAGGCCAGACGCGGCTTCTCCTGGTGTCACTAGCCACTGCCCTAGACACAAAGGAGTGAAAGAGCCTAAGACACTTTGCAAAGAAGTGCTTACAAAGCACAAGGTGGGGCACTTTCTCTTGCCCCCCTAACTCCCCCAAGCCTGCAGCGCTGGCAGGCTGCAAGCCACCAGCAGAGAAAGAAAAGCCACTTGGCAGTTTTAATTTTAGCTGCTCTGTGCCTGACAGGCGGGATTAGTTGGCTTGACCTTTAGTGCTGATGCCTCCTTAGGCCCAGAGCCTTGGTCAGGTGGCAGCTTCCAGGCACAAATCACAATTGGAGCTCGTCAAATGTAAGGGATCCGAGCCCCAGGTAAAGGCCTCCAAAAGGACAGGGACCAGAGAAATTAAGGGTGGGGTGAGCGCACCCGGTTCTTGGCTATTAACCAGTAAAGAAGGCGGAGGTGAGGGGGCCACCCACACGCTCGGCTTCTACCAGCAAAGCTACAGAGGGAGGCAGGAGGCTGCCTTAGAGAATGTCCCAGAGTTACCCAGGGAGAAGGGACGACTGTGGCCAGGTGCTGTACACAGGTAACTGGTACTGCTGCTGCTGGTGGGGGTGCGGGTAGAAAGCGTTTGAGAGGAAAAAATAAACAGACCGAAAAAACCACACTGCTCTTTTATTGGAACACCCCCCTTTAACGCAGTATTGAATCATACACTGGAAAAAAAAAAAAGCCCAGAGAAATTTCTGCAGATAAACCAGTGAAGAGAACGCGCATCATACATTATTGTCAACATAATCACTCCATGAAGAGGGAAGGGAGAAAAAAGGAAGCAGAACGAAAAACAAGGGGCTCAAACCCCTAGACACTGCAAAACAGACATGTGGAATCAAAAGAAAATTTAAAAGGAAGCCTTCCGGGAAGGAGAGGAACAAACGGAATAGGAGGCAGCTGAGGTGCTCAGGGAGCGTGGAGACGATTCTCCGGGCTGGCGGACAGCCCGAGGTGGCCACGCCTACTTCTGGCAGGGCGTCAGGGTGGATGTGGACCCTGGACCTGGCAATTACGCCACTGCTCTGAGGGTAGCAGAGACAAAACCCCACACTTAAAGTCTCTGGGCGCTGCTGTGGCACCTTGGAAATATTTGAACCAAAGGAACAACCCTCCCAACTGGCTTGACATCAGTGGCCAAGGCCTTTGCCTAAAACCATTTGCTCCTCTCTCCTTGGAAAAGAGTGAAGAATGGAGAAAAGGGAAAGAAATCATTGCAGCAGAAGACCGGGGAGAGCATCTCCTTGGACGGAGTCTGAAGAAAGGAAGAGATAAGGAAATAACAAAGGAAAAAGAAAAAAATTAATAAAAATTTCACAATATGGAGCCAGCGTGTTCCAATTCCGTCCACAAAAATAACTCAGGCTGCTTTGCCGAACCATCCTGTCCACCAAGGGCGTTGCTGAGGCTGTCTGCCTGGAAGGGTCACCAATGGGCGCGGAAAGTCCTCACTCTCATGGCTCGGGCCATCGCCGCCGCGGGGAGGGATCCTGGCGGCCCGGTTTGGGGAGAGGCAAAGGGAGTTGGGTGAGGAGAGAAAGAAGACAAAGAAGACACTCGATGCTACGGGGCGCCAGGAGAGCCCAAGCTGGCGCCCCTACTATCACCTGCCCGTACCCAAGCGAGTCCTCGGTCGCCTGGCCCAGCCCGGTGCGTGCACACACACACATGCGTGCACACAATCACATGCGTGCGTCCCAATGTCTGGCTCCATATGGTGAGGTTCGGCGTGTGTTTAAACGAGACCAATTCTCTCTCTCTATAATATATATTTTCTTAAAAAACCGAGTCTAGTTCTGTGGTGGAGGCGGTGGGGGAGCTGGAGGCATCCCGAAGGGCGGCATGCCCGCCACCCCCATGCCCATCATGGTGACAAAGTTAGAAGGGTCCATGGGAGGCGGAGGAGGAGGGGGCGGGGCATACATCATGCCGGCGGAACCAGGTGGCGGAGGCGGCGGAGGGGGAGGGGCCCCGGGCGGCAGAGGCGGCTGGACCCCGGGGGGCAGGGGCACCATAGTGGGGTTGCCTTGCATCTGAGGGGCTCCTGGAGAAGCTGCGGCAGCCGCCTGCTGCTGTTGCCATGGCGGGATGGACCCTGTGCCAGCGCTCGTGGTGGTAGTCGTCGTATCTGGGGTGGTAAAGAAGCCCAAGGTCACACGCGCGGGGGCACACCGCGGCTCTCTGCGGCTGCTGCCTTGGGATGGGGGCGAGGGGCGCCTGCTCCTTGCTTGGCATGCGGTACGGTGGTGGGGGGCGGGCGGGCGGGGCTGTCCTGATGATGGGGAGTGGAGGGGTGGGCAGGACTACCCTGGGGTCAGCCTCAAGGTCTCTGGGCTTAACTGAGTAAGCCCTTTGTCACCAATGCCCTCTAAAGGGCTGCGGGGAAGGTACCAGACACAAGAACCGGCTCTGACATCCCTCTGCCCATCCGCCGCCACCACCGAACGGCACATTCAACCTCAAGGCCACAGCTACTCTGCCCACTGCCAGGTCCCATCCCTGCAGTCTCTCTCAGGCCCAGTCACATCCCTCTCCAGAGCATGCATGCACCGCCCGTCCCTGGCTGTGTGCATAGGCTTGTGCCAGCCAACTCGCCTGGCCCATGAGCCTGGACTCCTGGCGCCCTACCTACAGTCACAGCCTCCCCTCCAGGCCCCCCCGAGACCTCTCCCCAGACACAACCACGCCAAACATCAGCTCTCTTCCCCAGACCCCCAGGGACCATGAGGCCCTCTCTGTTTACACCCCCAGCAGAGACCAGAGTCTCATCCCAAGGTGTCAGCCTGCCTGTGTGGGCTGTGAGGTTCTCTCCTTCCTCTCAGCCCCACCCTCCCTTCCCTCCCACCCCCACGAGCCCAAAATATGCCACTCACTTTGCTGCCATGGCAAGGGGGTACTGGAAGCCATACTGCTGCTGGGCGGAGGGGGCGGCGGAGGCTGCTGCTGCTGCTGTTGCCATGGGGGAAGAGGACCAGAGGGCGGGGGCGGGGGCTGCCCACTGGGTGGCGGCGGCGGCGGCGGCATCATGCCCATAGGCGGCGGCGGCATCATACCTGAAGGTAGATGGAGGCGAGAGTGAGGCCTCAAGAGCGCAGAGCTGGGACAGACTCCCAGGCCTAGGTGACGCCCCCAAAATGAGCGAACATTAGGCTCCATTACCTTTTCCTTGATGCAGGCGATAGACCCCAGAGCCCACAGGCGTACTTCCCAGGTACTGATCTTGATGGAAGGAAAGAGCAGGGACTTAGCAGGACATTTGAACTGGCCAGGAAGACGCCCCCACCAACAGCTTACTCAATCACACAACTTGCAGTTGCTACTCTCACAAGAGCAGTTCTGTCATCTCCCCTATTAACAGGTAGGTCTGTACCTATCCCGCCCTGAAATCCCTTCCTGAACCGGAATGGAATCTTGCTCCTTCTGGAGCCCAACCCTTGAGAAAAGACACAGTGCAATACTCAGGCACTTTCATGAGAGCTGCTTCTAGTTCGCAGCGACATGATATAACCCTTGCTTAACCCAAAGCCCCAAGGTTTCTGGTCTGACACTTACTTACCCATTGGAGGAGGGCCATGGTGCCCAGGTGGGTGGGGGCCCTGGTTCATCGGTGGCGGCGGCGGCTGCATCCAAGGGGGTGGGGGTCCATTAGGGTTGTGCTGCATGGGATGTCCACCATGCCCGCCCGTCAGGCTGGGTAACGGGTGTGGGAAGCTGTGCGGGCCGCCTCCAGGCCCACCAGGACCACCTCCGTGCATGCCGTGGTAGGGTCGACTCTCTGAAGGGCCAGAATTCATCCAGGGCGGGCGGCTCTGGGTGGTGGACATGAGAGACTACGTGAGAGCATTTCCGGCCAACATCCCTGCCTGCTCCCCCTGGTGGCAACACTGTTCTTTCAGCTATGCCAGAGGACCAGAACACAAGGACAGAATCTTTCCAAAGTGAGAGGTCCCCAAATGTCCTGACATCTCTGAAGAACAATGTTGCCAGCCACGTCCATCAACCTGTTCTACCCCAAGCACCTGGCCACAGCCCCCAGTCTCTGAGAAAGAGAATGGGGGGCCAGACCGTGAGAACCAGCCCTTGAAGCTCACCGGTGGAGGTGGGTTGTTGGCGGGAGCAGCAGGCCGAGGCGCACTGGCCAGAGGAGTGCTGGCAGGCCCGGAGCTGGAGCCCACAGATGCTGGCACTGGTGCTTCACCCAGCTCGGCCATGAGGGACAAATATTCTTTATCCATCCGTGCTTTATCCTGGGCTGACTGGGGGTCACCAGGCCTAAAAGTGGGGTAGGGAACACAGAGAAAGGGGAAAAATCATTAAGAAGAAAACGTTTTTTTACCCTGAGTAGTTTATACAGGAAAAGCTTTGAGGAACCAAATAATCTCCTTCCTAAAACATTCCTCAAAGATCTCATCAGCTCTTCAGTTCTGGGCCCAGCTCTGCATCTGGGATCGACATACGTTATCTCTGCCCCAGCAGACACCCTTGAGGCAAACCAAGAGAACACAGTGAGCTCCAGACCACGGCCACCCGTGCGAGCCAGGAAAGCGCAAGTTCTTCTAAATAGCCGAGTTTGATCAAATTCTGCACTCCCAGTTTGAGTGAAGGAAAATCCACACGAGACTGGAACACAACTGCCAGAACTTCCGTAGCAGCGCCACCAAAGTGGAAAAATGTGACTATCGAGCACTGGTTTGCAACTGGTCAAAATCCATACGTTGCTTACTTAGTCCTCTTAAACCAATCTTAAGCAGCAAAAAAAAAAAAACCACACACTTAATGTTGAGCCACAGTGCAGACACACCTAGAATGGACGTTTCCAGTTTTCCTGGGCTCAAGATGAGCAATAAAACAAAAGTGTGTTCTGTACAGGCTGCTACTAATCATGCTGGGCTTTAAATCACACCACTACAGACACAGCCACAGAAAGGAAGCTTCTCCTGAGTCTAAGGGTTAGCAGCAACCGACCACTGCCAGAGCGCCGTCCTGTAACCACCGGTTCCCAGGAACCCACGGGTGCGGCCCCTCACCTTTGGAATTTGCAATCAGAAGCAATGTGGCCGGCCCCTCCACACTTGGTGCACACTGTGGTATTGGTGATACTGCGGGTCTCTGAGCTCTGCCAGGGCCTTAAGATTCTGTTGAGAGAGAAAAAGTTACCTCAAGAGCCGTAGCTAGCCTCCCCCCTGCTTCTGTCGGTTCTCCATGTCTCTGTGCATGCCCCTCTAAACCAATCCCATACCTGTTATCGTCTTCCCGAAGGGTCCCATTCAAGCGAGCCAACTCCCGAAGCTGCATCTTCCGGAGATCGTTCTGGTCCTCAGGGGTTTCTATCCCCTGCTTCAGGATGTTTCTTATCTAATGCAGACACAATAGTTACATGAGTGCTGAGACCACCACCTAGAATTCTGGCAAGACACTTGCTTGCTGGCTCTCTCACCTGTTCTACTGCTTTCTTCACATTCTCCATGGTGTTGGCGGTCACCAGGGCGTGAAGGGGCTCATCTTCCCCTGGCAGCATCTGGCCATCTTTGCGCCCAACTTTCCCTTCTTTCACGGACCCTTTCCCTCGGATCATAATCTTGGCATTACACTCCTTCTCTATGTTCTTCAACGTGTTCCCTCTATCGCAAGCAGAAAAGACTGAGTTGTTATACACCTGACATGCAAATTCACATGCCAGAGGGGGCAGAGAAGGGATAATCAGGCACTATTAGCAGGACACCCTGAGCGCAGAAAACTGCATTTTCCCAAGACCTCCATCATCTCTAAGTTAACATCAGCCAGAGCAATCCTCAAGATATGACTTCTCTGTAGTAAAATGAGGAAGTTAAAGAATACTTCTCACATAAAAAGCATGTACTCAATTAAAGTGAAGGTCCTACCAAAAAACAGGAAAGTAAGCCACCAATGCCACCCAATTAGGCACAACAGACTCATCTCACAGGTTCTTAGCAATTCATTATGTCATGGGCTAGAAGTTCTCACCTGGGCCCAATTAGCAGCCCCACAAAGTTGATTTCCGGATACTCATCTTGTGGAATCATTACTTTATCACTCACACGTGTTGCTGGAGGTCTGTGGAAGAAAAGACTCATTGACTGCACGTTTCTGAAAGGTGACAGACTAATCAGCTCTTCTCGAATGCTTGGTATTAACTATAGGTGATTTGGGGTACAAGTAAGTAGTACCGAAATGGTTCTACCAGGTCACATGTAACCTGCACGTGTCCTTGTCCCGGACAGCCTAGCCCCTCTTACTTGTAATCTGCAGGTGGCTTGAAATCAGGGTTGAGGGCAACCATTTCTGTGATGAGGTTATGCCGCTCCTCTTCGAGCTTTTTGCGGGTGCGGAACTCACGGGTGTTAAGCCGCTTCCCCTCGCTATTGTAGATGGGCTCAGGGGAAGGGGACCTGTGGGAAACAGACCACCGTTACTGCTCTGCCTTCACTTTTCTCTCAGTCCCACATGGGCTATAATAAGTCTTCCCCAGCCCCTCTGCCTCTCAGACCCTAACACAACACTCTTCGGAGGAACCGACCATAACGTGTGCTATTCAAGTTCGTGTGGAATGGGGAGATGGAAGCTGGCTTAGCATTAGGGGGACTGGGGTGTGTGTGAGAAAGGAAAAAAAACGAGTTCGCTTCTAAAAGCGATGAGAGGAAAAAAGTCTGTCCTTCTGGGGGGAAATCTTTGGACTATAAATGGCAAGGACAGTATCCTCTGGAGTCTTCTTGCCAAATATGGACTGTTAGTTGCAAAAAACTTGACAATATTACAAATTTTATGAACTATGAAACCCCAAGTTTAGTAACAGGTTAACTCTTGCAGAGCTCAGGCCCTATCAGGAAGAGTGTCTGCACCCCTCCCTACCACAGAGGAAGCATGTTTGAGCTCTTTAACCCAATGCAACTAGGACTCGAGGCTACTGCAGCTACTTTGCCCCCACATGGAGAGAGATGGTTCAAGGCTTCGTCTCTGCTTTTCCTTCAATGGCCTGGCTGGCTGTGTCCAAGGCCCAGGAGTCAACCTGTTTTCTGGCTGTTCGAGGTTGGGGAGTCTGGGTAGAGAAAAACGTTAACGTGCTAAGCAGCTTCTGAGAGAGGCTGCGAATGCAGATTTGGTCAAGTACTTGTCTAGGGTCTGAACCTGCAAACAGCAAGGGAAAACCTCTGATTCTCCACCAGAGTTTACAAGTCCAGAAAGCAGATTTTCTCTCTTTTTTTTTAAGAAGTAAAATGCTGTTGCTACAAGTAAAAAATAGTAATGATAAATGGTCAGTTTACCACAGCTGGATTTTGCGGTAATAAAAAAAGAAAAGTTACACTCCTAGAATTCTGAGTAAAGATTACAAAAAGGACCATAGCTTGATATTCTGAATGAAAATTTAGTAGCAGCTGCAAGAAGGGAAGAGACCATGTGGATCAGGTTATTAAAAAAAAAAAAAACATCCTGAAAAGTCATCAAGACTCCTACACCCTTTTTGTTTACTTGAGAACCTTGCCTAGTTGGAGAGCAAGGACTGAACTCGGCTGCTCCCACTGTCTTCAGCCTAAAGGGAACCATGTCATATACCACGTTACACACACGATGGAATAAAAGGTCAGGTTTGTTCATGGCTAATGACGGCTAAATGACACCTCCGTTTCTAGCATTTGTATAAATTGTTAGCACAATCCAGTAATAGTGAACAAAAGCAAATATACCCCAGCTTATTAGACTATCATCTTATACAATTAAGTCTACAAGTGACTTAAAAACTTTTAACTGTGCAACTTAAGCAACATCAAAATGACATAAAGTGGCTTAATACTGAAAGTACACCTTCTTAAGAAATAATCTTATTAAGGTAAGAAACTCATGCATTTCCCTCCAACCTGGACTCAAAAGCAAAACCAATCAGGCATTAGGGACTCTTTAAAACTGAATACGAGAAGAAAAACTCTGCTCTGGTTTTATTTCTAACATGCTTAATGTTTCTAATTCTCACCCCATAGCTGTCTAGAATTAAGCATTTTTGGCTAATCACCAAAACAAGTTTTACCAGTACCAAATTGGTCATGTAAAGACCTTATAACAGTTTAACCTCTTCCCAAGTTGTGAATGTGAAAGGCAAAAGCTGATATTCTAAAGGTTAGATTGGCCCAACTTCTTCACTTCAAGTAGGCATCGTATAGATCAACTAAACCTAATCCCAGTTCTCCAGAAAGCACGGGTTTGTTAAAAATTCAACCTTTTGAGAAATTGCCTGGTAACCTGTAGACATATTATTAAAGGTAAAAAGGCCAAAAAGGCACTAAACAGTTGTGGTCTACAACCTACAATGCATATCTTCAAAAAATTTTTTTTAAAAATTAAAAAAAAAAGTCAAGAAATAGAAAACCACCTCCAACAAAACTACAGGTGAAAAAAATAACAAATTAAGTGAAATTAAAGTCATTACGGGGAAATAATGTTTCTTGTCAAAGGGCAGCAGAAGGTAGCATAAAAGTGGCTTCTAAAACCATTATATCTTTTTGATTTAACAAGCTATTAACAGGGTAACAAAAGCCAAAAACACTACTTTTTAAAGCGAAGTGTTTTCAATTATGCTGCACGCAGGAAGAGAAATTTCACTGAGGGAGGCATATTGTCCTTCCAATTAAATAGACCAGATTTTAGCTGTTCAAAGACCATTATCAGCTAATAAAGTTCTTGTTCAAAAAGTTCATTTTCCTCAGACAGACTTTTTTCTTTTCAGAGGTAAAATTCTAAACTGAAATCTGACCACAGCTGTTTGAGGACCACACTCCTCTTAAAAAGAGGAAGAAAAAAAAAAAAAAAAAAAAAAAAGTAACTCAGGGTTGGTTGCTTGCCTTCCCAAAACAGGTGAGAATATTCTGGCCCCTCAATACCCCCAGGCAATGGCCAAGGCTGAAAATTAACTGGCAGTGAAGGAAGTTGGTTAGAAATCTCATCTATTTAAAAACCATCTCAAAACCATGAGCAGGAAGATTTGTAGCAATGAGCTGATTAGATTGAGTTTCTGGCTGCTCAAATTCAGTGATGCTCAAAAATATTCTTAATTCCTGCATCGTGTACCTGTGAGAAAAACTCTACACCTTGGGCTTTCAGCCAAAGCAGGTACTGAAAAAGCTGGTTAACTGAAAATTTGTACATACTCCTTCTTTATATACTCACTGTCCTTACAGGTGAGTTAATCAGGTTAAAATCTACATGCTTACCAATTGAAAACCAGTTGTCCATTTTCCTGTAACTTTTTTTTTCTGCTAGTAATTAAGTTTCATTCCAATTTTCTAACTGATGACTGACCATGACCACATATATATTGCTAATTAAACCCTATGCCCCAGAATAGAGTACCAGTTGTCTTACTAGAATTTTATTGAACTGACACAATATGTTGCCACCAGTAAAACGTATTGAGAAAAAGGTAAAAGCGTTACTGTCAGCTGGTTAAAACTGTTTCCCAACCTGTCCTCAGGGTTAGGGGGGATGCCCAGGTCTCCTGTGCGCAGTTTACGAGTCAGGTCTTCTATCTGCAGTTGCACTGGAAGAAACCAGGTTAGGAAAGAAAAAAAAAAGGATGGAAAAAAGACAATGTTACCAAAAAACATCTCAAATCTCAATAACAAGCATGAAGAACTCGGAGACTTTGAAAGGGACGACTGATCAGTGAACACATTGAGGCAAAAACTCCCAACCACCTATTGGCAGGAGTCCAATTACATCTACAGGTATTTTTCACTTCAAAATGGTTATCACTTAAGGAAGCAAACAGTTTGTTGGAAGAGGGGTTAGCAGTATACTGTTCACTATGGCTAACGTCAAAGCAATTATTAGGTGTTTCACTTCTCCCTCCCCCATCAAGCCTTGCTATTAACAATTGGCACCCCGAACCAAACCATATAAGTTATCACCGAAACCTCATTCCTACCAAATTACTTTCTTGAGGGCAAGACTCTTGAGAGTTAATTTTTCTTCATTAAATATTAAGCATAGCCCAAAATGAGAACTAATTAACATGGGACAAGGAAACATACCAGTTGAGCAAACATCATTTTCATTGATACCAAGCTTTAAATTCCTTAAGCAAGACATTTAATAACCAATTCAACACCCATATTCGTTCTATATTCTTTCTATACAACCAGATCCACACTAGTAGGGATCTCCCAGTACCTGCTTATATTCAAATTTTAGTTGACAATCCATACACCTTAATAAACCATAACAGTAAGATGCAAGAATTCTGTTTTTAGACTTCCTCCTTATATGAGAGTAAAAGCAGGGGAGGGAGAGGATGGAAAGTGTGGGTTTAGGAGGATGTGTGTGGCCCTCAGACCTTGATAATGAGGCTGTATATGAAAAAGAAAGATGAGGGTTTCACAAAGTTCAGTGACTCCAGGGAAATGTTACCCGGCTGATTTCTCAAGATAATGGGATCTGCAGAGCCAGACCACTTTCTTCAGTATGCTGAACAACCACCTGTTTCTTACCTTTGGAGCATCTGAGTTCTGAGCAGGCATCTCTTAACAAGGGCAAGTCTTACGGGGTTGGGTTAAAGTTGAACTGGCTCCAAGCCAGGATTAACGCATGTCTAACTCAAGATACCCTCTAATTTTAAATATATCCCACATGGTAATACCACACACCCATCCAAACTCTGAAGAAATGAAAATCCACATTAATATCAAGAAAATATATTGTGGGCATTTTCTATACAAGGCAGTGTGTACTTTGAGAGACAGAGCATGAGTAATAAGGCCCATGGCTCCCTAACCTCTTTTATGCCAGAAAAGTTCTGACTTGGTAGACAAGTACTAACCTCGACAACTCAAGGTGAAAGTCACCTTCATGGGGGATAGGTAGTCCTCTTTCCTCTTAACAGGACTGTAAGGGTTGGGGACCTGATTTGAGGAAATAACTGGCACTGAAAATTAAATGAAAAGGTTGCTACCTTCCTTGGAGCAGAGATCTACACCACCCTCAGCTTTGATTCTTGCTACTTTGATTATAGCTATAAATAACCCTTAGAGCGCAGGGCATTAACTCCCTCCACAGTAAGAAAACTGCAAATTTAAAAAATGAGTTTGTTTTATCATTTTCTAAGTCTCCTTATGTTCTGAGGATATCGCTCCATTAGGGACATTTTCACGAGGTTGTAAAGACCCAGACCAGTCTAACATGAGGCATGAGGGGGTGGGTAGGAGTAGATAGGAACAGTGGGGAAAGAAGAAATATTAGTACTGTGAATAATTAGACAATTCCAATACCTCAAAATTCTCGACAAGCTTAAAAATGTAAGGTTATGATCTTCAATAACATGCCAGCCTTGAAGTTTTTTTATTTGTGAAGGCCAAAGCTTCATAGGCCTAGGAAACCTTTGCCCTAATTTATTCCAAAAGGGATGTTTATTTGGTTAGTAGGAAGTGTATATCAAGTGAACTTTTTTCAGACAGCCACACAGGTACATAAAGGTAAAACTTGCATTAAAAAACCTTGTATTTTTTAAAAAGGTAATTTTGAGGTTAATTTCATTTCCGCTGTGGACAGTCCTTCTTAATTCTTACAATTTCCCAACAGTTAAGACCTTTTATTCTGCCACTTTATTCCACACCCGAGCAGCACCCCTTTCCCAGCAGAGTTCTTTAGTAGTAAAAACAAGAGCCCTCATTTTAAGACAGCTCTCCAAAGACCAAACCAGAAATGATGCTGAAGGAACGGTAAAACTCAACAAAATGATAAAAAGGGGGTGCACTGTAAACACATTTTTAGAACCACTTTTCGATTAAACTGAGTGTTTTTTTGTTCCTTTCAGAAAGTACCTATAAAAAGTGAAAAATCGCATTTAAGGGGGAGGGAGGAATATGAAATTATGGTGAAAGGCCATGCTGTGAAAAAGGTACTTGGTTTTACAATACCTGCAGTGTTCTCCACTGGGGCCGTATCCAGAGAGGCGTAAGACACTCACCTCATCAACTGTCAATGAACAGCAGCTGAAAAGGGTGGGGTGTGGTGAACTGGGGACTATTCTCACTCCTAAGTGAGCCCCTCTACCTTGCTGGCACTCATGGAGAACACTGCTGTTAACAACAGATCAAAACAAGGAACTACAAATGCCGGACTCACAGAGCAAAAACTGAAAGATTACGTCAAAGTCATAAAAGTACAACTGACCATACCTCATCTCAAAACAGAAAACTTTAAAGCCTCAAACTTTCAAATGGTAACATATTGCTCAGAATAAACAGTAATGACCTGAAAATATATTTGAGTGCAGAACGTGTATTTACCTATATAAGCTCTTTCTTGTTCCCGAGTAAGTCCAGGTGGAATAACTGTAGGCATTCCTGGAATCACCGTCTTCTGTTCCATTGTGTCTTGGTTCCATCGGCTCCTCTTCCGCTTCTTATTTGGGAAGTCTAAAGGCAGATAAAGTCAATCAGATGTAAACAGAAACCAGTAGAGTAACCACCAATTCAGGACACTTATGACATTACACACAGCCTCAGCAGACTATGAAACAGAACTTGACCTAAAATGTAAATGGCAAAGAAGAAAACACAAACCTGAGAAATCGGAGACATGTAGCCAATACAAAGACACTTGGACATGATTCCGAAATGTGAACATTTCAGAAAAACTCCATGAAGTATGTAAACGAGCTAACAAATCTTAATGCATAAAGTTTCGCGGGGGAAATAAAGTGTTGAGAACATATATACACCATCCATGAATGCTTTTAAAGCCTCAGGGAAGACAAGAGTAGAATGAATAAATCAAACAAGTTTATAAAGCTATCTCCGGGACCGCTAGCTCCTCCCACTCCATCTCCCTACTAGTCACCTTTCTAAATGCACCAGAGCACAGAACCACCTATGGCTAGATTCTTCAACCAGACTACTATTGTCTTCAGTTTAGTCAATACTACCATTTGATTTTGCTGGCTAACTAGACATATTAAAAGTTCAATCAAGAACAAACTGTACAATAGTAGCCAAATCCTTCTCCAATACATACGGAGAAATTCACTACACATTTGGCTCACAAAAGCAGGCCTTGGGGGAAGCCCCAACAACGAGGTGTATCAGACTTCTCTAAATGAAGGGTGGTTAGGGAAAGAGCCACACTAGGTCAAAGACAATCATCCTCTGAACTTTCGAACTCTTTCGTTTACTGCAGTGAAAACCCTGCTTTACAGCCGAAATAGAAGAGCTATTCTTGGTACTTTTGTCCCTTTCAGACTTCTCTCTACAACCAGGAAGAGGATGTTCCACGTCATCACTTGACCCTTTCACACCCTCCTGACAGGCACATCCAGCACCCTGTCCGCCACTCAACCCCCAGCACACCTCTCCCTTACACCGGGGGCCGGAGAGCAACAGAGGACCCCCCAGCTTTTTATCGGGCTGCACACCTTGGCCTCACACTGCGCCTGCGCACAGTAAACCTCCCGCCCTGACCGCCCCCCCCAAAGAGCGCGTGCGCACTCGCGGCCCACGAACCAGGCCGCGCGCCCCGTGGCGCCTCCACCAGGGCCTCCCCGTGCGCGCGCGCGCCCCTGCCGCGTGCAGCCGCCGTCGCCGCCGCCGCGCGCCCCTCAGGCGGCCGGGCCCGTCCGCGCGACGCTTCTCGCGCTCTCTCGGCCCGACTCACCTCCTCCGCCGCCGGCCGAGCCCGGCTGCTGGTCCTGACGCGGCGGCTGGGGTGGCGGCAGCGGCGGCGGCGACACGCGCTGGTAGAGCGACGGCGGAGGGGGCGGCTGCGGCGGCGGGTACGAGGAGCACGGGGAGGGCGGTGGCGGGGGTGGCGGCGGCGGCGGTGGAGGCGGCGGCAGCGCCGCGAAGGGGAAGGCCGCGGTCAGGGCCCCCACCGAGCCCGTGGACGACGGAGGCGGCGGTCCGGGCACCAGCGGCCCCGCCCCAGGCCCTGGGGCAGGCGGTGGCCCCGGCTCGAAGCCCCCCTTGGGTCCGGAAAGGGAGGGAAGGCCGGGGGGGCCCAGCTTACCCAGCGGCGTAGCATTCGCTCCGGTCGCCATGGCGCCCCTGCGGACCGGCACCGGCGGCTCCTCGGCGGCGGCTTCTCCTTAGCGAATCTTCCGGGGGGAGGGGGCTCGACTGCGCTGCCGCGGAGCCCGTCCTCTCACGCGGCGGGCGGCGGCGGCGCGAGACGCACAAAGAGGGAGGAGAGAGGGCGCCGCGGGGGCGGGCCGGGGGCGAAGGGGCCGAGGCCTGGATTGGGCCGGGCCGAGGCGAAGGGTCGTAATCGACGGCCTCCGATTGGCGGAGCTTCCGTCCTTCTCGATGCGCGCTGGGATTGGCCGGACCGTTAGGCCAGGCGAGGAAATGGCGGACGAGCCTAGCGAGCTGGGAGGTGTCGCAGCGCGCACTTCATTTGTTACTGCGCGAACTGAGCTCGGAGTCCAGAGAGGAGGAGTTAGGGTGGGGCGAACTCTATGACGTAGGCACCAGGCGCGTTCTCATTGGCTGAAGATGATGGAATCAGTCAAATTGGGTTGCGTCGTAGTGTCCTGGGATTGGCTGTCGCTTGTTCGATTCTTTTTCCACTCCCCTTCTCCGGGGAGCAGTTTCGCTGGGAGTAAGCGAGAGGTCGCGGCGGAAAAGCCACGGCCGAACGAGATTTACGGCGGAGAGGAGTGGAGCAGGAGCGCGCATGCGTAAATGAGGCAGCACCGCCTCTCCGCTCCCCCTTTCACGGTCCCTTGGTCTGGAGCGGAAGTCCTGAGTGACGTCAATCCTCTATTCCCATGGTAACCCAGGGACGGGGCCGGTGCGTGCCCGTAAACTCGATCAGTTGACGCCGCAGGTAAAAAGACATCCTGTTCTTTGAAAAAATAAAAAGTGAAGGGAAAAAGGCTGTAAGAGTCTTATTGAAAGGTTAAAAACATTTGAGCCGATAGAACACATAATTTAGGCGGAAAAGAATACAAAGTTGTCAATTCTAAAATTAGTTTACAAATACAGTGCAGTCTCAGAATCCGAGTGGAGTGGTGGTTAATGAAATCATCTTAAAATCACATAAAATAATATAGCGCGGAGGCTTGTAAACAGAATTGAAGAGGAGCTTGTCTTTCCAGGCAATACAGTATAAAAAACAATGTAATAGTATGATGTAGGAAAGACAAGTGGAACAGAATGGACTCCGTAAATAGATTTCCCATATATAGGTAAAATTACCACAAAGGTGGATTTAGCTAATGATATAAAGTCCTGAATTTAAACAATAAAACAATACAATTTAGGTGGCTATCATGGTAACCTAGGGGTAGAGAGTGTATGGATACAGGAAATGAACTATAAAGATAGACTTGATTACCAAAGAAATTAAAACTGATAAAAATTCAACAGACAATAAGAAATTAGAAAAATATACTTGCCACCGATAAAGATCTAATATCTTTAATATGTAAAGAAGTCTTCAAAACTAATTTTAGAAAAGACAAAAACAGTAGGTAATGAGCAAAGACTACAAATAGGCAAGTTTAAGAAAAGCAAGTGCAGATAGTCAAAACGCATAAAAGGATACCAACCCCCTTAGCATGAAAATTAAGGTGACAATGAGGAATCTCTTTATATAACCTTCAAAAGAGCAAAAGACAAATGTGCTGACACCTACTACTGTGAAGTTCTTTTTTGGAAAGCATTCTGTTGTCTATTAAAATTGTACCCCTTTCAGGAAAAATAATAAACCCTTTCAATATAGCAATCCCCCTCCCAGGAATCTTCCCCCAAAGCAAGGCATGTGATTATATAATGTAATGTGTTCAAGGTCTTTTGCCTTTACTGCAGCATCGTTAATAATGGCAAAAACCCGGAATCAGTGAATTTCCATCAATATGTGACCGGTTACACAAGCTGAAATATCCACAGCTTTGAATAAAGCAGCCTTGAAAAGCAGTTAACCCATACCAGCCGACTGAGAAAGACTGATGTGCTGTATTGTTTTTAAATGAGAAAAGAAGTAGATAAATCCTATGTTACATGATGCTGTGTCTGTAAAACAAACTCCAGACTTATGTGTGCACGTCGCATACAGAAAGCTATGGAAGGATGCGCAGCATGCGTTATCAGCGAAGACGGCAGAGAGGGGAACAGGCACCTGGAAGTGATCCAACGCACTGTGAGAACCCTGCCTGTTTTCAAAATGTGCTTCATGCTTTTTAAAAATGTGTGGGATGATCCCGTTTATTTAACATTATTACGTAACTATAAAAATGCATTGACAGGACAAATTCCAACGGTGGCGGGATCTCAGGTAATTTTTCCTTTCTTCTTTCTATATGTTATTCGAATTCTTATACTGAGCAAGTATTCATATGACAAAATGTGAAGTTAATACCGTGGACAAGAAAAAATACAACGTGTTTAAATCATAGTTTAAAAATGAAGAAAAATTAATTTATTCAGTAAATACAACAAATTGTAAGGAGGAGGGGAGAAATTAAAACTGATAAAATTCAATAGACATTAATAAATTAGAAAAAAGAGCCATTCAGTGTTTGAGCAGCTACTGAGTGCAATGCAGCTTGGTGGATACCTCAGAAGTGGAACTCAGTTCCTGCCTTCCAGAAAAATCACTTAGGGCTTAAAATTGGGTGCCTTCTGATTTTATACAAGGGTACAGCATAAAATTTAAAAATATATACATATGTGCGTGTGTATATACTGGCACAGAACTTCAAACCCTTGGGGTTTCCTGATAGTGTGTTGTTATTCATAACAAGCCCCTTTGAAGTATGCCTGAGTTTAAGCTAACAGGGTGACTCATTGCCAGCCCTGAAGGCCGTGAGATAGTTTCGGGATGGTGGCTGTTCAGAAAAACCAACCAACTTTTTAGCCCTACCCCTCACCTCTGGGGAAGGGAAAGAGGCTAGAGATTGCTTTCAATCCCGGGGCTAATGATTTAATCAATCGTGCCTGTGCGATAAAAACTCTGAACAATGAAGTTTGGAGAGTTTCTGAGTTGGTGACCATACCGATGTGGCTCCATGGGGGCATGGGCTAGGCTCAGGACCCTTCCAGACCTTGCTGCCCTGTGTGTCTCTTCTAGCTGTACATTTGTATCCTTTACAACAAAATAGTAATAACAGTGCTTTCCCGAGTTCTGTGTGTCATTCTGGTGAATAATTGTACCTGAAGGGGGCGGGGGTCGTAGGAACCCCAGTATTTGTAACCGAGTTGGACAGAGGTGTGGGTAGCCTCGCGACCCAGGACTGTCGCTGAATTCCTTAACCTTGGTGGGCTTTGCCAATTCAGGATAGTTCATGTCAGAATTGAACGGAATTGTGGGACATCCACTTGGTGTCAGAGAATTGGTGTTAGAGGGAGCAGATCCTCTAACACCTGTGTGTTCAGCCTTTGGAGAGCCCCGCCTGTGATTCCATTGCCTGAATTAGGAATAATATCCACTGTGGAGTAAGCACCCATGGTGCACCAAGTACTTTTCATAATTTTATTTTTCCTGGACAACCATGTTTACTTATAGCTTCCTGTTAAAGATATTTTGAACCAGGGGTAATGGAATTTGTGAGTTAGATACAAGTTAGAAATAATAGCATAATAGATATGTGCAAATCACATACCTGGTAAAGGACTCTCAAAACTCAACAATAAGAAAATACTGTTATTTTTTAAAGGAGCAAAACATTTGAATAGACACATCACCAAAGAAGATGCACAGAAAATAAGCACAGCAAAAAGACACTCGACAACACTGGTCAGTAAGGAAATGAAAAATGAAACCTATGAGATGCCACTACACACCTATATGAATGGCAAAAATTAAGGAAGACTGACTCTACTAAGCGTTAGTGAGGATGTGGAGGAACCGGAACTCTCCTTACAGCCGGCGGGAATGTAAAATGGTACATACAACCCAACCGCTTTGGAAAACAGTTTGACAGTTTTGTAAAAAGTAGAACACACCTACCATAAACCCCATCCCTTCTATTCCAAAGTATTGTTGATGTAAGAACGTCCAAACCTATATGACAGTTTATTTGAGCCAAACTAACAACATGCTGATAGGGACAAAACAGGGGCGCTGTAATAAATCCAGCCTCTCGGAGTAATGGATCATAAATCCCTAAGTGGGTGGATCCTGGTGGGTAGTCGTGCTCCAGTCCTGTAAAAGGCTTATCTCTGCCTTAAGCCAGCCCTGCCCATTGTTCTAGTGCATCTAGGTTAGCACACCTTGGAAGTGCCGGAAGTAATCCTCTTTTCCAGACCCCTCAGAAGTGTGGTGCCTCTGAGAAAGCACATAATCTTGTTAACCTGTATTCCAACCCCCATGTAGTTTGCTCCTTTATTCAATTTTACTTACCTTTCCTCCTTTATTCCAGGGATATCAAAGAAACTGCTATACTGTCATTCTCCAGAGCATTTTCTTAGTTTGTTGAGATCTTGCTTCCTGGAGTCAACATAAGAACATCCAAATCTGGAAAGATTTTTACAAGAATTTATTTGAGGCAACTGATAGCATGCCAGCAAGCAAGATCTCAAATACTCCAAAGAATGAATTTTGCAGTTTGTTTTATGCATTTGGAATTAAGGAGGGAAAGAAAGGAAGATTTACAGGAAGGTGGGAGAAAGCCAGGCAGAGATTGGATTACAGGATAGTTAACAAGATTATGTGCTCCCTCGAAGTCGGTCACACTTCTGAGGGGGTCTGGAAAAAGAGGATTACTTTCTGGCACTTCCAAGGTGTGCTAACCTAGGTGCACTAGAAAATGGACAGGGCTGGCTTAAGAAAAAAAATAAGCCTTTCGTTGGTCTAGGGTGTGACTATCCACCAGGACCCGCCCGATTAGGAATTTATGATCAGATCACCTCGTGAGGTTACTTTCCCTTAGACTTACTACAGAGCCCCTTTTCGTCCATAGTATTTACCAAGAGAAATGAAAGTACAAAGATTGATACGCAAATGTTCATAGAAGCTTTATTTATAATAATCCAAATTAAAACGGGAAACAGCCCGGTGTTCAACAGGTGAGCAGCTAAATACACTATGGTACATCCAATGGAATACTACTTGGAAATAAAAAGAAATGACTATTAATCCATGCGACAACATGGATGGATCTCAATAATGGTGCTTAGTAAAAGAAACCAAACAAGAATGGCGTACATACTATATGATTTTATTTACATAAATTCTGAAATACGCATTCATCTGTAGTGACAGATCACTGGTTACTTGGGAATGAGAGGTGCAGACGAGCAGGAGGGGGTGTTTACAAAAAGGCCGAGGAAGCTCTTGGGGTTGATGACAGCTTGTTATTGTGATTGTGGCAATGGTTCCACAGGTGTGTATGTTGTCAAAGTCATCAAGTAGTACATTTTTAATACATCCAGTTTACTGTATGCCAATTATACCTCTTTAAAGCTGTTTTTAAAAAGAAACGATAGAAGCAAGCAACCACCGAAAAAGGGATCTGCCCGCACGCAGTGCTACACAGAATGCCGATTTCATCATCTCCCCTTGATTTCATCATCTAGGAAAGAATTATCTCGGCTTTTGTTTTTGTCCTTTTTTGTTTTGAAGCCGTTATAGAGCTTTAATTTTTGAGGGACTACTTAAAAATATTTAGATGTTTTATTACATAGTATCTGATACATACAAAAGGATGTGCACAGCTTATGTAACAAAGGAACCGTGCTGTAAATTAAACACCTATGAACCTGCCACCCAGCCTGAGAACCAGCCTCCTGGGGTCCTGCCTTACCCCGCCCCCACTTCCCTCACGGGAACCATCATTTTAAATTTTGTGCTTTTTTTTCTTCTGATCTCCTAATGGAGTTTTATCACATGTGCATCTATCACCAAACAATAAGTCCTTTAGTTTGACTATCATACGGTGTGTAGTTCTATGCAATTTGCTGTTTTAATCGGGCACGATCTCTCTAAAATTCATCCGTGTCGTTGCAATCCTCCCAACAGCCCTGCAGGCTGCCTTAGGCTATGGTGCACCCAGGAACACAGAGCTCAGCGAGCTCGCCCCGGGCTATCTCTTCACATCACACACTCCTTCCCTCAGGAAGCATGACTGTGCACCAGGCAGTGACCAGGTGCTGGACAGGCCACAGTGAGCACAGCCACATTTGGGCTGTTGCTTTTCCTTTCGACCCTCTCTCGACTGGTGTCTGGGTGTTACCTGAACCCCCTGGGGGGCCTGCATCTCTTCCACTCACAGCATGGCTATGGCTGAGAAAGGTTGATCTGATCCATCCCAGGGCAGTTTGACAGTAGCTGTCACAAGGACCAACGGCCCTGTGACCCAGCAACGCCACTCCAGGAATTTGTCCTCTAGGACACCTGAATATGTACAGAGTGGCACTGACAGAAGACTATTGCAGTGTCATTCGTAATATCAAAGTAGTAGAAACATTTCCCTAGATAGGGGTCTAACTACAGGAAACTAACACTGGTTATGGGAAACCCAAATGGAATACCACTGGCTGGAACAAAACGCGGGAGGTCCCGATCCCGGGATGCTCTCCAGGGGATGTCAAAGGCAGCGTGCGAACGGCGTGTGTAGTGCGTCACCACGGGATAAAAAGGGAGAAGAATGAAGCATACAGGACTGCTTAAATGTGCATCAATACCTTCAGAAGGCTTGGTTCATAAGTCACTGGGACCTGGGTGGGAGACTTTTCATGGTCTCCATTTCGTATTTTTAAAAAATCGTGTACCATAGGCAAAGGCTACCTATTAAAAAATACATAAATAAAATAATTTGTCTTTCAGTGCATATCCCCAGCTTCTTAATCTTTCTTTGGCTTGTAGCCAGCCTTTGCTGGCAGCAAATATTGTATCAGAGGCCTATGCTTTTCCCAGACCCCCCCACTTTGGCACATTACACTCTGACAGCCACAACCTGCCCCCCCACCCCGCCCCGCCGCCCCTTCTCAGACAAGGGTGACTCGTCGGGGCTGGGGCAACCTGTCACAAAGTGGCACTGTCTCTGCCACTCGGTGCTCTGTGGGCCGAGCAGTCCTCCCTGGGTACCTGGGGTCAGAGGCCTCTGCTGCAAGGCAGCTCACCTCCCCCCTCTGGCACTCCTCAACTTAATCCTACGCCTCTACCAAAGAATCTGGGAAACTGGAAGTTAGGAATCCCTATCTCCCCCCACGGGGCCTGTCGGATGCCCTCCAGGCAGGGGCAGACACACCTTCAGAACTTGCAAGGTCCCTCACAGAACGAGGCAAGTGCCCCATGCACAGAGGCTGCTTCTCCGCCGCTGGCCTGACTCCCTATTTCAGCAGAGAAACCTGGTCACTCGGAGTCAAGAGCAGCCAGGCCGCCTGGAGCCCTTGCCAGGGGCACTAGGGACTGGGCTGCTGCAGGCGCTTCACATAAGCTGCCATCTACCCACCACCCGCCCACCCACTGAACATTTCATTCATTTATCCAGTATTTCCCACTAGCCCACCAGGTGTACAGAAGTTCTTGAGATAACTGGGGCTAACCCAAGACCTGGCCCCTGGGCCTATGCTCAGGTTCTTCCCCAAGGCCCAGGGCCTTGCCGCCCTCTGCTGCCCTGGTTCTGCCTGTGCATCCAACTCCGCCTTCGAGGCCAGCTGCCATCCTGTCTTCTTGGCCTCACCTGCTGCCCAAAGGTTCTGGTCAAGAACAGCCTGGTCAGTGCTTGGGGCAACAGGAAGCCCTGTAAGAGGGCACCGTGGGAGAATGACCATGCAAAGCAAAGGTCACAGGTGGATGGATGTGCCCTCAAGATGCAGGCTTCAGTGAGGAAGATGGTTCCCCTCACTGGGGCTGCTCCGCACCTTGGCAGTGACCCCTCTGTGAGCCCAGGGCCTGGCACTGAGGAGGCCCTCTGGGAACACGTAAAATGGACACAGGCTAATCTTCCCAGAGTCTAGCCTGATGTTTGTGCCCACACTCAGGAGGCCTGGCCTGACGGAGCACACCGATACCCAGGCAGCAGGTAGGAGGCTGGGTGGGAGGCTGTCTCCATAGGCCTCCCTGGGGCTAGGTGGAGCAGCCTTTGGCTGGCCCCCTCCTAGGCCCTGGCTGTCTGATGAGATCCTATATGGGGCAGGACTGCCCTGGGTTAGAGTCCATTTGTTCAGGGGCCTCCCATAGACACGACTCCTTGGCCATACTGCAAAGCTGAGGCTCATCGTGAGCAAGGGAGCCCAGGAAGACACAGCACCCCTGAGATGTCTTCTGGGACCACTGGCCTCCCTATCGCTGCTGCTGAAGGGAGCTACCACAACACTGGTGGCCTGCCCTCCCACGGAGCCACAGCAGGGTGTGCTGGAGGGAGGCTGGAGGGGAATGAGGCAGTGGGCTCAGCTCCCCGCCTCCCCAGATGGACCAGTGGAATAAAATCAAACCAGCTTTAATACCAATATAATTCTCTCTTTTAAATATCACGTTCCCAGGACAGGGCACAGGGGCAGGCCCTAGGCAGGAAGAGTGAAGAGGAAATGTAGGAAAAAATGGAATGGATCACCAGAGCCTGCCTCCATCCTGCCCAGGGCCCCGCCAAACGGGGCACGAGGGCCCGGGCTGCCCAAAGGGGAAGGGGAGTTGACAGCAGCTTCCTCTGGTCCAGTTATTGCAGGGGTGAGGGGTGGGCTCCCTTCCCCTCTGTAGCCCCCCTATTTCTCAGGATTATTTCTGCCCTTCTGCCCAGTTAGATTCGGGGGCCTGGGCTCCTCTCATCTGGGAGAGGCCCCTTTGCCTAACACGGACTGTGGCTAAGGCGCGGGGGTCGGGTGGGGGAATGCCACTGGCCAGGCCCGGCCCGCTCAGTAACTGCTCTGATGGCCTGTGAGAATGTAGAGGTTGCTGTGAGCCCCCGGGTTGTCAGTGGGGATGCTCTCAAGGATGATGTCTCTGGAGGGGAGAAAGAACTGAAGGTGAGCAAGGCAGGAAGACACCTGGGGGTATCCATCTGGCCTCAGGGGCATCTGCAAGGGAGGCCCGGGCACCATGTCCTACCTGTGGGCCCCAAGCACTCGGAAGACCCTCGTCTCATCTGTGATCTCTTGGGTCACCTGGGAAGAAAAGGGACACTGAGGCCACCCCAGCAGGTCCTCTCCTAAGAGGTGGGGACAACTGGGTGGAGGACAGCCAGGTTCCTGAGTCCTATTCACCTCATTGGTATCCAGGCTACGGCCTTGCATTCCATGGCTCCAGAAGGCCAGCACGCTGTCCTGCAGACACACTAGGAGGGGCCAGGCTGTCATGAGCCCTATGCCTGCCCTGGGGAAACTGGCTTCCCCGGCCACACCCTGGGCCCAGGTCTGGTCCACAGAGGTCCTCACGGACCACAGGTGACCAGGATGACTCTTAAGAGGGGCTGGGGGACCTGACTGCTTGTCCCGCTGCCAGCCCCAGGCCCCTGGGTCATATCATGTACTCCAGCCTGGGGATACTCCCGCCCCCTCCCCTACCTCTGCCCGGCTCACTCACCCACAGTCTCAATGGGGAAGTCAAAGGTCAGCACAGGTGCCAGTGCGGCCGTGGGCTCGCCCAGCAGGTTGACAATCCTCACGCAGCCTGCACAAGGAGAGGGCTGGTGGATGGGGACGTGGTGGTTTCCTTCTTGGGAGGTGACCCACATGGCTTCCCTTACCCTCTACCCTCCAATGCACAAAGCCCTAACCCCAGGGGCACTCACGGTCAAAGCAGACCAGAACTGTGTCCCTGTCCACCTGGATCACCTGCTGGGCCGAGCCTGGAAGTCCCTCTGCAGGCAGAGAAAGGAGACACAGCCTGGCTGAGTCGGCAGCGCCACTGTGGCCCCGAGAGGAGGAGGGCCTTGGCCACGAGCACATGTCATTCTCGCAACAGCCGGGCAGGGCCAGGATGCCTAATCTCACTGCACAGCTGGGGAGCCGAAGCTCAGAGAGGCAAAGTGACGCTTCTGCAGGCTCACAGGGAGTGGGAGTGAGTCCCAGGGGGCTGGGGGAGGGCTGGGGCTCCGGAGTCAGGAGAACCAGGCTTCGTGACTCAGGTGCTGTGTGACCGTGAGTCTGAGCCTCTGGTTCCTCATCCATTACAGGCTGGATGATGCCGACCTTGCAGGGCCATTGTGAGGAATGAGAATGAGATCCTGTGGTTAAACCTCTGGTTTGGGGCCCGGGACCCAGGAAGGCCTTAGTCCGATGCACCCTTCCGTTCCTTTGCTCCCTGCCACTCACTCTGCTCCCCTGAGTGTCCCGACACCCAGCGTCCTTCCTGGCTTAGAACTGAAGCCCCTGGAGCCTGCCTCGCCCAATTTGACTCTCTCCCTATGATGTTGGTCAGTGTTTTCTTAGCTGCTGAGCCTTCTGGTCTAATGAAATCTCTTACAGGAACCCAGATGGAGGGAGGCTGGGAGCTTGCGCGCGCCTGGACCCCCAGCCCTCCTGCATACCAGGTGGTATGAGGACGTCAGGCGTCAGGCCGGCCTCCAGGGGCAGGACGTGGAACAGGACGCGGCAGCCAGGCCCCTCGGGGCCCTCGGCCCCCACGCACACCTGCGGTAGCTCCTTCCCGTCCAGCACCAGTGGCTCCAGCATCCCTGCTGGGCTGGGCAAGGGGCTGGAGAAGTTCTGGGAGCAGAAGGGGTGCTCAGGTCTCCATTTCTCCGCCCCAGGTCCCCTGCCACCCACCCGAGGGACCCTTTGGCCTTGCCCGCCCCGCCCCACACCTTCAGGAGCAGGAACTTCTGTAGCGGCTCGTACCACTGCAGCAGGAGCAGGCTGGCAGGCAGGGCAGCCAGCAGGAAGGTGCTGCCGGTGTAGGGGTTCCGCACTGCGAGAGAGCCGAGCAGTGGGCACCGGGCTGGGTTGGTGCCCAGCCGCTCCCTGGCCCCCTCCAGCTCAGCTCTTACCCACACGGCACTGCAGGCAGCCTTTCGTGTCAGGAATCTTGGTGGACAGGGCGAAGCGCCTGTAGGGGTGACAACCAGAGCATGTGTCACGGGTGCCGTCCAGGGTCAAGGCCCCCACAGAGCCCTAAAAGGTGGGTACTATTATCTTCCCTGCCTTCCAGGTGAGAGACTTGAGGCTGGGAGAGGCAAAGCGACTTGCCCTGTAACAAGCTGTGAAGGGCGCAGGGTCCGAAGCCAGCCTCCCGGCTCTGCCGCCCACCTCTGCAGCGTGGAGTGTCTGACTAGCCCAGGGGTCTGGAGCACAGAAGTCCCTCTAACTGCAACTTTGGGCAAGTCACTTAACTTCTCCACACTCGATGTCCCCATCTGCAGGACGGGATGACAGCGGCGCCCCCCTCACAGAGCCGCAGTGAGGACTAAGTGAGTTAATACACGGAAGGGCTCGCAGCAGAGCCTGGCACATCGTGCGCACGCGCAGAGGGCTGGCTTTTACCATCCTCCATCATTACTTTCACACCTATTTCCAGTCTTTGAAAATTCTTTTTTTTTTTTTTTTTTTTTTTTTGGCAAAAGCAGGGTATAAATGAAAAAACGAATGAAGAAATGAGGGCACGGATGGGCTGGGAGCTGATGCAGGCTCCAGCTCCTCCAGGCGCCCAAGTGCTTGCAGCTCACCCCTGTGCCACGTGGCCCCGTGTCATGGGCCGGCAAACAGGCCCAGAGATGAAGACTCGCGGGAAGAGGACAACGGCCTGCCCCCAGCCGCTTCAGCTGAGGCTACGGCCACGTGCAGCCAGTGGCTGGCTCACCTTGGTCCCTGGGAAGAGGCCGGGGTCCTTGTCCAGGTTACTGGCTGTCGCCCAACCCCCCGAGGGACCTTACGAGCCTGTTTCTTCCTCCGGGAACAGGGGTACATGTCGGCGGCCCAGCCACCTCCTCCCAGTGACCTAGGCCCTGTCTGTGCCCTCTGTCAGGATGTGGGCCCCGCCAAGGAAGCCAACGCCTGCCTCTCCGTCTGTCTGTCTGTCTGCCCCTCTGTCCTCACTTTTTCCCTTCCCTTGTTCCTCCTACTTTTCCCTAACTGGCCTTTCAGATGAGACAGAGATTTCTGTATTGTTTTTTTTTTTTCCCTCCAAACAATTCTGGTTCTCCACTGTTTACATTTGGACTGGACACTGGGACTCCATGATTTCCCAAACACACGCCCACAGCTGCCTGTGACTTGTTAGGGCGCTGATGGCCTGTGTGCTACAGATCCTGGGCCAAAGCGAAGACTGGCTTAGGGACTGAGCTCGGGAGGCCCTGCCCCGAGGCCAGGCCTCCAGGATGTGGTCCTCGAGTGCGCACCTGGCAGGAAAAACCTGGGTCCCCCATGTCCCCAGCTGCTGTAGCCGCCGGCCCATGGGCTCCCACCACCCACCTGGTCGACACAGCATCTAAACCCGTAAGCCCACAGTCTGGCCACCCGCCTTGGAACTCAGCCCCACCCAGCGCACGGCTGACGGAGGTCCCAACTCAACTGTGACAATACTGAATGCCGCTCCGCCCACAGCTGATAACAGCGCCACCCTTCCGCTGCCCGGGCCAAAACCTAGGAGTCATCCTTCGCTCCTCTCTCTCTCCCTTCTACCAGTTGTCAGGAAACCCTGTTGGCTCCGTTTTTGAAATGAAACCAGAATCCGACCACTTTTCACTTCGTCCACTGCTGCCCCATCCCAAGCCGCCATCACCTCTCACCTGATGATTGCGACAGCCTCCTGACAGGTCTCCTGCTCCTATTCTCATCCCCGGGAGTCTGTTCCCAGCACAGCGGCTAGAGTGGCCCCGATGAAAATCTCGGTCCACATAACTTCCGCAGTGGCCCTCAGGCTGCTCTGAGTCAAAGCCAAAGGCCTCGCTGAGGCCACAGGACCCTCCCACCTTTTCTCCCTCTCGCTTCATCTGTGTGGCCACACCGGTCTCCTTACTGGTCCTGCCCCAGGGCCTTTGCACAGATGTCCCCGCCCTCTGGGATGCCCTTGCTCCAGATATCCGCAGGGTTTGCTCCAGCACCTCCTCCACATCTTTGCTCAAACAGCGGCATCTCGGCGAGGTCCTTCCTGAACATCCCGTTTGGTTCGAAACCACAATCCATGCCCCACGCCCTCCGGCCCTCCTCCAGCTCCCAGCTCGTCACTCAGCACTCTCCCCTCTACGCATCACCACAGAACACACTCTTTTTTAATGTGGACTGTTGGCCCGCCTCTCTCGACAAGCCTGGAATATACAAAGGTCCCTTAGTTCACAGATGTATTTCACGCACCTAGAACGCTGCCTGGCACATAGTAGGTGCTGAGCGGAGATATGGCTGAACAAAGGAGGGACTCTGACTTGGACATCTCCCCGGGCACCTCAGAAAACACACGCCACAATCTGCTCCTCTGGAGGTCTCTCGACCCCTCCTCCCTCTCCCTCACGCTCACTCTGTGACCGGTCCTCAAACGCAGTCAATCCCACTTCCTCGACACTGCTTGATTCTCTCTGGTTCTCGCCACACCAGGCCCCACCATCTCAGGCCGCTATGGCGGCCTCCTTTCCAGGTGCCCTCAGCCTCCTCCTGCAGTTCCTCCTCCCCGCAGTTCCCACAGCTGGCCAGCAGATGCCTCTTGCTTTCATCTCTCCAGTCAAGCCCCTCTCCCTCCCGCCAGCTCCCGGAGAGAGCACCCAGGCCTGGCCCCCCAAGCTCCTCGTGCCCTGGCCACAGAGACTGGCTCAGGGCTGGGAATGGACCTACGCCAGACCAATGGGAATTGGCCCCCAAACTTTCGTGGGAATTACTTAGAAACAGAGGTTCCGGTTCCGCAGGGTTTTAGCGAGGGGAACGCTGGCCTGGAACTATGGGCCCCCATCAGTTGCCTGGAAAACCTATGTGGGCATAAAGGCGACAAGAGGAAAACAGCCAAGAGAAGCAGAAAGGTCCCCGATGATGCCCTTTACACCTGGATCCAGCCGGGCCTGCAGCTGACCCTACTCCTGGACCTTCAGTTACAGGAGCCATGAAATTCCCTTTTGTGCTTAAGCCAGTGAGTCGAATCACCTGCCTGAAACAGGAAGAACCCTGACTGACACACAGAGGGGTCCTTCTAGAATGCTTAGGGCTGCTCCGCCCTCCTCTCCCAGGCCAAACACCTTATAATTCCCCAGGTGACCGACATGCATTTATTTGCACGTGCCCTTCCCTGGGCCTGAAAGGCTGTTTCCTAACTCGTCTGCCTGGAAGACCGCTGTGCACTTCCACACTCCACTCCACACGCTCGCCTGACCCCTCTGAGGTCGCCCGCCCCTCCCCCCTCTCCCTCTAGTTCACCTCAGTACCAGGTGCTCACAGTCAAGGGCTCATTTGTCTCACCATCCCTAAGCCCAGCGTTGAGACCTGCTGAACACTAAGTGCTCAGCAAACATTTGCACCCCATCCTAACAACCACAGCTCCCACAATTTGCGAAACACTTTTGTATCCGCCGTCTCCTTCTTGCCTCCCAACAGGCCTTGGGCCAGGGGGAGGGAAGGCTGTTAGCTGCACTGACCGATGAAGAAACAGGGCTCGGAGAGGCAAAGAGACATGACTAAGCTCACAACATGTCTGAGACCCAAGGTCTCAGTGACAGGCAAGGCCATATTCCAACTCTGGCTCTGCCGCTCTGCCTGTCCCTGCTCCCCCCTCTCCCCCGCACGCTCGGGCTCCCCCAAGGCCCCTGACCTGGGGATGATGCGCTGGGTGAGGCGGTTGGTTGGGATGGACAGGGGGACCTGTTGCTGTAGTCGCCGCTGCTCAAATAGGCCGGGGAGGTCATGTGCCCAGATGTGCATGGATTTCCCTGCCGGGAAAGGGGAGAGGGGAACTCAGAGGGTTGGCAGGCAGGGGGCACCCGCTGCCTGTCCCACCCCGTGCCTGCCCCGATTTGTACCTGAGAGTGACAGCAGCACATTATTCACACAGTAGAGCCAGATGCAGCGATGTGAAATCAGCTGGAGGCCACGGAGCAACAGATGGACAGGGGGTCAGCACACCAGGGCCCCCCGAGGCCCTCCGCCCTCCACGGCCGACTGGGCCTCACCTTCTCCAGTGTATCCTCGTGCAGTTCATGCAGGTTGAGAGTGTAGATGCCTTCCTCGGCTCCCACCACCAGGAACTGATCTGCAGGTTTGGGTATGGGGTCAGAGGTCAGTCACGCCCCCTGGTCCAAGCTGGGGAGTCCCGAGCTCCCGCTTCCTCCTGCCCCTGGCCTACCCCGGGTGACAGGGTGAATCCACGTGACGGCAGCATGGATCCGCAGGGGGCAGCCATTGAAGACCTTGGAGAAGCAGGCACCCATCTGGGGAGGAGGCAGGAGACGGGTAAGGAAGCGCAGGGGCAGTGGGTGCGGGGCCGCAAGGTGGCGGGGAAAACTTACGTGCACCTTGGGGGTCGGCGGGAGCCCATGGCAAGAAGATCTCTGGGAGGGAAGGGAGGAGTCAGGGCTGACGTGACACCCTGGCCTCCCACCTCCCCAGTCTCCCCGTAGCAGCCCCTCACCTCAGGATCTTCCTGGTGCTTCATGGTGGCCCAGGAGGTGGGGAGAAGCGGGGGGCCGTCAGGGCCTAGGAGAGGCGGGGATGGGGTTCCTGCAGGCACAGACCCAATGTGAATTCCAGCCCCGGTCCCCACTCTGGGCTTGCTTTCTAGCCCCCCAAGCCTGGGACTCACCTGGGGGGCTGGAGAGAGGGTCCTCAGCCGGAAGCTCAGAGGGGGACGGCCCTAAGAACAGGGCCCGCTTGATGGTTCCTACGGCATCCTCTGGAGAATCCAGCTCCTGGCAGGAGGGTCGGTTTACCCTGTGACCTGGTCCCACCCCAGCTGCGCCGTCCACAGCCCTCCCCCGTCCCCAGCTCCAGCTTCCGTCCACTCCGCACCTGGAGTTCCACGGCTGGCCGGATGGTCAGGCTCCTATGGCAGATGAATCAGAGGGAAATGAAGTGTGACGAGTGACCGGGCCCAGGCCCCGCTGTCCCACGCCTCCCTGGGCCCAGCCCCTCACCTTTCCTCCAGGGCCTCCTGGACTGACTGCAGCAGGCTCCTGGGCAGGGAGGAGATGGGGTCAGAGGTCAGCCTTTTCTGCTGTCCCCAGCCCCTCCCACGCAGCCTCCCTCTCCCTCACTTACCCGCTCAGCTCCTCCTTTCCCAGGAGCGTCCACTCTTCTTCCCACTGTGAGGAAACCGCGACAGAAAGATGGGGAGAGAGACAGAGAGACAGAAAGGCAACGCTGAGAGGGCGACTGAGAGAAGCCGGGCAGACGGATGGGGAGCGAGATGGTAACAGGCAGGAGGCTTGTGAGAGGCAACGAGACCGGGGAAGAGGCAGAGAGACACAGGCGGCGCAGACGAGACGGAGGTAACGAGGGACCGCGGCTGTGGGGGTGAAGAGATGCCGCCGGGGAGACAGCGGGAGAGGAGAGAGACGATGACTCAGAGGACCAGTGACAGATACGGAGTCAGGCAGAGAAACACGCCGAACAGGGTGAGCGGGGGGCGGGAGGGGGCGGGGGGGTCTGGTGGATGACAGGACCACTTTTTAGAAAGGCAGGGTCACCTTGCCACCTCCCAGACGACTGTCCAGAAGAACTTGGCCCAGGAAGGAGGCCCCAGCCTTCCGTGTCCCTGGGTGGGACAGGCATGCTTGGACAGCTTTTCTAGGCCCGAGGACCAGGCTGCCACTGCTTCAAAGACCCTTGATTTGAGATGCTCGACCTCTAGCAGAGCGCATGCACCCTAGCCCACCCCTGCGGACCACCCTGCCCACACAGGCAGCTTCCTCACCGGCTCATTTAGTGGGTCCGTTTCCTTCCTGCGTGGGGCGCCGAATTTCACCTGGTGAACTGGGAGGCCCAGGGTATCCGGGTTAGGGGCGCAGAGTCTCAGGACTCGCCCCCACGCTCACACCAAATCCACACGCGTCACCCTCCACCAAAACCACATACTCAGGCCCCCCGCTACGACCGCACACACCGCTCACCCACCAAAGCCACACACTCAGCCTCTGACTCACACTGGATCTCTGAGGGGGTCCTCTCGGCCTGGCCGTGCTGCCCCCGGGAATGAATGGTGTCTGGAAACATGTCATAAGTCTAAGAAAGAACACAAAGGGTAGACACACACACACGGGTACTCACTTCACACCAGGTGTGCTTCACACACATCGACACGTTTTGTCGTCACAAGCCTGAGAGTACTAAGAGATGAAATGGCACCCTCATTCCACTAATGAGAAAATCAGCGCACAGAGGCAAGTAAGTGGCCAGAAATCACACGGAGGGCAGAAGATGGCTGAGCAAGGGTCACGGTCAGCCTTGGCCAAGGGCAGGAACCTATCAAGAGGGAGTAGAGCGAGGCCAGACCGGCTCAGGAAAGATTCCTAATGGGTGGCTCACCTGGAGGGAAGCTCCCTGTGCTGCCTCTTAAAGGGGCCTTGACCTATATTACTTTTGCATGCCTTACAACCAGGCCAGGCCGAAACCCGTTTCCCCAGCTGCCCTCACTTACCTCCAGGTCACAGTCTTCTGGGGAAAGGGTGCCCAGGTGGGGGTCATTGGCCTTGTCCAACAGCTGTGTCAGGAGAGCCCGAGGGAGCTGCTGGGTTGTGAATGGATGCTGGAGGATTGAGGAGGGCTCAGGTTGGTCCCTGGCCCCCAGGCCTTTGCTTTCGAGCATCGAGCCCCCTGCCCCTGCCCCATCCCCTGCCTCCCACCTGCAGAAGCTTCTCAGCTGTTGGCCTCTTCTTGGGGTTCTTGGTCAAGGCCAGCTTGAGGAAGTGGTGGAAATTCTGGGTCCTAGTAAGCACAAGAGCCCCCACACCTCAGGCCCAGGTTTGCCCTCATGCAGGGCATTCTGCCACCTGTCCCCTGCTGCCACTCCAGGAGAGTCTGCTGGGCCTGCCCAGGAAGAAGCCAACCCATGGGCAGCTGGCCTGAGCGACGCTGCTATTACGACATGGAGGCTCTTCCATCATCAACCATCTGCCCTTCCTCCCTGCCCGCAGCTTCCCGGGCCCTTCCCACAGATGGCCTGTGGAGGCCCAGAGAGGATAAGGCTCTTGAGGCTGCACCCTGGGAACTGGCGGAAGGCTCCTCCATCCCCTGTGCAGACTGGCTGGAAAGGGGACCCCTATAAGGGACACGGGTTCTCACCAGTGACTCTTGTCTCTCAGCTTAGGTGGCTGGAAGCTGCTCTTGGACATGAGCATCAAGGCCCTGCGGAAGCACAAGGTCAGGAGTCAAGGGTCAGCAGGGCCTTCGGGGTCAGGCAAAGGGCAAGTGTTCGACCGACCTCATGGGGTGCAGGTGGAATAAAGGGGGCTGCAGCTCGCCAAGCTCGATGGCAGTGATGCCCAGGGCCCAGATGTCACACAGCTCATTGTAGCCACCTTTGCGCTCCACTGCAGCCACCTCTGGGGCCATCCTAGAGGAGGGGTCACAGATGGGAGATGGCCAGGTGCCCCACTTGTGGCCCCCACCTCCTCGGCCCACGGTGCAGCCTCACCAGTACGGAGTCCCAATGAAAGACCTCCTCTTAGCCACAGATGCCGTCAGCTCCCCTGACACCCCGAAGTCAGCTGCAGAGAGAAAGAGCTACTCTCACCCTCCCTCTGACTGCCATGCCCCACCCACCTCCAGGGCTCAGGCTCAGGATGCACCTGGTGGGGCTCAGAGAGTAGGCAGCCCAAGTTCAGCTGCAACTGCCAAAGCCAGGTGCCCCTCCTGCGAGGGGTCAACCACCTTCCATCTCTGAGCACATGCTGAGTGCCCTGTTGGAATCCATACAGACCCAACCACGACTTCTAGCAGGAAGGGGGGTGCTGTTCTATTCCCTCAATGGGGAAACTGAGACCTAAGTGGTAAAGTGACTTGCCCAAAGACACCCAAGACTTGAAGTGCAGACTCTAAGACATCCGGAGCTCCCACGGAACCCTCACCCTAATTGTGTCCCTGAGGTACTGACCCAGCTTGACATCTCCCTGGAGGGTGAGGAGAAGGTTGGCTCCCTATGGGAATGAAGGAGAGAGAATCCTGTCTGGTGTTCCCGAGAGCCTCCTGCCCCCTCCCCTGATGCCCCAGGCCAGACCTCTACCTTGATGTCTCTGTGGATCTTCCCCTGAGAATGCAAGTGGTGCAGCCCCTGGGGACAAAGAGAAGCCTCTGAGAGCCACTTACCCAGCACCATCCCACCTCTCCAGAATCCCCTCTGAGGACTGGGGCCCCCCACCCAAGCCGCTTCCTCCTCCCCTCTCCCCAAACAGGAAGTGACTGAGCCAAGAGGGAAATGGGCTGCTTCCGGCAACAGGGCTGGGGCCCCTTCCCCCGGGACTCACAGCCCCTCAGGCCAGCCCTGCCTGAGGTACTCCATCCCCCCACCTCCCCACTGGCCAGCTGGGCTCCCTGCCACGGCTTCTGGGGATTGGGGGTGCTACTACCTTCAGTGCCTCTCGGCAGACATAGGCGATCTGCCGTTCCTCCAGGGGCCCGGTGGCTGAAATGGAAGGGGTAAGGGGTGTAGTGGGGGTCTAGGGGATATGCTGAACCCTCCCAGGCCACTCCGGGTGGGGAAAGCAGCAGGCATTGCTAAGGTGAAAGAAGTGTTGGACACATCCCCTCCCTGCACAGTTTAGAATACAGAGCCCAGAGAAGGGTAGTGTTTCTTTCAAGGTCACACAGCCATCGAGTGGAGAGGGGCCCAAGTTCAGGGCCCCATGTTGGCGTAGGGGTGGGGAGAAGTCTGTGGCCCTCTGGGGCCTGGAGTCCTGGCCCTCACCGTGGTAAATCTCCTGCAGGGACCCCCCTCCGCAGAACTCCATGCAGATCCACAAGCGGTCATTCCTGGGGGCACACAGAGCTGGGGTGGGCACATGGCAGAGCTACGTGGGCGCTGCCTGGGGGCAGGCAAGGAGATAAGCAGCCTCACCTGAGATAGCTGCCAATGTAGGCCACCACATTGGGGTGGTGGCACTCACGCAGGATGGTGATTTCCTGCTGCAGGGAGCTGATGTCGTCCCCTGGGGGAAGACAGGGCGTAGAAGGATCACCCTAACTCGGTGCCCTCATCTGCGAATGGGCACAGAGTGCTTCCTTCCTCTGGGCCAGACAGATGCCAAGCGACAGCACCTCCAGGGGTCTGCCTCTGGGGGGCAGGGGTGTCTTGGAAATGTCAACTCTTCGCCCCTCACGCCGTGCCGCCCGGCTCTCTGCCCTCCCTCCGGCGCAGAGGCCCTCACCTGGGTCTAGCTTGACTATCTTGACCGCGGCCAGTTCGGACGTGACCGTGTCGCGGGCCTGCAGGGGCGGAGGGGGGAGAAGCAGGATGAGGAGGGGGCGGGGCAGGGGCTGGATCCCGCGACAGGGCGCGGAGCCGGCACCCTCCTCTCTGTTCTCCCGCCCGACCAGCCGCCGGGCGCACCTTGTAGACGTCGCCATAGGTCCCGGCCCCCACGCGCTGCAGCAGCTCAAAGCGGTCCCGCGGGTCCTGCAGCGACACATCCCGCAGCAGCGCCATGGCCCGGCGCCGGGCGGGCCGCCGCGAGCTGCGGAGCCGCGGAGCCGCGGAGCCGCGGAGCCGGCGCGGGGCGGCGCGGGGCGGGATTGGGCGGGACCGCCAGGGCCGGCGCCTGTGGCTCAGAGGCTGCGTGGGCGGGGCCGCGGCCCGGGGCGGGGCCACGGGGTTGCCCCTGCGACCCGCCGGGAGGAGGCGCCCGCGGGACGGGCCCTCAGCGGGGTGGGGAAGCCCCGAGGCTCTTCCGCCAACCACCAGTTCCCGCGTTCTGCAGGTGAGAAGCCCGAAGGGCCGGAAGGCAGGAGGAAGAGAGGGCGCTTCACCCCCGACCCCACAAATTCCCAGATGAAGCATGAACATGTACTTTTTTTTTTTTTTTTTACAAAATGTATTCATCTTGGAACTGAAAAATAAATCTATGTACAAAACAGGAAGAGATCAAGCTTCCCTCACCCACTTGCAAACCCCTGCAGATTTCCTCTGGGGTCCCCCGAGACAGGCTGGACCTAGGGGAGGTTCCCAGAGGGTCGGAAGAGAGGTCTGCTCTGATCTGGGGCCAGTTTGATCAGGAAGGGGGCGGAGCTCAGGACTCACACAGGCCTGGGGCGGAGTTTCATGTCCCTGACTCGTGGGATGGGGAGGGGAAGAAGCTAGGATTTCCAAATTCTGGAAGTGCCTCTTAAGTACCTAAGGGTAGGGAGCGTGGATTCCCAAGGAATGGTATTCTGAAGTGCGGAATTGTTCTCCTAGGGGCCAAGTGGGGTCCTCGGTTCCCGCGCGAGAGGCGGCACCTGAGCGGCTAGGGTTTAGGGTAAAACCTCAGCCCCAAGAGCTGGGATCGATGCAAAATACTCGTTGGGCCGACGGTTAAAGCCTGGGTTCTGAGGTGGCGCCTGAGTCGTCATGGTTGGATCTTTGATTGGTGATGGGGACCAGGGTAAGGATTCAATCGTCCCACTGTGATTCTTGGGGGATGGGAGCTATATTCCAAAGACAGGGAACTGGAGTAGTCTGACTCCTGGGACCAGAGCTTCGGTTTCGGGTAAGGGTGGGGCTGGAGGCCGGACGTAGGCCCCCTTGGCCAGGGGCGGAGCCTGGGCTCAAGGAGGTGGGGCGGGGGGCTGGGTGGAGCCTTGACCCGGATGGAAGGCCGGCTGGAAGGCTGGCTCCGAGGGCTGACAAGTCCCAGGGTAGTTCAGAGGCTCTTGCGCTGCCTCTTGAGGAAAGAAAGAGTGTAGTCGCTGGGTGTAGACACCTTCTGCTTTTTCATCTGCACTTGTGATTGGGCGGTGAGCTGCAGCTTGATGGCGCTCGAGTTGATCTTGGTGGCTACCAGCAGCTCCTTCATGCCCTTCATTTTCTCACTCTGGAAAGTGAGAACCGGACCCTCTGGTGGCGGCGACGCGGTGGGCGCCGGTGCTGGTGCTGGAGCCACACCGCCACCTTCAGATCCACGAGCAGTGCTCGGGACAGTCCCTGGAGACTTCCGAGGGGGTGCTGGCACCGCACTCTGACCCGCACCTGGACCCTTGTCCAGCGCCGGCTTCTTGGGTGGCGGTGGCTCTTCGGGCTTGGACTCCCGCCGAGGGCCCCGTCGCCGGCCCTCCCGGGCTTCCTCGCCCCACGGCTCCTCTGCCTCCGCGGCCTCCGACTCACGGCTCACTATGCGCACCTTTTGCCGCACCTGGGCAGGATGGAGAGAGCAACCCTAGGGAAAGGCTGCAAGCCAGTGGCTGGATGCCCAGGACCTGGCCTCCGCCATCCTGCTCTCAGGCCTGTCTCTTATGCACGCAGACGCGATAAGCAGATCCCCTTCGGGGCCACAAGGGCTCTGGCTCCTCTGTAGCTGCTGTCACCACCTGTCCTCCCCAGTCCCCCTGTGCAGCTGCCCCTCACCTGTCCTTCGAAACGCCCTAGGGACTGCACAAGGAAGGTGGCCCAGCCCACGTGCAGCACCGGCGTGGGGCTGCCCTCTTCCCATTTGCAGATGCCATCGTAGAACCGCAGCAGATGAGCAAAGCACTCTGGGTCCTGGAGGGCAGACCCCTGGCTCTGGGAGCCCTGCGCAAGGGGGAAAGGAAAGGAGGGCACAGGTCAGGCCCCTCATCTAGGCAAAGAGCCCTGGTTCCAGAAGAGATGAGCACGGGGGGAGGACAGAACCCTGAGGACCTCTTTCCTTTTATAAACCCAGTCGTGAGCCAGGACCTGCGCATAGGGGGAAACACCGCTACCTCCGTCCCACCCCCCAGCTGAAGGAGAAGCCTTGGCCATGAGAGATGGGCTTCCACCCTATTTGCCGCAAGGCACAGGGTAGAAACCCCTAAAATACCCTCAGCTCCCTCCAACCCAAGCCCGAGACCTCAGCTACTGTCAGCGAACAGAGCTCTCCGCGCTGGGCCACCTTCCACCTGTCCCCAAGTTCTAAAACTGGGAGCCCTGATCAGGAGGGAAGGTGGACTCCAGTGGCACCCCCGCTCACCTGGGTCTGCTCCCCGGGCCGCTCCTCTCCGGCCTCCAGCAGGCTGGCTGCCTCCTTCAGCAGGTTGGGGATGACATCATTGGCTACTTCAAAGAATTCCTTGTAGATCTCCTCATCCTCCCGGCAGTAGTTGTAGCTATGAGAGCAGAAGAGCATGGTGGGGCCATAGCCTTAGTGGGTACCTCCAGGGACCTGCTAGGGACCTGCTGGGGGATGGAGTCCAGGTTTCCTTTCCTGGGTCATCCAGGGACTGGGTGAGTGGTTGGGGTCCTCACTCAGAAATGGTGTCTGTTAGTTGAGAACGAGAGTGAGAAGGGGGCCATGGGGCTAGGGGTGCAGGCTCCACTGACAGATGATGGTTGGAAATTAACAGGGGAGGGGAGGGAAGGAAAGGTGTGAGGCCCTCGTCAGGGGATCCAACCTCCTGGTAGATGGTAGATGGTAGATGGTGGCCCTGACTGCCTAAGGGCTAGAAGAAGGGATGGGGCTTGGGACCCAGGCCTCACTCCTAGGTGAAGATGGTTAGAAAGTGAGTGGAAGGGGAAGAAAGAGTGGGCTGAAGCCCTAGCGAGGGGATCCTCACTCCTGGATGACAGTGGCAGTGTCGGCCCAGGCCTGTAGGGCTTCGCGCACATTGCGGTTGCGACAATGGTAGCCGGCCAGATACATGTAGGGGTAGATGTGCTCATCCCGGTAGTAGGTCTTGGCTGAAGCAATGCCCTGGGAACAGAGCAGAGGGGCCTCAGGGAGGCAGCCCCCAGCTGTACCAGATGGCACAAACGCTGCTGTCATTCCCAGCCGAGAAAGGCCGCTAGGCAAGATCCCAGAGCCTCATCCCCAATCCTGCCTCCACCCCCTGCCACCCGCTCTACCAGGTCCTTCTCCCTGAGTCTTCAGGACTGCTGGCTGAGGCCTGGGCCAGAATGCAGGGAGTGGGGACTCCCACAGAAAAAGGCCTAAAGAAGGGAAGGGGCCTGTCCTCCAAGCTCAAGGCACATCCCTTTCCCAGGCATTCCCACACACTGCTACAGAAACACCAAAGCCTTCCAAGCCCAGCCCGATGTCCCTTCTGCCCGCCCCCTGCACCCTACCAATTAACACCCTCTCCTCAGTGCCCCTACATCTGACCTCTGTCATACTCTAGAAAGGACAGTGACAGGCAGCAGAGAAAGCAAGGCTGAGGGGATCAATCCAAGTCCTGACACTCCCGGAGCACCCCTCAGCCGTGACTGCACTGAATATGCACAGGGTAAATACGAAGTGGGTGACAAACCTCAAAACACACAGAGCTCTTCTCTTCCCTGCCCCCTCACAGTCCCCATGTAGAAGGGAGCCCTAGCCACTATTGGGTCTCCCTTTGGTACCCTCCTGAGATATGCCCACCTTGTGGTAGAGGGTGAGTGGGTCTGGCCGGCCGGGGGTGGGCTCCAGCTCCTCCAGGTCTGCTAGGTTCCCCAGTGCCATGGGGTACCTAGAAAAGGGTCATGAGTTCAGGCTGCAACCCAGCCCTCTGGCCCCAAGGCCCAGCCTGGCTACTTCCCCCTACTGACCTTTCCAGATGTCCCAGGTCATAGAGCAGCCAGAGCAGCTTCTAGGGGCCAAAGAGAGAGGTATGAGCTGTGGGGAGGGCTGGGGGGTCCTCAGTCTACCACGGAGAGGTGAGGTCCAGCTCCAGGAGAGACCTCCCAGAAGGCGGGAAGAGCCAGAATTCAGGAAGCAGTCCCTTACTGGAGTCAAAGCCCTTTCATGTCTCAATTCCTCTCCCCCAAGAGCCCTGGAAAAGGAACTGTTAGCCCTGCTGCAGACGGGGAGCCAGAGCTCAGGGAGGGAAAGTGGCCGCCGCCCGGGGCCCCACGGGAGCACCTCACCTGCTGCAGCTGCAGTAGTTCCAGCGAGTCGGTGTGCAGGTCAATGGAAGGGTTGATGGCACACACCATGAATGCCACTTCCATCTTTCGGTCACAGCGCATGTATGATCCTTTCAAGTACAGCCAGCTCTTGGGAGAGGACAAGACCAGATGTCTCATGATGGCCCACCTGTGCCTGCTCCAGGGAATGACAGCTAGGAAAGGGGCCCTTCTTTGTTCCCTCCCTGACATATATAGGTGGTGATGGGAAGAGGGGAGTGTGGCACAGGAAAGCATGGCCCCTTGGGCGGCTGGAGTGTGAAGGGGACAGGTGAAGGGGAGGCAATACCCGTTCGGCCACGCCCGCGTTGACTGTCTGGCCCCTGCGGTCCTCATTGCCCTTGCCGTGCCAGGTGACCTCAGCTGTCTGTTCTCCATTGGGCCCAAACACTACCCACGCATGATCCTCAGACAGGGCCAGGTGGACATCCCGGAGACCCAGAGCCTGGCAGGCCCCCACCACAGCAAAGGCCACACCAGAGCTGTCCAGTTTGGTGCCTGTGGGAAGGGGAGGTAATGAAATAGGGTCCTTTGGGCTCCGACCTGGAGGAAGGCGGTTAGGCAGTAAGGGGCCATGTTTGTTCCCTCCCACCCGCACCTCCAAGCCTGTGCCCAAACCTCAGACACACCTGCATGACCTCTTTATTCCCTTCTCCTGTGTCCAAAGCCCCTCCCTCCCTCTTTACAACCCCATCCTCAACAACAGACCTTGGATCTTCCATAGCTCCACCTGGTCTTTGACCCTGTCCCTTTTCTTTCTCGGAAAACATATTTCTACTAATTTAAGGATTTCCTCATTTTATTGTGCCTAGCAGATTATAACAGAGCTGGCAAAAATAGGACCCCTGGCCAACACTCTTTTTTCACACATCCACTGGCAAATACTCCCAATTTATCTCTGTATTCTCTCCCTGCTAAGCTCAGAAGCAGCCTGTTTCCCTCTCAATATGGCACTACAGGACGTGACTGCCAGTCAATTGTACTTGGAGAAAAGAAAGACCTTTGCAAGCCCTGAGTCTTAAGCCTTCACCAGAAGTGAAGCCCCTGGTCTGTTCACCTTCAAAACAATTTCACAGATATTTAATTGTCTCAAATGTAGCCTGATTATGGCTCCTCCCTTCCCCTCCTCCCCAATCTGCTGGGGCCCTCTGTGCCTCATGCTGGGCTGCAGAACTCCTGCAGCTGCTCAATGAGAGGGATGAGGGCTGCTGAGGGAGCAGAGGATAGATGGTGGATTTGGAGCCAAGTGACTGGGGTCCAGTCCCAGCCCTGCCGTTCTGTGGCACAAAGTCACCTCTCTCTAGGCTTGTTTCCCTAACTGCAAAAAGGGTATTAACACCTGCCCCACCTCTCAAGAATTACAGGTCTCAAAGGGGCTCTGTAAACCATCCAGTGTTGTGAAGAGGTGGGCCAGGGTCCTCAGGTGGGACAAGATTCTCGCCCCTTGCCACCTGTGGGGCTCCAACCTGTGATGAAGCTGAAGAGAGATTGGATGTGGGCCCGATCCTTGAAGTAGGAGCGGCTGAGGCTGTTCCAGATGACATCGGAGACTTTCTTCACCAGCTCCCGGCTGGAGACGCCCCCTTCTCGGGGGTACAGAGACAGGTCGACGGCACCTCGGATCTGGGCGGTGAAGCGGGCATAGAGCGCAGCGATGATGGATAGGTCGGCAACTGGGAAGTAGGTGAGGCCGCCAGGAGGGTCGGGCGCAGGGCTGGGCTGGAAGGTGAGCTCTGGCACATTGGTGGGGATGACGCGGTTGACAGCTAGGAAATGCTCCACAAAGCCTAGTACCAAGGATAGGAGCACCAGGTCCGGCTCTTCTCGGCCCAGCTCGGCTGCAAACAGGCGCACCACGTCGTCGATGGAGCGCAGCGGGAATAGTGTCTTCTGGGCGGCCTTCAGCCCCATGGCGGCGGGCCTCGGCCTGCAGGCGAGCCGGGGGAAGGAGGGTCGGGTGGGCATGGCCCGGGAGACCCCTCCCAAGCTCGGCTAAGGTTCCATCTCCCAACTCACACAATCCCTTGCTTCCCCACCCCCTTCACTCTGCATTCATCTGCTCCCTTCTTGCCTTGATGAGACGCCCTCAGCCGAGGCTGTAGGGCCTCCTCGTCCCCGACAACCCCGGAGCCCCGGCTTCGATGGGGGTGCGCCCCTAGAACCCTGCTGAGGACCCCCAATGGCCGCCCCGCCCCTTCTCTACGACCGTACCCCCGAACTCCTAGAGTACGTCCGGAGGGCGCTCCCAAACCAAACCCTCAAAACCCAAGAAGAGTCCTGGCCTCAGTCCCCCGCGCCCACCTCCGCGCTTACATCCCACACAAGGCACCGCGGCGCCAGCCGCCTGGAGCCTACTGGGAAATAGAATCCCGCCCCTTCGGGCCGCACTGCCTGCCGGGAAGTGAAGTCCCGGGCCGTCTCCTGCTCCTGCTGGAGCCTTGAAATGGTGGCCGGCCGGGTCATACGCGATGCCTTATGGGAGTGGTAGTCCGCTGCTCTGGGCTCCCCAGAGGTAGGTGAGGAGTGGAGGTAGCGCCACCTTTCTGAGGCCTTCAGGGATTGGTCGTCCCATTTTATGCAGACAAGGTAGCAGCGGGACCGCAGTGCCTTCTGGGATTTGTAGTCCCGAAAGTGACCTGGCACTCCCGGGCGGTCCCTGAGTGTCTGTAGGTTATCACGTGTCGACTAGATGTGAGGAAAATGGATATTTTCAGACATTGCTGGAGTGTAAATGTGTTCAGCCACTTTAGTTAGATGTTTATCAGTATCCATTAACACGTAAAAGTGCCAACTCTGTGTCTAGCATTTCTTTCCCAATTCTTCTCATGTGAAAATTTAAGGTGTGTGAGAAGAATAGAATCTAAAGAATCACTAGTTATTTGTAAATGAAGAATGAAGTAGCTCTATGTGTCCTGAAATAGATCTTATGGATCGTATGGTAGGATAGTATTTACATTAACATTTTAAAACTTCAAAATAATACTAACTAATTTCTCAGAGGCATTCATTCACTGCCCTACTCATTCAACAAACAGATTTTTGGTGTCTACAATGGGCCAGGCATTCAATTCTAGGCACTGGATGGATACATAGCAATGAATTAAACATCAAATTTCTGTCCTTCACCTCTGCGGGTTTTCATCTTCAAGATCCATAAACCTAGTCTAATCACGAGAAAACATCTGGCAAACCCAAACTGAGGGACATTTAACAAAACACCTGATCAGTACTCCTCAAACATGTCAATGTCACGAAAGACATGGAAAGGCTAAGAAACTGTTGCAGATTAGAAAACACTAAAAAGAGAGGACAACTAAATGCAATACGGCATTCTGGACTGAATCCTGAAACAGAAAAAGGACATTAAAGGGAAATCTGGTGAATAGGGTGGCTAACTGTCCCAGTGTGCCCAGGACTGAGGGGACTTCAGGGGTATGGGACTTTTAAAACCAAACCAGTCAAATCTTGAGCACCTCAGAGCTCTGCTTGTGAAATTCAAATAAAATTTGTAGCTTCATTCATGGCTTTCATCAATTAGTTTTGACAAATATACCATGGTTAACATTAGGGGAAGCTGGGTGAAGGGTATATGGGGATAAGATCACCAAGGACTGAGTTCTGGGTTCTCCTTCATGTAGAAGTTGGAAGACCAAGAGGAACCAGTAAAGGCATCTGAGAGGGATCCACCAAAGACATAGGAGGAAAACCAGATGAGCATTTGGTGCAGAAGACCATGCACCAAGGCAGAGGCATGATCAATAGTGTCAAACGCTGCTCACAGGTCAGCAAGCTGAGTACCAAGGACTGACTTGATTTAGTTCGGTGGGAGTCCCCAGTGGCCCCATTAAGAACAGTTTGGGAGAAAAAGCCTGAAGTTCTGGGCTCAAGAAAAATAGCAGGAAAGAAATTGGAGACCATGATAATATACAGCTCTTTCAGGGAACTTTGCAGCAAAGGGAAGGAAAAAAATAAGATGGCAGCCGGGAGCAGGGGCACGGAGAGTGTCAAAGAAGGTCGTTGTTGCTGTGTTTAATAGGAGATCCTTGAAGGACTGATGGCCTTAAACAAGTGGGGGGAATGGGAGTTCCTGAGTGACAGGTTTGGCATTTGCTAAGAGCACAAAGAGTTTATCCACAATAATTGGAGAGAAGGCAGAATACACAGGCACATGTGGTGGGTACTTTAATTTTCTCAATGAAATAGGAAGCCTAGTTGGTCTCTCACCCTCCCTTCTTCACACTTGCTCACATGTCCCCTTCTCAATGAGGCTGACCCAGCCCTGACAAAGTCCCTCCACCCAGCTCTACTATGTTAACTTCTCTAAAGCATTAACACATTCTCAACAAAGGCACTACTGACATTTTAGGCCAGATAATTCTTTGTATCTGGGGGCCGTACTATGCATTGTAGAATGTTTGGAAGCGTCCCTGGCTTCTACCAACTAGATGCCAGGACCCCTCTGCCCATTGTGACAACTATAAATGTCTCTGGACATTGCCAAATGTCCCCTGGGGATGTTTGCCCCCAGTTGAGAACCACTATTCTAGCATATAATTTATTTCTTTGTTTATTGTTTGTCTCCTACCACCAAAATATAAGCTTCTCAAGAACAAAGAATGTGTTTTGTTCACTGATGTGTCCTATGTGCCTAGAATAGTGTCAGGCACATAATTGGTGTCCAACAAATATTTGTGGAATAAATAAATACGTTCATGCAAAAAAGTGACTATAGTGATAGACCTGGAAATTAGTCTGTGTGAGGAGGGATATAAGGACATAAGAGGGATGAGGGACAGCAAAAGTGTGACAAAATCGATGGATTGTAAGTTCCAACGGGGTCCAAATTTTATTGGAGTTGGGGTGCTAGAGAGCTGGAAAAATGAGGGTATTGGTTGGAGAGTGGGGTACTTGAGATCGAGATTATGGGGAGCGGGTTGTTGTTATTAGCAATGAAAAGACCGAAAGCCCTGCTTCCAGCAGAAACATAACACAAGGTGCACGTGTAATTTTAAAATTTCTAGTAGCTATGCTTTAAAAAAGTAAAAAGATATAAGTGAGGTTAAATGTAATAACATATCCAAAATGTCGTTTCAACTTGTAATCAATATAAAAATTATTGACAATTTATATATTTTTTTCCTAAGTCTTTGAAATCCGGTATTTGTTCTAAACTCACAGCACATCTCAGACTAGTCTTATTTCAAGCGCTCAGTAGCCACATGTGACCACTGGCTCCCGATAGGATGGTGCGGCTCTCTCATATGGCTGTGGGAGTGAGTGGCTGGGATGGGGCAGAAAACAAGATCACAGAAGAAGAAGAGCCCAAGGAACTGAGAGGCCCGGCAGTTGAATCATCCATAGGCATATCGAAGCATCTAAGAAGTAAAGCAGGAGTAGGACAGAGAGAGTGACAGCAAGCCAGGAGCTAAAATTATCCACGGGTTGGGAGATGTCAGAAGCAAAGTGAGTAGTATAAGCTGATAATTTGAGTCTGAACCTGAGTGTTTGAAAGGAGGAGGGAGGAGGATACCTTTAAGTGGCAACGAGGATTCAGGAAGATGCCCACCCCGCCTCCAGGCACAGTGGAAGGAGGGGTATGGAAAGTCTGTGGGATGTGAGGGGGAGCAGTAGTGACCTCAGGGAGGTTGAGGTTTCTGCCAGAGCAGGAGGGTTAAAGGCCATTGGCAAAAAGGGATGAGGACACAGGGGATTTTGCTAAAGATAGACCAACAGCTCTAGAGGGCACAGGGGACAGCTATCAGGGGCCGAGGATGGCCAGAAAAAGGAGTGGCCAGAGCTATGGAGAACCTAGAACGCCTCAGTCCCTGCTGATGAAACTCACCACAGGGATAAAGGCAGGACCTGTTCTGATGGTCTTGACGCAAGGGTGGGCTGGGGACGGCTGTAAGTGTGAGGACACTGAGGGCAGGGGTTCCTGCCAAGGTACGAAGGGTCCCAAGACTCTGACTTGGATCCTGTTGATGGAGGCAAAGAGGTGGGGGGAGATCTGTCTGCTAATATCTATGCATGGACAAATTTGGAGCACATTAACCATCAACTGACCATATGGGCGAGCAGAGAGAGTCAAAAGGAATTCAGCCTCTTTATAAAATAATAAAAAAAAAATGTGTATTGTTATTAATGTAAAATAGCATCAGATATGTAATATTTTTAAAAAATTTATTTAATTAGTTTCAAGTATATTTGGTTAGACATAAAATGATCCCCCCAATTGCTCTCTCCCTCCCCTGGCCCCCCGCCTAGCCAATATATTAATGTTAACTGCATTCCCTATACCATGCTCCCCATCCCTGTGGCCATCCAACAGCTACTAATTTGTACTTCTTTAACCCTTCACCCCATTCTCCTAGCCCCCCAACCCCTCCTCCCCTCTGTCCATCACCAAATTGTTCACTATATTTGTGAGTCTGTTTTTGATTAGTTTGTTCTTTTTATTCCTTTGATTCTGCATATAAGTGAAACCATATAGTGTTTATCTTTCTCTGTCTGACTTAAATACCTTCTAGGTCCATCAAAGTAATATCTTTGTCCATCCCCTTCCTTTTGGTCTCTGTGTGTCTTTTAATCTGAAGTGAGTCTCTTATAGGGAACATGTAGGGGTCTTGTTTTCCTTTCCATTCATCCATTCTATCTTTTGGTAAGAGCACTTAATTCTTTTCCATTTGAGGTACTTACTGATAGAAATGTAGTCGTTACCATTCTTTATTCCTATTTTTGATACATGTTTTTTTCTTTTTAAAGAAGTCTCTCCAACATTCCCTGTAATACTGGCTTGGCGGTGATAAATTCTGTTAGTTTATTTTTGTCCGAGAAGCTCTTTATCTGCCCTTCAACTTTAAATGATAGCTTTTCTGGATAAAGTATCCTTGGTTGCAGATCCTGGGTCTTCATCCTGTCGAATATTTTCTGCCAAGCACTTCTGTCCTGCATGGTTTCTTCTGAGAAATCAGCTGCCAGTCTCATGGATGTTCCCTTGTAAATAACTATCTGCTTTTCTCTTGCTGCTTTTAATATTCTTTCTTTGTATTTACCTTTGGCATTTTAATAATGATGCGTCTTGGTGTGAGCCTCTTTGGATCCCTGGTTTTTGGAATCCTCTGAGCTTCCTGGGGTTTTATTCCATTTCCTTCACCAGGTTAGGGAAGTTTTCCATCATTATTTCTTCATTTAGCTGTTCAACATCTTGTTTTCCTGCAGTTATGCTGCTCAGACATATTTTTACCCTTAATAGTGTCCCATGTGTTCCTTAAATTATTTTTATAGTCCGGCATCTTATCTCCTGCTATCCTGATTGAGTGTACTTGGCTTTCCCATCCCCTACATAGGGCATTGATCCTTTCTTTATTCACTTTGTTTATTCTTTTGTTTATTCCATTTAATATACTTCTTATCTCAGATGTGTTCTTCATTTCAGACTGATTCCCTTTTGTAATTTCCATTTTCATTTTTATGTCTTTTATCTCTTTGTTGCAGTTCTCACTAAATTTATCCACATTTCCCGAAAGTTCATTGAGCATCTTTATAACCAGTGTTTTGAACTCTGCATCTGGTTAGATCACTTGACTCCATTATATCTGGATCTCTGTTCTGTTCTTTCATATGGTTTCTGCTTCTTTGTCTTCTCATTTTAGCTGCCTTTCTGTGTCTGTTTCTATATACTAAGCAAAGCTCCTAAGTCTCCCGGTCTTATTAGTGTGGCCTTGTGAAGTAGGTGTCCAGTGGCACAGTCCTGAGAGGGGTTCAGCTGCAGGCCAAACTTAGCCCAAATCTGTGTCCTTCCAGGGCCACCTGTTAAGATTCAGCAAGCAATCCACAGATGCTCTTCTTAGAGTTGCCTCAAAAGACGCACCAGCAACCGAGGCCAGCTGCTCCAATGTGAGCCTAGGGATCACCGGGATCAGGCTGCCCGGTGTCCTCGCCCTGTCCTACCTTCTGCCATTGCAGGGTGCTTTCTTGGATTTCCCCCTGGTTGTATGGCTTGTTCATCTAGATCTCAGCGATTTTTCCTTGCTGCTTGCTCCTTGTTTCCGTCACAACTTTGATTTGGTCACCGGAAGGATGAACAGAGCCTCTATCATCTATGCCATCCACCCCACCACTGTAATATATATTTTTTTAACTTTTTTTTCCCCTCTTTAATTCCTGCCACCCACCCACTTCCACCCCTGATCTATGGATGTTGCCGTCTCCCTTTTTAACAACTGGATCCCTGAAGGCGGGGCGTCTCCTCCCACACGCTTGCAGTAGGCACCTAGGGCCTGGTACACCTGGGGTATGGTCCATGGTTCCACTGGGGCGTGAACCCAGGACCTTCTGCATGTAAAGCAGATGGGCTAACCACTACTCTATGGAACCAGTCCAGCCTTCTGGTAATATTCTTGACAAAAAAAGAGTTAAATCTGAATTTAATGAGGAAACAAACAGACAAATGCAAATATCAGGTCATTCTACAAAAGAACTGGCCCAGACCCTTCAAAAATATTAACATGATGAAAGACAACAAAAAGGGTGTGTGTGTGTGTGTGTGTGTGTGTGTGTGTGTGCACGTGTGCGCATTGGGGGAGAATTGTTCCAAATTAGAGACTAAAGAGGCATGGCACCAAACACGTGATCCAGAAGTGGATACTTAACCTTTAAAAAATTCTGTAAGGAACATTTTTGACACAGTTGCACCACAAACTGGGTGGCTTAACAGAATATATTGTCTCACAGCCCTGGAGGCTGGAAGTCTGAGATTGGGGTGTTGGCAGAGCTGGTTCCTCCTGAGGCCGTGAGGAAGAATCTCTTCCAGGGCCCTCCGCCAGCTTCTGGTGGTTTGCTGGTCATCTCTGGCATTCCTTAGCTTTTAGACACATGACCCCGATCTCCGCCTTCATAGTTACATGAACCCCTCCCTGTGCGTGTGTCTAAATTTCCCTTTCTAAAGGACACCAGCCGTACTGGATTAGGGTGCACCCCAATGACCTAACGTTAATTACATCTGCAACGATTCTATTTCCAAATAAGGTCACATACTGCAATATGTGGGGTTAGGATTTCAAGATATGATTTTGGGAGGATCACAGTTAAACCCATAACAGACTGTACATTAGACGATATTGTATCGATGATAAATCTCTCAAGACAGTTGTCCTCTGGTGGCTCCTTATTAAGAGATGCGTGTGAAGGATTTAGGTACAAGATTCGAGATGTCTGCAACTTATTTGCAAAAGGTAGCAGAATCCATGTCATGCACACGTAGGTATGGGTGGATATAAAGCAAGAGCTGCATGGTGAATCTGGGTGAAGAGTACAGGGAGTTCATATTCTTTTGATCTTTCTGTAGGTTTGAGATTTGTCAACATAAAATGTTGGGAGAAAGTTGATTCTTAAAAAATGTAAATAATTGCTGGGTGCTGCGGAAGCAGCTATTCTCCAGTTCGGTGAGGGTGACGGGAGGTCTCGGTTTGCCAGAGGCCTCAGCATCCCTGGACCTCTGCTCTGAGCTTGTGCATCGCAAGAGGCAGAGCAAACATTTCTTGAGTGGGCCGAAGGCGTTTACACTCTTTATCTCACCAAATCTCACCAGAACCACCCACAAGATGGGTTTTATGATCCCCACTTACCAAAGGGGAAACTGAGGCTTAGAGAGGTCAGGTGACTTGCCTATGACTGCACAGCTAGACTAGAATCCAGGTCTGACTCTCGAGATTGGGTCCTAACCAGGCCCTGACATCCCATGGGCACCCTCCACCCCCCATCCCCAACCAGCAGTAGAGCCAGCCACGAGCCTCAGGGCATAGTCATCGGTCTCCCAGGCCTGCCTCGATCCCAGGACAGCCAGCGAAGCACTGGAGACCCCTCCAGGACCTCGGGTCCTCCTCCCCTCTCAGCAGCCTCCCCTGAATGGGGCAGCAGGATGGCGATCTAGATCCACTCCCACCCTTCCCCGCCTAGCTCTGTGGCCCCGAGGCTGCCTTCTAGGACCAGCAGTGAACTGAACTTAGGGTCCTCCGGCTGCTGTTTGGATTTGGACAAAAGGAAGCAGGAAACAGAGGAAGGAGTAGAGTGAGGTGGAGGAATTTATTTCCTGGGCAGCCTCTCTGCTTGGCCACAGCCGGATTCTCCTACTGAGCCACAGCTCCTGTCGGGTCACAGCACTGCCTCTCCCTGGCCAGCCAGCTTGGGCGGCTTGGGCGTGGTAAGAGCTCCCCACCGTGCCCGGCCTTGTGGGGACTGCCACCTCTCGATGAGTTCCCTTAAAGCTGACCGCTTTTGAAAACACCATCCCTTCGCTGTCTAACTCTTACCCCTACTTGAATGTGTCATCTGATGCCTACAAATACGGGGACGGTAACCTGGTCTTTAACTTTCCCTGATAGCCCCCCTCCTTCCTCCTTCTCTGATGCTCCATTTTCTGAACCCTAGGAAGACAGATTCAGGTGGGGAGGCCGATAGCTTACAAAGTTGTCTTTATTGGTTTCTTACTGCCTCGCAGAGTGTCGGAGTTGACCCCTCCCAGAAATAGGGCATTTGAGGAGATAAATACTTAGTTTGCCCCCCACTTCTCAGTAGGGGGAAGTTTAATAAAAATAGTAATATAATAACAATAATAATAACTGTGATCAATAATAAAATGTCCCCTATGATCCCCTAATACATAGTTGGTTGAAGCTTTGAGAAAAGGACCCTACCCCCCCATTTCTGGGAAGGGCCAGAGTATGCCTGGAGACCTCCAGTGGCCCTGTTGGGTACCCATCTCCCACCAAGTAGCCCTTATAAATACCCTCCCCATCCCCTCCCTGTCTAGGAATTATCTTCTCCTCTGGACGGATTGGATGACAATGTCAGTTGGCTCATGGAGCCCCTCCCTGTTCCCAAACGCATCAAGCTCCTCCCCAGAGGGAAAGGACCCACCGGTACATATTTCTCCAGCTCCCTCTCCCCTCCACCCCTCTCCTCTTCATTGTCCCTCCTTTATCCCTCTCTGTCTCCTCTGGAAGGCTTTCTCCGCCTTCCAATCACTATCACCTCCTCCTCCACTTCCTTTCCTCTGACTTGCCTCTCTCACCTCCTTCACCTACATCCTTTCCTCTGCTTCTTTACCTTCCTTCCCTCTGGATCGGAGCCTGACCTTCCCAACCTAACCCTGAGCAGAAACTGGGATATGCCCCAATTGGCCTCGCTGGGGGCTAGACGGTCTGCAGCCAAGATCGCAGACTGCCCCGAGGGACCTGGCGCTTCTTCATCCCTCATCCCAAGTCTCGCTTACAAGCCTCCTGGGGCTTGGCCCTGGAAATGACAGCTTTGGCACAATCGCCCCTGGACACCAGGACAGTGGGGCCCCTAGGGGCAGGAGGGGACCATTCTATTCCCAGCGGCTAGCACACGTTGCGCTAGAGCAGAGGGGAAAGGTGGGACAAGGGCTGGGAGTCGGGTTCCCCTGGGAACCTGGGCCAGCCTCCCAGTGCTGCCCGGCCCAGCCCAGCTTCTCCCTGAGTCCAAATTTCCGCACGTCCCGGACCAGCCGGCATATGGCATTCCTCAAGATCTTCGCTCCCTCATGTCTCTCAGTCCTGGGGTTTGGGTGGGCCCTGCCAGAGGGTGTCAAGGGGAGCTCTCCGATTCAGGGGCTAGGGGGAGGCTCCGGGGCCTTTCTGAGACCTGGAGGGGAAAGAGAAGGAAGTCAGAGTGGAAAGAGGACTCTTTCCCCGCTAGGCCTCCAGAGGCCTGCCCGGGACCCATCGCCTGCTGCGGCAGGGCCCTCAGAGGAGGCCAGATGTGAGGTGGGGGTGGGGGTGCGTGAGGAGAACCTGGGAAACTCCTACTTAACGCCACAGCCCAAATCGACGTCCCTTCGTTCATTCACCCCATTCTTCATTCAATCAACAAACATGCTTTTCTTTGGGCAGAAGACAAACTTGACCCCCATCCATCAAAGGGCCCACAGTACGGGGGGACTGCATCGGAGGAGGACTGGCACCCAGACACCAACCACGGCACGGAAGAACTGACAAAGAATGGGTGCAGAGAGGAGGGCACCGGAGGTGGCGGCAACTGCAGGGGAGCAGCGATCGCCTGACCAGCCCGTCAGGTGGTCTCTGGAGAAGGGGATGTTGGTGCAGAGCCTTGAGGTGGCCTGGGCGTTAATCAGGTGGAGGACAGGAAAGGACATTCAAAGCGGTGGGGACAGCTGACGAGACGGAAGAACGCAGCAAGTGTCTGGGCTCCGAGTGGCCTCGTGTGGCTGGAGTGGGGGTGGTGCTTGGCGACAAGCCTGGATGAGTGGGAGCCTTCCCATCTCCTCTTGGGCCTTCTCCAGGCCCCGCCCACGGCGGATTGCTCCCTCCCGCAGGCTGGGCCTCTGTTAAGAATCCCGCACGCACTGCCCCCATGCGCCAGGCACCATGCTGAGGTATCATCAACTCATGCGGGTCTCACAATAATAACCTCGTTTTACACACACGACGAGTTCAGGGAGGCTGGGCACCTAGCTGGGGGCCACACTGCTGGGACAGTCAGAGCCAAGATACCCTCTTCCAGGCCTCTGCTGGGGCCAGCTGTGGGGTGAGACAGCTAAGAGTCTGAATCTCTCAGGACCCAGGGAAGGGATGGGCTCAGCTTATTCTTTGGCCTCAGGTCCCGAGAAGGGCCTAATACAGGACAGCTTTGAGTGGGGAAGAGAAAAGCCCCCCCGGCTCACCTGTATCAGGGAGGCTGTGGGGCTCAGAGATCCCTGGGGGCAGGACACGGACTCGCTGGACAGAGAGGTCCAAGGCTTCCTCTTCACTGTGCCAGGAGCAGGATGAGAGGACAAAAATTCAAGGTCAGATTTCAGGGGTCCAAAGTGGGTGGAAACTTGGGGGAGGCACATGGAAGTACTGTGGGCAGTGGGGCCATCCTTACTGGGGTCCGCGTTCCCGTCGCTGCCCGTGGAGGCTGGGCGCCGCGAGGCCTCTGAGAAGCTGTGGGGCCGCTGTGGGCCAGAGCCGCGGGCACCTCGGCCTTTCACTTCAGAAGCCTGCTGGGGGACAGTGTGAAGGGCTCGAGCAGGCGCAACACAGCAGGTTACAACTAACCACGGCCAGCCGCCAGCCCTGGACGCGCTGAGGGCCAGGGTCCCAGGTAAGCAGAGATCTCCGATTAGCTCAAACGCACTGGAGAGGCCAGTGATTGGCTCAGCCTCACCCAGGAGGCTTGTGATTAGCTCCAGAGGACTCACCGGGGGCTGGTCCCTGGCATTGGGCCTCTTGTCCTTAGGGCCCACGTGCACCAGGTGGTTGAAGTTTGTGGGCGGTGAGATGAGCTTGGAGCGCACAATGGGGTCCTTCAGCATCTCCCTGCAGGCAGAGAGGGTGTAGCAAGGGAGGTGGCGAAAGTGACGCATCCCCACGTTCTCTGCGGAAGGAAGCTGACTCCCTGTCCCCCGCCTCCGTGCGCCTGTGCTGTGCCCCGCCCCCAAGAACGCGAGGCCCGCCCAGCCGATGCACGGCGCACGCACCTGCGCTGCTGCTGCCGCTGCTCCTCCGACACGCGGAAAAAGAAGTGGCGCTTGCTCTTGGTGCGGAAGAGCTGGCGCCGGCTGTTGTCGGTGAGGTCGGGGATGTTGAACTCGTCCTTCTCTGTGGGAGAAGCAGAGAGCTGGGCCGTGCGCACAAGTCCCCCATACGTGTGCACCGGTGAGCGCACACACGCACATACACGTGCACACACACTGCCTCACCTGCCAGCGGGTTCCTGAGGTAGGTCAGGCGGATCTTCTCGGTGCCATAGAGGAATAGGGAGCCCTCTGGATTCAGGGGTCGCACCTGAGGCAGCGGGCACAGAGGTCATGCCATGCTACCCCACCCCAACCCAGTCCAGCCCCAGGGTCTGGACAGCCCCTCACCTTCTTGAGTGGTACCGTCTGGACCCATTCTGCTTTCCTCACATCAAACACATCGATGGAGTTCTCACTGAACACTGTCAGGTAGGGAGCTGTATACCCTGCAGGATGGGGAACGGCCTGTGTGTGCCGTGCAGCCCTGGGCAAGTCAAGCCCTTCCCTGGGCTTGTTCCCTCCTCAGTACCTCGGGGAACACCCTGCGCCCTGCCACACCGCAAACTTCCCCGCCCACCAAAGGCCCTTCTTCTGAAGACTCTCCTGGCCGCCCCACCCGGCCTCTGAAGCAAATCTGAGCTCAAACTGTGGAGCGCCACTCTGCGCCATGTCAGGCATAGTTCTAGCCACTTCGCATAGTTTTTCCTCCTTTAATTCTCCCAACAACTGTGGGCAGGTAGTATTATCACCCTACCTTGCAGATGAGGGACCAGAAACCCCAGAGCTAAGTAATGGGCAAGGCCACCTAATGGTGAGTGAGAGCTGGGAACTGGCCCCGGGCTGTCTGGGCCCAACTCCTACATGCTGAATGTCTGCGCCACACCCAACCCACAGGTCCCACCCCAGAAGGGCCACTGCTCATGACGGGGGCTCTGTCCCTTTCTTTAAGCCTGAACTCCATTACGCCAGTTACCTATGAATGTGCCACACTCCCTCCTTCATTCACTCATTCATTCAGTCGTTCATTCATTTCTCCAAACGGTCAGAGCCCCTGGGGTGTGCTGCCCCGGACGGGCGCTGAATGTGATGAAGAAATCAGCCCCAGCCCATACGCAGGCGTGGTGTGCCACACCAGTCATTGCAAGCAGGTGCTAAGAAGCAAGGCAGAGAGGTGGGGGAGCAAAAAGGAGCAAAGGACCAACCATGGGGGAGGAAAGGCAGGGAGCCTGAAAGCATAATGACAATGACAGCAATCATGCCGGTCATTTATGGAGGGCCTACCAGCTCCAGGCCCTGCGCAGACATTGGCTGGACCTGGTTAAGAGTTTGCCAGGTACAAAAAAGGAGAGCAGTTCAGGCAAGGGAAGGATGTGAGTGAAGGCAGAGGAAGAGCCCCTGCTGGCCACCCAGGGGAGCAGGGCGTGGTCAGGCAGGGTGGTACACACTGGCTTCCAGCGCCAAGCTCAGGAGTTGGGGCGGGACCCTGTCTTCTTCTGACGTGAGATCCACCGCAGGTTCCTGGCTCCACCCAGCCTGCTCTCCATCCGCCTTACCCCAGCCGGTGGGCACTGCGGGCCATAGCAGCTCGTGGATGCGAGACTTGCGGCCAGTGCTGTCCACGTAGACTCCGGCAGCGGTGAAGAGCAGCAGGAACTCGCTGAGGCTGAGCTCCACGGCACCCAGTGCCTCTCCCAGGCCCCCTCGGGATGGTGGCAGCTCTTCAGGCACCAGACCGGCTCCCAGCGCTAAGGGCACGGCCTCGTTGAGCAGCGGGTAGAGCACGAAGGCGCCGGCTGCACCCACGCATAGCCGATCGCCTAGCAGCTCCAGGCTCTGCACGGCCGCTGGTGCCTGCAGCTCACGGATGCGGTGCTGCCAGGGCCCCGGGCCTGGGCCCAGCTGGTAGCAGAGCACTTGGCGTTTGACAGCAATACAGAGCACAGGGGTGCGGGCCTGCAGGATGCGTCCGGCTGTCAGTGCCTGGCAGCCCCGAGACTCGGTGATCTTGGCGCCTGCCACCTCCGCGTTCTCCAGCTCGGCCAGCGCGAAGAGGCGCACGCTGGGGCCACGCCCACACAGCGCGGCCAGGAGGCCCGCAGTGGGGCTCACGGCCAGCCGCTGCACCCGCCGGCACTCGCCCACCTGGAAGATGTCTGCGGGGTGGGTGAGGGAGAGTGTCACCATCGGATGGGTAAGGAGCAGCCCAGGGCCCATCCTCCTCTGTCCCCCAGGGCTGAGCCCCACCCATGCCAGGCCTGGTCCTGACAGGCAAGTACCATTGCTGTGTAGGTGGATCACAAACAGCCCCTCCTCGGTGCCCAGAGCAAGCCGGTCTTGGTCTGGGAGAAGGAAGGAGAGGGTCAGGGGTCAGAGAGCCCGACCGGAGGCGGAGACTGGGCAGTGTGCCTGCCCTCGCTGAGCCTCAGTTTCTGCTGAGGACATGAAGATGGCGATCCCACTGTCCCTGTGTCACTGAACCCCTCTGTCCCAGAGTCCAGGCTGGAGCTAATGGGTAAGGGCTATGGGGCAGGTGAGAAGATTCCCCTCACCCCAAGCTGTGGGATTTTGGATAAGTCATATCACATCTCAGAGCCTCAATTTCCCCTAATGTAAAGTGGGGACAGTAATGGTACCTGTCTCATAGAGCTGCTGTGAGGCTGTGGAGATGAAGCGATATAAAATGAGTGTTAAGCTCATGGCAACCCCTGCTTGATAAATGTCCCTGTGTCCCCGATTCCCGACTGACACAGGGGACCTGCAGGACCCACACAGTCTTCCCCATGGCTCTCGCCCTGAGTGACTACGAGGAGAGCGCCCAGCTCGCCAGGGCAGGGGCTGGCTCAGGGCCCCGGCCGCCGGGCGGACCCAGCAAGCACTGCTTCCTCGCCTCCCGCCCAGCTGTCTGCCACGGAGGCCCTGGCTCCTGGCTGAACACGGCAGCCCCACAGGAGACGATGTGAGGCTCCGGTGTACCCAGACTCCCCGTGGTCACCCAGCTGCTGGTAAGAGAGCAGGGAGCAAAACCCTTATTTCTCTCTTACTAAAGCCTTTGCTCTGTTCGCTTGGTTGAGATTCTTTTGGGAAAAGCAGAAATGAGGCATGGAGGAGTGGAGCAGTGGAAGCCGGCCCCCCACCCTCTAGCCGGGGCTCCTCACACAGCCAGGCTCAGGGGACAGTCAAGGATGACACGTGGGCAAGGCAGAGAGCCCACAGCTCATGGCTGCAGAGACGGGGCAGCGACAGCAGCCCTCATGACTGTGGCTGGGCCTGCACATCCCTACGGGCCCGGACTCCTCCCCCGAGGCTGCCCTGGGCGGGCGACGCCTCCTCAGCACGAGGCTTACCAATGATGGCGGCGCAGAGCGTGTGGGGCAGCAGCGGCAGCCCGTTGTCGTAGGCCTCCTTGAGCGTGTACACGGGCCGGGGCCTTGGCCGCGCATCTAGCAGCAGCCGCTGCAGCTCGCCCAGCACCTGCAGCCAGCGCTCCCGCTCGCCCTCGCTCTCTGCCAGCAGCAGCACCTTGCACGTGACAGGCGGCACTGTCAGCTGGGAGGCCGTCACCTGTGAGCAGAGACCCAGGCTGGAAGGACTCAGGCTGGAGGACCACAGGCTGATCGCCAGCCGTCCTTTCTCCCTTCTCTCGTTCCAGCAGTTGAGGCTCATTAGCCCTGACGTGCGCTTGCAAGGCACAAAGCTAGGTGCTGCCTTTCGACAGGCGATGAGCCGGACAGGGTGGTCAGACAAGCACATGGACAGAGCCCCGACCCATGTCACCGTAGGAAAGAATGGAGTCTTGTGGGAACATAGGGCAGGGCCCCCGACCCCAGCTAAGCGGGGAAGGACGCCCTCCCGCGGGAAGAGGCATCTCTTTTGGAGCCTGGGGAACAAGTGGAATGACCGGGAACGGTCGAGGTGGGAGAAAGGCTGGGGGCCGGCGGGGGGCCGACCGGAAGGAACAGATGTGAAGGGGTCCACGGCCACAGGGCACTTTTGGAACTGGTCAGAGCAGAGGCTCGAGGGAGAGGCCAGGGAGGCCTGCGGGGTCAGAATTTTGGGGCCTCAAGGCCGCAATCAGGAGCACGTGGAGGGAGCATGATCAGGGAGCCACAGAAGAGTCCTGAACGAGGCAGGACGTAGCCAGCTTCACGCATGGAAAATTCAGTGCGCTGCAGCGGCGGTCCCCAACCTTTCTGGCACCAGGGACTGCTGCTCCCATGAGAGCTAACGCCTGACGACCTGAGGCGGGGGTGCCGGCACCGGGGAGCGGCTGCAAATACAGAAGATGCAGCTTCGCTCGCTCGCCTGCCGCTCACCTCCTGCTGTGTGGCCTGGTTCCGAACCGGCCACGAACCAGTAGTGGTCCACGCCTGGGGGTTGGGCAACCCTGCACTGCTGGATGGAGCGTGGGTACATGGACCAGAACGGAAGCTGGGTGGCTATCCATTGGAGGGGAGGGGAGAGGGATGAAGGGGGCAGCCGTGGAGAGGGAGAAATGTGGCTGGAAGGGGGTCAGCGTGGAGGCGGATGATGGCCCGGGCCATCCCACCCTAGGTGCTTACCCTGAAGATGCGTGGTAGGTCCTTGGACTGGGCGTGGATAACATCGGAGGCCAGGACAGGGGTGGCTGAGAACTGGGGATCCCTGGGGGGTTCATGGAACAGGTCAGAGGTCGCACTGCCACTGGCGGCTCCCCACCCACCCACCTGTCCCTTGTCTCATGCCACTCATTGCCCAGCACCCACCTCAGATCCAGTGCCTGCAGGAGGGCCCCACAGGCCGGGCTGGGCCGAGGGTCTGGAGCATCAAACAGCAGCAGGCGAGAGTCACTGAGGGCGGCAAACACCCGCTGCCAGCCCCGCCGGACGCCCGAGGGCCGCGGCACCTGGGGAAGGCAGGCATGGGAGGGCCCGCCAGGCCAAAGCCACCCACACCCATCTCTCCCTCTCTGGCCCCAGCTCACCGACAGGAAGCCCTCGTAGGCAGTGCCTGTGCCTGTTTCGGGGTGCACTCCCAGGGCTGTGCAGAGGAGGTCAGGGGGCGCAGGGCAGGGTGGGGCCTGTGAGGCACAAGTTGAGTGACAGTAGTAGCCACAGGCTGTGGGGAAAGCAGGAGACGGTGTGAAGAGGTGTGGGGACAGCCCGGAGCCAGGACTCTGGGCATTCCCAGCCCTAGCTTCCCTGAGGCCGTGGTGGCCTCTGAGCCGGCATCAGCTGGGGTCGCTTTTGTTCCAGACACTTAGGGGCTGGGGCGGGTGCCCGGGAGGCAGGTGAATGGGTGTGTGTGTGTGTGGGGGGGTGGTCTCACCGTCACAGCCCAGGCCCTGGCGGCTCAGGCCCAGCATCAGCGAGGTGCAGCGCGGGCACTTGGTGGGGGTTGGGAAGCTCCGGGGGCGCAACACGTGTGAGCCGGGCTGGGGATCGGGGGGACATGGCCATTACTCACGTCTGACCGCAGCCTCCCAGGGCCCCAGGCCCCACCCCCGAGGCCACCTGGAAGTGACAGGTGGAACCAGGGAATGAGCGTTGCCACCACTGCCACCCCCAGTGTGGTCTGCCAGCCACAATGCACGTGGAGGAGCCAAGAGGGCCCTTGGAAACCAAGCAGGATGGCATGGCGCCCCCGCCCCGCGCCGCCCTGCTAGGCACTGACCTTTGCAGGAGGACCTTCTGCAGGGGCTGTGGGAGCAGCAGGTGCTCTGGGGAACACAGCCTGCAGGGGAGGGCGAGCGAACAGGTAAGAAGCACGTGGGCAGAGGGTGCCCCCAGCGGCAGGTCTCCCACGGGTCCTTACCCCCAGGCGCAGGCTGCGGCGGCCCTCTGGCCTCAGCTGTGGCTCCACCCCAGGCCTCGGGGCCTCTCCTGAGATGCCGGGGTCCTTGGAGGAATCCTTCTGGGGACCAGGCTGGGGAGTAAAGACAAGGCCCCTGTGCTTCTCCCCAGAATTCCCCCCCCCAAACAGCCCCTGTACCCAGTTCTTACCTCTAAGCTCCGGAGGGACAGGAAGGGAATCAGAGAGTTTGAGGGCTTGTCTGCAAACAGAGCGCATGGGTCACTGGGGTTGGCGTCCCTGGCCTGGTCCTAACACTTATTCCTGAGGCACCGAGGAGCTTTAGTTTCCATCTCAGTAAAACAGAGCAATGACTGCAGTGTTTGGTGGGTGGGGGGGACGTGGCATGCAGCAGGTGCTCAGCAGCGCCGGCTAACAGATGGCGAAGTAAGTGGCAGTCTGGAACGAACTCCTGTCTCCACCGCCCTGCGAGGCTGCGTGCTACCCTCTTGGTAACTGAGGCTGGACTGGGGGTCCGCTCCCGGACAGGCATGCAGACAGCCACTCACCTCCTGGCCCACGGGCCCGCAGCTCCTCCCGAAGTGCAGCCAGCTCCTGCCGCAGGCCCTGATTCTGCTTCTCGGCCTCCTGCAGACGGCTGGGAGAGAACCAGGTGAGGGCCTGCTGCAGGCCTCTGCACAGGTCCCGGATCCCCACTGCAGCACCTGCTCCTGGTCTCACCTCTCAGCCTGCAGCTGGGCCTCCTGCACCTGCGTCAACTGCTCCTGCAGTCCCTGCTTGGCCCGGATCTCGGCCTCCAGTGCCGACTGAAGCTCCAGCCTGGCTGAGGCCTCCATCTTCTGCAGACGCCTTGCCTTCCACTGGTGGTCCTGGTGGCCAGTGGGCACCTAGGTAAGACGGCCCCTCCCACCGGAGCGCTCCCCTACCCACGCCACCTGCCCAGGCTCAAAGCCCCAGCTCTGCCACTGTCCCACTGTGAGCTTTGGTAAGTCACTCATCTTCTGTGAGCTGTGTCCTCCCTCACCTGCGGAGTGAGGCTACTGGCACCGCCCCCACCCCCGCCCCCACCGTGGGGATCTGGGCTCACCAGTGGCCGGGCAGGGAGCATTTGGGTGCCCGCGTTCCTCAAGGACTCTAGCTCTTCGGCCATCTTGGTGGCCAGGGCCTGCAGGTAGCCTCTGGAGACCTTCTCATCATTTACCCTGATTGGGAAGGGGCCTCAGAGTCATGGGCTGGGCCCTCGGTGCTACGTGGGCCCCTTCCGGCCCCCGGCCCATCAGCGCCCACCAGCTGAGGATGTCGGTTATCTGGGCCTCCCAGTTGCCTTCCGTCTCGTGCCGCTCGCCTTCCAGCTGCTGCCTGCTCTGCTGCTCCCGCTCCAGCTCTTCCAGCAGCTGGGGGCCGGGTGGGAGGCGGGGTCAGTCCCCAGGCGCTCCAGCACCCGGAACCCTTCCTGTGTCCACCCTTGCTCGTCCGCTACAGCTTGCCTGCCTGCTGCGAGCGCTGCAGAGTCAGGGAGACAGCCAGCCCCAGGGCCTGGCCGTCCCGCCCGGCCGCCCTGCCGTCCCCCCTGCTCTGTCCCGCTGCCTGGCCATCTGTCCTGCCCTCCTGTCCGCCCTGCTCACCCGCTCTTGCTCTCGGCTCAGCCGCCGGTTCTCCTCCTGGAGCCGGCACAGGGCCTCCTCCTTCCCACTGAGCCTAGGGAGAAGAGGGTGGCTCAGTGACTCCTGGCTTGGGCCCTCACCCTGTCCCCCACCCGAGCTGCCCAGCTCACCCGTGGCCACGGGCCTGCTCCAGCTGTACACGCAGGGCAGCCACCTCCTTCCTCAGCTGGGCTTCCTGAGGCCCACCCTCAGGCAATCCTGTACCATTGGTCTCAGAGGCAGAGTGGACGGTCTTGGGGACATGGAGAGGGGTCATGCAGGAGTCCGAAAAGCCATGGCCCGCCCTACCCCTGGGACACAAGCCTGGACCTGAGGGCCCTGGGTGGGGTCAGGCCGAAGGATGTGCCACTTGGCAGGGGGTAGACCTCACTACCTTGGCCCAGGGAGACTCTTTCTTGAGGTTTTGCTCCTGCTGTCTCTGAAGCTGTGTCACCTCCTGGCTCAGGGTGGCCACCTGGCTCTCCAGCTGTGATGGCGTACAGAGGCAGCCAGTGTTGACTTCATTCACCCCAACCCTCTCCCTGGCCTTCCTGCAGACTCCTGGGCTGTCGGCCACAGGAGGAATGGAGGCAGTGAGCCCCTCAGCCCGCCCCGCCCTAACCATCATCCTGCTGCTCAGGCCTCTGCCAACTGCAGTGGGGGGCACAAAGGCATGTGGTGTTCCCAGAACTCTTAATTGAGCTCCCTGGAATCCCTCTAGCCATGCCAGGGTTCATGTGCCGGGCCCTATTGCTGTCCCCACCTACCCCCATCACTCACCTCCCTCTGGGCAGCCTGGGCTTCTTCCAGCTGGGAGCTCAGGGCCTGGGTCTGGCTGGCTGTGGCCACCTCCCTCTCCTGGGCCTCCTGCAGCCTTTGGAGCAGCTCCTCCTGCCGCCCCTGGACTCTGTGTAGCTCCTTCTCCTGAGCCTGCAGCCCTGCCTGAGCCTCAGCCAGCTCCTGGGGGTCGGGGTGGGAGTAGGGAGGACAAGGCCAAAAGTCAGGGCAAGGACCTCTTTCGCATTGAGCCCTGGGCCACCCACCACCTCACCAGGCCCTCACCTGGAGGAGTCGGTCTCTCTCCTGTTGTAGATCACTGTCCTGGCCTGGGCTACCAGCAGGAGGGCCATCCGTCTGGGACAATGGGGCCTTGCTGTCCATCAGCGCCTCTGCCAGGAATTGTCACTGAGACCCACACATACTGACTGCCCCAGCCTCCTCAGCCAGGCACTGCACGAGCAGTGTCTCACAAAACCCTCATCGCAGCCTGAGAGGTGGGTCTCCCGGGTCCGTTTTCTACGTGCAGGCTCAGAGTTTAAGACAATTCCCTAAGCTCGCACAGCATGTGTACAGCAGGAGCAGGACTGGAACCCAGGCTGGACTCAGGTGTGCTGGGAAGGCAGGCCGGCCTCCAAGGTGAGGGCAGCGGGAAGATGTGGGGCAGGGTGGGTGGGGATACCTGACAGCCTGTCCTGTAGAGTCTGCACTTCCTTCTGCAGCTGCTCCAGCTCCCGACGGTCTGAGGAGATCTGCAGGGCCTCTGCAGTGGGGGGACCCACACGTGAGCAGTTAGTCCTGAGGCAGCAGCCCCTGGGTCGGACGCGCCCTGGCCCAGCTGGCTCTCCTTACCTTGAAGCTTTCGGTTCAAGTCCATCTTCTCCTGCTCTAGACAACGGAGCTTCCGCTCCAGGGCGGCCAGCTGCTCAGAGCTGCTTTCAGGGCCCGGACTGGGGAAAGCAGGTCAACGCAGGTTGGCAGAGACCCCACCCCCAAAGCCACCTCCATTGTCCTGCATCTAAGCATTCAGTCACCCAAGAAACGCCCACTGTGTGCCGGCTCTGTCCCCAGCCCTGGGCTCCGTGTTGAGAAGGGAAACAAATCAGACCAGACAGGGCCCCTGGAAGGCCCCAGGCTGGTACCAAGGGCAGCTACCCAGGGTTCTCCAGGCCCAGGTTTGAGCACCAGCCCTGGCCCTTACAAGCTGTGTGACCATGAACAGTCACCTGACATATCTGAGCCTCAGTTTCATCACAGGAAAATGGAGGTGACAACAGGCCCTGCTGGCCCCCCACCCAGTGGGCAGTCCTGAGTGCTGGTCAGATGTGTTTGCCTGTACTTCAGAGCGCCTCCCCTCAGGACCTCGCTGCATTTCAGGCCAGCCCCACAGGTGGAACTGGATCATGCCGCGCACTTTACAGAGGCACAAGGTGAAGCTCAGGGAGCAGCAGGAGCCCTTTCAGGCTAGTCTCTGGCTCCGAGTCCAGTGCACTCCCAGCCTGCCACAGAGGCTCCTATGAGGGCCAAAGTCTGGGGTGGGACCCAAAGGGGGCATGGGTGTGGCATTACTAGGACACTGAGGACGTGGGGAGCTGTCCTTAGAGCTCAGAGCATACTTCCTGAGCACCTGCCACATGTGGGGATCAGATGGGATCCCAGGGTCCTTCCTGCAGGTTACATCTCCAGCACCCTCCAGGCCAGGCAGCCCCTAGCTTCCTACCAGGTGTGTGAGGACTAGACTTACCTGCCAGAGGTGTAGGTGAAGCCCACAAATGGCAGGTGGTGGCCTGAGAAAGTCCCGTGGCAGGGTGGTGGCAGGGTTCCCTGCAGGAGGGAAGGAGAGTCAGAGTCAACAGGCGTGGGACCCAGGAGACGCTCTGGGACGGAGAGTGCCAGCCTCCTCCTGCTCAGTGGGAACCCAGGTGGGTAACGTGGCCCTCACCGACCTGGGCGTTTCCCATGAGTCCTTGAGGTTATGGCCTCCCAGGCACCGCTGGGAGTCCTCTTCCTCATACGACTCTGGTTAATAGGATGATACGAGGGCAAAGGACCCTTGCTTGGTACAACCCACCTCTGGACAGGTGAACCACAACTCCAACAAGACTCTAGGGTTTGAAGACCTCACCCCTAGTCCAGTAACTACTTTGGGGAACTTCTCGGGAGCAACTTCCCACAGCCAGGGGGTGCCAAGGAAGCTTTCCTACTGCAGTGGGACGCACCGGATGGTTGAGGGTGTCATCGTCCACGTCAAAGTTGGAGGTGTCCAGGGGCCCGCGAAGCTCAGGGATATAGGGGGCGGTACTGGTCGCCAGCCGCTCCCAGTCCACGCCCTCGAAGAAGGGGTGGTTCCGGAAGTCGTCCAGCCCCCCGCGACCCAGCCGCTCCTCCTGGCGGCACAGCAGCTGGCGGATCAGGTCCTGGGCGCTGGCTGGCACATCAGGCACATCTGGGGGGAACTGCAGGTGGTCCTGCAGGCCCGGGGGAGGGGTGCAGGTGGGTATCCGGGATCCCGCCGCCCCACCTTCAGGCATCATCAACCTCTCGGGCTCAGGAGTCCTGCTCCCCTCCCAGAACCCTGGATCCGGGCGGCCAGACCTCATGGTTCATGATCTTGCCGTAGGTTTCCACCAGGGATTCAGCGTAGAAGGGGGTCTCCCCGAAGAGCAGCTCATAGGCACAGACACCTAGCGACCACCAGTCACACTGCGGGCCATAGTGGCCCTTGCCCTCCTCCATGGCCTGTAGGATCTCGGGGGAGATGTAGTCGGGCGTCCCCACTGCCACCGACGAGTCCACCTGTGGGTGGTGGTATTGATGACGCCATGAGGACAGCCTCGGACCTCGCTGGGCCTGCTGCTAGCCCATCGCCAGAGCCTGGGTCCGGGCCTGGCACCCCCACTCCCGAGGGCTTGGCTGGCCTGGAGTTCCCACCTGGGGCCTGGGCTTACTCTTTACTTTCTCTGGGAGCTGATGCACTAGGCCCGGTGCCTTCCAGGTTTCCGGGAGCCATCCTGGCTCAGTGTCCCCTGCCCCCATCCTGGGGTGGGAGTCCTTACCATGCCGCTGTTGTTGAGACGTAGACAGGAGCCAAAGTCAGCCAGGCGGATGTGCCCGTTCATGTCTAGCAGGACATTATCTGGCTTGACATCCCTGGGGGGGGGGGACAGGGAACGTGAGGGGTCTGGCTCGTGCACATGGATGTGGTTGGGGCACATGCCTAGGTGTGTGTGCATGAGCATGTGCACGCACAAGCAATACGTGTGCATGCGTGTGGGAGGGGGAAGTCTGGTGGCCAGGAAGGAAGAAGGTGGTTAGACTGGGGAGAGGGATCCATGAGGACAACCTTTGGAGGCAGCAGGGTGTGCTGTGGGGGATGCAAGAGTCAGCCTTCCCTAGTGCAAACCATGGCTCAGCCACCCACCAGCCGTCACCTTGAGCCAGGCAGGTGCTTACCTGTGCTAAGCCCTGACTTCCTCATCTGCAAAATGGGACTATATCAGCCCCCATCACATAAGGTTTTTGGTGTGAGGATTCAAAGGCATCATCATGCATATGAAGCACTCAGGACAGGCCTGGCACATGGTGAGTGCTCAGCAAATGTCGACTGTGCCCAGAGCTGTCAGCAGGGGCTAGTCGGGGCAGAGGGGGCTTTGCAGGCCGCACCTGTGGACGTAACCCAGCTGGTGCAGAGAGTGGATGGCCAGCACCATCTCGGCCAGGTAGAACTGGGCCAGCTCGGGCGGGAGGCGGTCTTCAAAGCGGCTCAGGAGAGTGAGGAGGTCCCCACCGGCGTAGTAGTCCATCACCAGGTACTGGACGGTGGTGGGTGGGGGTAAGAATTAGACGGAAAAGCGGGGCACCTGCCCCAGGGCCCCACCTCCCAGTGGTCCCTCAGGGTTTGGGGAGGCAGCAGGGTCGTGCCTCCCTGCAGCTCCCAGCCAGAGATCGAGCAGGAGGCTCCAGGCCCTCGAGCCAGTGGGGAGGGCAAGCCTATTGGTCCCAGGAGAGATCTCTCTCTCTCTCTCTCTCTCTCTCTCTCTCTCTCTCCCCCCTCACTCTCTCTCCTTGGACTCAAGGCCTCTGGCACCCAAGGGCTTTTTCTGTGTCCCCAGGCAACCCCCTCCAACCTGGCCCAGGATCCTCACCAGGTACTCCTCATCCTGGAAGGCGTAATGCAGAGCGGTGACCCAGCGGCTGTCCCCCTTCACCAGAACGTCCCGCTCCTCCCGGAAACAGGCTGTCTATAGCAGGTTTGGGGAGCAGAGGGTGGGGGTGGGATTGGAGCCCAGGAAAGCCCCCACACCGGCTCCGGGCCTGGAGTGCGACTCTGTAAGTCTAGAAGCTCGGATCGTGTGAGCTCAGACCTGTGTGACGCCGAGCCCATGCTTTATGGCTCTGGGCCTCAGTATGATCACAAGAAAGATGGGAAAAACTCTGCGTGCTTCTAAGAAAGGCTTATTGCGAGGAAGGGATGGGGGGAGCGGGCGGCTACTGAGCGCGGATCCTCTGCCTGTCCGGCAACCACGCCAGTCCCTTCTTCTGCATGCCCTACAGCCTCACAGGCAACAACCCCCCTTGCCCATGAGTAGGGTGCCGAAGTCCCACCGGGCCCCAAACTGACCTCGGCCCTCTTCAGCATCTCCCATTTGTGTAGCATTTTCATGGCAAAAATCTGCCCACTGTCCCTCTGCCTCACGACGGCAACCTGCGGCCACAGGGGAAACTGCGGTCAGCCCGCCTGGGTGTGAACATCCTCCTCCCACCTACCCCAGGGCCTCTGCTCACCTCCCCGAAGGCCCCTCGGCCGATCACCTTCAAGATCTCAAAGTCATCTCTCTGCAGCCGCAGTTCTTTCACTTTTGTGACGAAGGGGCTGGCTGAGGGGACACAGAGTGGGGCTCAGGGAACCTGCGAGGCGGGCCCCCGCTTCTTCTCACCTGGGAAAGCCAGGAGCTGCAACTCCCACGATGCCAAGGATGGCCTCCCCAGGGACGGTCTCTGGCCAAAGGCTTGACAGGCACTGCAGCCCATTCAGCCATGATCAGGAAGCATGCAAGGTGGATTCCTGATTCTGCTGACCACCTTGTCCCTGGACCTCCCTGGACTCCTGTCTCCAGACTCCAGGCAGCCTAGATCCCAGGTGCTGATGGAACTTGTAGTCCTCCCCAGCCTGAGGGCTGACCCTGGCTGGCCAGGTCACCCTGGGGCCTATGGGGATACCATTTCCACCCCCAGCTCACAGTTCTTGGCCACCTAGCAAGACCAGGCCAGGGCCTGTCTTGGGAAACTGGACAGGCAACATTCCTTGTCCCCAGAGAGGCTTCTCTGCCATTGAGGAGCTATGGGCCCTGGTCCTGGGACCCTGTAGGCACAGAGGTACCTGGCTGGAGGTGAGGCCTGGGGCCGCCCTAGAAGACAGGTAGGACGATGGTTCTGCAGGGCCCTGTGTGGAGCCTCCTCTTTGGCAGGCATAGGTAGGTCTGCCCAGGTTCTCACAAGACTCAAAAACAGGGCCAAAAAGCCTTTCCCTGGCGCCTGACGCTGGCACCAGAGCGTGTGAGCGCTTGGGACCTCCTCCAGGCCTGACCAGCCCTACAACTCCGAGCCCTGCCTTCCTCTCTGGACTTGGCCTTCACCGGGCCAAGAACCTCCTCCCTCCTCACAGTGCCTCATACTTTCATGAGGGGCATCTCTAGCCACTCCCAGGCCCTTTGCAGGCCTGAAGGAGAAAATCGGGGCCTGGAAACTTAGGGAGGCAAGAGTGACCCGTAGGGGTTGGGGGTGGCTGCAATCTGGCTCCCTGCCTCAGTTTCCCCCACCAGGAGGTAAACTCCCTGCCAGCTGGGCAGGTCTGTGGGTGGGACGGAGAGCTGTTCCACAGGTTTATCAGGCAGAACCCCCACAGCAGGGGTGGAAACCTTATTACAGAAATTAATTGTCTTTCCCAGGTCTGTGTGTGCGGCTGAGAGGAGCAGCCACAGGCTTCCAAAGGGGGACTGAGGCTAAGGCAGCTGCCCATCAGCCAGGCAGCAGCCAAACCTAGGGCCCCCGGCTGGAGGATCCAGAGCCCCAGGACAGGTGGGCCAGTCCCCTCACCCTGCCCCAGGGGACGGGGACTCTGGGCAGGAGTGGGGACAAGTTGGGGCAGGGAGTGAGTCAACGCCCTGCAAGTTACCTCGGGAGATGTCAACAGACAGGCCCCCACGCTGGGGTCCCAGGCAAAGGTGCCGGAGGAAGGCAGGGAGGCACACGTGTGTGCAAACACTCACACGTGGGTGTGGGTGTCACAGGGGGTGATGACAACACAGTCAGATACACACACAGGGTGCAGGAGTCCGGGGAGATGGGCTGGCAGCAGAGGCAGGGGCCTCTGACTGCCCTCACTGTGGAAAGAAGGGCTGGGGCTGGGGGCCAACTCACTGGCATGTCTCAGGTGCCCAACTGTGCCAGGCTGGGCCTTGCGCCTGCCCAGAGCTCAGGAGTGCCAGGAACGCTAGTCGCCCACTGGGCAAACACCTGCCTCACCCACCCTCCAGGCCAGGCCCCGTGCCTTTCCTCCATGGCCTGGCCGGGTGTGACCAGGGAGCCCTGGGGCTGGCGCCAGTGCCCACACTGAATTCAGGGTCACCCCGGGCCAGCCACTCCCAGTGACTCAGATGAGTCAACCAGGAAGGGGTGCAGACCCACCTCCAGCCAGGCCCCCCTCCCTGGCCCTGGGAACAGCCCTCAGGAAGCCCGGCCAGTAGCCTGCATAAAGGGGCTGAGTTTGGTTCCTATATCCAACCTGGGGGGGTCTTAGATGCAGGGAAATGGAAGTGTGTGTGTGTGGGGGGAAGTGTGCAATAATTACAGATACGTGAGTGGAAACAGATGAGCGTGTAACAGCGGTGTGTTTGGGGTGGTCTGCAGGGTGAAGTGTGGGGCTCCCCGGGAATCTCCATGAGTTGTATATTAGTGTCTCAGTGCATCGGTGTGGTATGTGGGAGACTGAGAAAGCATGTGTGTCAGTGTGTGACATGCATGGGAGTCTGCGTGTGTGAGAGTGTGTTCTCATGTGTCACGAGGTGTGTGATGTGTGAGCAAGGAATCCTGGACGTGACTTTGTGTGGAGCATGTATTGTGTACCTGTTTCTGGGATCTGTACCTGGGACCAAGTTTCCGTGAGTCTGTGTGAGATGTGTGTTGCGTACACGTGCCAGGGTCTGCGAGTGGGAAGGAGAGGAGCGTGTGTGTGAATCTGAGTGGGGGTAAGGTGTGCAGGTGACTGAGAGGCCCGCGGGGTCCGGTGGCACATCAGGGTCATTTCAAGGCGTTTGGGGGGTGTGGCTCCGGATGGAGGGTCTGTGGGCGTGAAGCACAGAGGGACAGGGTCCAGGGGGGTGTCCTTCAGTTAGTCCCCCTCCCTCGGTCCTGTCGGAGTCACTCACCCCAGCTCAGGAACTGCGCCACGTTGCGCTCTCGCCGCAGGGGGGCGCAGCTGAGCTCGTGGTGCAGCCCCAGCAGCAGATCCAGGAGGCCGTCGAGTCCCGGGCCGCCGCCGGCCTCGCCCCGCGCCAGCCGCTCCAGCGCACGCAGCCGCTGCTCCATGGCTGCGGCCGGAGCCTCGCGCCTGGGCTAGAGCCAGGCTGCCCGCATGCCCACCTGTCGGTCTGTTCGTCTGTCGGTCCGCCAGTCCTCCGCGCGTCCTCCCCCCACCCTCCCGCCCTCCCCGCTGTCACCTTTCTCCGCCGCCGCCTGCACGCCCTCACCTGGGCGCTACGCCACGCCCCCCACTCCCCGCCCTCGACGGACGGGCAGGTGCGTGCCGGCCAATGGGAGACGCGACTGTAGGTGAGGGTGGGAGGGCGGAGACGTGCAGGGGCGGGGCCAACCCTCAGCCAGGAAGTGGGGGGGCGGGCCCCGAACGACACTAACTCCTGAGCAGGGCGGGGCAAGGGGTGGGGTCCCAAGGGGACCGGAAAGACCACCTAGATCCCCGCGCAGCCCTAAATTCAGCCCTACCCGGGTCCTGGCCGGCCCCTAACCTAGATGGGGATGCCCGGGGTACTGCAGCTTCCCTCGCCCCCTGGGTCAGCGGCGCTTCTCCCTCAGTTCAGGAAGAGGGGCTGAGTACGCCCGCGGCCCCGGAGCCGGATGGGAGTTGTAGTCCTCTCCCTCCCCGCGAAGCCGACCGTTCTTGGCACCCTCCTCAAAAAACAAGTTAGTTTCTGATTTCATTTTATTTGTATGTTACAGCCGACCTGGGAGACAGGTAGGTGAGGCGGGGATGGTTACACCCATTTGGCCGCTGCATACACTGAGAACTGGGGAGGACAAAGGTGAATTAGGGGGCTGAGGGTGAGGAAGCCGTGCAGCTGGACCCTGCATTGGTGCTGGCTGTTAACTCCACCACAGGCTTTTAACGCCTAGGCGGGAGCAGGGCCTGCAGCCGGCCTGGAACATAAAGGCGGAGGAGAGGTCCGAGCCGGGCTGGAGAAGGTCGGGGGAGGGGAGGGGCTGGCCCTGTCCAGTGTTATTTATGATCTGCCCAGCTGTCTCCAGCTGGACTGGACCAGACGCCATGAGACTGTGGATCTGCCCAAAAAAAGAGCTCAAAGGGTGGGGTTTTTAGTAACTTTAGACAACAAATTCTTCCATTAAATAAGATTTCTTTGGGGTTTGCCCCCTCCCTCAGGCGGGGACCTCCTTGAGTCCCAACAGGGTCAGGTTGTCGGCCCTGAGGGAGGAGGCGCTCTATAAGTGTCCGTGAAGCTGAACTGAGCAGCCCTGACAGCCCTGGGGCTCGCCCAGGGGCCTTGCATGTGATCCCCTCTGAGACTTGCCTGGGGTCTGTGACATGGGGAAACCGAGATAGGCCGTCTCACCCACATAAGGTGGGGGAAGGGAGTCAGGCTCCAAACTCAAATCTGGGGATCCCGTCACTGCCTCTGTGTCTTCTGGGAGGGAGCTGGGATGTTGTGGTTGGGCTCTCGAAGTTCTCACCTGAAGAAGGTCCCTCCTTTTAGGGGCGGGGCAGGAGTAGAGCCCACAGGACTGTTCGAGCTCTCGGAGGCCACAGGGGGGCGCCAGAGACCAGAGGAGGACGGGGTGCTCAGCTCAGGCCCAAGTTCCCATCTCCCGGGAAAGTAGGAGGGAAAGGCTGCTGGGTGAGATGGGCCGTTTCTCCTGCCCCTTTTGGACACGCTGATCCCCCGCACACACCACGGCCCCAAGGGGTCAGCAGTCAGGGATCAACTGGTGAGATCTTTAGGTCCTGGCTCACTCCCTATGCGACATTGGGCAAGTCCCTTACTTAGCTTCTCTGAATTCTGAGTTCTCAGACAAGTCAATACCCCTGCACTTCAGGCTCCATCCTCACATAGTACAGCAGAGGGGGAACTGAGTCCCAGGTAGCAAAAACGGACCCACCGAGGTCTGCATGGGACAGAGCTGGGACTGGCAGTTGGCATTTCCTACCCATCTGGTACTTGTATTTGTTTTGTCATATCCCGTTTCAAGCCTCAGTTTCCTTATCTCTAAAAAGGGGTCGGCTCCCTGTCTACTCCTTTGCAGGGTCAGAAAGCCCCTCACAACTCAGTCTGTGCCTGAGCCCTGCTTCAGCCTCAACAAGCAGCCAGCCCTCCAGCCCTGTGGTCAGAAACAACAGCTCCTGCACTTGGCCCTGCTCCGTGCCCAGCAGATCTGTTCTCTGCTGCTGTGTGAGCCAGATGGCCAGAGATGCACAGGCCTCGCCCCAGGGAGCCTTGGTGTGGCAGACCCTGGCCCAGCCCAGTGGGTGTTCAGCAGGTGAGTGAGTCTAAGTAGACGTCCACCACCCACTCTCCCGTGGCCTTCTCATTCACAGCTGCACCTGTGGCTCCCCTGCCCCACGGTGGAGATTCAGCCCCAATGCCTGAGGTGAGCCTCTCGCAGTCCTGCCTCGGGAAGCCACTCAGCAGAGGAGCCTCAGAGCTGCTTAGAATGGCAGGCTGCCCTGGCCCTTGGCTACACCAGGGAGCCAGGGAGCAAGGAGAGGCTGGCCGTGGGGCCCTACAGCACTGCCTGCTGCGCACAATAGAGAACTGCCCCAGCTCAGGTGTGAGGGGCAAAAGGTGCGCGGAATGGCCACCAGTGGTCACTGGAGCTGTTTCCAGGAAGAGCGAGTGGTTGGAGGGCGGGGGAGTCGCATTGCTGCCCAGGCTCCAGGTCTTATTTAAATGCGTATCTATTGGGGTGGCTTTTGGGGAGGGGCTGGTGGAGATGATGGGGTCGAGGGTCCCCACTCCCTGAGCTAGGCCTGGGTAGCCATACTCCCCCACTCCCCCACCCGCATCAGCACACCGGCGAGGGGCGGGGGGGTATCCGTCGAAAAGTCCAAAGCCCCAAATGGGTGGACATATGGTGATTTCATCACCCTGGTTTTTCATCCAAAAACCTTCTCTGTGCTGTTCCAACACGCCGTAGGGCTCCCACACTCCACAGAGGCTGCCGCTCCATGTGGTTTTATAATTAGCAATCCCTCTGGGCTCACAGGAAGCCAGGCCCAAGCCCCCTCTGCCACCACCCCTCTGGCCCATGGATGCCACCAAGTCTGTGAGCTGCTGCAGGGAAGGGTGGGTCCTGCCTGCTTTGTTCTAGGAGCAGGGTGGGGTGCTGGACTCCTGGCACTGACCCTTACCCCCATCCTGGCTGGCCGCCCTGGGGTGCTCTGCAAAGGTGGCCACTCGAGTCTGGCACCCTAGGGGCCCGGTCCCTATGAGGCAGGGGTTCCTGCCTGCACTTGGCGAGGAAAGAAACACTCAGGAGGAGCGAGGACAGCAGTCCCAGTGAGTGACGGAGTTGGAGTTTGAACCCCCGCCTGTCTACCTGAGGCCCGTCCTCTGTCTGTGTGCTTTGAATGCTGAGAGGCAGACCTGGTGGCTGGGTGTCCTAACCCGTCACAGCCTGGTTGCCTTGGGTAGGTTCAGTGACCACCCCATTGGAATAAGAACAGGACAGGGGGTCGGATGTGTGGTAACATTTTTGTTTCCTAAGTAGCAAAAGAAATGTTTATTCCGATGAGATCTCACATGGAGCCTCGGTGATAAAACAGGGCTGCCCTGTGAGGGCCGCCTTGCTTCCTGGGTCCTGGGCTCTGAGAAGACGCTTAGGCAGATGGCCTCGAGGGCCTCTTACTGCACAAATTCTGGGTGCTGGGTTTAGAATCAGCCCTTCTGTGCCCAGCCTCTGAAGGGGGTGCCTTTTACCCAGGATCCTGGCCAGCTAGGGTGCTGGGGAAGAGGTAGGAACAGGTGCTCCCTGCCCCCAAGGGTGGCCACACCTTTGTGCACACACACACTGGCCCGCCCTGAATTCTCATTACAGCTGGGAGACCACGAACTATAAAACTCAAACCAGGGGCCTGAGCTCTGGGGCAGCACCGGCCGGAGGGGGCAGACACCTGCCCTCAGCCGCTCGCTTCTTCCGGTCTCAGGTCAACCCTTGCTTTCTGGGACAGACTTAGGGGGTTCACCCCACACTCCCCGCCATCTCATGCCGGTGGGCGGTGCAGAGAGTGCGGGATGTTCTAGAAAGCCCCCAGGGGGAAGGCTCATCAAAAGGGGTGGCGTGGGCCGGGCTGCGCTTCCCTCTCATTCCAGAACTTGGAGTTCTGTGTTTTCTCTACGCTCCAACAGCTTGAACGAGCATGTTCCACCACTCGGGTGACCCCTGGAAATGGAGGGGCTGCACCGAGCCTTCGGGGCCCTGTGCTGGAGGGACAGCACTTAATCTTCCATGTGGGTTTCTCAAATCTGAGTCTATACCACAAACTTCGGTGGGCGAGGTGTGAGCTGGAAACTTCGTTTTTCCTTTGAAAGGATCCTCTGGATTCGAGACCCAGCAGGGCTCACAGCCTGGCCGGGCAGACCGGATGCGAACCTCATCCTGTGTACCTGCTCTTCCTGTCTCGGGTTCTTGGCTGTGAAATGGGAAGAGCACCAACCTTCTCGGTCATGAGGGTCAAGGTGAACCCAGCACCAGGCACCAGAGTGGTGCCAGGAGGGGTGGCGATCAGGGACTGGCCTTCAGACCAGAGGCTGGCACGCACACCCCGGCCCTCGGAGCCCGCGGGCACCTGCCTGCCTGTTCATATACTGTCTTTTGCCATAAGTGCCTGGAGCACGCTCCACCCCGATTACACAAGTCTAAATCCTTCCATGGCACTGCAGTTCCCAATTCGTCACCCTTCCCTCTGTGTGCTGGTACACACAGTCCCCCACCCCCATCTGTGGCATGACTGGCCCCACCCTCAGTAATTGTATTTTTGTCAGTCCATCTGCTCATCCGAGTACCAGCTTCACTGTAACTCACCCTGGGGCCAGCACTCCTTTGTCTGCCTGACCCCTCCCAGTGCCAAGAGCCCCGTAGGCGCCCACATGTCTGTCCCCAGTGAGGGCAGGGCCCGGGCTGGAGATACTGTTAAGGTGTCGGGTGCCTACTCCCTGACCCCAGGGCAGGAGCCCCGTCCTGTCATCAGAGGTTCTCCCAACGTCTTCACCCCATCCCCTCTGCACACTACTGCTCAGCTCCCACCGAGCACGAGCCCCGCTTGCAGGCCTCACTCTGTTACGTGGAGGTGGTAGCTGCCACAGAGTGTGGCTGGGTAGGGTCCGCCACCTCACCCTGGCCGTCTTGCCAATCCGTTCCTGCAGGCGCTGTGGGGAACAGCCTCCTGGGAGAGACAACAAGGGACCGGAGCCAACTTTGGCACAATTAAACTTTTTAATGTAAGAAAAAAAGTCTCGTTTTAGTTGCTTTTTCTTCCCATAGGTTAAGCGTGGATAAGCCACTGCACCTGATACTGAATTCTTGTCGACGCGTCTCCATCCTCGCTTGATACCATATGGAACGTTGGGCCGAGGCTGGCTGGACGGGACCAGGCCAGTTCCTGGCCACCCAGATCCAGTCGAGAGAGGCCTGGAGACAGCACTGGGAGGTACGTGGGGGTTCAAGAGGTCAGCAGAGGAGTCCCTGCCACAGTGGCTCTGTGACGACTCCAGGCCTCGGCAGTAACCACTGGCCAGCAAGTACGCCCAGGCCCGAGGCTGCGCTTGGACAGCTTGGCTGAGGCAAAACTGAGGCGGCCTGAGCTGGCTGCTTGCTGGCTCGTGTTTATCGCTCTGCTTGGGGAGGGGGTTGTTCCAAGGACAGCCAAGTCACATGCTGCCCTTTGCTCAACAGGAGGAAAGCAGGAGAGGGCTTCCATGGGAAATGGGGGGATGACAGAGGGAGGCGGCTGGGTTGTCCCTGGTCTCCGTCTGGCTACTAGGCTGGGCCTGGAGCACCACGCCATACCAGGTTCATGAGGACCTCCTGCCCACTCAAAGGTGGGGCAGAGATGCACCAGAATGTTCCAGGAAAGTGAGGGGGTGCGGCAGGAAACACCACCTCTGGGGTCCCCGGCTGGGTGAGCTCTGCATGCACCCATGTCTAACGGCTCCTGGGTAGAGCTGCCCTTTGGGTGGAGTGTGGGAAGAGAGACAAAAATCACAGCTTCAGAAGAAGTGGTAGGGAAGTTACTGGAAAATTCGGTCAAGTATAAAAGGTGTCACTTTACAGAACCAAAACTAGCTTATATATTTTTCTGGAAGATGTTCTCTCGCACCCGCGCACCCCCCTAAACCACCCCGAAACAGGTAGCTGGGCCTTGCTTCTGTGACTGCCGAATGAGGGCCGGGGGACGTGAGAGCGGAGCAGGGCCTGTGTGCAGGGCCCAGGGCAGGGGAGGCACAAGAACCAGCTGGCTCTGGGAGCACGGGGAGGAAGCCCCTGGCCCGGTGGAGCGACTCGGCTTACAAACATACGTGGCCAGGCGTTCCCGTCCGCACGGCCCCAGGGCCTGGCAGCTGCCAGGAGGGGCGAGCCAGGAGTGGTCACGGTGGCAGGATGTGCTGCACAGAGCGGGGCAAGGACAGAGGACAGAGGCTGTGTGCGTGTGGGCGAGGGGCCACCAGACGGAGGAGGAGGCAAGAAAGAAGGCTGCCTCTAACGTTATATATTAAAAATATCCATAGTTCTTGTGCATAAAATTCCATCATTCACATATGAGCATTACCCCTGCCTCCCTTACTGGGCCCAGGAACAGCCTTAAAAGAAAGATGGTGGTTTTCCTTTTCAAGAACTGAGGAAACAGCCACTCAGTCTTTATGGACCTTGAGAACTGGTGACCCTTCCCCTCCCCCCAGTCTCTGCCTGGCTGGGCACTGAGATGGCTGGGCAGGTGGGGGCTGGTGGTCACTCGAGCCTCCGCTTCGAGGGCGGGATCAGGTGTGGGGGCAGGTCGGTGGGCAGCTCGTGGCCCTCCAGCTTGACTTTGATGAGGTGGTTGGCCAGGGCAAACTCCTCATCGTCCAGCAGCCCGTCCTTGTCCACATCGGCCAGCTTCCAGATCTTCCCCAGAACCGTGTTGGGCAGCTTGGACTTCACCATCTCCTTCTTGGCATTGGCACCCGTGATCTTGCCGTTGACAGGTGACAGCGTGTAGAAGATCTCGTCATAGGTGGGCTTGTCCTTGCCCACCACCCACTCGATGTCATCGATGCCTTCGCCGGCCCCCTCGCCGTAGCCATGCCCAAAGGGCCCGTTCATGGTGCCATCAAAGGCGCCACCCTTCACGGCCTGGGAGGGCATCAGGGACTCCTCCTGACGAACCATCACCATCAGCCGGGCGATGTCATTGGCCAGCATGTCATCCACCGTGTCCAGCAGCTTGGGTTTCAAGGCCTGGAACTTGCTGAAGTCCTGGGTCTGCAGCAGTTCCTGTGGTGGGTGGAGAGGAAGAAGGGTAGGTCTTCCTCCTAGGAGACCGGAGAGCATGGGGTTTCCCTCCCAGACTCCGGGAGGGGTAGGCAAAGCAAGGGTTCTCGTGAGAGCGCGTTCTGAGTCACTGCCCCAACCACTAAGCAGCTTGGGTGACTTGTTAACCGCTCTGGGCCTTGCTCCCCGGTCTGTAAATTGGGAGGTAAAAACGGTCCCTTCCTCAGAAGGCTGTGGCGAGGATTAATTGGGATGAGGCCAGAGGCCCTGGCACGGCCTCTCCCCACCGCCCAGGCTGAGTCACCACATTCCCCTCTCAGCGTCAGGACATGGGTCAACATCTCTGATTTGGGTGGAGTGCTGGTGATTAACCCAGCAGCTTCCATTTTGGGAGGCCCCACCCCACGGAAAACCACTCCTGACTGCCGCCAGCCAGCGGAGGGCGCCGGACGGCTGTACCTGCATCTTCCGGAGGCTTGGGAAGTCTCCGGCGGAGATCTGATGCTCCCGCTCGATCTTCGCGTAGATCTCTCCCAGGTTGTTCACCAGCTCTTTCTTTTTGCTCTCTTTACCGAAGACGTTGGGCATCTCCTTCTTGAGGGAGCTGATGATGTAGGCGTGGACCTGTGCAGACGGGGACAGAGCGGACGTCAGGGGCCACCTGGACACCTTGTCAGGAGCAAGGCCTGTGCCTGGGCTCACCCAGAAAGCTGCGATCATAACCCAGGAGGCCGAAAGCCACCCAAAGCCCACGTTCCTTGCTTCTCCACGCAGCCCCTTCCACGTGGCAGAGGAGCAGGGCTCCACCATCCTGCGTATGCAAACATGTGGACGCTGATGTTGAGGCCACAGAACTCCAACACGGCCTGAGTTATACTACATTTTATTATCATGACAGCCTCAGGGATGACTAAGGGCTAGAAAAATCCTACAAGGTTTTCCCCAGATGTTCCAAGCTGTATCTTAGCTTCAATACCTTGCTCAGAAGTTTTCCAATTCAGGGGCAGCACACCCTTCATTTCCCCACATCGGGCTGAAAATGCTGGCACCCTCCAAGGGCATCGGCCCTCCGGTCTTGCCCCTCTTCCCCCAGACTCGGGCCTATCCAGTCCCCTCCACTGGCCTGACTCCGTCTGCCCTGGGCCAGAAGCCCGGCTGAGAATGGCTCGAGGAGAGAAGGCCTGTCAGAGTCGCAGTCACTGCTCTGCCAGCACAGGCCAGCGCAAGCTGGCGCAGAGAGAGCTACTCACTCCAGGAAAAGGAAATGGTCTTGGACCAGCAGGCGGGGGACAAGATGGGAGAGCAAGGGGTTTCCCAGGCATGGTGACTCAATGAGCCCGCAGGCCAGACGATTACACACCATTTCTGTAAATGAACGGGCACGGACAGAGGTCCACCCGTTGTTCTGTCCTGGAAGGGGGCCGGGCCAGAGCACGGCAGCCCTGCTGGGAGGGGGGTGGGCAGGGAGAAGGGGGCGCTGCCCTTCCCTGCGGCCTGAGCAGAGGGCAGGACCCGTTTCTTCTCTATTCGCTGCCTGTCCCCCTTCGGCTCAGGATGTGCCCCAGTCCTCTGAGGCCAGGAGCCAGTTACTCAGGTTTTCTCATGGGATCTTTTCTTAGAACCAGCTTCACTCACCAGGAAGGTTCTAGAAGTGAGATACCTAGAAAAACGTGAAGCCCTGTTTGCTCCAGAGCAGGCTTCTGCAACTTCACTATGCCCACGATCGCCAGGGGATTATGTTCAAATGCAGACTCTGGTTTAGCGGGGCAGAGGTGGGGCCTGAGAACCTCCCTTCTAGCAAGCTCCAATCTGCTGGTCCAGGAGCATGCTGGGTAACCAGGGTGGAGACACAGCCCAGTGGTCAAAGATGAAGGGTCAGTTCTTATTACTAAGGCTAAGCACTGTAGGACTCCGGGCCTCAAGACAGTGTGGGGCGCCCTGGGCCACTGTGTTCTGTCCACAGCATTCTCAACGCCTCAAGGCTACACACAGGCAGCCAGCTCCCTGGAGGAATGGCTCTTGGGGCTCCTCCTGGGTGTCCCAGGACAGAGACTGCTGCCTGAAGAGAAGTGCCTGCCGTTCCTCAGTCCTGTGACACTCGGGAGCCCAGGGTGATTATTTCACTGGCCACAGGACTGCCTCTGCTGAAGCCGTAACCCCGACACAATGCCTTCCCACTCCTCTGCACACCACCCCTGCTCTCCAGTGGCCACTTTGCCACTAGATAGGTGACGCACGAGGGCCTCTGCCAGCCACCATGACCGTCCGGCCCAGGCTGGCGGCTGAGCTCTGTGCCATGAGGGTCTGTGACCCTCACATGTGCACTGACCTGCGCTGAAGACTTACCCCAGCAGGCTCAGACTCAGGAGTATTTAAAATCAGGTGTCCTGTTCTGTTCCTGTGTCTGAAGGGTCCACTGGTGGCATTAAGCTTCGTTTTCCAGCCCCAGGCACCCCAGGGTCTCACTGAAGTACATAGCGAGGCACTGAGATCCCAAACTCTTAAGCAATTCAGACGCTGCCGGCAGGTGCCAGCAGGACCCGAGCTTCCACAGAGGGCTAGGGACGGGTTTACGAGGCCTCTGGGGACTGAAGCCACCCAGCGTTCTCTCTGGGCCCACAGGCTCACACCACGTCTCTCCACTAGCTCCCTCCTGTCCTGGCTTAAGCTTCAGCTCCCACCGGAAGCCCCCCCGGCCTGGCCCGCCCCACCCGGATAGCTCCCCAGTCGTCTGCTTCTGCGGCAGCTCGTGCTCACCTTACAACAATACAAATAAATCGTGCGGTATTTTCCTTACGTGTTCTGCTCTTCCCCACACGGCCACCAGTGCTCAACAGAACTGGGAATGAGCCCGCGAGGCCTCGGGCCACACTCCACCCACTTCCACTCCCCAGGCTGCACACGGGTTGGGTGGTACCTTCCGCTTTGAGGTTTATGTGCATTAAGAAGAATCTCAGTTAAAGGCCGCACCCATGGGTGCAGACAGAGGACTGGTTCATACATCGTGCAATGCGGGAACGGCCAGGAGTCTGCAGGGTGGATTCTGCACATCCCAATCCCGAGGCCCCAGTGGCAGACCCAGCAACCCCCCCGCGCCCCACCCACCATTCTACCTTGGCCAGACGCGCCCTCTTGATCAGGTCATTGAGCTTCCTAAGGGCGGCGTTCCGGGGCAGAGACTGGATGTCTTTGAAGAGGTCCTGCTCCTCGGCCTCAAAGAGCTTGCGGTTGTCGGGGATCAGGAGCGGGTGTGACCAGAAGGAGCCGATGTAGACCCGGACCACCTCGGGAGTGTTGATGATCTTCCCCAGGGACCACATGAGGGCCCCGTACACCCGCATCAGCTGCTGGGTTTCGATCTGGTCAGCCTTGTTCAGCACCACACGGATCTTGTCCTCGTGGTTCTTGAGGGCCTTGATGACTTCCGAGAACTCATCGGAGATGTCCAGCTTGTGGGCGTCAAAGAGCAGGATGATGCGGTCCACCCGCTCGGCGAACCACTCCAGGACGGCCGCGAAGTCGTACCCTGTGGGACGGGAAGGGTGAGCTCAGGGGCCCCAGGGGCCAGGCGGCCCTGACTTGGCCTGGTACCTCTCCACATGGAGGCATTTCCATTTCCAGAATGTACTCACAAGGGCGGCAGGGTCACCGGGTCCCCCCATTTCTGTGCCCTCACTCACGCAGCGCCTGGCATTAGAGAGGCGCTTAGAAAACAAACGATGCGAAAGAAGTCACAAAGCCCAAGCTCTGAGCCGGGTCGGACCAGGGCAGGAGCGAGAAGACCCAGCGGCAAGGCTCAGCACCGCGCGGCGAGGACGGGCCTCGGCGCCGGCAGCCGCCACCGGGGTGCCCCGGCACAGCGGTGACAAGGAATACTGCGACACCACCTGCGGCTGCTACGGCTCCAGGCTCCCCGTTCTGTAGGAATCTCATCTATTCTCTATGACAGGCTGGCAAACTACAGCTCGGGGGCCAAATCTGACCCGCCACCTGCTTCCATAAATAAAGTTACACCGGCCCGCCGCCGCCGCCCCCGGCTGTACCGCCTGGAGCTGCTTTTGTCTACAATGGCAGAGTTCAGTTGTTGCGACAGAGACCGTAGGGCTTGCAAAGCCAAAAATGTTAACTCTCTGGCCCCCACAGAAAGTCTGCTGACCTCTGCTCCACAACGAGCCCATGAAGTTCAGCAAACCACTTCTCCCCTCTAGGTCTCAAAAACTTCTCTGAAGCGAAGCAGCTGCACGGAACTCCAGCTCTTTGCTCCCCTCGCTGCTGGTTCCCACCAGCCAATTAAGGCCCACCGGTGGCGGAGACTGCTAAAGGAATGCTTCCTTTCACAACACACCTGCCTGGTTTCAGCTCAATTCACGACCCCCCAGCTTTTTGGTAGCAGAAACGAACAAGGAGTATGAGCCCTCTGTCCGTTCTCTTCCTGAAGGATGCGCGCGTGCTGACAAGGGCTGGGGCGGCCACCTCGGGCTCAGAGATGAAGCCGGCCCGTCCGAGGTGGCCGTGGACTGTTATTTTTCACAGAAACCACCTGATGTCTTATTTAAGCCAGTAGAGTTTGAGGATTCTGTTTTGGTGGGTTAATTTGTATCCTATTTTACAATTATGCTTCTTCGAAATGTTTCCAGTTCTTCCACTGCCCCCAAAGAAGTGAAAACTGTTCCTTACCTTTTAGGATTCCTAAGAAGAGGGTAAGAACCCACCGCCTGAGAGTCCCTGGGCCTCGAGCCTAGGTCCCGGCCCCTGTGCTGCCGTCTCCTCTCTGTGTGATTCTGGGCAAGGCTCCCCGTCTCCTCGGTTTCCGCCTGCCAGCCCCCCGCCAGCCACCCGCCAGCCGCCCGCCTGCCACCCGCCTGCCACCCACCAGCCACCCACCAGCCACCCGCCAGCTACCCAAACGTAGCCGACCCTCTAAAGAACCACTAAGTGCTTGCCAGAGGGCAGTCCAGCCCCCGAGAATAAGCCAAAGAAGCCACTCCAGAAAGAAGAGCCAGGGATCCAGGAACTGGCCAAACTGACCTTGCCTACACTCCCCACCCTGGCCAGGGGTCCCCAACACCTGGCCTGTTAGGAACCGGGCCGCACAGCAGGAGGTGAGCAGCAGGTGAGCGAGCAAAGCCCCCTGTTTGCAGCCGCTCCCCAGCGCCAGCATCACCCCTCAGTTCCGCCTCAGATAAACAGGCATTAGATTCTCCTAAGAGCCCCGGTCCCTGGTGCCAAAGAGGTTGGGGACCACTGCTTTAGACTGTGGGAACAGAAAAGTAGGTGGAGATGGAGACCAAGGAAAAGGACAAACTGTAAAGAGAAAGCCCGGGGCAACCTATGGTGCCTGGAGGAGGGGAGGGCAGCCCGCTCGACCCTCTCAAAAGGAGCCTGCAGAGCACTTCACACAGTGGGACTCGCCTGGGCTGCTCCTCAGCCCACCCCGGGGCTGAATGCAAGTCCACAGTCCTCTGCTTCCTCCATCTCCCATCCCTGGCCCCTCACCAGGGCTTTAAGGTAAACAGTTAACGATGTGGGACGTGCCTGGGGCAAAGCCCTGCCTAGTTATATAAACGTTCTGGCTGCCAGGCCCCCCATGTTCAAGTGTGCTTCAGAGTTGCCTGAGTGCCTGAAGCCACAGGGTTCTCAGCCTCTCCCCGCCCTTGGGCACTCAAAGAACACAGGCTTTTAAATAAGATAGCTCTGGATTCAACTCCTGGCTCCAGCCACTGACTCTGTGACCTTAAGTGCTTAACTTCTGAGTTACACATTCCTCATCTATAAAATTTAAAAACCAGTCCCTCCCCATAAGATCGTGGGAGGGTCTAACGAGGTGACACGCAGACTCCCAGCACAGGGCAGGGCACTGCAATGACTCCCGTGAGTGGGACAGGCACAGGCGAGTGGAGAAGTGACAGGGCCCACTGGAACAAGGGACAAATGTTGGGCCTGGCTCTCAGGCCAGAGGCAAGACCCAGAAACTTAAGAACACCCTAAATCCACTGCTCTGTCCGCTTGGCATGGCAGCCTCTCCAGGGCAGCAATGAGCAACCCTCTCCCACCCACCACACTGGGGAAGCAGCCCTCGGACCAGCCAGGGTCTCTGAGCGGGGTGGAGGCGAGGTGGAGCTGCAGGAAGCAAAGCCTCTGCGACTCTGAACTTCAGCCTGAGCAAAGAGCAATCGGCCTTCCGGAGGTCGGGGCAGCTGTTTGGAAATGGCCGGCTACCCGGTTCCCCACGCTCAGTGTGGCAGGGCAAGAGCAAGTGCCAGGCCATTCCTGTGACAGTCACCAGCCACCCTCACAAGCTGCTGGTTCTGAAGTACAAGCCCCCGAGGCCCCTGGACACCATGCAGCTGGCTCCTAGAGCCCCAAAGAGACCACCCAGGACAAAGCCATCATCGGGACACCAGAAAGGAGGGCTGAGGAGCAGGCTGAGGGAAGAAGGGCAGGGCGCGGTGGCCCGTGCCTGGCTTCGCGGTCTGCAGGGCCTGGCAGGGCCTGCCGGGGGCCACCCCGCCTCTGCCTTTTATGGCCGGCTCTAGGAACGGCAGGTCAGCGCTGAAAAAGCGATGACTCAGACGGAACGGCGACGGCTCCCTCTCAGCAAAAACGAAGCCCAACATCTCGTCAAACTGTTCGTCCTCAGACTGACAAAAGTTCAAATGACCACAGAGTCACACAGCTGGAGAGGCAGCGATGCCAAACCAAGGCGCTGGGAACCGGGGCGCCCCGATGGGCTGGGCTCGAGCCCAAGTTAGCTTTGGCCCAGGAGCGAGGACAACGTGGGGAGCTGAGGTCGCCCCGCCCAGCATGGCCTCGCTCCCCCCTCGCCCAGTGGTGGGGGCCAAGAGCACCACGGGGAAAGCGGAATGTGGCCCAGAGTCACTGCCTGCAGCGCCCCAGGCCCCAGCCAGAGCCCGGTGCCCCCACCCCTCCCGCACACTCAGTCAGTCACTCGCCAACACCTCAACTCCGAGCCAATAGAGCTAAGGCCTTTTTTTTTTTTTTTTGCAGGTGAATGAAATTTCCTGTTTATTAGGGAAAACGCTCACACTTTTGGTGAAGGAGACACAATGGCTGGCCAAGTCCACCCACAGGTCACGAAAAAGGTCCCCAACACTCAGGCATGTGTGATATCATTGTAGGTGTGTGACCATGTACAACTAGGCGGCAGTAGCCACCGCCAGGCCCACCCACTGTCCTAACCCATCAATGCCTCGTTCGGCCTGAGAGATGGTCTCTCAACAGGCACCAAAGGCTAGACCCACAGCTGCAGCAGCGAGAGCATCGATCAAGTCCACGCAGGCAGCCACAGGCACCATTCAGCCTGGAGCTCTGCGGCAGGTGACAGACAAGTACAGGGACGAGCTTGCCAACCCCCCGCCCCCTAGCCCCCAGTGCTGCCCAAGGCAGTGAACCTTCAGGCTTTGGAACGCACGAGAGGTCAGCCTCAGTGACAGGTGCACTTAGCCACGGAGTCAGGTATCGGACACCCCACCTAACGCACAGCAGTTCTGCAGAAGTGGGAAGTCACGGTGTCCTTGGCGAAAAAGAAAATTGTGCCCCCACCCAGAGGTGGGAGTGTCGAGCGGTAGCTTCGTCCGCCTCGGGCTGGGTGGTAGTGAGCACTGGCGTGGTCACGCATGAAGGACACAGGCGACGGGGTGAGGGGTCAGCTGGAAAGACGAGGCTGGCCCTGCAGTGCGAGTGCACGCCAGGCCATCTCTGATAAGGAACAAGCCCTGGCTGAGAAAGCTCTGGGACCTTGAAGATATTAGGAAAAAATGAAAATGAGCCAGTCTCAAAGGACATTTAAATACTGCAGGATTCCACTTACAGGAGGTCCCTAGACAAGTCGAATCCACAGAGAGAGAAAGCAGAATGGGGGGTCATCAGAGGCTGGACGACGGGGAACGGGAGGTCACCAGTGTTCCACGGGGACAGAGTTTCAGTTTGGGAAGACGGAACCGGCTGTGGAGATGGACGGTAGTGATCACTGTACAATGTGACGCACTTAATGCTACAGAAACGCACACTTAAAATGGTCGAGTCTTACGTGCATTGGACACACGCCCCCCGCCCCCCACCTCTGCCACACACAGCCCCGGGCTGCGGGGAGACAGCAGGAGGCTGAGCCCATCAGGCTGTGCTCAGCCCCTGGGAAGCGAGCGCGGCAAGGCCAAGCGAGCCTCCCACACTGGCTCCGCGGGCTCCCTTTCCGAGCCCCTCTGGGCGCCTTCTGCCTCTCAGGTGCTGCCTCACGGGGTCTGGCTTCCTGCCACCCGGCACCGAGGTGCAGAGGCAGCAGGTACGATGCCTCCTCGCCCTACCCTAGCATCCTGCAGACACAGGTAGTTCCGCCAGCTGGGGGGAAAGCTGCTTCATACTTTCCAAATGTTTCTAGAACACGAACAATAGAGGGTTTGTCTCCAATCGACTTCTGTTTCCTGCCATTCAAGCTGTGTGGGCCCGGGTATTTCTTGCCATAGTTCTCCATCGCATGCGCTTCCAGCTCATACTGGGCCCAGGCGGGCAAAGCCGAGGTCGGAGAGCTGAGAATGGACACCGTGAGGACTCGCTCCGAGCAACCTTCAGCTAAAGTTCTTAGGGAAGGGAAGGCTCCCCCGCGCAGCACGGCGGTTAGAGGAAGGGGGTCCTGACGCCCCGGTGTTTGTCCCGGAGACATTAAGAAATCAAATTTGCACTGTACAAAAACGTTTATAGCAGCTTTACTCAAAACTGCCCAAAGTGGAACCCCAAACATCCTCCAACAGGTGAACGGATAACAAATGATGCATCCACAGGACGGGAGAGCGCAGCCACTAAAGGAACGAACCAATGACACTCTCAGTACGTGATGAACCGCGAAAGCACAAGCTACGGGAAAACGGGCACAACAGGCTCGCACTGTGGTTCCATCCGGGACGCTCTGACGAAGGCGAAACTTTAGGGACAAGTATCAGATCCACGGGTCGTCTGGGACCAGGAGTGACTACCAGGGGGTGCAGGGAACTCTCCCGGGTGATGGAAAGACACTGTATCTTGGCTGTGGAGGTGGTCACATGACTGCTTCAGAGCGCTGCACACTGGAAAAGGTGAGTTTCACTACACATCACTAGACCTCAATAAATCTGACCTAAGGAGCAACGAAACAAAGGGCAGGAGGGCCCACAGAGAAGACAGATGGCTTCTGGACTCAGGCTCCCATTTAAATCCTCAACCTACTCAACAAGCAGCGGTGTGACCCTGGCAAGCCACGTGCCCTCTCTGAGCCTGTTTCTTCCTCACAGAGCTGCCACGAGCATCAAGTAAGCACCTGGCACTCTGTGAGCACTGGGTGAACGTTAACTAGTATTTACGCACAAGATCTGTAGTCTGGACTCAAGAAGCTCAGATTCGGATGGGCATGTAGGCAACGACCACTTCTAACGGGTGAAGAATGCATCGTACCCCAAATTAAACCAAACATTTGCAGGCGCTTGGGCCAGCTGCTACCCAGCTGGCCGCCGGGAAACAGGTGCCAAGCACCCGCACCAGCTGGTACCAACTCTCCGAGGGAGGAGCCGCCCACGCCCCTCGGCATAGCTGGCAGCCCTCCCATGAGGGAGCTGCTGGCTGGACTGGGGGGCGGAGCGGGGGGCAGCAGAGGGCGGTGGTGAGAGGAAGGCTTTCGGGAGGTGGCTATGCCCACAGGAGGAGCTGGAATCCGAAGGGAAACCCCGGCTGCTGAGTCAGTGCTTCCCCATCCTCCAGCTCCTTGGGATGCTATTTAGAAAAAGGTCTTCCTCATTAAAGTCTGGGAATTCCTGGATTTTCCAGTGTCTTCATTTTCGGTCAGCTGACGTTTGCAGAATACTTAACTGTGCACCAGGCGCCGGGGCAAGAGCTTTCCACATGGCACCCCGTGACCCTTGGCAAGAACAGGAGGATGTCCCGCCACCCTGTTTGACCGGTGTGGCTCCTGAGGGCTGCAGCAGTTCCTGAGGGCCCCCGGCCCCTAAAGTGCTGGCCTGGAACTGGGAACTTCCGCCATTAGCTGAGCTCTGGATGCTGGGAAGCCAGGAGGCACACAGCACTCAGCCTGCGCAAGGCTTTCGGGCAACCTCACCGAGCATTCTATGGGCTGAATAACCCTGGTGAAACACTGGCCTGGAGACTTTTATGCATGGGGCATTTCAGGAGGTGGTCAGCATAAGGATCAGCCAGAAGGGACACCCCTAGGTCAGAGGGGTCCTGGTCTGGGCCAGGGATGCCCTGCCTCTTAGAGATCAGGCCAGCACCTGGTCCTCAGTGGAGCCTAGGAACCCGGGACAGTCAGCTGCAGGGCGAGTGAGAACCCACGAGACCAGCCAGCCTTGGCCAGGGCCCCCAGTACCTCTCCCTGGACAGCCGGAGGGGCAGATTCTGTCTGGAAGCAGAGAACAAGGAAAAGGAAGAAGATCCCAGCATTGTTCAAAGCCCCAGACCTCGGTCCATTTCTGAGCTCTGGCCAACAGAGAAGCATTCCAGAAAAGCTGAGAAGCCCTGCACAGTAATGGCTACGACTTGTCTGACCCGAGGCCTCGGGGGCTCCTTCACCCCAGGGCGCCCTCGCGCAGCACAGTGCGGTCTGAGTGCTGCCCCTTCTGGGCGCTAACCCTAGTGCCAGCACGTGCTCGCCCGCCTGTGTCATCTTGGGCTAATCGCTTAACTTTGCTAAGCCTCTACTTCCTCATCTGAAAAGCAGTAGCTTCCTCGGGGGTGCAGCTGCTGTGACAATGACATGGAGCGGGTTCCGATGGCACTGGTCAGAAGCAAGCCAGGCACGAGGCTGGCCGGGCTCCAGTCTCCTCGTCCAAGTTTAAAGGACCCTTCCCTGCTGCCGTGACTTCCAAGGGAGAAACAGACACAAAAGTTCCAGCTCGGCTCACACAGGGTCACTGGCCGGGCTCCTGCCTCCCGGGCTGGGGCTTCCGCCTGAGTGCGCCTCCTGTCGCGGCTGCTGAGGACTCGGCATGGAAGACCCTGACGTGACAGTGTAGGCAGCCAGCAGCCTGTGAGCCCGGGGCACCAGACCTGCCGGCCCCAGATGCCCTTTGGATCACCCTTTGTCACACAGGTGGCACCCAGGAATGAACGCTGCATGCGCAAGTCACTTCCTCTGCTGACGCAGGAGAACTGTTATCTTTAAAGTCACTTGGGAGATTAGCACAACAGGGAAGTGCAGCCCGAGACCCCTGCAGTGATTCCCAGGGGTCTCTGGCGGGGAGGGGGGGGGGGCTTCACAGGTCCTTCCTTATCTTTCCTGCATGCATTAGGGACAGTGGCATTAGGGACAGTGGGGAAAAAGTAGGAGGGGCCAGGCCTGCGGGGGTGGGGAGTGGGGGTGGGGTGGGTGGTGGACCGATGTAATTAGCAACTCTAATGCACATGCGCCTCCAGAGGCGGCTGCGGGGACCCAGGGACCCGGGGAACTGGGGACCCATGGTTTCTGATGGCTCCGTCTCTCCGAGAGGGAAACACCTGCTTTCCACATGGTCAGTAAAGGGCGTGGAGAGAAGTGGCGGGGAGCCTGGAACGTACTGCCCTGCTCCGACTTCCGGTGCTGGACAGGGAGACATGGGACCTTGGCAGTGACAGATGGGTGGGACCTCGAGGAGGACAAGTCCACTCCTTTTCCATATACCCCGCAGCCACCACCCTTGGAGCCCACGCCCAGCACAGCTGACGGGAACCTCATGACGGCCTTCCTACTGCTGATAACACACTAATACCAAACATATTCCACAGCGAGTCCCGACTCGGTAACTTAGTAAAATGCTTTAAACCTATTCCTCTGGGGATATGGAGGGGAAGAAATGATCTGGTAAAATCAGTCTGATGTCTCGCTGTCTCACAGGAGGAAAACCCTTCTCTATTTAGAACACCTGGCTTACCTTTAAGCCCCCCTCCTTCTTCCTGCCCATGGGGGGCGGGGGTGAGGGGAGGCTTTCTGTGGCTGCCCAGGGACCCAGAGGGGCCACACCTTGCACCTGGGGAGGCACAGGCAGGAGCCACAAGGCGGAGCCGGGCGGAGCACTAGCGAGCCCGTGTCTCCAGCAGGCTTCCTCTCTCAGGTAACTGCCATCTGCTCAGGCATCTTGAAGACTGGGACTGCCTTGCACGCTGTGTCCTCCTCGGCCCTGTCAAATGACTGGAAGGCACGCTGAGACCCTGATCTGGTGACTGTCCCAGAGAGAGCAAGTTGGGACACCACTGCCCACCTCTTAGCTGATGCAGAAAGGAAACAGAGAGAAGGAGAGAGGCAGGGGAGGGCGACATCCCAGTGGGCAGTGCCAGGGCACCTCGTGTCTCAAGACATGTATGCCCACCTTCTCAGCTGGCTGAACTCCTCGGAGGTGCCCAGCACGAGAACCTTCCAGCCTGGTGGAAACCAGCTGCTTCTGAGTTCCCGTTTACGTGACAACAGAGGCCACAAGAACCCCGAACCATTTCTCTCAAATAGCTTGAATCTCAGCTCTGAAGGCCGTACTGAGCCCGCGTTCCTGGAAGATAAGCTGCTTTTTGTAAGCGAATGTCCCTTATCTGAACAAGTGTACACATCCACTGGGGCTGGGAGCATAGCGTGAAGCCCAGAGTTGGCCTCCAGAGGCAGCCTTCCTGCCTATTCCTCCAGGTCATTCAAAAGGCAGCTCTACAGAGCCTCAAAGAAAGTCCCTCTAGGACAGCTTGGCCCTGGAGGTAGACTGAGAATCCCCCTTTGTGGGTCTTTCCCTTTAAGAGAAAACAATTCAAATTTTCTAGCCTGGCTCTGGCAAACAACAATTTGCTCATCAGGCATTTTCTTAAAACCAGGTAGGAATAATAACAGCAGTAAGAAAGAAAAAACTGGCCCTCAGTCTTTCAGAAAGGGTCCCTAAATTTCCTCCTTTGAACTCCTGAGAGTGTCACTATCTGGTGGAAAACCTAAAAATTTAAGGCAGATTTGGAGACGGAGCAGGCTCGGTGCGCTCTAATGCAAGTCGACATGGGCAGGGGACCCCGGGTCTGAAAAGCAAGGTTTGACAGCACTGAGAACAGGTCTCCCCACCACGACCACCTCACAGCCACAGCAAAGACACACTACCCCCCACATCTCAGGTTGCTGGCTTCATCTGCAAAGCTCACAAACGCTGAGCTGCCCGGAGGGAGAGGGGTGCGGGAAAGATCTAGATCTACAAGCTGACTTTAACCGTCACTTGTCTTCAACTGTCTCTGTGTCTGATCTCGTTTCATTTGCACTTTTGCAGCTGCAGGCACCACTCCTGGCCGGCCAGATGTCACTGCCCTTGCCCTCCTGCTCCTCCAGGACCCGAGGCTCCCCTCCCTTCTACAAAAGGGGGTGGGCAGGAGAAACAGGATCTGGTTCGGGCACATTCTGAACCAAAGCCTGGCAGAATCCAGCCAGTTTACACAATTGGAATGGGCCTGGTGCTAATACTCCATAGGAAAACCTGCCCCTCCTCGCACAGCACCCAGGGCGGCCACTGCTTACCAACATTTACGCAAATTTAAACACATTTCCCCAACATTTACGCAAATTTAAACACATTTCCACTAGCTCGTAAATAGTTAACAAATTCTTGCCAGCAACTCCTTATGGGGCTTGTTCAAGTCAAACTGTTCTCCCCTAAGCTGCTGGACTTACTAGGAATGTATGTGGCTTTGGGAGGCAAAGGTTTTAAACACAAACTAAGGTGAGTGAGCCCCAGGGAGCCAGGGGCTCATTCGCAGTCAGCAGTGCCGGCTGAGGTGCCTTGCAGCCCACATACTGAGCAATTTCCTGTGGCCTCACAGCCAGTCCTGTCCCTTCAAGCATGCCCTAGCAGCTGAAAAGCATGACAGTCACACAACTTCGGCTGTTTGCAACCTTAGCAAAGGGAACCAAGGAAGAAAGCAGCTTCTGCCTCTCAGGGCTTGGAGCACTGATGCCAGACAAGGTTGATGGGAAATGGGTTCTCACTCGGCGCCATCTGGTCTGCGTCACCAACAACATCCTAGTCTGACCACCCCAGGAGCCCTCGGCAGTGTCGCAGCCTGTTTACCTCTGCTGATTCGCTGTTTCTCCCCAGACAGGATCCCAGGAGTGTCGATGATGCTTATGCTGTCCAAGACCGGGCTGGGCAGCTGGGCGCACATGAACCTGCGTAGGAGCGAGAGCCAGGGAGAGAGGTCAAGGTTCAGTGATCGCTGCCCTGGAGGGCACGGCAGCACCTTCTGCCACCTCCGCTTCCTTCCCAGAAATGAGGAACTTAAAAGAGGTTTCCTATCACCTTAGTTTCCCAGGGGTGGCCAGCAGACTACGTAGTCTCCTCATGGGCATCCAACCAGCAGGCTCCACCGACCATCGGCACTTCCCTCAACTGACCGTGGGGTACTTCCCTCGCATTAGCTTTTCCCCCAGAGTTCAAAAGTTCAGCTTTCAAGTTGCTGATGTGTTAGTGAAAACTGCACGAGCCTAGGTCACCATCACAATCCAGAAGAGAAGCAGAAGCGTGACAATGAAACCTTGGGATTCTACAGTAAAATTTTCAACCACTTGGTGACATTGCCGCACGTAGAAGAGAGATGGTTCTTTCCTGCTGGGGCTGGGCCCAGCGCTCCCCTTCCACCCAGCTGCTCGGGGAGAGGGGCTGAGTGGGCAGCCAGTAAAAGCTGGGGGACCACACAGGCTAGGTGGTGGGGCAGGGAGGTCCTGACACCATTCTCTGAAAGTCAAATCTGGTCCAGGAAGACTGAAGCCACAAAGAGGCTGGCAACGTAGTGAGGGCTTAGCTGTGCGTGCCTGAGTTCCTGCTGGACTGAGAACAGCCCAGGACAGCAAGGGGCTTTCCCAGCTGAGAGCAGAGGTTCTTGATGGCACAGAGTAAAGGAGCCTTTGAAAACGTCTCTGAAAAAGGTATTGTGAGCAAAGAAAATACTGACCCATTGTCCATAGGACACAGGCTTAAAGCTGCCTGTCCGACCGTGGGGAGAGAAATCTGAGCTGCTCAGCTTTCCCGCTGGCACCACCCCCCAGCTGACCAGTGGCCCACAGGCCGGGGCGGCTGGCCAGAGGTGAGAGGTGCTGCCTGCAACACAACACAGCAAAACCAGCTGACCCACGGGCCGAGCAAACCTTGGACCTCATCCTCCCCGCAGAGCCCGAGTGCTGTAAATAAGTGTGAGTCGCTGGGGTTCCTGCTCGGGAAAGGAGTCACTTGAGAGACAAACTAAAAGGATTTGAAGCAGAATGGGCTCTGGGAATAACATACATGATAAGGCCTGTGAATGAGCCTGGTGAACAGTCAACATCTGGAGGACTCAAATGACTGCTCTGCAAAGCCCAGGCATGTGGTGGGAACCGAGAGGCCCGGGCGGGTTTCACCTCGCACTGCAAGTGGGCGGTACTGGTTAGGCAATGAGGATACCCTGACTGTGCCCTGCCTCGCTCAGCTTGCTCCATCGGATTTCAGTCTCAGAGCGGCCACTTAGGGGGCAAAAGCTGGAAAGTCAAGTTCATGACTCAATGAGTCTCTTTAAGAGCGCTGGGAGAGGCTGTGTCCGCCAGAGAAGCGCCCCCTTTGTGTGCCCTGGCTAGAGGGGAGGCACAAGCTGACACCGCTCGGGGCGCGGGGGGCGGGGGGGGGCCCTCTGCAAAAGTGCAAACCCCTGGCCTTTCCCTTCCCCACCATCCTCGGCTGATAAGGCCTCTTTCGACAGGGATATTAGCGTTTGGGGACTCTCTGGAGATGAGATGGTGGCAAGAAAGAAACAAGTGTGGTTGTCACATCCTGTGGCACCAACATCATCAAAGCGCCCGTCTGGGACCCGGCACTCCTGAATTGCTCTTTGTGTGGTAAAAGCAATAGAACAGTAACTGGCTACACAGTCGGCGTTGCATCCACACACTGGGTGAGCTCCACAAATCGACCTGGCTCAGGCTGCAGTTTCTTGAACCAATGAGGTGAGGTTGCCTAGATGTCTAAGGTCTGCTCTCACAAGCTGAAGTGGAGACCCAAGGACAGCCGAGATACCTTTGTTCTAGCTTCCCAAAGTTCTGCGTGAAAGTAGACACCTAATGATGCTTGGAATTCCCAGCATAGCAGCGAAACTTTCCATAAGATCACACTGCGCCCACCAGCTAACAGTGGGAGCCAATCCCCTATCTATAGGCACAATAATTCTAAAACACTAGCATACTCCAGAGGAAGGCTTCAGGTTAAGAGGGGCCGTGCCTCTTCAGGAGTCTCACCAAAGGGCCCTAATGCGCAAATAGTATAAAAAAATAAGAGAACAGGCTTAAAGCCCTGAAAAGAGCAAAAAGACAAGAGTAGCCTGCCTGTCTTCTCTGTTAAAGGTCAGCTCTGTTCCTGGAGGTAAGGCCTGTCCCTGAGCTTGGACTAGGGGCAAGCTGGTCCACCCTGTGGGGCTGGACAGTGTCTGGAAAGGAATGTGATCACACAGGGCGGAGACCTGGAAGGCAAGAGTCAAGGATTCTTTCCTAGGCTCTTACTCAGATCCAGACTTCAAAAGGCATGTGCAGTCAGTCACTCCTTGAATGGAGGGTAGCAGGGAGGGCAGATCTGTGTACATGCCATGGGGGTGGGGGTAGAGATTTTAAGAACACTGACTAGCACCTCCGAGTTCCTTTAGGGAAAAGTGAGCTTAGTGGCTGCACTGCTTAGAAGAGGTGACTGCCTTTCACTCATAGCATCATAGTTAGAATCTTATCCTCATAAGAAGGCAGGTTTTGCCCATTTAACTAGAGAAAAAGAGGCCCAAGTAGGTTAAGGAACCTCCCAGAAAATCTATATAGGGACTCAGGGCCCGAATTTCATTCCAGGGCTCCCAGGGCTACGGCCTGAGGCTCCTTGCTGAAACTCCTTAACACAGCACAGTCCCTGGGAGGAGTGTTCTAACCTCAGCTGTCTACTGCCCCAAACTCACCAGACCACAGCAGATCCTCCCTGTACCTCCTACACAAAACCACTGGCCCCAGGGGAGGCACAACACATCACACTAGCTAAGGGAATGGCTAATTCTCCCACACACTTAAAAAACAGACCATTGAAGGAAGGGGGGTGGTGGTGGTGGTTTGAATGAATTAGGTGCGTCCAGTCTGGGTGAAGAAGGTGGAGACAAGACCAACTCCTGGTTCTGGGAGAAGTGGGGTTAGGACCTTTGGGAGTTAAACTGATATCCTAGAAAATTCTAGGGTAGCCAACGACGCCCACTCCCAGACCCATGGGTGGGATTTCTGTGCGAAGCGGCAGGGGACCCTGTCCCAAAGACTGGTCGCTGAGGGATCTCGCCCGGGCCTCGTAGACAAAGGACGGCGGGGCGGCGGCCGCGGGAGGGTCGGGACCCGCGCCCGGGTCGTCCCCCCCAAGACCCCCAAGGCAAGGGACGGGTACCTGTTGAGGAAGGCGTTACCGAAGGCGTTGAGCTTCCGGAAGGGGCGCCGCGGGTCGACGACCAGCGCGTTGCCAGGCACCATGCCCTCGGTGGGGCCGTGCATGACCGCGATGAAGGAGTCGGTGGTGGGCTCGGGCCCGATGCGCATCCCAGGGAAGTCCTGCTCGATCAAGTGCCGGATGAAGGTGGTCTTGCCCGTGCTGTACTGGCCCACAAGCAGCACCATGGGCTTGTTGTCGAAGTCAGCGTCCTCCAGCGCCGGCGAGTGGAACTCGTGGAAGCGGTAGTGCTCCTCCAGGGGCAGCAGCTTCTGCGCGTACAGCTGCCGCAGTCCCTCTGCCACCGTCTGGAAGAGCTCCGGCTCCTTCTTGCGGCGGGCATCCTTGCTGACCCAGCTGAACATGCTGCCGGAGACGCGGCTGGCTGCTGCGGGGCAGAGCGGCGGCTGAGAGCTGGGCGACGGCGCGCAGCCGAGGCGGGGCCGGGCCGGCAGGCGGAGGGGCGGAGGGGCGGAGGGGCAGGGGGCGGGCAGCGGCCCGCACTGCGCACGCGCACGGCACGGCCCGCGAAGCGCCCTCCGCGGAGTGGAGCGCGCGCCTCGTTGAGAGCCCTTTATAAGGCCCGGCTCCTCCGTCCGGGCACGCGCGCGCGCCGCCGCCGCGGGGACGCAGGGGATTGGGAGGGGGAAGAGCCCCGCCTGTGGACTCCGTGCCACGTCTTCCCTCCCCCGCCTCCCATTGGCCGATTCCAAATCTCGCGAGCGCACTTGCTCCGTTCCCCGCCCCTGGCCCGGGTGCCGTGGCAACCACGCCTGTTTGGCCTCGCCCCAGTGGGCCGGCTCGCGGAAGTGCTGCGGTTCGGGAGGCGGGAATCGGGACACGGGCGTGAGGAGGTCTCGGGGCCTGCGTGCCGTCCAGCCTCCGCGAGACGCCCAGTTAGAAACCCCAGCTTCTTGAATTCGCGTCCCACTCGCAGTTCCGTCACGAACAGTCTTCCTCCCACGGGCTCCGAATCTCTGGAAGCTTAGGAGGACCCTGGGGGCCTTGTGCCCCCCATCAGCACTGCCTTTCCTTGTCTCCTGTGGCCCCTGCTTCCCAGACACTCCCTCTGATCCCCGCATCTTTGTCTGCTCTGGGAGAGGGAGAGGCAAGAAATAGGAGGTAGAGGAAGCTGAACATCCAAGGAGGGGCTGTGACTGGGGAAAGAAAAATGAGGAGGGAGAGGAGACCAATTGGGAAAGTCTGGCCAGCAGCAAGGGGTGAGCTGCCCTCAGGCCAGAGGGGCTGGGAATTGGGAGATGGACACAAGCAGTGGAGGACGCTTTTGCCATATGGCTTGGGGGAGAAAAGATGGCCTCGGTAAAGAGACCGTATCTGTGGGAGGGTGGGAAGGGGTAAAGAGGAAGTTGAGACCCTTTGGCCACATGAGTTTTGAGGAAGTGAAATAGGAAATTCCCTCTGTAGAAGGAGGGGACATGTGAGGCAACAGTGAAATTTTGTGGGAAATTAGAGGGAATTAAAAAACCCAAATACTTCCGCTTCCTCTCGGGGTCACCACCAGTTACCAGTTATTTACTCTGACCTGTCCCCCTGCCCTCCTTACCAGTTCCTGGCTGTTCCATTTGGCTTATTCACCCGCCATCATCCTGGGCCACATGTAGGTCCCCTGGGCTGTCCAGGCCGGTGAGAATCTTCAGTGAGTGATGTCAGAGCTTTGGGAACTGTGATTGTTATGTAACCAGTACTAGACACTGAAGCGTGGGAGGGGGGTCCCAGGAGGCTCCTGGACAGATCTAAAATGTATTTGGAAACTTGGAGGTCTCATGTCCAGCTGTTTGGCTTCTGGGAGGTGTGAGAGCCTGGAGGGCTGGATACCTACATCAGGGAAGAAAGCAGGCTAAGAGGACAGAGGCAAGAACTGAGATCTGAGAACAAGCAGAATATTAGGGAAGCTGAGTCAACTGGGAGCCAGAGGGCAAGATGGCAGCTTTGGTCTCCCACCCCTCGTAGCGTCAGGCCTCAGTGCCTCCTGAGGGAATAAGTAAAGTTAAATCGATTGCCTTCTCTCGCTCTCTAAGCATTGGAGAGCTCAGCCTTCAGTCTTAGGTCCCTGATTTACTGCTTTTGTTTGGATTTTATTAGCATTCTTTTCATCAATCACAGTAAAATATGTGAAAAGAAGCCATGAGACTCTTTGGCATTCTCAAAAGAGGATATTGAGGCTGTCACCATAGGCCATGTGCCAGCTGGTGACCAGAAGCCTCCCAGAGGCTCCAGACTTCCTGGGCCAGCCTTCCAGCCAAAGGACTTGCTTCCTACGTGGTGCTTTGAGGGGTCCACCCCGGAGACGCAACTTCTGGGCTGTTCCAGGGTAGGGCCCCAGGCTGAGGATTCTGAAAGAGGTGGTTGTTCAGTGGCCTGAATGCGATTTTGAAGAGTTAGGTCTCTAGCAACTCTCATACTGACCCGCCATGGGCCATGGTTTGCGCATCTCCCCAGAGCCCTGTGTGCTGGGAAAACTTAGCCTTATAAAACTGAAAACAACAAAATGTTCCTGGGTTATTTATAAATGAACCCCAGCCCTCGTTGGTTCTGTACGGCTGTTTGACTTTCTCCAAGGAGCCCAAAGGACTAGAAGAGGGGATCTTTCTTCCTCATGGGGCTCAAGCGGGCAGATGTTAGTTTCCCCCATTTCACAGCGTTGGTGCCCAAGTCCTGGGCAGCCTCCTTGTCTAGTGTTTCCCCAGACTGAGAAAATGCCCCAACATCCTTTCCTTTTGTTTTTTGAATAGCTTTTGTTTTGTGAAATGTGAATGAACCATTTCACTTTTGGTTTCTTCCCTGTTTCACTTTCTTTCTGTCTTTGCCAAGGTCCCCGGGAAAAGAGTGAGAGGGAGGGATCAGATGTTTCCTGTTATCTCGGAAATGATGTCCATCCCTCACTCCCAGTTTCTTTCAAATTTACAAATACAGAACTGCCCAGCCCAGCCCCGGGGGATTGCTAGGGCTCCCCAGAGACTGTGCCCAGCCAGCGGAAAGGGGCCACCTGCTTCCCCTCAGAGCAGTCTGCCTAGTCCCCTGATAGCCTGGTCTAGAGAAGTGTCTACAGGGCCCCTAAAAACAACAACTCGGTGGTGACACAGTGTTAGGGCTGCCCAGGAGCTCTGCTTCCAAATGTCATGAGCAGACACGGGAGGCCCAGGGATATTGAGTGGCTTCCTCGAAGACACCTGGAGAGAATGAGAAGCTGGACCTTTGGAATGTTAACACTGTGCTCTTTCCAGGCTCAAACCCTTTGAAGTCTGAATTCTCAAGGTCAGGCTGGAGGCAAAGCAGAGGAGGAGGGTTTCAAGAGCTGCTTAGGTACAGGCTGGGGTAAACTCTGCTCTCAAGCGGCAGCCCCTGCTTTCAGCCTGGAAGCCCAGCCTGCGATTAACCTGGGTGCTGTGGACATGCAACCACACCGTGCTTTGCAGAGCTGAGCTGCACAGACCTCTGAGCATTTTTGATAAAAACTATATGCCGGACTGGAGGAGGCCGCCCACTGCCTGGCTTACAAATAGTGTCTCTGTCCCGGTGGCCTCCGGCACCGTCTAGTAGCGGCTGTGGCAGCGGGAGCTGCAGCTGAGCGCAGGGTGCAGAGTTTAACCCAAACTCCCTGCAGAACGCACGCACCACCCCAGCCCCGCCCTCCAGGCCTTTGCTGTGGACACGCAGCATTTGGGGATTCCACAGGAAGTTGTTTATCATTTGGCACAGGAGAATTCTGTCTTCTACAGTGACACCACCAGGGATCCCGTGGCAGGGTCTTGGGGGTCCTCTTATCCTACGCTGATGGAAATGGGTGTAACCCTCATGTCCCATGCTCTTGGCAGCCTGAGAGTACACGAGTGTGTGGATGTAGCTCCCTGAGTGGTGGCCATCTCAGCCCCACCTGTGCGAGAGCAGCCGCTGGCCCTCGTCGGGTCCCCTCCGAGCGTGTTCTCCCTCATTATGGCTTCTTGTCTCCTATTCCTCCATGGTTGGGAAACAGCCTGAGCCTCACCATGGACCTCACAGGCTGGAGGCTGGAGACTAATTCTGTCACATTTGGTCTACATGGCACAGAGCCCAGCTTATCTTTAATGAGCCCTTCCTCTGGCCTCTGACCCAGTCTCTCACATCCACACCTCAGTGAGGGTCCCACGACATGCCCAAAGCCACACTCCAGTCCCCCTCCACTGGCTTAACCCCTCCCTCCTCCCCCCAAATCAGTCTCCACACGGCGGCACCCTGAGCTGGTGGTGCATGCGGAAGTCCCAGCCAGCCTCTCACACCTCCTCTCCGCCCAGCTGGAACATTCCTACGACCTTTGTCTTCTCTGTCCTTCTCTTAAGTACAGGCTGTGGGGGTGGGTCATCTGAAAAGGGACTGGAAACCGAGGAGACCAGAGGGCCAGCCACGTGTGCCTAAGCTCTGTGTTTGCCCCCTAGAAGTCCATGTAGGGACTTCTCCAAGGGCAGGAATGCAGCAAGGCCCTTCCAGAGCTGGCGTCAAGCCTCTGTCTGCTCCTCTGTCTGCTCCTCTGGCCTCCTGCCCCTTGGTTCCAAGAGCCCTCCACCCCGAAACACCCCTCCTACCCTTTGGTAATTTTTGGCAGGCAGAATTCTACGAGGTGTACCCTAGTGTACACACCTGGTATAATGCCTGGGACTGTGAATCTGATAGGTCACATTCAATGGCAGACTCGACTTTAGAGAGGGGATTATCCTAGTGACCTGACCTCATCACAGGAACTCTGAAAGTAGAGAGTTTACTTGTGCTGGTGGCAGAAGGAGGAAGTCAGAGATTCAAAGCACGAGGAAGATCCAAGGTGCTCTTGTCGGCTGAAAGATGGAGGGGTGACGTGAAGAGGAACGTGTGTGGCCTCGGGGAGCAGAAAGCAGCCGCCAGCTGACAACCAGCAAGGAAGTGGGGGTCTCAGTCCTACAACTGCAAGGACCCGATTCTGCCAACCCTGGCCAACCAACAATCAGAACGGATGTGGAAGCAGGTTCCTCCCGGAGCCCCCGACGAGAGCTGAGCCTGGCCCACACCCCATTTCAGCACCTGAGACTCTGGACTTCTGACCTACAGACCAGACAGAGAGCTGATAAATGGCCATTGTTTCAAGCCATTAAGTTTGTGGTACAGGCACCTCTCCCACATGCACACACACTTTTTGAAAGTTCTCATTATGTAACTTCCCGTTTACAAAAGACCCATTTTCGTTAACCAAAAGAAATCCGAAGAGAACGTTCACCTTCACGAAAAAAGGTGATAATAGCGTTCGGTGCTTGTTTCTCAGGAAGCCCTTACAGAGGCAGCGAGCATGGCACTCCTGCGACTGCGTGTCCGCGTGAGTTTAGGTGTCGGGTGTTATTTGGTATTATTGTTAGGTTATTCTGGGGGTCTGGGAACTGCTCAAAAACTTTTTCATAGAAATTAATGGTAATTGCTGCTTCCCTTTACGCCATTTCGGCGTGTGAAAAGTTTCACAGGAATGCTACTTTCAGCTAGCGGAGGGAACCTACAATTTGTTGCACAGCAAAAGGTAACTATAGCCATGGATTTGTCCTTTTGTCAATCAACAATTTTCTTGATTGGCAACACCTGGCAGACATTCACCAGGCGACGAGAAAGAGATGGAAGGGAACTGAGGTGGTCGTGGTATAGGGATACTGGGAAAGCGGATTTCAAAACTGAATGCAATGTGACCTGGCTTGATACGCGCACACGCACACACAAGGGGTTCCCAACCGGAGGTGATTTTGCTCCCCAGGGATCATTTGTCATTCTCGGTGGTCACGACTTGGGGGGTGCTGCGGGCCTCTAGTGGGTAGAGCCCAAGGATGCTGCTAACATCCTACAGTGCTCAGGACAGTCCCCACAACCAAGAATTGTCCAGCCGAACAGTAAGGGTGCACACACACACACACACACACACACTACCAGCCACGATCAAGAGGCAGTGCAACATAAGGGCCATCACACAGTCAGGTTCAGGGCCCAAGGACTGCATCATCGTTAGCAAGAATCTGGGACCAGCTGCGAAATGGGATAAGCACAGCCCCTAGCATGCAGGATGACAGGCACACGGAGCGCACAGAACAGAGAAGTCGCCTAACTCGAGCGTTTACAGGAAATGTCTACAGGGCGCTATCCTTGTGTCATAGGAGCTGACGCAATTTTTGTTGACTTGCCTGTATTGTCCAAATTTTACATTACGGACATATTCGAAGAAAGCTGAGTGAGATTCTACACAACAACCAGCCTGTACTCTTCCAAAGTGTCCAGGTCTTGGAAAGGGCTGAGGGTGGTTCAGATTGAAGAAGACCGAAGAGACCTGCCCACCAAATACGAGGCGTCATCCCAGTTTACCAGGACAACCAGAGACTTCCGGAAGTGGGCGGCATATCAGATGACGGTGTTGCGACAGTGTGACTATGCCGAAACATGGTAACTATTGTGGTTGTGTAAGAGACGTCATTTTTCTTAGGAGCGACATGTTTATTTAAGTGTGAAGGGTTATGACCTATGTAACTTACTCTCAAATGATTCAGAAAAAAACTTGCGTGCGTGTGTTTATACACACATGAGAGAGAGTAGAGTGAGAGCAAATATGGCAAAATGTTAACTATTGGTGAATCTGAAGGAAGGGTATATGTGAGTGTTCATTGTACTTTTCTTGTGAGTATTCTGAAGCTTCCATTGTCAAAAACAAAAAGAAAAAGGCTACGAACAAGATATCCCTTTCTCAGACACCACGTGGCCTGGCCCGATATTACATTCATGGCCTCATGACCCGGCAGTACCGAAGTCCATGCGTAGTAAGTGGATAGATCCATGGTATTCTGTTCATACAGTGGAACACCGCGGGGCAGCAGTGAGTGACCGTGGACAGCTGTGGGCTCCAGCAGCCAGGAGACAGCGGGACACAGCAGCAGGGTTCATTCACATAATGAACAAACAGCAGCCACCCAGGCAGCGCCAAAACACTGTTTTGGGCTGCGAACGCGGGCGGTTGCCCGCAGAGACAGGCAAGGAAGTGGTTACCGCAAAGGTGGACGTCGTGCTTACCTGGGGTGGGGTCACCTGGACTCATTTTATAAATAATCCCACAAATATACAGTGTACCTTTTGTGTTTTACACACATGGCAGCTGTAAACATCCTACCAGGATTCCCACTCTGTGTGAGGTGAGCACTGAGTGTCTGGGCCCCGCCCCTGTGTGTGGCACTGACAGTGTCCAGGCCGCCTGGAAGGGCCTGGGGGTCTGTTAGGGGAAGGGCTGGGGAGCGGTGGGGAGGGAAAATGGGGAAGACGCCCTCATAGCTTCGCGAGATCGGCCTGGGGCGCCCTCTGGTGGTGGCCGCCGGGAGTAAGGCTGGCAGAAGTGCAGGCTCTCCCCGGCTCACCGGTGCCTCCTTCCGCTTTCTACATCTCCGACCCTGTCGTTCATGCTTCCTCCAATGCTCACGACCTCTTCCTGGGCTTCGCCTCAGTAAAAGCTGAACACAGACTCCCGTCTCTCAGGGAGGCTTTCCCCATCAAGGCCGCCCACCTCTGACCGCTCCCCCCATTGGCCTTTCTTTGCAGTTGGAACACAGTTAATCAGTACATACTCTCGGTCAGCGTCAGGTTGTTTCACGTGTGTGGTGACGGTGATGGTGACGAAGAGCGATGGCCGCCATTTACAAGGGCCTCTTACCTGCTGGCACTGTGCTACTGGCTCCAGGCGACTGATACTTCCCCCCCCCCACCCCCCACCTAAGCACTTCATTCATGTATGTGGTCGGTCCTTCAGCAGGCATTTATTTATGCATTTATCTATATTCTAATATCACCTTCCTCTCTTTGCCCCTGCGGCTCTAAGGACTCATTGGTGCCCAATGTCCTTGAATAGACCCCTCTCTGAAATGCCTGGAGTGGTTGCGGATTGTCTGTTAAGCCATCATAAGCAGGTAGCATGATTGGACAAAAGGTGTTGAGGAAACTGATCGACTATTATGTAAATTGTAGGAAGATTTCAACAGCACGCGGCATAATAACGAATTGTAACGTCACTTTCCTGACGCCATTCCAGTTAGTCCTCTGTTTTAAGGGCTCTTTCACCAGTCCACGCATCCCGAGGAGAGACAGAGGACCCCCTCACGTCCTTACCTTCAACTCTCTCGTCAGATCCGGCTGCCCAGCATTCCTCTCTCTAACCCCTCACAAGCGCTCCTTCCTTGACTCCTCCTCAACCACCTTATTGTGTTTCCCAGAAACTGAAAACGGTGCCCTCGCTGGCCCGTCACGGGACTCGCTCTCCCACAATCCATCTCCAAATGCGCCCCAGCATGTGTCATCTGGATACTCTTCTGCTTAAACTTCCTAGGGATTCTCTGTGGCATAGAGAACAAGGACGTATTCTGGAACGTGAGATGGAAACGCCCCAGATACGGTCCCTGCCGCGCGCTCTCTCTCAGATGAGAAAGGGAGTAGAGTACATGTCCCATAAATCAGACGCCACCCACCAGGCCGGAGGCAGACGCCGCCATTCCAACATGTTTATATTCCTGTGGCGACGTGTACGTCAAAAGACAACGTAGTAAGAGTTATAGATCAGTTCCCGTCGGGTGAGGTCCAACATGCATTTATTAAGCACCTGCCCTGGGTCAGTCTCCGAGGCAACGGGAAACAAAGTCAGTGGCTGCTGCTCCCAGGGGTTCACGGGTGATGGGGAATGGCCGGGTGTGGTGTGTAGGGACTCTAAGTGAGGTCGCAGAGCATCATGGGAGTCAGTGGGTCGGGGAGGGGTCTCGAGAGGGAGTGGGAGCAGGATCCAATCTAGGCAAGAAGTACACAGGCCCAGGGCCCACTAGGAAAAGGTCAGGGAAGATCAAAGAGCCGGTCAGAGGGAGAGGAGTTGGCCTTGCTCGTGAGTTGTGACACAGCCTGTGAGACCCATCAGAGGCTCCGCAGGGGCAGACGGAGGAGGAAACCCAGGCAGGGCGGCTGCCTGCCACCCCCTCCACCTCGAGCCAGCACTCTGGGGCCTGACAACCCCAAGAGAGTCTGAGTTCAGGTCCCTGCCATTCAGCCAGCATATCCTGCTATGTGGATCTGGGAGGATGAGTGACTCATGGACTTTACCCTCAAGGAGTTTAGGACCAGCCTGAGGATAAGATAAGCAGAGAGCCTGGCTCGTGCTGGCTCTCTCTCCTTTGGGAATGAGATAAGAGGCCGGTAGGAGAGGTCCAGAGCGGCTGCCGGTAGAGGTGGGGGAGCAGATGCTTCAGAATCATAGGAGGGGCATCTGGGCCGGTTCTCAGCAGCTGGGCAAAGCTGCATGTGGGAAGGGACAAGTGAGAATGCTGTAGGGACTAGAGCAGCAGGCAGGAGGCTCGTCAGCTGCATAGAGTCCTCAGAGAGAGAAGGCCTGACTTACACCGTGACTTTAGCAAAACGCTCACCCCCTCGGAGCCTGAATCCTCATCTCCCAAACAGGTCCGCAAGAGTTACCTTGCAAGGTGGCCAGGATGATTCCAGGCGACTGATGTATGCCAGTGCCCGGCACGCAGAAAGGGCTCGAGGACCATTTCCTGTGATGAAGCGATCTGGACTTTATTCCTAGGTCCATGTTTCCAATTTAAAAGTTTTTATTTCTTTTCGCAGCAGAAACCTCTTTGTTCAGGGGAAATTTCCCCCAGAATGGCACTGTCTAAAAGCCCAGCAGGAGTGAGGCCCCCGTGGGGCCACGGTCTCGTGCACTCGGCTGCCGCCCCCACCACCACCAACCAGAACTGGGCCGGGGGACCCGGGAGTCGGGGAACAAGACTGACAGGAGAGAGGGCCGAGGGGCGAGCAGAGCGGGAGGCTGGCTCAGGCTCCCTGTGTTGGGCAGGGAGCCTCCGGCACAGACCGGGGCCAGACTCCTTGGCCGCACTGGATGTTGGTGGCGCTTTCTCAGAGTGGAAGATGGAGGCTGAGCATCTGGTTGAACATTCATTGAGCACACACACCTGGGCTTCGCCTGGGCTGGGGCTGAGCTCGCAGCGGGTGGGGAGGACGGAAACCCTGGGTGACTGCAGCGCTCGGGGGAAGCACAGGGTGCTAGGGGTGCCCGGGCAGGCACTTAGGATCAAGTGGGCTTCCAGAAGCCTTCCTGGAGGTCGTAAAGGCTTAGATAAAGCTTGGAATGGTTAGTAAGCGTGAGCCTGGCGGAAAAGCTGGGAAGGGTGTTCCAGGCAGAGGGAACAGCATGGGCAAAGCACAGAGGCTTGCGGCAGCGCAGTCAGTACAGGTGGGACCTAACGATGGGGAATGGAAAGGCAGGAATGAGATAGGCGGGCGTCGGGCCTTGAGCGATACACTGGGGTAGCCACTCCTCATTGCCCACGGGACACCCCCCAATGCCGGCCTTCCCCAACAGGTCCTGGTGGCTGGCATTGAGGCGACATACCTGTGACCTATGGAATTGGCAGCCAGAGGGGAGACGAGAGCACTGGCTGTCAACTCATAGGTCAGAGCCCTGTGCACTCGGTCTCGGCAGGCTGCCCACGGCCCACCACCCGTCGCCATCCTGAGCCTGGGAGCACGGCCGGGGAGGTTGCTGCTGGCCTGCTGGGCGGCGGCTGCCTCTGCTTCTCCGTGGGGACTGGCCCGCACCCCAGATAACAGCAGCCCCACTGGAATGAGTGGGCACTTCCACATGGAGTTGCTGTTACAGGGGGTGGGAGCCATTTGGAGGCCTGGGCCCTGCCCACCTGGTCTCTCCCTTCGGGCAGAGGTCTAGGGAGTACTTCGTGCCCAGCCACCTGGGCCTCATGGCCCCGGGTCCGTGGGCTTTTTATTGAGACTCCTTATCATCCAGAGCCCACTCCTCCTGTGGGCGAAGTCCAGCCGCAACCCCCATGAGCTCATAAAGCCGGGAGTGGCTCTCATTTACAGCTCCGGGGCAGCCTTTGCCCCATCTGACACCCACACCCTTTGTCCCCAAGTTCCTGGTTTCCTCCTTTCTTTCCCAACCAGAGCCAGGCTCCAGTTACAGTTTTGGCTGCTGCGGCCTCCGTCCTCTGCCCTTTGCCCATCCTTCCTGCCGCAGCCCCAGGGCAGAGGGACAGAGAGGGACGGCAGGGCTCCTGCTGTCTCCAGGGACCTCCGAATGCCCAGAGTCCTGAGGATGGCCCCATAGAAGATGAGACTGAGAGAGAAGGGTGGGGGCGCAGGGGAGACAGAGAAAGGGGGAGACTGGGGCAGAGAGGCCAAAAGAGAAGCAGATGGGAAGGGCGGGTGGAAAACCGGAAAGGGGCAGAGCAGACAGAGAAGGGCGAGGTGGAGGGAAACCGGGGGAACAGGGGACTTGAGAAGATGCGGATGCACAGACCTGTGCGCAGAACGCTAGGAACAGGGCTGGAAGTAGCCACCCGTCCGGAAGAGCACTCAGCACCTCGTGACCTGAAAGCTGGGTGACCTTGAGCATGTGGCTTAACCTCTCTGAGCTGCTGCTGTTGGTTCCTCATATGGACATTAGGGTTTGTGATGCCACCATCCTACTGGCCTAGGTTGGTGGGAAGCCACCCTCACGTCGACCTTTGGGTCTGTCCCTGCTGTGGAGAGAGCGGGGAGCTGCTGGCTGGGGTCCGTGAGCTGGCCCAAGGCCCCTGGGAGCAGACCTTTTCTCCTGCAAAGTGTGTCCTCATACCCCCAGACAGGCGCTGGCCCAAAAAGATTCAGTGACAGGTTCCAGTGCTGGTCCTGCCAAAGGGACATTTCAGAAAGAGGAGCTTTTAGAGTGGACGTGGGCCATGGCCCCCTCCCTTTCCTGGCAGTGGACACACTGGCTCAGAGAGGCACAGTAGGCTGCCCAAGGTCACAGAGCGGGGCTTCGAGGTCTGTCCCGCCTGGTAACCTCCCTGAAGTGACGTCCTCCCAGGACGCAGTCAAGGTGGGATGGTGGGGGGACCCTGGGCAGTAGTCCTCCACCTGGGAGGACAGGCCTGTGAATGAAGACACCAGAGCTGGTGACGCCCCCTCCCCCAATCCCAAAGCCCAGCAGGTCCTCCCGAGGATGCCCAGGTGAGAACGAGTGCTCGTCCTGGCAGAGGCAGTGGTACGGGGATGCCATGGCCCATCAGGAGTCCTGCTCCCTCGTCCCGAGGTGGAAACTGAGGCCCAGGCCACGGGTCGCCCAGTGGTTGCCTAGGCACCTTCCTTTTTTCCTCAGAAAGGCTGGGGACCCTGGCAGAGAGGCAGCTGGGCTCAGGAGTACCTGGGGCAGCGGGGTGGCAGGGGTCTGGCCGCCTGGGCAGGCTCTTACCTGGATTCCTGGCTGGCCCTCGGGCACAAGGAGGAAGTGAGGACGCCCTGCGCCCAGCGCCTTTTGAGCCGTTGGCCCAGCCCCTGGCGGCAGTTAATGATTATCCTGCCGTCTGTCAATATCGATCACAAGTGCGGTTCGAAGGGCAGGAAGCCCTGGACTGTGCCCGGGCAGGGTGGGGCGGCTCCAGGAAGCATCAGGCTGAGTTCCTGTCTGGCTTTCCCGGGGGCATCAAACCCCAGCCTTCCAGAGTCTGTCGCCTTCCTGGCCCTTTTCCCCTCAGCTCAACCTGCTGCCCCCATGACCTCAGGGAAAGTGAGGACCCCAGGTCCACCAGCTTAAAACTTCTGCCTTCTTCCCTCAGTGCCCAAATCCCTTACTGAGGATGGGACACACCAGGGACACAATGGGCTCACCGCAGAGGGGTCTGCAGATGGCCGAGCAAAGCAAGGGTTCTCTAAGTCTGTTCCTCAGTTTCTCCGCGGGCCCAGCGGCCTTGGTGCGGTGCTCCTGGGGTGCAGGGCAGGGCGGGACACCACCTGAGCGGCCCTTCTTCCTTGTTCTCAGCCAGGCGCGTGTGTGGAGTGAGTGGGACAATGGGCATTTTCCTGATCCCGTATAATTCTGTGCAAATGCCACTGTCAGGACCCCTTTTAGTCACAGCATGACCCCCCTCCAGTGCCCTGGATCTAGGACCTCAGGGCAGAGGCTCTGTCACCTGCAAGGCCTTCTGCTAGCGATGGTGCACACACCTCCAGAGGGCCCGGCTTTCCAGGAAGGGCCCGGGGCACCCTGGTCCCCGTCAGTTGGGCAGGGATCATCAGGAGGGATCTGAGACTCAGATGCCAAGGGTGTAGCCTCAGGTCACACAGTCAGGGTCTGAGACTCGCTAGGGTACCCCACGGCCCCACCCTTCGCTCTGGTCCAGCATTCTCACAGCCATCACATCACACCTGGTGCCAGGTAAGGCTCTTGCAGGAATAGAACCAAGAAACGTAGTCTGGGCAAGTGCTGGGCAAGAGCCATTCCTCCTCCCCACTCCACTCGGCTCCTGCCACATCAGAAGTGAGGCCAGGGTGGGGGCCCCACTGGGAGGGTGGCGAGAAGGAGCCCAGGGCGTCGGCAGGACAGCCAAGGGAGGGAGTTCAGGGATGGACAGGTGACAGGCTGAGGCTAGGGCCCAGGACCCCGTCCTGCTGGGCGCCATGGGTGTGGCGACCCCTGGTGGTGACTCGGGAGGCACCAGGGCAGTCCAGGTACACAGGAAGACGGGGCTGGCGGTGGGCAGTTTATTCCACTTCATGCAGACACCGACCCACACATTCGGGAGCTTAAAAATAATACACTGAACCACACGGCGTCTGTCCCCCACCTCCTCCAGAGACACAGAAAGACACTTGGCTGAGTGGGGTCGGGGGTCTGAGGGTCCAAAGCCTCCATCCTGGGGCGAGGCAGTAGTGTGGGCCCAGGTGTGGGGGCGGCGTCCTTTCGCCCCAGAGAAAAAGTGCAGAGACAGGGCCGAGGCCCCAGCAGGGCGGCCCCACTCCCACGGCGACTGGCCGCAGGCGGCTGCGCAGGGTCCTCCCAGTCCTTCCCGAGGGCCTGGCCCGCCCAGCTGGGGGCCACAGCCCTGGGGCTTCCAGGAGCCGAGGTGGCCCTGGGCTGCTGGGCGTGGTGGGCAGGCGGCGCCCTGGAGTCCTGGGCACTTGGTGCTCAGTCCTGGGCCTCATCCGAACGCCACTTGAGCGTGTGGTCCTTGTGAGCATCGGGGAGGATCTGGTTGCGCATGCCCCCGAGCAGGTTGGACGTGGCCTCTGTGGCCAGGATGAGGGGCTTCACCACCGTTGGGGGCAGCTGGCGGATCACGCCCCCCACAGCACCCGTCAGCCCCTTCTGCTCATGGCCCCGGGACGCCACATCGCAGATGGTCTGGGCCGTGTCCAGAAGGCCCTGTGGAGGACAGAGGTCAGCGCGGGGGTCTGGTGGGGAGGCAGGTGTAGGGTGATGGGCAGCAAGGCCGGGGGACGTTACCTCTCGAACCGTGTCGTAGGCCTTGGCCACGCCCTCCCGCAGGTCAGCAGGCTGCTGGCCTTTGCGCGACCTTCGCACAGAGCGCTTGTCCTGCAGGGAGCGGGAGATGGGTGCCGCCGGGGACAGGATGTCATACACCGTCTCAGCTGTGGCCTGGGGAGCACGGGGAGCAGCGTGTGAGGAGCGCTGGCCCAGGCCACAGCCCGGGGCGCCCCTGCCCCACAGCCGTGCTTTCCTGGGGTCCTGACAAGGCTCCTGCCAGCCAGACCAGGGGGCCTCAGGGGGACTGCACGCCTCCTCAGGGGCTGCTTCCAACATCTTCCGGACCCGAACCCCTCGTTCCTGACCACCACGACCGTGTGCCCTGTGCCATGGGTACCCCAAAGCAGCTTGCCCGAGCTGGGCACATGGCCTCCTCCACACTGCGCCTTGCCTGGCCTCGTCAGCCCTTCGGGGCAGCCCTGCAGACTGGGGGTTTCCCCTTTGCACACCCCCATGGCTCAGTGAGTCCGTCACGGAGTCTGACCTGCCTTCTGTCCGAGGCTCCTCTATCCTCTACCCTCACGCTTGCCCAGCGGCATTCCCTCCCACCCAACCTCCTCACCTGGCAGTGCCACACCCCCGCTTAACACCCTTGGGGCGCCCTCAGATGCTTGCTTATCCCTCCTGCCTCTTCCCTAGAGACCTGCACCCGCCTCCATGGCGCTGAGCTTGCAGGGGAAAGTACCATGTTCCCCACGAGTCTGCATGCTCGCCCCACACCAGCTATGACCGCCCACAAACGCCCACCCATTCCATCACCCCACTGCAGGACAACTCCCTGGGGGTCCGCCTGGGCCAGGCAGAGCTCAGGGCCTCAATGAACCAGGGCCTGCCTCAGCCTGGTTCCTGTCTGTAAACAAAGACCCCCCCTCTTCAAAACAGGGTCATGGGCGGAGACCCAGTGAAGCCTGGGGGCACTCGCCCACCGCAAGGGAGCCACTGTGCGCCCCAGGGCCGCCCCTTGGCCTTTCCTCTCCATGACTTTCCTGATAAAATGTTTGGCAGATTCAGACTACCCACCCTCAGAGCTTTGGGGATGGCAATGCGGTGCCATGGCGGACCGGCCCTGTCCGCCCTGCCCTGCACGGCTGGACGCCAGGCCCTCCCTCACCTGGATGGCCTGCACCAGCCGGTTGCTGAGTTCCAGGGCAGCAGAGGCTGTGGATGAGCCGAAGGAGGCGGCCCCCCGCTGCAGCCCCCGCATGAGGCGCCCATCCTTCCTGTACTGCTCGATGGGCAGCCACAGCAGGTCCCGGAACCCTTGGACTGCGGGAATGGGGTTGTGAGAGGTGCCCAAGGCTGTTCTGCCCCCACCGCCCTGCTTTAGGACCTCCCCTACCTATTCCCAATGGCAGCTTCTAGGCTGCCCTAGAGAACGGGCAGTTTCAAGGGCCCCCAAAGTCAGACACTCACAGAGCTGGACAACTGAGTGCATGGGGCCCACGCCTCCCAACAGGCCAGGCAGCTGGTTCTTGCGGATGTCCTGCAGCCACTCGTTGAGAGCATAGCCCAGCACCTTGTCCACACCCAGGAGCCTGGGAAGAGGAAGGGAAGGGTGGGGTGGAGCCACACGCTGAGCTGTCATAGGGCCAGGAGAACCTGAGGCACCCCAACACCCCCCACAGCCCCACCCGGCCCGGTGCAGAGAGGTGACTGCACCCATTTCACAGAGGCGAAACTGAGGCCCCAGGGGGGGTGACGTCTTGGCCGGGGCCACGCAGCGGCCAGGGACAGGGTGGAGGGCCGACCAGGGCCCGGGGCGCGGAGGGCTCACCCGTGCCGGCAGCACAGCCGCTTTAGCTTCAGCTCGGAGCAGTTGAGCTGGGCCAGGCCGATGAGGAGGCCGGCGAACGTGCCCTGGGGCAGGAAAGGGAATGTGGGTTTACGTGATGGGCACAGGGACCAGCTCAGCCGCTGGGAGCCACTGGAGGCCAACGCAGCTGCCGGTGGCGCCCGGAGGCAAGCCCTGGCCTCCTGGCCCCCACAGACCAGGCCACGCCTGAGCAGATTGGGGAGCTCAGAGGCTCTGGCTCGCGGGGCCACCCTGTGGCCCCACTTACCACTTGGTCCATGGTGACGTGCTTGCCGTGGTAATCCAGCCAGATGGGCACCTCAGATGTGAAGCGGAACTCCCTGGGGGTAAGGAGGAGGGGGCCTTTAGACCCTGACCTGGGCCCTGCAGCCTGGCCCAGGGCCCCCCGCCTGAGGCCCTACCTGAAGTAGATGGGTTGCTGCTCCGAGGGGCCTTGTCCACCGCCTGCAGCCTCCTGGGTGCCACTTGTCTCTACGCCCTCAGCCTGCCCTTCCTGGGGGCTGCCGGGCTGGACTTGGGCCTCAGGGTGAGCTGGGGATAGGGACAGACCAGAGATGGGCTCAGGGGTGGCTGGGAGGCAGGAGGCCAAGACCTTCCCCTCCCTGGCCCAGACTCTCACCCTCCGTGGTCTCTGCTGGGACCATGGGGTTGATGCCAGCTGCCAGGCTGGTAAAGAAGTCCTTGAGGAAGAGCAGGGCATCCTGTAGGGGGAAGGTGCAGGGGTGTAGGTCGGCTTGGGGGCTCAAGCTGCTCAGCTCGCCTCAGGCCTGCCCTGGCCCAGCTCACTCACCTGGTCTACGTTGAGCCGCAGGGGCATCAGTGAGACCCGGAGACAGCACTCAGGCCCGCCCAGGTTGGTCGTGGGGGCCACGTGCAGAGCTTTGATGGTAAGCTAAAGGCAGAGGGCAAGCTCTGGGTCCCTGCCCCCACCTCCCACCCCCAACCCCTTGCCCGGTCAATCCTGTACCTACTCAGGCTGTTCCCTCAGCTAAACTGGCCCAAGCTCCTCCGTCCTCCCCGGCCCCTTGGCGCCAGGACCCGGGCTCGCCAAAGACCCAGGGGCGTGTGTGCGTGTGAGCGCGTGCGTGGCATGTGAGCCCGCCCCCTGACCGGGCGGCCGGCGGCACCGCCTCAGTACCATGTTGGAGTGCGCGCGCCGCGGCATGCGCTCGCTCGTGTGCAGGTACAGGAACTTGTTGATCCGGGACGAGGCGAGCCGGTCGCGGATCTCAAGCTCCTGCACGATGAACACCTGGCGGGACAGCGGCTGCTCCTCCAGCTCCTCTCCTGGGGCAACGGGGCCTGGGGCTGGCTCCACTGGGTACACCTCGTGCTGGAAGCTCACCTTTGGGATGGACGGAGGCCTGAGCCAGGGAGGCGGGGCCCAGACAGGAAGGGCGGGGCTCACTCCAGCCCCTTCCTCTTCCAGCCACCCTGCTGGCCCCAACCCCATCTCAGAGCCACTCACCCCAAGCGCAAACCCTCGTGCGGCCCTCGCCCTACAGTCTCTCCGTCCCCGGAGCTGCTGGTTTTGTTTCCTCAAAATGTCTCTGACATCTCTCTGCACTTCCGTTATCTCCACAGCTGCCATCTTCTCCCTCCTCCCTGGATGGCCCCCTTGCTTGTCCCCTCTGACCCCCACACACCCGGAGGGCTCTGCCCTGGCTCCCCTCTCCGGTCTCAGAGGGGCGCCCGCGCTAAGTTCTCAGCACAGCAGCCCTGCGAGCCGAGGGCTGGGTCCGGGCCGGCTCGCTCAGCACGCGGCACCGCCACCCGCCACTGCCCAGGGCAGCCTGGCCGGCGCTACCCACTGCACCCCCCCCCCCCCCCGCAGCCCCGCCTGCATTCCTCCCACACCAAAATCTCTCCAGAATCTGACTACCGTCGCACGCTCTGCTGCTGCCACCCTGCACGGCCACTGTCTCACGCCACCTGCATCTCACTCCAGTGAAAAGCAAAGCCATGCCTTGGTCTGCAGGGCCCTGCGCAGCCTGGTCCCAGCTGGAGCTCTGGCCGTGTCCCCTGCTCCTCTCTCTGCTCAGCCTCAGTCTCACTGGCCTCCTTGGTGCCCCTGGAACACGCCCGGAGGCTCCCGGCTTGCAGCCTTCTCACCGCCCCCTCTGCCTGAAACCTCCTCCCGGCTCACCTCCTCTTTGCGCAAAGGGCATCTTTTCATGAGGACTTTCCTGTTCCTCCCAGCACATCCCGCCTTTCCTCTCTGCTCTAATTCCTCGGAGCATTTATCGCATTGAACACTCTGTATGTATCTTCCTTGCCTCCCTCCACGACCAGACAAGGGACAGGAAAGCAGGGCTTCCGTCTGCTTCGCTCAGCGCCACATCCAGCATCTAGAACGGTACCTGGTGTGCAGCCCGGCAGCCGTTCCGTGAACACTAGGGCCGCAGGAAGCTCCCACGCACTGAAGTGCTGGCTGAGAAGCAGGAATGGGAAGGCCTGCTGCTGTCCCCCACCCCGGCTGGCCTTCTGCACCCCGTGTCCCCAGCTCACCTTGCTGAGCTGGATCTCCATGAGGACATGGTGCTGCCTCCCGCTGCCTCCCTGTGTACGCCAGGAGTTCTGGGGCCGGTTGGGGCCAGAGCAGCGGGAAGGGGAGCCCCTGGGGCCCGCGAGGCCAACTCTTGCCCTGGGAAGAGGGACAGGGGACAAGCTGACTCAGGGAAATCCCCTTCCCTCGCACCCTCCCTTCACAGCACGCCTCTCAGTCTGGGGCAGGAGATCTCCAGGAAGGCGGATGGGGCAAGAGAGGAGGAACTGAGGACCGAGCTCAAGGTTACCGGCCCAGGCCCCATCTCCTGGGTGGGTGAGCCCCGTTGCCACAGCCGCCACCTGCACTCTCTCCTCCTCACCGGTGGCCTGGGTGGGGGCCAAAGTCTCGGCCCCCGTAGAGGTGCCAGATGAGGGAGACCTCGCGCAGCACCACCCGAGTGCTGGGCACCGGGAAGTGGGCGGGTGCCCGCAGCAGGTCCGTGCTGCCCAGCGGCCGTGAGAAGTGTCCGTCCTGCACGATGATGGGACCTGGATGCAGCTGCGTGACCACGGGCTCCCCGTCGCGGGGCTGCAGGGAGGGGGTCAAGTGAACGGGCGGCGCAGACGCTGTCGCCAGTCCGCACCGTTTCCCTGTCCTCACATCTTCCCGTTTTTGACATAAGATGACCCTCGTGGGTCACTGTCCCTGCGACCTGTGTCTGAGTGTTCTGCGCAGGAGGGTGCTGAGTGCCCCTTGCTCCTGCCGGCTTTGTCTCCCTAGGACCTGACTCTTGCGTGCATGTGACACTCTCACTGGCACTTGGGGGCCAGGGGGCCAGCAGCCTTGCAGCCAAATGGTTCTCCTCGCCCCTCCCCCGCTAACCACCTGCTTCTCTTCCTCCCTGCTCTGATGCCAGTCCCCCTGCCCAGGATGCCGTGCCTTCTCGCTTCCTGGGGAAACCCACGTGCTCCTTCGAAGCCCAGAGTCAGGGCTGCCTCCCGAGGGGGACCCTCCCAGCCCCAGCCCCAGGGACAGAGACCGCCTCCCACCTCTCTCACAGTAGGAACTCCAGAAGGGCCGGGGACTGAGCTCCCCCTCCCACCGCTCCCTGTCCCTGCCCAGCCTGCCCCCCACATACTGGGATGCCGAGGCCAGGAGCGTCAAGGATGCAGAATTCGTCACTATCTAGAGTGTCTCCATCCCCCTCCTCTTCCTTTTCATCTTCCTTGGCCTCTGAGCAGGACCCCAAGCTGCCATCAGGGGCCCCAACAGGGGGCGAGGGAGGCTGGGCCCCACTCCGTTCACCTGGGAATAGGTAGACCGACACGGGCGAGGCCTGAGGGAGGGGGCCACCTGTGGGAGAGAGAGGCTGGTTTAGGGGGAATGTGGGATGTGGGTGCTGATAGTGTCGGCTGGCCCCTAAGCCCCTGGACCCTACCTGAAGGCTGGGCCAGCTCCCGCAGGCTGCGCTCCGTGTCCAGGAGGGCGTCGGTCAGGTCCCGCTGGTTGATGAGGGCCGTCTCCACTGGGGGGCATGAGGGCAGGGAGGCGGGGCTCTCGGAGAGCTGGGCCAGGCAGGGGAGGAGTGGTGAATGAGTGACAGGAGGGAGGGGCGGGCCCTAGGGCTCCCCAGTGGCCAGGCCGCTGGGGGCCATGGCAGGAGAGGGAGCTGGGGCGGAGCTCTGGTAGCCTGCGCGGCCTGGCCTCACCTGTACCTTCTGGCCGGCGATCTCCGTGGGGCTGGGGGGCCGGGGAGGGGGGTGCAGGTCGCCTGCGCTCGTTATGTACTGCAGCAGGTTGACCAGTAGGGCGCAGGAGTCGGCGCAGGTGTGCATGTGCACCACGTTGTTGGAGCAGCGCAGCTCGAACAGCGGCTGGCTCTGCGGGGGCGGGGGACGCCATCAGCCCCAGCCCCACCAGGCCACGCGTAGGTAGGCCCGGCTGCATCTTCCCTGGGGTGGTCAGCCTGCCCGCCAACCCCGAAAACTCCCGCCGAGTGGATGAGTACACTGAGTTCCGAGAGCAGAGCGGAAGGGGCTTGGCCCTGGGCCACCTGAGGAAGCACAGCGCTGTCTCCCAAGTAAAGGGCTCCTTTTGCCCCGTCTCCTTTTCCCCTGACCTTGGCCCAGCCAGACCGGGCCCACGACCTCCATTTTACAGATGAGGAAGCTGACTCCCGAGGCCCTGCTTTTTCCCTGGCCGCAGCTCCTCTCTAGTGGCAGGGCTCAGGCAGAGGGTCACCCACAGTAGGCCTGGCTCTGCCCAATCACCACAGCCCAGCAGGGCAAGGGCAGGCAGTGCCCATGCCCGTGCCCTGAGCCTGGGCAGCAGCAGCAAGGCGATGGTGCGCGGGGCAAGGGTGAGTCCTCTGCAGGCTCCCCTGGCCCCTGCTCTGCTCTGGCTCCGGGGACCCTGGGCAGCAGCCACACTCACCAGTTTGCCCTCGGTGCTCCCCTTCCAGGTTTTGATCACGAGCTCCAGGAGGTCAACATCCAAGACACAGACATAATCTGAAGCAGAGAGCAGGAGACACTCCTATGGCTCCCGCACACCCAGCCCTGGGCCCCCCACCAGCGGGGACGACCAGCGTCCATTTGTCTGGGTGCAGCCACCATGTGCACGCACACACGTGTGGGTGCGGAGAACCCAGCCAGCAGCTAGAGGAGGACGCTGGCTGCGCTGGCAGTGGCCCGGGGCCGTGCTCCCTCAGAGGTGAGGGAACCCGATCAGGGCCCTGCCCACCTCGCCGCAGATCTAGGGTCTCCACTTCACACTTGTCGGACAGGTACAGGGCCGAGTCGTCGAGGATGAACCTGGCAGGGAACAGGGCTGAGAAGGGCCCGGAGCTGCTGCAGGCGGCAGCCGCACGGGAGCCAGCAGGGGCGGGGCACCCACGGCAGGTCCCAAGCCCACAGGACACTAGCACTGGGCCCTCTCTGGCCTCGGTGTTCTTGTCTGTACAATGGGGAAAACGCTGCCGCAAGCCCGGGTTTGTGGTTTTGCAAGTACTTCCTGCTCCTCCGCCTCACTCGGGCCTCACAGCAGCCCAATAGGAGGGGTCCTATTTTCCCCACCAGCATTCACTCTTCTAAAACGTCCTTACTTTAATGGCAACATAACACAAGCTCCTGTAAGAGATCTTAAAACATGGCAATGAAAAAAAAACGATTCCTAATCGTAACCCCTGACCCTAAATTTTATATCCATCTCCTTCCAGTCTTTTCTATAAAGCCAGAGGTGTACATAAACACCTCTTTGCCAGTCTTTGTTTTAAACATATATAGTTTTATATCTTACTTTTTTTCGGTAAACGTTCTATAGCGCTTCCCCACCTTTTTTGATGTTGTTTTCGACTTGACTTCAAAGGTTGGGTGGGCCGTGTTTACTGACTCAGGTTATAATTTGGGAGCATTTGAATTATTTGCAAGTTCCGACTGTTATAAAGTGTACTACAGAGGCGTTGTGTTCCACCTGCCTTATCCTATATGCTAAGACAACCACCAGAAGTGGTTATCATCGGGTCTGAGATCACAGGCTGTATGGCTCTCATTCTGAAGCCTGACTGCCTTCCAGGAAGGAGGAATCAATTGTGAGAGAAGCTTCATTACCTGAATGTACAGAAAGGCTCAGAGAGTGGCCTGAGGGGACACGGCAGGCAGGTAGCACCCTGGAGGGGTGTCAGCTGCAGCCCAGCTTGGGCGGGAAGGACGTGAGGGGAGGGGGCTGCATACCTAAGCAGGAAGGTGGAGGTGTCCATGATGATGTTACTGGAGAGGGTGAAGGTCTCGGCGGTGACGAGGACACGCACAGGGAGGTACAGGGGCCTGGGAGTCACAATCGGGCTGGGCCAGGCTCCTTACGGAGGAAAGCCTGCCCGCCGCCCTGGCCCTGGCCTGCCCAGCCTGGGTACCTGTAGTCCACGGCGCAGGAAAACAGGTGTGTGTGTAGGATGGTAATGACCGTAGGGGGCAGGTAGCCCAGTACGGGGTCATCCAGCACGTCTAAGAACTCCAGCAGCTTTGGGGGCAGAGCGGGAGAGGCGGTGAGGATAAGGTGCTTCTTCCTTCCTCCAGCCTCCCGCCCCAGCCCCGCCCAGCTATGCCCCTGGCCTTGGCCTCCTCCCAGCCTAGAGATCTGCCCATCCACACCACCTTCACTCACCTGCGAGTGCCAGCTCTGTTCTGGTAGAGTTATGTAGTGGCGCAGGGTGGCTCTATGCAGCCGTAGTGTCACTAGGAACTCCTGGGGGTGGGACAGAGTCAGCACCAGGCAGGCAGTCACCCGGGCCAAGGAGCTGGGCAGAAGCAGGCGTGGCTATACCTTGACATTCTTGTGGGGGTCCAGGTGGATGCGCACAGCGGTGGACAGCATGTGTGAGCTCTGGCCTTGGCCTTTGCGTCCTGAGGCTCCCCGCTCTGTCATTCCTTCCTCTGATGGGTAGATGGTTGGGACCAGCTGGGCTGGAGGAGCAAAGCTGGGCAGCTCCAGGTGACTGGGCAGCAGGTAGTCATCCACGGCCGCTGAGGAGGCATCTGGTGAGCCCCCTGCCAAGCCCACTCCAGCCAGGCCCGTGTCCCTCCAAGAAGCCCCAGCCCCTGTCCGTGGACCCTAGAGACCCCTCAGTGACTGGCCCCCAGCCCTCACACCTCGGTGGTAGAGTGTTGCCTTTTCGGCCTCCAGGCAAAAGTAGCCGAGTCCCGGCTGGCCTCGGTACTGGGAGACACTGAAGATGGTGCCTTGCTCCACGTCCAACACCAACTCCCCGTGCACGGCCTCTGGCTGCTTCCCAGCCTCGTCCTGCGGACAGAGCATGTGGCTTGGCCTCACCAGCTGCAGCCAGCAGTCTCCACGCCCACAGAAACACTGGGCAGACTAGGATCAGCCCCAGCGTCTACCCAGACTCCGCTGGAGCCCTGGGGCCACACTCGTCTCTTTTATCAGAAGGGAACCTCCGTCCTGTCTGCTTCTTAGCAAAAGACGGTGCCCATTTCAGACTGTTAGCACGGTGCCTTACACACAGCAGGTGCTAGGAAGTGGCTGACAGGGTGTGATGGGACGGGTGGGGTGGCAGGTGGGTGTTGTTGGCTGGATGGGCCACACTCGGCCCTCACCGGGGCCTGTTCTCCACATTCCCTACTTGGCACTGCCCGCCCTGGTCCTGTCCTGCTGTGGGGGCTCTGAAGGCGGGGGCTCACCTCCCCCGGCTGCCCTCACCTTAGTCTCACAGAGGGCCGTGATCCGACCCTTCAGCACCGTCACCAGTGTAGAGAAGGTACTCTGGGAGTGAGGGCTCGGGGACTCGGGGGCGGGGGCCTGGGGGGCACTTGATGCCCCCACCGAGAAGAAGCGGGCATCCTCATCGTCTGAGTCTGAGTCTGGGGTGAGATCAAGGAGCCGAGTGGGAAGCAGACCTGGGGTGGCTGCCCCAGCCCTGCCCAGCTCTGGGGGCTCCGGGGCCCTGGGACCCCGCCGGGTGCTCCTCCTACCCAGCTTGAAGGCTGACTTGCACATCTTGAAGTTGTCATGCCAGAAGCCCGAGGGGCCCGGGAAGCCAGGGGGCTGAGCGGCAGGGGTGGGGGCGGGAAGCAGGTCCGCGGGCTCCCACAGGAGCAGGCCGTTGTTGATCCTAAGACAGGCGGATGGGTAAATGGTGGCAGGAGGGAGGCCGAGCCCAGCCCCTTGCCACCCCGCCACCAGCCTGCCCGCATCGCCACCTGTTATAGAGGCTCTCGTAGACCTCCTTGCTGGGCAGGAAGACGTGGGCACTGGGCAGGACCACCTCCAGGCTGCAGCGTGACAGGGCCAGGGCCCGGCTCTGGAAGGTCCTCATCTCTTCAGGGTCTCCAGGAATCACCATCTGGATGGCAGGGAGGGGGGCAGGGGGGGGGCAGGGAAAGGCCTCTGAGAGATGTTGGGACCTGCCGCTGGCTCGGGTCCGCATCCCAACCTCCCATCATTCATTCACATGAGCACTTCTCGGCCAGGCTGTATGACAGCGAGTTCGTGCGAAGCACGTGCCAACCCCGCTCTGAGGACCTCGTATATGTCAACTCCTTTGTCCTCGTGACAGGCCTATGAGACAGGTCGCCATGCCCACTTTCCAGAGAACACTCATCTGTCTGTAACTCTCCAAGAAATTAGGCAACAACCTGAGATGACGTGGCCATTGAGAAGCAGAGCCTGGATTCAAACCAGAGTGTTCGGCCCAGAGGCCAGGCCCTCAACTGCCTCCTACTCAACCCTCATCGCCTTCAGAGAAGAGGATCCCAAGGCCCAGATATTACTTACTGCCAGCAAATATATACTGCCAGCCCCCCACCCCCCCGCCACGGGGCCTGCCCTGGCCAGTGCCCTCACTCCTGGGCCCCATGACCTGGGGTGCTCCCAACTCCCCACTGACACGAGATGGGAGGGACGGAATTCTCGCTGGTGCTGGGTCACATTACCTGGCGCCCCAAGCAGTCCTTTCCCCACGGCCCGCAGCCGCCAAGGGGCTTCCACAGACGCCCGGGTCCCAGGCCTCACCTCCTCCGTCTCGTACATGGTCCTCTTGGAGGAGAAGGGCGAGGGCTCCGGCTCCCGCAGTTCGCACGGACTCTCGACCGACAGCTCCAGATCCTCCCCCTTCTCTGGTGCCACCTCCCACTGTGCGCTGCTGCTCTGGGGGTTCAGGGTCACCACTACCCTGCCGGGGCACGGGCCTGTCACCGGCCTGCAGGGGCCCCCGGCCCCTGGTCCCAAGTGGCCTCCTAATGCCTTCAGTAGCGAAGCCCTCCCCTCCTGCCCTTTCCAGAGCCCCGCTTACTGGGGCAAGAAGTGTCTGCGCCCGGGGCTCCTGGGATCCAGGGCTTTGGAGACCCGCAGGCAGGGGACGGGTGGCTTTTCACCATCTTCGAAGGTGCCTGGAGAGGATCGGGGAGGGGTGGGGGTGGTCACTGCTGCCCTTCCCCACTTCTTCCCAACTGCCAGGTGGAGTCCGTCCTCTGCCGTTCAGACCTGCACCCTCTCTTGTGCCCACGGTCTGATAAAGAGTCCACTTTGCCCGCTGCTCAGAGCTGGGGAGGCCTAGGCCCGGGTTTGCCCCCACTGGGACCCACCCAGCCCCAAGCCCACCTCTCCCAGAGGCCTAGTCCCTGCCCCAGGCTCCACCTTTTGGGGGCTCTCACCATGTAGGTCGGAGCAGGTGAGTTCCAAGCGGGTGGGGGCTGGGGGACCAGGCCCGCTGCTCAACTCTGACCTGAACTGGGGCTCGCTCAGCTCCAGCCGCAGCTGCTCGGCCCGCACAGCCCTGCCGGCCCAGGGGTCTCGCTCGGGCCGCAGGTCGGCGATGGGGAAGAGCAGCCGCAGCGTGGCCTGAGGTGCCGACAGCCGCACCACGGTCTGCTGCTCGGCAGCTGGCGGGGGCTCCATCTGCGGGAGGGTGTGGGGGTCACGGCTGCAGCCAGGGCCCCTGCCACTGTGATCACGAGCCAGAGGACCTGTGCCCCACTCCCAGCCCTGGCGAGGCGCCTTACCAGCAAGCCGGAGGGCGGCTCGGGAGGGGGTACGGTGGCCAGGCGCAGCAGGGCAGTGAGCCGGTCCAGGGCCCCCAGCTCCACGTCTGCCTGGAAGTCGGCCAGGTCCAGGGCCAGCTCTGAGTGGCAATGGCAGGTAGCTGGGTGCCGGGACCGGCTCTAAGGATGCGAGTATTCAGGTCAGTGAGGACTGTGGTGGGCGGGAAGCGAGGGAAGGATGGAAAGGGCAAATCTAGAGCACAGAGGCCTCCTGGGTAGCGATGAGCAAAGCTTGGGCAGGGAACCAGGAGGCCCTCACCACCTGGCCCGAGGCAGACGGCCACGGCTGTTTAATAAAAGCCACCTAACACGTGCCACTTCCGGCCCATGGCCAGCGGGGGAGGCCATGATGAACCCGGGAAGGGCAACCAGGCTAAGACAGCAGCACGTACAGGCCCAGACATGTTCAAGGGCCCCCAGACGGGAGGCGGGCTCTGCGTGGAGCACAGGGTGGCGGGTGGGAGAGGGGAGGCACCAAGGGAGGCTGGGGTAGAAGGGGTGGTGTCGATACACCGTGGGAAGCAGCCAAGGGCCGTCAGGCCTAGAGTAGGGTGGGTTACCTTGGGTACACGGCGCAGGGTCTGTGTGAGGCGCAGGTGGGCACAGGGACGAGCTGAGGCCTGGGAGCCCGGGCTGCTGGGGAAGCTCAGGATCTGGGATGGGACACAGGTGAGAGGGTCAGCCTGAACCCCTACACCCACCCGACCTCCAGGCCTGACTGCACACACTCGTCCTTGGCCCTCACCTCTGTGTACTCAGGCTCTGATGCGCCCCTGGGCCACAGACACTCCAGCACCTCGAGCAGCCCGAAGCGTACTTCCGAGCTGGTAGTCCACCGGCCCCTGCCTGTCCGCAGCTCCCAGGACAGCTGCACAGCCGCACCGGTGAGCCTGCGGGGAAGAAGCTGGGCATGAGATGGGGGGTTTGGCGGACTCAGCAGGTCACTCCTCGGGCCCCCGCCTTGGGCTTGTACCGGACATGGCTACAGGGACAGGCCCTCTGGAAGCGCGGTCGGAGATGGTGGAAGTCACGAGAGCCGAAGGGCCCATCCTTGGCAGCATCAAACTCAGCAAAAAAGTGGGTGGTGAGGTCAGGCGGTCCGGAAGACGGGGCAGATGTCTGAAGCAAGGTCAGGGTCATGCCCCCCAAGGTCATCTTCAGCAGTGAGTCAGGGCGTAAGGTGTCCGGGAGGGGTGTGGGGGCCGTCTTGCCTAAGGGGACAGAGGCTTCACCAGGGGCTCTCCAGAGCTCACAGGCACCCTAGGTAGGGTGATGGTCAGACATGAGGCTGGGGGCTGGGAGAAGCCCTAGCCCAGGTGGACTGTGGCTCTGGTAGGAGGCTTGGCCAGGCGGGAGTGACACAGAGCTTTGTAATGCCAGGCACTAAGCCCAGGCTCAATTCAACGCTCAAGGGAGGTGACAAAGCACTCAGCCCAGTACCCAACACACAAGCTCTCAATAAGCATCAATTAAAACACACAGTCCGGGAAGGTCGGAGCCTATTACTCCCATCTAATGGAAGGGAAAATCGAGTCTTGGGGAGCTGAAGTGCTCACCCAAGATCACTAACTCTGAAACCCAGGCTCTCTCCATTGCACCACCAGCCTCCCCAGGGAACCAAGTCACCCACGGTGGACTTCTAGGTGTCACTGGAGGCCTCCCATGTACCCGCGACATGACACCAGCACCGAGGCCCCATCCAGTTCTTCCCGATCCCCAAGCACTCACCAGCGGGGTGGCCCTGGACAGAGAGCCGGCGGGGGTTCCTGTCACAGTGCACAGACGAGCCCAGGTCTACGTCCGACAGAGAGAGCTCAGAGACGCCTGAGGCCACACTGCTCGTGAGGCCCGCCATGGAGAAGAAGAGGTCTGTGGGCCAGGGCAGGGGGTCAGGGATAGCCGGGCTCAGCCCCAACTGCTGCACACACACGAGCCACGCCGCCAACCGCCGGGTCTGGCCCCGCACCCACCAGTGCTGTCCAAGTTGACAAGGGGGTTGGTAAGGGAGTCTGGGCTGGTAGGTTCGGCCACAGCCCCTGCCTGCAGCTGCTGGTTCAGGTCCTGCTCAATCAGCCACAGGTCTTCAGCACCTAGTGGGCGGCTCTTGTTCAGCTTGTCGATCAAGCCCTTGGAGTCTACAGGAGAGGATATACTTCCTTGTGTCAGTCTAGCCTGGCCGGCCCCTCCCCAGCCATCCTACCCCCTGGACCACGCAGAGGCCTCACCTGAAAGGCTCATGGCACTGAGCAGTTCCTGAAGCTGCTGGAGCTGCCGTGGGGTCAGGAGTAGGTGCAGGGAGCCCAGCTGTCCAGCCACTTCCAGCTGGGATGAGAGGGGGCAACCGTGGAGCCTACTATACCAGCCACCTGGGCCCCCAGGGAGCCACTACCTGCCTGCCGTCACCCTGAGGAAGTAAGATGCTAGTTGCCAAGCTAAGCCCTCTCACCAACCAGCTCTGTGACCCTGGCTACAACTTGACCTCTCTAAGCCTCAGTTTCTCCACTTGCCAAGAAGGCAGTCATTTCCCCTAGTCGACAACCCCGCTTTGTCCCAGGAAGATAAGCATTGCTGAAGATTCTGAGAAGGCACACACTCCCCACTGCCCAGGGGCCCAGGGACCCGCAGACCCACCTTGGGACCTGGGAAGGCCTCATTCTGCTTCAATTTCACTGTCAGCTCCATGTACCCTGAGCAGCTGCCGATCTGCAAGGGAGGCTTTGGGGGTTCTTCCTGGGAGGCGAGAAGATACAGGAGGAGAGGGGTCAAGAAGATGACACCGGAGATGGCCAGGGACAGAGTGGGGCAGAGGCGTCAAGGGCCAGGGGGGCAGGGGTTGGAAGTGACTGGGGATCCGCGTCGGCCCACCTGTGGGGGGAGCTCTTCGAAGCGCAGGCGGACGCCCGCCAGCTGCAGCAGCTTGTGCAGGAAGGCAGGAGGCTGGTGCACATCCACGGGGGGCGCCTGGCTCGGGTCCCGCACTGCCTCGTCACAGTATTCCAGTCTGGGGGTGGAGGGTCAGCCATTGCCCCGGGCCCACAGGCCTGGAGCCCTCTCCCCGCACAGCAGTCCGTCCTAGCCAGGCCAGCCTGGACCTCCAGAGCCAGGCCTTGCTCCTCAGACCCTCAGCATGTGACCTGATCCTTGGGATCCCCTGCCACTCCAAGTCTGCACCCTGGTCCCTGGATACTACTCTAGGCCCACAGCATATCCCGCCTCCTTCTTGCTGTGGCCACCGCCATGCCACTTCCCAGGAGTCTGGGCTGGGGGTAAGGACAGTGCCAGGGCCATGTGACTGCCCCTCATTCCCCCTCTCCCTCATGCCAGCCCAGCCTGCCCGGCCTGCCCCTACCTCTGTACATCGATTTCCACAGCCACGCCGTGCTCCCCGCCACCCGGAGAGTGCTCCACCCTCACAACAGTGTCCAGGAAGGTCACCTTGATCCTTCGCAGCACTGTGAGGTGAGAAGGGGTCTCAAGTCAGGCAGAGATGCAGGGACAGGCGAATTCCCCAGCAGGGTAACAGGGTGACCATGCTGCTGTCTAGGGTCCCTGTCCTGTGGCCCACAGAGGGGTGGGGGGCAGGGTGGCCAGGAGGGGTCTGTGTACCAGTCTCGATGGTCTGGGCAAACATCTCCAGGCCCTCCAGGGGCTGCGGCGGCTCAGAGGGCTCAGGCAGCCCATCCCGCAGGCACTCCTGAGCCAGCTGCAGGCTCGTGGTCATGCATGAGGTCCAGGTCTGAGAGTCGGCAGTCCCCAGCCCTGTGGGTAGGAAGAAGGTCTCGAGGTAGGCAGGCCCAGTCAGCTCCGGGGTGCCCAGGCCCGCTCTCCCCCACCACATCCTTACCCTGCCCTCACCTGGGCCCTGGCGGGGCTGCAGGGTGAGCTGGAGGCCTGACACACGCACGGTGCAGTGGTCGGTGAGCAGCGCAGCCCAGGGCACGGCCACCTCGATGGAACCCACAAAGCCTTCCACTAGCTCCAGTGGTGAATCCATGGACTCCAGCACCTCGTTCACAGACTGTGAGCAGGCAGGGGACAAAGTTGGCTCGGGGAAACCCCGAACCCAGCTGTCTCCCCGGCTGCCGCGCCCCTCATCTGTGTGCTCCACCTTGCAGAGTACCCTCGCTCTCCCCGATCCAACCTCTGCTCACGCTGCTCACTACACTTGGCTGTGATGCCCCATCACTGCATCACTCAGATGTGCCCAGTCTTTCAGGCCAGAGGAACAGAGAGCTGAAGGATGAAGAGGAGGAGGCCAGGTGGAGGTGATGGAAGGTGGTGTGTCCCCGGCACGCGAACAGCACATGCAAAGGCCCGGCAGAGGGTGCAGCAGCACCCCACATTCGCTCTGGGCAAGCAGAGTTCATGGCGAGTATCCAGGAGTGGCAGCCAGGGGCTTGGCCTGAGCCGGAGGGGAGCCCCCCAACTCCAAACACTTGGTGTAGCTGTGTACCCTCTCTCTGAGGCACACTGTTGACCCTCCGGTTACAGATGGGGGGAGATCACCCCCACCAGCCAGGGAGCTCCTTGAGGGTAGGAGCCCACCTTTCTCCATGTGACCACAGGAGCTCTGTGTGGCGCCGCCCAGACAGGGCCTCAGTAAACACTTGTTGGATCCATGAATAAACAAACACATGGCAGAACTAGAAGGTTCACAGAGATCAAGTCCAAATTCCTCACCCAGAGGTCCACAGACAGGGAAACTGAGGCCTAGAGAGGAGAAGGGACTGGTCTACAGTGTACAGGAACCCAGTCCTCTCTCCTCACTCCATCCCATGGTCCTGAGGCGCTCAGCTTCTTCTGGGGTCCTTGAGGTAGGGGCTATAGGCCGAGCAGCTGGGAGGTGGCGGGGCTATATGGAAAGCACCTGCATCCCACCAGGGCCCTGCTCCTCCCTGGAGGCCATTCCAAAGCAGCCTAACTGGGAGTCAATTCAATCCCAACAGAAGAACAGGTCCGGGAGGGGTAGGGACGTGTCCTGGGACTGGAGGTAAGAAGCAGCAGCCTAAAAGGCTGAAAAGGCTTCCTGCACTGGAGCCCACAGGCAAGAGGCTACTCCTAGGAGGTGACCCCAATTCTGGGCTCAGGGGTCTCCCCTTACCTCACGTTTGCTCAGGAAGTTCTGGCCTACCCCTAATGCCCAATTTTTCCTGCCCAGATTGCACTGAGGCCAGGCACGCCGTCTTCCCAGAAAACTGAGAAGCCCCTGCCCCTATGCCCACCTCTGCTGCTTTGGACTAGAGGGTTGACCCACTGCCAGCCCTGGGCTGGTGCCCCTAATTGGTGGCTCCTTTGCAACTTTCCAGGTCAGCTGTGCTGTGAGTCACCACCCCTCACCATCCCAAGCCACAGGTCTGATCTAGACCTTACGTCTCTCAGCCTTCCCAGCATCTCCCCCAACTTCTCCCTGCCTGAGGCCAGACCTCTCAGCCCTTCTCCCAGAGCTTCCCTCCAGGTGGGGATGATGACCTCAAGTCCCTCCCCAAACTGCCTGTTTGGTTCATCCCACTCTCCCAAAAGCAGGAAGTAAGCAACAGCAGCCACACAAGGTGTTGATCAACACGGGTGCTGACGCGGTTGTTGACATCCACATCCGGAGGCGAACCTCACCCACTGGGCCCAAGATCAGAGGGTCAGGAGGTCAGGACGCCTTTCCCACAGGTGCCCTCACCAGGGTTCCGGACCCCTACCTGCCTTGCCTGACCAGCTGCATGACCGGAACCCTATAACTGCCCTGGCCTGGTCCTACTGGAACCCCCTAGTTTCTGTTCCCTCCTCACCCTCTCCTTAGCCCGTTCATGCCACGCTCCTCAACTCAGGCCCCAAACTCAATGAGCTTATTCTGGCATTCTCCAGACGAGTGTCATCCCCCTCCCCAGCCTCAGTTTCTCCTCCTGTGAAGTGGAGGCTGGCTCTGGAGGCGATCAGCTGGGTCCCTCTGACTCTAGGAAAGGGTTGGACATCCACGGCCTCAACACGCCCGGTATCTGGTCTCTTGGCCCGACCCTTTCGCCGGGAGCCTCAGGTCGCAGTGGCCCCGTCCCCTTCCCGGTTCGGACTCGGGCCCAGTTCCTCACCCATATCTCCAGGTGGATATCCCGCAGGGCAACGCTGCCCTTGTACAAATCGAGGCTGAGCTGGTCCAGGCTGAGGTGCTCCTGGAAGAAGTGACCCAAGTAGTGGTGCAGCAAGTAGCGGCAGACCCGCTCTTTCACACATTTCGACCATGGCCATAGCCATCGTGACATCTCGGAGACCGCCGGGCCGGGCCGCCTCCGCTCGCCGCCCGCCGGCGATCCCCGCCCGGTTGCGCGGTTCACTAGAGCCCCCGGCTCGCCCCGCCGCTTCTCCCAGTTCCAGGCCGCGCCCCCGGCGCTCAGCCACGCCCCTACGCTTACTGCCATTGGTCATTGCAAAGGGCGAGGCCTACTGATTGGCCAAGGGGGCGGGGCCTTCAGGCACGAAAAAGGGACCGGGCTCTCTGCATGATATAATGCTCCCAGTCTTGATTTACGCTTGCGTATAAATTCTGTGTGGGAGGACCTTTAACCTCCCTTCTAGAGGCTCTGGAAAGGCTGTTGCTTGAGGTGCTAGCCCCGCAAAAGAACGCGCATGTGCTGACTCGTCCAATTACTTGAAGTAGTTGGAGAAGACTTAAAGGGACAGTGTCTCACAAAACTTCGTAGAAAGCTCCCCAGAGGAATAAAGTCGGTATGTGAGCCCCAGCACGCATCTGTAGAAAGAAGTGAATAAATATTTGCATTTTACAAAAACGCTTTGCCATCCTTTATCTTTTTCAACCCTCACAACAATAGTCTAAGCTACAGCTTATCGTCAACATTTTACAGATAAGAAAACAGATTTATAAAGGTGGCTGTGACTGTATCACCAAGGTCTTTTTTTTTTTTTTTTTCCACTCCTCGCCTGGAAAGCTTGGCAGATTTACTGACCTTTCCTTGTCTCCTCACTTGGTTAGGCCTCCAGCCCTTCTCTGGAATAATAATAATAGTTTTTTCATATTTCTAACTCTAAAATTAATAAAGAATGGATTCTAACTCCCTTGAGTAGGGGTCTATTGTTTTTGTATAGCCAGTGAGCTAAGAATGGTTTTTAGATTTTTAAATAGTTGGAAAAAATCAAAAGAAGAATAAGATTTCATGACATGTGAAAAGCATATGAAATTCACATGTCAGTATCCAAAAATAAGGTTTTAGTGGAACGCAGCCACACTCATTTATCAAGTACTGTCTACGGCTGCTTTCTTGCTGCAGCAGCAGAATTGAGTACCTGAGACAGAGGCCTGCAAAGCCTAAAAAATTTATTTTCTGGCCTTTTGCAGAAAAAGTTTGCCAACTCCTGTTCTTCAGGGTTGGTTGCATGAGCCCTGTTAGATCACAGGTGACTTAAGAGATGCCTACAGGCAATTATAATTTTTTTTTTTAGTCTTGCTAGGGAGATGGACTCAACTACAGTCTAAAGGCAAAAGGCAGTTTGAAGCAAGGGCAACTGTCCTGGCCAAGGGGCAGATACCTAGATATCAGTCCGAGCTCTGTGTGGCCTCAGACAAGTCACTGCTCCTCTGTGAGCTTGCGAGCCTGTTTTATCCCCCTATAATGAAGAGGTGGGGGGTTGAGTTAGTAGGCAGGACCACTCATTTACTTGGAAGGGATTAAGGAATGGCCTCTGGGAGGATTTTGGTTGACTCTGGGAAGGCAGGCTAGTAGGATGGCCACTCCGAAAATGCTATGGAATGAATCAAGAGATCTGCCTCTCCCCCAGGGCAGGCCAGGGGCACTATTGTGTTCATCAATTTTTTATTAAATTAATAAAAATATTAGACATTATGAATCGAGCCTGTGTGACGTCCTAGGTCCTGGGCTTGTCGCTTTACTTGCATTACCTCATCTGCTCTTCACCACTGCTCATAGGGAGACACTGTTAATACCCCCGTTTCGTGGCAGAGGAAAAACTTGGGCTATGTGCCCAAGTGCCTGTGGAGTGAGTGAACGAACAAGCATCACGTCTCCCAGAGGCAGTGAGAATAGAAGGGTTTATCCTGGAGACTAGGAAATGTTGTCTTTGTATCCAGTATAGGAGGGGGTGACCATCCCCCGCAGTGTGAATACAGCGTACCCTGTGCAAAGGTTGGGGACACAGGGCCATTCCCAACATTCAGGCCCCCAATCTGCAGAGGCTGCTTCCAGACATGAGTGCAGCTTCTCTCCAATGAGGCTGCACTCATGTCTGTCTCTCATTGTAACTTGACTGGGAGCCACGTCTGTCTCTTAGGAATGGGTGCCAGTGAGTCCACCTCTGAGTCTGATCTCTCTGTATCCGGGATGCAGTGCAGCGTCTGCACCATAGCAGAGGACTAGACAGGACTCAGAGGGGCATGGAGACCCTCTTGCCACCTCCACCAGACAAAGCACTGTGAACTCCGTAGAAATCCGACTCCAAGACACAGTCATCTCATAGTCCGGCCCGAGCCTACAGCAGGAGCTGAACAAGAGAATGAAAAATACAGGGTAAAGGGGATGATATTCTCTTAGTAGGAAAGGTGGCATTGGGGACCCCATAAGGATGTTTCTGGGATGAAGTCCCAGGCCCTACTTTAAGTTCAGCAGCCCCAACAAATACGCTGGCTCTGGACACTGTGTTAGAGAGATTTTACTGGACAACCGGATCCCAGAGAACTCAAGGTGTCTGGCAAAAGATAAGGCTGGGGTTTCTCCCCATAGAAAGAAAAGGGGAAGGTTCAGGCTTTGTGGGGTTCCTTAGGGACCTTCCCACATTAGGTTAGGTGGGAACTCATCAGACAAAACAAGAGTTCTAGGCCTCTCCCTTCCCCAGGGATGGGCCACCTAGAAGAAGCCCCTCTGAGAATTCCCTAGATGGGGTCAGGATGGGTGTGGAAGAGATCACAGAAGACAGCCAGGGGCTGTGGCTTTTGACTTGGTCCAAGGTGGAGGGCCTGAATTTTGCATTTTATTTAAATTATGATAAAATACACATAACAAACATTTTACCATCTTAATCATTTCGAAGTATACAATTCAGTAGTACTGAGTATATTCACATTGCTGTGCGACCAATCTCTAGAACTTCTTCATCTTGCAAAACTGACACTCTATACCCATTAAACAACAACCAAATGGGTGAATTTTATAGAAAATAAATGATATCTCAAAAAACATGATACAGGATTTTCATCTGTATCTCCCAGGTGACATTTTGTCTATCCTGAGACCCAGTTCAAACGCCACTTCTCACAGGAAGTCTTAAGTCTGCCCTCCACTCTTCAGTCCTCCAGTCCCCCAATCCTGAGCACCCAATTTGTACAAAGCACCAACTCACTGACTCTCCACTGCCAGCCTGGTCTTGAGACCTTTGGAGTCGGAGCACGAGCCCCCAGGGTTCCTGGAGTTGGTATTCTCCTGAGTTAGGCTGAGAGCTGGGGGTCTGACCCCTGTTTCTAGCTTTTGATGGTATTCTGTGGGACTTTGGGCAAAACTTTGTCCTCTCTGGGCCTTGGGATCCTCACCTGGCTGTAGGTGGCTCCACGGACCTGCCCTTCCCCAGTTTTTCTGCAGGGGCATGGGAGGGACTTTATCTCCTGAGCCTGGGAGGTGGGCAAGGAGGTGATTATGGGTTTCCATTGACAGATGAGGACACCAAGGACCAAATGAACAAGGAAGGCGTGGTGAAGATTTCTGAGCAAGGGAATTGCTTTCCAGTAGTATGGTCCTGGATCCCAACCTGGCTCACCTAGGGCACCTTTGGGCACCCAGGCTCTCTCTGCAACAGGAAGAATGGCAGGGTAGTTCCTCTGTAGCACTGAGTAGCCACCAAGGCCCAAAGCATGGAGGGGAAGACTCTAAAACGGGCTCCAGCCCCCAGCCCACTCCCTGACCTCTTTGTCTGGTCTCATTGCCCACTCCTCCTGCTCACGTGGACCAGTTGTTCATCCAGGCAAAACCTCTAGGTGGAGATTTCACAGTGTAGGGTAGGGGGATAGAGATCAGAGGTATAATGGGTGTTGGGGTCCAGGGTCCTAGGAAGGGGCCTAGGGAACTACAAGCCAGGAACTTCTGGCTGGAATGCCCACCTCCTGGACTCCCAACTGTGCCTTGGATACTCCGCATAGGTTTTGAACAAGCACATCTACCCCTCTAGCACATCTTAGGGCCCAGAGGGGCTGGGAAGTCCGTCCAAGGAGGCCAGCTGGCCCGGAGTGGGGGAGGTGGCAGTGCCAGGGAGCACCTCCTGCTCTGATGCTTTGCCACTCCAAGACTGGCCCTTTAAACCCAGCCCATGACGTCACCTTAGACAGCAAGAGATGGGAGGGGGACTGCAGGCTTGAGAACGGACTGCATTTCCCAGCAGCCTCCGGTGCACCACACCCCTCCCAGCAGGCACTGGCTCACCGCAAGCTATTAACCAGCCCAGTGCCGGTTTCCAAGGGGATTCTAAAGTGTCCAGCCACTCTGGGGTGAGGGTAGGGTTCCCATGGGAGTGGAATAGCTGGGGCGCGGACGAAGCAGTCCAACTCTTAGGGCCTGGTATAGGATCGAGCCTCTTTCTGCCAGTGTCCTGGCATCGCCCCCGCTTCGTGGTGCAAACTCCTGAGTCCTGTTTGCTCTCCTTTCCAGAACCTAGGCGCCCAGCACCATTCGGACCCCATCCCGCTCTGTTTCGGCCTTGGCCCTGGGCGCCTGCAGGGGTTTCCACTTCGGTCTGGCGGTCAGCCCCCTTTAAGCGGTGCGGGGACTACATCTCCCAGCGGCACCGGGAACTTCCTGACGCAGCCCCCACACCCCCAACACCCCTCCTCGCCGCCAGCCCGCGGGGAGGTGCGGGGCTGGAGGGGGGAGGTGACTTGATGTCATCCTGAGCAGCTGGGCGGCGGGTGCCGGTGCGCACAGAGCCGGGGCTCCCGCCGCGCCGCGCTGCGCGGGGTCGCATCCCAAGACTTGAGGAGAGGTCTGCGCGCTGCCCAGGCCAGCCCAGAGCCCGCCGGGCGCCCGCACCCCGACCCGGGTCTGAGCTTGGGGTATGCTCCAGCCCCCCCCACCCCGGGGCCCGAGAGAGAACCCAGGAGCGCCGCCGCCCAGCTCCAGCGCCCGGAGCGTTACCGCTGTGAAAGAGCCCTGACCAGCCACCCCCTTCCCCCCACCGGCAGCTCCCGGGTCCGGGGACCAAAGTCTGGGCTTCTGAGAAGTGAGTGTCCCCACTACCGGGAGGCAGATGAGATTTGGGGGGTGATAAGAAGGAGCTGAGTGAGGTAGGAGAGTGTGCCAGGTTCTAGGAGGAGGGTGGCATGGGGACAGGGCCCCCATTCTTAGGGCTAAGTTCCTGGTGGCTCAGATTAGTGGGGCATAAAGGGGACCCTATTCTGTTAGGGGCCAGGGATGAGGACCAGGGGCTCCATTCTAGGTAGGGGCTGGCTTGGGGGATAGGCCCTGTTCTGAGAAGAGTTATTCTGGAGCTGGGCCCTTTCAGGCTGGGAGAAGGGAGGAGCATGTGTCCTATGTGAGGGGGGCTGCACCTCAATTTAGGGTCAGGGCCAGGGTAGGAGGGAAGAGAGGACTTGGGCACTCGGCAGCGGCCCCACATGCTGTCTCTCCCAGGAGAACTGACAGGCTCTCTCGCTCTCTCTCTCTCTCTCACCAACCTCTCTGCCCTAACTTCATTTTCAAAAGAGCCAGGGTGGGAACCCTAAGGACTCCTCGTGATCCCTGAGAAGGACCTGAAGCCTGAGCTATCCTCCTCTCTACCCTGCCTGCCCCCCAGGACTGGGCAGTTGCCGGAGGCCCTGGGGGGGGCCAGGACTATGGTTGTGCCCCCCCCCTTCCAGGATGGGCCCAAGTTAGTCAGCCCAGCCTCGCTCAGCATCCCCCAGGCCCAGAAGGAACTCCAAGGTCTCTGAAGCCTTGACCACTGCCTAGCCATCATGGAGACGAAGCTGCCCCCGGCAAGCACCCCCACCAGCCCCTCTTCTCCAGGGCTGTCGCCTGTGCCCCCACCCGACAAGGTGGATGGTTTCTCCCGCCGTTCCCTCCGCAGGGCCCGGCCCAGGCGCTCCCATAGTTCCTCTCAGTTCCGCTATCAGAGCAACCAGCAGGAGCTCACTCCACTGCCCCTGCTCAAAGGTGAGCCCGGCTGCTGGCTGTGAGGGTACCCGGGTCCCAGAGTGGGCACGCTGGGCATCAGGGGGTGGCGAGAAGCAACTGGCAGCTGTGATCAGACAGAGTTTGGACAGCCCCTTCCAGGAGAGGGACTCCACCATCAGAGCTGACCCCCACCCCCAGCCCTCTCTGCTGACGCATGGCCTGACTGGCCTGTCATCCTTGGAGGTGGGGCATCTGGAGGTGGCGCCACCCTGGGGGGCAGACCAGGGCCAAGGGTGGGGCCTACAGCCTGGGTGCCAGGAGGCCACTAGCAGCCCAGCCGCTGCCAGGGTCTTGGAGCAGGTGTTTGGCATGGCTCCCTGCAGTCACCCTACCTCTGGGCCACAGGGCATGACCGGCTGGGCCAGACGCACCCCAGAGATTCTCAGCTCTGACCCTCTTCCTCACTTCTGCTCTTAGAACAGAGTGCCACCAATGAGGGGGAGCCAGTGGCAGTTTTGGGCACCTGTGGAAAGCCCAGGCGTCCAGGGTCTTGATTTAAATCAGGCCGTTGTGCCCTCTGAGTCTGCTAGAGGGAAGAGACGAAGCTCCCTTACTCCGCAGAATGGAGAATGAGACAGGAATCCTCTGCTCTCTGCAAGGAGTAGTAGCGATGCCACAGGAGCATGGGGTCTGGGGCCTGGGGAGGCTGCCCTGGATTTCGGCGGGTCCCCACAGCTGTGGCAGCCGGGGCCCAGGCTCAAGCCCCTCCCTCCTTCCCAGATGTGCCAGCTTCTGAGCTGCATGAGCTGCTGAGCAGGAAGCTGGCCCAGTGCGGGGTGATGTTTGACTTCTTGGACTGTGTGGCCGACCTTAAGGGGAAGGAGGTGAAGCGGGCAGCCCTCAATGAGCTAGTGGAGTGCGTGGGGAGCACCCGCGGGGTCCTCATTGAGCCCGTCTACCCAGACATCATCCGCATGGTGAGCACTTGGCACCCAGCCTCGGGGGGAGGGCTTGGAGGGCATGGGACCCTTACTGACTTGCTCACATTCTTCTGCTGGGCCCCAAGTCCCAGAGCTTCCTTCCCCACTCTGCCCTCGAGCCCCACTGCTGCCCGCCCCTGGCCAGAGTAGGTAACTCAGCGCCCCCCAGGCCTGTGCCATTCTTTCGTTTATGCTCCTCGGAGGCCTGCTGTGCACGACCTTCCCACCCTCAGCCCCAAGTCCCTTACTGCCCTCGTCTGGCTCAGGAGCTGCTTCTTCCAGGAAGCCTCTGTCAATCCCCAAGCTAGAAATCTCCCTCCGGCTGCCTAGAATGTCTGTAGACCTTACTGCTTTCCATTTTGTCTTCCCCACTGGACAGCACCTTTTAGAGGGCAGGGATGTATCTTATCCATCCCTGGGTCCCCGGCCCCTGGCCAGGGCTTCTGGGAAATGAGTGTTCAGGTAATGATTGCCAAGGAGTAAATTGCTTGCTGGTGCAGGTGCTGTGGCACATTAGAACTTTGGATGAGACGTTCCCTCCCACACCCCCTGCCCCCGGCTTCTGCCTTCCAGGGCTCTTTCTTAAAGAACCCTGGCTCTGTCCCTCAGATCTCAGTGAATATCTTCCGGACCCTGCCACCCAGTGAGAACCCTGAATTTGACCCTGAAGAGGATGAGCCCAACCTCGAGCCTTCGTGGCCACATCTGCAGGTATGAGGGGTGGGGAAGGCATGGATCTGAGTTTCAGAAGAGATCCGAGGAGAGGGGAGGGGGTCTCCTTAAGTCCTGGACTGATGGATGAAGGCCAGAGGGAGGAGTGTGTGGGGGAGGCTGTTTCTGAACTCACCTTTTTGTCTGTCCCCTCCCTCAGCTGGTATATGAGTTTTTCCTGCGTTTCTTGGAGAGCCCAGACTTCCAGCCCTCCGTGGCCAAGAGATATGTGGATCAAAAGTTTGTCCTGATGGTGAAGTGGGGAGCCGAGGCTGGGTGGTACCATGGGGTAGGGGCAGACTCACTGAGGGGCGCGGGGATAGGATGGAAGCAACCTGGGTTTGGCCTGTCGCCTGACCTCTGACCCTGGGTCCCACAGCTTCTGGAGCTGTTTGATAGTGAGGACCCCCGGGAGCGTGAGTACCTCAAGACCATCCTGCACCGGGTCTATGGCAAGTTCCTGGGGCTCCGGGCCTATATCCGCAAACAGTGCAGCCACATCTTTCTCAGGTAGGTGCCTGCTTCCTGCTCAGCCGAGACCTGGGAGGTAAGGAGCAGGGAGAGCTGTGGGGAGAAGGCTGAGGCAGAGGCTCCCCTGCTAGGGGGCCCTGTGGAAGTCTGGTTTACTGAGTTCAGTCTTGGCAACATAGTACAGAATATTGATTATTCAAAGCCCGTGAGGTTAGCAGAACAGAGGGTATTTATTTCCATTTTACAGATAAGGAACTAAGAGGCCAAGAGAGACCAAGTGGTTTGCAGGGACTACGTCATTCTTGGGGGCCTAGAATCTAAATCTTGTGATCACTATGGTGCCGAGCCATAAAGACCCAAAGAAAGATTCTTTCTGCAAATGTGTGTTGAGCACCAATGCCCACTGGGTATTAGGGGCCCATATGTTCTTGTAGGTGAGACTGGCTCACGTTGGACAGCCTGTATTTGAGTTTGGTTCAAATAATTGGGTACTCATGGGAAAATTGTTTAAGCTCTCTCCTAGTGGCCTCATCTCTAAAATGGGAATGATCGCTACACCATGGATAGCCATCGAGATAAAATGAGGCAAAGCCTCTGATGTACTCAGTGCAGCGCCTGGACTGAGGCCGGGACTCTGAAATATTAGCTCTTATCATTATTAGCTGCAAAATGAGACATGATCCGTGTCCTCTAGGAGCTCAGAGTCCATCAGATCTCCTGCTTATTAACTTTGGGACAAGTTTCGTTGAACCACCGAGCCTCGACTTTTTCATCTGTATAATATATCTAATAAGCCCTGGCTCCGGGATAATTTTGAGAACTACATGAAACAGAGTAGATACTCAAAGTATTTGTCATTCTTTTGGTTGACAGGCGTGAGGAGTAATGGATGCAGGCTAGGTGCCCGTTGACTGGATGGGGACCAGGCAGTGAGGGTTAGAGTCTGGGGGAAGAGAGGAGTTGGAATGCTTTATAGAAGAGAGGTTTGAGCTGCTGCCCAGAGTGGCACTGGTGGCTGGACTGAGAAGGGCGATTCAGCGGTGGGTGTGGGTGTCCGTGAGGCCTGGTTTAGGGTACTGGGAAGGGAGCACAGCCTCTGGGTTGGGAGAGGGCTGGGAGAGCGCGCAGGGTTGGGGTGAGCAGGCAGGATGGCTGAGAGGGGGCTGGGCCGGCTCAGATTGCTGACCCCTTCTGCATCCCGCTCTCCCTCCCACAGGTTCATCTATGAACTCGAGCACTTCAATGGCGTGGCTGAGCTACTGGAGATCTTAGGGAGGTGAGAGCCTCGGCTAGAGCATCGGCAGTCTGGGAGGGAGGACGGAGGCCCAGTCGTCTGAGCCCTCCTCCTCTCTTCCTCCCGCTCCACAGCATCATCAATGGCTTTGCGCTGCCCCTGAAGACTGAGCACAAGCAGTTCCTGGTCCGGGTCCTGATTCCCCTGCACTCTGTCAAGTCACTGTCTGTCTTTCATGCCCAGGTAAGGCGTAGGCCTGGCCCTGCCACAGTCAGGGCAGCCATCTGGGTCAGCCCGACACTCTGGCTTCAGCCACCCTCAGTTACCAACTCACAGGGTCCTCCCTCACCTTCTTTTCCTTTACAAATTCTGTGCCATCTACCTTACAGAGTCCCCATGACCCTTTCAGGCTGATCTCAGACGACTGCTTCCCTCTTGACCTGCCCGCAGATTCAACTCTCCTATATTCCCGTAGATCGTGATGCAGATTTCAATTATGGGAACTTCTGTAAAATTTATAAGGACTAGTTTGTTGAATGTTTTCTCTGTGAGATCGCTGTGTCCCCGCACAGCAAGCGTGGTGCCTGGTACATCCTAAGGAGTCAGTAAATGCCTAGTGAATGAGAAAGGGCACACAGGAAGTGAGCACACGTCTGGTGTCCTGTGCTGGTCCCCTCCTGACTCGTCCTCTTTCTCTCCGACCTGCGCAGCTGGCGTACTGCGTGGTGCAGTTCCTGGAGAAGGATGCCACCTTGACAGAGCATGTGGGTACCTCTGTGGGGAGAGGCGGGTCTCCCCCTACCCCCCCACCCCCGCTGCAGGCCTGACTCCTTTCTGCCTCAACTCCCACAGGTCATCCGGGGGCTGCTCAAATACTGGCCAAAAACCTGCACCCAGAAGGAGGTACGAAGGAGGGCTTGGATGACCACCAGGGGGACGCTGGGAGGGCTTAGCCTCTGGAGGGCGGTCAGGTGTGTGTCGGGAGATGGAACTGCTGCCCCTTGTGTCCCTACCCCCACCCCCCCAGGTGATGTTTCTGGGGGAGATGGAAGAGATCCTTGATGTCATTGAGCCCTCCCAGTTTGTGAAGATCCAGGAGCCCCTCTTTAAGCAGGTGGCTCGCTGTGTGTCTAGCCCCCATTTCCAGGTATGGGGCGGGGATGGGTAAGGGTGGGAGCTGGGTATGGACGAGGAAGGTTGGCCAGTTGACCTGACACAGCTCTCTCTGCCTTCAGTTTCTCCTCTGGATCCTCCCGGGTCTGAGAGTGGAGAGACAGTGGACTTAAGCGTTAGGAGACCTAGGATTAGGCATCGGATCTGCCTCCCACTGGCTGAGGAGCCTTGGGGAAACCGCTTTGCCCCTCTGAGTCTGATTAAGCCTCCTTATCTGTAATGTGGGCCGACAGCGATCTCTTCACAGGACCGAGTGATGAGGACTGAGGAGATCGTAGTGTAAAGATATTTGGTCATCTGAAATGTGCTCCAGATGGGTTAACACTTCTCTCCTTTTCTTAGTGGTTTTCAATTTCATTAGTCCTACCTCAGGGCCCAGCCGACTTCCCACATCATCAGGCCGGCTGTAACTGTTCTCTTACGTGTGTGTAGACTTTATTCCATTCTAACCTGGTGGAAGTCAGTTCTTCCTCACAGTGACTATGGTACTTCAGTCTATTAAATAGCTCATTTGAGTCTTACAGGAGTCCTGGGGAGGTAGCTATTATTAGCCCCAATTTACGGATGAGAAAACTGAGTCCAAGAGCTTAAATGCCTTACCCAAGGTCATGTGGCCAGTGTGTAGCGGAGCTAGGATTCAAGCTTGAGGGCCGGACTCCAAATCCAGTGCTCTTTCCTCCTTCCAGTGGGTCACATGAGCCCGAGGATGGGGTGTGTGGAGGGCAGGGCACCCTGGGCTTTGGGGTGGGGCTGGATACCAGCCCTCGCACACACGAGGAAGCCACTGCCAGACACTCACTCTGCCATCTCGCTGCCCCAGGTTGCAGAGCGGGCTCTGTATTTCTGGAACAATGAGTATATCCTGAGCCTCATTGAGGACAACTGCCACACTGTGCTGCCTGCTGTCTTTGGGACCCTCTACCAAGTCTCCAAGGAGCACTGGAATCAGTGAGTGCCCAGGCCTTGACCTAACCCACAGAAGTTGGGTCCAGGGCGGGACAGTCCAGACCTGGGGTCACACCTAGCGAGAGAGGATCAGGGAAGGCATCCAGGAGGGCGGAGGGTGGCGAAAGGGGCAGGAAGAGCAGCTTGCGTTCATGGCTGCACACTGCGTCGGGGGGCGGGGAGAGGCAGAGCGCCGGAGAGGGGTGCGGGGCCGAACTGAAGCTGCTCTCCTCTCCTCTCCTCTCCTCACCCGCCCTCCCCTGGCCTGCCAAGAACCATCGTATCTCTGATCTACAACGTGCTCAAGACCTTCATGGAGATGAATGGGAAGCTGTTCGATGAGCTCACAGCCTCCTACAAGCTGGAAAAGCAGCAGTGAGTGTTGGGGGCTGGGCATGGAGGGAGGGAGATGGGAGAAAAGCAGAAAGGAATCAGTTCCTCATGGTCGGAGGGAACCTAAGAGGGTGACCCCACATCCCATCCGATCAGCTATTTGAAGTCTCTCCCCACGTTCCTGGCAAGGGCTGGGCCGCTCGTGCCCAACGCCCCTGTATCCTCCGATCATCCTCCCAAGTGCTTCTTCCAGGGATGGGGCCTCGCCTCCCTGGAGCTTCCTCCCCTTCAGCCAGGCCTCTCGGAGCCGGGCTAATCCATGTGCTCCATGACCAGTCTCCCCTCAGTGCTCTCTTCCCGAAGGGGAAGGTTCCCATGGAGTCCTTTTGCAGATGCATCGGTGGTGAGGGCGGCTGGACTATAGGTGGGGGCCTAGGTCGGGGCGCTGCCTCACCCTCTCTCCCCAGGGAGCAGCAAAAGGCCCAGGAACGTCAGGAGCTGTGGCAAGGCCTGGAGGAGCTACGGCTACGCCGGTTACAGGGGACCCAGGGAGCCAAAGAGGCCCCCCTCCAGCGCCTTACACCCCCAGTGGCCGCCAGTGGGGGTCAGAGCTAGAGATGCCCCAGGAAGGGAAGAGCTAAACCCAGAGCTATCAGTCCCTCCATCCCCTCTCCTGCCCAGGGGCCCAGAGAGACACACACCTCCCCCTGGCCCTGCCAGAGTGGGCTCTGAGGGCTCCCTGCCTGGCCCAGTGCGGGCAGCTTTCGCTGTGGGGAGAGGAGGAGAGGAGGTGGCGTTCCTGGCAACAGAACTGTCAGGCCCTTGTGGCAGGACTTGACCAGGGCAAGCTTGACCGGGAGGCTGCCATCGGGGATCTGCCCCTGCCCCACAAAGCTGGGCTCCAGACCAGAGGCGGGATCCCACCCCCTGCTCCCGGCCTAGGGCAAGGGGCCTCAGCTCCTTGCTCGCCCCACCTCGTGCCAGCGCGAGGTCCTTCTTCACCCACCATGGGATCCATGGTCTATTTATTCTCCTCTGCTCACCCCAACACAGACACTGTCCTGGGCCCGGGGCACCCTCCTTCCCTCCCCTCGCTCATCCTGTACTTCCTTGTCCCTTTTTATTTATTGGGCAGGGGGAGGGCACAGGCAGAAGACATTCCCCGTTGTCCTGGGGCAAGGTTATCACGGTCTGTCCCCTTCCCCCTGGCCGGGGCTAGACTTAATAAAGACAGAAACTCGAGGCTGGCTTGCTTTATTAAGGGGTAGGGACAAAGAGGGAAGTGAAATGATGAAAAGTTGGCTAGGCGGCCAGGCAGAGGCTGGAAAGAGGCAGAAACTCCCCTCTCCTCCAGAGGTGATGATTACAGAATCTTAAGGTCGGAGCTCCTCAGGGAGGCCCGGGCCAGACAGGATGTACTCCATCCAGCTCAGACCCTCTGGGCAAGGGGAGGGAGGCGGGGAGGGATGGGCTAGTAGCGGGAGAGGCGACACATGTCACACTGGCAGGCCCTGGCTGTGAAGATCTCCAGCTCCTCCCTCCGGTCCCCCCCACAGTGCAGCTGCACTTTCACCTGTGGGAGAGGGGGTTCCAGGTTGCAATCCCCTTCCTCAGGCCATCTTAGACCCCCTCTGCTCTGTCTCCCCCGACCCCCAATGAGCCACCAGGGGGCCGGGCCCCTCACCTTCCTCAGGCCGGTGATGGTGCAGCACTGAGAGACGGAGGTGATGTTGTGTCGATAGCCACTGGCCAGCAGCACAGAGTACCGGGAAGGGAAGGCGCTGGACTCGCAATGGCCCACACAAGCCTGTGCCACATGGGAGCCCTGGCAGGTGCCTTGGCGGTCACTTCTCACTGTCACGTTGAAGGCTAGAAGGAGACAGGCGAGTGGTAGATGGTGCCTTTGAGGAGGCTTCCCCAGCTCCTTTTTCCTGTCCCCTCGGTATTGGGACCATGAAGGTGCCCCTGCGCCTTGATCCAGCTCTTTGCTCCCACCCAGCTCTCTGCTCCCAGGGTTACTCACGGTGCAAGTGACAACCTGGGGTGGCCCCCTGCCGACCCCAGCCTTCAGTGACTGCCAGGACCAGCAGGCAGAGGAGCAAGGTTTGGGGGGACGCCATGGGCATCTGAAACACAGTGGGTAGACAGATGTCTCTAGATGGGCGTGCAGATGGGACGGGGAGTTCTTTAAATACCACGTGCTTCCAGGGGAATGAGCCATAGCGAGGTCGGCCTCTCTAATGGGTGAGGCAAGCCTGTGAGTTGGGCTGTCTTCTCCCCGTGTCTGCCTCTGTGTGTGTGTGTGTGTGTGTCTGCCTGTGAATGTCTCTGGATGGATGTGAGTCTGAGCAGCTGTCACCGCATGTGACTTATATGTCAGCGCCCTGCAGTGATTTCCCCCTGGCATTTCTTCCATCTGTGGCACGAACATCTGCCTCCCTCCATCTGCCCCATCTTGGCCTGCAGGACCCCACCTGCAGGACCCCACCTGCAGCCCCCAGGCCCTCCCAAGGCTCCTCCTGCACTGGGGCTTACCGCTTCGAGGCCCAGGAACTGAGGGGCTTGCTGGGTGGCTGGCTCCTCGTGCCTGCTGCTGGTCTTCAGGCTGTGCTGGCTCCCTGGAATTTTATATTTGCCAGCATTTGGGAGCCACGCCCTCCTCGAGATCCGTTTTCAGTGCCGCCCTGGCCCTGCCAGAGGCCTTGAGCAACCCCACCTGGGAGATCCAGCTCATCTCCGAGGTGTGGTCCTCTGAGAGCAGATCCTGCTGCCTTCTGCTTCCCTTCTATCCAAGAGCTGCTGGAGGTCCAGGGCTGGGGGAAGTCTGGTGTGGAGAAAAGCCCAGGAGCCAGTGGAGTGGACGGCTTGCGTGCAGTTGGAGAGAGGAGGCTCAAGTCTGGGCTGAGTTGTGGCCACCTGGGTTCTTTTTGCTCCATGGCCTCGGGCAGGACACTCTCCTGGTCAGGGCCTCACCACCCCAACCTTAAAACTACTAAGGGCAGCCCCGTCAGTCTCCTTTATCCACCGCAGAGGAAAGGGCCGAGGAGGAGATTCTTAAGGACAAGGGAAATGACACGAGTGGCAGTCTCCTGAGGTGTGCTTGGTGGCAGAGCCAGGAGCAGATGAGGGGGTGGGGTTCTAGGTCTGTTTCAGAGCTACATTTCCACTGTCATGTGGATGACTTCTCATCCTGCGTGTCAGCTACAGAGTGGGGATCCCCTAGTTCCTGGAACAACAGGGACTTGACTCCTAGAAGAGCCTGAAGCTGTTGACCCCAGCAAATCCCATCGTTTAGTCTTGCTCTGGCTCTGGTTTTACAGGTGAGGCAGCCGAGGCTCAGAGAAGGAACATAACTGAAGATCACACAGTTAATCTCAGGGCTGATTTGGAACCCAAATCTGCTCTCCATGCCTGCCACTAAATTACACTTGAGACAAGAATGTGGCAAACTGGAAAAAGACCCCTAGTCAGCAGGGGCTGTGGGGGCTGGGCGGGGTGGAGATCGGAAGGAAACCTGTAGTGATTTGGCCCCCACGCCCCGGGGTCACTGCCTCTCTGACCTGCTCAGAAGGGCAGAGCCAGCCACACCACTGCCAGAGCTGGAAGGCACTTGAGAGCTCATCAAATCCCACCCCTTCATTTTTCAGACGAGAAAATAAGAACCAGAGAGAAAAGCAACTTTGCCAAGGCTTCCTTGTAAGCTCGTCAGCCAGATGGCACTCGGATCTCCAGATTCTGGAGTTGGGCCCTTCAGCAGCTTTGTAAAGCAGGCCACGTTTGGGACAGCATGGCAAAGGCTGTAAACGCGGCCTGTCCTCACTCCTCCAGTCCTGACACGCAATGGCTTCCCCTTTGGCCCTCTTCCCTCAGGTCCTGGCCCTTTCGCAGCAGCCCGCCTGTTCTCTTCTCCCTACCCAAGGGAGAGGCAGCGAAACAAGGGGTCTCGGCAGTCTAGCCCCAACTCTACCACTCACGAGAACCTCCCAGCATCTGACAGATAAATCAGCTGCTTAAAGACCAGAGGTGACAAGTCATTACCTCAGGTCCATTCTAATACTGAACATCTCTAACAGTACAAAAGTGATCCCTCTGTCCTGAGCTAAAATGGGTTTCCCTAAGTTCCCATCTATTATTTTGATCCTCTGTAGCCCTGTGACACAAGTCTCATCTGCCTGTCTGGGGTTGGCTCTTGCGTTACGTGAAGACAGAGTGTGGATGCCTTAACCTGGACTGACTCCTCAGTAATGTGACGAACCTAAGTGGGTGGAAAACATTTATCTACTGAGAGGCTGCACTTTGGGACCAAACGGGGTGAACTGGGAGAGATGATTTCTTGAGGGTCAGCAGGGCTCAGGATAGTGAGTCTTGTAAGACCCCACCCATTCCCTAACCCAAAGGTCTGAGATCAGGTGCAGACCCCACCCACACAAAGCATCCTGTCAACAATAACCAGGTAGACCCAGGGGAGGTTTCAGGCATTGTTTGTATCTTGAGAGAAGAGTTTGATCTCACATTCTACTTCACGACATTCAGTCAATATCTCTTCATAAATAATTTATTGTCATTAGGATCCTAAGTGCTGGAGATGAGAGACCTAAACTGGACCTCAAAGTAGTACAATTCTCAGACTACAGCATTTAAAAAAGTTCCATTCTTAGTGTTTTAAATTGGAAAAAAAAATTCCCTTGTAAAGGGGCAAAGGACAGGACAAACCTATGAGAGGACTCAAAGAGTTTGGGGCCCTCATTCCCCTTGACTGAATGTCAGAAGCAGAGAATGGGGTTGGGGGAGTCACAGAGAGAGGACACTTCCCAGCACTGTGTTTGGAAGGCTCACTGGCTGTTCTTTCTGAAGAAATACCGAAACGGGAAGAGAGAGCTGCAGGAAAGAAAGCAGAACGGAGTGAGACTCAAGAAGTCCCTTTCCCTCCTCCTGGGTCCCATTAGGGCTCCATTGGCTATGGTATTTTGGGGAACCACTGAATGGAAATTCCAGTTTGGAATGGCATTTGAAAGGTACCCAAATTAGATTATAGTCAGTCGGGGGAATGAGAACTGCAATGGGATGGCTGAGCACTAGGTACATAAAGGGATTTGCTAACTTTCCTCTGCAAAAAGGACTCTGAAGACACAGCCTAGATTCAGAAGGGAGAATGGAAGCATTCTGGTAACCAAATCACGTGAACGACCCATGTACAATGACAGTAGTCTGTCCAAGCAGTATTTATGGAAACAGGCCCAACGCTGGGCACACTGGGTGGGGCAGGTGGTATAGAAACGATCAAGACATAGTTTTTATTAAACTCACAGGGCCCTTGTGCTCAAACTCATTTCTATTATTTCTTCTGGACAAAATAGAGATTATGCAGGTAATATGCTTTCTTCTCTAATTTCCCCAAGAGACTCAATGAGGCAGACTCTGGAGCTATTTCACCCTGGGTCTCAGTGTGATGGCAGGAGAGAAGTCTGTCCTACCTTAGAAACCCAAAGAAGCCACTGGTCCCCAGCTCTGTGGGTCCTTTAGGAGAAGGTGGATTGTTTTGCTGCAATGGTGGGATAATCTGCCCTGCTAGGCTGTCTTCCCACTTAGAATCTGCACGAAAAACACTCAGGCAGGGAAAGGTGTTAGTCTGTCGGCTGCTTTCATGTGAGTGAAAGGCAGGACACCCAGCCTGAGCCAAGGGCAGCTTCACACCACGAGTTTTTAAGCTAGACGAATTGTTTGTTTTGACCTTCCCAGCTAGGCCTAGTAAGATGCTATTCTGACCTCTAAGTATTTTCAAAGTCAAGCCCCTGAGATTTTTATACTGCTCAAGTCCCAGCCACTCACCACAGCTGGTATGTCTTCACACGGAGTGACAACTTGTTGAAGAACTCACTTGCCTACATCCCTGCATCTGTGATAACTGCAGTCTACACTAAACCCCCATGCTGGGTAGAAGATCAGCAGTCTGGAGAGGCAACACCTCCATATGCATTCCCAGCCCTTGCCAAGCATCCGTGGCACCTTCAAGAGTAACACTAATTCCCTGAAAGGAAGAGAAGAAACAGCTTCCCAGAGCTTGTCCTCCAACAGGACAGAAGAGTGAAACACTCCCAACTTTTCTGTAAAAGTTATCACCCTGCATGGAAATGCTTTGAAATAATAGGAACATCAGTTTCGCTCTCAGAAACACAGTGAGAACATACACTGCCTCCCTTCATTCCTCTTGGGAACTGGGTGAGGGGAGAGGATGTGGCTTCTATTACTCACGGGCAGGCCCCCAGACTGGAAGATGGTCACAGGCAGCTCCATGGGAGCGGGGCACATCACCCACCGAGCATGCCCAGACTCAGAGCTCTGTGCTCCTCTGCTCATCAGAGAACTAAAAGTGATAAAATGATTATTAAAGAAAAATAAATATGAATTTCCCTACCCTGTTCCTGGACATCAGTGATATCAAACGCTGGGGTCTCCTGACATTCCTGCTCGGTTTTTCTTTCACTGTTCTGATAAAAAGAGGAACAAGAAACTTTGAATTTTCCTTCTATACAGTTTGGTCATCTGAAGGCTATTTACTGGTGAACTGATTTCACATCAGCACTGGGGCCTGCCTTCTGACTGCCCAGGCAGGCTCTATATTCCTTCTCTATGACTGTCTTTTTGCCATTTCAGCTTCCTAACCACTGTTCGCCTAAGATTAAGAGCTGAGAACAAACCAAGCCAGGTTTAATTTACCATTCCATATCACCGAGTGCTATTAATAAGGACAGAATATTGATGTTTCAGAAATCAAGAGGACCTTAACTTTATCGTGGAGAAATGTATAATCTATGTGATACAACCGACACACAGACTAAGTATTATAAGACAGTGTGATAAGACTACCCCACAAGTCTACACGGAGCGCTGTGGCTGATGAGGAGGACATGACTAGAACAGGGGGCAGTTAGTCAAGGAAGACTTCACGGGGGAAATACTATTTGAACAGAGCTTTGATGGATGAATAGGGTTTTGTCATAATGGAGGTGCGGAGACGGTCAGAAAGGAAGGGCATTTCAGACAAAGACACAATATGCAGAGGCTCAGTGGCATTAACGAGTAAGTATCATCAGCATGGCTCGAGCTGGGCAGCAGAAACGTGACCACAGCATAAGCTGCCAGCACACTATAATGCAATCTTATTATTTCTCCCTGTGCTATTCTTTCATAGAGCTTCCTTTGTACTTTTAAGGGGACATCCCACAACCTGGGTCCAAGCCCACATTTCCAGTCGATGCCTTGGTAGCCAGAAACATGGTTCATGTATTTTCTTTGGGAATCTCTGCCAACTGGCCATTCCCGCAGAACAAGAGGGCCCGACTTCCCAGCCATGCTGGGAGTTCTTTGAGCCATTTTGCTGGTGAAGAATTTTATAGCAAGGGGCTGAAGACTATCGAGGTGGGTCTTGGAGACAGAGGCATGGCAAGCCCCTAGGGAAGTTAGGACATAGTCCCCATCCTAAGCATAAGCTGATATTTCTGATGAGCTTTCCCACCAACTATCAAATTCTAGACCACATACACAGGCCACCTAAGTCACATTCCTATAAAAGTGAAACAGAATTCTGGGAAGGAAGGAGACCATCTCTTACCTCTTCCAGACAGAGTGGGGAGGACATATAGAGTGCCCAGCTCTGAATTCTACCTTGAGGAAATGATTCTTACAAATTTAATGAAACTATGGTTTGGGGCCTAAGTCCTGCTGCATTGGCCCTGACGAAAGCACCTAGTAAGGCTGGTAGTGGGAGCCAGAGGGGCGAAAGCTGCGGGACAGAGGCAAAGCCGACCTCTGAACCAGGGGAGAGTACCCTCATAGGACAGTTTAGCTTTTGTGCTCTCCTGAAATCTTGAGTGAGGTCTTCTCAGGCAAATGTTATAAGAGAAAAAACAAACAAACAAACAATATAGCCTGAAATAAGACTGAGGGTACCATCTGGGACATCCAACAGGACATAATACCCTCAAAACTGGACACAGGTTGTCCTCTGTAAGTCTGGGGCCTAGGGTAACAAAGGGAATGGGTCTGCCCCTCCTTCCCATTCTCCCCCAAACAGCTTTTATGAGAGACCTTATTCAGATACATGCTGTATTCTTCTAAGCTTTCCTCACGTAGGCTCCCCATGTGTTCAGACGTGCATAATCCACACTGACTGTGCTCCCACACCCTAACTTCCCTCGAAGGGGGAGAAAATATTAAGCATTGGGCCATAGGAGCAAATGCAATTTTTCCAGCTCAAGTGAGTTATACTGAGAGTCACTGTGATCACTTTAATTTAGGAGAAATTCTCTCCCTGGGCACAGGGTCTACAATGGGGACCATCTTTGGGCTTTGAGTCAAAATCAATAAACATGTTCCTTTTGTTTTGTTTTCTCAGTTTTTTCTAAACCCAGTATCAGGTTGAAAAGGTAATTATGTTGAGTAAGAAACTGTGGGTACTGTTCTTGAGAGAGATGATTTGTCAAACTAAGAATAGGAAGGTACGAAGGATAGAGAATGAAAGAAATGTTCCTTTATTAGTAATTATCTGGGTTGTATAAAGCGCCTTTGTTCTCCAGAGTTTCCTGTACTCACCCCTCTTGTACTTTTTCATTTCTTCTTCTCCCCTTTCTAAAGGATGGGAGTATAGAAGAGGGGAACCATCTGCCTAAAATCACTCCACAGGTCAGCTGGCCAAGGCACAAGGGGCCCTATAGCCCGCAATTGCCCACACCTGCCCACACAGGCAGAAATTTAAGTCCCAAAGGATTCACTCTTCCTCCAACTAAACCATAAATCCTAGTAAGAAAGCAGATTTTCCATGTTTGGGTGCACCCTTGCACCCAACACAATACCTTGCAAACAGGAGACAGGATAATCATTTATGAATGACGATCATTTTGCTTTTCTTCTTTAAAATGTTTGGGGGGAATTTCTATAACCTTGAAGGCAGCAGTAAAGCCTTTCATGATCCAGCCCATGCTGACCTCTCCAGTAACATTTCTCAGCACTGCACCCCTAGGTGCACTGGCTTGCAGTCACCAAATACACTGTACTCTCTCCTCTTGGCCTTAAGGCTTTGAGCTATGCAGAGCTACTACAGAAACTCCCCTGACATCCCCCTGATCTAGGTGAGGTTCTCTGCAGTCTCCTTGTTCCTTATGCTTCCTTTATTACTGCAGAGAGCACTTCTATCAGTAATTGTCTGCCTCACTTTACACTGTTGGCATTTTTAGGAGAGAGTGTGATATCCCTAGTAGTTGGCACAGAGTAGACACAGTAGAAGTTTGTGGAATGAACAGATATGTAAATGTTTGCTTGATAACTGATTGTGTTGTGGGTCCTGGGAAGGAGAGGGAGGTGAGTTGTAAGTGTTTGGATATTTAAGGTCAGAGCTACTTGGAAAGACAGAAGAGAAGTTAAGAAAAAGGCATAAATAACAGCTATTTAAAGAGTGGAGGAAAAAAGAACACTATTGTAGAGACAACTATGGAAAGAAGCTGTGAAATGGAGGAGTAGCAGGTATATGAATATCTAAATGGGGACTAGACCTCAAAAATGGAATCAAATACTATTGGGGCCACCCCCATTCTGCTCTACATGAAGTTCTCTCTTTCCAGTGTCCTGTGCTGATATATGCCTAGCTCGTCTGTAAAAACTAAATGTTCCTAGGTTTAGAACTCAATGTAGATGGAGGCAAGAAGGTTTCTAAAGAGAAAATTCTATATTGGATCCTGTCTTGATTCACCAGACCTATTTTCTTATTTCAACTGCAGAGTACAGAAGCAGCTTTTGAAGCTGAGCAGAGAACAACTTTTGACAAAGGATTCGTTGATGTGTGCAGTGTTATGCAGCCACTTTTGGGACAGGTTGTGGCAAGGGTGAAATGATTGAATGTTCTGCAGATGGTGAAACCTGAGAATGAGTTCAGTCAATTCAGTCTGTGCTTAGGACCAAGCTGTGCTGGTAACAGGAATCCTGACTTGTAACAGTACAGACAGCCAAGAGCCTTAAAGCCTCCATTTTGGTACTTACCCTCCTGGTTTCCAAAGGGGGTTTCTTTTTGCTAGGGCTTTGGCTGGAAGCCCCCATCTGGGCCCTGAGGTAGGGAGAGAAACCCAGGAAATGTTACTGGCAGCAGCAACATCACTCCATTCAAGCAAACGTGGCTCAAATGAATATTTCAGCAGGTTGTCTATTTTTATACCACTCCTGGCCTGCAGAATAAATTGTGTGGCCAAATTCTCTTTGGGTGCTGCTTTAATTCACAGTAGGATCCCAATTTGAGACATTTAGGAATCTAGGGGTTGAGAAAGGGAAAATGTGATTGATGGCAAGTATCAGCTTTTGAAATACTTGATCATGCATCAAAACCCAGAATAAGGGAAGATGTGATGCTTCATCTCCAAGGAAAATTTAGTCAAATGGAACTGAGCAAAATGTCACAACTCCAAGTACCTTCCACATTGAACCTGGCTTGAAAAGGAATTTCCTAACTCTTCACCAACATGTGCTTTTGGAGGGTGTAGGGGTCAGATCCCTCATGTTCTACCTTCCCTGTTCCTGGATGTCTTGGAGCCACACATTATCAGGAAAAGAGCAGCTGCTCTCTGTGAGCCTGGGCTGGAAGCACTTTGGACTGGGGAGCAAACTCCACTTTGGGTTATCCCAGCATCCCTCTCTGGGTGCTAATAAGAACCGAATTGTCCCCGCCAGAGAATTAAAAGAAACTAAGTAGCTACCACAATAGCAACTTCATCATGTTAGAGATGGGATCAACATTCTCCCTAATAGCGCAGCGCCTCACCCAACAACTGGACTAACTTTGAAGGTAGAGTTCTGAAGCTTACTGCTCACAAGGTAAAACAGAATCACTGCTTCTTTGTTCTTAATCTTTGAAGGGTCTATGTTCTGTACAACGTTCTGGGATTAGTTTAGTCCTGTGCCTCTGACTGGTTTCCAGCAGTAGGATCACAGTAAGGACTCGCCAAATGTGCTCGACTCAACTGTATAGTTCTAACTGCATTTCTCCTCAGCCTTCTTCTTAATGAAGAGAAGAATCTGACTTTGCTGAGGAAGGCACTATGTTCAAATTACATTACAAATATCAACTTGCCTCTTTCCCTTAGTCCACCTACTGGAATAAGCAGTTACCAATGAAGCCTTGAGAAAGAAAGTGACTCGCCCAAGAACATGATCAACCAGCAGCAACAGCTGGTGAATGCTAACCAGGATGTAGGGGTTAGACTCTCTCCCAACACCACTGATCTGCCCAGCCCTGGCCTGCTGGGGGAGCTCGGCGCTTCAATGCATTTTCGCTTCTTCATCATGGCTCCTGCTTCTTTCCTCTCTGCTTGGACCTTTGGAAAGAAACCAAATGCCTGTGACTCCTCTTTTTGCAGAGTTACTCACGGTTCATGAGGCCACAGTGGACTCCCCATCATTCAGTTGCCAAAGGCAACTTCGTCAGCTTTGCAAGTAAGGGTAGATATTCTGTTAGGGAGTCTCAAAAATCTAGCCAAGGGGGAAAAGGTGGTCTTATGCATACAATTATTATTGGACCTGGGCAGCAACCAAGGTGCAAAATAAGAGGAAGAGACTAGAGCAGGTCTAAAGACAACATGAAGTCAATTTTCATTTTATACTGAAAAGGCAAACTTACCAATGTAAGAGGACTGCTGTTTATTGGTTTCCCTACAACAGGAAATTTAAATGTCATAATGGATCAAAACTCTGTTTCATCTAGATTTCTAGCTACCATTTATTTGAGCTGGTCCTAGACAAAACCTCCATGAATGCCCTTCTCTCTTCTGCATGGTACCGCTTTTCCTAGAACTACAGAGTCTTTGAAATCTCTCCTCCCCTATTTTAGAACTATTGTCATCTACAAGCTGAAAACTCAAGGTTTGATTCACACTATATTCTAATGGTATGCCACTTAAAAGGGAGTCCCTACTATGAAACAAAAAAGGTGGAACTTCAGGCATCGGTGACAAATTAATTGGGGAGATATTCTGAGGCAAGGCCTCTGCACTCTTTTTCAAATTAAACTGGCAGGTATCTACTTGTCTCTCTATGGGTAAAAACAATGATGGCCCTTAGAGATTAAAAATTGGGAGCTACCACTTTAAGATACCCCCAAAGTGAAAGTCACTGAATACTCTAAAATGGAAGGAAGTATTTATATAACAGGCCTCTTTCACTGATTAGTCTAAGTCAGACTTTGTGCTTCCATCTACCAGTATTAATATATTTAATCCTTTTAACAACTCAGCAAGATAGGTACTGTTACTATTCTTCACCATTTCACAAAGGAGGCATACAAGATTTAAAAAATTATCTAAGGTCACACAGCTATTAAGTGGCAAAGCCACCAGGATTTGAATGGAGCAGTCTGGTTTGGAGCACTCGCTCCTGACCTCTACACTGTCCGGCTGACCATTTTGCCATAGTTAGCTCATGCTGCTAACCTCATGGACATTTGACCTTCCCCTTTTTCTTCTCTGCCACCCGCACTTCCATCATTCCACTTACCAGGTGACAGGTTTTCATGAACCCATTTTGTCTCCACATATAGAGTGAAAACAAATGGATATGGGACCAAGACGAGTTCCCCATGTTTGAATTTCAGGTGAGACACTCTCTCCCACTTGCTTTTATCTGGGACATGGTGCTAAGGATTGAGGAAAGAAGTCAGTACAAATCCCTGAGTACTGTTTTAGGGATAAGACACTTTCTTTCCCTGACCTATCCTCCAAACTGTGTTTGGGTTTGCTGCTTCCAAACACAGTTATAGCTTATTCCTACCCTGAAATGAAAGGATACAGGGAAATACAATGAAATGTTCTGTAGCAAAAGGCTGCAGATTGTCCAAGTTTCCCAAGACCACACGAATAGAATCCTGAAAAAATATTTAAAATGACTTTAATCCTGTTTAGTCTCAGCCAATCTTTCCATTTATATTTGTCACTGTTTTTCATATATCCTATATTCTTCTATTAAAGCTGAACTATTTACTGTTCCCTGAACATGCCTTCATCTCTATTTCTATGTTCTTGCATAGTTTGTTCCCTCTGCCTGAAACTCCCTTTCCACCCATTAACATATTCTACCTATCCTGTAAGGAGGAGTTTCCAACCCCTGGACTACGGACTGTCTTGGTACCAGTCTGTGGCCTATTAGGGACCAGGCCGCAGAGCAGGAGCTGAGTGAAGTCTCATCTGTATTTGCAGCCATTCCCCAGTGCATCACTGCCTCAGCTCCACTTCGGATCATCAGGCATTAGATTCTCATTTGGCTAGTTTCTGGTGCCAAAAATTTGGGGACCACTGTTGTAAGGTATAGTTCAAAAGCCATCTCCTCCAGAAAAATTTCTTTGATTCTCCAAGTTGTAATTAACAGTGAGTCTCAACTTCACAGTGTTAGCTTTGAGCCTTCACTACATTCCACATACATGAGTTGTGAAGTTTTATTTTCCTTACTGCAAAAGCTCCTTGAAGTAGAATATATATCTTTTTTATTTTAGTATCCCTTCTATGGTGTCTACCGTAATGGATGATGCATAATAGGTCTCCAAGAAACATATATGGAATGAATAATACTGGTATTTACTGGTAGCTATTTTGCCTTTTCATAAATCAAACTTTTTCTTCTACTCTTTTTAAATCTAAATTGATTAATCTCTAATTAACTTATGCTTATTAGTATATACTAATTAAATGATTTGGTATCATAACAAGACTATTGGATTTCTATGGGAAAAAATCAGAATTTCAATCCTAGCATTGTCATTTCAGCTAAGCCTCATTGTCCTAATATTTAGGCTCAATGAAGACAATAACTGTGTCTGTTTATCTTTGTATTCTCTGTACTAGCATAGTATCTAGTTTATAATTTTAATAGCTAATATTTATTGAGTAATCACTACGACAAGAACTATTGTTTTGATACATGTTAATTAATTTAACACTCACAAAAACCCTGAGATCAACACTGCTATTATCCATCTTACAGATGAGGAAACTGAAACAAAGAAAGGTGAAATGACTTCTTCAAGGTTACATAGCTAGTAATGGTGAAGCCAAGATATGAACCCAGGCAGTGGGGTTCCAGAGCTGACACTCTTAACAATTAGGCTATATCGCCCATCAAAAAATGTTTTATTTTTTTAACATTTATTTTTTACCCCTCCCCTCTGATAACCAAAAAATGTTTCATAAATGAAAGAGGATAACAACTGCCTCAAAAATAATGAAAGAGAAAGAACATATAAAAAGCACTTTGAAAACTTCAGTATGATTATAAATATATATAAATGCTCTCTAGCTACCATTTATTGAGCTACTGTGTGGCAAGCATTGCACACATCTATTTCTAATACTCACCTCTGTCTTCAAACACAGGCATTATTTATCAACCTCACTGATAGGTAAAGAAACACTCAGAGAAGGCAGGTCACTTGCCCAAAGCCATATCGTGAAGGCAGAACGAGAATTCAAATCCAAGTTTGACTGGCCTTAAAGTCTATGCTCTCTCTGCTTTACTATGCTGCCTTGAGCTTTTCTCTCCCCAAATTAACTGAAGCGAAGTAAAATAAATTTTGCTCTACTCACAAATAAGCAGAAAATTATCATGATCCTATATTGTTATTTACAATGATATCCCTGCAAGATCCTAATGTACCTTTCAACACTTAGCCAAAGAGCCACAGGTACCCTTAGGGATATGATTCAAATTTTTGGTTTCATAGTTTTGTGTTTGTGTATTTAATTGTATTTGAATTCTTTGAAGTGTGGCAGCATTATGTCTTCATAAATCACAACAGTCATAAATCACTGAGTTGTGAAGTTCGAAGAGAATAAGCTAGTTTGACACTTATTTATGAACGAGGCAATTAAGACCCAGAGAAATAAATGATTTGCTGAAGGTCACACAGCTAATTAGTGGCTCAGGCAGGACTGGAATCCAGAGCTGGTACCCAGAACTCTAATCCCTCGCCTAGTGCTTTTACGGATTTACAAAAACATCCACCTGCTCAGTTTTCTTTCTGTGAGAAGACCTAAAACTAGAGGAGCTGGGTAGAAAAGGAATGAAAATGAAGTGGGAAGAAAGCAATTGCACATGTTTCCAATTAAAATGAAAACAGCAGCCTTGTCTGTGTATTTACAATTGAGTTTCCTGAACATCAAGTACCAGGCAGTGGTTGAAGTGATGAGGTTTCCCAGAGCCTTGGAGAGCAGCAGTCCCCCCAGTTCTCCGGAAGCTTTCTCCATGCCAGCTGCCACAGAAGATTACTTCCCATGGCTGGGAACTCTGCTAGAAACAAAATAACTCTCAGCCTCAAAGGTGCTGACACTCCAACTAGGAAAACTGAGAAAGGATACAAGCTTTAATTTCCCTGGAAAACTGGTAAAATTTATTTGCAGAGGAAATGTGGCAGGGAAAAGCCAAGTAATCAAATGGACGTTGTGACTCAGTTGGTGAGAAATAGTTAAAATGTGGATGTGGATGCATCTTTGGCTTAAAGAATAACTTTCCCAGAAGTTGTCAGCTTCTTTCCCTACCTCCAGCTCCTGGACAATGACTTCCTTATCTTCTGTATCTTCCCCCCTAGAAGGTAGGTATATAGACAAGAGATAAGTAAGCCAAGGAGGAAAGCTCTGGAGACAGCTGACTCAACTGGTAAGAGACAGCAGACAGCAGAGCAAAAATGACACTTCCACTGAGCTAAAGAAACATGACTAAATAACAATTATGTGTGCCAACCCAGTGCTCAATGAAGGAAGTGATCACCTAGGTGGTGTGGTCTGAGAATTGGTACAAGGCTACATATCAAAATATCTTCTCCACTAACTTGCCAGGAACTGAAATTCCCACTGTGAAAGTTAATAATTTGTTAGACCATTTGTACTCAAGTGTAGTCTGATGACCCCTAGGGGTGCTCTAGACCCTTTAAAGGGGTCTCCAAGGGCAAAACTATTTTCATAATAATACTAAGATGTTACTTGCCTTTTTCACATTTGTGTTAACGTTTGTAATCATTAGTGCAAAACATTTGTAACATTAGTGCAAAAACAATGGTGGGCAAAACTGCTGGTGTCTTAGCACAAATCTACCCAGTTGCACTAAATCGTACTAGCAGTTGTAGTGATCTTTACCACACAGGAAAAAAAAATCCAACTTCATTTAATATCCTTGAGGAAACAGTAAAAAATTAATAATTTTATAAAATCTTGACACTTGAATACATGTCTTTTATTATGTGATAAAATGGGAAATGTGCATCAAGCACTTCTGCTGCATATCAAAATAAAACAGTGTCTCAGAAAAAAGCACGTGTGGGACTGTTTAAGCTGCAAACTGAACTAGCTGCTCTTCTCAGGGAATAGCGTTTTATTTAAATAATCAGTTGACACACAAACCATGGTTGTTAATCAGAGTTGGTAATGTGACATTTTCTCAAAAAATGAACAGTGAGCTTATCAATTCAAGTATTTGTTGTCCATTGACAATAACTGATAGTATTTGTTGTCAATGACAAATTTGGGGATTTCAAGCAAAATTTTGTATTTTGGAAAACTCCTGTCCCTCACTGTGAGGCTGACAAGTTCCAAATACTTAAACACTTTCTGATAAGACTGGTAGTGATATTAGCCAATGTGATTTTTTAATATTGTACAGGCATACCTTATTTTATTGTGTTTCACAGATGTTGCCTTTTTTTACAAATTGAAAGCAAAACTCTCCATAAGCAAAAAGATTATAACTCACTTAACTCACTTCACTGTGATGATCTGAAACAGAACCTGCAATATCTCTGAGCTATGCCTGTATAATGAAATGTGTTGACATTTGGATGATCTAGCTAAGTCAGTGAACCAAACTTTCCCAAATATACAATGAAATGCATTATGTTTCAAAATCATCCTATGTAGGATTCATTCAAAGAATAAGATAGACCAATGGATTTTAATGTAGCAGAGTTCTAAAGAGTTCACTGATACAATTTCAGATTCCACATTGCAACTAACCTTTAGAAAACTGCCACTAAAAAAAAAATACCAAACAACTACCACTTGTCAAGTTTTGATGTAGGATCAAAGAATCATATCCACAATGTTCTGATTAGGACATTACTATATTCCTACCTCTCTCAACTACAAATCCATGTGAGGTTAGATTTTTTTTTTTTTAAGCCTACTGTACTTTGTCTTCCTAGGTGATCTCCCATTCAAGTACTAATCAGGCCTGACTCTGCTTAGCTTCTGAGATCAGATGAAATCGGGCATGTTCAGGGTGGCATGGCCATAGACAAGGCTAGATTTTTAAAATATAATTCAACCTCCCAAAAAATCACAACAGACTGAATGCAAAACCAGCTATAATAATCTAGCAATCTTCTATTAAACCAGACATTAATGAGATTTGTAGAAATTTAAAATGAAGCCGATCTTCTCATTAATTTTTTGTTTTGGAAAATATAGTTATTTTTAATAAAAATGTACCAACACTTAATGGATACATCATTTTAAAATTAATACATTTTAAAATTGTGGGAAAATATAGCCCAAAATTTGCCTTTTTAACCATTTTAAGGTATACACCTCAGTGGTATTAATTACATTCACAACCATGGTGTGCGACCATCACCACTTTATATTTCCAAAGCTTATCTCCCCAAACAGAAACACTGTATTTATTAAACAATAACTCCCCATTCTCCTTCACCCAGCCCCTACTTTGTCTCTTTGAGTTTTCCTATTCTAATGTTTCATATGTGTAATCATACTATATTTGTCCTTCGGTTACTGGCTTGTTTCCTCTGCATAATATTTTCAAAGTTCATCCATGTTGTACATGTATCAGAATTTGATTCTTTTTTGTAATTTTTTTATGGCTGAATAATATTCCATTGTGTATATGTATATACCACATATATAACCACATTTTATTCATCCGTTCACCTCCTAATGGACACTTAGGTTGTTTCCACTTTCTGGCTATTGTGAGTAATGCTGCTATGAACAGTGTTGAACAAGCATCTGTTTAAGTCCCTGTTTTCAATTCCTTCGGCTATATACCTAGGAGTGAAACTGCTGGGTCATATAGTAATTCTATGCTTATCTTTTTGAGTAACTGCCAAACTATTTTCCATAGTGGCTGCACCATTTTATGCTCCTATCAGTGATGTATGAGGGTTCAAATTTCTCCATATCCTTGCCAACAACTGCTTTTTCATTAAAAAAAAAAATTATAGTCATTCTAGTAGGTGTAAAGTGGTATCTCATTGTGGTTTTGATTTGCCTTTCTCTTGTGACCGATGTTATTGAGCATGTTTTCATGTGCTTACTGACCACTCATATATATTATTTGGAGAAATGTCTATTAAAGTCCGTTGCCCATTTTTTAAATGGGTTGTTTGTCTTTTTACTGATGAGTTGTAGTTCTTTATATGGTCTGGATATTAAACTCTTTCAGACATGATTTGCAAATATCTTCTCACATTTGTGGGTTGCCTTTTCATTCTGTTGATAGTTTCCTTTGATGCAAAATTCTAAAAAATTAGTAAGTCCAATTTATCTAATTTCTTTTGCTGCCTGTGCCTTGGCATTGTATTTAATAAACTACTGTCAATTCCAAAGTCATGAAGATTTGCCCCTATGTTTTCTTCAAAGAGTTTTATACTTTTAGCTCTTAAATTTAGGTCATTGATCCATTTTCAGTTAATTTTTGTATACTATATACAAAAAATGAGGGTCTAACTTCATTCTTCTGCATGTGGATATCAAATCTTCTTAGACCATTTGTTAAAGAGATTGTTCTTCAATGCCTCCAATAAGGGCCTAATACTCAAAACATACAATCACACTTGTTAGAATGGCCATCATCAACAAGACAAGTAATAACAAGTGCTGAAGAGGTTGGGGAGAAAAAGGAACCCTTATACATTGCTGATAGGAATGTAAATTGGGACAGCCACTATGGAAAACAGTATGGAGCTTCCTCACAAAATTAAGAATAGAATTACCATATGACCCAGCAATTCGTCTTCTGGGTATTTACCCACAAAATTTAAAAACATTATCCACAAAGATATGTTCACCCCAATGTTCATAGTAGCATTATTCATGGTGGCCAAGACATGGAAACAACCGAAGTGTCCTTAAATAGATAACTGCATAAAGAAGATGTGGTACATATATACTATGGAATATTACTCAGTCATAAAGAAAGATGAAATACTGCCATTTGCGACAACATGGATGGATCTTCAGATTATCATGCTAAGCGAAATATGTCAGGCAGGAAAAGTTGAGAACTGTATTCATTTATATGTGAAATATAAAACTGAAAGCAACAAACATGACAAACAGAGACTCATAGACATGGACAGAGGATTAGTGGTTACCAAAGGAAAGGCGGGGTGGGGAGGGTAGGTAGGGGTAAAGGGGGTCAAATATGTAGTGATGAAAGGAAATTTAACTTTGGGTGGTGAACACACAATGCAACATATATATGACATATTATTGAACTGTATTCTTGAAACCTATATGATGTTATTAACCAATGTGACCAATATTTAAATTAAATATTAATTTAAAAAAGGGACTGTTCTTTCTCCATTGAATGTTCTTGGCATTCTAGTGAAAAATAAATTGACTATAGATGTGAAGGTTTATTTCTGGGCCCTCGATTCTATTCTATTGGTCTATATCTCTGTCCTTGAAAATTTTTCATATTTATTTATTTACTTACATTCTTCACACCTATATTTCAAGTTTAGAAATGCATATTTATAAGCATTAATACAAAATATTCATGAAGGCATAATCTCTGAAAATTATGAAAACATCCCTGCTACTAATACATTTCTAAATACAAAACTATCATATTGTTACTCTGTGTAGTAAGAGTTCATTTTCAAGATAAAATTCAGTATGTAGATGTGCAGGGTATATATGAGTTGTGTTTTTTTTTTTTAATTTATTAGTCATTTGGGATCCTTCAGTATGTAAAACCTCAAAGAGGAGGGTCCACAAAGGCACCAGGGTTGTTTTATGGCATCTTGTTAAGCCAGAGCTGGGACTGCCTCTGGGTCATCTATGTCAGAAGCAGAAGCACTTGTCAGTCCTACTACCACAGTTTGGATATCCAACACACCCATGGCTACCTCTCTTCTCCTGCCATCATGTCTTGAGTAGCAAAGGTCTCCAAAACTGATCTCCAGCTGAGACAATATAAGATCACGTTACCTGCAAATAGATAGTTTCTCTTCTTCCTTTCCAATTTGTATGCATTTTATTTCTTTTTCTTGACTAACTGCTCTGGCTAGAACTCCAAAACTATGTTGAAAGTGGACATCCTTGTCTTGTTTCTGATCTTAAGGAAAAAGCTTTAAGTTTTTCACCATTTGAGTATGATCTTAGCTGTGGGTTTTCAATATATGGCCTTTATAAAGCTAAGGAAGTTACCCTCTATTCCTAGTGTATTGAGTGTTTTTATCATGAAAGGGTGCTAGATTTGGTCAAATATTTTTTCTGCAGCTATTGAGACAATCACATATTTTTTTCCTCTTCATTCTATTAATGTGGTATATTATAGTGATTAGTTTTTGTATGTTGAACCATCCTTGCATTCTGGAATAAATCCCAGGAATGTAAACAATACCACATTTCTTAATTGTTTAAAATGTAGTTATTTTAAATAAGATGTTATTTGTTAACATTTAATGATATATTATTTTTTAATTGTTATATTAACTTTTCTGGCTTAATTTTTATATGATAAATATTGACAGGTATAACCTATATAATAAAAAACTTTGGGATACTCAATAATTTCAAAACCACAAAGGGGTCCACTGCCTCAATGGGGTCCACTGCCCCAAAGGTATGCATTGCTAATTTAGAAACTTACATGAATGATAATATATGGAATATAAAATAACTGGAGAAAAAAGTCCCACAGTATACTACTTCAGCCAGTCTCGTGGACTAGGTGAAGGAAGAGAAGGGATGACTGTAGGAATTCATTAATCTGTGTTTTCAAAGGTCACCCCTCCCAGCTTTAAAATTACCTGATGCTTTTGCCATATCTGATTTTGAATTTATACACACTGGATCCTGCATGAAGAAATCTCGTCTCTGGAAATGGATAGGTGAAGGGTTTTAAACTCATTGCTCCCAAACACCCTAAATAAAGTAGAAATAGCAGAGAATTATTAAAAAGCTAAAAATGACTCATGTGTATGAGAAAGAAAGCTTGCCTAATCTCAATTGTCGCAATAAGCCTATGAGATAATATAAATCTGATAGATGAAGAAACTGAGGCACTGACAGATGAAATAACTTTCCTATAGCTTTGAATGTTAGAAATAGGATTAAAACTAAGGAAGTATAAATCCAGACTTGATGCTCTTAATCACTTTTCTACCCTGCTTCCTGGGGTTATTAGGAAGAAAAGACAAAATAATATAAAATCATTTCGTAAGTACTAAAATATTACACACACATAAAGGTCTATTTTCATTATTCTCTCCTCCATGTTACCCTGATACCATTTCTACTCAGCAGTGAAAACTCTTGTATGATGGAGTCAGAAGATCTATGTGCTCAAAGAATGGAATTTCCCGTAATTTCCAAAGTTCAAGGCTGGGGCTGCCAGTAAAGAGATATCCTAGTGTCTGATCTTGGTTGCCCAGGATTAGGATGACAGGAGGTTGGAGCCAGAGTCCAGGAGACTATTTAGACTAGAATTGCAGTCAAAAGTGAAAAGAAAAGTTGGTGCCAACTGCAAAGTTAACAGAGGGGAAATACTGTTCATATCCTAAGAAAAATCTTGCTAATTCCTAATGCCCAAGGCATAGAAAGAACCCAGGCTAGATTTGATGGTATTTTCGGTGCTAGATGACTTTTAGACAAGGAGTACACCTGGTTAAGACTTAGGCTGTTGACACAAAAATTTAGCTCTCAATAATTCAGAGGGTTCTTCTAAAATACAGTCATTACTCCCCAGAGACTGAGGGTTGGGGGCAACACAGCAAAGGAAATGAAGGACATTTGCTGATAATCCAGAGAGGAAATTTCACGTGCTGCGCTACAGCTCACTGTTTGAAGAAGTTAAAACAGCCCACTTCTAGATGGGACCTGTTCCTGTTAATTGCTGACTGCCCACTTTAGAAACAAACATCACACCCTAATTGCCTCATTTGAAAATAGGAATTAGACAGACTAACCCAAAATAACCAAATAGTAGTAGTGGTTCAAAGATTTCACAAGGTTATTTTCCAACATGAGTACTACAGTCATGGTATGTCCCTGTAACTATTATTAAGTTGATGGGACTTGCAGATAAAGGGTCAGACTCTCAACTCATTTTTAGATGATTACAAAATATGATGGCTATAAAATATAAGAAGGAAAGTTATAGGGAATATCGAATATTCCCTATACATAAGACATAAGATTTGGAACTGGAGGACCAAGGCTTAAGTCCTAGCTCTGTCTTTTATTAATCATTAGACCCTGAACAAATCACTTAGCCTGTTCATTTCTCAGTTTTACATCCATGAATGAAGATCCCACCTACCTGGGAATTGTTGTGGGCATTAAATGAGATAATACTACAAAGAGTACTTTATAAATTCTAGAGTATTATATAAACATTAGCTGTCTTGATATATTTGAAGAGTTCCTCTCAATGTTTCACTAGAAAAGTAAATTCAAGAGAAGAAAAGTGATTAGTTTTAATCTCAGTGCAAAATCTGACAAATCTCAATCAAGAATCTTTCCTTGGGTGGCTCTGTAGTGTAGTGGTTAGCACGTCTGCTTTACACACAGAAGGTCCTGGGTTCATGCACCAGGTGGAGCCACGAACCATACCCTGGGTGTACCAGGCCCTGGGTGCACCAGGAGTGCCAGGCCCTGGGGGTGCACCACTAGTATGTGTGAGAAGATGCCCCCCACCTTCAGAGATTCAGTTCTTAAGGGGAGACGTCAACATCCGTAGGTCAGGGTGTAAGTGTGTGTGTGGGGGGGGGAATTAAAAGGGGAGGGGGGAATCTTTCCTTGAAAATCCCCAATAATTAAACTTAAATAACACATTGGCATTGATGGTTTTAGCAATTTGTTTCACATAAAGAAACATCTGTGCATAGAATCTGAAGCAGGGATTAATGCTACTGAGGATAATGATATTGACTATTGAGATGTAAGGAGATAAGGAACTACTGTCACTAAATATACCTGGTGTTATTTGATGGGGAAATTCTCCACAGTGTTAAATAAAAGAGCTTCCATAAGCATTTATTCAAAATACCTTTACTGAGGAGAACATGACAAGCTCTGTGACCACTAAATGAATGTGGGCAACAAAATAAGGAAATCCCCCTGATGCAATAAGAATCCAACACCCAAGTTTTAGAACTGAGATTGAAGACAGATGACCAGCTTCTCCTCCCACTTTCATAAGTCCTTGGCTTATGAAAGGAGGTCTGCCCACCTTTGCTGAAGTAGATTCAAACTCTCCGAAAGTGTATTTCCAACTAGAGATCTATGGTTGCCTATAGCTAGAAGTGCCCTTTGTTTTAGAGGGGACAAGAGAGAAGTGACTTCGCTAAAGAAAATAACTTCCACAAGGTCACATAACTCAGTATGGAACCAAGATTAGCCCCCAAAAGACGAATTCCTTTGGCCCATACATATTCTGTTACAATACCTCACCCAGTCAGTGATTTAATTAAAATGTAACAAAAATCAAAAGGTCACTCTCATAACTTTGGATGACTCAAGGCAAACTCAATCTGGGTACAAAGGCATTATATCAAAATGTAAAAATTTCTGATTAAAGGTTCTTAGAATTATATCTTGGGGTATAAAGGGTTATGTTCAGATTTGTCTTTAAGCTCTATTTTCAAAAGGAACTATTCTGTTTCTCACCTTGCTGGGTGATTACTATGGTTAAAATAATGCATGTATAATTGCTTATTGTAGTGCTCTACACATAGGTTACTCAATAAAGAATAGCCTTTTTAAAAACAAAGTGTTAAAAGGTGGGACAGGAAGAGACTGATCTGATCTAAGACTACATGCTTATTGATGTCATTCTCTTTCTCATTAGGTTTCTTCCTACTCTTTCTGGAAAGACATAATCTTTAAAATGCTATTGGCATTTATTCAGGAATAGATCTGCCCTTGGAACTGTGTCAAATTTTGTTTTGTTTTGTTTGGGAGGGGAAGAGTAACTAAACCTCCTAACAGAGAGGTAGCAAGATGCCCTGAAATGAAATCAAAAGGCCTTAATAGACAACTCTATAGACCCAGAAAAGTGTCTAAGTCAACCTCTTAAGTTACTCTTTGCACCTAAGTGCTTCTTCCACTTCCATCTTAGCCATCCTAAAAGCTAATGGAGAAACTACTTTGGTCAATAGGTCCGGGACTGTGCTTCTTATTATGGGAAAGCAACAGAATAGTATATTATCTTACCACGCTGCCCAGTAGTTGTGGCTTGTTACATGATCCATTTATTTGCAGTCACATTACACTGAATTCACGACAGCACTCTAAAAATCTTACTAACCCCAGGAAACCAAAAAGCATTTGGATGTAAAACTGTAGGCAATGAGGAATATTTTATTTTTCGGTTACACCTTTGGGTGAATTGCCCTGAAGCAGTACATGTAAGGAAGAAGATTAAAAAAACAAAAAGCTTGAGTAGTTTCAGAAGGGCAAAAGGTAGAATATCCTGAGCTAGAGAGAAAAGAATATCTTTTACAATTTTGAGCTATGAACTCTGAGTTCTTGATGTACATATCTCAAGGGTCTTAGTGATAGAAGACAGATACAAAAAGTGTGAAAAGAAGGCTTCTAAAATATATAGCCTTGTTCTTGGCATGAAACAATGGCAGATTCTGAAGAAATTAAGTTAATAAGAAAACTTAATTACTTTTTATTTTAAAAAAAGCAAATTTCATACAAGAAATCTGAAATATTTTACTAACTTTAATTCAGTTCTGGTGAGATATTGGGGAAATAAGAATTTTATTCATGAGGTTCACAAAAAGATTTACCTGACTAGAGATAATTTAATTTGGCTAAGGCCACACATCAAGGGCAAGACTAAAAAACTCAGATGTATTGCTAAAGCAAGAAAATCTGGCTGAATGAAGGGTGTCAAGAATGTAGTTACCTTATAAACCAGTCTAGACTCAGTATTAGCCTCAATTTTTTATTTTGCCACTTAAGCATAGCTCTAAAATAACAGAATTAGGCAATGTTGCTTAGTATAAAACACTGTACTTTGAAAGACTATCAAACCATAGAGATCTGAGGGTGAAGAGGCCTTAGCAAAAAAAGGAGGAAGGAGGAAGAGGAGGAGGGGAAGAACTCATATTTATAATAAAGCATTTTTAATTAATACAATGCTTTACTATCCTTATCTCACAAGATCCAAAAACTTCTATTAAAGTAGGCAGGGCAGATTCAGCTAACTTTACGCTCCATGCTAACTGCTCTTTAAATATTTACCTAGTTTGATTCTCTCAAAATTGTGTTCATTCAACATTCATTCATTCATTCAGTTCACAAATATTTGCATGTCTACTATGTTCCAGAAACTAAGTGCTAGAAATAAAGCAGAGAAGAATAAAAACTTGGTCCCTGCCTACAAAGAAATTACAAATAATTTTAAGTGTGACAACTGCTACAATAAAGGATAGGGGTAATATGGGACATGTTACATTGAATCCTAACCTAGGATGGAATTCAGAGAAGCCCACTCTAAGTAAGTGATTCCTATCTGAAGGATGAGTATGAGTTAGGGACGCCCAAATGGAGAGTGAGTGTGGGATCTAGGGTGGGTACAGGACATAGCAGACGTGAAAGTCCTTAGTTGGGAGCAGCACTTCACTTTCAAGAGAGGGAAGTACAGTAACCTGGAAATAGTGCACAATAAGAACAGTTCTATGAGATAAGACTATAAGTGAGTGAGTTAGCACACATTTGAGAGCCTACTGTGCATCAGGCACTGTTCTGAGTACTGACGGAGTGGGTAAAAAGATATAATCCCGTCTTTAAAGGCTTACACTTCGGGAGGCATGGAGAGCAACAATAAACACAGAAGTAAATAAATGTAATTTGAAATACTCTAAGTACTATGTAGAAAATAAAATAGGGTTTTGTAGTAGTGAATGGGAGAGGCTGCCTTAGCAAGGGTGGCCAGCAAAGGCCTTTCAGAAATCAAAACTGAGTTGAGGCCTTATGAAAGTGAAACAATCGTGCAAAGTCAAGTGGAAAAGAATTCCAAGCAGAAAAAGACAGCAAGCACAGATGCCCTATGATGGGTAGATTAAGAGACAGAAAGGTCAGTGTGACTGGAACACAGAGAATGAAGACAGAATAGTGGGAGATGAAGTCAGAGATAAGCAGGAGCCAGATCACATAAGGCTTGTAGACCATTGTAAACAGTTCAGATTTTATGCTGAGAGTTTTATAAAGAGGGATGAAATGATTTATACTTTAGGAATATCACTCTGACTGATAAGAGGAAGATGAACTGTAAGAGGACAAGGGTAGAAGCTGAAAAACCAGTTAGGAAGCTTTTGTAGTAGTCTAGGAGAAAAATGCTGCTGATTTGGGCTTTGTAGTCTTAGTGAATAGCTGAATTTTAGACTGATGGACTAGATGTGAGAATCAAAAATGTTGCTTGACTTCAACCTTTGCTGTTAGGTGGATATTGGTACATACCCTTTACCGAAATGAGGAAGGATGCTAGGGAAAAAGACTTGTGAAGAAAAATCAATAGTTTTGGTTAAGTCTGAGAAGCCTATTAAGACATCCCCATGGATATGCTGAGGGGGTGGTCTCTTAATGTGCAAAGAATGGAAACTAGGATGGAAATATAAATGAGTCATCGGTGTTCAGATGGCATTTGAAGCTATTGGGATGGATAAGACCATCTAGGGAGAAAGCATAGAGAAGGGATGAGGACCTTCCTTACAGGCTAGGCTATGGATTGTGAAGTCTATCCTAAGAGCAATAGAAAGGCACTGAATGGTATAATAAAGAAATGATATGATCACATAGTTGTGAGTTAGGAAAAAAAACAAACCAACCTCTGGTTGTAATGTGGGAAATAATCGGGAACAAGAGCACATGGAAGAGAACCAGGTAGGAGACTCCTGTGGTTCCAGGCAGAAGCTGATAATAGCCTGGTCTACAGTGATGAAAACAGGAGACAAAAAGAAATGGACTGGTTTGGAAAATGCCTAGAAAGATGTCTACTCTTAATCTGGTGACTTGATGGGGCAAGGGACAGACAAGGATGATTCCTAGTTGCTTGAAATAGGATAAAAAAAACGAACGTGCTACTTCCTGAAAAAGGGAGCCTTGAAAAGTAAGTTTTTGAGGCAAAGATGTTGAGTCCTTGTTTGGACATGCTCAATTTTGAGGTGCCTATGAGAGATCCAAAGAGAGCGTCTACACAGGCTGTGGGATATTGCGGTAGACATGTACTACCTGCAAATATGCAGAGGAAGGCATTAAAGTCAGCAAAGTATACCTGCTTGAACCTTTCTGTCCACGTTCCCAGATGCCGAGATTTGAGCACCTGAGGCGCTGAGCAGGTATCCCACTGAGCGCCATGATTCCAATATTTACTCCTAAGATTAAATCAGGCATCTGAAAGCCAGAGACTCATTCCAGTCATTAAGACATGATGTGACAAGAAATGCTTCAATAGAAGAAGTCTTGTTTTACTGGCAACTGCTAGGCCTGGGTTAGATAGAGGGTGGGTGTAGATCGGAACGAACACTTTTGTTATCGAGAAAAGTTTTGTTCTGTTTTGTTTTTTTAAAGAAGGTGGGGAGTGGGGCGCTGGGAGCCTTGGAAGGCTGGAGCTCTGCCACACGCAGCACTGCGCTCTGGGTGCGACGTGGCGGAAAGCCCGGGTCCCGACAGACGCGCTTCTCCACCTCCACGCTGCTCACTGGCCCGCGGAGGGGCGTCCGTAGCCGGCTCGGCCCAGGCCGTGCGCCGGGCTGAGGCCCACGGGCGCCGCTGGCCTCCATTCCCGCCTCGGCTCGCCCTCGAGACTAGGCCGCCGCCGCGCCCACGACGCCGCGCGGTGGACACGCCCCGGCACGCGCTGCGCTGGGCGTCCAGGGGCCCCAGGGCTGCGAACGTTACGTCAGGGGACAGCTGCGGCCTGGGACGCCTGAGCGGGAAATACCCCCCGGGGGCGGGGGGGGGGTGAAGCAAGGAAAAGCCAACCTCGCCGGACACTAGGCCGCCGGGGGCCGTTACCTCACACCCAAGGACCTCCCAGGCGCCGACACGCTCTTTCTCACACACTAAGGGTTCTTCGCGCTTCCTAAACAAGGCCTCGTTGGGAGCAGTTCCTAAAGAACGCTCTCAGAAAAAGGCGGGCGCCGACCTCGAACGGCGTCCGGCCACGGGACTCACTCAGCCGCCGGCCCTCGCCCTCCGCTCGCGACGCGAGCCCGCCAGGCCTCCTGCGCACGCGCACTGCGCCCGGCCCCGCCCGCCGGGCGCGCGCTCCCTGGCTCGGCCGCGGTCTGCGCGTGCGCGCCGCCGCCACGCTGTCCAGGGGTCGCGCGAGGCCGAGGCCGAGGCCGAGAGCCGCCACCACCCACCGGAACGCAGGCGCTGGGTGCCTTTCCGTAGTTCCCGGGGAGTGTCCACCAAGCGTTCATTTTGTGCCTCCTGTGCCCTTGGCGTGGTCGGGTGCGTGGGGAACTATCGTGTGCGGAGCCCCTACTGTGTGCAGGCACTTTCCATGAATACGCTCTCCTTCAATCCTCACCGCGAGGTTGCAAAGCAGTTATGAATACCCCAATTTTAAAGAGGCCCGGGATTGGGAGCGAATTGTGGAGACACAAGGACTTAAACCTGGGTGTATGTGATTCCAACTCACAGCACCTTCCTTTCCCCTTCCTGCTGATCAAATTCTGACTCTGTTGTGAATTATCAAACAACTTGGCTCCACATCTGCTGAGAAGGGCTGGGGTGTGACCTAGGGGCCTGTCTTCCTGATAATGGACCTGCCCACCTGGGAGATACCCAGGAGGGGGCAACTCTTAGTTTAGCTGCTCATGCTGTTCCTTCTGCATGCAATGCCTCCCCCACCAGTAAACTCTACTCCATACTCTGCGGAGAGAAAAGGGGTTCTAGGGAAAGTAACCTCATAGGGTGATCTGATCATAAATTCCTAACAGAAAAAGTGGTCAGCAGTCATGCTCAGGCATATAACATTTTTAGTAAAAGGTTTATCTTTGCCTTAAACAAGCCCTGTCCATTGTTTTTGTGCATCTATATTAGCTCATCTTTGAAATCAGCGGAACCATCCTCAAGGAAGCACATAATCTTGTTAATTAACTATCCTGTAATCCAATCCCTGCCTCGCCTTCTCCGCCCTCTGGTAAATCTCACTTTCGTGCCTTCTTTAACCTCAAATGCAGAAAAGAAACTGCCAAACTGTTATTCTCCAAAGCATTTGAGATCTTATTCCCCTAGCAATTGTCATCTGAGATCTTATTCCCTAGCAATTGTCTTCAATTTGACTGAAATAACCTCATAATTTTCCACAGGTTTGGATGTTCTCAAATCACCAATGCCCAGATAATAAACTCCTTGAAGGCTGAGTCATGTATATCTTTTCATACTCAGGCAACTAAATGCCTGCTATTGGATAGTACTCACAGAGTCTTGGAAAAGCAAGGCAGGAAAAGAAAGGAAAGAAGTGGAAAAGAGAGGAAACTGGATCTCAGGAGGACATATGCCCCGTCTAAAGAGGGCATCTGCTATACGGTCCCTGACTGAAGGAAGGGCTGTGGGAAGTGTGATCTTGTCATGCTGGATCTCATTTTCGTGGGCACTCTCCCAATTTAAAAGTGTTGGCAACTAATTGAAAAACTTAAATACAGTATGTGGACTAAAGCTAATACATTTGTGAGCAGGTGCAACTCCTGAGCCACACATTTGTGACCCTGACCTTGCTTGAGTAAAAGTTGTCCAAGTTAATACGACTTGAGTTCCCATGCAGGACTTCCTCTAGCTGCTTTTGGGTACACATCCCTTGCGCTCTCCATGCCTGAGAACCAAGAGAATGACGCTTCTTCTTTGGGTGGGGTGAGGATGGGGTCAATGTAGGATTAAGAAATCAGGCTTCTCTTGAGGCTGGAGAAAGCTGTTCTGTTCGCTTGCAATCTACCTACCTGGATATTATTTATACCTAACATTGTGGTACAGGAAGTCGTGAGTCTTAAATGGTTACCTGTATGATGTACATGATGATTTCCTGTGGAGGAAGGACCTTAGCCAGGTGTAAAGGACAGAAGAATAACCACTATTTGGACACAAACAGCCTTTTGTTTCGACCAGCCTAGAGGGAAATAGTCAGAAATCCAGGAGATTCCAACCAAAGGGCTTTATTACAATCCTAAGTGACTAAATATTCCACATGAACTATGGAGCATCAAATGAAATAAAAGGAACACAAACACTTCAAGTGAGCGAGTGAAATTAAACTAAAGTACCTCCTGGCAGAGACAAATAACACTGCCATTGAGGAAAGGGAGTAGTATCTGGTGAGCCCGAGGTAGCTTCTCAGTCCATGTGGCCCACTGGCATTTTCTTCCTGCTTGCAGAGAGCAGCAGCCCCCTGTTGGGCACCATTGTTTGTGATGAAGCCAGGGCTGTTTCTACTGGGTCTCTGGCTGAGGGGCCATTATGGGATGTGTCAAGTGGGAGAGGGAAGGATTCTCACCTGAGACATTAGGACACCCTAGAGCCAGAGGAGAAGCAGAGCCAACACCTGAGCAGGAATGTTAAATGTCAAAATTGTAAGAGAGGAGTTAAAGTGACGTTACTGGAAAAGTGAGGCAGAGGTGAGTATTTAAGCTAAGTGAGTAGATTCAGGAATTTGGAGGCAGTGAGACAAAGAGATAAAAAATATTTAATTAATCAACAAATATTCCTTGAACTACTGTTATAATGATATTCCTTCCCATGATTTTCGCTTCTCCTTCCTCTGAGTCTAGCCTAGTTTTTCTTATGATATGTTTTGCATAGAGAGATTAAACAAATGAAATAAAATGTACCCTTATCCAACACCTTTAACTAGATAGGAAACCATTCTGTCTTTCCATATTCTGTCTCAATACAGGTTAGATGTCAGTACAGTCAAGGGCTGAAGCATGCTCATTTCTTTCAAAGCAACTCAGAGCTTTTCATGATCCACACAGTCAAAGGCTTTACTGTAGTCTATAAATATAGACTAACCTTCTTCTGAAATCCTCTGAAGCACTCCAGTATCCAACAAGTGTTCGCAATTGGATTTCAAGTGCCTCTTCCTTTTCTGAATCCAGCTTGAACATCCAACATTTCCTGCTCATATAAGGTGGAACCCTTTGTTGCATCACCTCGAGCATCACTTTACTTGGGAAGTTAGAGCAATGGTCCTGTAGTTACTATACTCCTTGGCATCCCCTTTCTTCAAGATTGGGATGTATATTGAATGTTTCCAGTCTGTAGACCATCATTTTGTTTCCATATTCGTTGACATATTCTCATTAGGATTTGAATATCTGAGCATCAAGAAGACAAAAATCACAATGACAGAAGAAATACACAACTTAACATAAAAAATGAAGACATCAAAATTGTTAAAGATTTTGCTTAGCTTGGTTCAGTCATCAATTCAAAAGGAGACTGCAGCCAAGAAATCAAAAGAAGGCTGAGACTTGGAAGGGTGGCAATGGACAAATTAGGAAAGATCATCAAGAGTAAAGATGTATCATTAGAGACCAAGGGTAAGGTAATCCACACCCTCATAGTCCCAGTTACCATGTACAGATGTGAAAGTTGGACAATGAAAAAGGCTGACAGGAAAAAAAAATTGATTTACTTGAAACATGGAATTGGAGAAGAGCTCTATGGATACCCTGGACCACCAGAAAGACAAACAAGTGGGTTCCAGAGCAAATTAAGCCTGAAACATTGCTCAAGGCAGAAATAACAAAACTGAAGCTATTCTACTTTGGGCACATTTTGAGAAGGTAGGAAAAGACAATAATAATGGGAAAAATAGAAGACAGCAGGAAAAGAAGAAAACCAAATATGAGATGGATTGGCTACATAAAGGAAAGCATAGGATAAGTCTATAGGAGCTGAGCAGTGCTGTTGAGTACAAGACATTGTAGATGTCACTCAGTCACAGGGTTAACAAGAGTTGGAGCTGAGGCGATATTGAGATCAAACTAGATGGGAGAATTGTTTAGGGATGTGTTCAATCCTGTGACCTCGTCTGGCACATCAGGCAGACTTGGAGCTTGCTTTAGTGAGCCACCCAGGAGGATTGTATGGGCTGACTAGAGGTGGGACAGGCACTAACCACCACAGATAAGATCATGGGAATGGGTGCCATCTCTGGTGACTGCCTTGTGCCTTAGGATTCTGTTTCTTAAAACTGGCACTGAACATATATATTTTTTTAATTTACATGTAATACAATTCACTGTTTTTGGTATATAGGTCTATAATTTTTAACATACATATAGATTAAAGGATAGGTTAGGATAGAGAAAAATTTAATCACTCTAAAAAATTCCCTCAAGTCGTGCCTGTGTAGTCAAACCCTCTTCCCACCCTAACTCCTAAAAAAAAAATAATAATAAGTTTTACCTTTTGCGGAGGTCATATAAACTGAGTCATACAGTCTGTACCCTTTTGGAATTGGATTCTTTCTCTTAGCGTAGTGCATTTATGTTTATCCGTGTTGTTGCATATACCGGTAGTTCGTTCCTCTTTATTAGTGAGTAGTATTTTTTTATGGATAGACAACCACTTCTTTATCATTTTTCTATTAATGGATATTTGGGTTGTTTCCAATTTGGGGCAATTTTAAATAGTGCTTATACGAGCATGCACATACTAGTTGTTGTATGAACTTTGGTCTTCCTATTTCTCCAGTCGTACCTGGAGGTAAGCTTACTGGATTATAGGATAAGAGTCTGTTTAACTTTATAAGACACTACCAACCGGTTTTCCAGAGTGGCTGTACTATTTTGCACCCCTACTGGCAGCACATGAGAGTTCTACTTGCTCTGCATCCTCACCAGCACTTGGAATTTTCAGTTTTTAAACTTTTTGCCATTCTAATGGATGTTAATGGTATCTACTTGTAGATCTAATTTGCATCTGCCTAATAACTAATGATGTTGAGCATTTTTCACTTGCCCATGGGATTCTTGAGAATTAAATAAACCTGTACCCCAACTCTGAAACCAAGTTACAATGCTAAAGAGTCTTATCTGGAGTCACACTCAGCCTGACTGGAACATTTTAACAGCAGCACTCTGCAGATGACAACTGGATTCAAAGCACATGTGCTAGATCTGTCAAACCAGCAAGCAGGCAGCAAGAGGCTCCTGGCTGCTAAGCTGTCTCCTCTGTTCCAGGTTTTATGTAGAGAAAAACATGTTGTGCCTTTGCCTGGGGATGTACTCCCTGTCAGAGTTGTTGTTGTTTCGTGGACCTCCTATTGAACATTCTCCCTTTTTTTCCTTCGCCAAATAAGTATTTATCAAAAGCCTACTGCATGGCAGGCTCTGTGCTAGGCCCTAGCATTGCAAAGTCGAAGAAGACGTCTACTCACAAGAATTTCACACTCTAATGGGGAGATTAACATAAAGCAGATTTTTAAATACAATGCAGTGAGGTCACTGATGCTCGTATTCAGGGTTTTGGAAGACCTAAAGGATGATACTTAACCAGGCAGGAATCAGGAGGGCTTCCTGGAGGGGGAAACACCTGAAATGAGCCCTGAAGGATGGGTAGGCATTGGGCTAAGAGACACAGAGAGGGTGTTCCAGGCAGAAGGGACAGCATGAGCAGAGGCCTGGCAACAAGAAATAGCATGTTGTATGTGAGTCTATGAGAAGTTCACTTTTACTCAAATATATGAATAAAGGTGTGAAGTGGAAAAGATGAGCTGATGAAGGAGAGAGGGGCTAGATCATAGAAAAACTTAGGCTGAGGCACTTACCTTTATCCCAAAAGCAATAAGGTGCTTTTAAAAGTTAGATTTTGGTTTTAGAAGAATGAAGAATGTTTCCATTGCCTTCCTTTTCTGCTTGTTGAGTCTACCTCTCCCTTCAAGGCATAGCTCAGAGGCCACCTCCTCTAGGAAGCCCTCTAAATCCTCCTAGCCCGAAAAACTGGCTCCTTCCCGGGGCTCTTTGTTCTACCTTGGACTTACTGGTCAGTCTGCCTGGAGGGTAAGGACTATAATGTATCTATCTCACTCTGGGCTCCTCATGAGGCTCAACACAGGGTCTAGCACATAGAAGGTGTCAATAAATATCTGATTAATGTGAATGAATTTATGAAAAAGGATATTTTCCTCTCCTGTCAGATTATAGCAGTGAGTCTCCAACTTGAGTGTGCATCAGAATCACCTAGACGGCTTATGGATCGTTGGGCTCAGCCACCAAGTTGCTGATTCACAGGTCTGAGGAATAGGGGGAGCCTGAGAATTTGCATGTTGAACATGCACTGTAAGTTCCCAGGTGCTGCTGCTGCTGCTACTGGTGACCACACTCAGAGAACCTTGGGTGTGGCTATGGTTGCAATTCAGGTGCTTCTCGTGGCCAACCGCCATGCGGGGCATTGTCCAGGGGCTGGCACTGCTGCAGTTTGTCACAACCATCTGACCACCTGGCCCCTCGAGGGATTTCCTTGGTGTTGACGCTTGTCTCACCGGCTTTGAGTTAGAGCTGGCGGTTACCATACCCTCTCCTGCTCCTTCTCTCCCAGGGACTCCATAGGGCTTCTCAGAGGGGTGCTGGCCACACAGAGTTATTAACTGGCTTCTTTCCCACTGAGTGGTTCCACTGGGGAGCCCCAAAGGGCTGGACAAATCCTGACCATGACCCATGAAGAAGCCTGGGATGCAGAAGGAAGAGTAGGGAGTGCTGGGAAAGCGGAGTCCCCGACAGCTCTTAGGGCAGACCTGCTGTCTCCCCATGAGGACCATAATGGGATCTCATCTCCTTTAAGAGCACTACTCCCATCTCCTAGGCCTTGGGAAGGAGCCACTTAATCAACAGCTCCATTTCCTGCAGCACCTGGGGCTCCCCTTCCCTTGAGCCCCCACCGCCTCCCTTTGGGTTTCGTAGACCAATCTGTCTGCCAGCCAACGGTCCTCAGCCCTCAGTTCAGGGAGGCTGGAGGCCAGAGACTGGCCTCACAGGACAGCAGGGAGAACAGACCCAGCTCAGAAAGGCAGTCCTGTGGGTGGGAGGAGCAAGGGAATCTCCTGAGGGTGGAGGCTGTCATTCGGTTGACCAGTTGTCTCTCTGCCTGTGTCTGTTGGGTATCTGGGTCATGCTAAGTCTGTGAAACCTGGTGACTACCCAGGTGTGAGCCTTGTAGAGTTCAGGGAGGCGATGGGTTAGGCTAGGGATGCTCAAAGAGGCCTCAGAATCCTTGTGGGCTCAGTTTAGACCTCAGAGGCTTTTGTGTATTTAGTAATGAGAGCTGATTCCTGCAGGTGGTGGCTGTCGTAGCACAGAAGAAGAGAGCCCCCGGAAGGAGGTGAGAGAGACCCTAAAGAGATCCCTTCAGAAGAGCACTCCTCGGAAAGGTTTTGTGTTTGGATCTAGCTCGGAGACTGAGCCTCTCGAAGGCTCCAGGATCCGCCATGGAGCCTATTCTAGACACTGATGAGGGGTCAGGGCAGCACTCTGCATTTGTACCAAGGATCCCAAGTGACTTTTGTCTTGATTTTTAAAAAAATTACTGAGCTTTGGACTTGACTATATTCACGTGCTGGGAAGGTGGTATACCCCAACTTCACGGAGACAGAAGTTCTTGTGCTCAGGACTCTTCCTGACTTCTCCCTATGTATCTCTTCATCTGGCTGTTGATTTGTATTTTTTATAATAAATTGGTAGTGGTTCCATAGTGTAGCAGTTAGCACATCTGCCATCTGCTTTACATGCAGAATATCCTGGGTTCGCTCCCCAGTGGAGCTACGGTCCATGGTCTATGGCCATGCCACCCTGAACAAGCCCGATGTCAGATCTCAGAGGCTAAGCAGGATCAGGCCTGGTTAGTACTTAGATGGGAGACCACCTAGCAAGATTAGGTGCTGTAGGCATAAATAATAATAATAATAATAATAATAACAAACTAGTAAATATAAGAAAAAAGAGGAAGAAAAAATTTATTATGGAAGTCTTCAAACGTATATCAAACTTGTACACCCACCTCCTAGACTCTGTCATTATGATTTAACTCTACTGTCGTCATCACCTATCCAACCATCTGCCCACCCTCCTGTCCATTCATCAATCCATTATTTGCGAGGTATTTCAAAGAAGTTGCAGGCAGCAGCATACTTCCCCCTCGACACTTCAGCATGTACATGATTAGAGGTCGATATTGATTGACAAGTTTTTTCTCTTGAGATAAAATTTCCATAAAGTGAAATGCCCAGATCTTAAGTGTACGTTTGCTCTGAGTTTTGACAAATGCATGCATATATATATATACCTGTGTAACTCAAACCCCTACCAGGATGTGGACCAACATGCCAGAAAGTTCCCTCGTGCCCCTTCCTAGTCCATCTCTGCCATCACTTCCTCCCCACCCTGGAGGTTTCTTCTGTTCCCAATCTTTCCATCATAGATTGTTTACTTGTTTTAGAACATATAAGTGAAAGCCTATCATGTAGACTATTTTGTGTAAACCTTCTCCCACTCAGCATAATGTTTTTGAGATTTATCCATATTGTTGCTTAAATCCACAGTTTGTTCCTTTTAGTTGCTGTGTAGTGTTCTATTGTATGAATATACAATAGTTTGTTTGTCAGTTTTCCAATTGATAGATACCTGGGATTTATCTGGTTTTTAAATATTATGAAGAGATGTGCTATGAACACTTTACAAGTCTTTTTGTAGGCATATGTGTGCATTTCTTTGAGGTAAATAACTAAAAGTAGAATCTCTGTGTCATCAGATAGATGTATGTTTCATTGCAGAGACCTTTTTCCAAAGTGATTATATCGTTTACACAAGAATGTGCGAGTCCTCACCAATATCTGATATGGTCATTTTTTAAAAATTTTAGTTATTCCGGTAGATGCGTAGTAATGTCATTGACATTAGTCGTTTCATAGTAATGATGTTGAGCATTTTATCATGAGGCTATTGACTATTCATCTATTTTCCTTTGCGAAGTACCTGTTCAAATCTGTTGTTCCCTGCCCTCCCAAAGCAGCTGGGTGGCCCTGGCCCCTAACTCAGGACGGCGACCCACCAATATCTCTCCTTCTGGACACCTGACTTTGCCTCTAAGCTGTCGAAGCTCTGGTATCCAGAGCAAGTCCCGAATACTGTGAGTCAGACAAGCCCACCTTCTTGTCACCACATCCATCCATTCATTTTCCCACTCCCATTTTTGCCCAGGAAGGAAATAAATGGAATAAACAGACACCAAATATGAGTGCGTACCAGGCACTCTACCAGGGGCTCCCCTGCACCTCCCCATTTAGCCGGCACCCAGCCTAGCCAGGTAAACCTTGTCAGGAGTCTTACCTGGATAGAGGAGTAAACAGGCTCTGTTATGTTAAGTAACTTCCTTAAGGCCACACAGTAAGTGACAGAGTCAGAAATGAAACCTAATGTGTCTGACTCTAAGGCCAGTCCTCTCTCTTTCATGTCAGCTACCTCCCATGGTATGTGCCAGTTCTTGATAGAGACGTAGATTTTAACTAAGCCCCTGGCAGCTCCTTCTTCCCTACACTGGCCTCTGGCCTGGGATCCCTGCAGCTTGTGGGAGCTATGTTCGAACTGAAGGACTTCCAGAGTCACTGCCTATGATCGCATAATCGTCCCCTCTTGCCATCTCCGACTAACTGGGATGTTGCTGTAGGTCTGAGTCAAACCCCTTTGTGCTCTGGGGAGGAGGAGGCAGCCCTGCAGCTGGGTGAGGCCTGGCCTCCTCCATCCATCCCCACAAGCATTATTTCTCTGGTTCTTGGGCCTTCTGTATTCAATTTGTTCCCTCCCCCTGCCTTGTGAATCCTCCTCATCGCCTATCCAGATCCTTGTATTATTTATCTATTGCTGTGTAATACTTTTCCCCAAAATTTCATGGCTTAAAATGATAAACAAGTCAGAAATCTAGGAGTGGCTTAGCTGGGTAGTTTTGACCCGAGGTCTCTCACGAGGTTGCAGTCAAGGATGTAGGCTGGGGTGCAGTCACGTGGGCTGGAGAATCTGCTTCTGGAGCACCACAAACACTCCTGGCGAGTTGGTGCTGACTGTTGGCAGGAAGTTTCAGCTTCTGCCCCTCTCCACAGGCCTCCTTGAATGAACTCGCGGTATGACAACCGGCGTCCCTCTTAAAAATAAGCAGGCTAGTTTAATTGTTTTAATTATTTTCTTGGATTTAATATATTTTTTTCTGGAAGTCTAGCCTAAGAAAAGAATTCAAAATGTAAGTTTTGAATGAATACACCATTTCTGCACAGAGATATTCATCACGAGGTTATTTATAGTGGTGGAAAATTGGAAGCAGCCCAAGCGTTCAGCAAGGAATGGATGGTTAAGTAAAAGATGGCGTATCCGTGAAATCGGCCTGTTACACAACTATTGAAATGATTGTTACGTGGAGTAGTTAATGACACAGAGGGTTCCTATGATATTCTATTAAGAGAAAATTTCAGGATACAAAATCTATATGCAACATGATCCTACTTATGTGAAGAAAATAATTCATAGGAAATATGCTACAGTGTTAACAGTGGAGTTTTCTATGCTCTTAAATTCCTTTAAATTTTGAAATAATTGTAGATTCACAAATTGCAAAGGCTGTACAAAGAGGTCCTATACACATTGTCCACTTTCTTTCAATGATTACATCTTATGTGAGTACAATATCAATACCATAAAGTCATCATTGCTGTTAGGTGTGTGTAGGTCCGTGTCATTTTAGTACATGTGTAGAGTTGTGTAACCACCACACACAAGGAACAGAATTATCCTATCACCTCAAGGATGTGACCCTTTATTGTCACACTCATTCCCTCCCACTACCATCTCTAACTCTTTACAACCATTCATCTGTTTTCCATCTCTACAATTTTATCATTTTGAGAATGTTACATAAGTGGAATCATATAGTATGTGATCTTTTAAGATTGGAGCTTTTTTCACTCAGCAAAATACCCTTAAGATCTATCCAGATCCTTGTATTATTACATAATCTATAGTTTATTCTTCTTTATTGTTAAATAGTATTTGATGGTATGGATAATTTTTTCCACTGCTTTTCAAATTTTCTAATGAATATGATATATTTTAATTTTTAGAAAAAATACTGGTGGGGGGCAATGCAGAGAGAAGCAGTTCGTACCTTCAAGGAACTTTCATGTTGATTTATATAATAAAATTTTAGGCTTGGAGTGCCCTCGGCAGACACCTAGATAAGTTCCTCATATTGCAGGAGTCCTCCTTGAAATATCCCGAAAGGTGGTTGTGCAGCCTCTGTGTGGATACTCCCAGTGACAGGGATCTTACTACCAAACAAAGCATCTCGTTAAATTGATACAAAATATGCCTTTCTCCCTGGGGCTCCGGTGGGACTGAGAGATCTTCTGCCACATGTTATTTTTACCCTGCCCGGAGTCTCTTCCCTGTTCCCCTAACCAGATGAATACAAGCCCAAGACAGTGAGAAAAGCCTACGCGAGCTTGGGCAAGCTGTAGGATATAGTTGATCTAGGACTGGCCTCTCTAGGGAGCTTTTGGCATCCACTGGCTCAGAAAAACAGGGGCTGCAGACATTTTAAAGTGGAATGAAATTCTGCATGAACACACACATAGAGATATCCACGGTCCCCTAGGAAGAGCCTCCTTTCTGCATGGTAGTAATGGCCTTCAAAAGGCACTGAACCACTAACTTAAGAGGGAAAGTCTTAGATTCTCTCCTTCCCCGGATCCTCTGTATCAGACCTGAGATCTCTTCCTTTTCCTCCAGCCTTCCTCGAAGGCAGACTCTGATCTGTCCATGGTTCTGATTGTTAATGACTTGTACTTGGGGGCTCAGCACGGCTTCTTTCATTCATTCCTTCTCGAAAGCTAATATTTTTTGAGCATTTACTATGTGTCGGAGACTGTGAGAGGTTCCTTACATTCACCCTCTTTATATTGAAGTATATCATACATAACAGAAAAGAGCATGGATAATAAGAACACACCTCAGCGAATTGTCATACAGTGAATATATTTATGTAATCACCACAGAGATCAAGAAATCGAACATTATCAAAACCCTAGAAGGTCCCTTGTGGCCCCTTCTAGGTGAGGTGCTGACTTCTAATTGTAACCACAACCTTGACTTTTATTTATTTGTTTATTTGTTTTAGAGTCAAAAGGAAAGTTCATTAGAAAAGGGTAACACTCCACAGTGTGGTTTCTTCTGAGAGGCAGAGAGTGAGAAAGACAGTGAGAGGGACCACAACCTTGACTTTTAACAGAGTAGATTAGTTTTGTTTTGTTTTTTTACTTTTAAACTTTATATAAATGAATCATACAAATTGTCTCCTCTTTTGTGTCTGGTTTCTACAGCCTGATATTATGTTTGGGAAGTGTATTCATATTACTCTGGATGGTTGTTGTTTGTTCATTCTCTTTGCCATGTAGCATTACCTTGTGCAAAATATTCTAAAATTTATTCATTTTACTATTGACGAGGCATTTGGTTTGCTTCCAGTTTTCTACGTTTATAAATATTGCTGATATAAACATTCTTGTTCATGTCTTACAGTGAATATATGCCTTTCTATTACACATGTTACATATATTATATATATACTATATATTGATATGTCAACATATACACACATATACATAGGGTGCATTATGGTGGGTACATTTTTCAATTTCCATTTTCAGAAGAGAAAATGGAAATGGCTTGAAAGTTGAGTCAGGAGATAGTAGAGCTGGGACCTGGGCCCAATCCTGTCTGGCACTGGAGGTCGAACTCTCTAACCATCAAGCTTTACTGCCTCCCAATGCATGGGCTGTTTAAAAGTAATCGTGATGTGCCAGACTGGCTGCCGCCATTGAGGGAAATGAGAAGGTACAGTCGCAGAGGAAGGAAAATAATAGATGCTGTTGAAAAGCACACAGGTATGATGAGGGGGTCTGTTTTATCTTGAAAGATCCGTGGAGGCTTCCTGGAGGAAGAAGTATTTGAAGAGAAAGGTTGGGGGGCGAATCCTGGGTGTGCAGGAGTAATAGGGGAAGGAGTACCAGGCTGAGAGAGCTCTAGGGGTACAGGAAGAAGAAGTCTCGTAGAGACAGAGCTGCAAGGACCCTTATAGGTCATCTCGTCCAGTCCCCACTATCCACCTACCTATATCTGCACTGCTGGTTTCCAGATTTATATACCCAGTCTTGACCATTCCTCTGATCTCCAAACTCTTTTTTAATCTAGTTGGAGAACAAATAGGTCTCTTAAATTTAACATGGCCAAAACAAGGTTCCTGATCTCCCACTCCCCTCCCCCGCCCCCGCCGCCACACACTCCGAACTGCTCTGTTCCCAATCTTTCTTGGTCTTTGGCACTGCCAATCACCAATTGCTCAGGCCCCAAATCAAGCAGCATCTTTCTTCCTCCCTCTCCTCGCATCCAATCCATGAGCACATCCCGTCGGCTCTATCCATAAAGCACACCTTGAATATGACCTCTTCTTATCAACTCCCCGTTTGCCCACTAGTCGTGGCCACCATCATCGCTCACCTGGATGACTGCAGCAACCTCCTCCCTGCTCTTCCTGCTTCCATGCTCCTTCTGAGGCCACAGGAGAGGTGACTTCTTGGCCTCTTCCAGCTTCAGGTGGCTCCAGACATTGCTTGCCTTACCGCTGCCTAACTCCAATCTCTGCTTCTGTCTTCACATGGCCTCCTCCTCTGTGTCTTCTCTTCCTATCATTGGTGACCTCATTTGATGGATGAATGGATTTAAAGCCCACCTGGATAATCCAGGCTGATCTCAGCTCGAGACCCTTAATTATATCTGCAAAGGTGCTTTTTCTGAAGAAGATCCCCTTCACAGGTTCTGTGTGGACATATCTTTCAGGAAGCCACCATTCAACTCACTACGGAAGTGAATACCAGGAGGGAAAAAAAGCTTAACGAGTTAAAATTAAGTTTAAACTTTAGTCTTCCAGTGAGTGATTACTTTTTAAAGCCTAGCAGACATTTGGATTACGCATACTGCCTATTTCAGCACTGACTGTCTAGCCAAAGGTCATTCTGAGGAGGGAGCATCTGCATTATGCTTGCTGCAAGGCTAGTTTGAGGCTGCAGAGTCTGTAGCCAGGAGCCTTGCTGCAGCCCCAAACCCCCAGATCCTCTCTGCTCACTGCTGGGGGCATCGCCACTGCTGGAAAAGGGGAAAAATTGTTTCTTTCTGAAAAATGCCCCCAATCCCGAGAAAGCCAACTGCTAGTGCTGATGATAAAAGGAGAGAATAAAAAAGACCTAAGAAAATGCCTCTAAGATAGATAGATGTCCCCTTGACCCCTCCCTCCCTCCTGGTTTTGGGGGCCTGTGTAGTCCTCTCCCTTCAAGTATGGGCTGGATCTAGTGACTTGCCTCTATTGAATAAAATATAGTAAAAGTGATAGGATGTCATTTCTGAAATTAGGCTACAAAAAGACATTTCTGTATTGCTCACATTTTCTCACTCTCTAGCTTGCTCGCTCTGCAGAAAGCCAACAGCCATGTCTAGCTGCCCTGTGGAGAGGCCCACGTGACAAGGAACTAGCATCTCCAACCTACAAGAACCTGAGGTCCTCAGTCCAATAGCCCTCAAGGAACAAAATCCTGCTGAAATCTTAGTGAGAAAGCTTGGAAGCGGACCTTCTGAGGCCTGCAGGTGGTCCTAGGAGTGAGCTCGGAAGCAGGTCCCCCCAGCTGAGCCCTTGGGTGGCTGCAGCCCTGGCCAACACCTTGAAGGGAGCTGAGAGATACCCTGAGCCTGAGATACCCAGCTGAGCCACGCTCAGATTCCTGCCCCATAGAAACAGTGACAGGATAAATGTTTGTTGTTTAAGCCACTAAGTTTTCAAGTCGTTTGTTATGTAGCAATGGATACACTCAGATATAGATTGCTGGGATCTATTTGACCATGTGGAAGGCTCATGCTATAGTAGTGACTATATTTACAAATTGGGGCTGTACAGATATTAGCACATATCTCTTCTCAAGAATCTGCTTCTCCTCCCACTTCTTTGGCTCTGTTTATACTTTTAAACAGGCAGAATATCAAACTACAGTGACAGCTGCACATTCTAGTTTTTCTGTTTAATACGAGGCAAGTGGTTTCTCACCTTATTAAATATTCTTCAAAGCATTCCTCAGTAGACGTCACATGAGTGTCACGGTGTTAATTTAGTCACTCCCCTCTGGTTTGTTTTGGACTTAAGGTAGGGTTTTACCTTCTTGGGTAATGGCCCATCAGGGAGAGCAGGTTGCAGGAGGCAGGATGGCCTGTGGCTCAGTGCTCTTGCTGTGGTATCAAGCCTACGCCATTTTCTAGCTGTGACCTTGGGCTTGTTGTTTAACACCCTGAGCCTCAGTTTCCCCTTCTGAACAGTGAGGATAATAATCACACCCACTTTACGGTGTTGTTAGAGGCGTCCCTGAGTTAACCCAAGTAAAAACACAGCACAGAGCCTGACGAATTTCAGGGTATACGGACTCGAGCCAGACCATGCTCTCTCATCCTGCTGTCGGGTCAGGTCGTTGGTGCCTTAAATCAACTCTTGGTGAAGATTCCAGCCGCCATCTAAGTGACACTCGAGCTTCCCTCCCCGAAGTCTGCTCTCCCTGAAGCTGCTGGTAACCCCAGCTGTGCTGCCACCACAATCCTGTGACCAGCACACCTACTCATGCTGTGTCCCCTAGGCAGCTCCATCCCTTCTCTGGGCCTCTGTCTCCTTATCTGCAGTATGGGGCGGGGGGCGGGGCGCGGTTAGATTAGAAGGCCCATGCAGGAGAGCCCACCTCGAAGATGCTAGACTATTCTGTCTTCTTTCAAAGGCCCTTTGGTTTCAACAGTACAGGGTACAAACAGCTTTAAACAACTAGCCGAAGCAAAAAGGATCGGAAAACACTTAAATTTATTTACCACACCAAGTGCGCTGAGACTTGCGCTCAGCTTCTTAGAGTACGTCAAATACGGGCACAGTGTCTGCTTACACGTGTGTGAAAAATCCAGGCATCTTTTCATCTCGGGCCCTTTACAGTGCTTGTCCTGGGTCTGAATGACAGCCCCCACTTGGAGCAGACCCCGTGGCTGAGCTCTCACCTGGTCCCGGGCCCCTACTCTTCTGGGCGCCATCAGACCAAAAAGCAAGGAGGGTCGCCGATCAGAGGGCCCAAGGGCAATTGGGATGGGAGGGGGGTGCTGCATAGGGTTTGGAGTGGTACTGGAGAGGAAGACACAGGTCTCACTGCTACCAGGTTCAAGTTTAGCACTTGCTTAACCATAACCTTGCACCCGGCTTTTCCCTCTTTCTTTCCTCTGGTTTTTTGTGCACTGATGTGAATGGCCCTCAAGTCCCCCGTGGCCACTGGGGGAGCAGGGAGCTATTTGGGAACAGCCCGGAGAGCTGACCCTGCAGAATCTGTCCCCAAGTCTTGGTGTGGCTATAGGCACCTCGCCTATAGAAATCCCAGGGGAGACTGTTCCAGGCTTCTCCCCGGTTTCCACCCACAGGTTCAGTTCCTGGAACTGAAAACACCACTAGACAAAGTGTCAGCTCCAGGCTCCGACTCAGCCTCTCCCTACCCAGCCTTGGACTCTGGACCTTCTTTAGTTAGGGCGAGGTTTCAGGAACTGCAGAGCTCTGTGGCTCTGGGAATCACAAAACTGAAGGGAGACTCTCTCCCCACACCCAGCACTCACACCCCTCACATTAGCATTCAGTTTCTAGCACTTCAGCCCCTGAGGCGCCTGGGCCAGGATTCTATGGATGGAAGGAGGAGCAGATGGTGGCGTTTCTGGTTCCAAGAAAGGCTGTGTGATCTTGGACAAGCCCCTTGGCTTCTCTGAGCCTCCATCTTCTTTTCTGAAAAAGCGGAGTGATAAGAAGGATTTTGCAGGAGGCTCATAAAGTTGAAATAAGATAGTGGTGGTGACAGGGCCTGGTACAGTGGTAGGCGTGCAGTGATGGCTTCTTTTCCCTGATGAAATACTGGGCCAGCTGGTCAGCCAAGAAAGGCAGTCTCTTGTGGCAATGGAGGAGATGCTTGTGTGATGAGGCTGCTTCCTGAGCCTAAGGAAGGGGCCAGCTCAGCTCCGGTGGGCTGGGTTAGAAGTAGATTTGAACAGAGGAGAGCAGGGGGAAGGCCAGCAGTGGTTGGGGGCTCAGCCCTTGCAGATCGGCCACTGAGGAAGCAGGCTTGTGCTCACTGTCCTGCAGACCAGCCAGCTCCAGAGCATCTGACGGACTGTGGGGTGAGGACCCCAGCTTCTCCCTGGTGGAGTGCTCCGACCCAAGGGATTGTGGAGGGGAAGGTTGGGCTGAGGGGTTAGGGAGAAGGGCACTGAGCTTGGAGGACGGTCTCAGCCTCAGCAGTCTGGAGCCAGAGGGCGAGGCAGATTGGACAGGGCTGGGGGATAGTTGGGCAGGAAGTACCGTGGTCGCAGTATGGCCAAGGGACAATGAGGACAGAGGGGACAGGAGGAGGCTAGTGGAGTCACGAGGCTGTGGATCTGAAGAGAGTTGCTGAGCTGAGGGCATGGAGACTGGGGTCTGAGACAGCCCCGGTTGCTCCTGGCAGCCATGTTGTCCAAGGGGCAAGGGGTTCAGGGGCTGCCCGGCCTGGCCCCAGCAGCCAGAGGGCAAAGGAGCCAAGCAGGAGGCATTGTCCATCAGGCAGAGGCGCTCATGCATGTGCAGAGTCTGACTCCACCAAGCCAGCTCAGCCCGCAGGCCCTCGATCTCCTTCCGCAAGGCATGGTTGTGTTTCTCCAGCAACTCGTGCTGCTGGAGGGAGAAGCAGATGGGTGGGGAGAGGGGTGTCAGTTGGCACCGGAAGCTCAGCATGAGCCCTGTTTCCTCCCAACCCCACCCCACTCCTCAGGGTCCTCAATTTAGGGGAAAGATACCACCACTGTGTGAATGTCCAAGCTGGGGGCCCTCGGCTACTTTTTGGCCAGCCACTCACCAACACTACCAAGTCTCCCCCATTCCCCCTGCAACTGGAGCTCAGATGCGCCTGCTCTCTACCCTCAATTCTCTGAGCTGGTGGTCTCTACCAGCCTGCGGTTGCCACCCACCTGGGAGCTCCACCAGCCTCCCAACTGGGTGTTCCCACCCCAAAGCACCCTGTTCTCTTGGCCCAAAGGAACCTTTGGGAAACTGTGTCATTAACAGAACAGTAAAGCCTTTTAAAGGCTCCCACACTCCCTGAGCAAGGTGACCCCAGCTCACACCTGCAGCGTTCTCTCCCCGACTTGTCCTGCTCCACCCACTTCCTGTCTCTCACATGGACTCTTGAAACATTTCCTGTCTCCTAGGCCTGGACACTCTGCCAGCAACCCCCTCCCCTGGGCTAGGCTTGACACAGACTTCTCACGGCAACTTAGATGTGCTGTTATCCTGGACACCTCTACGCTGCTTGGTGCCCTGCCAGACCTCCCGGCACCCGGCACGTGCCTGCCGAGGCACTCCCAGAGGAGCCCAGGTCCTGTTCTGCAGGTTGGCAACACAGGTGTGCTCTTTTCAGCATCCCTGGGCCAACATGTGTCAGATTGTCCTGCGGAACGCTGGGTTCTGGGAACTCACAGGGACGAAAATCAATGTGCAGTTCCAAACAGCCATTTATGATGACTGCAGTAGTGGAAAAGGCAGAAAGAACTGGATTTCCACAGTTCATGGGGCTGAACGACTTCCTTTGGTTCCCTCCCCCACTCTTTCAGAGAAGAAGCTGCAAGGGCGTTTCACATTAAAATGTTGGTTAGGCCATGGACTCGAAGTTCTAACAGACCTCAAAGCCACCAGCAGCCCCAGCCTAGGCTGGTCTCTGCTTGTGGAATGACCTTTAAAACGTGTCATTAGGTCACCCTTCACTTAAATCTTTCAAAGGCTTCAGTTCCCCTCCAGAAATCGAGTCCCTCCCTCCCTCCCTCACTCACTCACTCGTTCCTCTGCCACCTTCAGGCTGTTTAAGCGCCGCCCGCTCAGGGAGGGCCGACCCGGTCAGGTTTTATTTTGCCCCATAGCGCTCTCACCATCTGACACCCCCCAACACTTCACAAGATCATTTTTTCATCTGCCCGGCTACCCCGTGAACATAAGGACCCCGGAGAGGGTGGCCTGGGCTTTTTTTGTCTGCTGTGTTCACGACTGTAGCTCCAAGAGTTAGGAGTGTGCCTGTCCCATAGGAGACGCCCAGGAGACATTTCTGAAAGAAACGAATAAATGCGGCCGCCTCGCTCCCACGGCCTACGGGGTGCCGCTGGCTCACGACCGCGCCGGCACCATTGCGTTTGCCTGCGATGCCTTTTCTTAACCTTCATCCCTTCGGAAAACGCCTATTCATCCTTCAAGACCAGCTCAGACTTCATCTCTGTACCCCCCTGATGCCACTACCTGTTGTCGCCCCACTGTGTTCCCAGGACACTTTGCGCTGACTCTATCGCTTGCTCCACAGGGACTCGCCGGGTCCCTTCTGTTTGTCAGGCACTGTTTCCCGCGATAGAGGAACAGCGGGGACAGACTCGTTCCCTGCCCTCGCGTTGCTTACAGCCTGGCGAGGGAGACCAGCAAATGAACAGCATCTAGACATTTAACAGGAGCGGAGCGCTGACGAGGAAGATGAGGCAGAGCAACGCGGAGAGGTCTCTTCGCCTCGGATGGTTTAGAAAGGCCCTTCTCAGGAGGCGACATTTAAACCGAACGGCCAGCAAGAAGTGAGCATCTGACTGGACTGCTGTCTCAAGGCAGAGGGGACAGCAAGGACAGAGCCCCTGAGGCCGGATGTGCCCGGCGGAGAAGGGTCAGGGAGAACAGGGTATGGGAAGGTAGGGGAAAAGGGCGGAGAGGTGGGGGTGGGTGCTGCCGAGCCTTCGGGCACACAGGCTGTGAGTCAATCATCACCAGAAGGATCACCGTGTTTGCAGCCCAGCTCTTAACTCCTCCCCCCGGGACTGAACCGATGGTGTCCTTTCTCTCTGCACAGAGGAAGGGAAGCTCTAAGGGTCAGGTTACCATTCAAGGTCAAGAGGCGAGTGAGTGACGGTGTAGCCCCTCCCCTACCCTACTGGGCTCCTTTGCCTCCTTTAGTCTCCACATGGGTCCTGCCAGTGGGCAGGCGTTATTGTCCCAGTTTTCAGGTGGAGACAGTGAAGCTCAGCAAAAGACATGACTCACAGCTAATGTGTGCCACAGCTGGGACTCTAAAGCCAGCTCATCTTAACCCTGATCCAGAGTTTTTCAGTGTGGTCTTGGCTACCTACATCAGAACCCCAATAGGCAATGTGGTTGGTCACAGGGCAGCTCCCCGGACCCCTGAGCAGGGACCAGGGGCAGGGGGAGGGGCAGGGGTCTGCATTTTCACAAGCACCTCAGCCGGTTGCTGTGCTGGGTCCTCCCATTTGACCTCCACTTCCGTCTCCTCCTCTCCCTGGATGGGGAGCCCCTGGAGGGCAGGGCAGGCCGTGGACGCACCTTTTGTCACTGGAGCCCAGTGTGTACCTGGCAGAGTCTGCACTCAACACCCAGGAATTTCCAAGTCTTAGCTCCCAAACTCAGCCACCAGGGAGCACGCGGCAGTGTGGAGGGAATTGCTCATAGCGGATGGAAAAGAGGCCACTGGGCCAGTAGGCGGGGGCGGGGGCAGAGAGGTAGCATTCCCACCTGGTGCAGGGCGTCGGCCTTGTCGGTGTGCTTCTGCCGGCTGCGCTGGGCGGATGCCCGATTCTTCTCTTTCTTCTTCAGCTGCCTCTCATCCTTATGCTCCTTGGGGTCCTGCAGGGAGCAAGCAGGGGGCTCAGGTCCTAGCAGGGGCTTGGGCCCTCTGTCCTGGCCTTCTGTAAAGGCGTGCCCTTCCCGAGGCAAGTCCCCAAAGGGCAAGTCATTCACTTCTCTGAACCCGGCACTTCGCTCACTCAATGGAAGCATCACAGCACCTTCGTCACGGGCCACAGAGCAAGCAGCCCGGGGCCAGCCCGGAGCCAGGAGTCAGTGAAGGCCGGCAGTGGTCATTTCCATTGCTGTTATTTCCACAGACGAGGTGTTGATTTCCCTGGCCATGAGCTCCATCCGTGAGGGCAGGGCCAGGATCCGACTTGGCTCCATGAGCCCATGCTTAACTCAGGCCCGAAGCTGATATTCAGCTATGCAACGAATATTTCATTGAGCACCTACTGTGTGCCAGGCACTAAGCTAGGGGGACACAGCAGCGAACGAAAGAGGCAAAAATCCCTGCCTTCAAGTCGCTCACCTCCTCGTGAGGCAGCAACCTAGACCAAATGCGTGAAATCGTTCTGACGGAAGAGTGCACTCCAAGGTTGACGGCTGTGACCCTCCCTGTCCCCTGGGCCCCAGATTAGGGGACGATGGTACTTGGACAGAATATTTAACCCAAACACACAGAGCTCTGGAAGGTCAGGCAAGAGGGAATGTTGGCGGCCCTGCAGCCCAGCCTCCCCTCCCACAGGTCTCTCTGGGAGGTGTGTTCTGAGTGTCTGGACCTCAGGTGAGACCCTGGCCTCCCTAAGAACACTATGCCTCTAGGTCCCCAGACATAGCAGGCCCATTCCAGACGCAGCAGGGCCAAGGGACTGGAGTTTGGGGGAAATAGCCCCAGTGAGAGAAGGGGGTGGCCTCTGGTACCTGGGTCCTGGGAGAAGGGCAGGGCCTCCAAGGGGAAAAGTGCTGGAGAATTTGGGGAGGGAAGAGAGGCTACTCTGAGGGCAGTGAGGGGAGAACAGGTGGATTAGGAGAGGCCAAGTTCTAACCTGGAGGCTGGATCTGCAATGGGAGATCTGGAAAGCCCTCATTCCAATCCCTGAGAAAAATGAAGCCCAGGGCTGGGGTGGGGTGGGAGTGGAGGAGTGGAAACCATGGTCACACAGCCCATAGGTACAGAGCTGGGACGAGATGATCTGACCACATTCTCTCCCCGCCTGGGCACTGGGGACCCTGTGGCATATTTCCCTTCTCCTCCCATGTCCCCAGCTCCCTGTACTCACCATCCCAGCCAGCAGCCCTTCACCTTCACAGAGGTGCATGGCTTGGGCAGTGGGGCAGAGACTCGCATGTGGTTCAGGGTTTCCCTCCGCTGCTATGACCTCCCAGTGCCCTCTGGAGACCCAAGGAAGTGGCAGCTCTTTAAATCCCCAGTGACCACCCCGCCCACAGAAAGCCAAGTTTCAGTTTCTTCTAAAGCCACCGGCTGCTCAGAATCCCTGGCTTGGGTTGGCTCACGTGGCTGGAATTTCCTAACATGAGCTGGCCTTCCGGTTGGGCCCCTTCTCTGGAAGGAAGACAGTGAAGTGTGGCCAGAGGAGGGGAGACCGAAGACCAGGTGTGGGGAGGGCGTTCTGGGGGCAGGAGGGAAGGATGCTAAGGACAGAACCAAGAGGAAGCAGTGGGGGACCGAGGGCTCAGAGCAGACATGGGAGCGTCTCTGGGCTCTGGAATTGGAGGAGCCCATGTTCACAGCTCACCTCTGACGCTTTGGAGCTGTGCAGCTTTGAGAAGTTGATTGACCTTCTCTGAGTCTCAGTTGCCTCATCTGTAAAGGGTGCTGGGGGAAGGATACAAATATCCATTCAAGGCTTGACGTGGGAACCGAGCAATGACATAACCATCTCAAACCCTCTGAGACCAATGTCGAGGCAAATATAAGCAATGGGCCTTCTACAGGAGAACAGACAAGTAAATTACGGTGACTTTATTCAACAGACCATGCAGCAATAGAGTGATGTCTAGCAGCCAGGAGCACAGCTGCCGAGCTATGTGACCCGGGTACGTAATTTCACCTTCGTGTGCCACTGTTTCCAAATCTGCAAAGTGGGGTTAACAATAATTCCGTCACGAAGATTAAATGAGTTAAGGCAGATGTGGTCCCCCAAACCATGCCTGGTGCAGAGGGAAGGCTTGACAGATGTTCATGATTACGGTATAGCGGATGATTCAAAGCTGCGCTTATCCTCACGCCTATAAATCCATAATATCCAATTGTACGAAAGTATGAAGCGGCAACAAGATCTGAACAACATAATGTCTGCAAGGTATAATATGAATACATAAAGATGTCCTAAAAGTATAAAAATATGCACAGGAATGAGAAACGCATGCAGAGAGATGGACTGAGGGGGACACATGGGGACTTCAGTTGTATGTGTGGTGTTTTGTTGCTTAAACTGTGGGAACACAGTTCTATGTGATACTATTATTGTCTATACTTTGGGGTGTAGATAGTGATACCTGAAATGTTCCATTATAAAACTTCTATTAAAGACCGAGCGACCCGGAAGCCCCAGGCAAACCTGCATGGCTGCTGCATCTCTGAGAGAGACTGTGCTTGGAAGGGACATCTGTTTGGGGGATGGAGGAGCCACTGACCCCTGTCCAAGAACTGCACATACAACGCATTCCTGTGGTCTGGTGACCGGGGCATCTGGGCTGGTGCCTGTGTCCCGAGGGTTCAGGATTGATGGTGTGGGATCAAAAGAATGGCAAATAGTGTGGGTTCAATCTTCTGGTGATGGCATCCCGGGGTACTGTGCTGAGGAGTTCGCAGCTGCCTCCGAGCTTGTTAGACAAGAACACTGTAATTGATTAGCAATGTCTGCCAACCTATGATTGATTACTGATGTCTGTCATGAGCAGGGCATTTAGAGTAACAGTCATCTATCTGTTCAGCATAGGATTGAGCGTGAAACCAGTCTGTGCTTTAGTTAGAAGACTTGACTCTGGTACCTAGCACTCTGCTTACCAGGTATATCTCCTGGAGCCTCAGTGTTCACATAGGTATGCTGGGCCTGACAGAAATCATACCTATTTACAAAGTTGTTTTGCAGATGGAAGATGAGAAGAAAGCTGTTTGCATATTGTAAAGTACTATTCAGCTAGAATCCCTTCCTGTTCCTGGGATTTGTGGGAATGCAGAATTAATGCAGGCTCATAATTTTAAATGCCTGGGTGGGTGGGATTGGGCATGAGCGACAGCTGGGCCTGGCCCTCCTTCCTTTGGAGGGGCTGAAGTGGGGGCACCCCATGCAGTGAGGCTGCCCCGATTTCTCTGAATTATTTTTGTTTCCCAGAAACCAGGGGAGCTGGGCATCCTGCCTGAGGCGGGCACCCAAGGGGCTCATTAAGCCAGTCCATGAACTCCACGGGGAAGGATCCAGGGAGTCATATGCATGATGTAACCAAGAAAAAAACACCTGGGGGTGGGTGGCTAGGACCTGAGTGTCCCCACTCCAGCCCTCAGCCCCACACCTGGGCTCCAGTCTTCCCCTCCCCAGACCCCAGTTTCGGGTGGGTAATAGTCAGCAGGTGTGCCTGTGGCCGCTCCCAGGAGGCCACAGCCCCAGAGGAAGGCCGAAGAAGGCAGCATTTATGGCTTGATATTCGTAAGGTGTGGCAGGAAGGGACGGACATGGAGTGGCTAATGTTTAATCGTGAATGGCTGTGCAAGCTTTCCCCAAAGAGGTGGCCTCCCTCCCAGGCTGGCAGAACAGGCTTCGGGGCCATCCGGTCCCACCTCTCATGTAGAAGGTGAGGAAACTAATGCCTGAGAGGCAAGGTCGCCTGGCAGGAGGGGACGGAGCTGGAGGGAAGACATGCCTGTCTCTCCCAAGCCTTCGGTCCTCCTCCACGCCTCGTGTGGAAGGGCCTGGTTCAAAGCCTGCAGTCCCAGTGGACAATGGACAGGGGCCTCCCAAAACCAGAGCTACAGAGTGAACTCCTGGCAGCAGGATCACCACCTGTCTTACTCTCTAAAGTACCCCTGGTGCCTCAAACACCTCCTGCACATAACTGTTTGATTAATGAATATGTGAATGAAAGTCCAGCAGGCAGCTTGCCATCAAGAACTCCAAAAGCTTCCTGGACAAGTAGAGAAACTTCTGCCTTCCTCATTCCCATAGGACCTGCCCCGGGTTCCCGGGGGACTCTTCCTAACCAACCTCCTTGTTTTACCGTTGAGGAAACTGAGGCATAGGGCGGGGCCAGTCACATGGCTGGTTTGGGAGAAGCTGGGATGCATTGATGCCATCCCAATTCCTTCTCACACCTCCTGGGCATGGCGAGGTGCTAGGGTTCTCCAGCCGCCCAGGGCTGAGGACCTCCTTTCTAGGTCCCGCAGCCGTGAGCACTCCTCATCTGACGCCTGGTGTCCTCAGGGCACCTTGAAGGGGCTTCAGGTGACAGCCGCGAAAGAGGCCAGGTGCCTGCGGATGGGGCTGAGGCTATAGACTTCTCACTCGCAACTGTGGACGGGCCTGCGTGGGAACTAAGCCTCAGTTGGGACGAGTGAATTTACCACCCGGAGGGCTGTGGGATGCGTGCAGGGCTGGGGGGGGGCGGGGGGGGGGGGCGGGGGGAGCGGGGAGGCAGGAGGGTGATGGTGGGAGGGAGCACTTCCTGTTGGGGAGATGGAAGAGGGCTTTCCAGAGAAAGAATGTGTGGGCTCTATCCAGGGCCTGTAACTTGATCTTGGGCAAGTCACTTAACCAACATCTTTATGCCTCATCTGATAATAATATAAGGATTTGATGAAGTAGTATATGTCAAAGGGCTCAAAAAAGTGCCTGGCGCAAAGAGTAAGTCGCAGCAGCATCTGTTAAAACTTTTAACAAAGGCACTCAATGAACACCTGATCAATGTTTTCTTCCCTTAACAATAGGCTTGTATTTTATTTCATTATTATTATTAACTTTAAGGGAAAAAAATGGTGTGAAAGAACAAGGCTAAGATTTTTTTTCTAATGAAGTGCCTTTGTAGTGAAAAAAAGTTAATGTTTGTGTCATGTGTAAGCAGCAGACTTCATACTCGATGTGAATTGCTCGAAATTTCTCAAGCTTACAAAGGAATCTCAATAAGAGATGGGAAATTAGGGTCCTCTGGATTCTTCATTTTATAGATGATCCAACTCAGGTTTGATTTACTGACAAGCCTAGAGTGTACCAGCTTCAGGCACAGCTGGATCATGATGCCCAAGCAATGTCATCGGGAGTCACGTCTCACCCCATCTGCTCTGCTCTGGGCTGGTTACATCCTCGGGCAGGGACCACTCATGGTAGTGAGATGGCCACCAGAAATTCCAGCCTAACTGCCCCAGCATGGGGGCGCACCCCTCTACCCTTCGCCACTTTTCAAATAGTTCCAGCAAAGGTCCCGGGCCTGGCTCTCCTCGGTCTGACTTGAGTCCTGTGGCTAATTTCTGACATGAGCCACTGTCTCGGAGATAAAGGCGTGACAAATAAGGCTGGGTCCCAGCCCATCCTGGAGCCCAGGGGATAGGATCAGCCCTGTCTTAACCATAGGGACTAGGGGTGAGGAAGGAGCAACTCCCAAAGGGCATCGGGGTGCTACTGGCAGGAGATCGGGAAACAGATGCTGGCCGGTACCACTGCCTAGGCTCAGATTTCAGCTACGAGGAAGCTGCTGCCCAGAGGTACATCCTTTGGCCAAATCACATTGCCGGTGGGATGAACTCAATGCCTCACGTGTCTTTGACGCCAAGCCCAGCGCTTTCTCTTTCCGTTGCTTTGCAGGGACCCGTGGGCGAGAAGCAAAGGGCTTGGTAAGGGGAGGATTCCCAGGACTCCCCAGAGAATAGGAAGGAAAAGACTGACTCACTTCAGCCCAGCACCTTGTGAGTGCTCATTAAAGCCAGAATCCGCAAATAGCCGGGCCTCTCAGGAACTGGGTGACTTCGCTGGGTCTCTATGACACCATCGCCACCCAGTCCTCAGCGGGAGCTGACACATTCCCACCCCCAGTCCTGCCGGGCCCTCTGCCTCCTCCAAAGCTTTGTGCTTCCAATTCTCTGCTATTCCTTTAACACACACATCTTTCCAGGAAGCTGACTTGAACTTTTAGAAGTGAGCAGGAAGTATAGACAATAAACAGCTGGGCGCCAGAGAGTCCGTGAACCTCCCAGAGCTCTGTGGGACGTGGCAATGGTGACCACAGCTCCCAGATTTTCTCAGGTGGTCCAAGTCTTAGATAGGCTTAGTTTCAAACCCCTGCTTTGCCACCTCTAGCTGAGTGACCTCGAATAGGACACTTGGTTTCTCTGGGCCTCAGTTTCCTTGTCTGTAAAATGGGGATAACACCCTTACTTTGTCAGGGCTGTCACGGCAACTGTCACGACACCATACATGGAAAGCACTCGCCCACGAGCTCCTTCTTGTCCAGCATCCCTGGCTGGGCCTCCCCTGTGATGTCGCATTCCTAGGGTCCAGTGCAAATGGCAGAGAAGCCCAGGTTAGGCACCCTGCTAAGAGCCTGGACAGTGGAGAGAAAGGGCTGTCACCCTGGCCTTTGAGGGGGCCTTCACACTCCTCAAACAATTCCCTCCTTTCTCTTTTGTGCTATTTCCCATAAGAGCTCTGAGAGGCAGGAAGGCCCCACTCAGAGGCCAGTGGGGAAGTGATCAGCAGGGTCACAGCAAGGGCATGGAGGGCTGGGGTGGGGTGGGGGATAAAGCCCAACCCAGTGTGGCCAGCGACTCCAAGCAACGGACAAGGGAGTGCTCGCCTTAGCCTACCTAGTCCAAGGGGCGCCAAGAGCAGAGGATTCTGGAGGTTCTCTGAGGTTCAGCAAGGGGAGGTTAAGTGCAAGGAGGTGGCAGAGTCAGCCAGACGAGATACTCCTCACTGATCCAGCTAATGTCAGCGTGAGAAGGATTGCTGACCCACGTTGAAACACTGGTAAAGATAGGACCTCCCGTGGGTCCTGGGCCAGGGTTCCTGAAGCCAGGGGGTTGCCCCCATCCAGAAGAAGGTTAGGAAGGGGTCCCGGAAGAACTGCGCTCACCAGGAACTCAGGTACTACCAGGCGTGAGGCCTGTGCCCTCGCTGGGGCTCAGTTTCCTCATATGTAAAAGGAAGGAAAGTATCGACTGATCTTTTGGGGCCCCGCTTGCTGTGGCTGGAGTCTGGGCCCACCCCGAGGCCTCTTGGCAGATGGATACCTCTGGGCTCAAGGGGTCTCTGCCATTTGAGAGAACAGGGGGAGCTTTTCAGCAAACAAGGGGCTGAATGTTGAATGAGGGCGAGAGACCCGGGTTTCTCTCCTGGCCCTGCCACTTCCCTGCCTTCGACTCCAGGCCTCAGCTCGCCCTGCAGACCCCTGCTGGGAGGGGTGGTCTACGAGATGCCCTTCTCCTTGTGGGCCTGGTCCGGGAGCTGGTATCTGTGGGATAGGAGAGGGCGGGGGCCGGGTCTGCTTTGGTCCGGGGACAGGGAAGCCTGGTGGTTAAGAACCAGCCTGATGAAACCACTGCTTTCTGGCTGGGTGAACAGCTAAAAGGCAAAGCTTTGCGTTTTTGACTCTCTGCTTTTGTCTCTTTTATTCAACAGATATTTACTGAGCATCTATTATGCAGCGGGCCCTCTTCTGGGTGCTTGGAGACGCCTGTGTATGTGTATATATAAAAAGATCCACTATCAGAAGCAGAGGGTGAGGTGAGGGAGAAATGGATGAAGGTGGCCAAAAGACACAGACTTCCAGTTATAAGTAAGTACTAGGCATGTGGGGCACACCATGGTGAACAGCCAATCCTGCTGTAGATACATAGAGAAGTTGTTAAGAGAATAAATCCCAAGAGTTCTCATCACAAGGAGAAAAAATTTGCCGTCTTCTTTTCTTCTTTCTTTTCTTTTTATTGTGTCTACTACGAGAAGACAGATGTTAGCAGAACTTATCGTGGTAACCATTTCCCAATATATGTAAATCAAACCATCACGCTGTACATCCTAAACTTATACGGTGATGTACATCAATTTTTTTACTATAAAACTGGAAAAAAAAAGATCCAAGTCCTTGCCCTCACCGAGCTTCCATCCTAGTGGGGACAGAATTAGGGGAGAATAAATAAAATAAATTGAGGGACTTACACAGGCCTGAAGTGTCCTTGGGAGGAAGAGAAACCAAAATTAAGGATTTGTGGAATGTAGGCAAGAGATCAGCATTTTCAAATATAAATAGGGTAGTCATGGCTGAGCCTCACTGAAATAGTTGAATAATAATTTTTTTTTTCTTTTTGAGACATTGGACATTTGAGCTAAGCATTGAAGAGTGGGAGATGACAGGGAGGTATGGATTAGGGGCAGTGGTAAGGGGACCTGGAGAGAAGCAGGCGATCCAGGCAAAGAGCAATTCATGTGGGTCCTCATAGGCCACAGGAGACTAACTCTGACTCTGAAAGATAAAAGGAGTACGCAGCACACAGCAGAGCTCAGGGCATTGAGCAGAGGAGAGATGAGATCTGAGCAAGGGTTCAAAAGGCCCCTCTGCCTTGGGGGAGGGGAACAGGGAAAGCAGTTGAGAGGCCGCTGCAGCATCTGGGTGAATGGAGCCCCTGGCTCATCTGTCAAGTGGAGATAAGAGGGTACCCAGCTCTCAGGTTGCTGAGTGAAGGCTCAGCAACTACTCCGCCCTCATTTCCCCAGCCTGGCCCTGTGGAAGCATCACACGGTCTTGTCCTTGAGGACGCCACAGGCGCAGGGGAGATGAACGTGGACATGGTTGTTGGAAGAGCTCAGATTTCCAAGTCTTTTCCCACTCCTCAGGTTCTAGAAAGGCCTGAGGATGTCCCCTGCCTTTGGATGGATGGCAGGGAACAGCTCATTTTGTCATCTGAAAGTTGGAAAGGACACCTCATCTGCCTCCCACTCAAGGCAGCTGGGCTGAGACCTGTAAGGAAGATGCTTGAACACTGACTTGCCATTTGAGGCATTCGGCTGTGGCCTGCTCATTATACACACCAGTGGGGACAGGGCTGCCTTTGGATTCTTAAGGCCCACAAGGAGATAATGGGTGGGAGCAGGCGAGGGAGGAACCGTGGTCTACAGGCAGATGCCATTTCAGTGATTAGGTTGCACATTCGGACTTCCAGTTCTTTGTTTACTAATAATTAGGACAAAACCTATACTTGGGTATGCTGCCACCAAGTGCTGGTCAGGGCTTCTGGCATGAGCATGTGGTCCAAAAAGGAAATTTGCATCATAGATGGGTTTCACCAGAGAGAAAAATAGGATTTCTCTTATCAAAACTAGAACTTATTTTAAACTTCATATGAACATTATAGTTTAAAAGAATCAAATAGAAAATTCATTGTAAAAATATTCATGTACACAAATAAATAAATAAAAAATAAAATACTTAGGTACACTTTTTGCTAATGCTTAACAATCAACAGTTATAACTTAAGCAAGGTCTTTCCCCCTGGCTTTTTTTTTTTTTTTGACCTTATTTTTCTTCTCTGATTAAAAAGGTGATACTTGAAGTGTATGACTGGATCAAAAAGGCTATACCTCTTAATATTAAGACTAGAAAGCCAAATTTTCCTCCCCAGACAATGGGTAAACACACCTCTTTAAAAGCCATCTAGAACTCTATCCTCAAATTATAATCCATTTATTTTAGCCTTAAGAAACTCCCTTCAAAAGCAGGTTTGGGTATTTTAATTTCGTGATTCTTTCTCGTGAATATGTATATTCACAGCTATATATAACTACAGCTCCATAGATCATTCGTGGTTTTCTTCCAAAGGTATTCCTTAAATATTTCATTTCCTTAAGAGCACCCTTTTGTCCTTTCCACCAGGCAAATGAAAACACAGCCATTCAGGAGGCTCCACACTTGTCTTGAAAAGCCTCTCCATCGTCCACCCCATCAATCCCCATTTCTAGCTGCTTGCAATTATTCAAAAGTGAAAGTTACTTCCTAGTCTTCTACTGTTTCACAGAATTTCTAGGCTGTTTTTTCAGTTGATATTTACTGCGATCCTACCATGTGGCCCCTAAAAGCCACAACAGCTTGGACAGGGCAGGGCTTAAGGCCTGATGTGTAAACGAGGATTTCAATGCTAGTGGCAGCAGTAAAGTAAAAACAATCCAGAAGTTCTTAAGGCAATAATTTTCAGTTTCCCTCAAATCTACTCCAGAGGCAACAGTTGAATTGCAGTAATTTTCAAACTTTTGTGACCATGACTCTTAGTGAGAAGTATACACAGCCATATAAATATCTGAAACAAACGTTTCAACAAACACTACCTAACCTTTACTTCAAGGGCAAAGGCAAGAATACTTTGTTCTGTTCATTCTATTTAATTTTTTACCAGTGCTACTAGGTTGAACCACATGAAAGTAATATCTTTGTAGTCAACACAAACACGGGGAGATTTAATACTGTTCATCTTATTTGTGATGCTAATTTCACAATCCCCTTAATGGGCTGCATCCCATAGTTTGAAAAGTATGGTTCGATGGGCTACTGTATTTTTAAAACCAAAATAGTATTGAAGTTCACATAATATGAACCTGACATCTCTCCACACAAGCACCTTATAGCTCCACCTCACCCTTCTCAAAGGTTTCATGGAATCCACGTCACACATGAACCCCCACTTAGGTAACTGATCCTCAATGAAGACTCCTAAGATTTCTTAGGAACCCAGAAAAACAGTGCACTTTACTGTTCACAGATTTGAGTTCAAATTGCTGTCTGAGCTCCTTAAACTCTCTAAGCTCCACTGTAACATCTACAAAAAGAAAATAAACCTTTCAGGGTTGCTGGGAGGATGACGTAAAAAAAACATGGAGTGCTTTACAAACAATTACAGAGAAGTTAGCCATTATTTCCAGCTGGTGCCCGACCTTTCTCAAGTGCTAGACAGAACCCTCTCTGTATTGCCCACTAGCTTTTATCCTGTAGTAGGCTGGGGGAAGGGCTCAAAAGAAGACAATAAGGCTCGCTCTTCTGAGTTTACTGCTTAGTCCCTAGCCTCAGTTTCCTCACTTTTATCTGGATCCTAGCGCTAAGGTGAAGAACCAAACTATTAGACAAAGTCATTCATTCAACAATAAATATTCATTGAGCATTTACTATATGCCAGTGTGCTAAGCACCGTGTGAGCCTCAACTTTCTCATCGGCAAAACGAAGAACTGTGCTTCTTAACAGAAATGATGGACACCTTGGGCGGGATAATTCTTTGTGTGAGTCTGTACCCTGTCCTCTAAACGACAATGGAGACAACTCAATGACGCCCTCGCACATTCAGAAACTGCTCCTAAAAGGCATTTTCGCCCTCGATGGAGAACCCCCCGCCCACCCTCTACGATTCCAAGTGCCAGGGAAAGGGTAAGGCCCTGTAACTGGCAGGTCACAGGATGATGCCGAGGCCCGAGATGAGGAGGATCTACACCACATTTTGGGGGAACAGAGCCTTACACTGGCGCCGGGATGAGCTCGTCAACAAAATTGAGGCTCTCGGTTCTGACTCCTGAGTCTGAACTCTAACTCCTTATGCAGCCAAAACACAACCCAGGAACTTCGGGTTTCTATTTCCAGTTGAGCCTGAGATCCTGGGGAGGAAGAAATGGCGATGTTCTAGTCGCTCAAGACCCCGGGATGCTAAGGGTTAACGCAGGTGGCCGCTCAGAAGCCCCATCACCGCTAGAGGGACCTTCGCAGCGGCACCGCTGGGAGACTTCGCGATCACGTGGGAGCGAGGGCGGGACCAAGTGAGGGTCCGACCAATAGGCTGTGCTGTCGGTGGGCATGATAGCCAATAGGAGCAGGGAGAGGGGTCCCGGGACTGGAAACGGCTGCCGGAGGGGGCTACGGGGATCATGGGCCTTCTGACTATCCTGAAGAAGATGAAGCAGAAAGAGCGGGAGCTGCGACTGCTCATGCTGTATCCTCCCGGACACCGGAGCCGCCAGGGTAGCGGGGACCCCGCCGGGCGGGCGGCACTAGGCGCCCCCTACCGGGCGCGGGGTGCGCGGCGGGCTGGTCCATCCCAGTTCCCTATTGTGCGTCACGCACGTGGGCGCTACCAATCACCTCTGGCGGGGGGCTGGGAGGAGGCCGTACCACGGGCTCTGGGCGGGGGCACTCCGTTCCCAAGGCCAAAGGTGTGGGCCTAATGGCGCAGCGGCCAGACCGGATGACCTCATGTAGAGGGGAAGTGGGACTCGAAGGTGGCCCGGACGCCACCACACGTTGGTCTGGCCTGAAGCGTGGAGCCACAGTCCTCCCTGGCTCCGGCCTCCCCGCCTTCTCCTAGGGGGCCAGGCCCCGCCCTGTAGGTCGGAATCCCAGCGGCGCGCGTGCCCGGGTCTCAGCTCCGAGGAGAGGACGGCGTGGACTCTGCGGGTACTTTTGCCCATGGGTCCGATTGTCCCATCTTTTTCTTTGCTGCCGCATGGCGCGTCATTATCCCCGCGTCTGACGGCCTGTAGGCCCGAGGGCCCCGCTAACCTGCCGAGTTCCATTTGCAGGCGTTTGCGCTCGTTCGCCCTAGTCTGTGCCAGGACGTCCTCTGCCCGTCCCCACCTCCCTGCCCCCAGCTCCCCAGCAGGGATAGGAGACATCCATCCGTGTGTGCAGATAGCTCAAACATACTATTCACATCATATGTTTTTTAAAAGTGTATGGAAAAAATAAAGAGTTTGAGAAAGGCATAGAGAATCACTCATCCAATAAATATTTTTTGAGCGCCTAGTAATGTGCTAGGCACTGTCCTAGGGGCTGGGGTAAAACAACAAAATAAAAACAACCCATGCCTTCATGGGCATTTTGTAATTCTAGAGGGAGAAAGATGTTAAAAGCAAATAAGTAAAATACATAGTATGTGTGGAGAAAAATGTAGTTTAAATAAGGTGATCAAAGAAGGTGGCATTGAGAAGGTAACAGTTGAAGGATGACAGGGACGTGGGGGATGACCCGTGTAGATAGCTGCGGGAAATCGTTTCAGCAAAGAGAACAGCAAGTGCAAACGCCTGGAAAAATGAACTCGCGGCGTCTCCAAAGGAATTTCAAGGGGGATAGTGTGGAGGAGAGTACTAGGTTAGGACCAAGAGGTGGTAGCTTCACTGTAGGGCCTTTTGGTTCTCGGCTTCTCCTTTAAATGAGAAAGAAGCGCAGAGCGGGGATGGGGTGGGAGGCCAGGCCACTGCAGTAACGCAAGCGAGATAAGGTGGTGGCTCAGACAGGGACGCAGGCAGTCGGGGGATGGAAGTTGAGGGACATTTTGACAATGGGGCCAGCAGGAATTGCTGCTAGATTAGACATGCGAGAGCGTGAAGTCAAGCATGACTGCTAAGTTGCTGGTCCAGGTAATTCGAATGAGGAGCCACTTGCTGAGATGGAGAAGCAGGCAGGGAGCAAGGTCAGAGGAAAGATGGAAGCTCAGTTTGGGGCATGTGACATCCCTCTGCGACATCTCAGAAATGTCAGGCAGCTGGATATAGGGACTGATGTCCATGGGAGCAGCTGGATGGGACATCTAAATTTGGGAGTCATCAGCATAAAGGGGGTGTTCGAAGCCATGATCCTGGATGAGACCATCGAGGGGGCGAGTGTGGGCAGAGAACTGCTGAGGCGTGCTTATATCAGGAGGTCACGGAGATGAGTGGCCAGAGAGGGAGGAGGAGAATCAGGCAACGGTATGTCCTAGAGCCGAGGAAGGCACAGGCCGCTGTGTCAGGTGCTGCTGGTGGAGCAGGAAGGTGAGGACTGAGGACTGCCTGGCTATCGGAGTTTTAGGGGCAGACTCAGCAAGAGCAGTCGTGGGGAAGCAGGGGAAGTAAAAGCCTCGTGGTTTTAAGAAAGAGCAGGAGGACAGAAATTGGAGAGGATGAGCATGGACACGGTTTTGAGGAAATTGGCTAGAAAAGGAGGGAAATAGAGGAGTAAGTAAAGGGGAGAGATCAGGAGAGGATGTTTGCTTCTTGTAAGGTGGGTGAAAGATCAGTTTGCCAGCTGAGGGGAGTGATCCAGTGGAGAAGGAAGCGTGGATGATGGAGCTGGGAGAGGGGGTAATCAACCGATTATCAGGGGCTGAGGCTGGGGCTCAGGAGAGGTTCTGTTGCCCCCATGTCCCTGGTTTGAGTCACTCGTCCAGGTCAGGTGAGCAGAAAGCCTGCTGAGTCCAGGGCCTGGGCCCCCCTCCCAACTGCAGGCTCCTTAAGCATTGGAAAAAGGAGGACGATTCTCTCTGGCTAGTGAACTTACCCATTCATTTGCACACTCACCTGTAAAGTGTTTGGAATATTCCATAAACAGAAAGGCAGGGTAGCTGCCTCCAGATACTTGCTCTTGTTATTCTTCTGCCTAGAATGCTCTTCCCCGGGTGTTTCAAAAAATTGGCTCCTTGTAGTTTGGGCCTCAGCTTGAGACCCTCAGAGGGGCCTTCCCCAGTGCCCAAGCTGAAGGAAGCTCCTCCGATGACCCTCCGTGAAAGCCTCCTCATTATATTTCTAACACTCACCAGGATCTGACAGTACTGTGTTTCTCATCCGTTTGTACTCTTATCAGCTGTCTCTGCACTAGAGGGTAAACTGCACAAGGGTGAGACTTTGACTCTGGGTCCCCTAGCAGCAGGAGATGACCTGGCATTTGGTAGATATTCAGTAAATATCATGGAGTGAATTAAGGAGTCTGGTCAGGAGGAGATGTTTGTTTCTTAATACTTCCTCATTTATCCTGAGCCAATGACAGGTCAGGCATGTGCTCAACTGATTTTGCTAGGTGGCAGGAAATAATTTGTCCCCTAAGAAAGGGGCACTGTGACAGTGTCACTGCCCTGCAGAGCATGGGGGTTTCTCCTTAACCTGGTGTGCCCCAGTGGCCTGGACAATGCTGGCAAAACAACCATCCTCAAGAAGTTCAATGGAGAGGACATCGACACCATCTCTCCAACGCTGGGCTTCAACATCAAGACCCTGGAACACCGAGGGTGAGCGGGGTCCCTGCGGGTGGGCAGGCAGCCCAGAGCAGGGCTGGGAGGCTGGGCGAGGGGTCAGTCAGGCTGACCTGCCGGCCATCCCGTCCCTGCGCAGATTCAAGCTGAACATATGGGATGTGGGCGGCCAGAAGTCCCTGCGCTCCTACTGGCGAAACTACTTTGAGAGCACGGATGGCCTCATCTGGGTGGTGGACAGCGCTGACCGCCAGCGCATGCAGGATTGCCAGCGCGAGCTCCAGAGCCTGTTGGTGGAGGAGGTGGGCAGGGGGCCTGGCTGGGGAGGGGAGAGGGGGGCTGGGCCCCCGGTGTTCAGGCCCTAGTGCTTTGTCCGCACGCATGACGTGTGGACACCTTCCTCACAGATTCCCAGAGGGACACTTAGATCAGGGTCTCTACCTTCCCTGAGCCCTCACCATGTGCCCAGTACTCTTGGGGAGGCAGAGACGACCCCTGGTTCAGGGAGGCCCAGGGCGCCGCAGGCAGGACACACTGGACTGGCACCCGGGCTCACATCTCTGTGATGTCACTGTGTCACCATGCTGAGCTCGTTTCCACACCTCAGATCGGGCTTTAGAGAGGATGACTGCAGGCCAGTGTGCTTTGCGGGGCAGTGGAGCCTGGCTCGGGAGTTAGACTCTGCACTGTGTGACCTCAGGTAAGGCACTCGACCTCTCTGAACCTCCACTTCCTCATCTCTACGATGGGCATTATAATTAGGGTGATCTTATCATTTATTGAATGGGCCAAAACACTTTTCTTTAAATGAAATTTTACAGATTTACAGAAAAGTTACAAAGATCGCGAGGAGAGACCCCATATACCTTCACCCTGTTTCCCCACTGTTAGCATCTCACATAGTCACCATAGATTTGTCAAAATGAAGAAATTTGTTGACATTGGGAAGTTACTTTTAAAAGCTACAGGTCGTATTTGGATTTCACCAGTTTTTTCACGAAAATATTCTTCTTCTGTTTTAGGATGTGATCCAGGTTACCCCAGTGCATTGAGATTAAAATGAGGACACTTTTGAGAGAAAGAGGGGGTTGTTAATGGTCATGCGGGGACAGCAGTTGTAAACAGGGCTGTCCTGGGCACACAGGGACATATGTCACCCGGTATAACAGTAGCTGCCTTCCGGGGTGTCAAGCAGCTCCAGTGCGAGGGCTGTCAAATGCCCGGGCCTGGCCCTTTCTAAGGGCTCGACCCACCCGCCCATTTGGAGCGACTCCCAGAACTAAACACACAGCATGGATATAACTGGGATTAGAGGCAGAGAGGCCTGTCGGGCAGTGGGACAGTGGAGCGCTACATGCACTTAGAGAAGGGAAAGGCTACTTTCGGCGGACCCCGTGGCCTCTGGGACAGCTCCATTCTTGGTGCACATCAGATCATACAATGGAGCAGTCGAGAACCACAGTGGGCTGCGAGGTGCCCACTGGGGGGTGACTGGACTAGAACCAGGGCCCCCTCTGCCTGATGTGTGCCGGCCTCAGAGGCATCGTCCACACTGCCTACCCCGCTCGGGCCGCTCCCACCGCACGGGGCCTTGCCCTCATCCTCCAGGTTGCTGACTCCAAATGCTCTGGGGGATTAGGTGAGGGGCCAGGCTGCCCTCCGAGCCCACATACCCCTCCATTTCTCTTCTCCAGCGCCTGGCCGGAGCCACCCTCCTCGTCTTTGCCAACAAGCAGGACCTTCCCGGAGCACTGTCCTCTAATGCCATCCGTGAGGTGAGTTCGGGCCTCGGCACAGGCTCAGGGAGGAAAAGAGGCACACATTTCTCTGTTAACTTATTTTTAAAGCATTTATTAGCCCCTGCTGTGTGGCAGGCCCTATTCGGGGCACTGGAGATTCAGCAATCAGTGGTGCCCGTTAGCCTGGAGGACGGCGGGCCTGCAGATGGATCATGCCACAGGGTGACAGCCGTGCAGGCAGGGCTTTCTGTGTGCCAGGCTCTGCATGGATTCACTCATCCAAGTCTCACAACGACCTCATGAGAGAGGAACTGTTATTATTATTATTCTACAGATGGTGAAGCAGGCTTAAAGAGGTTAGGTAACTTGCCCAAGGTCACACAGCCAGTAAGGAGACAAGCCGTGATTTAAACACAGGCCTGTCTGACCCCACAGTCTGCAGTCTGCATCTCTCTCTCTCTTTCTCTCTCTCTTTTTTTTTTTTTATGCCTATAGCACCCGGTCTTCTTAGGTGGTCTCCCATCCAGGTACAAACCAGGCCTGACCCTGCTTATCTTCCAAGATCAGACGGGATTGGTCATGTTTAGGGTGGCATGGCCATAGACAGAGTCAGCATCTTAACTGTTTTTATAGTACTTCAGCACCAGAATGAGAAAGGGGGGTTAGAATCTTGGTTCTGCCACTTACTAGCTGTGTGACGTTAGGCAGTTTGCTTAACCTGTCTTGAGCTTTCCTTGGTAAAATGGCCAGCACAGTCTCTGGCTCATATGGCCTTGGGAGGAATGGATGAGAGGACATTTGGAGGGCACATAGCGCAACGCCTGGATCCTAGCGATGCTCGGAAGCCTGTGTTGTTGCTTTTGTATCCTCACGGGACAGTGCCGGCATGGCAGTGCGCAGCGAGCCTGGGCGCCTTGCGGGGCTGACACATCTTCTCCAGAGGCCAGGGGAGGCTTCCCAGAGCAGGGCCTTGAGGAGGTGCGGATTCCCTCTGGGCCAGGAGAGGGAAGGAGCGTCGAGCCGGCAGGGTCACTGGGCCCCAGCAGCACTTTCCACCCTTTCAGGCCCTGGAGCTGGACTCCATCCACAGCCACCACTGGTGCATCCAGGGCTGTAGCGCCGTCACTGGGGAGAACCTGCTGCCTGGCATTGACTGGCTCCTGGATGACATTTCCAGCCGCATCTTCACGGCCGACTGAGTCGCTCCAGATGCCCCTACATCACAGCCTGGGTTGTCCCTTCCATCCCCCGGCCCTCACCAAGCACCATCCGTGGGAGGATGGGAATCAGCCAGCCTGACTAACACTCCCCAACCCCTCCGTAACCTGCTGCTGCTGCCCGCTGCTGCTCCGTGGCCAGCTGGCTCCCATGGCAGGAGGGCTGCCGTCCTGGCTGTCACCCTGGCTCCTGACCTGGCCCTGCAGCTGCCATACCAAGAGGTGAGGGTTGGGGCTGGGTGGGCGCTGCCTCTGCTGCTATGGAGGCTGTGGGCCTCGTCCTTTGCTCAGCTGTAAGAATAAACAGTTCCTTGCCCCTACTCCTAGCTGAACTATTTATTGATTCAACAACTTTAGAGACCATCTACAGCCCACAGTCCGGAGGGAGAGAGAGAATTTCAGTGTTAACTCTGCTTTGTCAAAGGGATGTGCAAGGAATATAGAAGCACAGGACCAGGCTGCAACTAATTCCATTTGGAAGAGTCTAGGCAGGCTTCCCAGAGGAGGTGACATTAAAACTAGGAATTAAGAATGAGTTTTCCAGATAGAGGAAGAGGAAGGGGGAAGACAGTTTACCAAAGTGACTATTACCCTCAGAGGTATGAATTAGAAAAAAGGATGCACCCCCACATCGGGGCTCACAGATTCTTGAACACGGGCTGAATTTCAGCTCCCAATTTCCTGTCACAGCCGAGAACCCACACACAATGGACAACATGCACAGCTGTACAAGGCAGCATTGGTTCAAGCAGAGGAATGAAGAGCAAGGACTCTTGGGAAATGGGGAGGGGTGAGGACTCAGGTGTAGGAGGACTAGCTAAGCAAGGGCACAGCCAGGAAGGGGCCTTCCCTGGAGGCTGGAACAGGGACCAGGCTAGGAAAGGACGGGAACCAGGGTGGCAGGACGGAGATATTTTCACAGGGCCCCCTTCTGTGGTCTCAGCCTAATCTGCAGGGTTCTGTTCACGGCACTCACTACTCTCCGTCACATTCAGGGCTAACCCTAAATAGTACAGACTCTTAGTATCCCCATTTACATGGGAACCGAGCCTCCAGGTGTATACACGACTTACTCAAAGTCGCGGAGCTTGGGTTTAGACGCAGCACACTTAGCACTAGGCCCTACCAACCATTTTTAGTTTTCATCTCAGCTTGAAATTCAAACGCCAGTGAGAGGGGGCCTAATGTGTCTAATGAGGGAGGGGTAGTTTAACCAAGGGAAAGGTGAGGAAGAGACGCCATATTTGCTCCTAAACTGGCACTGGAATCCCTTGTAGAGACCTGTGCAAAATCTGGGCTTTGTTAGGGTGGAAGAAGGGACATGGGTGTCGGGTGGACAACCTTAGAACATCAACTGTCCTTCAGTGTGGAAAATGAACTCCCTTCCCTGTCCTCTGTGCAAGACACCATGGTCCCCATGCTCCCAAACCCTGTGCTGAGTGAAAAACCCAGGCTCCAGAGCCAAACCCTGGCTCTGCCACTCACTGGGTGATACTGAGCAACTTGTCTGTGCCTTGGTTTCCTCATCTCCAGAAAGATAATGGCACTTACCTCCTAGGGTTGGGATGAGGAACAACTGGGTGGGTGTCTTTTGTGTCTTAAGCACTGCATAATGTTAGCTATAATTATCATTACATGAAACCAGTAGGAGCTCCAGCAGATACGACCAATGGGAACTCAGCCATCTGCTGATCCAGTGAGTCACCCCAGTGTTCAAGTCCTGAGGGTCTTTCAGTAAGCAGCGCCCTTGATTTCAAATGTGAATTATGCATGGTTAGAGACAAGAAAATAATAAGGTCATTATACTCATCACAAAGGCCTATGGATGGGGAGTTTGAGCTGGGGCAGAAAGTCTGCATCACGTGGCCAAGCAGACACTGGGCGAATGTGGGGAGCAGGCTTGCTGCAGCTGTGTGCTTGCAGCCTTTCCCCTCTCCCCTGCCTTCTAGAAGGCTCTTCTGTTTGTTTCTCCTAGTAATGGAACGGATGGAGGTGGCATCTGGAGAAGACCAAAGGCTAAACTGATCTACACAGGAAAGGGCTTGGAGGAGACAGGAAAAAAGAAGGTGGAACAGGGAGAATTAGGAGCTGCCAGGCCTGGGAGGGGAGTTGATGATTAACAAGGTGCCACAGCCCCGCCCAGAGAGCTTTGGAAAACTGGAGCCATGTCCCAAACAGTCTATAGAGGATCCCTGGTGTGTTTCATAGGCCTCCTCCGGAACACCTCATAGATGAGCTACCTCATTTCTGAGCTTCCAAGAGTCTGATTTGGGCTTTAGCTTTGTGCTTCTTTCGGGAGACTGGCCATCCAGAGACCAGACATCTTGAGTTCCAGTAACAAGAGCAGCCATGAATGCTTAAGCACTCCACCCACACTGCCGCATTTAAGCTTCGCAGCCTGGTGGTGGTGGTACAGTCAGGGTCCTTGATGGCCTGTCCCAGACGCAGATTATAACTGCCTTCAGCAGAAAGGACGTTTCTGGGAAGGATGGTAGGGACTCACAGCATCCGGATGGAGGTGGGACGTCCAGGCTTGGAAAACAGTGCTTCAGAGACTGGGCAGCCAAACCCACAGCCCACACTGCACTCCAGGAACAAGTAGGTCCCCTTGCCAGGCACTGCGCCCTTGTCCCTCACTCAAGATTCAGGGACTCAGGAGCGAGTCCCCCACCCAGACCTGGGACCTGGAGCAAGGCAAGGAGCTGGCACCTTTGGATTCTGGGGTGGGAGGCTGGAGGCTACACATACTAGAGAACTACCTCCAATCAAAGATCTGGAGCAACCGTCCTAACAGGAAGAAGTGACAACAAAGGAAAAAAGAAACCTACACTGCAGTAGATTCTATTACAAACATCCCCATTAGAGATGAGAAACCGAGGCTCCAGCAGCTATGAGAAAGGCGTACAGCTGGTAAGAAGTACTACTTCGGAACCCATGACACCGTCGTGCTTCTCCCAGTTCTTTTGGCTCCCGTACCCAGCCTTTCCAGAAAACAGCATTAGCGAATCCTACGGAGGGAGATGGAGAAATAAGGAGTCTGGCACATATTGGCCACAATAAAAATTGGGTGAATGGATGAAGGGAATTAGGAAGCAGAGAAGTCGTTTGGAGATCTGTGATGAGGGTTTACCTCGGAAGGGGTGGGCTTGAGCTCCTGGCAGAGAGTGGTCCAACCTCCCCAATCCTTAATCTCAAATCCCCTAGTTTACCCTTTACTAACGACGGAGAACTTTTTAGACGCTCCCTTGGCCGCGCACCAGGGCCGAGAACTGCACTGTCACTTGTGACCAGCTCCCTAGGCCCGAGGATGAAGGGCGCAGGCCCAGGCTAGGCGGCGGCTGGCGGCGGCTGACCCGGAGGGGCGGGGGCGACGTGGAGGAGGCTAAGGCCAGCGGTCAGCTCTGCTCCAGCTGAGTTGCCATGTCCCGCCAGGCGAAGGACGACTTCTTGCGGCACTACACAGTCTCCGACCCCCGGACCCACCCCAAGGGCTACACCGAGTACAAAGTGACCGCGCAGGTGAGGTGGGGCCCAGCGGGGACCTTACCCTTTTAACAAGAGGGATGCCGAGTTTTACCTTAAGGCAAGGCACTGGTAGAACTTCCCTTTTTGGACGACAGAAATGGATTTCCCCTTTAAGGGGAAGCCGTTGCGTGGACCGTCGTTTTCCTTTCTAGCCATCAGGGGGCGGGGTCATGGGAGGGCGCTGGCCTCTTAAAAGGGTTTGGACTGCGGTTCCCAGTCCGGCTCGTAGTGTTGCCCACACCCTACGTGTGGTACGTGGGCATGAAGCTGTAAATTTCTTTAAATTAACACAAAAACTCTAGCTCATCCCAAACATTAGTTCTCCGATCTCTTGGAGTAAGCCTTGTTTTTTGGTTTGTTAGAGATTTACATAAAAGCCCTTTAAATAATTTATTTTTAATTTTTCCAAAAATACTTGTCCAATTTTTTAAAAATCTCACAGTTCGAAAGAACTTAAGGAGTAAGTCTCCATCTTCATAGCCATAGCGGGAAGTCAATAGATAAAAGACGAAAGTTGGTAAATGAAGCAGTAACAACGTTTTAAGCACATTGTGTAGAGACCTGGAAAGAATTGAAAATAGAAACTACAATAATATCTGTAGAGTGAAGTACAAGAACTGGTTCGGGGAAAGATTTTATCACTTAATTTTTTGTACCTTTAGAATTTTGAACTAGGCAACCACTAAATTGGTGCAATAGTAACCATTAAAGAGGGCCAAGAATATAAAGACACTACTGCCAAAGTGAGTTAAGTGCAGATCCAAGATGTTTAAAATGAGCTTTCCCAAAATCTTTTTTCAATTTATTTTTCAATTACAGTTGACATACACTATAATAGTAGTTTCAGGTGTACAACATAGTGATTAGACATTTATATGCTTTACAAAGTGACCCCCCCCATAAGCCTAGTACCCATCCGACACCATACATAGTTATTACATTATTGTTGACTACATTTTCTATCCTGTATACTTTACATCCCTATGACTGTTTTATAACCTTCAATTTATACTTCTTAATCCTGTTACCTTGTTCACCCAGCCCCACAACCGTCTCCTATCTGGCAACAGTCAATTTTGTTCTCTGTATCTACAAATTTGTTTCTGTTTTATTTGTTTGTTTGTTTTGTTTTTTAGATTCCACATGTAAGTGAAATCATATGGTATTTGTCTTTCTCTGATTTGTTTCACTTATCATAATACCCTCTAGGTCCATCTATTTTGTTGCATTTGGCAAGCTTTTGTTCTTTTTTATGACTGAGTAATATTCCATTGTATATATATACATTCTCTTTATCCATTTGTCTAGACTCCTCAAATATTTTATAATGTATTCCCATGCCTAAAAAAATTACAAATTAAAAAGATAATTCTTTGGAATATGGACTTGAGGATGGGGTGGTTGCAGCAAAGGACTGTAACTTTTTCCTGTAAATCTTTCCGTTGGCTTTAGAAACAAGTAACGTGCATTACTTCAATGCATTTTTATAACTTTTAAAGATAAATAATTTTCCCTCCCTTACCATTCCCATTCATCAGCATCAGAACCATTGCCGGTGGTTTCTTATCTAGCCTTGCAGATAAGCTCTAAATTTAAAAGCAAATATAAGTTTCCATGTTGTTATTACACACGGTGGCATCGTGCATCTTGCTTTTTTCGCTTGCTGGTATTCCTCAATTTTTTTCATTGTTTCACCTTTAAAACTTTTTAAACAGACCTAATTTTCATAAAGTAACATGCTCAAATATTAAGTGTACAGCTCAATAATTTTTACACATGTAAACATCTGTGCAAACACCACTCAGATCAAGACATAGACATTTCCATCACCCCAGAAAGTTTCTTTGCACCTTTCCAACCGATAATCCTCCCAGAGAGGTAACCACTGTCCTGGCTTCTGTCACCATAGATGAGTTTTGTTTTCGAATCTCATACAAATGAAATCACACAGCAAGTACTCCTTTCTGTCAATATAATGTTTTTGGAATTCCTCTTTGTTGCATGTATAAGTTGTTTGTTATTTTTCTTTCTATGTAGTTATAGTCCATTGTAAGACTATACCTCCATTCCTTTATTCATTTTCCTGTTGTTGGATGTTTGGATTGTTTCTAAAACATTTTAGTTGTTAGGAGTGAAGTCATGTGAACATTTGTGTACCAGCGTTTTTTATGGGTGTGTGTACTCATTTCTCCTTTGTATATACCTAGGAGTAGAATTGCTGGGTCATTGGATAAGCATATGTGTAGCTTTCCTAGAAATTGCCAGTTTTCTAACATGGTTATTCTGTTTTATTCTTCCATTTTTTCCAGTACTTGATATCAACAGCATCTTTGATTTTAGCCATTCTTGGTGGCTATGTAGTATCCACTATGGAGTATTAATTCGCATATCTCCAAGGAATAATAATATTGAGTATATTTTCATAATCTTATTGGCCACTCAAATGTCTTCTTTTAGGGGAGGTGCCTGTTCAAGTATTTTACCTACTTTTTCAAGTTGGGTAGGGTTGTTTGTTTTGTCTTTTTAGTATTGAGTTGTAGGAGTTTTTTGCATTATTCTGGATATCAGTCCTTAGTCAGGTAAATATTTCTCAATGGTTTTTAAATCTAGTTACTTTTACCCAAAAATAGTTTAAGCAAGTCTGTTGTGAAAAGCAAAGGCCGGGATTTCAGTCCTAGCAGTCTCCTTACTTGGCGTGTGTGACCTTGTACAGTTCATGTCCCCAGTCCGAGCGTCCATTTCCTCATTTTTTTAAAAGGGCTTGTTGAGGATGTCTGCCCCCGTGGGACTGAGGATAAGGAGCAGGAGATGTTTTGAAAACTGTCAAGTACTCCAAACCATAGGGTGTTATTTTTTAATTATTATGAACAACATAGTGAAAAGGGAGTCTTCTTTCTACTTCAGACCCCAGTCTGCTCTTCCAGGGGTCACAACCCCAGTGTCGGTTTCTTCTGTGTCCAGGAGTGTCCATCCACCGTCCTAGGACACACCTTAATTTTTAGAGGACTTGGGGTTCTTTGGTTTCAAAAGGAATTGCAGGGACTTGGCTCGTGGAAGGAACCAAGATAAAAGTTGGGCTGAGGACGGGCCTTTAGGGATCCCCCCATTTGACAGATGAAGAAACAGAGGTGCATGGTAGAAAAATTGCTCCGAATTACACTCAAAGCCTTAAAGCCAGGACACCTTGGTCCCAGTGGCCGGTGGTCACTTCCCCTTTGAGAGGAACCTGGGGCATCCTGGGATTTTATAGGGCAATGAGGTGTCAGATATTAGTTGCTGGTCTCACCTGGTTTTTACCTTTCTTCCTCAGTTCATCTCAAAGAGGGACCCAGAGGATGTCAAGGAGGTGAGGCTGCTGGGATGAAAGGGGCCATTCCCCAGTTCCAGATCTGGGAAACATAAAGAAACAGCTGGTAACTGCAAGGCCAGCCCCTTTTTCCTCCCTGGCCCTGGGAGGAGGGGTTGCTGCGGCCCTCATCCTCACAGATCCCAGGGTGGGCAGGGGTGGGGAAGGTGCCTCGCACCGGTGCTGGTCCAGTCAAGGCCTCTGTCCTTCTCAGGTGGTGGTCTGGAAGCGGTACAGCGACTTCCGCAAGCTTCATGGAGACCTGGCCTACACCCACCGCAACCTCTTCCGCCGCCTGGAGGAGTTCCCCGCATTCCCCAGGGCCCAGGTGTTCGGTGAGTGGCAATCTAGGAATTTAGGCCAAAGACGGTGGAAGAATCAGGCAAAGGGGACCTCTGCTGGTGGCGGCTGGATAGACAGGGCCTGAAACTCCCTGCAGAGACGTTTCAGAGAGCTGGAAGGGCCCCGAGAGATGGCCTCACTTAACAGATGAGGGCGCTGGGACTCAGAGCAGCCTCGCCCTGATTGTGTGTCAGGTACTTTCACATTCCTGTCCTCAGTAGCCCCATTTTCAAGATGAGGCAACTGAGGCTGTAGACCTACGCTGTCTAAAAACAGCAGCCATGAGCCAGCATGGCCGGGAGCCCTAGAGACATGGTGAGTCTGAGCTATGACGCGCTGTACGGGTCATATACACGTGGGAAAAAGAATGCCGACTCTCTCAGCAGTGTATATGTATTGATTACATGTTCAAATGGGAATACGTTGGCTGTATTGGGTTAAAAAGACCATTATTAAAGTAACCTGTTTATTTTTACTTTTTTTAAATGTGGCTACTAGAAAATTGTAAGTTACACATGTGGCTCAGGTTATATTTGTGTTGGAAAGGGCTGATCTGTCCTTGGGTCTCTAGATTTCATCTTTTGCAGCAAGGTGAAGGGTTGCTGCCGGCAGGTTATGCCAGGCGGTGGAGAATGCAGCAGGCTACTCTATGTTAGGTAACTCTGCATGATACATAGAACAGAGCAGTGAAACTATGAAAAACAGCGATACTTGCCATGTGACCTTGAGCAAGTCACTTTCCCATTACATCGAAGCTATCCGGAATTATTTTCTAATTGGTTACCTGCCTCCCCCTGTCTAGAATGTGACATCTATGAGGGCAGAGAGCTTGCTTCTCTCTCACTGACCTTCCGAACCTACCACATAGTAGGTGCTCAATAAACATCCGGTAAATGGGTCAACAGAGGGATTGGTCCCTCCTCGCAAGCACCCCCACCTCGGGAGGAGTTAAGGAAGGTTGCCGAGGGAATGGTCTAGGGGGCAGCTGGCTGCTCAGATCCCCTCCAGGCAGAACCAGGAATGGTGGCCTGGGGGCCAGAGGCCCCTGCGGGTCATTGCTTCTCTCCCCACCTCTTGTGCTGGCGGCTGCAGGCCGGTTCGAAGCCTCCGTGATCGAGGAACGGCGGAAGGGGGCAGAAGACTTGCTTCGCTTCACCGTGCACATCCCCGCGCTCAACAACAGCCCCCAGCTCAAGGAGTTCTTCCGAGTATGTGTCCCTGTCGTCCTCCTCCCCAGTGCACGGGAAACCTTCCGCCCACCGAGCTGCAACCTATGACCCCCTCCCCCGGCTGATCTTTCTTTACTGCAGGGTGGGGAGGTGACACGGCCATCTGAGGTGTCCAGGGACCTGCACATCCTGCCACCCCCTCTGATCCCCACCCCACCCCCAGAGGAGCCCCGGCCACCACCTGATGAATCCTGGTTGCCTCAGCCGCTCCCCGTAGAGAAGAGGGGCCTTGAGGAGTCGGAGGTGCCAGGTACATGGGGGCCGCAGAGGGAGCCAGGCCTGGAGGGTCCTGCGCAGGGCAGGGGCACACTCCCTCTTCGGTGATCTTAGTGGAAAGCCTGGAACGTGCCCCAGCTCCTCTACCACCAACCTTCTGGGAGCTCTGCTCGGGTCATCTAGGCTGTAGTTTCTTAATCAGTAAAATGGGCACAAACCCTAAGAATGGGCTTGTCTAGCCCGTGATTGCTGCAAGGATTCAGTGAGAGGTGACTCCGTTGTGAAAACTGGGAAGTGGTAAGGGCAGGAATGAATGTCCCCAATGATCTATTCCTCAGCGGACCCCCCGCCCTCCAGTCCTGCCCAGGAGGCCCTGGATCTCCTCTTCAACGGTGGGAGCACTGAGGAGGCGTCCGGTTCCCCTGCCCGAGGCCCTCTTACCGAGGCGGAGCTGGCCCTCTTCGACCCCTTCTCCAGGGAAGGTACAAGCAGGGGGCGGGCAGAGCCACCAACTCGCTTTGGGACCTGTATAAATCCGAGAAAGGCGCCTACTGCAGGCAAATGGCAGCCTCGATGAGAATTAGAAGCAGGTGCCATAGTCCAGAGCCAGGGTCCATGGTGTACAGCGTGGCAAGCTGGATGGCCCTGTACAGTGAACAGCCATGGAGGAAGGAAATCAGCGACTTCCCATGGTGGGGTCTTCTCCCTGAGAAAGCTTTGGAACCTGCAGAGGTCACACTGCTCTGTGAAGGGTTGAGTTCCTCTGTTGGAAGCCCAAGGTGGGGCTTTTCTGGCTGGCTCAGGGTCTGGCTGCAGATCCTGGAGGCAGGAGAGGCCTGTTGGTCAAAAGGGGTGAAGTCTAGGCTCAGAGCAGCTGCTGGCATGTGGGGACACGAGAGACAGAAAGTCCCCACAGAGGGCCAGGTCCTGAGCTCCTGGCTCAGAGATGAGTAGACCTGACAGTCCCAGGCTCTGAGATACTGGAACTTTCCCTTGTGAAATTCTCTGAGTTTATGCTGTTCCCGCAGCTGGGGCGTTGAAGTGGCTGATCCGCTTTGGGATCATCACGAATCAGTTTCATTTCGGATTCCTCAGTGGTCTTTTAAAGCCCATTATGTTGGCTTCCCTTCCTCACCCTTCAGTGACCTCCCGGCAGACCCTTAGCTCTCTGATCAGCTCCAGGCATTTGAGTTCTGTCATCCTTCGGTCTGATCTAGATCAGAACCTGTCCCCCATCTAGTTTTCAGCCTCATGTACCCATCTGGCTTAGGACTGACTGGTGACCCCTGGCCATGGTGACAGTACCGTGAGGAGGGTTCTTTTTCTCTTCTAGTTTTGCTCCTTAACCTCCCTCCTGCAGCCCCTTCAGCGTTGTGGATTGGGAAGAAGAGATGTGGGGGGGAAGGCAGGGCCACGTGGTTTCACTGGGACTGACGTACTCAGCCTCCAAGAGGCAAGCATCCAAATACTCTGCCTTGCCCTAGCCGAATCCCCTGGGGTGCCTGGTGGCCAGGTGCATGCCAGGAGCTTGTCAAGACTCCTGAAAGGCGGCTCCCAGAAGACATTGCTTTGGCCCATGGGAAAACGCTTAAATCCTTGCCCCACCAAAGCCTGGAAGTGCCCCATTTGCTCAGGGGCTGTCTCATCTCCTGTACTGCTGCGAGCATCTCCAACAAGCCTGTCACCATCAGAATTCTCCAGGCAAGGAGCCAGCAGTATCACTCTCTCCATCACATACACCAAATTCCTAAATTCTAGTATTGGAGCACCCAAAGAATTCTTCTGCCTACTCTATTAGCAACCCAGGAAGAGCCGCGGGCCAGCTAGGAAGGAGATGTTATCTTCTCTTCCCGCAGGAGGCCCATGGTCTCCTCCCGGGGACACTCGGATGGTGTCGGAGAGGTGCCCACCCCTTCCTCACTAGGCCAGTGGTGTGCCACAGTCCTTCTCACTCCTGCACCTTCCTGTCAAAGGTCTTTTCATCACTGATTCACCAGCTCTCTAGTCTTCTTTTACGTAAGCTGCAGAGGGCTTGTTTGACGACCTCTTCATTGGTCCCGGGGGACAGAATGAACCCTTTTTTCTGGATTGCGAGAGTGTCTGCCACCCACTGTTTTCACATGTGGGGCCTCAGTAGAAATGATAAGACCTCAAAAAAAGCCCTAAGATTCTCTGAATCCATTATAAGATTCCAAGGTTTGGAGTGTTTCAACGCTTGGCCTGGTGTAGTTGGTCAGTTAAATTTTGTGGAAGGAATTCTTGGATTGATAGATAACTGTAGTCAGGAAGGAAGTGGGACAAGGGACCCAGAGCTCACAAACTAAGGTTAATGTGTACCTAAAGAAAGAATTAGGAAGGGGGGCTGTTTTTACAAAAGCACGTAAACACCAATCAAATAGAATATGGCTGGTTTGCTGTGCACAGTGGCTTCTGGATTGCTTCTGCGCTGCTCCCATCCACCTGAGACAAGTTAATACCCTAATGGGCAAGAGAGTTTTGGAAATAGGCGGCAGGCCCTGGGAAACGGGAGGGCCAGTCTGGCCTGAGTCCTCCATATCTGATTGCAGAAGGTGCAGGCCCCAGTCCTACCCACATAGGTGAGCTGGCAGCAATGGAGGCAGAGTCCGAGAGGCCAGACCAGGAACCCTGGGAACCAGGAGGGCAGGAGGAGGAAGAGGACAAGGAAGAAGGGTCCACCCCTGCCTATCTGAGCCAAGCCACAGAGCTCATCACCCAGGCCCTACGAGACGAGAAGGCAGGCGCCTACCCTGCAGCTCTGCAGGGCTACCGGGATGGCGTTCACATCCTGCTTCAGGGAGTTCCCGGTGAGTAGGACTGGAAGGAGGAGGATGAGGCCTGGGGTCCTGGATAATGGAGGGAAGAGAGAGAAAAGCGAAGAACAAGCAAGTCAAGAATCAGAGTTGCTTCTCATTGACCAACTGTTTAACCTGGAGCAGTTTCTCTACCTCTTGTGGTCTCAGTTTCTTTGTTGGTAAAATGGGAGAATAGATCTGATTCCCAGGGAAGGAGAAAGACACACATTGATACTCGGTGAACTGTAAAGGACTAGACCAGGGGTTCTTAACCCAGGTACCTCAGCTGAGCCATTCTCTCTCTATAGGTGACCCATCACCTGCCCGCCAGGAGGGTGTGAAGAAGAAGGCGGCTGCGTACCTAAAGCGGGCAGAGGAAATCCTTCACCTACACCTGTCCCAACTCCCACCCTAAGAGGGAGTGGACCCCTCCCCAGGACTCAAGCTCCAGCACTGCCAGCCGCCCCTCTCTCCTCACCCTGGGGCCTGGCCCTATCTCCTGGTCTAACAACTCCAGGGGCCATTTCTGTATGTAACTGGACCAAGAATGAGAAAAATAATGATTTCTCATCACCCTAACTATAACTGCCAGCATGGAATCGGACTCACGCGTCTAATCCTGCCTGGCTCTATCTCAATGTGTGAGCAGAAGCTCCGGTCACTGAACTATCTGTTAACCCATCTAGAACTAGGGTCTGTAAATTACAGCCTGCAGCCAGATCTGACCAACTATCTTTTTTTTGTAAGGCCCATGAGCTAGAATGGTTTTTACATTTTTTAACAGTTGAAAAAAATCAAAAGATTATTCTGTAACGGGTGAAAATGACATGAAATTTAAGTATCTAAGAAATAAAAATTGTGTTGGAACACAACCAGGCTCATTCGTTTAGTATTGTCTGTGGCCGCTTTCCTGCTATACCAGCAGAATTGAGTATGTAGTTGTGACCATAAGTCCCAAAACATTTACTATCTGGCCCTTTACACAGTTTGCTGACCCCTGATCTAGAAAATGGGTAGAATAGCCTCCAGGAAAACAGAACGAAGAAAAAGACATGCCGATTAAACTCGTTTATTGTTTGAAAGGGATGATGGAGAGGAACCCAAAGCAGGGGTATCCATTTTTTTGCTGGGTGGATGCTAAAAGCCAAATAGTGACGACGTATCAATGGGCTGGACCCTGGGAGGCGTGGCTCCGCCCCTCCCCCGCCCCCTTACAAAGCGATTAGTTTCGGAGACTACAAACCGGTGCATCATGGGAGTAGCCTTGGCCGTGCGCGTCGCATTGCGTGGGGCGTGAAACAGGGAGCGACGCTGAACTACAACGCAGTGCATCACGGGAGTCCTGCTGGAGACTTTGTGAGCGGCAACAGGATTCGATGAGAGGACGGCGGTGGTTGGACCCGCGGCGGGGACGCCTAGACCCGGGCAAGGAGGCGGGCTCAGGCGGGGTCGGCCCCGCCCCGTCCTCTCCGAGTCTCGGGGGGCCTGGGCGTGCCCTCCTGCAGAATCCGGCGAGTGGTCGAAGTCCCTGGGATGTTGATCGCCCATCCTCTCCCGCCAGCGCGCTCATGCCTGGCTGCGAGCTGCCGGTGGGCAGGTGCCCGGACATGTGCCCAGCCGCCGAGCGCGCCCGGCGCGAAAAGGAGCGCCGCCTGCACCGTTTCGAGGTGGCGCCGGGGTGCCGCGGGGACGTGCCCCGCGCCGATCCGCAGCGCGCTGTGAAGGAGTACAGCCGGCCTGCCGCGGGCAAGGCCCGGCCCCCACCGAGCCAGCTGCGTCCGCCGTCCGTGTTGCTGGCCACCGTGCGCTACCTGGCGAGCGAGGTAGCCGAACGCGAGGACGCATCCCGCGCGGAGGTGGCCAGTTTTGTGGCGGACCGGTTGCGCGCCGTGCGTCTGGACCTGGCCCTGCAGCGCGCGGGCGACTCCGAGACTGCGGTGGTGCTGGAGGCGGCGCTGGCTGTGCTGCTGGCGGTGGTGGCGAGGCTCGGGCCGGACGCAGCGCACGAGCCAGCGGACCCGGTGCTGTTGCAGGCCCAGGTGCAGGAGGGCTTCGGTTCGCTGCGGCGCTGCTACGCGCGGGGCGCCGGGCCACACCCCCGCCAGGCCGCCTTCCAGGGCCTCTTTCTGCTCTATAACCTGGGTAAGTCGGAGTCCCAGCAGCAGGGCAGAACGCGGGGGTTGGGGGACCCTCGAAGTGGACAGTGGAGGCCGGGGAAGGAAAGAGAAGCTTTAAAATTTCACCAGTAGCCCTCTCCCCGTCCTGGCCTCCTAAATGTGTGTGGAGACGATGCACGGATCCATCGAGCCTGCTGGCCTGTCCTTATCTCCGGGTCTCAGTTTTCTCCTAATCGAAGTGGAGGGGACGAGGTTAGAATGGAAAAGTTGTTCCAGATAGTGATTTTCACACTTTTTAAAAATTTTCAGTTCAGTCAGGTTTGCAAAGCATCAAAGAAGACGTATGTCCAAAATATATCTGAGACAGAAGTTTCAAGACTTTAGGTCCTTTCTATGGATGGATGGTGCAGTCTAATAAGTTCTATTCTATTTAAATATAACAAAATGCTGTTGACTTCACAACCCCCTAATGGTTCAGAAGCTTCACTTTACAAAAGTGGCCGAAGGTTCCAGTGCCCGTGATTCTTTTGGAAGGGAAGCAGAGGCAGAATCGTCTCGAAGAAACTACCTATGGCCTTACCAGGCGGACAGGGAAAGGTGTGGCCGAGCCGGCGCCTTGATCTGTGGAGCAGCTAGGGCAGTGGAGAAAATACTGGGTTCCAAGTCAGGGAACTTGGATTTTGTTGGGTCGAGTTCTACATATGAACTGTAGCACAATCTCAGGCAAGCCGTTAAATTATCCGGCCTGTTTCCTTCATCCGTAAACATTGCCTCACTATTACAAAGTTCCAGGTTTGCAGGGGCCCTGAGAACCTTGGAGCGTCATTCAAATATGGTTCAGGAAATGGGGAGGGAAGGTGGGCGTGGCCAGGGAGGGAGGTAGGCGGGACAGACGTCCGGAGATGGGCCAGGTGCGGGGCTGGAGGGAGTGGGAGGGGAGATGAGTTGGGGGAGGCTTGAGGGATGGAATGGAAGGACCCATCCAGTTCTCATCCCGGCTTCCCGCCCTCACAGGTTCAGTGGAGGCCCTTCATGAGATTTTGCAGCTGCCCACTGCCTTGCGTTCCTGCCCGGCGCTGCGCACAGCCCTGGCTGTGGATGCGGCCTTCCGTGAAGGCAATGCCGCCCGCCTCTTCCGCCTGCTCCGGACCCTGCCATACCTGCAGAGTTGCGCAGTACAGTGCCATGTGGGCCATGCCCGCCGCAGGGCCCTGGCCCGCCTCTCTCGTGCCCTGAGCACCCCCAAGGGCCAGACCTTACCCCTGGACTTCATGGTGCATTTATTAGCCCTGGATGGGCCCGAGGAGGCACGGGACCTGTGCCAGGCCCACGGACTGCCCTTGGACGGACAGGAGAGAGTCGTGTTCCTGAGGGGTCTCTACACTGAGGAGGGGCTGCCACCCGCCGGGACCTGCGAAGTGTTGGTGGGAAGCAAACTTACAGGGCGCACCCTGGAGGAGGTGGTCATGGCAGAGGAGGAAGATGAAGGTGAGGACAGATGGAAGTCCCGGGCATGAGCAGGGGCGGGGCAGGCTCCCAGAGCCCAGGACTGGGATTGAGCGCTCCGCTTTCTTTTTTCATGATTCCCACACAATAAAAGGACCTTGTTTTGTAGGAACAATAGCTAGGCTTGATTTATTTGGAGGACGGCAGGGGCTAGTTGAGACACGCTAGAGGTATGGGGGGAAAGAACCCAGAGTATACAAGCCCCTATCCTCCCTGGGCCTCAGTTTGCCCAATGGTCCCTGAGGGGTGGCCTCGGTGGTCTCTTAGTTGGTATCTAAGGTTAGCATTAAGCATCCCATCCTCACCCACCCACTACCAAGAGCTGTTGGCTTTGCCATTCCCACCATCCCCGCCTCCTGTTCTCCACCCTCTGCCAGCCAAGAGACAGGATAAGGGAGCTTTTCATCTAGTGCTTGTCACTCCTTTCAGGCGTCCACAACTGGTGGGACCCCGAGCAGTTGTCTCGGAAGCCTGAGAGGATCCTGTGGTCGTGCCTTCTCCTGAAAGATTGAGACGCACCCAAGGAGAACAAGTGGGAGAAGGTTAGGTAAAGGGTGGTGGTGGAGGGCTGGAGTCAGAGGTCATCCACAGGCCTCAAGGTGGCTGCTGCACCCTCCAGTGCTGCCACCACAATACTGAGCTGCCTCTGCACCTCGGCCCAGGCTGCAGATCCGAGGCCTGTGTTCATGGCTCTGGAGCAGGCGTTGGCCAGGCCCGGGAACGTCACTACAGAGCTGGTGCGGGGTGCCCAGAGCACGTGGCTAACAGAGAAACGGGAGGATCAGGGTCATTTAGGGGCCAGGAACGAGGGAAGCTTCAGCCTGCTACGAGCTCAGCTCCTGTATGCAGCTAGGCACTGAGGCACCTCCACACTGCCTCTGACAGCCGGTGCCTCTGACAGCCGGTGCCCCTGCAGCAGTGGTGGTAGCAGAAGATGTAGGTTCTAGTCCCAGGGTGACCTGGGTTGATTTCCCCTCTCCTAAAGGCCACTGAAATGCTGATATTCTCCTCCCTTAGGTGGGTCCCCATTACCCAACCTCACCCCATAGCACCTCCCAAGAGCTTTGGGACAGGATCACCTGTAGTAGCGTTCCTCTGGGAAGGCTCGAGGGTTCAGGAAGGTTCGTTCCAAGAGCATCAGCTGGTCATTGAGCATCCGGACCTGCAGGGGGCTGGAGTGGCAGGATCTGCTGGTCACTCTGAAACCAGCAGCCCAGCTGCCACCCTGCATCTTGCCCTGAATGCCACCCTCCCAGGCACCTGCTCACTGCCCTTGCTCACTTGGGGGTGGCCTTCTGCAGTGCTGATATGTTTTGGTCCAAGGCTATGGCTGCCTCCTCAAACTTCTCCACTGCAGTCACCAGAGGCCCTACAGGGTACAGCCAGTATCTTAGGCCTGTGGGTGCAGGGCTTCCCATGCCTCAACATCAGGGTGGGTCCGTACCCAGGCTGATGCTGTGCTGCTCCAGCAGGGCCCCGAGGTCCTGCTGGGCAGACTTCAGGAAGCTACGGAGGGTCTCACTGTAGTCACTGACATTGAGAGGCAGGAAGAGACTGTCACTGAGCCGGAGAAGCACGCTCCCCGCTGTCTGGGCTACAGCCCGATGACTGCTGAAGCCTGCAGAGAGAGTGACAAGGCCAGGGCTCAGTCTTCAGCCCATCCTCCTCCAGCCTCAGGAAACCCCTTGCCCCTCTCCTCACCTGGGTCCACAAACTTGTCCACATAACCAAAGGTGTCGAAGGCTGTGTGGTAGGTGGGGTAGATCCGGGCTGAGGTCTTGCTCTGGGGGAACAAGGCCCAGAAGTGACAGGCTTGGGATGCGAAGTGGAAGGAAGTGTACCTATAGCGAGCTACAATGTAGGGACATTATCTCAAACCACTGCCACCGCCATGTGGTAGGTTCTAACTTTACAGAGAAGGAAACAGGCTCAAATGGGTAAGTGACCTGCCTGACATCACATAGCTAATAAGCCACAGAGCTGGGTCAGCGGCCACTTTTCCATGTCACATGAAGGAGAAGAGCCTGGGGCTTTGGAGTCAGACTAGAAGATTTAAATCCCAACTGTATCATCCAGGAGATTTGTGGCCATGAAGGGGGGAGAGGGCATTTTGGAGCACCGAAGGAAGACAGGCAGGGCGCGCCGCATCCCTTATTTCTCTCATGCCAAAGCTTTGAATCATCCTTGTTTTATATTGTTATTTAAACTATCTTGAGATCAATACTGTTTTTCACATTTAAAAATCTCTGAAATTGGGATGCTTCTTAAAGTCAATATCATCCTACAACTAATTGGCAGTGTTTTCCCTTCCGGAACAGTGCTCATCATAATGGTGCATCTGACAATCAGTGGTATATTAAACTTGATGAAATGACATAGATGCGCATAGACAGATTCTCAGAGAGGTTAAGAAATTTGGCGGAGGTAGCTCAGCCAGTGAGTGAAGGTGTCCAATTCAGGCTGCACTAGAGCATCCTTCAGTAGAGGAGTGGGCTGGCTGGTGGAGCAAGGTACCCACCTGGAGGACGGAGGGGTGTCCACTTACCTTGTCATAGGTGTAGGCGATGTCCATGGAGGAGATGCCCAGGAAGTGAATGAAGGGTGCATAGTCGCTGCCAGCACCCAGAGAGCCCAGCCTGTGGGAAGGAAGACGATGGGTCTAGAGGCTACTGGGCCCTCTGACTTGCCCACCCCAGTCCCAGCCCCGGCCCCTGGCTCACCTGGGGACCAGGCCGTACACGGGACTGCTATAGTTAGAATACCGGATCCAGTTGTCATAGATGCTGAGTCTGCTGGGGCCTGGCGCGGGGATCTGCAGGGAGGGGAACCTAGTCTCGGGGCTGGCCCCTCCTCAGACCCAACAGCAAGCGGGTGCACCACCCAACCCACTCCCCTCCACCTGTTTAGCTGCAGAGAAGACGACGCTCTGGACTGGGGGCGTCCCCTGCACCCTCAGGGAGGCGTTGGCTGTGGGAGGATCAGAGAAAGACTCTATCCGGGCCCCAGCCCTTTCATTTCTCTCATTCCCAGTCAGACCAGTTGCCCCCCCATACCAAACACTGAGATGTCCACGTTGATGTAGGCCACGGTGCGCTCCTGCAACTTGCTGAAGAACTCCTTTGGCGGGAGGGGCGATGTCAGCCTGGCGCTGCCCCGCCCTGGGGATCCCCTCTCTCCCCTGCATGCTCACTCACCTCTGTGAATTCTGTGGAGCCAATGAGCCCAAACTCCTCTGCCCCCCAGCTCGCAAACACTATCGATCTGCGGGGGCGCCAGGTGCCTGGGAAGGGGGGGTAAAAGGTTAGTAGGCAAGTTCCCTGGATCCTGGGGTGGCTTAGAGAAAAGGTCGGGGGAATAGAGAGGAGGGGAGGGTTGAAAGGGGCGGGGCGGTCCAGGACAGGAAGTAGGTCCTGGCACCTCTCCAGCCAAGCCTTCCGGGAGGGTCCGTTTTCCTTTCCCCAGCCTCCCTCCTCTGCCGTGACACCCCACCCCCACCCCAGCATTGCCCCCAACACCAACCTCCCTGGGTCAGGTGGTCCCTTTGCCAGAATGCCCTGCATCCCTCTGCTCTATAGGTATGCTTTAAGAAGACCTGACCCCCACCCCCAACTCTCTCCTTCATACATCCTAGGCAAAACTCACCCACAACCTTCTCTTAGTGAGGTGACAATACATTAATGCTTGCCTTAGGACTTTATCCATATTGAGCCGATCCTCACAACAATGCCTTGAGGGAGAGACTACTATTGTCACCATTCCACAGTTGAGAAAACTGAGCCACAGAGAAGTTAAAAGGATGACACAGTTGATATGCAGCAGAACTAGGGTTCGGACCTGGCTGCAGAGTCCGGGCGCGTTAGCAGCGCCCCACACTGCCTCTCACAGCCTCCTGCAGCCTCACTTCCATCTCCAGTCTCTGTGCCTCGGTCCCCAGCCACCTCCCGGAAGCGTGGCGGGCCAGCTCGCTCGCCCCCTGACCTCGTCCGGACTCCCGTGCGCCCTCCACAGTGCCACGTGCTCCTGGGTGTGCTCCCATCTCTGGCTGCAACTCAGTCCCCTGTGACCATTCCTCATCTTTTTGTGGTAAATGCAAACTTTTTAAAGTATAAAATGATTACATGTTTGTAATTACAAAATCCCATGCTTTTTCCTGCCGAAAATGAATAACCTGAACCAAATGGAGGGACGTGCAGCAGGATAACTTCGGGATCATGAAAGACGAAGAACAGCTAAGGAACTATTACAGAATGCACCTGCCACTGCTCCACGTGCGGCGGGTGAGCCGGTTGGCTCTCGGGCCGGAAAATCCTTTTGCTCTAAAGGTCGTCACAGGAACACTTGACAAAATTGTTAATTTCCTGATTCTGATAGAGTACTGTGGTTATGAAAGAAAATGTCCCAATTTTTAGGAATATTACGGCGATGTGTTTATGGAGAAAGGTGCAGCATTTCTGCAACTTTCAAACCGTCCTTTAAAAATGTAAATAGAGAGCCAACAAGGTAACATTAATATTAATGTTAATGTTAACAGTAACATTGTAAGAGGTTTCTTTGTACTGTTTGTGCACCTCTTTTGTAACTCAGAAATTATTTCAAAATAAAACACTTAACCACAATAATAGACATTCCTGCGCCACCGCAGGGGGTAACGTCAAAATCCCAGCCTCTCTCCTCAAGATTCTTCTCCCCACAACCCCTCCTTATCAGTTAATCACTGACCACACTTGCGGTTTCACATACCATTTAAGCCACCAACTCCCCAGCTTATCTTTTCTGACCCAGAGTTCAGCGACTGCCCGGCTTGCCCTCTCCCCCGGAATGTCACCTGGGCACTTCAATATCAATATGTGAATGGGCACGTGATGTATAAAGATGTAATTTGTGATACCGATAATATAAAGGGGAAGGATAGAGCTTTACAGTAGAGTTTTTATATGTGATTGAAGTTAAGTTGGTATCAACTCAGATTAGACAGTTATAACTTTAGGGTGTTGATGATGGAAGATGAAAAAGGTCTAGAGCTGGTTAGTGGTGATGGTTGCACGACATTGTGAAGGTACCGATGCCACTGCACAGTACACTTAAAAATGGATAGAAGGGAACGAACAAAATCAAACAAAAACAAATTCATAGATACAGAGAACAGATCAGTGGTTACCAGAGGGGAAGGGGGTCGGGGAGTGGGAAACAGGATGAAGGGGGTCAATTCTATGATGATGAACAGGAAGTAGGCTTTTGGGGGTGATAACTTTGTAGTATACAAGACGTCGAAATGAAATGTCGTACACCTGAAACTCACATGTAAATATTTTTAAAACCTTCCAACATTGAGAATCAAGGGTTTCCCAACCTGCCAGTGCTTGGGAGGTAGCTACTCACTCACATAAAAGTATTATCATTAGTGCTTAAATTTATAAAGCAAGATATTGGGGGGAAATGATTTGATGGGCAATTTTTATGGTACGTATATTTTACCAAAATAAAAAAAGAGCTAAAAAAATTATCTTTATGTAAAAAATTATATTCCCATGCTTCTCCCCAGATCTGCCCTCTAATCCTGTTCATCTTCTCCCTCACCTGTGTTACCAACAGACCCCATGTCTTGACACCGTCTCCTTCCCCCTACCCCTGCTCTGGTCCAAGCCTCCATCTCCCCTGCCCCCCCCCCCCCCCCCCCCCGAGGATGACAAGGCCTCTGATTGGCCCCTGCCCCTCTAACCCTTCGCCACTGCAGCAGAGGAAGCTGTTTAAAATTTAGACTCTGTCCTGTCACTCTCTTGATTAAAATCCCTCGCCAGCCTCCCACTACCCTTGGATCACACTCCATACTAGCCCTGTGGCTCTTACACCTGGTCCGGCCCCTCCTTGTCACATGCTGTACCCTCCACCTGGATCCTCCTCACCCCTGAACTGCCCTTCGATTTGCACCTGGAAAGCCCCTTAGATATGTTTCTTTACAGCACATATCGGGGCTGTCGGCGGTCGTCACATGCAGCTACTCCAGGGTGCTCACTGTGGGATCTCAGCGCTTAGTACTGTCCTGGCACATAGCCAGGCACCAAGATGTATTCGTTGTGTTGATAACTGTCTCTCATCCTCGCCTCAACTGAGCGAAGCTCCTGGAGGGCACAGCCTGGGCACTGCCTTCTCACAGCAGCATGGGGGCCGCATTCTGAGGGCCGGGGCGGGCTCTCGGAAGCTATTGTACGAATTAATTAGCGGTCCAGGGCCGGCGTCCACGCATGTCTGCCTGCGGAGCCCTGAGGCTTGGCACAAGTGGGACAGGACGCGCAGGAGGAAGGAGCGGGCTTGGAGGAGACCTCCGAGAGTCCAGAGAGTCCCTGGACCGCGGCTGGATTAGGGGAGGCCTCACCCTTCTTCAGCAGGGTCCCCAGGACGCGGGAGACCTCCAGGAGGACAGCAGTGCCACTGCTGGGGTCCACGGCGCCGTGCACCCAGCTGTCCCGGTGGTTTCCGTACAGCACATAGCGGTCTGGAGGGAGTAGAGCGGGAAGCTAGAGAAGAGGGCGGGGTCCGCCAGGCCTGGCGCGGGCGGGGCTCAGCGCGGCGGGTCCGCGGCGCAGGGAGAAGGGAGGGGGCGCGCACCAGGCTCCACCGCCCCGCGGATGATCCCCAGGACGTTGGAGGAGTTCCGTAGTTCCAGGGTGTTGTGGACGCTCAAGTTCACTTGGCTGAGGGAGGAAACGGAGCGGCAAGAGTGTTGACCTTGCCCACTCCCCCACCCCTCCACCCCCTAACCCCCGACCCAGTGCAAGAGAAACTGAGGCCCAAAGAGGAATCGACATGCCAAGGTCCTTGCCCAGAAGTTCCAAGAGAGGCAGCAAGGCTAGACCCCAGCTCTTCCAATTCCAGTTCTTTTCATTCACTCATTCACTCATTCACTCATTCACTCACTCACTCACTCACTCACTCACTCACTCACTCACTCAAGTACTTAGCAAATACTTAGAGCGCATGCCCCGCGCTAGGCTCCGGGCGATGACAGACACCGACCAAGCCCTCCTGGGGCCTCCCTCTCCTGAGCAAGACAGACCGCGAGGAAGTGAGCAACTTCAGGCGGTGAAGGGGCCTGGGACAACACTAACAGGTTGACATGTGAGGGGAGACCTGGTGGCAGGTAGGGAGGTTAGTACAGACCGGGAATGGCAGGTTCATGGGGGCGGGGGGGGGGGTGTTTTCTGCAGAGAGAACAGCACGTGCCGAGGCCTTGACTGGAAATTGAGCTTGGTGTATTCGAGAGAGAGAGGACAACTGGAAAGTGGGGGTGTGAGATTAGGTGGGGAGACAGATATTTTGGAGTCAGGGGAGGGGTTGGGAGGGAGAAGAAAGGGCAAGGTCAGGCCCTGAAGTGGGCAGAGCTGGGGAAGCATAACAAGGGAAGAGGAGAGGAGAGTTGGGGGAGGAGGGCGCCCCATCTCACCTGCTTGCGAAGGCACCACCTGGCTGGAAGCCGGGCCCCAACTTATAATCACAGCCCAATGATCCTTGCCAGGCAGCCGGGGCTGAGGGTCCTTGGAGGTTACTGGAGAGGAGGGGGAGACCCTTCAGAGCAAATATGGGAGGCCACTGGAGAGTGGGCAGGAGACCCCAGGGCATAAGCTCACCAGAGAAGGACTTTGGCATCCTCAAAGCCGATGGGCTGAGTGGGAATTGGGGGAAATCCGGAGGCAGTAGCAGGGTCCAGGCGGAAGGAGGAAGGGTTGGCTGGAAGGTAGGGAGTCAGGGGGTCCCCAAAATACTCATAGTAGGATCCTCTCTCTACCCCCGAGGGAGGCAGGCGCCAAGAGTGTGGGAAGGTCTCATTGGGCAAGCTGTGCCCATCATTGATGTCTGCGGGATCCGTGTACACCAGCACCCCAGCCACCTGGTACTTGGCAGCGTTCACGGCCTGCAGGAGAAGAAGGAGGAGGGGGAGGAGGCTATTTTTAGGGGAGGGGTGAGAAAGGGGCACACCCTATTTTGCTTATACTTTCCCTCGCTGTGGCAGAGAGTTGAATAAAGGTTACCAGGGGCTGGAGAGGGGGAAAGAATTAGCATTTAATAGGAACAGAGTTTCATTTGAAATGACAAAAGAGGCCTGGAAATGGATGATGGCGATGGTTGCCCACTTTGTGAATATTCTTAATACACTGCAGTGTACACTTAAAGATGGTTCGAATGATAAATTACTATTATTTATGCCTGCAGCACCTGGTGGGCTCCCATCCAGGTACTAACCAGGCCCGACCCTGCTTAGCTTCCGAGATCAGGCGGAATCAGGCACATTCAGGGTGGCATGGCCATCGACCAAAGTGGTACATTTTGTTCCAAATATTTACCACAATAAAAACAAAACCGTACTATAAAAAAAGAAAAGAAAAGAAAGAAAGCAGGACGGGACAGAGTTTAGATAGCAGTCGAGGGTGATCTCCAGGAAGTATTAAGGTGAAAAACACACATTTCAGAGCAGCGGGCCTGGTATGCTGCTTCTATGTAAAAGGAGAAAGAGGAGGAGAAAAGGATACACATATTTATGCTCTTCGTCCAAAAGAAACCCTGGATGGATATTCCATAAACAAACAAAACAGAAAAAACAGTGACCTCTCTGGAGGATGGCATTACAGGGGAACTTTTTCACTTTACATAGTTTTTTTTTTTTAACTGGAAATTCTATAATTTGTATAATTCCACCGTGCCTGTTCTCCTTTCTCTTTTTTTATCCTGTTTTCTTTCTTCCTTTTTCTTTTTCTTTTTTCTTTCAGCTCTTATCATAAACACTTTATGAACTGTGATAAAACGCACGTATCGTAAAATTTACGATCTCGACCGTTTTAAAGTGAATGTACGGTTCGGTGGCATTAAATGCAGTCACATTATTGTCTAGCATCCCCAACACCCATCTCCGTAACTCCTTTCATCTTGCAAATCTGAAGCTCTATACCCACTAAACACTAACTCTCTCTCACTCTGTAGCTTTTTTTATGAAAAAAAGCATTTTAAAACCACAGACATGTTATACTGCATCAAAATTTTTCATCGAAAACAAGCAGGTTACGGGGAGGGCAACAGGAGAAGTTGAATAATCAGAAAACCTATTTCACAGGAGGACTTAGACTCTCAGAATATCAAAGCTGAAAATTTTGCCCAACTCGTTTATTTCCTAAGGCGCAGAGGGGAGGGGAGGCATCCAAGGTCACACGGCACTTCAGTGGTACAGCGCAAATGCAGCTCGGCCCCCCCATCAACACTGCTCCTTCCCCGTCCCCTCCTGCCTCCTGCCCGCAGCTGGGCCCGTCTCCCCACCCAGCCCCCTGCTTTGGGGGCTGCTGCTTACCTTGGCCCCGCGTCCTACACCCCCATACCGAGTCAGGGCGATGGTGCCGTTGAGTTGGATGCCCTGAGTCTGTAGCTCCTTAAAGTCTTCCTCCGTACCCCAGTTGGCGTAGACGAGGAGGCCCTAGGCCCAAGAGCACGTGATCCTTACAGCCAGGCTCAGGAAAGGCAGAGTGGGGAAGGAGAGGAAAGGCCAGATAGAGGGTTTAGATTCTGTTCCCTCCACCCCCACCAAGAGCTCGTAAGCTCCCCAAGGACAGAGTCACACCTGGTTTCCCCCGTGTCCAGGTACTCTGTATCAGGCCTGGCCTTGAGCAGAGGCCATTAGCGTTTGTTGAGTGACTAGACGATGGGCAAAAGGAGTAGCAATAGAAGTGAGTAAATTCTGGGGGTGAGGGGCTGAACCCCAGTCAAGGCACTTTTTTTCGACTGCCCCGGGTCAGGATGGGAGCAGCTAGAGTGGGAGCCAGGGGGAACTGGGCCATGGCAGTGCAGAGGGGTGTTCCAGGCCCACCTGTGGGGTTCCGGAAGGGGCATAGGCAGCATAGGGTGGCACCACATCGGGCCCTGCCTGCTCCCCAGTCAGGTTCTCTTCACTCTGGCGACAGGAGAAGAGGATGTCCCCAGTGGGAGCCACTGTGGAGGGGGTGGGCAGAGTCAGGGCTGGGCCCCACAGTTCCCTCACCCCACGGGCCTCTCTAAGCCAGAGCAGGGCCTCACCAATGGCCACGCGGTTAGGCTGCTCCTGGCTGGGGAAGGACAGCAGCACTTCGTACGTGGAGGTCCCAGCAGAGTCCAGGCCTGACTCTGGGTCCCGCCAGCGCTGCAGCAGCAGCTGCACTAGCGCCTCATCTCGGGGGCTGGAGGCCAGGTGTGGCTCCCTGGAGAGTTCTCTGCAGTGCGGGCAGAGGCAGGGGCAGGCCCAGCGTCATGGAGGGCCTCTGGGAAACAGAGGGGGCGCAAAGACGGGCCTCTCACCTAAGATTCTCCCGGATCCTACTGGCATCCAGCTGTCCCACAACGGTCTCGAGGATCTCCAGGTCCAGGTCCTGGGAGGCTGAGACACTGGGGGCTAGCGGGTCAGCCCCTTTGGGGATGACAAAGTGTCCCAGGATGATCCCCAGCCCCAAGAGGGCCGCGACCCCCACAACCACCCCAAGCACCTTCAGGCACTTCATCCTGTGGAGTCTTGGTCGGCTGGGGTGTGTTTCCTTATAAATGGGTGTCAGATCTAGATAACCATTACCCTATGGGTGGCCCTGCCCTTTGGCCCCCTGGTATCAGGGGGAGTAAGGGAGTGTCCTTCAGGGAAGGCCAGGAGCTGTTTACATCACCTCAATTTCTATATCATTCACCCAGAGGAGACCTCCAGGGGTACTGAGTCCACACAGGGACACTGAGGTCCAGGGAGCGACCAAGTTACATCCAGGGTGTCCCAATAAAACAGAAGCCAAGCCAGGTCTGAAACTCGGAGGCCCTGTGTCCAGAGCAGGGCTGTGCCTACTGCCTGCCACCCCTGCCTCTGTCTCCTTACCACCATTGCACATGCAATAATGGCTGCTCGAGCAGGTTTTGAGTTCAAATCCCATCCTTCCTAGGCATAAGCTGTGTAACCTTAGATAATTCACTTAGCTTTTCTGAGCTTGTTTTCTTAGCGGTAAAATGGGGAAAATAGAACGCGTTTCACAAAACTGTGGTGCTGTTTTCATTAAACAAGACCACATCTACAGAAATATCTAGCCCAGTGTCTGGCACATAGTGGGAGCTCAGTACATCTTAGCCAGTTCTGAGGACCCAGAAGAATTCTCTGTATCTAGCCTGCTGGGGTCCCAGCTTACGGGAGGAAGCAGAACTCTAGAAAGGAAGGCCGTTGTAGAGATCAGAAGGAAAGCCCACACTTCCTTGGCAAGGTCACTTTCTCTTCCATCCCCTGACCCTGTCTGGAATCTAGTTACCTGTCCATCCATCCACCTACCTATTTGTCCAACACCCGCCCTAATATTCACCCATTCACTATTTATCCGTCCATGTATTCATTTTTCTACCCATTTGTGCACCAACCCATTTATCTACCCACTCTCCTATCTACCCATCCGCTCCCCGTCCCAATCCATCCATTTACTCACTCTGTCGCATACCTGCAAGCATCACTCATTCCTTAAGCTCTATGCTAGACCTATGCCAGGCCCTAGGGAAGCAAATCCAGACAGGAGCGGGTGAAGTGGGGCCATAAAACTGCCGTCTCATGGTGTCGTGTCTGTTCCTCAGCTTATCAGCTGACCTTGGCGTTCCACTGCCTGCCTGGTGGTGACCGTCCCGTGTCCTCATAAAGAAAGTGCCCAGGAACTCAAATCCAGCAGGGAGACAGACAGGCTTTGCACTCAACCATGTGGTAAGTGCCCCTACGGAGGGAGCATTGGCGTGTTCCCAGTGGGGAGGATGAGGGATTCTGTCTAGGAGAGACCATTGGAGGGGACCTTCCAAGGAGGAGAAGACCATCTGTGCAGATGCCCCAGCACGTGCAAATGCTGGGCGGGAGGGGGGAGGAGACGCCAAGTATTCAGCACCAGTACTGAGCCTCTTCCAGACCTCACAGGGAGCCAGGCAGAGCTGGGAAGGTCCCTGAGGCTCAAGCTGTGATTCCTCCCACCCTTATGTCTATCCTGCCTTGGCGCCCAGCCAGGCCGAAGCTTGCTGATTAATCCCAAGATCCCTGAAGAGCTGAGGGAGCCAGTCTTGGTGGACTTACTGAGTGTGCGTGATTTCACAGCCCCGTCTCAGAGCAGCAACCTTTCCGCTCACAGCCCCACCTGCCGCCTGCCTGCCCTACCACACCCATCTCCCCTGCTGCTGCTGGTCAGAAGGGTTAGCATGTTAACATGGGAGGACCAGAGGCGGGTGGGAGGGGGCGGGGCGGAGGGGGCGGGTTGTGATCAGTGACTTCAGGGACATGCACCAGGAAGTCGCTGTTCTTGGGGAGATGATTGTCAGCACCCAAGATATTGACCTTGGATCTTATCAGAAGCCTGTCAGTGTGGGGAGCATACACTTTCTTTATGAAGACACAGACCAGTCACCAGCAGGCAGGCAGTGGAACGCCAAGGTCAGCTGATAAGCTGAGGAACAGACACGACACCATGAGACGGCAGTTTTATGGCCCTACTTCTCCCGCTCCTGGAAGGATTTAGTCCCGTGAACACGTGAAGCTACAGACACGACATCTGGGCAAGAGTATGTGACATGTGAGTGGGGGACTCTGCCTGAGTGTCACACCTGTGTGTGTGACGCCCAAGAACTTCAGCTCAGGTTACTGGAGTCAGCTGGCGTCTACACTGCTGAGGGACCGGACATTAACTTGATCAGTTTTCCTTCCCCCATCTTGGCTGGGTGGGTGGTGTGGCCCCTCCCTGGACATTTTGGATTGTGGGTGTTGATGGAAATCACTTAAGGTAGCTGATGCCTGTGACTTTCCTTCATCTTCCTACCTCACTCCCGTGATCACGCTGACTCCGAGTTCTTCCGTCTCCTTTCCCCGCCCCCCCACCTCCCACGTGGCTCACCTGCCTCCTTGCCCAGGCTCAGTCTCTTGCAAACCCTCTCACCTCTCCTAATGCTCTCTGCCTTGGGGAAAACTCCGACCTGGTTACATCCAACCCAGCACCCACTCTGCACCTTCACCCTGAACGTGCCTGCAGAGTCACACGACCTCGCTGATCTTGCTTTGAATTTATAATCCCAAACCTCAAGCAGGGCCTCAGCGCTGCCCGGCAACCTTATTATCTTTCCCCAGTCCACTCGCCCTCCTTCACTCCTAGATGGCCACGTCACACCCTCTCCTCTCTTCTCAAGCCTCCAACACAGTCTCCTACATCCTCACTCATAGCCAATGACTACACTTCTAATTTCACTGCGAAAATCAGAGGGAACTTTATCGTTAGAGCTACTCACCCCATTGCATCTCCTCGGCCCTCTCTCCTGCCACCACAGATAAATGGCCCCGCGCCCCCTGTCTATGGCCAGCCTCTGCCCAGAGCACCAGAGCTCACCCCGCCCCCCACTGCTCAGCGATGTGGCCCCCGCAGGGGGATCATTGCCTTTAGTGGGTCATCGCCGTCCATCTGAAGCATCCATCTATGGCATTTAACACCGTCTTTTCCAAATCCCTCAATTCCGCTTGCTCCTCCAGTAACCATCTCAATTTTCTGTCCCCTTTTAGGTGAAACTCCTGAAGGGTCATTTATGTTTGTCGCCAATTCCTCTCCTTCATTCTCTCTTGAAGTCACTCCAGTTTGGGCTTTACTCACCACTCCACTAAAACTGCTCTTGAAAAGGTCAACTCCGCTCCAGGTTGCCGGACCTACTAGTCACTTCTGTCCTCTCCTCTTCCTTGGCCTGGTAGCCACCTCAGTCACAGCCGATCGCCCTGTCCTCTTCAAGCACTTTGGTCACTTGGCTTCCAGGACCCCACCCCACTGTTTCCCTCGCCACTTGAGGTTGCTTCTGTCCCGTCTCTTTGCTGGGTCCCCTTCAATGCCTGGCCTCTGAGTGTCCGAGTGGCCCAGGGCTCGGGCCTCGAATCGCATCTCTATCTCCATTCATTTCCTAAACGATCTCATCTACGTTCACGGCTTTAAATTCCGTGGTGGCTGGACTCCAAAATGGCCCCAAAGGATCCTTTAGAAATCACAGAGTGTGGCTCCTAAAGACATAAAAGACATTGTGGCTTCTACCTGGCTCTCTCTTGGGTCACTCGCTAGCCAGATGCCAGGTCGTGAGGCCACTCAAGCAACTCTATGGACAGGCCACCGGGGAGGAACTGAGGCCTCTTACCAGCCATGGGTGTGACCCGCTTTGGAGGTGGGTCCTTCAGCCCCGGCTAAGCCTTCAGAAGGCTGCAGCCCCAGCTGACATCTTGACTACAATCGCATGCAAGACCCTGAGCCAGACCACCCAACCGACCATTCGAATGTGTAACCCGCAGAAACTGGGGAAGATAATAAATGTTGACAGCTTTAAGATGCTAAGGTTTGGAGTCATTTGTTACACAGCAATACGAAACTAATACAAACGATCAGATGCAAATTAAAAACCTGCAAATTTATACCTTGTATCTGAACCTATCCCCTGAACTATAGTCCTGTATTTCCGGCTGCCGACTTGACAGCCACACTTGGTAATCCAGAGTCGGCTCAGACTGAATGTGCCCAAAACTTAGTTCCTGACCCGCCTCTTTAAATTTCTTCCTTCCGCAGGCTCCACTCGGGTTAGTGCTAACTCCATCTTCTAGGCACTCAGGCCAAAAATCTCAGAGTTACATTTTACTCCTCTCTCTCGCACTCTACTTTGAGTCTTTCCTAAGTCCTGTTGGCCGTGCCTTCAAGAGAAATCTGCAGTCTATCCCGGCCACAAGCTCCGTCATCTCTCCCTTGGAGGAGAGCCTCTCAACTGGCCTCTCTGATTCCGTTCTCGTCTCCTTCAGTCCATGCTCGGCACAGCAGCCGGTCTTTGTAACACACGAGTCGGGCCACCTCATGACTGTGCTCACAGCCGCCACGCCTCCCATTTCACTTGGAGGAACAAAGCCACCACAGCAGCCACAGACTCCCGCTGGCCTCCGGCCTCCCCTCGTCGGCCTCTCCTAGCTCGCCGCTCCTCTTCCTGGAAGCCGTTCCTCCCGCTCCCCACAGGGCTTCTTTCGGGCCCTCCGCATCTTTGCTCCGATGTCGCTTCTCCTGCCATTCTGTCTAAATTGCCTTCCTTCACCTCCCTTAGGCTTCCCCTTCCTTCATCTGCTTCATTTTTCTCCATTCCATCTATTACCATCCGACTTTTAATTACGTCTTGTCTCCCTTCCTCTAGTGTAAGTTCTACCAAGGCAGGTGTCTTTGATTTATTCACTGCTGAATCTTTAGAGCCCAGAACGGTGCCTGGAACACAGGAGGCACTCAGCAAATATTTACGAAACGGATGAAAAACTGACCTGAACCAGCACAGCTCCTCAATGCTGGGTGTTCGTCCTCCAGCTGTCTGGTGTTTAAGGAGTGTCCGGGGCAACCACAGGGATACAAAAGAACCCCTGGGAAACAGACCCCCATCTGAAGAAGCCCAAACGGGAACGCCGAGCCGGCCTGTGGGGGCCTGCGTAACACAGGTGCCATCATGAGACGGGGGTGTGGGATCTCATGGACCTCCCCGGCAGGAGGCTTCCCGGCGATGGTGCCATGGGATCGGGCCGCCCTCCCAGGCGGAAATCGCAGGACCTTTAGGCTGGGAGGAGTGGAGCCTGCTGGGAGCACAGATGCCCCAGCCTGTTCCCACTGGGCCTCTCAGAGGCACGGGTAGGGCCACTGGAGGGCAGCTAATGATCGCTGACCCTCACGGAATGCTAGCAACTCGCCAAGCCCACAGTAAAGCTAGCTAGTTCTCCCAAGAGCCTCTGATCAAGTGTGTCCAGTCACTCAGTCAAGATCACACAAACTGGCCTGGATGACAGAGAGACCCAAAAGATCTGGGCCCAGCTTGTGACTGACATGGTAACCTGCTTTGGCTAGCAGGTCTGGGGGGAGAGGGGTGTGTGTGCGTGTGTGTGTGTGTGTGTGTGTGAATTGAAAGACCTGGTAACACCCTGGAGCCAGGCAGTTTTGCTGGGGGGCCTCCCCTTGAAAGGGCCTTGCCGACTGGGCTGCAGTCGTGTTGGGACCAGGTGTCGGCAGGAGCAGCTGTTGGGGACTGAGCTCGGGGAAGTGCAATGCTGCAGCCCTGGGCTGCGGGCCGCAGCGAGGAGGCATTTCGGGCATCTGTCAGCAATTTCTGGGGAGGGGCTCTGCGGCAGACTCCACTCCCTGCAGCCAAGCCGAATGCCGGAGCCACATGTGCCCGCTGTCCTGGGCTGAGATGCTGGAGGCCTTTGGAGGAAGCAGGTTCAGATGGCACCGTGCCGATGACTATGTCACGTTGCTACAAGTCCTTAAATGCTTGAATGATTTAGCCATTTAGCTGTTGGTCCAGCTATGCCCTTCAATCTCAGTATTAGATGGTTCCCTTCGGGGAGATGAGGAGGCAGGCTGCGAAGTCAGAGCTCAGCTCAGCTCAGACCTTCATTAATCAAGTCTGTCACCAGTTACTGGCCGGGGCACCGTGATCCTAATGGAGTCCGGTGTAAGTCAGACCAGGTCCGAGGGGAGCCACAAACCTGAATTTCCTTCTTCTTCGCTGGTGGCCTCCTGCAGCGGCTATAAGGCAGAAATGGTCACAGTCCTTTCATGTTATTATAGGGGATTTCTGCCCAGTAAATAATATCACCCTTAGGGTTATGAGGCCTTGGGGGGGGAAAAAAAATCACCCTATAAGATACTGCCCGATTTTTTATCTAATTTAGCAATCTTATTTCAGATTCCTTCTTTTTCCCCCCTTGACTTTATACATGTATCATTTTCTTACACTGTCATTTAAACTGGCTTTGTCATCTTGCTAGCTCTTTCAACACCCGCATTAATGAGATTAGAAACAAAGCAAACTGAAGCATGTTCTTTGTCTAGTTATATGAGAATTATTTCTAAGTTTTTGAATATTCTATCTATTCCCTCTCTCCCTTTCTCTTTTTCTCTCTCTCTCCACCACACCCCCCTCCCCCACACACCTCTTCAATCTCTCTCTCCACCCTACCCCCTCTTGTTCCACCAGAAATCAAAAGACACACAGAAAGACTCCCTGGGGCTGGACAGATGCGGATGCCGAAGGGCAGCAAGGCTTGTGGATACAAGCCCTGAGGGCCTACGGTGGCCAGGGCACAGTGACCATGGCTGGGAGTTCAGGCAGCCAGTCTTGAGGAGGATAAGGGGGTGTTCAGGCCCATGAGTGATACGGGAGACTGGCTGCAGCCCACTACTGGGAGAGACACCTTGGTGCAGGGATAAGGTCTCAAGGCAGGCCCCAGGAGGCCCTGGCTAGAGGGTGGGGGATGGGGGTTCAAACTCCAGATGCATCCCCAGACTGAAGGCTGTTGGGCCCTTGGAGAGCTCTCACTGCCCCCAGCCATGACTTGATTTACAGGATAAGAGACTAATCCAAGGTCACAAGGTGGGAAGTGGCTCTTCCAGCCCCTCCCTAGTGTACCTGCCCTTTGGAGTTAAACCTGCTGCATCGTCCTCCCTCCTCTGGGAGGGGCTGTGGGCCCAGCACTTATCACAGGGATATTGACCTTGAGGCTCACACCAACCAGACCTAGAACCTCCTCCAGGGTGGAGCAAGCTCAAAACTAGAGAAAGGCAGAACGCAGGGAGGTAGGGGACATCAGTAGGTAGTCCAGGGACCAAGTGCAGTTTGGAGCTGGCGGCCGCCTGCTCCACCCCGGCTCCCGGGGCCCACAGACATGTGTGTGAGCCTCGGCTCTGCTGCAAAGTTTATTGCTGGGACCTGGACAGGATCTCTTGGAGTGGCTTCCCGAGGAGGTGTCTGGTTTGCGGCCAAGGCTGACATTGGTTCTCTGATCATGGGGATGTCAGGTGGCTGGATGAGCGGCGCTGCCTTCTGGAAGCTGGGTTGTCGCAGGCAACGGAGGCTTGAGTGAGTGTGCCCCCCCCCACCACTCGCCACAGGGCTGCCTGAGCACCTGGATCAGAGCCCTTTCCTGGATGTCCTGGGCTCCCTCCTGGACAGTGTTCCCTTCCTCCAGGACGGCCTTCACTTGCTTCTTCAGTTTCATATATAACAGGTTAGGCTGGAACAAAGGGTTGCAGGGGTGGGTAGCTGACCTGGGCAGGACTGCCTGAGGACCCCCAGGACAGAAACGGGAAAGGGGCTGGGAGGCAGGGAGGAGGCCTGGCAAAGGAAGGGAGTCCTGGGCTGAGGGTCTCACCAGGTTTTCCAGCTTCTGCCTGAGGGCCAGGTTATCTGCTTGAATAGTGCTCAGTGACTCCTGAAGCCTAGGGGTGAAAGAGATGCCCCTCAGCCCTTACATAGCACCCCCCAGACCACGCCTCCCACATGAGCCATGTGACCTGGCACAACCATCTGAGACCAGGTCTTCTCGTTGAGGCGGACCAAAGTTTTGCCACCCCAAAATGGGTTTTTCGGGATATTGATTTTAAGTTCCTTATTAAGAAACAAAAGACTCAGAAAGAAACTTTGACCCTCCCCTGACCTGCCTAAAGGAGTTCCTATAGAAAAACCTGACTAAAGGAAGGAACATCGCTTTAGCATCGGGAGATATATGAACCAAGCATGGCAGGCAGGGAGGAGTCTAGCACAGCCTTCCTGTTAGAACTCCTTCCGGCTGCCATTGTTTCTGGGTGGCCCAGGGAGAACTCATTATCACGTGTTTGCTCTCCCTCATCGCCCTATGAACTGCCTACATTTCCCTTGAAGTCCCAGACTCCTGCCCCCTTCTCTTTTGTCCAAAATGGCATAAAAACCTCAAGTGGCTAGTGTGGCTTTGGGTCTCCTACCTTATGGCATCCCCACATGTACAGCCGTAATACATTTTGGACATTTTCTCTCGTTAATCTGTCTCATGTTGATTTGATTATTAGCTCAGCTGGAAGCACTTAGAAGGTGGGAAGAAAGTTATTTTTTTGTTCCCCCACATTGTCCTTGCAAAGCCACAGGCGGGAGCGAACTGATCTCTCCATGTGACTCACAGCAGGAGGCCCAGACAAGACAAAGCCTGCTTTTTCTCTTGAGCCAGAGAAGGACATCGTCACACAGGCTGGGCTAGAAAGTCCCTGCGGTCCCCTTTGGAAGGGGGCAGCTCAACCCCATGGGCTTCGGTGGGACCATGACAAGATTCAAGGTGGTTTTGAAGAGGAATTTCTCTCTTAATTGGCCAGTATTTCTAATCAGTTCTTTTCTGCTTCTGTAAACATGCTTGTTGCAAGGCCAGAGATCTCAGGGTCAACTGAGAACTCATCCTCCTCTAAAAATGTATTACTTTAGTGGTTGTTAGATAGAAAATCCTATGATTTGTAACTGCCCGTAGCCCATAGCAATTTTAGGGGTCTGCAAATGAGCCCATGCCAACTGTAACAACGTGGGCATAAAAGTGAAATTGGCCCTAAGCTTGGGGCCCAGATTTTCAGAGCACTAGCTCTTCTGGGACCGCCGATGTAATGAAACTGAGTTCTCTTTCTCTCTGAGTAACTGCTGGATTTTTGCTGGTCTAATTTTTGGAGCTTGGGGGATTTTTCCATAACAGTTTCTGTGTGGAACTAGCCCTGTCTGAGCGCTCCATGTTGGCTGTTCGTGAACGAGAGCGCTGACCACTCACCGGATTCACCACCGTGGGAGCCCACGTGTGGCTCTGGGGGCACGGCATCGCACGCACCCCGTCTCCAGGGGGAGATCTGGCCTGGCACCACCACGGGCAAGCGAGCATCCATGGGGTTGTGCAGACCCGAGCTTCAGAGCCTGACACACAGAAAACAGACCCTCTCCCTCCACAGACCAAACTACCCCTCAAGTTCTTGAACAATGGAAGGTGGGGTGTCCCTAACAGACAGCCTTCTAGGCTGCCCAATAACCAGGCACGTGGGCACACAGGCAACTGACGGGACAGAGCTGCAGCCTGCACAGGGTAGTGCAGGTCCCACTCTCATACAAGGACACTGATGCTTTCGGGGAAGGGACCTGCTGGCTGGCCGGGAGGTCATCCAGAATAGAACAGGGGGAAGGCAAGGGAAGGAGGAAAGAAAGGGGGGCGAGTGAAGGTAAACCCACAGCAGTCAAGCCCCAGGACCTGCCCTCCACGGGGAAAGCCCTGTCACCCCACCTGCCCGCACCTGTCCTGGCCCCACTCACCTCATGCAAGCGTTCTGCAAACAGCTGATTTCCTTTGAGGTCTGCTGGGCACCCCAGTCTTGCTTATCCAGGAACCGGCTCTCCTGGATCTCCCAGTCCCTAGGATGGGTGCGCAGTGAGGGTTGGACCAGAGGGTCAAGAGACTGGGGGATGATGAGGTGGGCAGAGTCGGGGATGGGGGGCAGCTTGAGGCCCGGGCTCCTTCAGGTTCATCTAGGCCTCCCCTCTGCCCACCCCGGTGCTGTCCTGGCCCAGTCCTGCTGTTAATGGGAGGCAGGGGGAAGAAGCACCTTCGGCCTCCCTTCCCATTCCTACACGCGGCCTTACTCTTCAGGGTCTTTGGGCTCAGCGGGCTCCACTGCACTCAGGAGTGTAAACAGGAACTTGACCGTGGGTTCTGGTTGCAGGTCCAGCTTTGGCTCTGAAGAAGATGGCTTTGGCAGAGAAGGTGTCATGGTGACTGAGGAGGTAGAGGCTAGATGGCCCAAGGGCCTGGGTCCTCCCTGTCACCTCCCTGCCTGGCTCCCCAGAAACCTGAGGGTCTTTAGGCTTTGGCTCCTTAACAGGTGGCACCACTGGCTTCTCAATGGGCTCAGAGTGAACTCTTTGTCTGTCCTGAGAAGACTGAGGGAGACAGAAGCCCGGCTGGTGAGCCACGTCCACCATCCCGCCAGCCTTCCCTTTCCGGCCTCGGCAGTTTCCCTTGGGGCAGCCTCCAGCCTAGAAAGCCTCTGCCGCAGGCTCTGGCTGGCCAGCCAGATCCCTCAAAGGTAGGGTTGCCAGCTTTAGCAAAGAAAACACAGGACACCCAGTGAAATTTGAATGTGAGACAAAAGAACAAATATTTTTAAAAATGTAAGTATGTCCCGTGCAATGTTTGGGATATGCTTATACTAAGATAATGATTGTTTATCTGAAACTCAAATTTCACTGAGTCTTGTGTTTTATCTGGCAACACTCCCAAAGCTACATGTTAACAATATTTTGTAAAACTGGACCCCTCACTGAGAATGCAAGGGCCGGGGGAGGATGGGATGGTGTTATTTAAAGGAATCCTACAGAAGCTTGTAAAAAGTGGTGAATCCTTCCCATTTTTGGTGTAGAAAGCATTTATTAGTTGGACATTGAGAAACAAATAGTGTGGTATTCAAGACCCTTCACTGGACACCATTGGTCCTAACCCATGATACTCCGCTGTCCCGAACAAGCCTCTGCTCAGACCAGCCAGGAGCCTTGCTTCTCTGCACCACCCCGAACCTTCCCCAGCGCCACACTCTTGCCCATGCTGTTCACCCATTTCCCATTCCTTCCCTGTTCTGTAATCCGAACTCGGCTCAGCTCTCTGCTGAGCAAACTCGCCTCCCCTGGGACCCCCTTGGCTGGGTCTGCAGTGCAGGCGGAGCTGGGCTGACCCTGAGGATGCTTCCATCTCTAGCAGGTGGCGTGAGATGCCCCACCAAGCGGGCTTGAAATAGCTGCTCCTCCCCAAATCACAGACAGTCTTAATAGTGAAAATTGTCACCATTTTTCAGTCTCAGATTTTTCAGAATCTTATGCATCTGCTGGCCAGATGGGGGACCAACTGGATGCAGGACAATCCAATTAGAGGGCACATAGTGATGTGTCCTTCTTCCCACCGAGCTCCACCTGGACGCTGACAGGCCGTGGGTTGTGGTAAGGAGTCTATGAATGTGCTCTCTGCATTACACTGAACCTTTCCAGATGGCCTAAATATCATAATTTCTGTCCACATGATGTGAACAGAAACTCCATAGTCCCCCATGCACTGCAGAGGGACCTGTGACTCTGGAGGCTCATTCAGCTCCAGGGCGGTGCCGATTCTCGGAAGCAGGGATCTCTGTCACCAGGTTTGACCTGTCCCTTAGGGATGCTGGCAGCACATAACAAGACCTTGCCCTGGTAACTTCGCTTTGGAAACTAGGCCTAAGGAAATGACTCCACAGGAAATAAAAATAATTTGCACAGAGGCCCATGGTGGCTGATTCACATCAAGAAGGAAAATGAAAACTGGCCTAAAGGGCCCAAATATAAGAAAAAATAAGTAAATGGTGACTTATGAATATGATAGAATAAATCCACTCTGCAGTTCATGGTCCCCGGTAAAGATGGTCTACCAAATGCTGTCTGGGGGACAGGCCTCAGGCCAGGTTCTGGGGACACAGAGAGATGATCATGACCTAGTCCTGCCCATGAGAAGCTTCCAGGGACAAGGGAAGGCCCAGGCTCGCAGGTGACCACGGCGTGGGGTGACATGCCATAAGGATGCCCAAACAGAAAGAGCAGCCGCGAAAGGAGGGGGCCGTACACTCAGCTTGGGAGTTCCAGACAGACTCTCCTGAGGAGGTGCTGCTCCGTCTTCAACAAGTGGGGTGTCTTGACCAGAGGAGGGCAATCCGGAAGACGAAAGTTTGGGCGGGACGGTGTCGCAGGACACAGTGTGATCAGGTGTGGAGCGCTCCTGCTGGGACACAAGGTGAGCTGGTTAAATCTGAATGCCGGATACACGATGACATTTTTTTGCAATTTTTTGAATTTTTAAAAAATTTTTAATTTTTTTCATTTTTTTATTATTTATTTTTAAATTTACTTTTATGACTTTTTTTTTTTTTTTTTTTTTTTTTTTTTTTTTTTTTTAGTATGAGCATGTCCCAAATTTGCATAGGACATACTAGAACTACAAAACGATTCACCGTTTATCTGATCTGGGATATGCTCACGCTAAACAAAAATTCATTGTTTATCTGACACTCAAATTTGACAGGCATCTTGTAGTTTTATTTGTTAAACCTGGCAACTCTAACACCACGCCCACACAGTGCTGCCCATCACGGGGAAACCAGGATGCAAGAAAAGCATCCTGGTTACCAGGGAGTGCATGAGGAGGATGGCTAGAGATTTATCTATATATCCGAAGAATTAGAAATGCAGAACGTTTCAGTCAAACAGGGAGCCGAGGGCCACTAGTTCTTTGACGCCCCTCTGTGCCCACGGGAGGCCTTCAGCCTGCCTAACAGTGCCTAAGACCGCCACCCCCCACCCCTGCCGCCCCATACTGTGTCCCACTGAACTCTTCCCCCTTGGTGCCCCCTACTGGCCAAGCACTGATAGGCGTTTAATTCAGATGTGGACAGAAGACAGCTCAGAATTGAAAATCCGTAGACCCAGGTTTGAGTCCTGTTCTGTTGTTTAAAGTTGGGGCAGCTCCGGGTGCTCAGGCTGTTTCCTTGGCTATCAAATGGGGATTCAATTCCACATGTAACTACTGAGCCCTGACTTTGTTCAAGGTCCTGCCCTGACTGTGGGGAGGACAGAGATAGAAAGGAAGCCCCTTTGAGGAGTCAGTCACTGGAGACAATATAATGTTACTAGCAATCAGGACATACTCTACCAGATGCTGTACCCAGACATCAACCTTGAAAACGACCCCTGGGCAACCCCGTAGGGGGATGGGATTAGTCCCTTTTCACAAAAGAAAACAAGGCTCAAAGAGGCGAGTGACTCAACTATGACCTCAACACAAGCAAAGCTGGGGTTTAGAGCCAAGGCTCAGTCCCAAGCTGAAGCTGTCAGAGAGTATGACAACTTGTCAATCACACGATGGAAGCGCATGTGAGGAAGGTGGCCCGCTCTATGTCCTGGTGGGGGGAGGACCAACTGGGCCTTGGGCCAAAGCCTCACCTAAAGAGCGGCCAGGTCACAGGGGCTTCGGGCCCAGGGTGACTGCGGGCCACGTGGGGACATGTCCTGCGTTAGAGGGAGGGTGACAGTGATGTCTACTCCCGGAAGCATGAAGGCACACGTGAGCCGCATGGCTGGCTCCGGTCCTCACATACACGCTGGTGCGGTCAGAATTTATGCTGTGGGAGGCAGGGGCTCGTGCCTGAGCACAGGCCACTGAGGTGCCACTGCTCCCGCCCCCGCCCCTCCTCCAGGCACTCAGCTCTCAACCCCTTCCTGCTCCTGTGGGAGAGGTGTGAGCCGCTGTGGACAGGGGCGCAGCCAGGCGGAGAGAGATCACGTCTAGTCATGCATGATGTGCCTGGAAGCTGGAGGGACAAAGACAAATCTGAGTCTGCTGCCTATGGCCATGCCACCCTGAACACGCCCGATCTCGTCTCATCTTGGAAGCTAAGCAGGGTTGGACCTGGTTAGTACTTGGATGAGAGACCACCTAGGAAGACCAGGTGCTGTAGACGATTAAAAAAGAGAGAAATCTGAGTCGGCCTCCACTCAGGGAGCTCACACTACTGTACACCCACGAGTACACAACAGACGGACTCCAGCTTAAAGATACGATGATGGAGCTGTGCAGGGTTCAGGGAATAAAAAAGGGGGGAGTGGTCAGTTATACCTGAAAAATAACCATTTTCATTGAGCACTTATTATGGACTGAGCACTGTACTTGTATTATGTTATCTCGCTCTCATCAAAACACTGAGGAAAGTACTATTATTGTTCTGATTTTACATATAAGGCAACCGAGGCACAGAGAGGCTAATTAACCTGACTGGGATCACACAGCTAGAAACTGTAGCACCAGGACCCAAGCCTCGTTGGACTTTGGAATCTGTGCTCTTATCCACTGTGAAGGGGACAGGCAGGTTGGAAAGGCTGAGCAGAGGTGACACCTGAGCCAGGTCTAGTCGACGGATGCATCAGGTGAGACAGAACTGGGGAAGAGCAGGCGAGGCAGAGAGAGCTGTGAGCAACTGCTCAGAGGCACGGACCTCGGAGCACTCAGGGCTCGCAGTGGTTCTTGGACCTTAACCCTGGAGTCCCCATGAGCCCTGCTGAGGATTCTTACTAGGGCTCTAGGTTGCAAACAAGACAGAATAACACTGGCTAATGTGTGAGCAGAAAAGGATTTATTGGGAGGATTCTGGGGAGTCACAGAACTCATAGGAGGCACAGACTCAAAGGGCAGGAAGTGTGGGACGCGGGCTGCCAGGACCGAGGGCTCCACCACAGGAGCAAACTGTAGTGACCTGCCATCTCGACACACGATAATGGAGACCCAGGGCCACTAGACACAGGACTGCAACCTGATAGAACCCTCAGTTGTCCTGAATCCTCAACTATCCTTCCCTCTTCTCAGTTCTCGCTACAGGTGCAGAACCTGATTGGCCGAGCTCAGGCCAGGTCAGACACCCACGTCCTGGTCGCTGGGATCATTTGGAGTAAGTGTCTGGCCTCTTTACACCCATGGAGGGAAGTGGGGCCCTGTTTGTAGAAACTGAGATTCTGGGGAGCCAAAAGCCACTAACCATCATCACACCACTGCGCGAACAAAGGGAAACCACCAGTTTTTAAAAAATTTATTATGGCAAATAAATACGTAACACGAAGTCTACCGTTTTAACCATTCTACGTGTACAGATTCAGTGGCATTAAGCATGTTCACGTTACAAGTTATGCAATCACCACCACCATCCATCTCCAGAACTTTTCCGTCTTCCCAAATTGTAACTCCATACCCATTCAGCGATAACTCCCTGTTCTGCTCCCCGAACCAGCTCCTGGCGGCCGTCATTCTACTTCCTGTCTCTATGAGAGTGACTATTTTCGGTACCTCATGTAAGTGGAGTCACACAATATTTGTCCTTTTGTAACTGGTCCATTATACCTAGCATCGTGTTTTCGAGGTTCGCCCATGTCGTAGCATTTATCAGAACTTTCCCTTTTGAAGGCCGCATCGTCTTCCGCTGTATCTATATACTGCATTTTGTTCATCCTAGCATCCATCCGTGGACGTTTGCGGTGTTTCCGCCTTTTGGCCATTGTGAATCTTGCTGCTCTGACCCTAGGTGTACAAATACTTCCTCAAGACTCTGCTTTCGTATCACATCCAGTAGAACTGCTCAAGGGGTTTCAAGCAGAGGAGAAACAGCACCATATCTTGTCTCTCAGGAGACTCATCAGGCCACCGTGTGAATATTCTGAAGAGATGAGAGATGAAAGGGAAGGAGACCCGCTAAGAGGCCAGGGCGACTGTCCAGCGGTTGTAGTGATGGAGGATGTTGAGGAGGTTGGGGATGGGGTAAGGGAGAGGGGGAAGCTGCAGATGACCCCTGGGGTCCTGGCTTGTGTGACTGGGTCACCTCGTGGTGATGCTAATGGCGCAGCAGGGAGCATGAGGGAGAGGCAAGCTGGTGGATGAGCTGAGTTCCAGATGACTCCTGAGATATAGTTCTAAGAGACGGTTCTAGATTCTTGTTTGAAGCTCAGCAGAGAGGTATGAGGTAGAGGTAAAGACGGGCAACAAGGTGGCCCAGAGGGCCTGGGGTCAATCAGGGAGACCAAGCAGACTGGACAGAGTCCAGGACTGAACCTTGTGTCCTGGCATTACAGGGGAAGCCAAGAGAGGGGCCAGCAGTGTCATGGCCCCCAAAAAGGTGCTTTTGGCTCAGGCTGCAGAGGCTGCAGAGGCTGGAGTCTGGAGTGATGGGCATCGGGGGGTCACTGGTTACTTCTGGTGGAGCAATAAATGGAGTCAGGGCACCGGGAATAAATGGGGTGGAAGCAGAGAGCAATTTTTGAATTCTTTCAACCTTAACCATGAAAGGAGTAATGGTAGTAGCTAAAAACAGGTGTCAGTCAAGATTGTTTTGGGTTAAGGTGGTTGTTTTAACAATGAAATGAACATAAGCCTGCTTATGACTTGGAAGAGAAAGAGGTACAGGTCTCGGATGAGAGAACTGGATCAAAAGCCAACACAGAAACCTGGCCTTGAAAAGACAGGCCTGCTTGCTTCTGGGTGAGGGAAGGAGGTAGAAGCAGGGAGGTTTGGGGGGCTGTGGGGAGAACTCAAGAACTTAAGGCCTTGATTTGCTCCAAGGCCTAGGAGACAAGGACAAGTCGTAAAGAGGATGAGATGGAAGGAGACTGGTTTGTGCCTCCCCCACGGAGCTGCACACACATCTGTGTCCCCGACTAGCTTCTTAGGGGCTTCTGTGCCCCCTGCCACAGGGCACCCGGCTGGGCCAGGGAGGAGCTGGCTCGTTCACAGGAGCCTGACGGGGACGGGCTGCAGAGAACATGGACTAGACTAGGGGTGGGGGGAGGGTGGGTTCCCAGACACCGGGCAAAGCTCTCAGCAGCCTTGGCCCAGACCCTGCCTCTTGCCTCCTGGGCCAGGAGGGGGTGGGGCTCTCCTCAAGGACTCCTTCCAGGCAGCCCTGCCTTGGAGGAGGGGGAGTGAGTGACTGGACAGACATGTGGAAATGACGGGGAGGGGGGGTGGGCAGGACTGAAGGCCAGGCTGGCAGACCCCTCTACAAAGGGACAACACAGTGACATATCCCAAAGAAGGCTTGGCTTCCTGGACCTCACACCCTCAGCTGTGCCTTTGACCCAATAAAAGAAAACAACCTATGAACAGACAGAAACTCTTCAATCAAGTTTATTTTTTAATTTAAAAAGGAAATGCAAATTTTCCCTCATATTCCACATTCTCGGTTTTTCAGGGACAGAGAGGTCTGCAGTGGTGACATCGACTCGACATCACTCGTTCACTCCTGATTCTGAAGGACTAAGGGGTTCTGCGCCAGCCAGCGAGGACAGGAATTCTTCAAGAGCGGCCCGGCTCGCGGGCGTCCGGCCACGCTGGCACAGGGGCTTGCTGGCAGTCTGACAAAGCGGGAGCTGCCGGGCAGGTAGCCTGGGACTCCCGGCCTTGCAGAGTTTTGTGAGCGGCGACCGGCCTGCGCTGTTCCTCGTTCCCTAACGAAGCAAGCCCTCAGCTCCCCGGGGACCTCTGCTCTCCGCTAGCCCCTCTGCCCTCCTCTTAGCCACTACAAACCTGTCAATGTCAAAAGGTTCGGCTACCTGGGGTATGGCTGGGCAACCTGTGAAAGCCCGCCGCCTCTCACCAGCATTGAGAAATGCGAGCGCAGGAGTGAGGTTCCCTTGGAGACGAGACAACCCCCTCCCCTCAGCTCAACTCCTGGCACCTGCCCCAGGCAGTGCCATCATGAGGGATCACTGAGAGCTAAAGGTTAAACCCGCTGTGGACCCCCGTCCCTTTCTGGCCCGCGGGGAAAGCTTCCTCAAACTTTGTAAGTGTGGCCACAAAACACTGCTGGAATAGCACTGTTTAGCAATTACGTTTTACAGCTGAGCTAACTGTGTATTTTATCTTATAAGAAACAGGTGAGTGACAAAAGAGGGCACCTCCTCCCACCGAGCCACTCCTGGTCCTGCGCAGGTGTCCAGTCCTGATGCCCCGAGCCTGAGATTCTGTGGAGGCTGCAGCCTGTAGCACGTGGCACCCCAACGCGCACCCTTTGCCCACTCAGCCAGCGCTCCATCAGCCTGGCATTGAACCAAACATCTCAACAGCAGAACACAGAACTACAAAACACAGCTTCCACATAAGAAACACCCCCGGTCTGAGGCTCTCCTTCAAAACCTGACTCTGCTGACTGTGGGTCCAGCTTCTTCCTCAGTCTGTCCCCAATCCATGAACTCTCTGCTGGACCATCTATAGAATCTAAGAGGAAGCCCAAGCCTTTTTACATGATGGAAGCAAGCCGCCACCAAAAGGCAACTGGAGAGAGAGCCCGAGGCTGCGGCAGACAGCCCTGGGTGCCTGCTTCTGCTGGGCTGGAGCGCAGCCTCGCCTCCCAGCCGGAGCTCGGTGCTCTCACCCACTGTCCCTGGCCAGGGATTCCACCTCCCTCATCTGTGGCCCAAACGGAAACAGGCCAGGACACTCTGAGAGGAAGGGAGGGGAGGATTAGGTAGTTACTGACCAGAGACGGGATGCCAGTGCGTGGCCGGGCCAGGGGAACCGTTTCCTGAAGCTGAAATGGCTGTTGCCCCTGCATATTCAGAGGACAGAACCCACGTGCAGCGACAGCACATGCAAGGTATCAAGGCCAAAGAAGGGGACCCCAAGTGTCTTTTCCATAGGAAGAAGGGGCTATGTACAGGGGGAAGAGGAGAAGGCCTGGCCAGATGCACCCCGTTTTATCTCATTCAACCAGGAGATCAAACTGCTCAGCAGCTTCAAACTCAGCATTCATGGCCGCAGCCCACTCATCCAGCTCCGATTTCTGGGGGGAAGAGAAACAGGGGGCAGGTGAGTGGGGAAAGGGGCACGTTGGCTGCAGCACGTCTACCCACACCTTGCAGGTTCTGCCTTTCCCCTCAAACAGCCAGAGCCGAGCCCCAGGCCCGAGTCTGCGTAACACAGAGGCAAGCCCCCGGCCATCACTCACCAGGATCTCTGGCACCTTCTTCTTCTTCCGTTTCTCCTTCACGACTGGTGGGGAGATTCCAGGGAGAGTCGTGTCCGGGGCCCAGGGATTTGTGGGGACCCTGGGGACCTCGGTTAACTTTGAACACACCAAAGGCGAGACTCCGGCCAGGTCTTCTGCCCCCAGCAGCCCCTCGAAGCCAAAGCAGGACCGACGGCCTGGGGTGGAGGTGGAGGCACAGCCAAGGGTCTCCAGCCGGCTGTAGGAGCGCCTGACTTTCTTAGACATTTCCAAGTCTCTGGTGTCCGGGTCTTGTTCCCTGGAGTTAGACTCAACATCCGGGTTGCACAGCACGGGAGTGGTGGTGGGGGTGCTGGGGACACTACATGACTTGAAGAGATCCTCCCTAGCAGGCTCCTGGCCAGGAGGCTTGTTTTCTTTCTCCAAGAAAAAGGCAATCTGTACCGGACAGGGGAGAGAACGTTCTCCCATTACTCGGCTGTGTTACCAGCTTCCAGAAAGGCTAGCGGAGTTTTAGTGTGGAAGAAAAGACCCACAGGACTGGCAACAAGAGGACACAGGTCAGGCAACAAATCAGACCCTGAGACAGATGTGGGAAGAAAAGAATAATCGGTCGTTGCTTCTGAGAGACTTTGCCATTACCTGTTGGCGCTGCCTAGATTTTGGTCTCCAAAACACGAACAGGATCTAGTCATCTTTGACTGATGCAAGCCCCCGTTACCTGTCACCTAGACCAAGTCGGTAACCTAGCTGCTCTTCCTGCTTCCGCCCTCGCTCTGTGGTCCATTTGCCACAGTTGGCAATACTCTCCCCTCACACATCCATCAAGCAAGTACTTCCTGGTCATCTGCCTGCTCCAGGCACCATTCTGTTCTAGGCACTGAGATGAGAGTACGGCAGGGAATAAAGCAGAGAAAACCCCTGTCTCTGTGGAGCTTCCACTCCGGTGCGGAAAACAGACAATAAGCAGGGACAATCACGTACTATGTTAGAGGTATTAGCACTTTGGGAAAAAACAGACCAGGATACTGGGGGTGGGTTTGAATCTTGAGTAGGTGAAGGTCAACGCAGGCCTGAGGTGGTGTCTGAGCGACAACCTGAAGGAGGCAAGGGGTACAGAAGTCCTGAGGTCAAAGCGTGCCAATTAGGGTCAAGGGACAAGAAGGCCAGTGTCTGAGGCGAGAGGAAGGAAATGAACGGAAGATGAAGTTTGGGAGGTAATGGGGGTGTTAGAGGGTGTTTTTCTAGGCCACTGTTAAAGGGAGACCCAGGAAGCCCTGGCAGGGCTGCAAACAGCAAAGGCCTTAACCTGACACGTGGATTACGAGGTTCACATACTGGCTCCTTCTAATTGTACTCTCAGCTCAGATGCTGCTTCTCCTTACCATGCAACCAAGATCAGCCCCTCCTCACCTCTCCTAGCCACTCTGTCACAATGACCTCTTCCCTGTACAGCAACCATCACTATCTGCTTTTGGCTTGTTCACTGGTTGACTGTCACCCCCAAACAGAATGTGAGCTTCATGAGATCAGGAGTCTTCATCTGTCTGGTTGATCTGCCTATGCCCAGCACCTTCGGCAGAGCCCCGCACGCAGCAGGGGTTCAGTAAGTACTCACTGAAGTAATGTACACTGAATTGGCACTGAGCTTCCTGGCAACCCAGACAAGGAGGAAAGAGACAAATTCAATGACTCTTGTAATCAACTAGAAGGAAGTATATTGGTTACCAAGAGAGCTATTTCTTATCTGTAAGCTCTGAAGAACATATCCCAAGTCTTAAAGGGATGCTGAACGAAATGGGGTTACCCCTGATTACTTCTTCCTCATCTTCGATAGCCAAGCAATCGTTCAAGTCCTCGCAGCTTTTTCTGTTCAATGTCTCATGAATCTATTAGTGAAACAAGAATGAATGGCCACCATGGGGAAGGGAAAGTCCCTGCTCTCAAGGCACTTACTGGGGAGAAAAAGACAACAAACATGCAAACAAATTCTCAGCTATTGATAAGGCCTAAAAAAAAACTACATTAAGAAATATGAAAGTGATAGGGTAGGGATCCGGAGAAGGCTTCTAAGAGGAAGTATCCATTTAGTGGACTCCTGTGTGACGGAACGGTCATGTGATGATCACATGATGATCCAGTATCGCTTTGCCATTACCTTACTGAAGGCCCCCATTATCTCACTTCAGGATTTCTGTTATGTCTCCCTACAAGTCTCTTTTCCCAGTGCATTCTCCATCCAGCTTCAAGAGGGAGTTTTCTAAAACCCCAAGCCTAACTCAGTCGCCATCTTGCTTAAGAATTTCTGAAGGCTGCCCACGGAGCCAATGCCAAAGCCCAAGTCCCTGAAGATGGCGTTCATGTCTCATCGGCATCTGTTCTGGCTTGGCACGCTCCCTCCCCTTATGGAGTTGGCTGCAGACACACCAAACGAGCTGCAGCTCCCTAAACTTCCTGATTTTTTTTTCTTTGTGGACTCCAGGTCTCTGCAAATACAACTTCCTTTGCCCAGTACATTCCTACTTGCCTGTAAAGATTAAAGACTCAGTTTAAATATTTCTATTTCTATGAACTATTCAAAGCCACCTAGTCTGGGTTATGCTCCTCCATAGCATCTAGTTCTTTCCATATTGCAGTCCTGAGCATAGCATGTTATCACTTGTTGTCTTTCTCCTCACTTGACTGTAGCCCCATGAGGTCCTCAAAAACAGTGTTTCTCATTCATTATATTTTCAAGCATTGTATCTTCAGATACCGATGTGAATGAATCCTGCTGACTTCTGCTAAAACCATAAAAAACTCATGCATATAACCCATCTTATGACAACCATACATGAAAATGAAAACAAGATGCAGTAGAAAGAGTATTTGAGGACACAGTTCAACTTTTAAAGAAAAATAGTAGAGAATATCACAAGGAAATTTCAAAAGGAAAATGGTAGAACATACCAGAACATCAAGAGCTAAACGTATGAAATCTATAATAAGCAAGGTTGGCAATGCATGCACGTGTCCAAAGGCAAACTGTTTTAAAATACTGCAAAACGGTTTCCTGAGCAGATGTGAGCAGACACTATGTGCTCCACCCCTGCTCTATAATGTCCTGGATTCCTTTCAACAAAGCAGATGAAAATGAACTCACCCTAGGGCTCCTTCGAGGAGAGTGGACAGATGGGATCTGTGGAGACAATATTAACTGGTCACATAGCCGGCCCCCGATTTTCGCTCCCCACCCACAACCTCTCTCAGCCCTACCTTTACAGCATGAGCCACGATCTTCTTCAAGACGATGGGCTTTCTGACTGGAGCCGCAAGGGGTGCCTAGAGGAGAGAGGTGACCATGAGCTCTACGGTAGTCCAGCGGCCTACGGTGTAGTAACTGAGGAATCCTGGACTCACCTTCGGCCATATTTCAGGGAGGGTGCTGGGGAGATCAGAGCCTGATTTCCGCTGGGAACTCCGCAGGGACTGAGTAGAGGACGGGGCCGCTGGCCCTGAAAAGAGAAAAAAGGTAGGGAAGGACTCTCAGGGTCTGGAGAATGGGTTCTGGAGAGAGCGAGTAAAGGTTCCCAAACAGAATCTTTGCGGGCGTCTTCCCGGGGCGGGAGGTGGGCGGTGGGACGAGCCTCCTAGGGCGGTACGGGGAGGGCCTTCCTCAGGGGACTGCGTCCCCGAAACGGCTCGGCCCCATCCCTCCCGTGTGCCCTCTGCTCACCGGGGCGCTGGGCGGCCCCTCCAGACCGCGTTCGCCTCTCGGACATATCTAGCTTTGGCCTTGATCTCTGCAGCCGCCGCAGCCGCCGGGGCTCGCGCCAACCCAAGAGCCTTTCTGAAGCAGAAACGTTCGGATTACCCGCCCTGCCCGGGAGGAAGAGGAAGTGACGTAAGGCGGGAGGGCCGCAGCGCTCGGGTCGCCTCTTTTCACCCGTCTCCACTTCCGCCGTCAGCCGGGGCGGGGCCAGTGGCGCGCTGGCGTCATCAGCACGCGCCGCACCCGGAAGAGACGTGGCAGCGGAGGGATAATCCAAGCGGCCAGAGCTGGGAAGAGCTGAGCGGGAGGTGTGCGGAGCGTGGTGTCTGTCGTTCCACGCCACGGACCAGCGCTCGCGCCCGTCGGGACCGGTGCTCCGGTGGATCAGTAACACAGAGAGTGGGGTCTGTGGAGAAAGTGTGGGCGGGGTTTGGAGGGGTAGGACTTGGGAGGGGCCCCTGGGGGCGGGGCTGGTAGTATCGGAGAGACGCTGATGGAGGGGCTTGGCTGGGGCCCTGAACCGGGAAGGATAAGGTGCCTTTGGCGGCGGGATTTATGCAGGGGCTGTGGTCTGGTATTAAGAGGGGCAGTGGGCAGCAATTTGGGGATGGGATGATTTGGGGCAGGAACTTTGGGGCCAGGGACACAGTGTCTAGGGGAGTTAAGAGTGGAAATGAGCTGGGCCGGTGAGTGCGTAGTGGTGGCCACTGGAACCTAGCTCCCTACCAACTCAGGCCCCTTCCCCAGGGTCGACCATGGGGCTTTGCAAGTGCCCCAAGAGGAAGGTGACTAACCTGTTCTGCTTCGAACACCGGGTCAACGTCTGCGAGCACTGCCTGGTAGCCAATCACGCCAAGGTGGGGTCTTCGGGGGAGCGGCTGAGCAGGGCACTGGGAGGGCAAGTATTGGCTTCCTCCAAATCCATGAAGAACCCGACGCTAGACTGGAAGCTCCACGAGGGCAAGGACTTGGTTTATTTTGTTCACTGCTATTTATCCCCAGCCCTTAAGACAGAATTCAGCACACACTATGTGCTCAATAAATGTTTATTGAACAAACAAAAGGATAAGTCTCCTTTGTGATAAAGAGGTGATTGGGGCTTAGGGGGCTAGGCTGTGGAGCCCCTGCCCCAGTTGTGACCTCTCTCTCCCACTCCAGTGCATCGTACAGTCCTACCTGCAGTGGCTCCAAGATAGCGACTACAACCCCAATTGCCGCCTGTGCAACGTACCCCTGGCCACCCGGGAGACGACCCGCCTCGTCTGTTATGGTGAGGCTGAGCACCTTGCAGGGATCAGAACAGAACTGGCTCGGTGACCAGTTTATAGGCCTTCCCTTAGCAGCAGGACAGTGGGACACCCCCAAGCTGGGGAGGCTAGAGCCCCAGATCCTAGTCCTGCTGGGTTACTTACGTACTGTGTGAGCTCAGACAAGTCATTTTCCCTTTCTAGGCCTCTGTCATTCCCAAAAAATTAAAATGCTTAGTTTCTTTCCTCCAATCTTGAGCGTTGAGCGGAGCCAGTCAAACTAGTGGGTGTGGTGACTGTGAGCGGTAGCTGGCCCAACCAGCCGTGAGCTGAACACACAGGGCTTTCAGACACGAGGATCCATTACTGATTCCGAGATTAAAGAGAGAGGAAGTGAGTTTGCCACAGTAAAGTCAGCTAAAAGTAGTCAATGGATATGTGTAATGACCTTGACCTGACTTTTCCGTAAGAGCCTTAGCTCCACCTTTCGAAGGGGCTAATGCAAAAGAGTGAGCTCCACGTATGTGTTTCTTAGTGTGAGTATGTGGGTATACGGGGGGTGGCGAATGGGTAAATGTTGCGTGTGAACATATACATACAGGTGTGTTGTGGGGTTGCAGGAGAGGGTGTGGGTGAGGGTGCTTGAGTATTAGCAAAGTGTGTAGATGTATGTGTGAGAATTGGTGTGTCCGTAAGTGTAGATGGTACTTATGTTTGATTATGTGTATATAAGCACATGTAGATGTGTGCCCATGGATGGGTACAGGTATACGTGTACCTGTGTGTATGTCTAGGAAGCTTTTCTGAAATAGTTCTTGATTAGCTGTTAGCCCAAGGAGTTTGTGGTGTCTTCTTCCCACCTGTCCCCGCCCCCTAGTGGGCTGAGGAGCTTTGTGGCATCTGCTTTTAGTCAGATGGTGGTAGCCAAGAAGGCTAAAGGCTTAGGAAACACTGTTGAATTGGACCTGAGATGAGGATGGGAAGGAGGCAGCTCTGGGCTTACATGTATATATGCGTAAATCTCTGCCATGGGCTGGGGGCTGTTTTCTGGGGTAGGGGTCCAAAGTGTCTGTCTTATTCCTCATGATTCTCCTCCCCTATTCCATGGGCCCTAAGATCTCTTCCACTGGGCTTGCCTCAATGAACGTGCTGCCCAGCTACCCAGAAACACAGCACCTGCTGGCTACCAGTGCCCCAGCTGCAGTGGCCCCATCTTCCCCCCAGCCAACCTGGCTGGCCCCGTGGCGTCGGCGTTAAGAGAGAAGCTGGCCACAGTCAACTGGGCCCGGGCAGGGTTGGGCCTTCCTCTGGTGAGAGTCCCTTTGTCTGTCTAACCATCCATCTGCCTTGGGTCCCACCTGAGCCAAGTGGGTGGGTGAGGACAGCACTGGGTAACCTGGTGACACCAGTTCCTTCTTCCAGATTGATGAGGTGGTGAGTCCGGAGCCTGAGCCTCTCAACACCTCTGACTTCTCTGACTGGTCCAGTTTTAATGGTGAGTGGTGGTCTCCACCTGCTGTCGGAGCCCTTGCTTCCCTGCTCTGTTGACGGCTCTCTTCCTGCCACAGCCGATGGTACCCCTGAACAAGAGGGAAGCGCCAGCACCTCTGCTGCCCCAGCTTTCTACAGCCAAGTCCCCCGGCCCCCTGCTTCCCCAAGCCGGCCTGAGCAGCACACAGTGATCCACATGGGCGGTCCCGAGCCCTTGACTCATGGTGAGCTGGGGATGGTCTCCGCCAGGGGAGGATAGAAAACAGGTGGGGCGGTTCACGTGGTGGAAGCTCAGGGGTCCAGAGACGCACGGGGAGGGACCCTTCCTCTAGCCCCACAATTCTGGGATACACTGTCAGGCTGAGAAGGGCAAGGATCTCCTGCTGTCCCTACTCCCCGTGCTCTGGGCCAGTTTCCCTGAGCCTGTAGATGCTGGTGACTTTGCCTCTGCAGCCTCCGCCCCAAGGAAGGTGTACGACACGCGAGATGATGACCGGGCACCAGGCCTCCATGGGGATTACGATGACGACAAGTACCGTCGCCGGCCTGCTCTGGGTTGGCTGGCCCAGCTGCTCAGGTACCCAGGGTTAGGTGCAGCAGGATGTCAGAGAGTGGGAGGATGGGAAGTGAGAGCAGAAGCCTTGGGCACGACGATTTCATAACCTTGTCCTGGGTAATATCGGTACCCAGTGTCGGGACAGAATGGCAGGGCCTCAGCTTGGCGGAAGTCTTGCTTGGCTCAGCCCTCTCCAGGGCTGTTCCTCACCTGCTGCATTTGAGGTTTCGACTCATGCTCTTTGAGGCCCCTGCCTGCTTTGACACCACCTGATCTTTGTAACTGTTCCCACGCCTGATACATTTCCAGTTTCCAGAACATAGTTGTTGCCTCAGCCGGTCAGAGCTGCTCAGTCATCCTTGTAGTGAGTGGGCAGGGGCAGAGATGACCATCCCCGTGGCACACTTGAGGAAACGAGGCTCAAGGATGGTGGCGCTGGGGCCACGAGACGAGTGTCATGACCATGGCTCTCCCCCAGGCCACAGGGGCCACCAGGGACTGGGGGCCTGATCTCACTTTCCCCTCATCCCCCAGGAGCCGGGCTGGGTCTCGTAAGCGGCCGCTGACCCTGCTCCAGCGGGCGGGGCTGCTGCTGCTGCTGGGGCTCCTGGGCTTCCTGGCCCTCCTTGCCCTCATGTCTCGCCTGGGCCGGGCTGCAGCTGACAGTGATCCCAACCTGGACCCACTCAAGAACCCTCACATCCGTGTGGGTCCCTCCTGAGCCCTCGCTTGTGGCTGGGCCAGCCTAGGACCTGAGGGCCTGAGGTGGGGAGGTCTGGGGGGCCCTTCTCTGCTTCTCTCCCTCAGGCCTGAGACACTAAGACCTCAGGCCCAAAGCCAAGTCCACCAGAGTGGCTGCAGGCTGGGCCTGGGGTCCCCATAGATCAAGGGTTTGTCTTAACCTGTTTCCCTGGGTCTCCAGACTTCCACCCCCCAACCCGTGAAGGAGCTGGCAGGTGGAAACAACAGACTTTATTAAAGCACCCAAAGGTGGAAATAAATGACAGACTTTATTAAAACACCCGAAGCCTCCTTTTCCTTCCCCCTTCTCAGCCCAGCCCCCCAGACTCAGTGGATCTCCTCCCGGTACTGGATGGCCAGAAACTCCAGGGACAGGCGGTTGAAGAACATGGCTCCATTGAGCACTGGGCGGAGGAGATAACCCCCATCAGTCTTCCCCACCCCGCCCCCTTGCCACATCTCAAGGTTCCAGAGCTCCCATTCCCCCACTCACTCAGGATGGTCAGGGCAAAGCATCGAAGAAACTTGTTTTCTGTCATCTCAGCATAGAGTGACCCCATGGCAGCCCAGCAGATGCTGATCACCTGGGAGAACTATAGGCCCCACCCAGTGGGAGAGTGGCCCCCTGATACAGCAGCAGGGTTTCCATCAGCCCCTGGGCCTCCCCCGGCCAGCCCCCAAGCCCCTGCCACGGCCTACCATCAGGACAACTGTGTAGCGGAAGCTCATGCGGTCATAGTGGTGGGTGAAGCAGAAGTTGTGCACGTCGCTGGCAAAGACGCCCAGGTGTATAAAGAAGAGCATCAATGCAGCCACGGTGAGCATCATGCCTTTTGGGAAGAAGAGCACAGTTATGCGGTCCCGCCACCGCATCTTGGCAGCCACGTAGACTCAAGTCGCACAGTAGAGCTTGAGCAAGCTGACACTGCCCAGGAAAAGCAGCTGACCCTCCACTTCTAGAGTGCACAGTCTGGAATAGCAGTGGCATTCTAGAACCAGGTGCAAGGGGACAAGATTCTAGAACACAGGCTGGTTCCAGCCAATACCAGCATGTTTTGTCGGGGAGTCTGTGGTGGACTAAAGGTACAGATCAGTGGGAGCCTGTTACGTTGATGAAGGGACAGTGTCCCCATCCTGCCCCATACACTTGTGTCTTCTCACTGAGTCCTCTCAACAGTTCCACAGAGGAGTTAGTGTGGGCACACTACAGGTGAAGAACTGGGGCTCAAAAAAGTGTATGTGGGGGTCATGTCTCAGGTCTCGTCTTAGGCAGATAAGAGATTGGGACCCAGATGTGTAGCTGGAGGGTGTTCCCAGGTGAGGCGCTGAATATCAGTCTCCAGGTATTTGCTTCAGCACTCACGGGGAGGAACCAAGGAAAGGGAAGGGACACAGATTTCCCATAGCCGACCAGGGACCTTCCCTATGCCCTCCTTAGGTGTGTCCCCGAGAGCAGCTGGTTTTTCCCTCCTCCCCAGATGTTCTTCAGGGACCTTATGCTGACCAGCTTTTCCCTCTCTGCCACCTTCCAGCACTCGGAGCATTTTCAAATCTGTCGCCTCTGTCATCTCAAGAGTCCCATAAGAAAGCTGGGGCTGGTGGCATAAATGTTACTTTACACCCAAATCCGAGGTACAGAGAGGGATTGTCACTTCAAGCTTTCACAGCCAATGAGTGAGGGACTCAGTACTGAGACTAAGGCCCAGTCTTACTAGAGGCTGTGGAATAAGCAGGGACAGAAGACAGGAAAGAAACATTTTCTCAGTACACGTTAAGAGGTAAAAACTGCGGGACTGTTAACAGAATAAGCCAGAAAAAAATGGCCAGAAATGGTGTGAAGGGATATGTAAGCCCCTAGGAACTAAAGTCGAAGAGGGAGAATTTGATGTTGAACTTGGTCACCCTCACTGCCTCCTGCCTGACTGCCCCAGGTTTGGTCCCAGGTCAGGCCAAGACCCCAACTCTTCTGCTCTAAGCAGTGGGGTTAGACCCTTTCCTGACCACCCATGCTTGCTGTGCAGTGTCAATCACAACAGCCCCTCAAATCCCCATCCTAATGAAGGAGTGATGCCCTAATGCCCAGCCATGGTCCCACTGTTGAAACAATTGTTTGCATCTCGGTTCTCATTTGAATACAAATGAACTTTTTTTTTTTTTTTAAGGCAATGCAACCCTTGGTTAACCTCACAGATTGCAAGGACCTTGTTAGCTTACAATCCATTATTTTATTTGTTTCTTTGTTTATACACCTATAGCACCTGGTCTTCCTAAGTAGTCTTCCATCCAGATACTGAACAGGCCTGACCCTGCTTAGCTTCTGAGATCAGACAGGATCAGGCTTGTTCAGGGTGGCATGACTGTAGACACAAATGAACTATTATACATGAGGGCTCCTTGCTCAATGCCATTTAAAAAATTATCCAAGTGGTGTGTGAGTATGTTCTTATAACAGATTTACATACTATACAAGCATACAGAAGAAAATGGAACAGTCCTCTGCCCTCACTCCTACTGAGGTAACCCCTTCAGCTTGCTGAGTGGGCCTCTTTGGTTTTTTTTTTTTCTTTTTTTGGGGGGGGGTTGTTTCTTGATGTAACTTTATGCACCAACATGCACATACATACACATGCGTAACATTTTAAAAAGCCTCATATGTATTTTCAGAAAGTTAGAAACATCAATATAGAATGAATGCGTAAGTTAAAGACATATTTAATATAGAATGCACATGTAACTAAGATATATTAACTCATCAGTGAGGGAGTTCCCCCTCCATAAGGTGGTAATGCATATTGAGGAGCTGCATATTAATAGGCCTTTAAAGAGGAATGTTAGAATATAATTACTAAGTTAGATACAAAACTAGTGTCCTACAGGACGATAAATTTAATAAAAATAACGAGGTTATTTTTTCTGCTGGATATGTTTTGCATGTCTCCTGGAAAATACCTAATTGTAATTTTAGAGTCTGAATCCTTAATAGTAGATAGCAAAATCAAACTCATGTACATTCCTGTGGGTAATAAACCTTGGGCAAGCTTGTGAAATAATGGCCCGTGTGACACTGGAAGGACATGCTACACCCTTGGTCATTTCCAACTTATGGATCATTTTTCTTAGTATTCTGCAACTTTTAAAAAAGTTTATAGGATTCTTAGAGTAGATCTAAATCTTTATACTCTTCTTCATTTTCTGAGATTATAGCTTCATTATAAGCTAAAATCTTTATATGTATTTTTTTAAACAGCTACTGAACATCCCATAGATTCAAGGATGAGCAGGTTTTTCTGCAAAGAACCAGATAGTAAATGTTTTAGGTGTTGCCAGCCATGTGATCTCTGTTGCGACAACTCACCTGTTTGTAGAGAGAAAGCAGACATGGATAATCTGTCAACAAATGGGCATGGCTGTGTTAAAATTATAGACACAAATGTAATTTCACATAATTATGGTTTTATGAAAAATTTAAAATCAAGATGTTGACATAACAGTTTCAAATGTATAACACATTTGTATCTGTTGAAGTGATCACAATAAGTTAACATCCATATGGTTACGCTAATTTTTTCTCTGATGAGAACTTTTAAGATCTGCTTTATAATTACATGAATTTCATGTAATTTTTACTTGTCATGAAATGTCATTCTTATTTTTTTCCAACAATTTAAAATGAAAAAAGAGAATTCTTAGTTCACAGGCCATATGAAACAGGTGGTGGGATGTGTTTGGCCCGTAGGACCTTGCCAAAGCATAAACAAGCAAGGTTGTTGCCTTTCTACCACCTGACCGCCCCCCTCCACCCCGGGGCCTATCAACGTAAGTAACATTTCAAGCACCACGTGGATAAAGTTTTCTCTGTTCAAACAGCAGGTCTCAGTTTGAACTCCAAGTCACTCCCGTCCTCTTGAGCTTTTCACCTTGGCGAACAACTGCATTTTGTCCAAATCAGAAACCTGAGAATTATCCTCAACATCTCCACCCAGCTCCTCACTCAGCACATCCTATCAGTCACTTAAGAACTGCCGAATCTGTCTTCTAAACACGGTACGTCGAAGTGCACCAGAACTACTTGTGGACTTTGAAAAAAGAAGCTAGCTAGGTCTGGGGGAAGCCCAGAGTTTTAAAACGCACCACAGTTTAAGTCTGAAGGCAATTCCGAACCAAGCCTCGAAAGACACCGCGCTAGAGGTACCGTGCGGCGTACTATACCGTGCATTTAATCTTCGCAGCCCCCTGTGGAGTGCGTACCCCAATTTTAGGAATTGAGGTGAAACAGCCGCTGCCCAGGTAACGAGGCGGTGGGCAGGATGCCAGGCACACGCTCTCTGGCTGTTACAGCTCGCGCTCCAACCACTGCATCTAGGGACATATTCCGCGGGCTCTTGCCTGTGGGGGTGCGGGGGTGCGGGGTTGGGAGCCGCCACTCTACTTTCATCTGCGAGGGCAGCGACCTGACTAGTTCCACAGAAACTTCCACTAGAGATGCTCGGGGAACCCAGGGCTCTCCCGGAACCTCTTCGTTCGGGGAGGAAACGTGCGGAGGAACTCTAGTCTCGAAGGACCCACGGCAGCAGGGGAACGTTTCGCTTGAAGGACTGCCTCATTGCAACAATAACTTTATGGTTCCCGGAAGTGGCTTCTCCAGGTCTCCTTTCCAGCCGGTGGGCTGCAGGTGGAGTGATGGCGGCGGCAGCCGCTGGGCCTGGCCCGGGGTCTGGACCTGGGGACTCCCCGGAGGGGCCCGAGGAAGAGGCTCCGGAGCGTCGGCGGAAGGCGCACGGAATGCTGAAGCTTTACTACGGCCTCTCGGAGGGGGAGGCTGCGGGGCGCAGCGCAGGGCCGGACCCCCTGGACCCGACAGATCTCAACGGGGCGCACTTCGACCCGGAAGTGTATCTGGACAAGGTAGGTGTATGTGGGGGGGGGAACCAGGCCCCCGATGTGCTGCACCCCCAGATCATGCCTCCGATTTTGTTGCGGGGGTGAAGGAAACGGGTTCACAAGAGGAAGGTGACCCTCGCCCAGGACGACCCACGGCCTGGCAGTTGGGGCACAACTGGAGTCGGGGGCGTGGGCGGAGTTGACTGCTCTTATGTGGAGTCTGAGGTCTCCTGATGTTCTGATAGGCCCGGGACAGGGGGCGTGATCCAGACGCCGACAGACACAAGCCTGGGACTTAGTTGACTGAGTCTGAGGATTTCAAATGCGGACAAACCCCAGATAGGGTCCCCCAAACCTAGTAACTCCTGAGCCATGCCACTTATAGGCTCCGTTTTGGGATTTCTGGCAGGGGTGGCATCAGGAGTTTCTTGCACCAAAAGCCTTCCAGTTAGGGGGAAGGCGGGGGGACATGAGAACCCTCAAACCTGAATACTAACCACCCAATTTCCTTCAGCTACGTAGAGAATGTCCTCTGGCCCAGCTGATGGACAGTGAGACGGACATGGTGCGGCAAATCCGGTCTCTAGACAGCGACATGCAGACCCTGGTCTATGAGAACTACAACAAGTTCATCTCGGCCACAGGTGATTCCCACTTGACACACGTCTCAGAGCCCCAGCTCCCCCAGTTCCTCCCCCTGTGCTGGGGAAACTAGCAGGGTATTTAGAGGGAGGAGACCGAGATTCCAGTCCTGTCCTGACATTAATCCACTCTCACCTCTGTCTCTCAGAACTTTTGTGGTCAGAAGATTGTAGAGGTAATAGCTGCTCTCAGAGGGTTATTTTAAGGACCAAAGGGGAGAAAGGACAAATGAAATTTTTAAATAAAGTGAATTTATCTGAAATCCTCAGAATCCCTGACTCTTAGGATGCCTTAGTAGGTATTCATTTCTTTCATTAGTGGCAGCTTTCTTCTCTGGTCCAGCTCTGTCTTGAGGATGGGCATGCCTCTTTCTTTTTTTCTTTCTCCTTCTTTTTTTTTTTTTTTTTTTTTAATTAAGCAAAGAGAAAATGTATGACATTAAGAGACACAAAGATCATGTTAAGAGTTATTTTTCCTTCTGTTCCCTTTATTCTCTCTTCAGGACAGTGCTAGACAATGTTCAGCTGTCTTCCACAGTAGCTTCTGTCTTGTGTTGAGAGAATGCACTACTCAGACTTTTGTAATAATTTTGGACTGGTATGTACTTAGTCCTGGAGGCAGATCCTGAGGGTCTGCCTGCTGTCCGTGGACTGTTCCATGAACCTCTTTGGGGTGCATTCTGGTGTCTCTCACTCTGCTAGTGTCACAATGGTCAGTGTAATAACACTTCGTCATTGTTCTTTTATCTAATTTGAAGCAGTTTCAGTAAATAGGTATCTTTCTATTTGCTAATATCAGAATCAGACAGCAAGAAACCATAGTTTCTGTGCTGAGAAATTTCTCACGGGAATTTTGCAAACATTACCTTTTTCTATTTGTTAGAATATATATAATTTTTTGACACTTAGCTCTTGCTTAATAGGGATGATTTGTTATCTTTTTCCTAAGAAAGAGGGAGAAAATAATAAAGTATGTTTTAGTGTCAAGGGTTCTAAATCTATAAAGACGGTAATTCAAGAAATATTCACTGAATGCCTTTCTCTCTCCTCTCTCTCTCTCTCTCTCTCTCTCTCTCTCTCTCTCGGGCCAAGCACTGTTCTGCACTTTGGGGATATAGCAACGAACCAGCTAGATCAAGCTCCTGCCTGGAGCCTACGTTCTAGTTGGGGAGACACAATAAATGAGTACACAAATAAAGGTAGTAAGTGCTATAAGAAAAAAATAGGGTGAGAGGAAAAGAGTAACGTGTATGGGGGGTCCACCTTTAGCTAGGGTAGGTATGAGAAGATGCCCCATAGGTGGTAACATTCGAGTGAGGTCTTGATGAGAAAGAGCCAGCAATGGAGGACGGGGGATAAAGCAGCAGGAGTACAGGCTTTGAAGAAAGACTTGTAAGGATCCTGCTCTTTACTCAGAAGAAATGAGCTGAAGAATGGGTGACTTGACTATTGTTTCAAAAGGACCACTCAGTCCACATTGTTGAAAATGAACTTTAGCGAGGCAAGAGTGGCAGAGATACCCATCAGGGGACTATTGTAGCAGTCCAGGCATGATGCTGATGGCATGGGCCAGGGTGTCAGCAGTGGAAAAGTGAAGCGATTCACTATCTTTTGGAATTGGTTGAGGGATCTGGAGTTCAGAGAAGGCTAGAACTTGAGTACATGGAACAAGATGAAATCTCCTAGGGAGAGAGGAGACTGAATGAAGAGAAGTAGTCAGTGCACTGAGCCCTGGGGCATCCTGACTTTCAGAGTCATGAAGGGAAGGAGCTCATAAAGGAAACACATTTGGGGAGGTTTGAGGACAACCAGGAGCCCGGATGTCTTAGAAGCTTAATGAAGAGAGCATTCCAAAACAAGCAGTTGATAAGCTTGGACAGAACATTAGCATATGGAGTGCTTATCAGTGGGACAAGGGAGGGGGAGGCTGCAGGAGTCTTTGGATTTCTTTCAGTTAGTGAAAACAGGTTACTAATGTAGGCCTTCAGCCCCCTGTAACTTCCTATATGAGCACCGAGTGGCATCTTTTGTTATAATATTTAGCTTTGTTCCAAGTTCCTGAAATAGCTCCAGATCAATAAAGGTAAAAATGGATGTCTTTTGTTATTTATATAACAAGCCTCTTTCTACCACTCTTGAATATATGTTAATGAGGTGATTTTTTTATTTTATTTATTTTACTTTTTTTTTAGGTGAGCCAACCTTTGGTTGACCTCACAGATTGCAAGGACCTTGTCAACTTATGATTCCTTCCTTCCTTCCTTCCTTCCTTCCTTCCTTCCTTCCTTCATTTTTTTGCACCTACAGCACCTAGTCTTCCCAGGTGGTCTCCCATCCAAGTACTAACCAGGCCTGACCCTGCTTAGCTTCCAAGATCAGATGAGATCTGGCTTGTTCAGGGTTGCATGGCCAGAGACTAAAGAGGTGATTTTTTTTTTTTTTTTTTTGAAAGCCACATGATAACCCAGGGGTCAGGACAGGTTGTCAGGAGAACCAAGCACTTGATTAGACAGTTGAACTTTGAGCCCCACCCCCAAGACTTCTGGGGAGAGGAGGGAGGCTGGAGATTGAGTTCAGATTGAGTGGCAGTGCTTTACTTAATCATGCCAATGTGATGAAGCCTTCATAAAAACCCAAAAGGACCAGATTTGGAGAGCATCCAGGTTGATGAAGACATGGAGGGATTGGGAGAGTGGCAGGCCCGAGAGGGCATAGAAGCTCTGTGCCCCTTCTCACGTACCTTGCTCTAAGCATCTCTTCCACTGTTCCTGAGTTGTATTCTTTTGGTATCAATGGGTGATCTGATAACCGTTTTCCTGAGTTCTGCGAGATGCTCTAGCAAAACTGATTGAACCTGAGGAAGGGGTCTTGGGAACCTCCGATTCATAGCCGGTCAGTCAGAAGCACAGGTGACAACTTGGACTTGCAGTTGACACCTGACTTGGGGTAAAGGTTGTCTTGTGGGACTGAGCCCTTAACCTGTGAGGTCCAACACGAGCTCCAGGTAGATAGTGTCAGAATTAAGTTTAATTCTGCGACACCCAGCTGGTGTCTCAGAATTGCTTGATGTGTGGAAACCCACACTCTGGAGGCAGATGCGAAGCAGTGTTGCGGTGGAGTGTTGAGAGTACAGGAGATGCACAGGAGTGTGGGTTTTTTTTTTTTATAGAGACCAAAGCACACGTAATGGGAAAAAATAGATGAGTTGGACTTCATCAGAATTAAAATCATGTGCTTCAAAGGACACTGTCAAGAAAATGATAGGACAGCCCACAGCATCAGAGAAAATATTTGCAAATCATGTATCTAATGAGGATTTAATGTCGGAAATATTGAACTTTTACAACTTAGAACTAAAAAGACTGTGGTTCCATAGTGTAGCGGTTAGCATGTGTGCTTTACACACAGAAGGTCCTCAGTTTGTGCCCCAGTGGAGCCACAGTCCATGGTCTACAGCCATGCCACCCTGAACAAGCCCGATGTCTGATCTGGAAAGCTAAGCAGGGTCAGGCCTGGTTAGTACTTGGATGGGAGACCACCTAGGAAGACCAGGTACTATATGCATTAAAAAAAAACAAAAAAAACCTGAATTAAACTAAAAAGACAAATAACCCTATTTAAAAATGAGTAAAGGATTGAAATACACATTTCTCCAAATGACAAATGAGTACGTGTAAAGATGCTTGGCATCCCTACTTATTAGGGAAATGCAGATCTGAACCACTGTGAGATACCATCACACACCCAGTAAGATTTCCAAAAAATGGAATATAGCAAACACTGGTGAAGACGGCGAAGATTGGGAACCCTCATAAATACCTGGTGGGAGTGCAGAACGCTGTCCCCGAAAACGGTTTGGCCTTTTCTTGAAAACCTAAGCATAGAGTTACCACATGGCTCAGCAATTCTGCTCCTAGGAATATACTGAAAAGAACTGAAAATGCACGTTCACAAAAAACATGTACACAAATGATTATAGGAGCGTTACTCATAGTAGCCAAAAAATGGAAGCAACGCAAATGGCCACCAGCTGATGAATGGATAAACAAAAGTGGTCGATCCACACAATGGAATATTATTCATAAAAACATGACGTGCTGTCACTTGCTACAATGTAGACGAACCTGGAAAACATGATGAGTGAAAGAAGCAAGACAAAAGGCTGCATGTTGCATAATCCCATTTATGTTAAGGGTACAGAATAGGCAAATCCACAGAAACAGAAGATGGATTAATGGTTGCCAGGGACTGAGGCGTGGCAGAAATGGGGAGTAACTACTAAGGGGTTTCTTTTAGGGTGTATGGTTTCTTTTTGGGGTGAGGAAATATTCTAGAATTGGATAGTGACATTGGTTACACAACCTTGTGAATATACTAAATATATGGAAACGCACTGAATTTTGTGGGATGTCAGTTATATCCCAATTTAAAAAAACAAAAACCAAACAGGTGTCAAGCCGGGTTTGGTCTGCAGGCTATACTCTGCCGACCTCTGCTGTAGACATTGCATGCATTTATGGATTAATGCATTTATCTGTTTCATAATCGGAAAGCTCCCAAAGGCTGTGCCGTGAAAATCCCATCCCCTCCGTTTCCCTGGCAAAAACAGCGACAACCAACTATAAACTTTATTGAGTCGGTAAGGCACGCAGAAAATGCACAGGTCCTAAATGGGCAGCTCCGTGGGTTTCACAAATGGAACACCGGTATGACCAGCAAGGCCACCTCCAGCCGGTTACCGCCCGCTCTCATCTCTGGGTAGCTAGCAACCAGAAGGTTATTGTTGGCCTGAGTGCGGGCTGCTTTTCTTAACAGGCTTGAAATGCTTCAAAGATATACAGTGTATTCTTCTTCATTACTCAGAAGTATGGATGGTTTTCTTTTCTTTTTTTTTTGGTATGGTGCCACTTCTATTTCCATTTTAATGGCTCTGTGTATATGCAGTCAGCAACGATGACACCAGTACTGGGTTTCCTTTGACTCTGTTTTAATGGCAACTTAGTTTTTGGATTTTTTTTCCTTTGGAAGTCAGACTCAGGTTTCATTTTTGAGGTAGCACCTGTGTGCCATGGGCCCAAACAGCCACTCTAGAAAGAATCTGCTCTTCTGATGGTAGCATTTGTCAGACCTGGGCTGAGGTCGTATTGCGGGGTAAGTGGTTTGTAAGTGAAAACAAGAATTCATTGTGGGGAGATGAAACGCCTCATGAACTTCCACGCCTCTCCATGATCATCAGCCCGTGGTCCGGCATGTGACCTTCCATCTTTTGCCTTTGTTCTGCTTTTACTGTTTTTAACTGCACACCGTGCTATGTCTGTTAGTTCACTGTCCATGAGTTGGCAATGCAGTCGTCATTTTCCAACAAGATAAAAGCCACTTGAACCAGGGGCCCCAAATAATAGAATAAACGTTTTATATTATGTGACTTATATTTCCAGTTAAGGGTCAGTGGTCTTGTCCCATAAGACTGTGTTGCTAACATGAAAAGTTCATCCTGCTGACCGTCTACCTCTTCTTGTAATTTTTTTGGTCTCTTAATTGCTCTGCAGATTTTAGCTCTGTGGGTTCTTGTGCAGTTCTTTTTCTTCGATTTTCTCTGCCAATTTTTTTTCCCTGCAATTTTTGTGTCTCTTTGTTCGCTTTTATTTTCCTTGTCTTTGTTGTTGATGCTTTTCTCCTCACCTCACCCTTCTGGCTGTCTCCCCAAGTTGGGCTGCTGCCCCAATACCGCTCACAGAATGTTCCCATGGTCCAGGTGCCATGCACGGACCAGCTGTGGGTGTGCAAAGGTTCACAGGTAACTGCAGTTGATATTGCCAGATTCCGTCCCATAAGTACTCAGCAGTTTGCACAACCACCAGCAAACAAAAGAATGCCTGTTTCTACACACTATGGCCAACGCCATTACCGAAATTTTCAACCTTTGTCAATCTGAGAGGTGAAAACTGGTGTCTCTGTGTAGTTGTAATTTGTGAGCAAGGTTGAATATCTTTATGTGTGTTTAAAAACTGTTTGATATCCTTGTTTGTGAACTGCCTGTTCATGTCCTTTTCCTGTTATTCTATAGAATTGTTGTTCTTTTTCATAATGATTGATGAGAATTCTTCACATACTAAGGAAAAGTCATGCTATATGATATGACTGGCAGTTCTTTTTTGAGTGTGTCTTTTGATTTAGTTCATGGAGGTTTTGGTAGAGCAAACATTATTATTAATCTTTTTGATGACTTCTGAGTTCGAGATGTTTCTTAGCAAGACCCTTTTCATCCCTAATATTTAAAAACTCCCAGATTTTCTTCACATACTCTCGCTATTATGTTTTTAAATCACATTTAAACTTCGGTCGATCTGCCGTATGTGTGTGTGAGTGTGTGTGTGTAAGGTATGAGGTCTGAATCCCACTATAATTCTGTTTCAAATGACTTGCTTTGTCCCAAAACTATTTATTGAATGTTTTGTCTTTTCCCCACTTACTTGAAATGCTGTCTTTATCATAATAGTAAATTTCTTTATGTTTCTGGATTTTAAAAAAAAACACAAAAAACCTCTGTTTTGTTCAATTGATCTCTAATTGTTCATGTACCAGTGCCACACACTTTAAATTATTATGATATAAAGTTGTACAAATGTTTTAAATTATAGTAAGGCTAGTTTCCCCTCACTACTTTTCACTTCCAAAATTTTTGTGCATTCTTATTTTCCATCTGAATATTATATTTTTCAAAAGAATAAAAATGGTCTCTTAAATTTTTATTGGATCAAGTTAAATCTGTAGGGAGAATTGACATGATACTGGGCTTCTTATCCAAGATTGTGATATGTCTTCACTTCTTCAGGCTTTCTGGTATATTCTTTGGTAACAAAAAGGTTTGTCATTTAAATGTTGAACATTTCTTATATTTCTAGATATTTCGATCTTTTAAAATTGCTATTAAAAAATGGGTTCTTTTTCTTCTAGTGTGTCTTCTAACTGGTGTGTGAATACTGCGAATACTGTTGCTTAATGCTGCTGATTTCTTTATATTCATTTCATACTCAGTCACCTTATTTAATTCTCTTGTTTGTAGTAATGTTTTCAGTGACTCTTTAGGGTTTTCTATTTATACAATTATATACATATATATTATCTGCAAATAGAGATAATTTTACCTCCTTTCCAATTTGTATATCTCTATATTTCTGGAGTCTAACTGGGTTGGCTAGTATCCCCAGAACAATGTTAGACAGCAGAGGTGATCAAGGTCGTCCTGGCCATGTTTCCGATTCTAATGGGATGCTTCAAGCAGTGCCATTTGGTGGAGGGGAGGGAAATATTCAGCTGTTCATAATTCATTGAGCCTTTTTAAAAAAATCAAGAATAGATGTTGAATTGTCTCGCATCTATTAATATAGTAAATTAAGTATTCTACCTATCCTTAATTCATAGACTAAAAACCATTTAAATATATTTTGTCAATTAGTTTTGTAATACATTGCCGGATTCTGTTTGCTAGTTTATCTGTACATTTCCATTTGTTTATCTAATTCTCCATTCAGAAAAGATATGAATGTGTCATTTTCATTTTTGAGCTTTGTCATGTTTTCATGTCAGTGTTTTGTTTGTGCCACAGACCGATGTGACAGCTTTTCTCATTTCCTCTGCTGGAGCACTGCTTATACAGCACTTTGGGATGAGCTGTCTTTCACAGCTGTGGCAGCACCCCGGTGACAGCCTGTGGGTCTGGCACCTGTGTGTGGAAGGGAAGGACAGTCTTTCCTTGATAACATTCTCTATCCTCCATGTCTATGTTTTCTGTTCTTCTGGAATCCAGTTAGATAACTTTTATTTTTGTAGCAAGTTATCTGTTTCATCCAGTTTTTCAGGTTTTTTTACGTGGAATTGAGCAAAGTTATATCTGTGATTCTTTTGTGTATCTGTGATTATTTCTCCCCTTATTTTTTATGTCGTTTATTTTTTTCCTTTTTAAAAATTAGGTTAACTAACATATTTTATTTTTATTTATTTTTTTCAGCGACCCTGATCTGATTTATTTATTCTTCCATTTAAAAAATGTTTTAATTTCTGCTTTTAACTTTATTAATTCATCCTTCCGCTTTGTTTTGAAGTACTTTTTCTAACTTCTTGAGTTGAATGTTTATTCCAGTTTATTAATGTAAGAATTTAAGACTAATTTTTTTCTGACTATACGTTTAGCTGTATCCTGTAGGCTCCGATTTATAGTTTTTCCATTGTTGTGATCTTTTACATACGCCTCGATTTCAGTTTTGATTTCCTTTCTGACCCAATAGCTGGTTAAGAATGAGGTTTGCATTATAATGAAAATGCTGTCTGTACAATTTCAATTCACTTGTAAATTTATTGAGATTTTCCTTATGATCTAGTATGTGGTAAGGTTTTGTTATATTCTGTGGAGTCTTGAAAAGAATTCAGTATAAATCAGGTAGGTCTACCATATTGGTTATTTAGGTCTTCTGTAGCTTCGCATGGTTTTTGACCACTCAATCAGTAATGGATTGGTAGAGGTGAATTTAAGTCTCCTGTGATGGAATGTTTCTCCTTCCTCCTGGGGAAACAGTGATCAGGAACTGAGAGACCTGGCAAAGAGGACAGCGGGGACAGCAACAGGAGGGGTGTAGTTCGATGGCATGGTCTTCAAAGAAACTGGGATCTTGAAGGGAAGAGTAGAACCTATCTAGAAATGTTTTGGGGCGGGGCCCAGAGGCACCAGGGAGAACCGCCTCCTGGTTCTCTGTCAGAAAAAAGGGAAAGGACCCTTCAGAGGAGACGGCGGTGTCCTAGAAGGCAGAGTGAAAGGGCTTGGGAAGTCTGGAAAGGAGATAATAAATATTTATTGTCTCCCCCATGCCAGGCAATACACAGCATGGAAGCTGCCGGTGGGGCCAAGCAGACAGGTCCTTGCCAGGTGCCCTGTGCCTCGTTTTGCATCTGGGCATAGTCTCTGGGCAGGGACTGCGGCTCCACGGGCCATCTTCCCATTGCATCAGGGCTAGGGGCACAGAATGGGTGCTCTGCTGCACTGACGTGACCCTCCTCCCTAACTTACTGTGACCAAGCACCACTGCAGCCCTTATGCACTGAACCGTCGGCACCACCCTTGCGTAGCAGCTAAGCGCGTTTGGGAAGGGGGCGTGTGTGAGAGCATCTGGGCTGTGTAGCAAGTCGGGTGCTGCCGCCTCTACACCCCTCGTCTCCTTTTCCCTCTCCTGTGCCCTTGCCTTCCCAGACACCATCCGGAAGATGAAGAACGATTTCCGGAAGATGGAGGACGAGATGGACCGGCTGGCCACTAACATGGCAGTGATCACGGACTTCAGCGCGCGTATCAGTGCCACGCTGCAGGACCGCCACGAGCGCATCACCAAGCTGGCAGGTGGGCCCCGCCCCAGAGCGGGTGCTAAGGTGGGCGGCCCGTGCGGCTTTGGGGCTAAAAACACCTGCCCTCGTCCCCCAGGGGTCCACGCGCTGCTGCGGAAGCTGCAGTTCCTCTTCGAGCTGCCCTCGCGCCTCACCAAGTGCGTGGAGCTGGGCGCCTACGGGCAGGCGGTGCGCTACCAGGGCCGCGCGCGCGCCGTGCTGCAGCAGTACCAGCACCTGCCGTCGTTCCGCGCCATCCAGGACGACTGCCAGGTCATCACGGCTCGCCTGGCCCAGCAGCTTCGGCAGCGCTTCAGGTGCGGCCCCGGACCCTCGTCGCACTCCGCTGGGCTCCTGGGCCTGCCCGGAGCTTTCCAGTCTCCCTCGTCCCCAGCCCGAATTCCGTTTTCTCGCCTTTCCCTGCAATCTCCCCCCCCCCCCACAGGGAGGGCGGCTCGGGCGCCCCCGAGCAGGCGGAGTGTGTGGAGCTGCTGCTGGCCCTCGGGGAACCCGCCGAGGAACTATGCGAGGAGTTCCTGGCACACGCCCGCGGGCGGCTGGAGGAGGAGCTGAGAAGCCTGGAGGCCGAGCTGGGGCCCTCCCCTCCCGCCCCAGACGTGTTAGAATTCACCGACCGAGGAGGCAGCGGCTTTGTTGGTGGCCTCTGCCAGGTGGCGGCGGCCTACCAGGAGCTGTTTGCGGCCCAGGGCCCAGCGGGTGCTGAGAAGCTGGCAGCTTTCGCCCAGGAGCTGGGCGGCCGCTACTTTGCGCTGGTAGAGAGGCGGCTGGCGCAGGAGCAGGGTGGCGGCGACAACTCGCTGCTGGTGCGGGCGCTGGACCGCTTCCACCGCCGCCTGCGGGCACCCGGGGCCCTGCTGGCTGCTGCGGGGCTGGCTGAGGCTGCCACGGAGATCGTGGAGCGAGTGGCCCGCGAGCGCCTGGGCCACCACCTGCACGGCCTGCGGGCGGCCTTCCTGGGCTGCCTCACCGACGTGCGGCAAGCGCTGGCGGCACCTCGCCTGGCGGGGAAAGAAGGCCCTGGCCTGGCCGAGTTGCTGACCAACGTGGCCAGCTCCATCCTGAGCCACATCAAAGCCTCGCTGGCTGCTGTGCATCTCTTCACTGCCAAGGAGGTGTCCTTCTCCAACAAGCCCTACTTCCGGGTATGGCCTGGCCCTGGCTTTTTTTTTTTTTTCTCTCTTTTTTGGGGTATTCTTTTATTCATGCTGCAGGTCAGCAGTTACCAGGCATGCAGTTCTTGCCCCCACACACTCTGGATGCAGTTTCCAGCTGTCATGAGAAAGGCTGGCGCAGCCTGGAGGGGTGGGGAAAGGTCTGGGGGCATCTGCAAGCAGTGTTGCCAGCGCTGGCTCAGTCTCCCGCACGCCCTTCCCTCAGCAGTGTGGCTGCTCTGAAATGCAGGAAGAAGCCGTCCCATTGAGAGGGACCAGGGCATGTAGGGTCCCAGCAGAGGGTCACTAGCAGCCCCTGCCCGGAAAAGGGGACCTGCCGTACATCCGGGCCCCATCTTCTCACAGGGTGAGTTCTGCAGCCAGGGCGTCCGTGAGGGCCTCATCGTGGGCTTCATCCGCTCCATGTGCCAGACAGCTCAGAGCTTCTGTGACAGCCCTGGGGAGAAAGGGGGTGCCACGCCACCTGCCCTGCTCCTGCTCCTCTCCCGCCTCTGCCTGGACTATGAGACAGCCACCATCTCCTACATCCTCACCCTCACTGATGAGCAGTTTCTGGTGCAGGTAACTGCCAGTTCATAGCAGGGCAGGGCACGGTGGTGCTAGGAACACAGGAGGCTGGACGGTGCCCTCATGGTCAGACTCGGGCCAGCTGCCTGTGCCGAGCCTGCGCCGAACTCATGGTTGGCAGAGGTCCCTGAGCTGCCCCCAGTACCCACTGCCTCTCCGTTCTCTGCATCCCTGGCTCAGGACCAATCTCCAGTGACGCCCGTGAGCACACTGTGTGCGGAGGCCAGGGAGACAGCACGGCGGCTGCTGACCCACTATGTGAAGGTGCAGGGCCTGGTCATATCGCAGATGCTGCGCAAGAGTGTGGAGACCCGGGACTGGCTCAGTACCCTGGAGCCCCGGAACGTGCGTGCTGTCATGAAGCGGGTGGTGGAGGACACGACGGCTATTGACGTGCAGGTGCTGCCCAGGTTGGCCAGGGGGACCCTGATGCAGGCTGCGGGTGCCGGGGAACCACCCTCTGAGGATCAAGACAGTGGGGACCCGGCAGTGCGTGCACCCAGGCACTTGTTCCTCTTCAGCCTTGGATTGTGGCATTACCGCTCCCATTTCACCTAGGAGGAGGCTGAGGCCCAGAGCAACCCAGAAAATCAAGGCCTCTTATGTACCAACTCTTATGTCCCATGTTAGCCCCGCTCCACCAGTTCTGTAGTGACAGGGGACCATCTAGGTACCAGGCCCCGCCTACCCTGTGATTCTTATAACAAGTGTGATTCTTATAGCAAATGAGTGTGTAACTTAGGGCATCCTTGGCCCTTGCCCAGGGCACCTGGTGGGCTGGAGGTTCCCCTTGCTTGGGCCTCTTTGCAGTGCCGCCTTCCACCACCAGGTGGGGCTCCTGTACGAGGAGGGCGTTCGCAAGGCCCAGAGCAGCGACTCCAGCAAGAGGACCTTCTCCGTGTACAGCAGCTCTCGGCAGCAGGGCCGCTATGCACCCAGCTACACACCCAGGTCTGTTGGTCAGGTAGCCCCTAGGAGAATGGACAAAGGCGAACGGGATGCAGGGCAGGCTCTGAATGCTCGTTTCTCCCATGCAGTGCCCCAATGGACACCAACCTCTTGAGCAACATCCAGAAGCTGTTCTCTGAACGTATTGACGTGTTCAGCCCTGTGGAGTTCAACAAGGTCCCGTCCCCACTGGCCTTGCCTTCTAGGGGCCCGTGAGAAGTTTGGCTGAAGCAGCCCCCACACTGGTCCAGGGAGCCTTAGGACTCTGCCCGACTCCCCCCCCCCCCCCCCGTCTGTCTCAGGGCTATTTCTTGGAGTGACCGGTAGTCCAGAGCCCCACAGCCACTACCCATGGCCCTCTGCTCTGACCTTTGTGTGCTCCTAGCCTGAGTCTAGGTGCCAATCTAGTATGCCTCTTTGGCCCTTGCCCTTGCCCCCATAGTAGTCCTGGGTTCACTCCATTCGCACCATGGTCCGTGCTCCCAGCACAGCCGAAGCTCAGGAACCTGGTGTTCTAACTCAGCAGGCCTCCCCCTCCCCGTGTCAGTGATGACCTCAGTGTCTGCCTCTGCATTCCTCCCTCTTACCTGGGGCTTCCCACCCCATCACAGCTACTGGCATTTTATTGTCTCTCTGGCCGCCGCCCAGAACGTGGGTGCCCCTCTGTAACACCTGCTATCGTGGCGCTGCATCCCTGTGTCTCTGTCCCTCCCTGCAGGTGTCCGTGCTGACCGGCATCATCAAGATCAGCCTGAAGACGCTGCTGGAGTGCGTGCGCCTGCGCACCTTTGGGCGCTACGGGCTGCAGCAGGTGCAGGTGGACTGCCACTTCCTGCAGCTCTACCTGTGGCGCTTTGTGGCTGACGAGGAGCTTGTGCACCTGCTGTTGGATGAAGTGGTGGCTTCAGCTGCTCTACGCTGCCCAGACCCAGTGCCCATGGAACCCAGTGTTGTCGAGGTCATCTGCGAGCGCGGCTAGGCCTGGCTGCTTGCCAGGTCGCCCTGATTCTGACCTGCGCGTCCGCTGGTCCCCCGCCTGCTGGGCCCTTCCTCTCCGGCCTCAAGACCTGCCCAATAAAGACGTACTGTCTCCTCCCTCTCGCGTGCTGGGGCGGGACTTGCTGGGGGTGGAGTTGTGAGGCTGAGGCTGAAGAGGCGGACTCTGATGCGCTGGCGTCAGACTCGCCCCAAAGAGTCGATTGGCTGGTCTGCCGGGCCCAGAGTGGACCGGGGGCGGGTCCATTTAAAGACCACTGGACAAGCGCTTTCGCTGTCCGAGCTAAGATCCCTGACAGGTGCAGGCGTTGCGAGGACAGATCTCTCCCGTCACCAAACCCAACTCCTGGGGGATGGGGTGGGCTGTGTTTCCTTGACGGACTTTCGTGAGCTCCAGCCTCCCGGTGAAACGGAGACCATGGCCCCTCAGGGCTCCCGGGCCCCGCTGGAATTCGGGGGACCCCTGGGTAATGGCGCAGAGAAGGGGTCCTGGGCCCAGAGGCCTCTCGAGGGAAACGAGGGGTGAGCTACGAGCAGGGATAGAGCAGGATCGAAAGATGGAAGTCTTTGAGGGGCATCTGGAGGCAGGGGGCTCTGGGGTTTGCGGGTGAGTGTCTGGAGAGGGAGCTGAGGGAAGACCAGTTCTGGGGGCTGCAGAGCGGGGCGGGGCAGTTCGTGGAGTGGCGAACAGGATCAGGAGGGGATCAGGAGGAGGGTCTCCAAGGGAAGCTGGAGGCTGGGACCGAGACGGAAGTTAGGGAAGGAGGCTGAGCACGGGATATGGAAGAGGGCAATGAGAATGCCGAGGGGACCTGCAGAGGGTGGGGGGCGGCGCTGGGGAGCGGGCGCCCGAAGCGATCGATCCCCTTTCCCAGGCGCTGCGGCGCTGATGCTGCTGCTCCCTGCTACTATGGTCCACCTGCTTCTGGTGGCCCGATCGGGCCCGGCGCGCCTCCTGGGCCCACCGCCCTACCTGCCAGGACTCGAGGCTCTGTGGAGCCCGCGGGCGCTGCTGCTATGGCTCACCTGGCTCGGCCTGCAAGCGGCGCTTTACCTACTGCCGGCACGCAAGGTGTGGACTCGGCCTGCCGGGAGGCGTGCGGAGGGAGGGGCTCGGCGAGAAGAAAGGCACCCTCAACTCTTACCAGAGCCTCTTTGTGCCCACAGGTGGCCGAGGGCCAGGAATTGAAGGACAAGAGCACCCTGCGCTATCCCATTAACGGTGCCTGGGGGATGGGTCCTTGCGCTGGAGTTGCGTGGCTGGGGTGGAGCTTCGCGCCCCGTGGGATTAGCCCCTGGCCCCAAGCTCGGTTCTGTGCCTCTTTCCCCTAACACAGACCTTGGGGATCTCACTGTCCCCGTCCACGCGTCTTGTCCCTTCAAGCCTACCTACAGCATTTGCTGCTGCTCTACGCAACAGAGCAGTGGCTGGGGTGATCTCAAAGCCAAGGTGTCAGCCTAATGGCTTGGGATGAGGTCTCAGACCTCCCTGGGCTTTGAGGTGTGTGTCGGTGTGTGTGTTCGGTGGGGGCGCCCGGGACTCACTGTGTGTTGTGGTTCAGGCTTCCAGGCCCTGGTGCTGACCGCCCTGTTGGTGACCCTGGGGGTGTTGGCTGGGCTGCCCCTGGAGGAGCTAGCGGAAATGCTCCTGCCGCTGGCTTTTGTGGCCACCCTCACCGCCTTCATCTTCAGCCTCCTTCTCTATCTGAAGGCTCTACTAGCCCCCACCTCCGCCCTGGCCCCCGGGGGGAACTCAGGTGAGACGGGTCCCAGTAGGGTGAGGATGGAGGAAGACCAGGGTGCCTGCTTGCACCTTCACCCTCTGTTATTCTCCAGGCAATCCCATTTATGACTTTATCCTGGGACGGGAACTCAACCCGCGCATCGGATCCTTTGACTTCAAATATTTCTGTGAGCTGCGGCCTGGCCTCATCGGCTGGGTATGCTGGGCATGGCTAAGAGGGCCCGGGCCTGGCGGCGGGGTGGGATGGGTGAGCAGTGCTTGGGCAGGATGGAGCTGGTATTGCGCAGATGTAAATCATTAATTATTCATTCATTCCACAAACACTTGTTGATTCACCATGTGCTCTAGACACTCTAGGTATTGGGAGATGAGAAAAAAGTTACAGGATAGAAAGAAAAAAAAAATCTGTCCTCATGGAGCCTACATTAGAAAAGCAAAGTAGGGAAGGAGTTAGGAGAGCAGGTGCAATTTTAAATAAAGCAGTCAAGTGCAAAATCTATTTTGAGGAGAGGAGAGTGATCCTATGCTGCTTGCTGGTCCAAGCAGTGCAGAACTTAGAACTGATCACTAGTGTCCTTGACCAACATGCCAACTATGGTCTTTGGTTATAATCACCTATGTTGGACTGTAGTCAGGATTGCCCAAAGAGTCTCAGTCAAGGTCCCTCATGTCACCGTGAAAACTTCATTCAGAGGCAGGAGGAACGCCAAGTGCCTACCATGGATCTCGATCCCCAGCCTCCAAGGCTCTGTCCTCATGCGTGAAATGGGATAAAGAGCGTCCAAAATTATTCTGAGGATTGGAAGTGGTGGCCTAATAACACCGAGCCCACTGCTACCAGAAAGGGGGGCCTGGGTACAGGCTGGCCCACCGTTATTGAGCACCAGGCGCCAGGCACACTGCCTCATGCTTGACTCGCATCATGCAGAATCCTCAGGCAGCTCCATGAGGCAAGTCCATGATTATCTTCATTTGCCACGTAGGAGTGAGGAGAGTGGGCTTTGGAGAGGGGAAGCAACTTGTCCCAGTGGTGAAGCTAAGATTCAAAACCAGGTCTGTTTTAACTCTCCAGGCTGAAGTGTCCATTTGTTCCTTATGCTGCTTCCCAAAGGCAATAGCACAAGACAAAGCAAGAGAAAACAGGCTGGGAGCACCTCCCGGGTGCTTCATTGTAGTCCCTCTGCCCCTCGGTACAGGGGCTGGATCCATTCAGCAAAGAGCCGGAGAGTTAGTGACTGACAGTTGAGAGACAGCATCGTCCTACCCAGATGCTGCCCCTGCTGTGGAGGCAGGCTGGGGACAGAGTGTCATGTCTCCCCCCAAACCTCAGGTTCTCATCAACCTAGCCCTGCTGATGAAAGAAGCAGAACTTCGGGGGAGTCCCTCACTAGCCATGTGGCTGGTCAATGGTTTCCAGTTACTCTATGTGGGTGATGCCCTCTGGCAGGAGGTGAGGTCGAACTGGGCAGGGAGGCGGGGGAGGAGAGTGTCTGAGGACCTCGTAGGGACTAAGGCAGTGTGTCTGGGTCCTGTCACTGCAGGAGGCTATCCTCACCACCATGGACATCACACATGATGGATTTGGCTTCATGCTGGCCTTTGGGGACCTAGCCTGGGTACCCTTCACCTACAGCCTACAGGCCCAGTTCCTGCTGTACCACCCACAGCCCCTGGGGTGGCCAATGGCCTCAGTCATCTGCCTCATCAATGGTCAGTCAGGAAGGGGCAGCAGGCTGGGTGCTTCGTTCTCCCTCCCCTTTCATTCGTTCACTGTTTATAAATCACCCACTAGGTAGATGCTAAACCTCGGGCCCTTCTTTGAAGCCGAGGGCCGGGTCCTGGGTCTCCAGGCAGACGGAGTTCGGGCTGTGGGGGTGTGGTCAGAGCCATGCAGAAGGCTGTGGCCCTCCACCGTGACTGCCTGCTCACGCTTTCCCCCAGCTGTTGGTTTCTACATCTTCCGTGGAGCCAATACCCAGAAAAACACCTTCCGAAAGAATCCTTCTGACCCCAGAGTGGCTGGTGAGCTGAGTTTCTAGGTTGCTGGGAGGTGGGGCAGCTGGGCTTCCTGGGGGTCCCCCATCTGACTACTTATCTTTCCCCAGATCTTGAGACCATCCCTACAGCGACAGGGAGGCAGCTGCTGGTGTCTGGGTGGTGGGGTATGGTCCGCCATCCCAACTACCTTGGAGACCTAATCATGGCTCTGGCCTGGTCCTTGCCATGTGGTGAGTGGCTTGGATGGGGCCACATATGTGTGAGGGGCAGAGATGGAGTGGTGACCACAGGATATCCAGTCTGGGTGTGGAACGGAGAACAGGGGCGCACTCCAGTGGAGGGAATGGTCAGGGAGCCGGGGCTGAACTCAGGATGCGGTCGGGGCAGATGTCGGCGCCAGCCCAGCACTGCCAGCACCCTGTCATGGAGCCTGGCCCCCTTGGGGTTGAGTGCTGATGCCGTGAGACATTAGGTGTGGAAGCCTTTGTGGCCTGGGGGCTGGCCGAGTGGTCACAGCACCCTCCCCACAGGCACGTCCCACCTGCTGCCCTACTTCTACCTCCTCTACTTCACGGCGCTGCTGGTGCACCGTGAGGACCGGGACGAGCGGCAGTGCCTGCAGAAGTATGGCCTGGCCTGGCGGGACTACTGCCGGCGTGTGCCCTACCGAATCGTGCCCTACATCTACTGAAGCGGCTGCAGCCACATAGGTCAGAGCATGTGCCCTCATCGGCCAGCAGAGCCAGCACCAGGAACCTGGGCACACCTAGGACTCAAGGGTCTGTACCCGACCCTGCCCTGAGCTTCCACAGGCAGGGGAAATGCAGCCGGTACTCAAAAATGGAGTGCAGGGGCTGCTCTTTCTTCCTCCTCCGATAAACACCTAGAACCTTTGGTGGCGTTTCTCTCCCTTTCTGGGGCTGGGCTGTTTTTAAAAACTGGCCGTGTCAATCCTGATCATGGAGAAGTTGCAAGGTAGTTTGTGGGCCCAATAATCTGGGGTTGGGTGGATCAACAGCTGTCATTCAGAGATGGGCAGGGCAGACCGATCACAGCTTTATTGATAACAAGGGGGTCCCCAGTTCAACCAGGAAGCTCCTCAATGAGAGTCCTTGGGGCAGGTGGCATGGGGCCTCCCCAAAGCCGCTCCAGCTCCCCAGTGAGGGCTGCCACTTCTTCAGCTGTCACAGCATGGGCTCGATGGGCCCTAGCGCAGTCCAGAGCCAGGGCTGTGAGGACCACCTCGTTTTCATTGGTCCAAGACAGCAAGTACTGGCATTTCTTCCGGGCCCGGTAGAGGCGATCTCGCTCTTCGGTAGCCTCGGCCTGTTTTCGGGCCCGGCCCAGGGTCTGCGCCAGGTGCCCCAGTGCTGCCAGCGTGTAGCCCTTCTGGTTGGCTGGGCCCTCACCCATGAGGATGCGGACAGCCTCGCGCATGGCACCCCGTGTGCCCAGGGGTCCGGGTGGATGCTCGCCCGCTTCCAGCACGTGGGCTGCAGCCTGTAGAGCTTCCTCGGCAGAGGTGAAGACTTGCTGGGCGCCCAGGGCTCCCGAAACGCCGAGCAGAGTGTCACAGAAGTCGAGGAGTAGCGCATCGTCGCCGCCGTGATACAGGGCAAGAGTGTGTGCATAGGCGAACAGCACGTTGGGCAGCTGGAAGCGCACGAGCGGCGAAACCCGGCCGCGGCTCAGGCTGGCCAGTGGGGGGATCCGGGTGGGCACCGCGGGCGCGCAGGCTCCCAGGGCATCTCCGAGAACCGTCTCCTCGGTGGTCAGGGCATCCGCGGCATCCTTCACGGGTTCCGGCCGCGTCCCTGCAGAGGCGGGTTCCAGGTCCGCGGCGTCGCCGCCCGGGGCATCATTTAGTTCCTCCAGTAGGCGCGGCTCTGCCCCGCGACCCCACCACCACGGCTGCCAAAGGGGTAGCAGACGCCCTGCCTCGCCACGGTTCAGCAGCCGCTCGAAGGCTGCCTTCTCGGCCGGGGCCAGCCTCTCCCACAGTCCTGAGAGGCCGCGGGGCTCCGATCCAGGTCTGAGGCCTGCGTCCTGGGGCTCGTCCTCGGTCTCGCGTTGCTGACGCAGCCGGCGGAGGGCGCTGGCTAGGCGGCTGGGCGAGGCGCTGCGGCCGCGGAGCTCTCCAAGTACCTGGTCACGGTAGAAGTCTTCGGCGCAGCTGCCATGCGCCCGGTAGCACCGTAGCGAGCAGTAGGGTACATTACAGCGCGGGCAGGTGTAACGCGCTGGCTGGGCTTCCCCGGCGGGGCAGAAGCCACAGGGCCCGGCCGGCTCCATGGCAACTGGCACCGCAAGCCACCCCCGAACGCTTAGGAGGTTGCAGCTCGGCAACTTCCGGCGCTTGTCGGTTACTTCCGCTTCTTTGTGGGGCGACAGAGCGCTTACCCAGCGCTCCCCGAAGACTCTTGGCAATTCCCGCCCACACTCGGAAGCCAAGGCCCACCCCTGTCAAGTAGGGCTTGGGCGGGCGCAGGAGCGGGTCGTGACGTACGAGCTCCGCCCTGCGAGGTGAGAGGTCGCACTGAGTGCGTCGGGCGCTCTTCGCCGGTACCGGTTCGCCCCCTAGTGGTTGCTTCCTTGGCACTGTCAAGCGCAGAAACTGAAATTGTTCTTTGCCAAGAACCTACGCGGGGCCATTAATTGTGCCAGGCCCATGAGAGATGAAGTGCGTCCCTGCGTTGGAGGGGCAGCCAGTCTACTAGGAGACACAAAGGGAAGAGAGTGGAAGAAAGCCCAAGGTGGGGTACCTAGCCTAGACTGGGTATGTGTGTTGGCGGCATTTTCCTTCTTCTCAACAAAGATGCATTTAACGTATCTAAGTTCCTGTTTGATTTCTTCCTTCAAACTTATCGTTTATCCAATTTTAAAGTGAAGATTCCACACTAGGCACCAAAAACACACTGAGCAAAGAGATGGGTCCTATTCTAATGGAGCTTAGTTTGTGGTAGAATGGGAGCAATGACCCATAAACCCTACCAAGCGCTGTGACGTTGATCTATGGCACCCCCGAAATGAAGTCTGGTTCTTTGGTCCCTCATCTTACATCCAATCGCACCTCGAGTCAGTTCGGCCTTCACAATACCTTGTAGTTCAGTATGGATCATAATTCCCCTACCAAGACCTAGATGGATTGGATGATCTTCATGTCTGTCCATTGTTTGCATCCCCACCACCTTTGGCGGTCTAAACTACTTGCCCCTCAACTGGATGACACCACTTTAACTGGTTTTACTTTCTTGCCATCCCTCCGGAAAAATCAGCCTGAGAAAAGTATTAGATCACAAGTCAGATCACATCAGTCATTCGCTTAACACCATTCCATCCTTGGTGACCACCCAGTGCATTTGGACTCAAACTCCTCTCCATGTCTGACGGACAATGCGCTGCAGGATCTGTCACACACCTCTGCACACCGTCCTCTCCACTGGCACTCTCATCTCACACTTGATTGGCTCCTTCAGTTTCACACACTTGCTCTTCAGACACCTTCCCTAGGATAGTATGTCCCATCTACTTAACAGCATGTTGCTTTTTTGAGGCCGTAACACTTCTATTTAGTTTTCTGATTTTCCACACAATAATCTAAATTCCTAGGCCATGTCTAAGGAGACAAAACCAGACAATATATTTAAACTTATGTGACAGGTACTGATCTAAGCACTTTATATCCTTTATTTAATTCTCATAGCAACTCTCAAGAGATGATGGCAGAGATTAATTATAATTGGAGCAAGGATCCAAACTAAAGGCAGTTCAAGTCTAGAGCAAGTCTTTACCCCATAGTATGCTGTATTCCAGAAAGCAGCAGGTTCAAAAGCCTTAGCTGAATGAATGGGTATGCATGTGTTGCTAACAGGGAATCTTGAATCAACTCCAGAGAACTGTACTTCTGGGAACATGGAAATAATCAACTGATTGACCTGAGCTGTGATTAGGTTAGCAAGGCCAGCCAGGATATCAGAAGTACAAACAAGGTTACTGTAGAACCAATGTAAGCAGGCAATGCTTTCCAAAGCTGAGGCAGACCAAATTCCTGCCCTGGACTCTATTAAGGACACAGCTGGTCCCAAGTTCAGGGAAAAGCCAGATTTTCTGCTGGAACTCCTCCCCACCATTGCTGCCTCCATGAAACCTCCCAGAATTCCTGCTATCTTCTGTCTAAAAGAACGACGCCAAAAAAAAAAAAAAAGGAAAATTATCGAGTTGAGAAATTTCTTCAACTCTACTTTTGAAAGAATGGGGTCTGTGGTTACCAGTTTTCACAGGAAGGCTTTTCTTGTAGTTTACCCTCGCCCTCCCAAGGGCCTCTGCCTCTTCCTAATTTGACACTGCCAAGAAACTAAAACGAAAAGTCACTATTCTAATGGAAACACCGCCAGCCCTAAAAGCCATCTCTCTCTCCGAAGCCCTGGAAATGAAGATGAAACGAGATGATTGGGCTAAGTGGCTTTATTAGAGAAAGCCCAGGTTACAGAGAACTTAAGAGTTGGCATTGGGGCCCTTCTTCTTGCCAAAGGTGGGCACGACATTGACAAAACGCCGGTTGTACTGCATCCGCCGCTTGGCCCGACCAGTCTTCTTCTTCTTTTTCTCCTGTTTGGCCACCTGGGAAAAGGGAGGGCTGATTAGATTCGGGTTGACTTGTTCCTTAGACTCAGCTCCAAGGAGAGAGAAGATAGGTAAAGAGCCACAGGTCTTGGATTAGCTGTGATAGGAAAAAGACAAAGTCCAAAGGACACAACCAATACGCTCACGTACCTTGGGAGTCTGACCCCTTACTTTCCCAGCACGGGCCAGGGAACCATGGACTTTACCTGCGGTGGAAAAGGAAAACAAGTAATTAAGACAGCAGAAAGGCCCCACAGGGATGAGAGCAAAGCTGCAAGGATGTGATGCCGGACCAGCAATGCCTAGACTGGTACGTGCTAGGGTTTCACTTCAGGATTTCCCAGCTCCCAACTTTAAACAAGAACTTAAGAACGCCTTGGGGAATCTCTTCTAACCTCTTGATTTTAGTGAGGAAACAAATACAAAAGGATCTAATAAGTAACTTGTGAAATAGAACTATACTCTGGCTCGATCTCCCACAGACCTCTCAAGATCTCAAGAGCTCAGTCTGCGGTAAACAGGAAGAACCACTCTGGATTGAGGATACTGATCTCCACACTTTACACCCCACTACGTGCTTACAAGCAGTTCAAAGGACAGTCCTCCCCAACTCACCTCCAAGCATGCGGCCGGCTACTTCCAGAGTGGTCAGAGCCTCCACCCCACACTGGCCCAGGGTAGCCTCATCCTCTAGGGGCGTGCCTGCCAGGAGCACGACTTGATCTTCCGGAGCGATGCCCTCCAGAGAAGCTACATGAGCCTACAGGGAAAGACAAAGCTCATTACCGTTCCTGCGGAGAGTAAGGTTCAAGAACACAAGAGGATGGAGCCCGGGGAGCACTACCCAGCCTTACCTTGATCTGGGCAACCGTTTCCTGGCCGGTCACCTCGAGGGTGTGTAGCTCCTGGGCGCGGACAAAAAGCTGCATGTTGGCAACTAAGGGAAGAAATGATTGTAAGAAAAGACATGCTCTGGGAGAGAGGGGCTCGGGAAATGGGTAATGGGCCGGGGACGATCGCGAGTCTCACGTGGGCCCGCCAGGGACGTTGGGAGGTGACAAAGACCCATCCCACAAAGAAGCCCCTCTTCCTCTATCTTTCCCGCGCCCTCTGACCTCCCGGCCAACCCGCTATTAAGCCCTCTGGGTCCAGCCGTGCCCCAAATTTTACCTGTACTGTGGCCACCGCCGCTACCGCGAAGATGGAGTCGAGAAAGAGGAAGGAGCGAGGGCGTACACGTACTCGCCGCCTGCTGCGTCTCACGTCACTGCTGAGCGACTTCGAGGCTCCGATATTTATACCGCCGAGGCCCGTCCTAGTCCCGCCCCTTACGCTTTGCGTAGGCGCTCTTTACGTCCCGAGCGACGTGCGCAGGAAGGGGCGGGACCAGGCCGGTTACGCGCCTAGAAGGCCAGTGTACGGGGTTGGCTCAAGATGGCAGCGAATGTGTTCCGGGCTTCTCTGCGGGGCTGGAGAACCGGCGTCCTACCGGGCTGCAGGACACGGTGGCTGGTGAGAGCGCTGAGCTTGGAGCTGGGGGCAGAGGGCTGTGTGTGAGGCTCACTGTTATTCTTTGCGACCTTGAAAACTGCGTTCCTAATTAGGGCCTTAGCTTTCCCATCGGATCGGGGCACTTTTCTGGAGCTCAGATACAAGATTGACAAGAGGTGACAGGGCCTGTAGCGCCTTTCGGAGTGTGGGAGTTGAAACCTGTTTAGAGGACAACCCCGGTTAGTCAGTACTGGAGGGGCTCCACATCGACTCTCGTCTACTTTTTTTGAAGGAGAAGTTGGTCCACAGGGTCCACAGGTCTGCTCGATCCTTGGCGATACCTTTGGGAGCCTAGAGCTCATGATATACGGGCCATTTCATCCTGCCTCCCTGTTCTCATTGTAGCCCCGCAGCCCATCAGGACTGCGTGGTTTCTATTGGAAGAAGTGTCCAAGAAGGATCTTTAGGCCAGAGAATGGGAGTGAGAGGACAGACTCTGGAGTGTGACCTTACGTATAATTTATTTTTACGTTTTAATATTCCTTGGATGCAAAAAGGGGTAATGAAGTCAGTTACTTGTTGCATTCTAAGAATTAAGAGAAAGCAGTACCCTTAAAGCATTCAGTACAGTGCCTGGTGGTGTCTGTATGAGGCCGAAATCTTCCAGGTAAGCAGGGTCACATCGGATGAGTGTGAGTAGAAAACTATCATGATTGCCGAAGTCACTAACCCAGAACTAGAATGTTTCTGTAGAATGTAGAGAAGAAACTTTCAATACTGAAATATGCTGTAATAGTCAGACTTAGGGTTAATTGGCTCACAGAAGTATACACACACTTCTCATTTGAATCCCAAGAGAGACTAAGAAAGGCAGCTCCTTCAGAATGCTAGAATTTCTTTTCTCGTCCACCTTATACCCTGCACCTTGACAAACTGAAGTCTGGTGCTTTATTTCCAGCTTTGTTTATGCCATTCTCGCTACTTCTAATATTTCCTTTTTCTGCTTACTAAAGGCCTCCTTGTTCTGTGTTGGGTGGGTGGGTAGTGAGTGGGCTAATGGAGAGATTGGTTTTTTTTTTTTGTTTTCGTTTTTCCTTCAGAGCCAGACCCAGGGGCCTCCCAATTACCCCAGCTTCGTGGAGTCTGTGGATGAATACCGGTTTGTGGAGCGCCTGTTACCCCCTACCAGCATCCCAAAGCCCCCAAAGCATGAACATTATCCTACTCCTAGTGGCTGGGAGCCCCCCAGAGGTGAGCTGCATAATGAGGATGGCTTGAAAGCTGCAGGGAGGAACCCCTCCTTAGTGGTCAGTCTGCCCCAACTGCGACTCTGAACAACTCAGGAGGTTCAGAACTTATGTTGAGATCTCTTAGGGGTGAGAATCTGTTTCATGTTCAAGGAAGAGCTCAAGAATGGAGCCCACACTATTGGAATGAGATCTTTCCATGAAGGAAAAATGAAGTACAGAGAGAAGACCCAAGAGCTTGGACATATCTCCCCACCCCTCTACACTGCAGTAGGCCATGTACCGTAACTGAGAACACAGCTTCAGAATTGGGCAGTTCTGGGTCCAAATTTGGCTCTGCTATTCACTGCCAGTGTGATCTTGAGTTAGTCACTTAGCTTCTCCTAATCTCAGTTTCAGCAAAATGGAGGTAATCTGTTTGGCACATAAAGCACTTAGTATATGATAAGTGTTCGCTGCTTATAAATCCCCATCCTTTTGTACCAGAGATTGATTGTAGCCTCCCTGAGCCAGAGGAGAAGGGCAAGGATTGGCCCCAAGGGGTTACCCAAAGCTCCAGGGAGGTATGGTCCTGACCTCATTTCTCCTTGAGCACTTTCTGGTGCCAGGCCCTGTGCTGGGCCTTAGGGTACCAGGGTAAACAAGCTGGTCCTGGCTCTAAACATAGGGAAAGAGCAGATCTGACCTGAAGTTTAGAAGTGGCTTTGCCATCAGGTGCACTGATCATCTGCAGACTCTGAGGGGAAAGGCCTCGGTCAAGGTGGGGTGAAGCCTGGGGAGACTTGGCCCATCACCATTCCCCTGTCCCAGGTGCCTCACCCGACCTGCCCTACTTTGTGCGGCGCTCTCGGATGCACAACATCCCCGTCTACAAGGACATCACACATGGCAACCGCCAGATGACCGTGATCCGGAAGGTTGAGGGGGACATTTGGGTAAGTTGGTGGGTGGGTCAGGGTCTGATTGTGATCCTTTCAGGGCTGAAGGGATGAGAGTCCTCTAGAGGGGAAGGTCTCCTGACCAGGCCTCGTTTGTCATCTTTCCCCAGGCCCTGCAGAAGGACGTGGAAGATTTCCTGAGCTCGCTGCTGGGGAAGGCACCTATCACCCAGGTCAATGAGGTGACAGGTACCCTGCGGGTCAAGGGCTACTTTGACCAGCAGCTCAAAGCCTGGCTCCTAGAGAAAGGCTTCTGAGGCCCAGCCGAGCAGCCTGCATGACAGTGTCCCCCAAAGACTGGATTCCAGGGGATCTCGAGGGAGATTGGTGTTGGAGCAATGAGGATCAGGGTACAGAAACTAGGGCTGAGAGCTTAGGCAGGGTAGAGTGAGGGCTGAAGGGCTTCGGAGCAGGCTTGTTTGCAGAAAGGGGGAAATGGGACCCTCTGCACAGATGCCAGCATTGGGAGAGGGCTAGCTAACCAGAAACAGCTGAGCTAGTGGGCATCATTAGCCATCCCCCCTTGCCCCCGACTTTGATCTGTTCTTGCTTTCCCTTCATTGGAGCTCCTTGGGCTCACTTATTTAAATCCTGCCCCTCTGGTGGAACAATAGCTCAGCCAGTTCAGGCAGCGTAGCAGAGGACAGGGCATGTTCCATCCTTGGCCCTCATATCTTCACTGCTACAGACATACTCAAGCCCTTGCTCTAGGCCAGACCTGTCGTGGTGGAGGCTACGGAGAATACAGATAACCCAGCCGTGTCTTCTGGAAGTGTTCAGCTGCAGTGCTGGGCACAGGGGCACAGGAATGCTCACATCGGCCTCTGGGCTCATTCTGCCTCTGGAGAGGTAGAAGGCCCAGTCCCCTCTGCTCCACTCCAGACCAGAGTTGGGCCTGTCTGTATTTCCATCTCCAGGAAGCTCGGTGATTAGCTTTAGTTGGTCTGTCCCCAAGGGGGTGCTTGGGAGACCCTAGCAGCCCAGCATAGGGCCATCCTTCCCAGCTTGCAGACTTGGTATTGGCTGGACATCGGGTTTGCAAGCAGGAAGATGCTGGTCTTTTGCCCCTGCCATTTCATCACCACCCCCACCCCCACGCTAGTGACCTTTCACACATGGCCCATCCATCATAAGCACCAAAGGCCTGAGTTCCCAGTCCCACCCCAGCACTGGACTGATTACGACAGGGTTCAGAGCCTGGCTCTCTTACTTGGTCTCTGACCTAAAGCAGGGTACTTAACTTTTGGGGGGGGGGGGCTCAGTTTCTTTATATGTAATATGGGTATTTCTTCCTAATAGCTTAATGACAGTGTGGCTAAGGACAGTGCTGGCTTACATAAATACTCCTGGAGCCAATTCTCAAGTCTAAAGCCTGAGCAAGAAAAAGGAGTCTGGCCACTGATCCTATAACACCAGCTCCACCAATCATTAATGCAAGTTTTTATTAGGCTGTATATACAATTTAAGCTATTAAAATTTGTACAATATTTACAAATTAAATAATCATCTGAAACTCTCCAGCAACTCATGTAACACAAACCAGGGGAAAAGACAGGGACAGGCAGGCTTCGGCTCGTGTTCCCTACCTAGCCCAGAGCCTTTTCTAAACTGGAAAGACCAGGATCCTTGCACTCCTGATCCTCTCTCCTGGGGTCAAGCTTTCAAATTCAAAGACAAAATTTAAGCCAAAAGATAACAGCAAGGAAGTAACTCCAAGTCTTCTAAACTCAAGAAGTTGAGAAGCGGCCTTCCGTAGATTCTGGGGCTTGCAGTGGTTCCAGAGCAGACACGAGCGCTTGGCCTGGACGGAGGCTGGGCAGTGGCTGCTGGGTGAGACCAGCAACGGTCTCACTTTAGACAAACTGCGGGGAGAGAGGGGTCTGGGGGGAGGGGCAGGGCCGGGTCCCTCCGTGCTGCCCTCCTGCTCCTCTGCCCCAGGCACTCCTTTCCCTGAGTTGTGTGGTTGCATGGAAATGTCATAGGGCATAAAGGACACAGCCACTACCACCAAGGGCTTCCGAGGAGTTTAGGGTAAGAGACATCAGTACCAGTCTTGGTGGGTGGGCCAGGGAACAGGTTCCTGGCCTGCCCCAGGCCCCTGGAGTCCACACTCGGGAATGGGAGCTAATACTGTTCGGCACTGCGGCGTGACTCCACACACAAGTGGGCTCCCGGGAGGGGGTGGGGCAGAGGGCTTCTCAGGCCTTGCCGGTCTGCCTTCACAGCCCCAGCAGAACACAGGGCCGGAACTGGCTCAAGATCCCCAGGGCTGCCCAGAACTATAAGGGCTGGAGTCACCTGGGGCCTCAGGCTTCTCTCCTTGGCCTAGGGGATGCCACCTTCTGTTTCAGAGCTGGGTGTTACGTCTCCCTGGTACAGATACTGGGAGCTGGCACTTGGTGGCAGGACATGTTCCAGCAAGGGCTGCTTAAGAGTGGGGGCAGGGGCCAGGGCTGGGGCAGTGTCAGTGGGCAACAGGGGATTCCAACTTTTGCAGGCGGCGGCGGCGGAGCTCTGCTGCATCGGGCTCCCCATCCTCAGGCGGCTCCTCGGTGCCCACTGATTCGGGAGCTGGGGATGGAGAGGTTGGAAGTGGCACCCAGACAAAGCCCCCTGTCCCATCCCCCTGTAGGCTGACCACAACTACCTGGAGGCTTTTCAGGTTCTGGGGCTGGTGGGGAGGCTCCTGGGGATGGGGTGGTGGCCTGAGAGCTGGGGATGCTGGTGGAGGAGGCAGCAGCGACAACTGTAGGGGCAGTCTCCTCAGTGGGGTTGACTGAGGTGGCAGGCCGGGGGGGCCTAGGAAGAGAAGGGACAAGAGGCGGGCCCGGCTGTGGCATCCTGGCATGACTGGGCGGGTTCTCCTGCCCTTGGTTGTCTGGCGAGGTAGAGTCCAGCACTGAGTGCCCCCACAGCCCCAGTGACCAGTGGGTATAAGTGAGCATGTGTCGTATGGAACTGTTGCGATTCTGTAGCACAGACTGACTGTAGACCACCTGCTGGCAGGGGCTTTAGGCCTGGTCACTGTTCCACTGCAGTCTCCACCCCGGGGTGCCAGGCATCTAATAAGTTACCCACTAAGACATTCTGCTGAATGAAACACAGAGCACTCAGGTCTCAGACTCTAGCTCCCCTCCACACCTGTGCTGTCACTGTGGGGTGCCACGTACTTTGTACATGTGGCCTGTGAATAGGAATGAGAACCCCCTCTATTCAAATAAGGTGATGATGGTCACAGAGCATGAGTGCTTGGACCAGGACTTGAACTCAGGGCCAGGCTGGCGCCAAGTGATTGTCTGCTGTCTCAGATCAGGGGCACTCATTCTTAGTCACAGTGTCACCGTATGTCAGGAGAGTGCATGATAAACTAAACCACTGAGAATTATGAATATGAGATCTACCTATAGAAAGGAAACTTTTCAAAGTAACGGGATTCAGAGTCAGTTCTGATAATCCTCACTCCTGCTTAGATGCAGACAGGGCTTCTGCAGTGAGGGGATAAAAAGGAACCAAGCACCCTGGAGGTGTGTATGTGGATAGGTGGCCTGAGTCAGCAGGTATCACAGGATAGCAGAAGAGGAAAAAAGCCAAGAACCACCGCTGGAGGGCCTCCTCTCAGCAGCCCCGGTCCCCTGCGCAGACTTACCCTAAGGAGGCGAGCACGGTGAGGTACTGGTTGATCTGCAGCATGGCGGCGTCCAGCAGCGTGTGGATGTTGCGCAGGCTCTGCAGCCGAGCCTCCAGGTGCTGCCGTTCGTGGCCTTCCAGAGCCTGCAGCTCCTCCGGGGTTAGCCCAGCAAAGCCGGCGGGAGGCACAGGCATCGGGGGGAAGGCTGGAGAGAGGTAGAGGCTTAACCCAGACTGCCTGGGCCTGACAAGCCCCACCTTCCAGGACAACCCCAAGAGTGGCCTGTTTACCAAAGGGTGGAGGCAGCGGCATGCCCATCCAGGGAGGGGGGAAGGGGAAGCCCGGGGCAGGGGCAGCCTCGGAGGCGGAGGCAGAGCCAGGTGCTGGGGCAGAGGCAGCTGTGGTTGTGGCTGCTCCACTGGGTCGAGAAAGGGCTGCTAAAGAGCAAGAACAGGAAATCAGTGAGGGCTGAGGGGCCTCTGCTTCCATCCCTCCCTCCCCCGCTGGCTGTAGCGGGACCCAAAAGGCTCACCTGCACTGGTGGATGGAGGGGCTGCAGCGTCTCCTGAGCTGGGGGGAGGTGGGACTGGTGGGAAGGGGCCCATGGGGGGCCACAGCGGGAACATGCCTGGAGGAAAGGGGGGCAGGAGGCCCTGGGGGACTGCGGAGAGAAGGCAGGAGGTGGTGACAAAAGGTCCAAATTGAGTTAGATCCTAATCACAGGCAAGAGGCTGGTTGTCGGAAGCGGTGTCCTCTGCGCCCACAGGCCCTCTCTGAGCTCGGGCTGATCACACAAGACAGCAACCACCTACATCCCTTCCTGTGGCCCTTCCCCACCCAGATAGAGCTTCCAGAGGCAGGGACTCTGATTCCCCTCAGCATTTCTTACACCCAGCCTGGGGCAAGTACTCAGTAGTGTGCTAGATGGCCAAATGGGGGGCCACTCACAATTGGGGGGCTGGGGCAGGAGCGGTGGGGGGTGGGGGGCAGGTGGTGGTCCCTGGTCCGCAGGTTCAGGGGGCGGTGGTGACTGGGTTGGTAGTGATGCACGAAGGACGTCCATACGGCAGGTCGGGCAGGTCTGCTGCCGCTGGAACCAGGAGCGCAGACAGCTGAAGGTCAAGACAGACAGCGGTCAGCAGGTTCCCTAGGGGCCTGCCTCCCGGAGCCTGTCCCTCGGTGCGCAGGCTCCCCAGGGCTCCTCCCACCTGGTATGGAAAATGTGGTTGCAGGGCAGTCTCTTGGCACCCGTCACCATCTCTTCTCGACAGATGATACAGACATTGTCCATTGCCTGGAGTTCCTCTGGGGTGGCATCTGGGTACCTAGTTAGGACAGGCCAAAGACAGGTCAAGACCAGAACCTGAGGCAGGGAGACCTGAAGCAGAGCATCTAGGACAGGCCCACTTACAGTGTGTTCATGTTGCGGATAGCTCGGCGAGACATGATGGCGTCTGTCACAGCTTTCTTGAACTGCCTGAAAGGACAGTTTCAGCGAAAGTGGGGAGAGAGAGGGAAGGGATCAGGTATGGGTCAGGGGTGTGGCTGGGCTCACCTCATGGCCAGGTACATAGGCCGGATGGCAAAGAGAGGGAAGGTGTGCACCTTGATCATGATGGTCATGAAAGCCATGTACAGCAGAACCTTGATGAAGCCTACGGGGGAACAGTGTGCAGATAGTAGCAGGTCACAGGGCCTGGGAGTTGGGACTGGGGACCTCGTCCGGGCCAGGGGATCCCAGGCTCCTCTCACCTGTAAACAGCTCTGTGTAGAGCATGTACACAGCCTTATTGTCCCAGGGGTTTTCGCTCTGTAGGTCCACGGAGTGCAGCACGTACTTGATGAAGATGGTGAGCACCATAGTCATCAGGATGGCATACTGGGGGGAGAGAGGGGGGAGGACATAAGCATGCAGCCCCCACCTTGCTGCAGCCACACTGTTACCCCCAGGCCTCTGCACAATAGGATGCAATGGTACGGGCAGACTTGGGCACGGCCGGGGTCCTCCTAGCTCCTCCACTCGCTAGCTGGTGTGACTTTCAGCAACCTGCTCGATCTCTCTGAACCACAGTTTGCTTGTCTGTAAAATGACAGGATTAACTGTTCCTTTATAACAACGTTGGCTTGCTGATTAAAACAGACGCAGGTTCAGTGCTCAGCACAGGGCCTGGCATATAGTAAGCGCTCAATAAATGTGAGCTGCCATCAATAAACACATTCTTCCCCTGCCAGGGACACACCGCCCCAGTTGTCCATCAGGCTAATTCCTTCTGTCCATCAACAGCCAGCTCCTCTGGCACCCACTTCCAGGAAGCCTCCCCTGAGCGCCGGCCGGTCAGGGCTGCTCCTCCACAGGCACCTCTTTCTGTGCCTTCCCCACTCTCCTCCGAGTGGGCGTGCAGAGGGCTGAGACTGACTGAGGGCTGCCCCTTGGTGGCCGGCTCGGGTCTGGCCACAAAGCAGGTGCTCGGTAAAGGTCTGTTGGGTTATTCAAGGCACATGCAGTGCCACCTCAGGCTTGTCCTCCCAACCTCCCCGGCCAGTTTTACCTCAAAGCCAAACACCAGCTGCACAGAGGCCCCACGGGTCAGGATGCTGTGATAGGCATGGCTGACGAAGAGGAAGTCCAGGATACCCAGGAGGAACATAAGGGCTGTGGGGGACCCCCAAACGGGGGGTTGGAGGGGTCAGCCCAGGGCCTGGCAGCCACTTCCTGCTCTAAGACGGCTCCCACCCTCAGGCCCACTATGGCCCCAGCCACCTAGTCAGGTAGACACACTCCACTGAACCCGGCCCCCTGGGAACTCTTAATTCTGCCAAGAGGGGGCATTGGGGAAGCCCAAGCTCCAGGTGACAAGGGAAAGAGCTAAGAGGCCAGGCAGCTGAGAAGCGCTGCAGTGGAACGGAGCAGAGATGATGCAAATTAACTTCCTAAATTATCTTTCCTGTACAGCTGTGGGCTGAGGGGACAGCCTGGGCTCTAGGGCTCAAGTCCATAGTTAGTGGCTTCTCATGTTCCAATGCTCCTTGGTGCCTCTTCTCCCTCCGGCTCCCTCCTCTCCCCTCGCATGGTCCCACTCACAGATAATGCGGCAGTGAAAGAGCCAGGAGATATTGGGGCTGCGTTCCATCTGAGGCAGAGCAGAAAAGGGCCCATAAGGAAGGCCAGGGCGCATTCCACATCCCCAACCTGGCCCTCACTCCACAAGCCTGCCCCCCCCCGGCCACTCCCTGGCTTCCGTCGCGACTCACAAAGTCCACGCGGTCTTCAGCCAGCCAGTGAAAACACTTGAGGAAGAGGAGGAGCGTGAAGAGTGCGACAAAGCGGGGGCTGAAGTCATCCCGAAAGACGGTGAAGGCCAGACAAGTCTCAGTGACAGCATACCAAGAACGCTCCAGAAGGTGCTAGAGGTTGGGCGAGGAATGATGCAAACTTAGACATGCTGCTTGCCCAGCTTCCTGGCCCTCACCTTTGGGGCTACGAACATCTTACCTCCATCTCTGCTGCCCTCAGCTGTCCAAAGAACACCTTGCCCATCACCTTGCCCAAGAGGAAGACCAGGACGAAGGCCTGGATGTACAGAACCTAGGAGTAAGGAGACGCTACGGTTTGAGGTCACGTTCAACTTTGCCTGGGGCTCATCGTTCCGGAACCTCCCTGCGTCCCCTCACAGTTTATTCAAAGTTAGGCAGCTGGTGGATACTTCTCTACTTGCCTGACTTCTAGCCCCACCCCTGTCTCAAGCAACCTCCTCTTCCTCCTCTCCTCCCCAGTTCTTCCCTCCCAAAGCCATCAACTCACTGCCATGCTGGGGCTGGACTTGGTCAAGTACACCACAGTGGGGTAGAACTGGTGCTTGAGGTAGTAGGCATGAGCCACCACGGCCCCGGTCAGCGCCAGGCTGGCCGCCATCATCACTGCGGTGCGGAACATCGCCCTGGTCTGGAGACCTGCACGGAGACAGGAAAGGACTGTGTGATGCCCATACAAGCACATCTAGCTACTGCCTGTAATGCAGAAGCAGTGAATAGGAAGAAGGAAAAACACATTTCACCCTCACAATAATCACATTAAGAATAGCATATACTCCTCGATTTTACAAATAAGAAAACTCAAAGGGGTTAAGTGGCCACACTGACGCAAGGCCTGGAGCCTGGGTCAGTCTTGTTTCAAATCTAGGGCTCTTTCCCCGCTGCCTGCCAAGCCGCCGCCCCTAGGGAGGAAGGAGGAGGCAGCAATACTGGCAGGGGAGAACTGCCACCACTGACCCTAAAGTTAAGATGATGCGCTGGGATGCAAATCTCCAGAAGCGAGAACGTGCGACCCGGACTGGGAGAAGCCGAGGTGCTGGGGTGGGGTGGGGGGTGGCAACGCAGCTGGGGGCGGCAGCGCCAGTGACAGCTCTGCCAGGGTGGGCAGCTCCGACGCGCGCCCCGCGGAAGCAGGCGGGGTACGTCAGTATGGATCACTGGTGTCCCCCCAAGCCCCAGCGCAGTGTCAACTTGGGGCACCCGAGGAACGGCCGACAGACAGGATGCAGTGGCGCGACGGAGGGGGTCCCGGGTCGCAACCGCGGTCGCGCACCTGTACGCGCCAGGAGCCACCAGCGTCGCAGGCGGGGCCCAGCCTCAGGAGAGCGGGCGCGCGGGCGCCTGAGGTCTACCGCCAGCTGACAGGCCGAAAGCGGGCGGCGGGGCTGAGGGGCGCGCCGACCCCGGAGACCTCAAGGGGAAGGTCCAGGAACCGACTCCGACCACAACCCCGGCCCGATCGCGACCCACTCACCAGGAGCCCAGCGCCGCGAGCCCGCTCAATCCCCGCGACTGCGGAGGCGGCTCCGGTTAACAACACTCCTCACCCCCTGCGAGCCGGAACTTCGGGGGTGAGACACCTCACTTCCGGCAGCGCGGGGCGCGGCGTGGGCCGTACCAAGTGCTCCCTTCCCGTGCCCGCGTCGCGCTCCTTCCCTGGTGCCGGGAGCAGTCGTCCCACCACCATATCCGGGGTGCTTGCCCACCGTGCGAGCGAGAGAGGCATGAGGCCGTCGGAGCAGGACAGGGCAACCCGGGGACTGATTAGAGTCCCCCTACTTAATAGCCAGAGATGGTATCGTCTTCGCCGCCGGGTGGACTCAGCCTAGCAGAGGACTCAGCTCCCAAAAGTGGGTGGAAGGTGGAGCGCCGTGCGGGCCGTACTACCTAGAGGGAGAGGCATTACGGGCCTGAGACAAAATGCTTTAGAGATTCATTCCAGGGGGAGCCACACCAGTTTGAGAAATAAGATGCCTTCTGAGAAAATGATTCAAAAAAGAAAAATTTGTCTCCTCCACGATCAACCCCAAATTATGTGGGAGTGAGTTGTATCCCCGTGGCTGCTACTGATTGGTCAAGATAGAGTTACGCGGACCAGTAAAAAAAGAAAGGGAAATTTCTGGCCTATAGGAAGAGAAAGGCAGGTGAGCGGTTGCTAGGGGCGGGAAGCAGGGTTGCCTAGGACTAGGTCCAACTCCAGTGGGCGGAGAATGGGGAAGGCGCAGGCCGGGAGTAGGTGGGTGATCAGTGTCTGCCTTGCGGGAGCATTTGCTGCACCACGAAGGGGCGGGACAGCTAGGTGTGTCCCGGACTGAGGAGAAAGCAGACTTTTAATGCTAGCTAATCTGAGGATGAGCATGTTCCGTGCAAACGGATAGACTTCAACGCTGCATGCCCGCATTCCCCACCCCCGTGCGTGCAGCTTAGCTGTCCTTGTACTGTTCGGTTCTGGGCTATGCATAGGCACGGCTTCCCCCTCGTCTTGGACTAACCTGTATTTCATTGTGTGTCTTGGTCACCACCAACCCAGTCAGCTCATTGACAATAGTGGAACTAATGTCCCCACTTCGTGCCTTGTGTCTAGTGTCATTAGAGTTAAGAAATGAGTTCAGCAAGGTTGCAGGATAGAAGATTAATATGCAAAATCAATCGTGTTGTTATACGCTAGCAGTGAACAATGTGACGTCAAGAAAACAATTCCATTTACGATACACACAAAAAAATACTTACGAAAAAATTTAGCAAAAGAAATATCAGATTGGTACAGTGAATATTACAAAACCTTATTGAAAGAAATGAAAGACCTAAATAAATGGAATGATACCTCTAATGTACAGATTCGAAGACTTAATGTTATAAGATGGGAATACTCCCCAAAATTGATGTTAAAAAAAAAACAGTCCCTATCAAAATGCCAGCTGCCATGTTGGCAAAAATTGACAAGGTGATCCTAAAATTCATGTTGAAATGCATGAGACTCAGAATAGAGCAAAACAGTTTTAAAAAGGCAGAATTTTAAAAAGAAAGAAAATGAATAAAGTTAGAGTACTCATACTTCCTGATTTTAAAACTTACTGCGAAGCCACAATAATCAAGATAGACAAATAAGTCAATGGAATAGAATTAAGAGTCCAGAAATAAACCCATACATTTATGGTCAATGGGCAGGCCAAGGGTGCCAAGACAATGCAATGAGGGAAAGAATAATCTTGTTAACAAATGGTGCTGGGGCGCATACCTTACACTGTATACAAAAATTAGCTCGAAATGGATCAGAGACCAAAATGTAAGACCCAAAGTCATAAATATCCTAGAAGAAAACAGTCATAAGTCTTCATGACCTTAGGTTAGATAATGGTCTCTTGGAGATGACACCAAAAGCACAGCAACAAATAAAAAACTAGATAAATTGGACTTCATCAAAATTTTTAAGTGTGCTTTAAAGCACACCATCAAAAAAGTGAAAAGATAACCCACAGAAAGGGAGAAAATATTTGCAAATTATATATTTGATAAGGAACGTGCATCTAAAATATATAAACAACTCTTACAACTCAATAATAGAAAGGTAAGTAACTCAATTTTATGGGGAAAGGATTTGAATAGAAACTTATTCAAAGAAGATATAAAAGTGGCTGATGTGCACATTATGGATATGTAAATCAAAAACACTGTGAGATACCACTTCACACCCACTTGGATGTTATAATTAAAAAGACCAACAATAACAAGTGTTACGAAAGATGTGGAGAAATTAGTACCCTCATGCATTTCTGATAAAATTGTACAGATGCTTTGTAAAACAGTCGGCGATGCCTCGATCAGTTGAACAGTTACCATAGGACCCAGAGTTCCACTCCGAGGTACGTACCCAAGAGAACTGAGAACAACTGTTCACATGAATACCTGGACAGTGAATGTCCACAGCAGCATTATTCATAATAGCCAATAAGTGGAAACAACACAAATGCTTTTGTGGAGATAAACATAATATATCCATGCAATGGAGTATTATTCAGCTATCAATAGGAATGAAGTGCTGATACATGCTACAATATTCACAAACCTTGCAAACATGCTAAGTGAAAGAAGCCAGACACAAAAGGCCACATATTATATCATTCCATTTATGTAAAATGTCCAGAATAGTTAAATTCACATAGACAGAAAGTAGTTAGCGGTTGCTAGGGACTGGTGAAGTGGGGAATGAGAAGTGGCTACTAATGGGTATGGTTTTTTTTGGGGGGGGGGGAGAGTGATAAAAATGTTCTGGAATAGATAATGGTGACAGTTTCACAACTTTGTGAATATATCTAAAACCAATGAATTGTACGCTTTAGAATGGTGAATATTATGGAATATGATTTATGTCATTACAAAGGCAAGGAAGTGACAAAGACAAAATAGAAATTAAGAAAATAGATAAAAGCTAAAATAGAGAGGATTAAGAAAGTTCAAAGTGGCTCTTTGAACAAGCTATTGAAATAGACAATCCTCTAGCAAGACTGATCAAGAAAATAAAGTTAAGGTACAAATAAACAATATAATGAAAGAGAAAAGGAAAATATGTAACCACAAATACAGTAGAGATTTAAAAATAATAAGGATCTAGTAGGTGCGATTTTATGGCAATAGATTTGAAAGCTTAGGTGAAATGAACCATTTCTTGGAAAATAAAAGACGTGTTTAAACTGATCCAACACAAGATAGAAAACATGAATAGACCAATAAATATTTTTAAGATGACTCAGTAGTTAAGTGTCTCCATTCTTTCTCCCCATATGCAGACAATAAAAGATTTTATTAGGTCCAGAAGGTCTACAAGCTCAGCATTATAAAAATCTCAATTCTCCCCTAAACTGATCTAAAATTTCAATCTAAATCACAAGGATTTTTCATGAAACTTAAGAGTTAATTTTTAAATGTATATAAAAAAGCAAAGTGTCAGGACAATTTTCAAGAAGAAATGCACAATGGGCTCCTCTTCTCCATAGCAAGTATAATTTTATCTATTGTGCCTAAGACATTGTAATACTGTCCTGGTAACATGTAACTGAATCAATGAAACAACGTAGAAAACTAGAAATTGACCCAGGCTGGTGTGGAAAGCAGATTTATGACAGTGACAGTAATGCATATCGCTGGATAAAAGATGGGACCTGAAATAAATGGTGCAGAGACAATTGATGACCCATATGAAAAATAACCACATCATACATGAAAATTAATTCTAAGGAAAATCGATTCACTTCAATGTTAAGAAGCAAAAAATTTAAACTTTCAGAAGAAAATAAAGGAGACTGTGAGGCAGGGAAGGATTTTGTTCAAAAAGACACACAAAAAGCATAAACCATAAAGGAAAATATAGATAAATTTGACAATACTAAAATACAAAATTTCTGTGCACTAAAAGTGTCCAGAAACAGAATTAACAGGTAATGGACACGAGGAATCATCTTATGGTGATGGAAATGTTCTCAAACTGATTTATGGTGATAGTTGCACATCTTGGTAAATTTCCTAAAATTCTTTGACTTGTACACTTGTGGGTAAATTGTGTATGTAAAATATGCCTCGATAAAGTTATATATTTTTGAAAATTGTTAAAAGTTTCATAAACAAAGGAACACAACAAGTGACAGATTGAGAAGATTAAGGATTTGTATCCAGAACATAAAAAGAACTGCTCCAAATCAGTCCAATAACTGAAAAAAAAAATTGTCAAAGATTATACACAGATAAATAGGAATTTTAATCGCTAAAAAATGTGAAAAGATGCTCAACTTCACTGATAACTAAGGAAATGAATATGTAAGCAAGAAAGAAGAAAGTTTTCATTCTTAGTGTTGGCAGAAAGTAATGAGTCTTAACATCCCCACATGTCAAGAACGTTAAGCAAATTAACTCTTTGGGGGCGTGATAAAGGAGAGTGATTCAGCAATATCTAGTAAATTTGACCATGTGCTTATTACCCCTCACCCCAGTGACTTCGCTCCTAGAGAAACCCCCCCCACATGTACAGAGGAACATACACCGAGAATATTCACTGCAGCACTATTCATGAGGACAATTATAAACACCTAAATGCATCCTTAGAAGAGAAAGCATAAGCCACAATTTAATCATGCAGAAAAGTGTACAGTATAGTGAAAATCAATTATCCAACCTATTGGTCAGCTGATCAACCTCTGTGTTTAATGTGCACTCCTTGATAGGTTTGTGTACTTAGATTGTCATAAATTTTTAATCACTTCCTTCACACAGAGGTGGGGTTTATTGATTCTGCCCTTGGCATATGGCTTGCTTTGAACAAATAGACTGCAGTGCAAATGATGCCATGTCAACTCTAGGCTTAAGAGAACTGTCAGCTTCTATTTCCATTCCTTGGAACCCAGCCACCATGCTGTGAGGAAGCCCAAGCAGTCCTGTGGGGAAGCCCATGTAGAAGAATCGAGGCCCCAGCCAACAGCCAGCACCAACTTGCCATGTAGTTAGCCATCTTGGACATGGATCCTCCAGCTTCGGTCAAACTGCTCCAGATAATATCACATGGAAGAGAGCTGTCCACTCCAGACCTTGCTCAAATTGCGCAATGGTTAGGAAATAAATGATCGTTATTATTGCAAACTTCTAAGTTTTAGGGTAATTTGTTTCACAGCAACAGATAAGCGAAACAGTGGGCATTATGTCTGGTTTGTGTTCCTCTTCCCAGCACCAGGTCCAGGATCGGGCACAAAATAAGAGTTCAGTGAGTATTGAAGGAGTGAATAAATGGATAGCTGGATGGATGGATGGATGGATGGATGGATGGATGGATGGATTGATGGATAGATAAGTGAATTGTCTTGGGCCTCACTGCTCTGAGAAAAGGCCTTCCTAATTGGGCATGTGGATTCTTGCATGATTTGTTTGCAGCCTGCCTTCCTCATTCATCATGCAGTTTGCGTTGTGGCCAAACTTAACTTGTCCCCATTCCGCAAAATCTGCTTGTCTCTTCAGCCTAGCTTTCTTCTCTTTTGATCCTCCTTTGTCTAAGATGTTTTCCTTCTCCTGTTTGCCCCTAAAATCTATAGCACACAACCAAAGACACTTTTAAGCATCAGCCAGAACTTGGGTGAGTCTCCTCCTCCTCTTGGTGCTTGTGACATTGACCAAATGTGAACATAGCCTCATCTGACCCTATGGTCTAATTGCTCCTGTGTCTGTGACCTCCGTCAGGGCAGGGCTCAGAATAATAATAATTAAAAAAACCCCTACTTTTAATGTGCTGTAAATTGTAATGATAATCACTCAGCCCATGCATATTGAGCTTTGACTGAATGCCAGGCATGGTTTTAATCCTTAAAACAATCCTATGAGCCAGGTACCATTATCATGCCTATTTCATAGATGAGGATACTGAGGTGCAGAAAGATTAAGTAACTTGCCCAAAGTTTGCACAGCTAATAGTGAAAGACAAAGTCAGGATTTAAGTCAGGCAGTGCGGCCTCACAGTACTCTGCATAATGTCCATTTTCTCAGTCTTTACAACAACTTGCCATTTCATCGATGAGAAAGTAGAGACTCAAAGAGGCTAAGGAATTTAGCCCAAATCACCCTGCTGGAGAGTGGCCCAGCAGAGACTCTGCCTGGGAACAGCCACCACTAAGCTAGACAGCCTGGGTGTCCCTGGAGAGCAGGGCAGAGACAGAAAGCCCAAGTCTCTGCCCACTGCAGTGGGCGGGCAGGCAGGTGTGAGGCCACGTCAGGACTCTGGGCATCAATGAGCGGGACATAGTCTACAGGCATCCAAGGATAGGACCTATTGCCTAAGTCTGGTACAGACAAAGAAAGGTGTCGAGGACAATAGGTGTGGGCTTGGACAATCACCTGGCACCCAACCAATCGACATAGTTTTAGGGGATCGGTTATATGCCAGGCGTGGGGTCGGGTGCTGGGGACTCAACGGTGAGCAAAAAGACACCTTTTGCCTTCAAGAGCCTTCTTGTCCAGTGCAAGAAATTCAGGCCACACACCTCTCCTCCTACCTTTCGCACTCGCTCCTCCCTCCCTCCCATTAGAATAGTTGGGGTCTCCCTCCTCCCATTGATTCAGTCGTTTTTTTTCACCCAACAAATATTTACTGATGACAAAGAAGAGAATGCATTAGTGAACAAATTAGATACAGATCCCTGTCCTCATGGAGCTTAGAGTCAATAAAAGACAACAAATAAATAAGGAAACAAAGAAAAGTGACCCCTTTGGGAAAACAAGGGGAGGGGGAGCAGAGGAGGAGGTCTGAGTGTTTGAAAGGAGGAGACACAGTTCTCTCCTAGCAGGAGGTGTGCACAGATGTGGATTCAGATAGATAGACATAGGAGTAGGAAAAGGGAAAGAGAGTTGGAGATTAGAGGAGCAAGGAGAAGTTGTGATTAGGTATCTCAGAAAGAGGGCTGGGAACTTACTAGAGAACTGCCAGGAGTTCTCGGGGAGTTCCCATGAGTGCCCAGGGAGTTCCAGTGAAACAAGCCTCTGGTTTTCTGATCTACTCTCCCCTCTGGTGCAGGTACCAAGTGGGTGGATGGATGGGTTTTGGCCGGGGTTGGAGTTTCCTAGATGTGGTGGTTTTGGGATATGTCCGTACATTCTCAATACTCTCCTTTTCAAAAAGTGAACCCTAATCCCTGCCTCTTGGGTATCCCTACGCCTCTAATGCGTAGAATAAAACGAAAATGATGGCGTGAGACATTGGAGACCTGGTCACAAAAGGCTCTTCGGTTTTCTGTTTGTTCTCTGTCTGGGATTGCTCACTTGGGGGGAAGCCGCTGCCATGGCATGAAGGCACTAGGGACAGGTCTCTGTGGTGAGGAACTGATGCCCGGCAACCAATGGCCATGTGAATGAGCCCCCGGGTCGGGGAGCCTCCAGCCCCAGCTGAGCCTTCCGGTAACTGCAGCCCTCACCGATATCTTGACTGCAAACCTCGTGAGAGACTGTGAGTCTCTCCCAGCTAAGTTGTTCCTGAATTCCTGACCCGCAGCACAATGAGATAATACATTTTTAAAAAATTTAAACCACAATGTTCTGGGGTAATTTTTACATCACAGATAACTAAAATACCAGGTGTCTTTGGTAGAGGGGAGAGCAATCGGAGGGAGGCTTCCACCTGGCCTTTGGAGAACCCAGGTTCTCACCATCTGGCTGTGGCTCTGCCGTTCCCTAGGGCCCCTTGGACTTCTGTGGAGACCTGCATTTGGCCGAAAGTGAGGGATATAGACAGTGAAGCAGATCGTAAGAGAGAGACGTTTTCAAAGGCCATGCCTGGTGATAGATAACAACCAATATTGAAAAACGGGACGAGGAAGTGACGCTTTAGATGAAACCATAAGATGACTAGAGGGCAAGCTGGGTGGAAGGGAGAGAGGAACAGGGATCTGTCAGTGAGAAGACCCTCTGGCCTGAAAGTCTAGGTGTAGTTTAGGAAACGAAGAGAATCCCAGGGTGACTGGAGCTTGGGGAATGAGACGGAATGGCAGAGAATGAGTCCGAAGGGGTGGGCGGAGCCAGGTCCTTGGGCGATCAGGGAGCTGATGCAGCCGCTCACAGACGCACAAAGACGCCTGCTCTGGGCTGGGCTGGATGGATGGAGGTGCTGAAGGTGTGGAGGGCCAGAAGTCAGTATTTGAGTAAGTGAGGGGGACAGGGACAGGGAGCAGCCAAGTGGCTTAGGCTCCTGTGTGGTAGGGAGAATTATTCTCTAAAATGGATAATCCCAGAGAAAACATGTTTAGAGGCAGCATGTTGAATTCAGTTTTTAAAACTATGAAATATGTAATTTGTACGAAATACGTGAACAATGGAGTGAAATCACAGAACAAAACTGCAACTTGAGAAACGGAACATAAGCAACATTGCAGGGTTCCCTGTTTCCTCCTCCCCATCACATTGCCTCAAGATACCACGACCTCGCCTGCAGCCACGCCTCCCTGAACAAGCCTGGTCTGGTCTGATCTCGGAAACTAAGCAGGGTCGGGCCTGGTTAGTAGTTGGATGGGAAACCACCTAGGAAGACCGGGTGCTGCAGGCATAAAAAATGAAAAATAAGTGATTGTAAGCCGACAAGGTCCTTGCAATTTGTGAGGTCAACCAAGGGTTGCCTTGCCTAAAATATATATATATATAAATATATATAAACATATATATATCTCACGACCTTGATTTTCTTGTTTTTTAAATTCATCACTTTTACTTTTCTCATAAACTCAAGTGGTTATTTTATTATAAAAATGCTTACATAAATAATCCAGTTAAGAATTGAAAGGATTTGCTTTTTCAGTGCAAAACCGACTGCACGTCAGAGAAAGCTGCCAGTATTGAGATCCCATCTCTACAACGGGCTCAAACCTTCTGCTCAGCCACTGGCTCCCCTGTTGCTTTCAGCCACGTTGAGAGATGAGAGGCGGCGCCTGAGAAAATGCGCTGGAAAGGGCCTGCAGAATGACCGACTCCGCCAGTTAAAACTGCTCTCTCTCCCCATGCCGCCCAGTGCTCTCCAGTTATGTTTTCCCAGAGCTCCCTCCCCCACCTCAAGGACTCTCCAGCTCACATCTGTTGGTTAATGGCTTGCCAACCAAGCAATGTTTTTCCTTATCTCTGTAGCTGTGTAGGAATAACAAGACTGTGTAAAACTGCTTGCTACGTTATAATTGGAGCTCAGCCTTTGGATAGGAATCTGCAGAGCAGGTGCCGGCATCAATAAGTGTTGCTCCCTGCTTATGGCCTAGGTGTCCCGTCTCTCTGCTCAAGAATCGCGGGTTCTGCAAAACAAACGCGTAAGCCCAGTGGTCTGGAAATTCCTCCTCGCTTGCAGGCCCCCACCCAAAGCTCCTCCTCCCCATCCTAAGAAAGGAGGCGCATGTGAAACCTCAGACAAAGGAATCACATGCCCCTTGCAGGGACACTGTGGAAGTATATAAACTGTAAGAAATCTAACTAGAGCGAGCTTGTGCATGGAGTCGTTACCCCATGTGCTCCGCCGGCCTGACGGATTCTCCTTCCTCTAACAAAGTTGTCTGGGAGTCCGAATTCCTCCGTCTGGGTCGCTTCCTGCAACAACACGCCCCCTACTGGTGTAGTGTGCCCTGTGCAGTCTGTCTGCGTTCATTGAGATGGTGCAGTTTTTCTCCTCTAACCTGTTAATTAAATTTTGCACCTCAACCTTGCATTTTTAGAATAAATCCAACTTGGGCACAGTGTATTGTCTTCTCTACACATTACTAGATAAGGTTCCCAATAATTTACTTAGGATTTTTACATCCATGTTTTCGAGCCTGCAGTATTAGCTCTGGTGGCAAGCAAGCTGCTTGTATTACATGCGTGGGGGAAGCTGGAAAGATTTGTACGAGATAGCATTATTAGTTCTTTGACTGTTTGGTTAATCTTACTGGTGGAGCTAGATAGACCTGGAGTTTTCTTTGTGATAAGATTTGTCTACTGATTCAATTTGTTCAATATTATAGGACTAACCAGGATTTCTATTTCTACTTGTCTTAGTTTTGCTGTTATATTTTTATAAGGACTTGTCTATTTTCATATCAACTTAAGAATAAATGTATAAAATAAATACATATTTCACATATGACATATAAATGTAAAAGTTGGCATAAAGTTGTTTATAATAGTCTCACATTTTTATTGTCTAACACGTAGTTATACATCCCTTTTCATTCCTGTTAGTTAATTTGCGCCTTCTTTTTAAAAAAATTATTCTGAATCCATGTTGCCAGGTTTGTCAAAGAATCAAATTTTGACTTTTCTGATTTTTTTCTATTACACTTTGTATTTTATTAATTTCTGCTCTTAATTATTTTCTTCCTTCTCCTTTCATTAAGGATATTTATTTTGAAATATGACTTTAGGCTTACAAAAAATTGCAAAAGCTACAAAGCATTCCTGTATTCCCTTCACAGAACTTTTCTGAAGGCTAACATCTTACACAACCGTAAGACAGTTATTGAAACTGGGAAACTAACAGATATAATACTGTTGGCTAATCTATAGACTTTATTTTAATTGTGCCAGTGGTCCTACTGATGTTCATTTCCTGGTCCAGGATCCAGTCCAGGATTCGAAGTGGCATATAATTGCTACATCAGTCATTTGCTGTTGTGTAACAAGCACCTTCAAACTTAGCAGCTTAAAACGACAAACATTCATTATCTCACAGTTTCTGAGGGTTGGGAATTTAGGAGCCGTTTAGCTGGGTAGTTCTTGCTCAGGGTCTCTGAGGAGGTTGTATTCATGATGTCAGCCAGGACTGTGGTCACCTGACCTTTTGACTACAACTAGAGGTCCAGATGCCATGCTCACAGAGCAGCAGGAGGCCTCTGGTCCTTACCATGTGGGTCTCTCCATAATGCTTCTTGAGTGGCCTCATGACATGGGGGGTTGGCTTCTCCCAGAGAAAGCGAGGTTGAAGTTGCAAAGGTATTAATGACCTAGCTTCAGAAATCACTCTATGTCATTCCCACTGTATCCTGTTGGTACACAGGTCAGCCTTATTCCATGAATACTGGGAGAACTGGGAGGCCATTTAGAGGCTGGCTACTGCAGTTGGTATATTTCCTTGGTCTCCTCTACTCTGGGACAACTTCTCAGATTTTTTTTTCCCTTCGCGAACTGCACAGTTTTGAAGAGTACTGGCCAGTTATTTTGCAAACTATCTCTCAATTAGTATATATTTGATGTGTTTGTTATGATCACCTGGAAGTTATTCATTTGGGGCAAGAATAATGGAGAAGCGATATGCTCTTCTCGGAGCATCACATCAGATGGTACAAGATGTGGGGTCTGTCTTATCACTGCTCATATTACCTTTGATCACCTGGACAAGGTGGCAGATTTCTCTACTCTTCTCACTATTTTTTATTTTGTGATTAGTAAACATCTTACAGGGAGAGACATTAAATTTATGCAAATATTTTGTTTCTCGTCATACCTTCTTTTGTTTACTAATTTTAGCACCCATCAATGATTTATGCCTGCAACAACTCTTGCCATGGTATTTGCCTAATGGTGATTTTCTATTTCCATCATTCCTTCTACATTTACTTATTGGAATCCTGCTGTAAGGTAGAGCTGTCACTTCTCTCGTTTACTCAGTTATTTAATTATTTATTTATGTCAGTGTAGATTCATGGATATTGATTTTACTCTATGAATAAGAATCCATTACTCTCTGTGATAGTTAATTTTATGTATCAACCTGACTGGACCAAAGGATCCTTCTAAATGCCCCCATCATATTTTAAACACTTCCTTATTTTCTGTCACTACATGATGTTCCAGACTCATGTTGCATTATCTCTGCCCCAGCACTGAAATGAACTGTTTCTCCAGAGAGCCCTGATTCCTTTTCATTGGAGAATGGAATTTAAGAACCAAGATCTGGGTATTGGCTGTGCTCATTGCTATTGGGGTGTCGTTGCCTCTAGGTACTCTCAATGGAAGGAGTAGGAAATATATGTATGCCTACACACATCTATTTATTTCTAGATCTATCCACCTGTAAATATATATATAATTAATATAATATAATATAATATGTATACCATGAGTTTATACAAATGCCCCATTTCCTTAAATGTAACTCCTTTCTCTGACAGTGAGAAACTTGGTCTCATTACCTATAATATATTACTTACATGTTGAATACAAGCATATACATTAAATAGTTTCAGATTTTCTAACTCACACCACTCTGAAAAACATATTTACTAATTAGAGCAAAATACTTGTGTTGTTCAGTGAGGTAAGTGTCCATTTTTCATTCTTTTGAATGAGGATATCCACTTGTCCTGGCACTATCTGTTGAAAAGGCAGTTTTTCCCTATCGAAAGGTCTTGGCACCTTTAGAGAAAATCAGTCGACCATAATGTATGGGTTATTTCTGGATTCTCAATTCAATTCTCAATTCAATTCTCTAGTATTCAGATGGAATGAGGAATGGGATTTTGGGCTTAAAAACCCTGTACCTCTACATTTCAGGGCTTCTTAATTTGGGGTCTGGATACCCCTGGCAGACTCAGCTGGCTGAATAAAGAATGTGTTTCCTATAACTCACTGAGTTCTGGCAGTCTGTGTCTCTTTCGAGGGCTGGCGGCTATGACAATGTTAAACTAACCTTGTATTGCTAGGATAAATCCCTCTTGTATAATCCTTTTTATATACTGCTGAATTCAGTTCATGGGTATTTTGTTAAGGTATGTATGTATGTATGTATGTATGTATGTATTTACTTATTTAGTCTTTTCACATCAGAGTAATACTCGCCTCATAGAATGAGTGGGGAAGTGTTCCCTCTTCCTTATTTTTGGAAAAGTTTTTGAAAGTTTGGTTTTAATTCTTTTTTAACTGGTAGAATTCACCATGGAAGCCACGTGGACCTAGGCTTTCGAGCGTGTGTGTGTGTGCGTGTGTGTGTTTAACAATTAATAGACTTTTTGGATAAAGTTTTAGATTTATAGAATAACTGAGTAGATAATACAGAGAGTCTCATATACCTACCCCAAAACCTCCACTCCCTATTCACAGTTTTTTCTACTATTAACATCTTATTTTATTGTGGTACATTTATTTAATGAACCAATATTGCTAACTCATTACTAATTATAGTGCATAGTTTGTATCAAGGTCACACAAAGGTGCCATTACCTTTAACAAAGGTGTCGTGCAGCTCTCTAGGTTTTGAACACACATGATGTTATGTATCCATCATCAACGTTTTATACAGAATAGTTTCACCGCCCTAAAAGTCTCCTGTGCTTCACTTGCCTCCCCTAGGACCCGTGGTATCCACTGATCTTTTCACTCTCTCTGTAGTTTTTGCCTTTTCCAAAATGTCACATAGTTGGCATTATATAGTACTCAGGCTTTTCAGACTGGCTTTTGTCACTTAGTGATATACATTTAAGGTTAATCCATGTCTTTTCATGGCTTGATAACTATCTTAGTCAGGGTTCTCCCGAAAAAAAACAACCAAAAACATGTATGTATAAAGAGAAAGATATTTATTTTAAGGAAGTGGCTTATGTGCTTATAGAGGCTAGCAAGTCCAAAATCAGTGGGCCAGAAGGCTAGAGACCAGGGAAGAGCTGATGCTGCAATTTAAGTCTGAAGACCAGAATTCCCTCTTGTCAGCTGTAATTGAAAAAGAAAAAAAAGAATTCCCTCTTGCTCGAGGGAGGTCAGTCTTTTGTTCTATTCAGACCTTCAACTGATTTGATGAGGCCCACCCACATTGTAGAGGGTAATTTGCTTTAATCAAAGTCCACCAATTTAAATGTTAATCTCATCCAAAACCATCCTCACAGAAACATCCAAAATAATATTTGACCACATATATAGTCACCACGGCCCAACTCAGCTGTCACATAAAATTAACCATCACAATAGCTCACTTCTTTTTACCACTGAATAATATTCTATTTCATGAATATACCATAATTTTGTTTATCCGTTAATCTATGGAAGAACATCTGTTTTCTTTCTGTTTTTGGCAATTATAAATAAAGCTAATATAAACATATGTGTGCTGGTTTTTGTGTGGACACAAGTTGTAAACTCCTTTGGTAAATACCAAGGAGCGTTATTGCTGGGCTTGTATGGTAAAGTATGTTAGTTTTGTAAGAAATCATCCAACTGTCTTCCAGAGTGACTAGAACATTTACATTCTTCACCCTGCCTTTTCACTGGGCAGAACCTCTGCCCCACTCTGTGGGAACTGGGGGTGGGGAAAGCAGTTGATTATCTGGTGAGTGACACTTCTACCTTACATGTCGGTGAGGGTGGAGGCTGCAGCGCCTGGTCTGGCCGACTCTTCTCTCCTGGCATGGAATCCCTGTCCTAGGAGAGACCTGGGGCATGAGCCCTGGGAATCTAGTATTTCAGGCCTGTCGTGCCTGGAGTTGCATGGGAGAGGGGGCTTATGGGAATTTTCTCTGCTTTCTGAGCAATGAATTCTTCTCTGATGATTGCTTAAATGCATCTCATAGAGTCTGATATGTAGTACTTTCATTATTATTTTTTTAGAAATTTTGGATTCCAGTTTGTTTTCACCTAATTCCTTTTGTTGTCTTTATTAATAATTTCTCGTATGATTACATTGTGCTCAGAGAATATTGTTTGTATTTCCCACTTTATTGAACTTACTGATGATTTCTCTATGACCTAATAGATGAATAATTTTTTGCATGAATTTTTTTTCCTTTGGATTCATGGTTGTTAAAAATGGAAAAGATTTGGTTGTTTTTTTCCAGTGAGAATTTTCTTTAATTGATGTGTTGGATTTTATTTTCTGACTTTTTTGGTTTTAATCCTAGCTCCACATGGATCTGTTAATCTTCTTGTTCATTTGTGTGGTTCTGGGGTGTTTTATAAGATTTCCAGTTTAACAGCACACTCTTATGTCAATATAGCAAAGTCCAGATATTTTAGTGGATTTTTGTTTGTTCGGTGAGGGGCAGGGCGGTTTAGCTTCTGTTTTCTTTTTTTCTCTTTTTGACTTGCAAGACCCCAAATTTTTCCCTTTTGCTTTTTACCCCCTTTTATCACTCCATTGCCCAAGGAAACTTCTCTCTCATTTTCAACTTTTTTCACCTCCCAGAACCGACGCATTTTAAATCCCACTGCATTTAAATCTCTTCCTTGTAGTTTAAGGTCTGATCTCCCAGGACATTTTCCTAGTATTTTGACTGTGGAAGGACCTCGTCTTTCAAATGGAGGTTCTAGGTCAAACTTGGGCTGAGCAGCCAATACCTCCTCCCCTCTCTGCCGGTTTTCTTGGTTCAATTGCCTTGTGGCAGGTCGAGGTGAGGTGATGGTGTGACAGGCTCGAGCTGGCATACTGCGTGTTTCTTTTTATTTACAGTTATTCTGAAGGTTGGATAGTCTCTGCTTTCAAGTTTTACTGAGGCTATGGTTTCAGCAGAATTCTATTTCCCATTCTTGATCTGATTTGTTTTGGGAGGAAACATTGGGAGATCGGGACCTAGGCAGCCAACATGGACCTCAGCTACTAGGAAGTCCCTCTGCTCTTTTTTTGTGACTTTTTTAAGGACCAAGCTTAGCTCATTAGCTTGTACTCATTCTTATTTTCATATATATGTGTGTGTGTGTGTGTGTGTGTGTGTGTGTGTGTGTGTGTGTGTGTGTGTATATATATATTTGAAGTAATAAACTCCTCTTCAAGAATTGTTAGCCATGTCACCCAACTTTGACATACAATATTTTCATTATGATTGCTATCTGAAACACCACAAATCCATTATTTGATCTATTTTCTAATTTCCTTTGTGAGTTTTTTGGTTTGTTTTTTAGCCTACAGCACCTTGTCTTCCCAGGTGGTCTCCCATCCAAGTACTAACTAGGCCCAACCTTGCTTAGCTTCTGAGATCAGCCGAGATCCAGCGTGTTCAGGGTGGCATGGCCATAGACCAATCGTGGTTTTTTTACTTTGACCTAGAAATTTCATAAAATGTTTAATTTCAAAATATGTAGGATTTCCACCCCCCTATTTATGTTTGTTGGTGATGTTTAACTTAATTGTATTGTGATCAAAAAACACAGACTATGATTTTAATTTTTTAAAAAAATTAGTTGAGTTGCCTTATGGTCTAGAATTTGATCATTTTCTTGGAAAAAGTTCTGCATATAATTTCTTGCATTTTAGGGGGTTGTAGTGCTATTTGTCCATTAGGTCAAATTTGTTAACCATATTCTTCATATCTTTTATATCCTTATTAAATTTTCTTTGGCCTGTTGATGCCATCGAATCTACCAATATAGCTGTGATCTGTCTGTTTTTCCTTGTGGTTCTATTCATTTATACATACATATAAACATAGACATAGCTCCATTGTTTGTTGATTTTATTTTTAAGAGTAAATTTAATGACAACTAAAATGGAGAAATAATTATTAAAAAAGAGTGAATTTAAAATGGTATATTTTTGAAATCACTACATAAGAACCCTCTTTCTCTCTAGTAATATGTTTAACCTAAAATAATTTTTTCTTATTCTAATATAGCAATTTCAGCTTTCTTTTAGTACTTGCCTGATTTTTTTCTATTCTTGTACATCCAAACTTTTTACATCCTTTTATTTGTATCTTTTATAAATGGCATGCAGTGCTAATATATCATTTTATAAATAGTATGTCAGTTAGCTCAGCATCAACTATGCTGTGATAAATATGGTAGGCAGAATAATGACCTTCCAAAGATGTCCACATCCCAATTACTGGAACCTATGAACATATCTCATGTGGCAAAAGGCACTTTGCAAATGTCGTTAAGTTAAAGATCTTGAAAGGAGAAGGTATTAAGGGTCTCCGAGAGGTCACACACTATATGATCTCATTTACATATAATATACTTAAGTGACAGAATTATAGAGATGGAGAACAGATTAATGATTATCAGGGGTGGGGGAGGGGAGGAGGGTGTGCCTCTAAAAGGTTAACATCAGGGAGTTCCCTGGGGATCATGGAACTGTGCTGTATCCTGATTGAAATGGTAGTTACACCAATTCATGCATATGATAGAATTTATAGAACTAGATACCCCCCCCAAAAAAAATTTAAGTGACTGCTTGTAAAAACTGGCAAAACTCGAATAAGGGCTGTAGTTCTGCTATACCAATGTCAGTTTCCTGGTTCTAACTGTATTGTGGTTATGCAAGATGTTACCACTTTTTTAGCAATATCTGTCTCTGTCTAAATTCTTTCAATTCAAATGTCAGGAGGCTGAGCCCCTGAACCTCAGTTTCCTATCTGAAAACAGCGATGAGAACCACGAGACATACTTCACAGCGCATAACACACATTGTGTCAGGCATGTAACTTGAGCCCATTTTCGTTGTCAGCAGGGGCACGACTTCGAGCATGAATTAGTCAACTTCCTTCTGCGCCTCCATTTCTATTACATACACATTTCAAAAGTCATCTGTCACCACTTCACATGCATTAGGATGCCTACTATCAAGAAAACAGAAAAAAGCGACCGTTGGCAAAAATGTGGAAAAATGAGAACACTTGTGCACTGTTTGTGGGCTGTAAAATGGTCAAACCGCCGTAGAAAAAAAATTTGACGTTTCCTCAAAAAATTAAATAGAATTGCCAAATGATCCAGCAATTCCACTTCTGGGTATATAACTCACAGAACTGAAAGCAGGGTCTTGAGATACTTGTACACCCATGTTCATAGCAATGGCCAAGATATGGAAATATCCCAAGTAAGTGTCCGTTGATGGATGAATGGATAAGCAAAATGTGGTATGTGTATAGACTCAATTATTATTCAGCCTTAAAAAGGAAAGGAAATTCTGATATATGCTACAGCATGGATGAACCTTGAGGCCATTATGCTAAGTGAAATAAGCCAGTCACAAAAAGACAAATATTGTATGATTCCACTCATACGAGGTACCTAGAGTAGTTAAATTCGTAGAGACAGAAAGTAGAACGGTGGTTGCCAGGGGCCGGGGGAAGGGGAAGCGGGGGAGTTAGTGTTTCCCGGGGACAGAGATCCAGTTTTGCAAGATAAAGAGTTCTGGAGATGAATGGTGGTGGTAGTTTCACAGCGATCTGAGTGAGAGTACTTAAAACCTCTTAACTTATACATGATTAAGGTAGTAAACTTTATGTTTTGCGTATTTTACCACACCAAAAAGGTCACCTATCAAAGAGCCACCTGTGGAAATTAATGTAGGCGATGACCGTTCTATAGGATTGTAGACAGAGTAGAAGAATCAGTGAAGACATGGAGAAGAAAAGGCTTAATGCCCCAGACGGGAGGGTGGAGGGGGAGCAGGTGGGCAGGGGCAGGGGCAGGGGCGGCTTAGCGGTCTTAGGCAAAGACCTCCTCTACCAACTCGCCACCACTGGCCAGGCTCTCCCTACTCCCGGGAAGAAGATGTAGCCCCTGGGAATTCCCAGGCCAGGGCAGTCTCTTTTCTGGCTCTTGGGTCTGAAAAAGCACAGACACACCCAGCGACCCTGCCCTAGCAAGGCACAATCGGTGAATTATAAGTTACCCCATCAGCCGGCCACTCACCAGCAGCCCAGGCTTCATTTCCGGCCCGCGCCCTGGCTTCGCGTTCGTGAAGAGGTGAGGAGGGGGCCCTGCCGCCTCTCAGGCCCTGGGGTCCAACCGGCCTGCCTTCGCCCCTCTTTGTAGGTGATGAAGCTTTGGAGTTTTTACCGTGGGCAGCTGGGGAGGCGAGTGGTGGAGACTGGGTTTACTGCAGGTAGAGGTGGGTGGTGCCGGCCTGAAGCCCCACCCCCTCCCCAGGAAGGGGCCTGATTGGTGGAAGGCTGCGGGGGCGGGGTAGCTTTGGCGCTATTTAAAAGCCCGAGCGGCGGCTGAAAGTCATGCTGCGAGTAATCTCTGAGCTCAGGTAAGGCCGCTCGAGGGAGGGAACAGGGCTGCCTGCTGGGACCTAGGTGGAGGCCCCCATGTCAGCCACGGGGTGGTGGATGGCACCTTCTCCTGAGGCCCTCAGGTGACGTCTCTCTCTCCGTAACTTGAAATGTCGGAGGTGGTCCCACCTCAACTTGCCCTAAAACCCAGGTATTTGTATACCGTTCATCTTTGTGGGCCTCAGTTTCCCCTCCATGAGGTAAGGGGCTGGTGGTCCTGTCAGGGCTGACACATTGGTGCGTGGTGAGGGGCTGGCTATGAGTTGGGGGACAAGAGGAGCAATTAAACTCGTTGGCTTTCGGCTTTGGGGGACAGACAGGCTCCACTTTCGGGCGGCCGTGAGCCTCCCACACTTGTCTCCGTGTTTGCAATATGAGTCTTCGGTTACATCTCCCAGCCGAGATGAAATAAGATGATGCCCCCAACGCGCTAGCGCAGCTCCGGGTGCTTAGATGTCCTCAGCGGTGCCTGCTGCTGCTCTTCTCAATCTCTGGCCTGCGGGGCCAGGAGGAGGGCTTGGGGGCCGGGAGCTGCAGCCTCAGGATCTCTGCTGCTGTTCTGGCCTCCCCACCCCGCAGGCCTCCCAGGTTCCTTCTGTTCCAAGCCCCCAAGTCTCCACCCAGGTCCCTCCGCCTTCCGGAGGGCCTCTGTCAGACCAGACTCACCAACCCCCTTGACTTAGCAGGGGAGGAGGAGGGAAGGTGCCAAGTCCTGGGGCCCGTTTTCTTGACAGGTCACCCACCCCCACCCCACCCTACCTGCCCCCACCCTCCATGAGATGAGTGACGCCCAAGCCCCTGCCCAAGTGGTGGCCACCCAAGTGAAGCTGTGGACCTGGAGCCGTCAGGATGAGGGCAGGGTGTCTCTCGGTTCCCGCCAGCACCAGGAGCTCCATGCCTTCCTCGGCCTTCTGGGTGAGTCCGCTCGGGGGCCGGCATGGGACGGGCTGTAGAGACCAAGTTCGAAACCAGCGCGAGAGGCGGGATTTCAACCTGCTCACGAAAGCATCTGAAGTCTTCGTCCCTTCCCTTCTCAGGTGACCCCAGTTTGGCAGGTGGGGGTAGTCGTGTCAGGAAGTGGGTTCAGTGTTGGCCTGGGCTTTGGAGCTTCTGTTGCCACTTTTGTCTGGTGGGAGGCAGGGGGTGACCCCAGATCACCGTTTCTCCTCTCTACTCCCAGAACACAGCTTCCTTCAGGAGTTCCTCTCTAGAGATCCCTGTTTCCAGATTTCAGATAAGGTGAGGAGGGGACACTCTGGGGGTAGAGGCTGGGGTCGCTTGGGGAAGGTCGAATTAGTGGGGTTTGTGTGCTGCTAATTCATTGAGTCCCCTGGGCTGGTGGCGGGAGCACCTCCCTTTCCAATCGTTGTCTCCGCAGGCCCCTTCCCACCATTTTATCTCAGTTTTTCCAACCCGCACCAGAACTTCCTTGGGTGCAGACAGGCCTGGAGCAGTCCCCTACCCGCCAGTGCCTAACTCTAACCTCCCCATGTTTCTGCGTCTGCAGTATCTCCTGGCCATGGTGCTGGTCTACTTCCGGCGCGCCAACCTGAAGCTCAGCGAGTATACCCGCAGCAACTTGTTCTTGGCACTGTGAGTGTCTCGGGCAGGTGATGGAGACACTGGCTCCAGGTTGTGGGATGGGGCAGGGAAGATGCTTATAGCCTCTGCTCCCTCCCCCTTCTGTGGCCAGGTACCTTGCAAATGACATGGAGGAGGACCTGGAGGAAGCCAAATGTGTGATTTTTCCATGGGCCCTGGGCAAAGATTGGCATTGTCAGGTGGCAGACTTCTTGCGTCAGAGGGACAAGCTGTGGGCGCGGATGGGCTTCCGGGCGGCCGTGAGCTGCCAGTGCTGTGAGGAGGTGAGACCCTGCTGGCGTTCTGGGGTTCTGGGGAAAGAGGCTGGACCTCCCACCCACATTTACTATTCACTCTGTTCATGCCAGATCATGGCCAGGGAGCCGTCCCACTGGGCCTGGACTCGGGAAAGACGCCCCCACCATGGCGGGGCGCAGAGGAGCTGCCCGAAGGCCCAGGTTCCCCTCCCCCGGGGCCCTGGCCTCTCGCCACCCTACTGTTCCCTCTGTGGCTTGCCCCCTCTCTGCAGCCACTACTGCCACCAACCCTGCCCCTTGCCTGTCTTACCCAAGTGCCCATCCCCAAACCCTGAGTGGTATCGCCCTCCTCCCCATGCTTGTCTCTCAGTGGCTGAAGACCCTTGGAGAGGAGGCTTCCTCATGGTCCTGCCTCCCCAGCTGCATCTGGAGCCAGGCACCTACACCCTCCACAGTGAGTTGGGGACAGGAGCTCCAGGGGGTGGGCTCGGGAGTCTAGGAGGCAGGCGTGAGTCCTGACAAAATGAGAGGAAGGGACAAGGGGCCTGTGGACCGGCAGGCCTAGGCGCATGTCCCAGCTCTGCCACTGCCGAGCCAGGTGAGCTCGGCAAGTTACCTCTCCCTGAGCCTCTCTCTCTGTCCTTCTTTCCCCAGTCCTCCCAAAGCCTCCGCCAGTGCCCTAAGTGCTGACGCTCACTGGGTGAAGAGCAGCCTGCCTGCTGGCCAGCTGACCCGACATTCTGCTGGCTGTGGCTCCCTGCCCCTCCCCCGGCGTCCTGTCTCGGCCTCAGACTGGCGGTGCTGCCCAAGCACCCCCTGCCCCTTCTTCCCAACCTGTAACTTGTACCCACTCTGACTCTGGCCCCTCTAATAAACTCGTGTCCACAGGACACCAACTGTGCTTAGGCCCTGGCCTGGCTCCTTGACCCGATGTGGGGGAGTAAGAAAGGAATTGGGGGGGGGGGAGCGGTATCAGTGACTGAGAACCATGAACACAGTTTCTGTAATAGCTCTTGCCTTTCCCATTGGTGGCCAGTCATCCTGAGCCTCAGTTTCCCTTCTATAACCCCCTATGGATGATGAGATCTACTCAGTGTAGATGGGATAGAATGAGATGAGGGCCTGGAGCCTATTGGACAAAAAAGCTTAAATGGAAAAGAGCTCTACACAATCTAGAAATGCCCACAGGGCCAGCTCTGTTTAGAAATGAGTTTGTCCTTGCCCTCAGTTGCAATCAAATATAATGCAATTATTATACTAGAACATTCCCCCCCCCACACACACACACACACATTAATGCGAAGGCAGGGAAGGGTTATCCAGAGGAGGTGACGTTTGACCTGAGCCTTGAACCATGTCAAGCTTGCCGCCGAGGATTGTGGAGGGTGAGGGGTTGTAAGGAAGGGCATTCTTGAAAAGGCAGCCTACAGTTGTGATTGTCTTGGTCTCTGGTGCCAGACAGCTTAAGTTCAAATTCCAAGTTCCCATGTGACCGAGGCATGTTATTTAATCTCCATTGCTTCATCTGTAAAATGGGTATTATGCTAAAATGGATGTTGAGTGAGTTAATCCTAGAAGGATTTAGAGCTCTATCTTGAGACTAGAGCTCAAATGCATGTTACTAGTGGAGGAAGCGGCTGCTGAGGGGGGCGGGGCTAGAGGGGCGGTGCGTCTGGGGCTGGAATGCAAGGTGGAGAGATGCAGACCCCTGCAAGAGTCACGTGGCGGGAATCCGGATGCGATCGCCCCTCGTGCTCTGTAGGCTCCCAAGGAGCGTGGAGGTAAAGCCTGGACGCTGTGGATATGAGAAGCCACGACCAGGGCTACGAAGTATGTTGAATTCGTTTTTCAAATAGATAACATAGTCACATGCACATTTTGAATTGTGAACCAAGAGTCACCTATCCCTGACTCCCACCTGCCTGTTTTCTGTCCCTAAAAGCAATGAAAGTAATAATCTACGTCCTTTCAGAGAAAGAATCTAAACATATATTACCAAATGTGTAAAAAAATAATAATAATATTCACCTCCCTGGTTCTTGACACAGAGTTCCTAAAACCCTTGGAATGTACTGAGTGATAGTAATGAACTCCCTTTGGACCGTGACTGAGTTTATGCTAATGAATGACTTAAGGTAGGGGAGGTCACCAGAAAGACCAATCTGGAGGGTGGGAACTTTCAGCTCCTCCACCCTCTCTGGGAGAGGAATGGGGGTGACTGGATATTCCGAGAGTGTCTAGGTTGGTGAATACAGATGTGCTACCAGTGTGTGGGGGCAGGGGCGGTGGTTCACCCGAAGAGGGCATGGAAGCTCTGCCCCCTCTCCTCATACCTTGCCCCATGCATCTCTTCCATTTGGCTGTTACTGAGTGAACTGGTAATAGCATAGCCCGTTCCTGAGTTCTGTGAGTCTATCAAATTATCAAACCTGAGGAAGGGATCATGGCACCCTCAGATTTGCAGTTGGTCACACAGGAGTTTGAGTCGTCTGGGTATCCCATTTGTGGCTGGCATCTTGTGAGCTCTTAACCTACAAGGTCCCTGCTAAGTCTTGGAATTCGTGTCAGAATTGAATTGAATTGTAGGCAACTAGTTGGTATTGGAAAGTTAGAGAGTTGGTGTGGAAAAATCACATGTATTTGGTATCAGGGAAAAAAACACATTTGAAGTGAGAAGTGTCAGAAAGAAAACACGGCACCAAATATGCATATATGTCCCACTCCCTTTTTAAAAACTCAAATGGAAGAATTCTGTGCACCCTTTTGTGTACTTATTAACATTTTGAAGATGGTCTCTTATCCATACATTCCTTTTGACAGCTGTATAGTATTCCTCTTTATAGATGTACCGTAAGGTAACTTGTTCCTTATTAATCAACGATGAAGTTGTCTTCAGACTTCTGGTACTCCAAATAGAGCTACACAGAGTCACTAAGACTTTATAAGGATATTATTCAAATGTGAAAAGATATATGTGAATTAAATGCCTAGAAGAATTGCTCAGAGGCCAACTTGAATTGTCATTTCGATGGTTCATACCAAAGATCTCTCTACAGAGGCCATGCCTGTACCACCCCCACGTCCAGCAATGCATGCGAACACTGTTTTCCAGAACACTCACCAATCAGTGACATACCCATTTTTTTTTATCATCGCCAAACTGATAAGTGGACAATGGTCTCTTGGTGAAGTTATAATTTGTATTTCTTTTTCATTCGAGTGAGCTGAAGTATTGTTTCGTATGTTTAAGAGCTGTCTTCTGCGAACCGTCCTTGTCTTTGCTCATTTCTCTGCTATTTTTGGTTTCTGATTGACAAGGGTTTGAAGAAAAAATAGCCCTTCAAGATGTAAATTGTATTTTCTTCAGTTTATTTTGAATTTGCTGTACTGATTTTTTTTTTAATTTAAATTTAAATTTTAAGTGCTGTACTGATTTTTCAATGTAAAATCAATTTGTGTGTGTGTGTGTGTGTGTGTGTGTGTGGCTTCTGGGTTTTGTGTCATAGTTAAAAAGAATTTTTCCACACCGAATTGACTAAAGAAGCTTCTCCCTTAGCTACTGGCGAAGGAGTTCATCTGGAATTTATTATACACAAAATTCTCTGCTATTTTCATAATGCTTTTTATTGAAAACTTGTCTTTTCTCACCAGATTTGAAATACTACATTTATCATATACTGAATTCCTACATGCATGCATTTACATGTTTCTAGATTTTTCTATCTTCCAATGGTCTATATGTATTGGTACCCCTCTTTCATCATTACATTTAATTATAAATTCATTGTTTTAATTTTGGGTGAGGTTAGTCTCTACTCATTACTCTTTGTCTTCAGGTCTCCTGGCTAAAAAATTCTTGTTTACTTTTCCGTATGAACTTAAAATCAGTTTTTCTGGTCCTCCCTCCACCAAAAAAAAACTTACAATTTTTAATTGTGATAGATCTACGGATTAAGGAGAATTGACGTCTTAATAAAGTACTTTTGTATTCAGAATACAGTGTCTCCTGGCCTCTACTTCTTTTAGGTGGCACCAATGGCCAGTGACCCCCAAATCTGTACCTCTATTCCCAATCTGAACATTTCATCTTGGATTGGGGGGCTGCTGATGGTCTCCTCCAACCTGACCCTCCACTGTCCCTCCAGCTTTGTGAGTACCCCACTATTAATCCAATCAGGTGGTCAAGCCAGATCAAGGGTCTAGAGTTATCTTTGATCCCTCCCTGTCTCCCAAGAGATTAAGTCCTATTGGTGTTTTTCAACAGCTTTATTGAGGCATGGTTGACATACAATAAACCACATATATTTAAAATGTACATTTTTGTTTTGGCATGTATACATCCATAAAACCATTAACATAGTCACACATCCATCACCCCAATAAGTTTCCTAAAGCCCCTTGTTAATCCTTCCCACCCTTTCCCACCTGTCAGCACCCCCAGGCAATCACTGATCTGCTTTCTGTCACTAAATTGGTATCCTTTTTCTAGAATTTCCATAGAAGTAGAATTATATAGTATGTACTGTTCTCTGGCTTCTTACTCTCAGTATAAAGTAGTCCGAGTTTCATCCATTATTCTTTTTTATTGCTGAGTACTATTCTATTATATATATATGTATATGTGTATATATAGATTATAGATATAGATATATAGATATATATGTGTCACAGTTTATCCATTCACAGTTTGTTGATAAACACTTGCTTGTTTCTAGTTTGGGCCATTACAAGTAAAACTGTTATGAACAGTCATGCATAAGTCACTGTGTGGACATAAGCTTTTATTTCTCTTGCGTAAATGCCTAGGAGTGGAACGACGGGGTCATATGGTAGGTGTATATTTACCGTGTTTTTTCTTCTTCTTCTTTTTAAGGTAGACTTTATTTTTTAAAGCAGTTTTAAGGTTATGGAAAAATTGCTCAGAAAGTAGAGAGGATTCCCTGATAACCCCTCTCCCTCCCACACCGTTTCTTCTATAACATCTTGCATTAGTGTGGTACACGTGTTACAATTGATGAACCAATGTTGACACAGTATTATTAACTAAAGTCCATAGTTTACATTAAGGTTCACTCTCAACTGTTGTATATTCGATGGGTTTGGCAAATCTATAATGCCATGTATCTGCCATTACAGTATAACACAGAGTAGTTTCACTGCCCTAAAAATGCCGTGTGCCACCTAGTCATCCCTCTCTTCTCCCCTGAACCCCCAACGACCACTGATCTTTCTATTGTCTCTATTTTTACCTTTTTCAAATTGTCATATAGTTGAAATTATACAGTAGGTAGTGTTTCATACTGGCTTCCTTTACTTAGCAGTAGGCATTCGAGCTTCCGCCACCTTTCTGTCTCTTGATAACTCATTTCTACTTATGGCCGAATATATGTTTAACTTTTTAAGAAACTGCCAAACCATTTTCCAAAGTGGTCATTCTGAGTTCCCGCCAGCAGTGCCTGGGAGTCCCAGTTCCTCTACGCCCTTGCAAATGCTTCGTATGGTCAGGGTTTTTAATTTGAGCAGTTCTAGTAGATGTGTGATGGCGGGCCTTCTAGTGTTTAATTTGCATTTCCCCAGTAAATAATGTGCCGAGCGATTTTTCATCCTATTTGCCATTCAAATATCCTCTTGGGTGAGATGACTGTTCAAATATTTTGCCTATTTTTATTAGATTACCTTTTAAGTTGTAAAAGTTACTTAGATATTCTAAATACAAGTCCTTCATCAGATCTAACTTTTGCAATCATTTCCTCCTAGGCTATGGCTTGTCTTTTCATTTCCGTAACAGTGCCTCTTGAAAAACAGGCACTAAAATTCAATTTCATTTTTTCTTTTATTATTTGTGCTTTTCGTGTCATATTTAAGAAAGCTTTGCCAAATCCAAGACCATTAAGATGTTTGCTATGCTTCCTTCTAGAAGTCTTATAGTTTTAGTGTTTATATTTAGGTGTATGATCCAGTGTGAGTTAAATTTTGATATGGTGTATACTAAATATTTATCGTATCCATCTGCTTCTCTCTTGTGCCCGTCAATACCCCTAATTTGAGCCACCATTGTTTTTCCCTGGTCTTTTATCTGGACTCCCCAAGTCCACTCTCACCTCATCCAACCCATTCCCACACACCCTACTCCTTTACTTACACAAATCTGAGCAGTCTTCGACCTCAGGTAGAATAAAATCTAAACTCCGACCTAGCCAGCCATGCCATAACTCTTCCCTCCCTTTCTCCTCTCTACTCGAGCAACACTAAACATATTCCTGTTCCTCACTGTGCCAAGGCAATCTCCCCCAGCCCTGCCATAACTCCGTGTCTGATTTATGCCTGCCCTAACCCTCACACTAGATAGGGCTTCAGTTATGTGCTCTAAGGAAGCTAAGGCACCAATTCTTCCCAGTAAATTGTAGGGTAGTCATTTGGACAATGTCTGTGTCCTTCAAAGGGGGCTGAGGCCATGGGTCTTCGCCCTCTAAAGCCCAGGCAGGCACAGTGCTTGGCACATATTGAGGGGGCGGGGTCAGTGTCCTTTAGTGAACAGTGGATGCAGTCAGGAGTGACAGGTTTATGAAAGCGATTTTGAGAACTGTGGGACACAGACGTTGAGCCAGAATGCTTTGGCAGGAGGGGGGACCTTTGCTACCACTACAGAGCCTGTTTCCTCTCCCAGGCCCCTGCTCCCTGTGATCTAATCACAAGGGCTGCTTGCAGCTCCCCTCAGCGCCCTCTGTTCCCCTGGCCTCTGGGCCTTTGCATATAGTGTTCTTCCTGCTAGGAACACCCTCTCCAGCACCTCATTACCTAGCTAACTCCTACTTGTGCATCAGGAATCAACTTCGTTAATGCCCTCAGCTGGACCAGGAGAGGCCCCTCTGGCCCCGGGGGCTGGTTGGCCTAGTCATGAGTGTCTGCTGTGCAAAGACCTGCCAGAAGGGTTTAGTCACGATTGGACACATAAATGCTGAACTGTGAAGAGCAGAGGGCCCAGCAGCGGGTTCCAGCTCTGACTCACCAGGTGAAGGAGCTCAGCAAGTCACACCCTCTCAGGCCTCAAGTTTCTTCATTTGTAACTGGGAGTGACAGTGGGGTCAGGTTAGATGAGTGGCTCTTAACCTTCTTGGAGTCACAGGTCCTAAGTTCTAGCAGAGCTGTGCTGTTTCCCCAACAAAATACTGTGTATAATTCCTAGTAAGAGCTGCAAGAGCTGCTGGTCTGGGGCCCCCAAGGTCATTGAAAGGACCTGAGCAGGGGGACCACCGCAGTCCCCCCTCCCTCCTTGCTCTTCAACTTGCATTTCCGTCGGCAGGCTCTCGGGGTCCCAAGTGGGCCTGCCCTCTGGCTCGAAGCTTCTGCCGCCCCCTCCCGGGTAAGGTGGCACAGGGGCGCTCCCGGGCCGAGGGCTAAGGGGAAACCGCAGGATGCGCACCTCACGCAGTCTCCCAGTTCAAGACAGCCCGTAGCGCACGAGAAAGATGGGCCCCCACAAATGCCCATCTCCGTCCCATTCGCTGCGCGAACAGGGAAGCCAAGGCCGACGGGGACAGGGACTCACCCAAGGTCACCCAGCAAACCCCGGCCTGGGGGACCGGTTTCCCGCACCGCGCCCAGATGCCGGGAGCCTTACTCCCCAGGGCGCCGGGGGAGTGGGGGCGGGGAGTTGGCCGAGGCCGGGAACCGGGCTGCGGCGCGGGCCGGGCGGGGTGCGGCTGCCGTTTGCCGAGCGTCCGGCAGGGGTCCGCTCGCCGCCGGCCGCGCCCAGCCCCTCCGCCGAGCAGCTGCCGCAGCCCGAGGAAATCTCGGCGCCGCGCTGAGGACCCAGCAGGGCGGTGGGTGAGGACAGCAGTGGCCGCGCGGAGAAGGGGCGGGGGAGGAACCCAGGGGGCGGGCGCCGGGCTGGGGGCCGCGGGGGGCCGCGCTGCCGCGCCCCAGCGCCCGGGAGTGCCCTCCGGGGCCGCCGCGTCGGGTGGGGCCACGCGGCCCTGCAACTCGAGCTGCTGCCCCTGGTTAAAAATACCCCCTGCCCTGCCCCCTCCCCCGCGGTGCCCTTCTGTCGGGGCCTCAGCGACAGGCGCTGGCCCCTCCCCAGGGACAGCCCTGCCTTTTGCTAATTTGTCCTCGCGGGGAGTTGGCCGTGGGCCTGAGGAGGGAGGGGCGGGGAGACACCGTGAGTAAGAGAGATAGTCAGAGAAGGTGCCCGAGAGATAAAGGAGAGCCGAGAGGAAGCGGGGTAGGAGCCGGAGGAAGAGAAGAAGAAGGAGGGAGGGAGGAGGGCGGAGGGGCCGCGGGAGGAGGGCAGGGAGGAGCGCTCTTCCTGGTTGGGCCCTGCCCTGAGCTGCCACCGGGGAAGCCAGCCGCAGGGACCGCAGCGACCCCCTAAACACTCCTCCAGGTAAGGAGCTGGGTGTCGGGGTCGAGATTTCCGATCCCGGCCATGGCTGCGGGGCTGAGGGGCTTCCCCTGCCCCCGGCCCTCCGAGCGCCCGGCACAGGGGCGGGTTCTTGGGAAGTCCTACTGCCCAGGCGCCCGCCCCAGCCTGAGCTCACCATGTCTCCAAAGGCTGGGCTGGGGGAAGGCGGGAGGGGAAGGGACAGAGGCCTAGTGCCCTGATCACCCGGTCTGTCTCAGGGGCCTGGCGAGGGAACCCTGACTGCCTGGCGTTCTCGGCCCCAAAGACAGGGAAAGGGAGCAGTGAGTAGGAGCTTGGCTAGTTTGGGGAACGGGTTATAGGCTGGCAAACAGGGTCAAAGAGGCCCTTCTGGAAGTCTCCCACCTTCCCATACCCTGTGTTATCTTGGGGCTCTGCCCTGCTCCACCTGGCTGACTGGCTGGCTGGCCACAGGACTGCAGGCCCAGGACAATGGCATCAGGGACAGAAGAGGTGGTAGCATTGTGGGGGGTGGGGGGCAGCACAAGTGGGGGCTGGGAAGCCCCTCTCCTGGGAGCAGAGCGAGGTGGCAGAGTCCTGTGAGGGGAGCAGAGAGGTAGGGAAGGGTGGGTAGGGGCAGGCAGGAGCCCCAGTTCTAGTCCTGGGATGGCATGGGTTCTGAACAGGCCCGTCTATCCTGCAGGATGGCTGAGGAGTTTATCACCCCTGTGTACTGCACCGGGGTGTCTGCACAAGTGCAGAAGCAGCGGGCCAAGGAGCTGGGCCTGGGCCGCCATGAAAACGCCATCAAGTACCTGGGCCAGGATTATGAACAGCTGCGGGCCCAGTGTCTGCAGAGTGGGACCCTCTTCCGGGATGACGCCTTCCCCCCAGTGCCCCAGAGTCTGGGCTACAAGGACCTGGGCCCCAGCTCCTCCAAAACCTATGGCATCAAGTGGAAGCGTCCCACGGTGAGACACTACCCTGGGTAGGATTCAGTGTACCCATATCCTGGGTGAGGAATGGCAACAGGACTCCAGGTCCCTAGTGGGGAGTGAGCTCTGGAGTGGCTGGGTTCCAGTTTCTGGGAGGGGCTGGCCCAGAGACCAGACTCTGGGTCTCTTGCAGGAGCTGCTCTCCAACCCCCAGTTCATCGTGGATGGAGCCACCCGCACAGACATCTGCCAGGGCGCACTGGGTAGGCCCTGGGGGGGTTCTGGATGTTTTTTCCACAGGAGTTCCCCCTGCCCGTTCCTTCTGGCTCTGCCCCAACCCCTCCCTCCTGCAAGCCCAGGCAGGCTCTATCAGTACTGGGGCTGGTTTGCCCAGATTCCTGGGCCTTTTCTATAAGTTGAGGGGTACGCTGCCCAGGGAACCCCGGGTTCTCCCTAGCTTGAACACACAGGTGCACCACAGGAGCTGGTTAATAGAGCAGGCCTGATGTAGGTCTCACATCCCAGGGGACTGCTGGCTCCTGGCTGCCATCGCCTCTCTCACCCTCAATGACACGCTCCTGCACCGCGTGGTTCCACACGGCCAAAGCTTCCAGGATGGCTACGCTGGCATCTTCCATTTCCAGGTGAGGATCAGGGGCGTGAGGAGAGAGTGGCAGCGGGCCCTAGGGGAGGTGAGGACTGATGACCACAGAAGCCTGAAGTTAGGGTGGCTCAGGGCCAACCCCCGCAGGGGCCAACCCTCCCTCTAGAAAGTATTTGACCTCTCGATGCCATCACGGATCTGTCATGGGTGAAACGCTGGGACAGGTATTTTTGGTTGGCAGTTGTCCTGGGTAGTGGAGCGTTTGGGGGAGAAAGTGCTTGAAGAATAGAAAGGCCTCTGTGTTGTATCCCATGGGACAAATCCTTTTTCCTCCCCAGGGTCTCAGTTTCCCCCTTTGAAAAAATGAGTGTTTCGCAGGGCTGTAGAGACCGCACACGTAGCTGGCTCCACCCACGGCCTCCGTCTCTGGCCACCCCCAACTCCTCCTGGCAACCTCTAGCCTCTGACAGAGCCCTGCAGAAAAGCACGACTCCGGATTAAGTCTATTTAAACCAGCTTTTCCTGATGTTGTTTACACACAAGGCCCATTTTTCAAATCACATTAGTGAATTTTGAATGAGATGGTGTTGGGAGACACACACCCTCGGTGGCCCTAGCTCTCTTCTGGGGATTCCTGGGTGTCTTTCTCCTTCCACCTAGTCAGGGACACCCTTACCCTGCTTCATCCTCACTCACCTGGTAACAGGACCCCGCAGTTAGATCTAAATTGGCCTAGTGCCGCACCTGCCCCCGCTGTCTGCAGGGGGCGTGGCCTCACTGCTTCCCCGCCACCCCCTTCCCTCACTCCTCCAATCTGCTCCCCCCAGCCTCTGATTGGCCCGCTCAACACCCCCCCCCCCCCGCCCCGACCCCTGCTCCTTGGGCCCACCTCCCCCTTCCCCCATAGCACTAGGTCGCTTCTGGGCTTCTGGCGCCAGGCCACCTGACACTTCCCGCCCTGGGAAACCTGGCTCTGGTATCTCTGAAGCAAACCCCTTGATTGAAGGAACCCCACCCATCTTGTGGTTGAAGGATCTGGATTTCACGTTTTAGGTCACACCCACTTTACATACCGTATCCCTGGACCCACTCCACACACACACACACACACACACACGCACACACACACATGCACACGCGCACGCACGCACGCGCGCCTAGAATGGGGAGGGTAGAGGCCAGGGGCTGGGCTTAAAGGGGGCTAGTTCTGGGAGAGCCCAGACCCGCGAGCTTTCCAACTTCTCCCTCCATTCCTGAGGAGGCACCTTGATCTGTTTCAAAAACACGGCCAGTGCTGCCCAAAAAGCTTTACCGTTGTGATCGCGTTCGCTTTCTCCGTGTGGAAAGTGCTGCTGTTCCCTTTTACGGGCAGGGAAACTGAGGCTCGGAGGGGATAACTTGCTTGATGTCCTGTACTTGGGCTGCATGATCTAGGATCAGGATCTAGTAAGTGGCAGAGCTGAGGCTTGAGCTCAGGCCGGGGAGGTCCCAATGCAGGCAGTCACTGTGTTCCCGACCCCGCGCAGCTGTGGCAGTTTGGGGAGTGGGTGGACGTCGTCGTGGATGACCTGCTGCCCATCAAGGACGGGAAGCTGGTGTTTGTGCACTCTGCCCAAGGCAACGAGTTCTGGAGCGCCCTGCTCGAGAAGGCCTATGCCAAGTGAGTAGGGGCCCTGGGGACAGCTGCGGGCCGCTCTGGGGTTCCGGGTCCTAAGTGGTACCGGGGCACTGACCTGGGGCCACCCACAGGGTAAATGGCAGCTACGAGGCCCTATCAGGTGGCAGCACCTCGGAGGGCTTTGAGGACTTCACAGGCGGTGTCACCGAGTGGTATGAGCTGCGCAAGGCGCCCAGCGACCTCTACCAAATCATCCTCAAGGCCCTGGAGCGGGGCTCCCTGCTCGGCTGCTCCATTGACGTGAGTGCTCTGAGCCTGTCCCTCGAGCCCTGCCCCTCGTCCTCCCGCCAGTGACCCGTCTCGTCTCTCGGTGGTTCCGTCTCCCAACCCAGCCCAGCCTCACTGTTAACCCAGGCGTTACTCCAGACCCCGCCCTTCACCCCACACCATCTGGAGCCTGGCCCGGCTTCATCCAGCACTTCGGCCCGTCCTCCTCCACCCCCATGCCTGGTGCCGTTCCTGTCCGCCAGACCTCAGCTTATTTTCCTGACCTTCCGCTCCTCATTCCCGCCCTCTAACGCCACGCCCATTGCTGTCCAGTCCACCGGCTTCGATCCCAGCTCTTCCCTAGTCCCAGCTCCTGTCAGCGTGCCTCACTCCTGCACTCACTGCATTCACTCTCTTCTGTTCCCGTGACTCCTCCTCAGACCTCGTCCTTGGTAACAGGCTCTGCCCCCACCATCACTGCATCCTCTACTCTAACCTCATGTGTTTGCACAGCGTCTGGCCAGCTCTGGCCAAAAGCAGTATCAGTGGGTATACCCCGCCCCGCCCCGCCCCCCACTAGTGGTGGCATTGGTGGAATACCTGGGTGGAGGCCCCTGTGCCCAGCCTGTGAGCATCCTCAGGGCATCTGACCTGGTACCTAGGGACAGCATGTACGTGTGAGGTTATGAGTTGAAAGAGACCAGGGCCTCTGCCTGTCACTGCCAGTAGCTGTTGTATGTGCAAGGTGGATGTCCAAGACCTCAGGGCTCATCTCTGGCCTGGGGGTGGGGGACACTGACCAGGTCCCTGGAACCTCACGCCTGACCACGGCACATGTGTCTTTGTGCAGATCTCCAGTGTTCTAGACATGGAAGCCGTCACATTCAAGAAGCTGGTGAAGGGCCATGCTTACTCTGTGACTGGGGCCAAGCAGGTACTGCGGGGGGCCTCCCCCGCAGGGCAGTGCCTCCCCCTCTCCTGCTCTTGCCCCCCTGGCCTGTGACCAGGCTGTGGGAGGAGCTGGCCCTCCTGTAGGAGCACTTTATCTGTCTCCTGGGGACTCTGGGCCTGAGATGTTTATCTTGTCCTGCCCTTTCTTACTGTGGGTTGTGTACAGAGCTGCCCCCCTCATGGTAAATCCCTGGCGTTTCCACTTCCGGTGTGTGGTGTGCTGGGTCCTGGGTGGGGATGCGCCAGACCGAAGTGGGGTGAAGGGGTGTCGAAGTGCGTGCTGGAGGCGGGCGCTGATGGGAGCTCTGGGAACAGGTGAACTACCAGGGCCAGATGGTGAGCCTGATCCGGATGCGGAACCCCTGGGGCGAGGTGGAGTGGACGGGAGCCTGGAGTGACCGGTGAGCGGCAGTGGGCACTGGCCGGGAAGGCTTGGGGAGGCTGCTCGGTGTCACTGGCATTTCTGCCCCGAGGTCTGCCAGCTTGGGGTGGGCTCGGGATTGACCAGAGGGGCCCGTCTTCACGTTCCTGGGTCTGCGGACTGCCGCGACCAAGCGCAGGCCACGCAGGCCCCTAAGCCAGCCTGTGCGCATGCTCAGGGCGTCTGACCTGGCCCTGACAGGCAACCCCTGGGGCTGAGATCTTGAGGCTTGACCTTGAGGAAGCCTCCTGACCTGGGCTATGGGAGGACAGGCCCCCAGGGACAGAGGCCGGGCCAGTCAGTGCCCAGCAGCCCCTGGCAGCACCATGTCCCCACAGCTCCTCGGAGTGGAACAACGTGGACCCTTATGAACGCGAGCAGCTCCGGATCAAGATGGAAGACGGCGAGTTCTGGTGAGCTGCCCCCTCTTCAGTCCGGCTCCTCTCGGGGCCTTGTACCTCCCAAACCCCACGCATCCAGCCCTGGCCACGTCCCCGTGTGTCGTGGCTGAGAACCGTGGCCCGCCTCTGCTCTTCGACCCCCAGGATGTCATTCCGAGACTTCATGCGCGAGTTCACCCGCCTGGAGATCTGCAACCTGACGCCCGACGCGCTCAAGAGCCGGACTTTCCGCAAATGGAACACTACCCTCTACGACGGCACCTGGCGGCGGGGGAGCACCGCGGGCGGCTGCCGGAACTACCCAGGTGACCTGAGCGGGGCGCGCAGGGCGCACAGGGCGGGGTCCGGGCCCTGCCGCCTCCTGGCTGGAGAGCCAGGCTCGGCAGGCAGGTCTTCTCGCTGAGCCTCGGATCCTCACAGTAAGAGGGACAGTTGCGCTGACCTCTCGAATTTGCTTTGAGGAGCAAACCATCGAATGTCTGTAAATTCTAATGGTCCACGTCGGCCTCACCATCCTGGGGCCTGAGCTTGGGGTGCTAACGAGGAGAGAAGGCTTCGTTGCCATCCAGCCACTTGCTGTCAAGGAAGGAGACCTTCCTTCCGGCCCCATCTTCCTCCCTGATCCTTCTGTGACCTTTCCCCAGGCTTCTTGATCCAGGTGGATGACTCGGTCCACAGCCTGGCCACTCAGTTTCTTGCCATCCTCACCTGCAGAAACCTTTTCCTTCACCTTGGTGCAGCCACCGCCCCTAGCGCACACTGGAGCCGGTCCCAACGGCCGCTCTGACCTGGCCTTTGACCCTTTCAGCGCCCTTACTCTGCATGCTCAGCCTCGCCGAACTGTCTCATCTGTTGAACCCACTACTTTTGCGTATCCTTCATCCCCCATCTTGTCCTCTGCTAACCAGGTTATAGTCATCTTTCTAACCTCGTCCTCGCAGACACTCTTAGTTTCCTGGTTCCTGTCTCCCTCGGCTCCCCTCACCTGGCACACCGTGATCCTAGCCGAACCCTCTTCCCTGGCCTCGGAACCGCCGAGTGTGGCTAGAGAGAAAGCACGTGACCATGGCAGGGGTTCCCTTATCGACGTCCAGCCACAAACCGTAAACGAGCGCTTTGCGCGGCTGCCGGCAATGCCACTGCCGGTTAGAGAGTGTCCCCACTCTCTCCTCAAGCCTCCCTCCATGCGGGTCACCCTTTTACACGCCCACCTCCACATCCCCCGGCCTGTCTGGGCCTGTGCCATCTTTACTGCTTCCCCTCCTGCGACCGTGGCAGAAGTGTCCCTGCATGGACCTCACCTCTGAAAGCCTTGCTTCTGCATCCATCGCCTCTCACGCCGGTGGCATTCTACAGAATCGCCCGTCTGAAGACAGAGCAACTCTCTCTTGCCCCACATCCCCACCCATTTCTCCGCTTCCCTTCAAAGCAAAACTTCTCAGGAATTGCCACACTCCCTGTTTCCTTTCTCACTCCTAGTTCGGTTTTTAACCCGTTCCGGTCTGGCCGCCATCCTCACCATGCTGCTCTTCTGAGGGTCACTCACAGCTGAGACTTTGCCAAATCCACCGCCGCTCTGTCCTCAGGTCTTACGTCCTCCAGTGGGTCTCAGCGTGACTCACAGCCCCCTACTTGGAAACATGCTTCTCCCCCACAGGGACCCAATTTCAGCTTTTCCCAGATAGATAACCACTGTTTCCTGTACCACTTATTGAGAAATCTATCCTTTCCTCACCGCCCTGTAGCGCCGGCTCCATCGTGGGGTTCCCACGTGTGGGGGGTTGTCTGTTTTGGGGCTCGCCATTCCATCCCTTGGTCTGTCTCTCTGCCAACAGCGCGTTGATTTAATTGGTGCAGATTTGTAAGAAGTCCAGCTACTGGACAGAGCAAATTTTTTTCAATAGTCTCTTAGCTATTCTTACATTTCGTTTTTCCATGTAAATTTTAGAATCAGCGTACCAAGTCCTACAAAAAACCATTCTGAGACTTCAATTTCAAATGGCATTGAATCTTATAGATCAATCTGGGGAGAACTGACGTTTTGAGTTTTCTTATTTAAGAATGCGGTGCAGTAGTTCCCCGTTACCTGCCGTGGTTTCAGTTACCCACAGTTGACTGCAGTCTGAAAATATTAAATGGAAAATTCCGGAAATAAAGAATTCCTAAGTTTTAAATTGGACGCCAGTCTGAGTAGCGTGATGAAATCTCAGGCAGTCCCGCTCAGTCCTGCCCAGGACGTGAATCAGCCCTGCGATCCCGGTATCCACACTGTATACGCCACCTACCCGTTAGTCATTCGGTAGCCATCTAGGCGACCATAGCCTCTGCTGCTGTGTCATACATAGTGCTTGTGTTCAGGTAACTCCTGTAGTAGCCTCAGGCTACGTGCCTACATCATTCACGCACTTCCTCTCCTCACCTAGGCATCATGGCATCTCACTCATCACAAGGAGAGGCGTGAGTAAAGAATAATAAGATGTTTTGAGAGAGACCACATTCATCAAAACGTATTAAGTTGTCATCGTTCTATTTTATTATTGCTTAGTGTTGTTAATCTTTTACAAATTAAACTTTATTATAGACATGTGTGTATATAGTATATGTAGGGTTTGATACCCTCCTCGGTTTCAGGCATCTCCTGGGGTCCTGGAATGTATCTCTCACAGCTAAGGCGGGGACTACTCTATGTCTTTTTTACTTTTGCATTCTTTGAAGTCCTGTGATTAAATTTTATAAATTTTATCATAAAGGTCTTCCTCATCTTCTGAGATTTATTCCTAGATACTCTGTCATCTTGTTGCTATTGTAAATAGTATCCTTTTTAAAATTACATCTCCCAAGGAAGAGTTGCTGATACAGTAACATGCAGTTGACTTCTTAAATTTATTTTGTATCTGGCAGACTCGTTAAACTGCACTTAATTTTAAGGATTTATCTATAGATTGTCTTTGGTTTTCTAATTGACAATATGGCATCTGCAAACAATGAGAATTTTGTTTCTTCTTTTCCAATTCTTATAATATTTGTTATGTTTTCTTGTTCCGTGTGCTGGCCGAGACTATAGATTATATTGAATAGGAGAAGCTATGTCCTGGGGGTCCTAACCCTCTCTTAAAGGAAAAGTTTCCTACTGTGCAGTTTTTGTGGGGTTTTTTTGTTTTTGTTTATGTAAACACCTTTTATCAGATTAAAGGAGTTTAATCTTATTAAATACTTTTACATATATTTGTTATTATCTGTCAACACAGTAAATTGCATTTACTGCTTTTAAAATATTAAGTCAACCTTACTTTCCTGAGATAAAAACATGTTCGTGATGTAACCTTTTTGTACGAAAGCTTTACATCCACATTCAAGAGTGGGATTTACTTGTAATTTTCCTTTCTGTAGTGTTGGTATTGGTGCCAAATATATATTTGGCTTATAAAGTGAATTGGGAAGTGTTATCTTCTTTTTCTGTTTTCTGGAAGAGTTTGCATGAGATGGGGATGATTTGTGGCTTGACTATTTGGTGGAACTTTCCTGTAAAGCTGTCAGGCCTGCTCTTTGTGTGAAGATTTACTTTTGAGCCTATTTTGATGCATCAGAGTTTTTAGGAGTCCGTCCTTTGCATCTGTTTTCAAACTCATTAGCATAAAGTTATCCTTAATATATTCTGCTACCTCATCTGTGGTGATATCCTCTCTTTCCTTCAGTGTTGCCTATTTACACCTCCTCTTCTGTCTTTGTTAACCCTGCCAGAGGTTTGTTAATATTCATCTTCTCTAAGGAATGACTTTTGACTTTGCTGACTGTTTTTTTCTGTATTACTAATCTTTACTTTTCTGTTTATTATCTATCTCATTCCTCTGCTCTCTTTGGATTTCTTTTTAGACTTCATTTTGACTTCTTAAATTAGATGCTTATTTTATTAATTTTGGGCTACTTTTTTTCTTTTAATTAATTAATTACATTTTTTTTTATAACATTGGTTAATGAAATCCAGTAGGTTTCAGCTGTACACTTTAACAGTAAGGCATATGTATGTTTACACTATGTGTTCACCTCCCATACTTAGATTTATATCTGTCACCACATATTTGACCCCGTTTACCTTGTCTACCTCCCCCCTACCCTCTGGTAACCACTAGTGTGTTGTCCATGTCCATGAGTCTGTTTGTTTGTCCTGTTCATTTGCTGCTTTTAGGTTTATTTCCCACATATAGGTGATATCATGTGATTTTCAACTTTTTCTGTCTGGCTTATTTCTCTCAGCATTATTTTTTTTTTATATAAGCACCTAAAGCAATAAATTTCCCCTCCAAGTGTATCTTTGCATTACACAATTTTGATGCATAATGTTTTTAAGAATTGTGATAATTCACATACCATAAAATCGACACTTCTAATGTGTATCATCCCGTGGATTTTAGTATATTCACGGTGTTGCGAAATCATTACCATTATCTCTAACTCCAGAACAGTTTCTCTGCCCCCAAAGGAAACCTTGCATCCATTAGTAGTCACTCTGCATTCCTCCCCAGCCCCTGGCAACCGCTAATCTTACTTTTTGTCTCTATAGAGTTGCCTATTCTGAACATTTTATGTAAATGGAACCATATAATACGTGGTCTTTTGCTTCTTTTCTTTAGCATAATATTTCAAAGTTCATCCATGTTGTAACATATGTCGGCACTTCATTTCATTTTTATGGCCGAGTAATATTCCACGACATGGACAGACCACATTTTGCTTATTCTTTCAACCACTGATGAACACTTGGGTTATTTCCAGTTCTCGGATATCATGAGAAGTAAGTACATGCTGTGAACAGTCAGGTACAAGTGCTTGTGTGAGCGTATGTTCTCTTGGGTTTATAAGTAGGAGGGGAATCGGGTTGTACGGGAAGTCCGTGGCTAACTTTTTGAGGAGCTGCCAAGTGTTTTCTAAAGTGGCAGCGCCATTCTTCATTCCCACTAGCAATGTCCGAAGGTTCCGGTTACTCTACATCCTCAACACCTGCTATTGTCCATCTGTTTCATTCTAGCCATCCCAGTGGGTGTAAAGTGGTATCTCATTAAAGTTTTGCTTTGCGTTTTCCTGATGACTAATGATGCCGAGTACCTTTTCATGTATTTACTGGCCATTTGTTATAGCTTTTGGAGTTTCTGTTCAGGTAGTTTATCATGAATGTGTGTTAGATTTTGTCAGATGCTTTTTCTGTGTCAATTAAGATGATCATGTGTTTTTTTTTTCTCTTCTTTCTATTAATGTGTATTACATTGATTTTCTTATGTTGAGCTATCTTTGCATTCTTGGGATTAAACCCTATTTCATGATATACGAGCCTTCTAAAATATTGTCTTGTCGGATTTGGTTTGATGGTATTTCATTGAGGATTCTATGTCACTATTTATATGTGGTATTGTTTTGTAATTTTATTTTCTTTCGATATATGTATCTGGCTTTGTTACCAAGCGAATCCATAGATTTGCTTGTTCTGGACAATATAATTTAATATAAATGAAATCATGCGACACGTGGTTTCTGTAATTGGCTCCTTCCACTCATCATAATGTCGTCAAGGTTCCTCTGTGACACAGCATGTGTTGGTATGCTGTTCCTGTTCATTGCCAAAGGACATTCCATTGCTTAGTTGTAGCACATTTTGTTTATCCATTCATCAGTTGAGTTGTTTCTACCATTTCACTATTATAAATAGTGTCACTGTGAACATTCACATACGAGTTTTTGTGCGGACCTATATTTTCATTTACCTTAGCTATATGCCTATATATACCTAGACGTTTACCTTAGGTATATATTTGCAAGGTCTCATGATAATTCTCTGTTTGAACATTTGAGGAACTGCCAGACTACTTTCTAAAGTGGCTGCACCATTCTACATTCCCATCGGCTGTGTGTGAGGGCCTGGTTTCTCCACGTCCTTGCTCACACTTGTTCTTTTCTGTCTTTTTGGTCAATGTCAATTTTGCGTGTGGGCGGCGGGGGTGGGGGGGTGGATGCTGTGGCTTATCGGTGAATTTAAAAAGAAATTTTGCATATTCTAGCCAGGTTTTGGTGGTTTAAATCAAGGGAGTTGTTCAGGCAACCTCCAGAAATGCAAATCTGGTCACCCTTTGCAGCTCTGTGGCCTGCTATCAGACCCTGCTTTCTCTTCGAAGTCACTGTCCACACGGCAGCCTTGTAAAATCCTAGGCCGATCATGCTCCTCCGGGGGCAGGCCTGTCAGGAGGTCCTTTGGCTCTTTGATTCAGTCCACACTCCTCACCACGGCCAGGGCTGCTGCCAACCTCTGGCACCTCCCTGGATCTCCGGTGCTCACTGGCGCTTGGAGCTTCATTAGACACTGGCTGGCCCTCCATGTGTGGGACTCTTGGTTTTCCCTCTGCCTGGCTCCTGCCTCCTCCTGGTGTCTTCCCAGGGCTTCCCCATCAGGTCTCACCTCAACTGCCCCCTTCTCCTAGATGCCCTCCCCCGCCGACTCCAGCTTGCTTTTTTTCTTTGTAATTGTTCTGTTAACTAACCGGTGTTGCTCATACTTTACTTCCCCTCTCTGGAATGGGAGCCCTTGGGAGCAGTGTGTCCCCACTGCACTCACGTGGCACTCCGTGGGCGCTTAGTTATATTTGTTAAGTGAATGAATGGCTTGGGGGGACCGTTCTGCTCTGTCCCTCTGATCCTCACCTCGCTCCCTCCTGCAGCCACTTTCTGGGTGAACCCTCAGTTCAAGATAAGGCTGGAGGAGACGGATGACGCAGACGATGACTACGGGGGTCGCGAGTCGGGCTGCAGCTTCGTGCTCGCGCTCATGCAGAAGCACCGCCGCCGCGAGCGCCGCTTCGGCCGCGACATGGAGACCATCGGCTTCGCGGTCTACGAGGTGAGTCTAGCTCGCGCAGAACCTGGGTCCCCGCCCACCGCGCGTGAGCTCCGCCAGGGGGCGCCAGAGGACACCGCTGCCGCCGCTGGCCCGTCCTAAGCCAGGGCCCAAAACAGGCCCTGAGGCAGCAGACAAAGCCAGGGAGGCACCTACCTAGGCCCTCTGCGAGGCTTGGGGCAGGCAGGGGCCTGAAATTCATCCCTTGAGGCAGGTGGAGGGAGAGGAAGATATTTGGCTAGGAAGGGGGAAGATTCTGGGATTCGTCCCAATTCTTAGAGGCCAGAAAGCTGCTTTCAGGTAGAGGGAGCTGGCTTAGCTGACATCTGGAAGGCAGCGGGCGAGTGGGCTGCCCGGGAGGAGCAGTAAGCCCTCCGTCTTGTAAGCAGGGGCAGGCGTGGAGGTGTGTGATGAGGAAAGCCCGGCTTTATGCTCTGTGCTCAGGACCCTGGGGACTCTGACTCAGAGCTGAGGCCCGGGGCATTCCAGGGTCTAAGAGAACCCTGCCTGCCGCCCCGCTCCTGTGGTCCTGGGGTCCCTCTCTGCTGTGATGATAGGTCCGGGTCACCACCGGCCCCAAGCCCAAGGCCAGTCCCGTCTTATGTACTCGGGGCCGCGTGCCACCTGGGCCACACACACTTCTCTACCTTCCCTGTCTCTCTTGCAGGTCCCTCCGGAGGTAGGTGTGGCACCTGACTAACCTGGATTTACACGCCCCTGAACACGCATGGCCTGATGGTGCCCCAAGGGGAGCAGGTCGGCGGCAAGCCCACACATAGGAAGCTGAGAAGGCGCCTCATTTAACTGCTCACGACGGGTCCCCCCACGTCCTGCTCACTGTTCAGTGAGCAGAGCAAACTGCTGTCCTGGGGGGTCAGAGCAGGTAATGAGGGAGGGAGCTGGCTCTGAGTCCCGCCCGATACTCACCCGAGGCCTTTCCTGTGTTACTGTTTACACCGTGAGTGCTGGCTGAGGCCATGTGGGGCATTGGTTAGACGCAGGGGGGAGACAGGCTGGGTGTTCTGCACCCTCGAGCAAGTCGCTGAAACTTTAAGCCTCGGGGTCAGTGTCTGTGAAATGAGCACAGGAGCACCACCTCACAGGGGCGTCCTGAGCACCGAATGAGGTGCCGCGTGTAAGGTGCTCTGCGGTGTCCGGCGTGGCAGAAGCACTAAGTAGTAGTGAGGAAGATGTTATTTCATGGTATTACAGCATCGGCATTCACCTCCGCCCTGTGCAATAGACAATGTTATTGAGGAAACTGAAGCGAAATGACTTGTCACGGTCACACGGCCTGTGGGTGACTGAGCCGTGACGTGGCTCTCCAGCTCCTTGGCCAGGACTCGGAGCCTGGGGTCTGGGTCTGGGTCCGGGGGCAGCAGCAGACCCTGCTCCCTCCTTCCTGCCCACAGCTGGTGGGCCAGCCGGCCGTGCACCTGAAGCGGGACTTCTTCCTGGCCAACGCATCCCGGGCCCGGTCAGAGCAGTTCATCAACCTGCGGGAGGTCAGCACCCGTTTCCGCCTGCCGCCCGGGGAGTACGTGGTGGTGCCCTCCACCTTCGAGCCCAACAAGGAGGGTGACTTCGTGCTGCGCTTCTTCTCGGAGAAGAGCGCCGGGACCGAGTGAGTCGAGGGTCCGCTCCCCACCCCTGCCCCACAGGCTCCCCTGCTGCCCCGCTGACTGGCCCCTCTTCCTCCCCACCCTCTGCAGGGAGCTGGACGACCAGGTGCAGGCCAATCTTCCTGATGAGGTGCGTGCCCGGCCCCAGCAGGCCGTCCTCTCCCTCGCCCTGGGTGCGGGATGGGGACCTGAGGTCTTGTTCCCTGGGCTCCGGCTGGCAGGGCACAGCCCCTCCTGGCAGGAGCCGTGGAATGATACTAAGTCCTCGTTCACCCAGCACTGTACACTGTGCAAAGGACTTTGTGATAATAACGGCGAGAGGTCCCTGTGCTCTCGCTCTCTGCTCGGTCTGGGCTGAGCTCTTTCCCTGGGTTACCCCGTTTCCTCCACAGCACCCCTGTCAGGGTGCTGTCACCGTCTTTCTGAGTGGGAAACTCGAGTTTGGAGAGGTTGAGGAACTTGCCCAGGGTAGTGCGGCAGGGGGCCAGAGCTCATCCTTCAACTGAGCTGGACTGCATCCTCCCTAAGCACAGGAGTCCTGGGCAGGGGGTCGAGTGGGGACTAGAGTCCCATTTACAGGTGGGAGGAGTGAGGCTCCTAGAGGTGAAGTGACACGGAGCTAATGAGTGGTCCCGGTGCAGCTTCCGGCTGCTGCCCATGCAAGGGCTGGACCGAGGCGCCCCTGACTGCCCTCCTCTTCCCCATCCAGCAAGTGCTCTCGGAAGAGGAGATCGATGAGAACTTCAAGGCCCTCTTCAGGCAACTGGCAGGGGAGGTAGGTCGGGGCGTGGCAGAGGGGTCCTCTGGGGCAGTGAGGGGCGGCCTTTCCCGAGGGCGGGTGCCATCCTCCCTTCTTCCCCAGGACCTGGAGATCAGCGTCAAGGAGCTGCGGACCATCCTCAACAGGATCATCAGCAAACGTGAGCATCCCCGGCGGCCGCTCCCTGCCCCGCGCCCTGCCCCCGCTTCCTCCGGACTCCGGAGTCTGGGCTTCTGCTCCTCCACCGAGCCGAACCCTTTGCTCTTCGCGGGTGGGGTGCTGGAACCGGTTTCTCTTGCAGACAAAGACCTGCGCACCAAGGGCTTCAGCCTGGAGTCCTGCCGCAGCATGGTGAACCTCATGGACGTATCCTGCCGCGATTTGTCCCAGGAACAGCTCAGAAAAAGGGACCAGGCTCTGTGGAGTGTGGACAGACCAGCGCCTTCCTGGTCATTGTCCCGTTGATTGGGAGGGGGGATCTGAAGCACGGGGTGGTGAGACGTGGAGCAGGGCCTGGGTCCTATAACTCAGTTCACACTCCTTGCTGCCACCCCAGCAGTGACCGTAAGGCCGGTGCTCCTTCTGCGCCCCTCCCTGTTCGCCCCGATTCAGAAAACAGTGGCCCGGCCACGGGCTGGCTGTGTGCGGGGTCTTGGCCCTTCTCCCCCAGTCTCGCTCTCTTTATGGCTGATCTCTTCTTCCGCCCACTTGCTCACTCTTGCCCCATGCCTGGTTTAAGCTGTGGAGTTTTTTTTCTTAACGGCTGCTTAGCGGGACGGCAATGGGAAGCTGGGCCTGGTGGAGTTCAACATCCTGTGGAACCGAATCAGGAATTATCTGGTAGGTGGCCCCTGCTGGCACTGCCCTCCCCCCTCCTCAGCAGTCTCAGGGACAGCAGCGCCAGGCTGGGCTGCAGGCTGCATGGATTCGGCCCTCCACCCTGAGTCTGCCTCTTGGAGCCCACGTACCCCAGCAACTGACCCACCTTTTGGGCCTGTACCCTGCACCCTCAACAACCCTCCACCCTGGGGCGGACTGGAAGGGCAGGGTGTCCGGGTCTAGCCCTCACCCTCTGCTCCCTGTCCCAGTCCATCTTCCGGAAGTTCGACTTGGACAAGTCAGGCAGCATGAGCGCCTACGAGATGCGGATGGCCATTGAGTCTGCAGGTGAGGCTTGAGGGCCGGTGGCTCCTGTGGGTGGAGCCTCAGGTGGACGATTCGCTGGCAGCTGGCCCTTGTCGCCGGGGTGATGGCGGCAGTGGTGGTGTGGACACAGCCATCTTCTGCCTTTCCCCCGTGGTCACTGGCTGAGTGTCGCGGCAGCATTTCTTTTCGTCCTCCCGCAGCCTGAGGAGGACAGGGGGTTTATTGTTCCCCTGGTACACAGAGAAAAGTTTGACTCAGAGGGGGAAAGTGACTGGCCTGAGGCCACACAGCCGGGGAGGGATAGAGCACTCCACAGCCTCCAACGAGCGAGGTGCAGGGCTCCCCTCCCAGCCCCACTCCCCCTCCCTATGCCCACCCCCGGGCTGGGCTGCACCTCCCTGACCTTGCCCTGCTCCTCTGGGCCAGGCTTCAAGCTCAACAAGAAGCTGTACGAGCTCATTATCACACGGTACTCGGAGCCCGACCTGGCTGTGGACTTTGACAACTTCGTATGCTGCCTGGTGCGGCTGGAGACCATGTTCCGTGAGTGTCCCCATTCAGCTTCCGCCTCCAGATCTGTCCCAGACTTGTCCCCCACGAGCAGTGGGAACGAGGTGCTGTGCCCGCCATGGCGTGTGCCAGGGAGGTCTTGGGAGTTAGGGCCCAGACAGGCTGAGTGTTAAAAAGACAGGGGGAAAAGGAGAAACTCTGGGGTGGGGTGGGGGGCCCAGGCAGTAGGAAGAGCTGCTTCCAGATGTGACAGGTGACAGAGCTTGGGGTGCTGTGGGGAGGTGGGGGGTGTGAAGCAGGAGGGGGGCCTACGTGCATGTCCCATGGAATTCTCAGCCCCGTGTTATCATTTCTTGAACACAGGGTTTTTCAAAACTCTGGACACAGATCTGGATGGAGTCGTGACCTTTGACCTGTCTAAGGTGGGAATCTCCCTAGGGGTGGGGGAAGGCACTTGGTGGGGGGCAGTAGAGAGTTCCTCCCTTGCTGGGACTGGAGCCTGTGGCCTCAGAACCAGCCCCAAAGGCTGGGCCCTGAATCCCGGGAGGATGGGGTGGGGTGCCTGAGTTCTGGGAAGGGAAGAGGAAGGGAGGGCCAGGCCCCTGGAGGCCTCTGCAGGAGCCAGCAGCCTGGTCTCCCAAGGGGAAGACAAGGTAAGACACTGTCCCGGCCAAGAGGGTCCCTCTCCCACCTGCCCTCAGAGGGACTAAAGAGGTGGTGGCTCCTGAGCCAAGAGGCCGGGAGGCTGGACTTGGGGGTCGCGCTGCCCCTGGCTGACCCCTCTCACCCCTCCTCTCCACTTGGCAGTGGCTGCAGCTGACCATGTTTGCATGAGGCGGGGCTCAGGCCCCCTTGCTGTGTCCTTTGTCCTTCCTGTCTGCCAAACCACGCCAGGCCACACCAGCTGCAAGTGCCTTCCTCGGAGCAGGAGGTGGCCTCGTCTTCCTGTCTCCTCACCTCCCAGCCACCACAGTTCATCTGCTCTGGGCAGAGCTGCGTGGGCCTCGCTGCTCTGCCGGCCATGGGCTCAGATGACCTCCTCCGGCCTCTCCCACCGCCAAGCCAGGAAGGCAGCTTTCGCTTGTTCCTGCCTCAGGACGGGGCTTCAGGGGGAGCTGCCAGCCCTGGCCTCCCAGCATCCTGATGCGTCCTCTCCCCCGACTCCAGAGGCCGCCCACCTGGCCTCACCTGCGGACTTCAAACCATAACCACTAAGCTCTGCAGTCTGTATTGTAGCATGCGGAGCCCCCTCCCAGCTGGGGTCCCCTCCCCTGCTGGGAACGCCTGTTCCTTCCTGTGCAGAAGCCATTGCCCCTCTCTGCCCCGTGGCCTGGCCCCCGGCCCCACCCTGCCTGCCGACCAGGAGCTGCCCGGCCTGGGGGGTGGTCAGGCCTTTCCTCCCCACTCCCTCCCTCCTTTTTTATATTGCTGATTTTAAAGGGGACTCTTCAGAGACTGGTGTACCAGTTATGGGGGTGCACCTGGGACTTTGGTGGGTGGTCTCATATTTTCATGCAGAGGAACCCCAAATAATAAAGGAAACAGCCCCATGTCTGTCTCTGGAGTCTGTTTCTGCCCAAACGCGCTACCCAGGGGAACCCAACAGCATTGGCCTGCAGTGACAGCTTGAGGCCTCATACCCCGCCCACCTGGTCCCCTCCACTGCCTTCTCCGCTGTCCCAGAGGTTCACACCCTTGCAGGAGTACTGGGCATCTGGGAGTTGGGGAGGATGGGACCCTGGCCGGGCCATACTGCTGAAGTCCCAGGTGGCCCCGCCAGTCTGGCAGGCCCTTCTGGCCACCTGGAGGCCTGGCTCCTGCCTTCCCAGCATGCCCCCGCCCGTGAGGCTCTGGCTGAGACCCAAACCCTTCCTTAGCACAATCCCGACCCCCCAGGAAGCTCCCCAGAGCACAGAGCTGCCTTCAGGTCCTCCTGGTGGGGTGGGGACAAGGTCGTCCCTGTGGCCTGGTCACCTGCAGCTTATGCAAGCTGCTCCAGCCCTCTCTGGGATCCTGGATTTTCTTACCAGAGATAAGAGTGAGTTGAGGTGGGGGGTAGACGAGGAGATGGGATGGTGGGGTGAAGGGTGAGCTACAAACTAAGACAGCATCTGCAATGCAAAGGCTAATGGAGCCCAGTGGTGAGAGGCAGGGGCTGCCCTCGGCTGCTGGCAGCCCCCAAGGGAGCCCTGAATGGCAGACTACCTGGACTGTGCCCACCACAGGCTGGCACAGTGCCTGGAACAGACATCCTAAGCCTGCATTTTGCCTTCGGGAGTCCCTGGGCCAGGTCCTATGGGACCTCAGAGTCCTCATCAGTAAGAGGAGTGGCCATCACTTCCTGGGCACCTGGGCTGGTTGTGGGAGAGCCAGGTGGAGGAATGGGGACAGGTGCACAAGCCCCGCCCTCTCCGTTCTCTGTATTAGGTTTCGTAGATGAGCGGGTTGGAACATCAGGGGTCTGGATGGTCTGGGGGCCCTCCTCACAAACGCCCATTCAAAGGGACGTGGAAGCATCCACTGCTGGGGTCCCCCGTGAGGGCAGGGTGGCTGGGCCCGCAGAGCTCGGTCGTGGGCTGTGGGGTGAGGCGAGAGACACAAGGAGCGAGTGCTGGTGCGGCGGGGGTATCTGGCAGACATGGGGACACCCGCGGCCTCCTGTGAAGTGAAACCAGACCTCTCTGAGCTGCCGGACACAGGGCATCTGTGGTCCTAACCCGGGGTTGGCTCCTCCCCGTCCCACAACCCCAACCCGGCCCCTTTACATAAGGCCTGGCGTGCTGGGCCTTGGGTCAGGCCTGAGGCCATGGCCTTCACGGACCTGCTGGACATGCTGGGCGGCGTGGGCCGCTTCCAGCTCATCCACACGGCCCTGCTGCTGCTGCCCTGCAGCCTGCTGGCCTGCCACAACTTCCTGCAGAACTTCACGGCCGCCGTGCCCCCTCATCACTGCCAAGGCCCTGCCAACCACACTGCGGCCACCACCAACGACTCAGGGGCCTGGCTGAGGGCCACCATACCCCTGGACCAGTTCGGAGCCCCCGAGCCATGCCGGCGCTTTACAGAGCCTCAGTGGGCGCTCCTGAGCCCCAACACCTCCGTCCATGGGGCGGCCACAGAGGGCTGCAAAGACGGCTGGGTCTATGACCGCAGCGTTTTCCCGTCCACCATCGTGATGGAGGTCTGAGGGGGCCAGGGCAGCGTGGGGCGGCTGCTGCCTGAGGCGGCGGCTGGACCGTCCTTCTCTCCCTCACAGTGGGACCTGGTGTGTGAGGCCCGCACCTTCCGTGACCTGGCTCAGTCCATCTACATGGCCGGGGTGCTGCTAGGCGCCTTCGTATTTGGCAGCCTTGCTGACAGGTAAGCCGTTGGGGATGAGGGTCCCAGCCACCCAGCCAGCCGCCCTCTGCATCTTTATTCATTTTGCTTTGTTAATGTTTATTCATATATTTTAAAGTAGATAATACATAATACAGTCACATGGTTTAAAATTCCGGAAAGTATAAGAGAGTACACAGGGAGGCATCTCCCTCCCATTCCTCCCCCACCTGCCAGTAACTTCCAGAGGGCGGCCTGGTCTCTGTGTACCTGACCGGAGATCATTCATGATCTTACGCAACCCAAGCAAACATGATGTATGCTCCGTCCTCTTTTTCCTCACAAACACTGGCACAGCCCACGTATGGTTCTGTATTTGGCTTTTTTCTCACCTGGAGGCCTCTGCATCTTCCTTCAGAGGGTGCTTTCTCATCCTCCCTACTATCGGCGCTGTAGCCCACCGTGGGGATGAGCCAGAGCCAACCAGAGCCAACTGTAGGGCCCCTAAGGATAGACCGCAGCCCCTTCCGGGCTCCGGCGGAGTCAGCTCCTTCCCTCCTGCCTCTTCCCTCTTCCTCCCCTTCTCTCTCTCTCCCTCTCCGAGCCTACCCACTCCTCTCCCTGTTGCCAGTTCAGATTCTGGGGTGAGGGGTGGGGCATCCCAGACTCTAGACCCTACACCCTGGAGTGTGCCGCAGGCCTCAGGCCCCTAGTGGACAGCTCTGTCATAGCCCTATTGCACTGCGACAGGACATGTCTGGTCCTTCTGGGTATGAACTTGTATCTCATCCATTGCATCTTGCATGTTACCAGCCCCCAGCTCAGGCATGTCTCTTAGAGGTGATCCATGAACTTTTATGTAACTGAAATGAATGAATGAGTATATCGTGAGGTGTGCAAAGAAGAAATGATGCCCTCTCCCTGCTTGGCCTGCTGCGCTCCTGGACCCTCACTCACAAATGGGGCAATGCGAAGGCCTGCTACCCGGGCCATGGACCCCCCTGTGCTGTGACAAGCCTCCGCCCCAACCCAGCCTCCACAAAACATGACCAGTTCAAATAAAGGCTTGATCCTGGGGTCCCACTCCTTCCAGCCTAGGCCCTGCCGAGAGCTCGCAACCTGTGAGTTCTGGTTTGGGGCCTCCCACCCCGCCAGAAAGTCACTCAGGAGACCCTCTCGCCACTCACTGGACCTGCCTCTGGGTCTTTGCAGAATCCCTGCCCTTCTCTGACCCCGGAAAAACCACTGAAACGCTCCTCGAGGGAAGGACCAAAGGAGGAAATAAATACACGTCTCTATCATTAATTTTCTTCCACAACCATGCCTCTCCCCCTCCCGCCAGCCTCCGCTGCCAGGGCCTGGGTCTCAGTGGATGAGCATTTCTGTTACAGAGGGGTGGGTTTCGGGTGGCGATGGTGGGGGGAGCTTCCTCTCACCCTCCCTCAGCCATCTCCTGAAGGGGCCTCTGACCCTGTGCCCATGGCCCGGCTCAGGCTGGGCCGCAAGGCGCCCCTGGTCTGGTCATACCTGCAGCTGGCGGTGTCCGGGGTTGCTGCAGCATATTTCGGCTCCTTCGGTGCTTACTGTGCCTTGCGGTTCCTGATGGGCATGACCTTCTCCAGCATCATCCTCAACTCCCTCTCTCTGGGTGAGTCCAGCCAAGGAGGGGCCGGAGGGGAGGGGAGCGCACGGGAGGGGGCACGGCAGCCCCACTGTCAGATGGCTGTTTCATCGTGTGGCGTTCTCATCCAGTGACCTCAGCTCAGAGCCTCCCACCAGGATCCTGGGAGCCCGGGGCTCTCTGCCAGAGCCCTGCCAGCAGGGAGCTGTGGACCCTGGGTTTGAATTTGCTGTTTGTAAGCTGAGAGGGTTGGGTTTATTTCCCGTGTGAGTTAGTCAATAATAACCGCTTATTAAGCACCTACTGTGCGCCAGGCTTAGTATGGCAACACAGAGTGAAATGAGACACAGTGGTTCTTAGGGCTGCAGGTCGCGGCTCTGAGGTATGCGGCTGCAAAGAGAGCAGAATTCGCCCAAGCTACCAAGGTGGTGACTCCCTAGCATCCAGGTGGAGACCGGCCTCCTGGAGGCAAGGTGGGAAATGTGCCCACGTCCCAAAGTGGCAGGGTCAGCCCTCATTCCAGGCTAGCTCCAGACAGCTCCTGGGTGGCTCTGGGAGTCTGCCACCCACCTGCCCTGCCCTCTAATTACTTCCTTTGCTCCTGGAGACGTCACCAGACGTCAGGGGGCATCTGAGGGATTCAGAAACTGCTGCCGAAGATGGAATGGGCCTTTCATTTCGGGGGGGTAGGGGGAGAAATCCTGGGGCCAGAGAAGCAAATGCACCAGACTGGCACACCTCACAGTCCCCTCCCCCTCGTATCGGGAGATCACAGGATCTTAGCAAATCCCGGCCTCCCGCCTTATTCTTCGGGGCAGGTGCGCAGCCATAGCTCGTGGAATCTGAAGGCAGGGACAGACATCCAAGGTCCATCTCATGCTAGAATTGCCTATGCAACACACACACCGTGTATACACGCACCCCTACATACACGCACACACGCACACACACGCGCATGCACGCTGCTACGATGAACCAGGCTCAGTTCTTAGCGCTGAGCTGCAGCAGTGGACAGGGCGGGTCCTTGCTTTCCGCGGAGTCCGTGTTCTCGTGCAGAAAGGCAGATGATACACAGCATCAAAACACGAGTTACAAAGCATGTTAGCGACCAGCGCGTCGCCAAGGAACCTAAGCCCGGAAAGGGAATCAGAGTGGCCGGGGTGGAGGGGAGAGTCTGCGGTTTCGTTGAAGTGGTCAGGGACAGGCTGCGCTGAGAGGAGGTCCCTTCCAACAAAGCCTGAAGGAGGTGAGGGGGTGGGCGGCTCTGGGGAAAGAACATTCCAGGCAAAGGCCCTGAGGGCAGAGTGGGCCCAGTCAGCTCAAGAGCAAGGAGAGCCTTGTGGCCGGAGCAGAGCTGAGGGGTGGGTGACAGACGGAGCCAGGAAGGTGGGGGACGGGGGCCGATCCTCAGGCCTTGTGGCCATCTAAGGCGTTCGGTTTTGCCTCTGAGTGAGATGGGAGACTCTGGAGGGTCCTGAGCCGAGAAGAGGCCTGACCTAATCTGGTTTAGCATTTGTCGGGATTCCTCTGGCTGCCACGTGGCCAAAGGACAGAAGTAGGTCGGCCAGTTCCAAGGCTCCCGCGGTCACCTGGCCAGAGACGAGGCCTGCCTGGGCCAGGGCGAAGCAGCAGAGGAGACAGGAAGGGCTGAGGTTCTGGCTCGACGCTGCAGGTAGAGGCAACAGGATTTGCAGGTAGACTGGACACAGGAGCTGAGTGCTCATGGGAAAGCAGCATCCCCATCAGCTTATTCCGGCTGCCCAGCGAGAGTGTGCCGTGATGAGCTTACCAGTCCCCCATGGATGGACACTTAGGTTGTTTCTAAGTGTTACTATTTAGGAAGAAATCATGTAACTAAGAGGCATTAAAATCTATTATATTTTCTACCAACTGTTCATATTATTTGCACCCACTCCCTCCTTTTTTTTGGCGTGTTCGTTGTTTTTCTATTGATTTGTGAGAACTCACCCATTATTCGGAAAATTCCCCTTTATCTGTTATTTGAGTTATAATTTTTTTGTCTTTTTTTTTTTTAACTGACATTATGACTTTGCTTATGGTGGTGTTCTTTTTTTTTTTTTTTAATGCGGACATTTCTTATTTTTATGAAGTCAAGTTTATTGATCTTTCCTATTATTGCTTCTGCATTGTGTGACATTCTTAGGAAAGCCTTTCCTGACGCTGAAGATCGAAAAACTATATATACCATGATTTCTTCTAATATTCTTGTGGCTTTATTATTTACATTTGGCTCTTAGAGCCACCTGAAATTTACCCGGGTGTGAAGAGTGAGCTCAGGAAGCCTTTACCTGTGTCTCAGTGGGTCCCTGTGATCATTTCAAGTAGCCATGGTTCTTATCGAGGGAGTGGGTGAATTAACCACCTAAGTGATGAGTCCGCCGAGCCTCTTGTGGTTTCTCTACAGTTGTGGAGTGGATGCCCACCCAGGGCCGGACCGTGGCGGGGATCCTGCTGGGGTTCTCCTTCACCCTGGGTCAGCTCATCCTGGCCGGAGTGGCGTACCTGATCCGCCCCTGGCGGTGGCTGCAGTTTGCTGTCTCTGTTCCTTTCCTCATCTTTTTCCTCTGTTCTTGGTACGTCCTGAGCAGAGTGGGTGGGAGGATGCACCTGTGTGGCCGAGACCTCACCTGTCCCTCTGGGAGGCTTGGGGTGTGCAGTGATGGAGGCCTGCTGCACATAGTGGGGCCCCAGGCTCCCGAGTCCGCACGTGGCCGTGGGCGGCTCTCGAGAACCCCTTCCATTAGCGTGGGGCTCCGAACCTACGAGCGCTTTTACCTTCATCAACTCCTTTGTGCCTCGCAACAACCCCACGGCACTTTGTAGGAGGGGAACTAGGACCCAGCCCAGGGAGGGCCCATGTCTTACTCAGGGCCACAAACCAGGGTCAGAACCAGGTCCAAAACCAGACCCGTGGAAGTCCCAAGTCCCATGTGGTCTCTAAGTACCCTCAGAGAAGCCGGTGTGCCCTGCAGAGAGCAGGACGCTCATCTTTGTCAGAGTCTGGAAGAAGGTGAACGAAGGCTACTTGGGCTTGGGGAATGGAACGTTCTGCACTCGGCCCTGGTGCATTCTTCTCTTGGTCCCAGGTGGCTCCCAGAGTCATCCCGATGGCTCCTCCTCCACGGCAAGTCCCAGCTAGCTGTGCAGAACCTGCGGAAGGTGGCTGCGATGAACGGGAGAAAGGAGGAGGGGGAACGGCTGACCCAGGAGGTAGGCGGGATGCGGGGAGGGAAGGGTAGGCAGTTTTCAGTTTTGCTGGCGGCCTCAAGGTGTGCTAGGATTTAGTAGCTTCCCGGGACTCACCCACCCTCCAGGTGAAGAGGCTGAGAATAAGCAGTGGAAAGAGTTCTGGTGTGGTAAAGGTATTTAACCGTTAGATGGCTGTGTGATCTGGGATAAAAAAAAAAATTTCACTGCCTTGTTCATCAGACTTACCCATCGTGCAATGCAGAATAACCCAACTCACATTGACATCCATCTGAAATTTAAAGAAAATAATAAAATGAATGAAAATATTAAAATAGAGATTGTAAAATAGAATTAGTCAAGACTCAAAAACAAAAGTACCATTTATTATAAGTAAGTGGCGTTTATCGAGCCCCATGGTGTCACTACGCTAAGGATTTACACACACGATCTCATTTAATGTCTCGTCTTGGCCGATGAGGAAACCGAAGTTTGGACGGGTCAGGTAACCTGCCTAAGAACACACAGTGGGAAGTGGCGGGACCACTCAGGACCTTTGCTCTTAACCTTTGGCCAGGACTGTCTCAGAGGCTCTACCAGGAATGGGGCGTGAGGGTCCCGTGGGAACCACAGGTAGCTACTTCAGCCTAATCAAGAGGCAGCTCAGGGGCCTCTGCTTCATCCCAGAGCCCTGGAAACAGCCCTTGGAAGGCCATCAGTCCCAGGACAGAGAGGAGACTCGGGCCAGCCATCTTGCCAGAGACGTCGATCTTGGCCCTCCTCTCCACGGATGAAGGGATACCCGGCAGGGAGATAGGGTCCCAGATCCCTCTTTTCCCCTGATCAAGCTCTCCTCACCCAGGTGGTGAGCTCTTACATCCAGAATGAGCTCACAGGCGCCCGTGCCTCCAGCTCGGTCTTGGACCTCTTCCGAACCCCGGGCATCCGCAAGGTCACGTGCTGTCTCATGGTGATCTGGTAGGTGGTGGGCTCAGGCCCAAGTCTCTGACCTAAGGCAAGGACATACTTTTCGTCCCCTCTGCCAGGTGAGCAGGAAGGAATTCCAACAGGTACATAGATAGGTATGAAGATATGAAATGAATAAAAACGCTAAGGCAACCCCTACCATTAGCACAGACAGGAAGCAAGCAAATCTCAAGGGAAGGGGTTGATTTAAAAACAAAGAAAGCAAAAACCATTTTGTTTTGCTTGACAGGATGTCCTGGACATTTAAATAATAGAGATTGATGTTTACAAAGAAGGGATCACATGGTACAAACTATCCGTTCTCTTGAGCAGACCCAGGTACTCTCCTTAGCGGTAACCAGCTGGGCTCAGGTAGACCAGACCACCCGGGTCACTTGGAGCAAGTCAGCTGGCCTCCTGTGCCTCAGTTTCCTACTTATGCACCTGCCCCTAAGGTCCCAGTGAGGACTAAAAGTTCAGACATGTAACCCTGCATCTGGTCCCAGGAAACAGGTAAAGCTTCTGTTCTCTGGTTTGAGTCCGGGGCTGTGTCCCCTGTCGCTGGACATGTGGGATGGTCTCTCACCATTCTGCTGCCCCTCCTAGGTTCTCCAACTCCATGGCTTACTATGGCCTGTCCATGGACCTGAAGAAGTTTGGGTTCAGCATATACCTGGTGCAGGTCCTATTCGGAGTCGTGGACATCCCAGCCATGCTGGTGGCCACCGCCACCATGATTTATGTGGGCCGCCGAGCCACAGTGTCTTCCTTCCTCATCCTGGCTGGGCTCATGGTGATCGCCAACATGTTTGTGCCAGAAGGTGAGCCACCTGCTTCTGCCATTACTTCCTGGAAGCCTCTGGGGTCTGAGGTCTGGTGGGCAACAAATACAACAAGGGAATAAGGCTGAGAGGCATTCTTCCGGATCTGGAAAGAAAATGACTGTCAATTTGTAGAATTTTTATTAAGCACTCAGCGCCTAATATCAGCGTCATGATGGAGAATGTACAAAAGACATGGTCTTTGCCCTCAAAGCATTCACCATCTTGTCAGAGAGATTAGAACAATGCAGAAAAGCAGCTGGAGAGCCAAAGGAGCTGCTGGTGTCCACCTGGAGCCTGGCCAGGCAGCGTCTCAAGGACTGAGAAGTTTAAGTTCGAACCTCAGCCTTAGGCCCTGGAACAACTGTTTGCAAACCCGCCTGTAATTATCACCACCTGGACACCTTCGAAAACTGCCAGTGCCCAGGGGCTTCAGATCAATGCAGTCAGTCTCAGGTGGGGGGCCCAACTCTACATTTTAAAAACTGTCCGGTGATTCCAGCAAGAAGTCAGGGTTGAGCAGCAAAGTCCTGGAGTGTGTGCTAAGCCGAGGGACCGGCTGGGATCCCAGCTTGGCCACCATGGCCTTAGGCAGGTTGCCTGGCTTCTCTACTTTAGCTCTGCCCCATAAACTGGATAAATTATTATTACTATTGGGATTTTGACATATTTTCTTCCAATTTTTTTTCCCTTTATAGATTTTGTCTTTGGCATAATCAAGATACTATTAAATACATCTATATACAATAATATAAAAAAGGATTATATGTGTGTATATATACAAAAAGTATCATTTTTCACATTATATGTTATATGTGTTTTTTATATATATATAAACATGCTTTTCCACATTAGTACAAATGTTTCATGACCCTAATGATATATTATTGTATAATATTTTATCTAGATTGGTGTTTTTCAGTTCTGGCTGCACATTTTGTAGTTCTACTGGGGAACTACAAAAATATTACCCTAACTTGAGCCCAGCCCCAAGGGGCTTTGATATAACGCAGATGAGGGGGGCTCAGGTGTGGGTGCCTTATCAAGTCTCCCTTCCTGATTCCAGTGTCAGCCTAAGCTGCCACCCAGAGTTTTCTCGACCATTGCCTGATGTTGGACGTGACCATTGGGGTTGTGCTGTTTATAATTAACAGAATGACGCAAGTATTAATAACGGTGGTAACAGCAAACATTTAATGAGCGCTGAGCACTTTGCACTTGCGACATTGTGTCTACCTCATGACAAGCCAGTAAGGCAGGTGCTGGTATTTCCCTTATTTTACAGATGAGGATAGGGAGGCTCCAAGAGGTTAAGTAATAGTGACCGAGGTCACCCAGCGGGGTCAGAGCTGAGATTCGACGCCAAGCCTTACCCCAAAGTTTGTCCTGTCTCCCTAGCAGGACTTGGAGACAAGTGGAAATCAGGAAGGAGGCAGAGGTCAGAGAAGGGCAGTGTGGGGACTTCTGGGTCTTAGGTGGGAACGTGAGGTGGTGGAAATCCTGACTCTCCCACTCCAGGTTCTGGGATCCCGCACGGCTCTGCCCATCACGGCCCCTAAGCCTCCCCCTGCCTCCTTCCTCCGCCCACCCCCTCATGAGTCCCCCAGCCCCGCCACCACCCCCTTCTGCCTCCCTGTTCCCCTTCAGGGCTATGAGCCACCACCTCCCACAGCTCTGCCTCCCTCTCCACCAGGTATGCAGACCCTGCGCACGGCCCAGGCGGCGCTGGGCAAAGGCTGCCTGGCCAGCTCCTTCATCTGCATGTACCTGCACACGGGAGAGCTGTACCCCACGGAGATCAGGTGGGTGCGTGGGGGAGGCAGAGGCGCGCCTGCCTCAAGTTGGGAGCCCCTGGCACTTCTGGTGACACCTGCTGGCTTGCTGAAGCGGCAGGCCTCTCCTGCCCTGCCTCCCGGGCGCCCGTGGCCCTCTGGGAGTGTCCAGGCCAGGGACACTGATATGCCCACTGTCCTCTGACAGGCAGATAGGTATGGGCTTCGCCTCAGCCAATGCCCGCTTCGGGGGCCTGGTAGCACCTCTGGTCACCACAGTCAGTGAGTTCAATGCCATCCTGCCACCTGTGACCTTCGGGGCCACCTCGCTCCTGGCCGGGCTGGCCGTCTGCTTCCTGGCTGAGACCCGCGACAGACCCCTGGTGGAGACCATCGCTGCGATGGAGAGGAGGTGAGTGAGGGGCCTCTGGGCACAGCGGGAGTGGGGTGCAGTCAAACAGACCGCGGCTCCTCCGAAACAGCTGAGTGTTCTCCAGCTTCTGCGAACGCGTCAGGGGCCGGGAGCGAGAGCTGTGTGGGAAGGCCCAGCCATGCCCACCGCCTCCATGTACGGAGGCTCAGCTTTCCGCGAGAGCGGACCCAGCAACGAACGGCGCAGTAGAAATAAGAATCAGTGCAGACCAGGAGAGAGCGGAATGTGCGTTGACGTGAAGCCTGGCAGAGTCGTGGGGGGTGATGGTTTGGGGGAGGGGAAGGGCAGCGACTCTGACCAAAGGCAGGTGCGCGCAGCTGCCGGTGGCTTTGAATGTGTCTCCGAGCCTCCTGGCAGCGGAGAGGGAGACCCCGTTAATGACTTTTTTTTTTTTTTTTTAAAGTCAGAGAAAAAGAGATACTAGTTCCTTGGGGAGAGGGAAGCTTTACTTAGCAACTAGCACTAGAGGAAATTCCTCTCCTAGGTCTCCTTAGAGAGGTGATTGAGTGAGGTGGCAGCAAAGCCCTTGACGATGTTTTTAAAATAAGTGCCAGAAGGGACTTGATGTGGCTTCTTGAAGCATTTCTCAGTAACGGTGGGCTGTGAAGACGTTTGGTTTTGGGGGAGCAGGGGCGGGGAGAGTAACAGGGGTCACATCCGTAGCCCAGAGGCCCGTGTGGATGGACTATGTTTGCAACCCTTAAAAATGACCTCCTGCAAACACCCCCGTCTAACCCGAGCTGTGGACAAAGGCTGGACTCACACAGATCAAGGTTATATTCCTTGGCAAGGCCCGTCGAGTCTACTTCCAAAACACATTTTGAACTGTCCATCTCTCTCCACCCCCGTGGCCATCCCCTTCCTCCTGGCCACCATCATCTTTTGTCTGGGCAGCTACAGGAGCCCCTCTCCACTTTATTCTTCACACAGAGAGAGGTCTCTTATAGTGTGACAGTCTTACCAGGTAAAGACTCACGTCGCCCTCTCCTCAGAGCCCTTCATTGCCTCCCCTGGGCACTGAGCATAAAATCTGAAATCTTACAAGGTGCTCAGGATGTGACCCCTGCCTGCCTCCCCTCGGTCAGCCTGGTCACATCGAGGCTGTTCCCTCTGTCTGGACTGTTCCTCCCCTTGCTCTTTATCTGCTTGACTCCCACTCATCCCACAGATGTAGGTGCAGGTAGCACAGGTGCTGGGGAGATACTCGTCAATCACCCAGCCAGGGCCTGCTTGCAGGTGCTCTGAGATGTTGCCTTAGGGACTCAAGTACATGAAAAAATGATGGGAGAAGCGCCCTCCCCTAATATTACAGAGAGAACCGCTGGAAGGGTCTGGCCTGGGCATTTTTAAAATCAGATTTGCTTACCCTGGCTATAAAAACATCCCAGTAATGGGTAATGCCCAATAAGATTTCAGGTTCAGGTAACACAGCTTCCTGTGATCTTGCCAGGAACTACAGCGTGCTGTTACTGAATACGAAGCAACTAAATTTTGAGACTATTTAAAGAAAATAATTAAAACTTGTACAGTAGCCGATAACAAAGCCATCCTTTTTCATGACTGTTTGCTGATTGGGTCTGATGGGGTCGGTTCTGTTGGAAGGAAGCCTGTTCTTCCCAGCGGGTGAAGAAGCATTTGCACAAACTGAAAAACTGATATCCAGGAAGTGCAGGAAGCTCTTTTAAGCTCAGTAAAAATTGCCTAGTAGTCCCATATTTTTCATTGCTTCTATTGCTAATTTTTTTAAAATTGCATATGTGTATGTGGGTGTGATTGGGAAGAATTTCAAATGTACAGAAATGCTAGTGCCAGAAAAAAACACTTTTTATTATTACTTTTTGAAATATAATAGACAATTAGTTGCTTGTGTTTACATTGTACCATTCAAAGTTTTTTTTTCCAATTATAGTTGGCATACAATAATATACAGTTTCAGTTTGTATAGCATAGTGATCGGAGATCCACATAACTCACAAAGTGATCACCTCACAAAATCTAGTACCCCTCTTCTCCCTTATATAGTTATTATAACATTATCAACCATCTTCCCCATGCTACACCCTACATCTCCATGTCTCTTCTGCAATTATCCATTTGTACCTCTTGATCCCTTTTTTTTGTCCCCCCCAACTCCCCTCCCTTCTGGCATCCCTCTAAATATTCTCTGCATCTATGAGTTTATTTCCACTTTTGTTGTTGTTGATTTTTGTTCTTTAGATTCCACATGTACGTGAAATCATCCGATATTTGCCTTTCTCTATCTGACCCATTTCGTTCAACGCAATACTCTCTAGGGCCATCAAGGCAATATTGTCAGAAAAAGAACTTTTTTTCTGAACCGTCTGTGAGAGAGTTGTCCCTTCCAATGCTTTAATGAATTTCCTCCGACCGAGGACTTTCTCCCACTTCACCACAACATAACCACCACAGCCAGAACATTCATGTCGACAGACATGTGACTGCCATTTAATCCTTGCCAATCCCCCACCCCCCAACAACGTCCTATAAAGCGGGAGGATCCAATTCAGAATCATGCGTGGCGTCTGGTTGTCCTTCAGGCTGGACAAAGTCCTCAGATTTTCTTTGACTTTACCATTCCAACAATTACAAAGGGTTTTATAACTGGAAGGGCTGACAAGACTCCACAGAGCGCACTCATCTAAGGCTTTCCTGAAACAAAGGTCACAATATAGTAGGAGGAAAACCATACAGGCAAAGGGGAGGCTCAGGGCACCCGGTCGCATTTGCCGGGGTCCTCTCTTCATTCCCAGGGTGTGTTTTATTTCTGCATTGCAAGCTATCAAGATGAACATGAGATATCTTATCTCAGGGAAGCCAAGGGACGAGTTTGTTGAAGGGTCTTTCACATTCCGCTGGTCACAGCCCAAACCAGATATGTCACCAAGTAAACCAGATGCAGACCATGGTGCTTGTTTAGCAGGTAGAATGGGCTGTCAGCTTGGGGAAACATCCCGCTCTTGAGTGGACCCCGGCAGGAACATGTCCAGATGTGGCTGTGTCGTGAGTGGGAAGGATTGGCGAATGCTGCTCAGGAAGGTTTTGCAGAGTTGGAAACTGAGGCTTTTACCTGGTGTTTAATCTAGACTGTTTGAAATCTAATTCACGTATTCAATGATGATTCGTTGAGTTCCCACTACGTGCAGACGCGGTGCTAAGTGCAGGGTAGAGACTGAACAAAACACGTGATCTCTGCCTTCTTGCAGCTTAGGAAGCAGAGAGAGACATGTGAGCGTCTTCTGCAGCCTTTCTGGGCTTCTTCTCCACAGCGCCTGTCCAAGCAAACATGAGTCAGAAATGACCGTCCATGTTTTAGTTTGGTAGGAAATGGTGAGGCTCGGGAAGGGGAGGCAAGAGAGAGCTTCTCTCCCGGGTCCGTCAGATGGAGCTTCAGATATTCGGGCAATAAGAATTCAAGAACTCCTGAGCCCATCTCATTTTTCTCAATTTTTAATCTCATCAAATAATTATGAACGCCGGTCACAGGCCTGGGATGTCGAGGATTAAGATGAGAAAAAAAGTGAACCCTTTCTAGGGTTCAGGTTACCCATCCCAAAGACAATGGCAAGCCAAGAGGGATTAGTGCTAACGTACTTACAACACTGGTTCTGAGGTAAAGATATAGGTAGACTTCCCCCAGATTTATTTCGTAGGCTGACAAAGCTCCATTTGTAAATGATTTCTTTCTGTGTAAATGGCCAGATCCTTCATTAATTACAAGACCAGATGTTGTTTCTTCAAAACGATCTGAATGCCTGGGGTAGTACTGGAGTCAGCCAGGTCCTGGTGACCCGCTGGGCTTATGTCCCAGTTTGTTGGAGCCAAATAGCAAAGGAATAGTTGACTTACTCTGTTCAAAAAATCCTCTGTGTAAGAATGGAACACTCACAATGAGAAAAAAATCGATAGGAAGTAACAGAGGAAAAGTGTCCACCTCAGTCATAATCAAAGACATGCAAGTTAAAACAAGGAGATGCCACTTTTAAATATTCAATAAAGAAAGATTTCAAAACATAGCACTGGCCAATGCAGGAGATGTATGGGTAGGGGGAGGAAACTCCTGCACCCTTTCTGGAAGGTTCTTTGGCATTACCGATCATGAGCTATAATAATTTCCATATTCTTCTAATCAGCAACAACATTTCCTGGAATCTGCCCTAAGAAAATAAGCCGAAATGTGAACAATGTTTATTCACAAGAATATTCATCATGATGCTTAATGTATCAGGAAAAAAAATGTAAACTCTCCAAATATCCAACAGTTTATTGTGCAAGAGCTCAAAGTTCTGTTGGTTAAGAGTTTTTAATGGTGTAGGAATATTTATAATATTCTGTTAAACAGTATATTATAGTTACTTAAGATATTTTCCTATTCATGTCAAGAAATGGAGAAAGAAATATGCTAAAATGATGGCAGTGGTTACTTCAAAGTATGGGTGACTTTCTATTGTTTTCCTGGCTGGTTTACATTCATTCATTCATTCATTCACACCTATAGCACCTGGTATTCCTAGCTGGTCTCCCATACAAGTACTAACCAGGCCCGAGCCTGCTTAGCTTCTGAGATCAGATGAGATCGGGCATGTTCGGGGTGGCATGGCTATAGACTGCTTTACATTTTAAAAATTATCTCCAAATTATGTATGCTGAGCAGGTTTTAGTAATCGGGGGGAAGAGGCATATAGTACAAATATTTGTAAGATTTCAGTTAAGTCTGTCCCAGACCCAGGGCAGCCCGCCTGTGGGCCTAGAAGCTAGGGATGGGACCTGGGACCCTTGGTGCTCCATAAAGCCTGCCGAAATGGTGGGAAGACTCAGAAGAGTGGCATCCTGGCTTGGAGATATTTCCAGGGCTCCAACGGGTGACCTTCCATGGTGCTTCTCCCACTGGTGGGGGCGCTGGGGAGGTGAGGGGTAGGGGCATGAGTTTTCAGCCTTTCAAGGTCACGTCTTCACCAAGGCAGAAGCCCACGCCCTTGGCCAGCTGGGACCTCCCACCACCCTCCCATCCATGGTACGCACCAGCTGCACGGCTGACTCGAGCATATTTTTAATGCAAATTTTATTATTTTTCAGACATTCAAAAAGAAGACCGTGGATTTCAGGTCACACAACGGGCCAGCTCTCGTCATCTTTGCTCATTTGACGAGTTTTAAAACTGGTGCTGAGTGGGTGGTTCCATAGTGTAGTGGTTAGCACGTCTGCTTTACACGCAGAAAGACCTGGGTTCCCACCCCAGGTGGAGGCACAGACCAGGCCCCGGGTGCACCAGGCCCCCCGAGTGCGCCAGGCCCCCCTGAGTGTGCAGGGGGCTCCCACGAGCTCGTGGGAGGAGACACTCCGCCTTCAGAGATACAGTTAGTTCTTAAGGGAAATCAGCAACATCCTTAGGTCAGGGGTGGAAGGAGGTGGGGAATTAAAGAAGGGAGAGAAAAAAATGGTGCTGAGCAAGCCTAACCATTGCAGCTGTCGAATCTGGAGATGGTCTGCCTCTGGGTTCTTAGATCCCTTCTTTGAAAGGGATGGGGAATCTATTAAACAGAACTTGGGGAAAACAGCGCCCTGACTCTCAGCCCCCACCCACATGCACACGACAGATAAAACCAACAAGCTAATGACCCCAAGGAACAGAGTCAGGAAGACTAGAAGCTTTAAAGAGCAGAAAGGAGAGACCTGTCCCAGGAAGAAAGAACTGTTTCTTTGTAACTACGTTAAGAAATAATCACCAAAAAAAAGTGGCTTAAACCGTTGAACTTAAAGACTAGAAACAAAAAGTTCTAAAAACAGAACCAGCTAAAAATAGGCAAGATAAAGCAGCCAAGATAGGTAGATGATTAAAACGGAAAGATAACGAAAACTGACCTCTTGACAGAACAAACAGTTTCCAGTCTGTACAATACCAGGATAAAATAAATTAAAGGAAACTGGAACCAAATCATTTGAATCATTTCAAAGACTGGAGGGTTAAAAGAGGAAAAGGCCAGCTGGAGCCGGTCAAAGGGCAGAAACCCCTGTGTGGCGGGCAGCCTTTGGGCCATTTGAAAGGCTGTTCCAGGGGACCCCCCTGCCCTGCCCTGCCCCGGCTCTGGCCCTCCAGCTCTGCCCCTCGCTGCCTGCTGCACTGGCTGACTCTCTGCGTGGGGCAGGGGAAGGCAGGCACTGGAAATGCCCGGTCTCCCGTCTCTGCTGGCGCCCCTGTCCATGGCGAGTCAGGCCCGGCTGGGTGACCTGGGGTGTGTCTGGCCTTGGGTTCTCTTGGGAAAGCTCTCTGACCCTGCAGCTTTTCCCTGTCTGGCTCTAACCAGCCAGGCCAGCCGCTGCCAGCCCTCAGACCTCAGGAATGGAGCAAGGAAGGGACTTGGGACAATGGAGACACATTCTTGTGCGTGGCATAAACACACCCTTGGATGTCACGTATACACCACCTGCCCCTCGCCACCTCCCTTCTACCATCCCGTGTCACTTTTCCATCTGCTTTTTCATTTCCACAGAGTCGGAGGAGGCCTTTCCAAGAAGGATGCAGAGGGGAAGAGTGAGGAGATTTCTCTTCAGCAGCTGGGAGCGTCTGCCCTCAAGGAAACCATCTGAGCTTCCAAGAGCCTGGCACTTGCTGGCAGCATCTTAGCCAGTGTCCAGACAGCTCCCCGGGGCTTCTTCTGGAACTGACCGGGGATGAGGTCGGCCAAGGACCATGGTGGCTCTGCCAGCCCATGACAGAGTCATCCGCAAACTGGGGCTGGGCTCCTGGAAGACACCCGACAGCAGCCGCCCCAGGCATCGTGAATGTGTAGAAAGTCAGGAGAAGCCGCTTCGGGGGGACTCTCCCTTCTTCACCGCCAACTCTGCCCCTTAAACGCTCTCTGTTCATTCTCGTTCCGCCTGAAGGTACTGTGTTTCTGCGGGGTTACGGTGACATTTCTGCCTCTGGAACAGCCCCGCTTGCTTGTCCTTGAGAAACTTCCAGAACTCACTGCGCTCCACTCATTAGACATTTACTCTTTCCTGCCTTACGCAATTAAAGCTCTCCCCGCCCCCCTGTGCGTGTGACTTGCCTCCTTGAGGGCAAATGGCTCCAGGCAGAGCCTTCTTACCCCTCGCAGTGGGCCTCACAGAGGGTACGCGCTCAATAAATAGTTGAGTAAAAGATAAAGTCAGTCTCGGGCAGTGGGTGGCGACCGCCACCCACGGTTGCGTCCCTAGGAACAGCACTTTGCAGAAGTCACACAGAGGGGCGAATCCCAGTTTGGCACAGTGTCCCTCTGACCTCAGATCCATTTCTAACCCAGATGTGGGACATGTGCCTACATCCTTGACCTTGACCTTCACCAGAATTCAGATTAGATTCATGCAGAATTCAAATCCTGGCCCACTGGGTGGCCTTGGGCAAGTTTCCTTGTCTAACTCCTTCTTCCTGGAGTTGCCGGAGAATCAAACAAGATCAATGCTCAGTCCCCTACAGTCAAGGAAAAAAGACAATCTAGGAAAGAAGTTGGAATATCACAGTTTGTGCAAGAAACGCTGCCACCTACCATTTTGACAAGGTCTGTCTTTCGGCAGCTTAGCCCGTGGAACAGAGCTAGAGTGAGACTCCTCTGGAAGCCGCCCCAAGGCCTGGCCTTGGTGCGCCAAATCCTCAGTACCTCCCATAGGTGTAAGCTTTTTTCTTTAAAAAAAAAAAAAAAAAATCCGCTATGTGAACTTTCCTGTTCGAACTGTTCTCAACCCACAGCCCTCAGCAGATCAGTACATCTGAAAGGGGGCGGGCTGCTGTGCCTGGTCATACTTTAAGATTCACCTTAGGAGTCACCTCTTCCAGGCAGCACTCCCTGACCTCCTCTGCCTGCCTCTGGGCTCCCGTGATGCCCTCTACACATCCTTCCCAGGCACAGCAGTGCCCCACCTTCCTCTCCAGCTGTCTCCAAGCACACAGTCATCACTGTTGGGATGTTAGAGTCCATTGACAAAGAGGCACTGAGCATAGAGCCTCCTTCATTTGCAAGGGAACACCTCTTGTAATGAGTCCCCATTACTTTTCATGAATAAGGTAACGTATGAAGAATATTATGACTTTTCTGGGTGATTTCTTACTATTTTTAGACAGAAGTTTCTAGAGTAGTCCTGTGCAAGAAAGGACGACTATGTAAGAACACACACACACACACACACACAACACCACAGCTTAAATAATGCTACCATTGTTATCTCTTCAGGACAGACTTTCCTTGCCTGACCTCAGGGCCACTTCTCTCTTTAGCAAGCACTCACTCAACAGCAACCCTAGATCAGTTATATAATCCTAGCCCACACCCAGCCCTACCTGGAGAGAGAACCAGCCAGTTCTCCTGGGCCCCCAGGCAGGGCTCCTAGGATTCCTAGCACACCCCTTCCCTCTCCTAGAACACTTACTGAGGATTATAATACAGACCTAGCGAGCAGAAACAGAGCAGCTGAGAAGCCCAGGTTGAGAGACGGGCAGCCAACCCGCGTGGTCTTGGCCCAGTGGGGGCTTCAAGCACAGGGCCCCTCTGGCCCGCGCTGGGAATGACTGCGCACACGGCCGGCTTCCTGGGTGTGCAGCCTGTGCAGTCGCACTGGGCCCCACGCTCAGAGGGGTCCCTCATTTGGTTCAATGCCCTGGTGCTGCCATCCTGAAATTCCTAATCATTTTTGAACAAGGAGCCCTGAATTTTCATTTTGCGTTGGGCCTCTTGGATTTTGAAGTGGGCCTGTCCGCATGAAGCCAGACCTTTTGCGTGGAAAGTATTCATCTGTGAGCAAGAGGTGGAACAGGCAAGGAGAAGGGACGTAGAGAGAAACTGCGTGGGGAGAGCCGAGAGCAGGCTGCAGGGCCACCCAGAGCCCCCTGGAGTTCAGGCCTTCCAGGGGTAAATACGAGTTTGTTGCAGGCAAATCACTGTTCAGAGACACTGACAACACGTAACAAAAGTTTCTGTGTTGTCACTTTGTTTCACCATAATAGTGACAGTTTGTTTTCTTCCCAAACTTGTGCCTAACTTCACGTAAACAGGTAAAAACTAAGAACTGACAGATGCCTTTTTTTTTCAATTGTAAACCAAACATTTGGTTTTATTTTTTTTTATTTTCTGACAGATTCTTTAATGTCCATTTGAAGCAAAAATTTCAATGTTTGAAAGTAATTCAATCAGCCACTTTGTAATGATACTGTTTTTAGCAGCAAGCCAGACTGCATGTGATACATTTTTTGTTTAAAAAGCAACAGAGTGACTTTAAAACATAAGGGATACTTACGTATCATACACAGAAGTAGAAATAGCTAAATTCCTTTTTATCTGAAAAAGGCACAAAACGTTATAGATTTTTTTTTACCTGACTAGGAAAAGAGATATAACTAATAAACTTTAAAAAATTAGTCAAAAGAAAACAAGATAAAGAATCATGAAAGAATGGAATGTCAGAGTCAGCCTAATAATTATGAAAATAGCATGTTGGACTAAGCTCGGTGTAGCTACTAAGACAAATTAAATACCTGCTATTTGCTTAAAGTGGGGATGTTTAAGAACTGTAGCTTTAATTCCATATAAACAGCCGAAATTACACCATAGTTCTGTGGCCACTCGCTAGCTACCTGCATGCATTCAGGAAATTCGCTTTGTTCAGTGATAAAAACCCAGCTAATTCCAAGATAACAAAAGAAAACAAAACAAAACAGAAAAACAAAGCAGCCTCCTTGACAGCTGCATCTTCCGAGCCCACCTTACACACTGTCTCATCTTCCTGAAAGCGTATACTATACTGTTCCCAGGATCAGCCAGAGGAACCTTTGGGTTTATTAAAACTTGCCAGCCCCCCATGCGAGAAAGCTAGCATGCTTGAGGCACCAGTGCTCCTGCCAGATCTTCTGGTGAAAACGGCACCCCTACTGGGTCTCCATCCCCGCCTTGAAGGAGAGGGGTCAAGAGGCGCAGCTGTTCTTTTGCAAATGGGGCAGGGTTGTTTATTTTTTTGGGGGGTGGGGGGTGGGGGCTGGGGAACACGGTGAAAATGAGTCACCTTTGGTTACCCTTCAGTGTTTGCTAAAGGAAGAAGCAGAGTTCATCTTGCACGGTCACATGATCCATGGAGGCTCAACTCAACTCACACAATGTCACCTGTAAGGACGAGATAAACATCCAAAACTGGGGGCCCAGCTCTGTCCTACCCTGGTTCGCGTTCGAAGGAAGAATGTCGAGATGCTAGGAATCGTTCACCCGGAGAACAGGGCTGCGAAAATGAGGAGGACGATGACTGATGTCAGGTCCATCTTTTTCTTTTTTTGCACGCAGTACTCCCAAAATAAACGCGTCCCCTTCCCCCCCACCCCTAAATTCCTGCAGTGGAGAGTGCTTAATTCAATTAAAACATTCGAGTAAGCTGACCATAATCCAGGGCCACCTAACCCATACTCCACCTTGAGAGAACTTGAGAAAGGTACGCCCTCCATGCAGAAGCAGCTCCCTGGGCACCCAGCTTAGTGAGTGAATGGTGCCTTTGTACAAGTTAGAAAGACTCCCACCTCTGCCCCCCTCCCCGGTAGACATGGGTTCATAGCAGGATGCATAGCTTGGCCAGCAAACAAGGGCTTGATTTCAGCACCCCATCCCCACCCCATTTGGCCAGATACCCTTGGTCAGTGAACAGCCTGCACAAATGCCCTCAGAGGTTCTGCTCAGTCTCCAAACATCAAGCTCTTCTCCAATAGGAGGAAACCAATTTGTCTGGCCTAATTCTTACCGTGTGCAATTTACTGATAATTCTTAAAACCTCACAGCAATAACTACTTTTTTAAATTATTATTTTAAAGAAGAGGCTTGTTAACGCAAGTTATATAAAAGGAAGTTAAAAAAAATTAGACAGGACTCAGAAAGATATTTGGAAGAAGGTACAGTAGAGGGATGTGTGATGTGATCTCTAGAGTCGGGTAGAGAACAGTTCAGATTCTGGCTACGTGACCTTAGACAAGCCCCTTATTGAGATAATAATGTGTACCTCACAGGGCTATCCTGAAGATTAAAGGAGTTGACATTTACTGAGTCATACTTCCTTACTGAGCACTTCTCACATGCCAGGCACTGAAACACAACTGTGAGTATACAGTTAGGGCCCCTACCATCATCTAGTGTGGGCCAAAAATAACATCAAGCTTCCCTTAGAATAAGAGTTATGAAAGGTTATGACGGAGGATAATTGGTCAGATGGGATGGGGTTAGTTTCTCGTTGGTCTGTGATCTGAAGAAGGCGTGGGAGGTACCAGGCAATGAGAGGTGAAGAGAGAGGTAGGCAGAGGAAAGGGCAGTGCGAGACCTGCGGCAGGAGGAAGTGTGGCTCATTCATGGAAGCAAGGCCACTGGGGCTGGATCATCGAAATCAAGGGGAAGGGTAATACGAGAGGAAGCTAGAGAGAGGTAGCTGGGACCAGACTGGGCAGGGTCTTGAGGCCTCGATAGGGATGTGGTTCTTCGGACGTCCTATGAGCAATGGAAAGTGAAAGGTGAAGCGAAAGGATCAAAAAGCAATGCAATGGAGTAGAAAATCGATTGGAAGGGAGCCAGAGTGCTGTGAGGACCAATTAGATCATTCTAGCCATCCAGGTGAGACAGGATGAGAGCCTGGATCAGGATGGTGGTGATGGAGAGAGGAAAATGGGTTTTAATGGGGAGAGAAGAGGAAAATAAGCAGGACAGGTCATGGGAGGGGATGAGAGCTTTTTCCAGCCGACTCCTAGGCTTCTGGCCTAGATGGACATTAGTGTCATGTGCTGGGACAGGCAATGCCGGAAGATGACCAGGTTGCAAGGGAAGAATCTGAGTTTATGGAAGACTCAATTTAAGATGCTTCCTCTCCAGAGGAGACACCAAGAAAGCAGTTGTGCCTGCATCTCTGGTCTCAGAGGAAAGGCCTGGGTTAGAGATAAAAATCCACAAGTCATTCATGTGCAGATGATACCCGAAGCCATAGCTGTGGGTGAGGCTGCCTCAATACCACCTGGGTTATTTGCAAACTTTAAAAAGATATATATTCTTGTTCTATAATCAAATCACCAAATAAATACTTTAAACTTTTTATTCTGTTCCTAAAGATTTTATTTCTCTGCAAATATGGCAAGAAGTCATCCAGCCATGAAAGCAGCCATGGGCCCTGCCTGCTTCTGAACCAATATGGACCAAGGCGAGCAAGGGAAGCCTAGTATCCCAGGGGCCAGCCCGGGTGACCTCTACATTACATACAGGTCACACTGAATGGGTCCGGAGCAGGGGCTGGGGCTGACATAGTCATATCTGAACTTCAAACAGATCATGATGGGGAAGCGGCAGTAGACAGCAGCAAGGCCACCTAGGGTTGCCTTAAGGAGTGTGGATGACACCCAGAGGCACCCAGCATGGTGTCCCGCCCCTGACAGCTCAGTAGATTCTAGCTGCCAGTTACTATGCCCCGGGGGTTCCCAGGGTTTATTGTCTTTGTGACACAGCACCCCTCCCCCACCATCTCTGCACCATAGGTCTACCCCAGGGCCTCAGACTTGACGGCAACTCAATAAATAATTGGTTCGAGATTTATAGCTCTGTTTATTCAAATCACGCCTCCCTCTATCAGAAAGACTTAGTTTCACATAGCGACATGTGGAGACTCTGGGAAGGAAGGACAGTTTGAGTGACAATTCTGGAGACGCTCAGTCCCTGAGACTGTGCCACACTGCCATCTCCTGGTGGCAACATGTCTTCAGTGCAGAGCGGTGCCTCCGGCAACACTGGTATCAAAAATAAATAAAAGACAACACTAGCGAACTGTACGCTTAAAAATGGTGAAGATGGTAAGTTTTATGATATAGTTTCACCAAAATAAATAACAAAAGTATACTACTATAATAAAAACATTATTATATTAACACAGAAAAGGCAACAAATAAAGCAGAGGAAAGAATATAAAAATTCAGAAACATATCTAAGTAGTTATAGGGACTTAATATATGAAAGGTCGCAGTGCAGTTTAGTTGGAGGAGAATTTTATTTACTAAGTATAAGTGACATACTGGTTGTTTGGAAAAAAAAAACAAAGTTAAATCTTTCTTCACGTCATAAATAAAATTAATTCCAGGTGGATGAGAAATCTAAAGTAAAATGTAAAGTGATTAAATTAATAAAAATAAAAATTAGAAGAGTATTTGCATAAGCTTAAGTTGCAGAGACTTTATTAAGCAAAGTGGGAAACTAAAAGCCATAAAGGAAAATATAGACACAAAACTTTGGCAGAAGAAACCACAAAGTGAAAGTTTAGGGAAAACGTGCATGCCACACATCTGATAGACAGTGCTATTGTCTATGGCAGGAATCTGCAAACATTTTCTGTAAAGGGCCAGACAGTAAATATTTGAGGCTTAAGGGCCACAAGGCTCTAGAAACTACTTAAGTCTGTCTTCATAGCAGACTTAGCCAAAGACTATCCATAAGCAAGAGAGTATGGCTGTGTTCCAATAAAATTTTATGAATACTGAAATTTGGATTTCACATAATTTCCACACAAAATATTCTTCTTCTTCTTTTTTTTTTTCAGGCATTAAAAAATGTAAAAACTCTTTTCAACTTACAGGCCTTACCAAGACAGGCAGCTGGTCAGACTAACCTCTGATCTATGACCTACAAAGGGCTCCTGCTGCTACGTAAGAAAAGGCAAAGGGCAGAGGATGTAAACATGCAAGTTGCAAAAGAGGAAATCCAAATGGTCACTAAACATTTGTAACAGGATGTGGAATGAGATTTTTCCTGTTATCTGAGTATAATACATGATAAACAATCCCACATTCTAGAGAGAGGGTCTTGACATGCTCTTGACAGCTTTCTGTAAGAGACCTGAACCAATCTATCAAACCCCATCGTCCACTTCCAAACAACAGGAAACAAATAATTCAGAAAAGGATTAAAAAATGGAGGACTGGTGTCATACCTCGCCTATTTGACAACCAGAGCAGATGATTTTTTAACCCCTACTCTCCTCTATAAGACGTTATTTGTAGTAATTATCAGGAAATGAAACCATGCCCAATATCGAAGGTGTTACATATTTCAAAATAGATCCAGCCATTGTTTCAATAACTTACCCTTTTGGTTTTTAGTCTTCTTTATGGGCTCTATTGAGTCAATGTCTTTTCACATTAGGACAGTGTCCTAATCACACTAATTTAGGCACTGATGTAAAGGGATTTTGCAGATGTAATTATGGTCCCAAATCATTTGACCTTAAGAAAAAGACATTATCTTGGTGGACCTGACCTAAAGCGTGGGCCCTTTAAAAACAGAGTTTCTCTGGCTATGGAAGAAATCCCTAGAAAGGAATGCAACACTTTGATTTCAGCCTTGCTGAGTGGAGAACAGACATGCTGTGCCCAGACTTCTGACCTACAGAACTGTGGAGTAATAATTGGGTGTTGTTTTAAGCCACTAAGCTTGTAATAGATTATTACATGGCAATAAAAAACAAACACACCCTTTATTGCCTGTACCCAGGTGGACCACTCCCACCCTCTGCCCTTGGTCCCCACCAGGAAGAGGCCTTAAGGGAGAATAAAGGATTTTCCCAAGTACCCTGCCCTTGAAAATGGTTAATATGCAGGCTACAATGTGCTCCACACTGCCATACTTACACCAGGACGGGCTCCCCCTCTGTCTGGCCCCTGTCCCTTATCTGATGCCCCAAGGGGTCCCCTAGATGCCTTTGGCCTCTTTGGTGCAGTCCTGAGAATCATTGCTTTGGGAAAACCCAAATACTTTCCTTAATCTGCCCCTTGCTTTGCATGTAGTTTTTTTTTTGTTTTTTTCCCTTTTTTTTTTTTTTTTCATATTGTAAATAAGGTCACGACGAACACCTTTGTACGTAACACTTTGGATTCGGGCTGCTTTTCTTAGGATAAGAAATGCTAAGTCAAGGGGGAATGACGTTTTTAAGGCTCTTGATTATATGCTGCCAAAGCTTTCTAGACGCGACCCGTCTACCATCCCACTAGCTGTGATGCTTAAGGTCATTGGATCTAAGCTGAGCCAGAGGTTATTGCTCAAATAATGAGATATTTCTGGGAGAGAGCCCTGGTCACAATTTTACCTCTAAACTCTTTCCCCTTAGTGACTCATCTTCACTCCCAAGCTTCAGTTCCCTGGGGGGAACCTCCACCTGGAAATCCCAAAGGCACCCAAATCTAACGACCCAAACTAAGTCATCTGTCACCTTTCGACTCCTTTTCCACCAAAATGCTCCAGATCCAAAAAATGGACCTATCACCGTGGCTACGACTGGTGATTACTACGATGATAAAGACGGCAACCAGACTCCCTAACGAAGCCACCCTTTCAAGATAAACGAGGGCTCGGAAGAGACAAGTCTTCCTTTCCAAGGCAGGGCACAGAATTGGACAGTTGAGGACATATATACGACAGCGCCTGCGCACCAAGATACAGGATAGAAGGGTGACGAACGTGCGTCACGGACCATCGCCAAGCAGGCGGCGTCCGGTAAGTAGGTATCCGGGACTGGCACAAAGCCGCAGTTTCGCTGCCAAGAGCTGGGGACTTCGCGCACGGATACTTTGCGGCCCGCGGAAGACAACTGCGCAGCTGCCGTAGTGCGAAACGACCGCCCGGCACGCGGAGGTGGGGCGGGGGGCGTGCCGGCGTTCTGCGCACGCGCCCTCGGACACGCGTGCGCGAGCGCGGTCCGGGAACCAGGAGAAGAACGCGGAGCGGAAGGGGTGGGGCGAACCCCGGTCTCGCGCATGCGCGCGCTGCACAAACCATTTGGCGGGATTTTCCCAGCTGCTGTGTTCTACTCGGGTCCTTGGGACGCTCAGCGGTAACTTTTAGGAAGTAGGACGTCCTCCCCACGGGATCGACTTCTCGAGATTCCTGCTCTCTTCCATCGGGCGTTTGGGAGCTTCCCCCACATTGTTTTAAAACGTGTTTCTCCGTGACTGACCGCTGGGGCCTTCTGACCGCTTGAGGTCTTGGGCTATTTGGTCACCTTCCCTCTTGGTCCCCCAGAGGGCGAAAGGACCAGAGTGACCTCCTGCTGATCGATCTCCACACCCGAGGGTTTCTTGGACTCAGGTCAGAGCCGTGTGGACCCGCCTCCACTCCTGTGTCACCATGTCCGTGTCCACCCAGCAGCTGGCAGAGGAGTTGCAGATCTTCGGCCTAGAGTACGAGGAGGCTCCGATTGAGAAATGTGAGTCCCTTGACCCCTCCCCGGACCCCCGCAGAGGTCCGCGCTTGGCTTGTAGTTCCCAGTCGCCTAGAACGCAAATGAGAGCGCTTCCAGGCTTCACCTTCCCCAGATCAGACTTCTCGGTGGGTGTGAAATGCAGAATTAAACTGTTTTGAGTTTTGGGATGTGAGGACTTCGAAATGCTCACAGAGTACTGCTTGGACCCCAATTCAAAAACAAGAATACGAAGCACGATTTTTAAAAATGCCAGTTTATATATACATAATTTTTTAAACATTTTATTTTTTAATTTTCTCCCTCTCCCCCTTCCCCCTCCCCCTCCCTTCTGGTAACCACTAGTACATTGTCCATGTCCATGAGTCTTTGTTTGGCCTGTTCATTTGTTATTTTTAGGTTTATATCCCACATATGTGATATGTGATTTTCGACCTTTTCTGTCTGGCTTATTTCACTTAGTATGACTATTTCAAGGTCCATCTATGTTGTCACAAATGGCAGTATTTCATCTCTTATGGCTGAGTAATATTCCATTGTATATATGCACCACAGCTTCTTTAGCCAATCGTCTGTCTTAGGACACTTTGGTTGCTTCCATGTTCTGGCCACTGTGAATATTGCTGCTAATGAACATCGATGTGCACGAAGCACGATTTTAAATCAATGCAGTTTCAGAAAGGTAGAATTGGGACTAGGTTGGGACTATGCCCCGGTGGCATCTCTGAGTTTGGAAATTGTTAAAGCCTCTAACAAAGCAAGCGATTTGGGGGTTTTGAAATGTAGTCTTTCATTGCTGGCGCCTTCCTTAACAGAACAGTTGGTGATCTGTGCAAATATGAGCCCCTTGAGGTGGGTTCCTTAAACTGAATTTTAGCTTTGGAAGATACCTTAGGGAGTGTCAGCTGTTTACAGATGGAGAAACAAAACAAACAAGGAGAGGTAATAGCCCGAGCTGGTCTGTGAACCCAGGTCTCCTTTCTCTTAAGTCCAGAGCCCCATCATATTGGTTCATCGTATTGGTCAGGCTCTGGGGCAATGTAGGGACTTGTTTGAAGCAAAGTCTGGGGAGACGTAGAGTTCTTGGTTTTAGAAATGGAAGGAGTGTGCACCTTCCTTAACCATTCATCAATATTTTGAACTTTTTAAATATTAGCATGTTAATGTCATGTTACTTAGCATGTTAATGTCTCATGAGAGACCAGAATACTCCAGGTTCTTATGCCCAGTGCATTCTCTTCCCAAAAGGAGACTTAAATGAGAAACCCAGCCATAGTCAGAAATGTATTTGGTGAGTATGAAGGTAAAACAAGAGATGTTAGTTGTGTGAACCAAATTTGTAAAATCTTTAGCTTAACATGCTTGTCGTTGTCATCTCACAGAGGACTATATTGGCAGTGGTGTTGGAATTCTAGTCTTTGAACTGGTAATCACTCACCTCAGTGGGATTTTAATATTGCCTGACAGTCATACCGAATTTCTCCCATCTGTTCACTCTGAGTCTTCTAGATCAGCGGTCCCTAACCTTTTTGGCACCAGGGACCAGTGCTCCTATGAGAACCTAATGCCTGAGGATCTGAGGCGGAGCTGAGGCAGTGATGCTGGTGCTGGGGAGCGGCTGCAAATACAGATGAAGCTTTGCTCACTGGCCTGCAGCTCACCTCCTGCTGTGCAACCTGCTTCGGAACAGGCCACAGACCGGTACTGGTCCACGGCCTGGGGATTGAGGACCCCTGTTCTAGATGACTGTTTTCTACCTTCTCCTTTAACATCCTTCTGGCCCACCCAGCTGATGTGCTTACTACCTGTTGCACTGAAAAAAATAGGAGCAATTAGAAAACTTACGTAAGCTACCACCATTATGTGTCTGCTGTGTCCGCCTGCCTACCTGTGTCTGCTATATACCTTGCCTTCCTATTATAATGAATAAATTTTCTATACTCCTAGCAAAGGCCACACCCTCCACCTGAGTCCTCAGTCCCATTCCTTTTCATTTTCTTAAGGACATCACTCCAGTAATTCCTCCTCCTACATGTTTTATACTTTTCTCTATAAGGCTTTTTCCTAATAGCATAGAAACGTGGTTCTTACTCCCGCTTTTAAAATACTCTGTTGACTCCACTTCTCACTCCAGGTCTTTCCTTCCCAATTATAGCAAATCTCAAAGGGTTATCTATACTTGCTGTATTCAATTTTTTTCCTCCTTCAACCCACTTGAGTCAACTTTTTCATTTATACCATTTTGCTAAAACTGCCTCTCTCAAGGTCATCAGTGACCTTCCTCTGGCTAAAGTCAATGGTGAATTTTCAGTTCTCATCTTGAATCATCAGCAGCATTTGATATTGTTCATCATATCCTCTTTAACACATTTTTCTCTTAGCTTAGCAGACACCACTATTCGTCCTACTTTGCTTGTCCGCACTTCTCAGGCTTTGCAGATTCATCCCCCTCCTATGCCTCAAGATGCTCTCACTTCCACGGTGCTGCCAGCTCCACGCTTTGGCCTCCGCTGTCGTGCGGCTCAGCGTGAGCGCTGGGTCTGCACAGCGACGCAGCCTCCTGCCGCACACTGCACACCGAAGGGGACAAAGCTTTTGTTGAATTCCTGAGTGATGAACTTAAGGAGATAAAGAAGATATAGAAGCGTAAGTCCCTCCCCAAGAAGTCTGGAGGTTGGCAGCTGAAAGTGAGTGGCGCAGAAGCCGGATTGGTGCGGGACGTTGCTGGAGAAGGGCGCTCACTTGCCACGTTAACAACAGCGTCCTGCCAACATTTGATGTGGGAGGAGGCACCCTCCCAAGGGCAGAAGGTTGAAGAAGAACAGGATGTGACATTGACTCCCATCTTCATGGTCGAAGTTATAAAGAATGGTGGCAAGGAGGCCCTTGTGCTGGACTGTCACTATCCAGAAGGTGAGGTTAGACAGGAAGAAGATGAGGGTGACGTTTTCTCCATCAGGGAAGTGAGCTTTCAGTCCACCTGCGAGTCTGAATGGAAGGACACAAATTATACACAACACAGATTCCCCGGACTGGACCTTATTCGACTGCCTCACGGGTTTCCTTGCGGACCGAGGGGTGGACTTCTGCGGGTGAGTGGGTGGAGCTCAGCGCAGCCCTGGAGACCTCAGAGGTTTTGTCAGGAGCCGGCAGAGCAGACAAGACGCTGAACGCCTTGCTCTGAAGCCAGACATGTGCTTCGAAATGATTTTCATCCTACTATGGAAAATAATTCAAATTTAAATGATTTCTGGTTTCCTCCCATTTACTACTCATTTGTTTCTACTCTACATATCTGTAGATTTTTGTGTAACATAATGATGGACAATAAAATTGGTTTATTCTAAAAATGAAAAGATACTCTCACTTCCTTGGCGCTCTCGCCTGGTCTCATGGCTTTACACCCGCATATTGCCTGGGAATCCCAAATTTTTATCTTAGCCCAGACCTCTTGCCTGAACTGCAGGTCGGTGTGGCCAACTGCCTACTTGACACCTCCTATTGGATATCCAATTGGCACTTTGAACTCTACATGTAGAAAATGAAGCTCCTGGCATCTCCTTCCTCTCAGAGTAGTCCCTGCTGCTGTCTTCCCACCTCAGCTACTAGAGACTCCACTCTTCCAGGTGCTCAAGCTAAAAACAGCATCATCTTCCTCCGGACCTCACGTCCAGCCAGCAAGTCCCGCCAGCTTTACCTTCAGGATGTATCGTTCCGAGTCTGACCACTTCTTACTACCTCCACGGCCAGCCACCACCTTGATCCAAGCCACCATCATCTCTCACCTGGATTTTATCTTACTTGGTCCCCCTGATTCTGCCCTTGTCCCCTTCAGTCAACGGAAGTCCTCATGTGACTGTTCTGTTCAGATCCTCTAGTGATTGCCCCGCCTGCTCAGGGTACTACGTGAGGTCGCGGGGTCATCGCTAGCGATGGCCAACGACCTGCGTTCCCTTCACCCTTTCACTTGTCTCCTCCTTCCTCGCTGCATTCCAGCTGCAGTGGAATGCTGATCTTCCTCCGACCTCGGGATTTTTGTCTGAAAGCTTTTACTAATCACTGCATGACTCACTCCTTCACTTCCTTAAACTCTTAAATATCTTCTCAATGAAGGCTTCCCTAGGCACTGTGTTTAAAACTGCCAGCTCCTCCCCCAATTCCCTGATTGCTCTCTTGGCTTTATTTTTCTACATATTACATTTAGCAATCTAATAGACTACGTATTTTGCTTATTCATTTTCTGTCTCCCCCTCCAATGGTAAGCTTCGTGGAGATAAGAATTCTGCTCGCTGCCATATTCTCATTCCTAGAACAGTGACTGGCACTAGTAGATGCTGAATAAATATGGATCGAATAAAGAGAAGATTGTTTTCTCTTTTCAAGGTGAAAGCTGCAAGAAGGAAACTAAGATCTTACTTGTCCAGTTTTCCCTCCACAGTGGCAGAGCTGTGCATTCTGTATGGAGAGAACGAGGCGGGAATGGTAGGCGAGCTCATAGCCTTCTGCACCAGCACACAGAAAGGTCGCCTTACCACGGAGACCCTGAACTCTTTCGAGCATGAGGTAAGGACACGATGGAAGAAGACTCATCTCCTAATTCTCCGCTTCTGCTCTATAGGGGAGGTTGTGCGGTATACTGAGAAGAGTGTGGACTTTGAAATCGGAACTGGCTTCCAGTCCCAGTGTGAGCCTGGGGAACTACCTAATGGCTCTGAGCCTCAGTTTCCTCTTCTGTCAGTGGTTCTAATCACATTATTTAGGATTATTGTAAGAATTAAATGAAAATGGATGTAAGTCAGCTAAAACTTTGCCCAGTAGGTGGTGGGTCTTCAACAAATAGTTGGTGTCATTATTAGACCTGTGACGTGTTGCAGGAAAATAGTCACAGAATAAGTCTTTGTTTTTAATCCATTGTGTGCATCTTCTTAAGTCTGACTTTGAGGAATTTTATGTCTTTGATTATATTTCAAATGCCTGTTATTCATGGCTGTGGAAAACACCTCCTCCAATACTTGACTATGGAACGATATATTTATTATCTTCTGTTCCTCAGGTTCTGAGCAAAAGATTGGCCAGATCGCGGCACAGTGCCTCCAAGGACAGTGGGCACGCGGGAGCCAGAGACATCATTTCCATACAAGAGCTGTATCCTTTTCTGCTGAAGATCTTGGTCTCAGCCACCTGTTCTGTTTTATAATTTGTCTCAAGTCGCACGTGTAATTTGAAAGCAAATAATAAGAAGTACCGAGCAGTCAGATTTTTAATTTAATCAACCCTTGTCTTAGATTTTGCGTTGAAGTTTATTACTATTTTTCTTAACCAATGTTTTTAGAATCGAAGCAGAAGAGGAGGAGGAGACCCTTCTGAACGCCTATTCCACGCCCTCCAAGGTGCGTCCACAGTGTTCAGAAATTGTGTTTTGCAAATGGCGTTTTTTTCTTATTCGAAAAGCATCACATTTGAAGTTGTGAGAGAGAAAATTAACCACTCATACAGTCTCCATGCGTTTCCTACTACAGTCTCCGCTTCACGCGTCTTCCTTCGCGCACACAGGCGTGAGTGGTTTCATGTAATGGCAGCCTTTATGGATGTGTAGTTATCTTGCTTTTTTCAGTTAAATTTATCATAAAATTATCATAAATACAGATTCTCTGTAACTACTCTTCATAATGGTTGCTTGGTGTTTTTTACCAAGTGGAGGTACTATTATTGAATAACCCAGTTCTCGTGTCGGATCCAGTGTGAGAGAGTAAGGTAGTGGAGAAGCGTTGCCGTCAGCGCCTGAATCCAAAGACCCTGGCGAGCTCAGTGAGTTGTTGTAGCTGCAGTTTCCTCACCCGTAAACTTAGGATTGCTTCATGTATTTACTGAGCAGCCACTGTGTGTCAGGTGCTGTGCCAGACGCTGGGTAAGCCGTGAATGAAATCGGCGCTCACAGCCAGCGGCTCACAATCTCCTTCCGCAGGGCTTGAGGGCGAAATGAGTTTGTAAACCACCAAGCTCAAATCAATGGGTTCAGTAATATTAGTTAGTCTTTATACTAAATAAGTTTGTGGAAATCGATAAATATGGAATAAGCCTAAATTTTTCAAAGTAAATTACATCGTAAGAAGGAAGTAAGGAGTTTAAATGTGCCTACGGAAAAGCTAAAAATATGTCCTGAGTAGTTGCTAATACAAAACCAGGTGCCTATAATATTAAAGGAAATAATGAGATTTTACTTAGCTCACTGAAGCACTTGATTCTTCCCTCTGAAGATGGTCCCTTCCAAATCCATATCTTGGCCAAAGGCACCTTTACCCTTCCATTTACTCAGGCCAGGAACCTCGGAGACCTCTTGGAGTCTTCCTTTCCTCTCACACCCTACATCCATCCATCTTACCCGCTAGTCCCATCGGCCCTCCCAGGATCGGGGCCCCTCGCCACCTCCAGCACCACCACCAGGTCCCCAGCACTGTCGTCTTCCGCATGTAGGACCAGCCTCCTGACGGGTCCTCCGGCCTCTTACTGCCTTGCCCACCTCTCACCGAGTCTCCACACAGAAGCCAGAGCTCGTTGCAAAGGAAAGTCAGGCCAGGTCTCTTTTGCTACCGGCTCTCTCCTAGTTCTCCACCTTCCCTAGTAGCGTTCAAAGTGTGGGTGCGTGAGGTTCTCTCCGAGCGTCTCCTCACTCTGGCCTCCTTGCTATTCTTCAGACATACCAAACGTGTCCGCCTCAGAGGGAACAAACTTGCCTAAGATAGCAACCCCCTCCTCATTCTCTCCTTTATTTTTGTTCCTTGCTTTATTTCCCTCCATAGAACTTAACAACCATGAGACACGTCATAGAGTCACTCTTTGTTTTAGTCTGTCTCCCTCCGTTAGAATGGAAGCTCCTCGAGGCTGGAGACGGCTTTATTCGCTGCTGTTTTCCCAGTGCCTGGCACATTCATGGCTGTCGAACGACAGAACTTGTGAAAGAGAGCGGTTGGCTGGCATTCCTGGGAGGGACAAACAGTCGCAGTACCTAGTTGGGACCACCGTGATGCTGATCTGACTGACCACTTCACAGCTCCAGAATCGATCTCATTTTCTTGTATATCTGGAGTTGATCACATTTGTGAGAATTGACTCATGGTAACCCAGCTCTCAGTAGACTGATGCATGAGGCAGATGCCAATTTACTCTGGAGGTATATACCCTTCTAGTGACTGAAATACCACGTTGAGGACCATTCCTGCCACGAAAGTACTTGAGAGGTTTAGTTACGAATCAGAATTTGTGACCGTAAGCTCAGAGCGAAGTGAGTTGGATTAAATGAGCAAATAATTTAAAATATGTGTCTGAAGCTCAGAGGAGATACATGGGTCTGGGCTAGAGATGTGTCAGATGCTTAGAACAACACCCATCACATGGAAACTGCTCGATCAGTTAAACCATGCATCAAAGACAGCATGATAAAGAGTCGTGGTGCCAAACGTCGGCCTTTCCACACACACAGCCAGGGCGAGGCTGCCCGACCCTCATCCCAGTTACAGTGGTGCATGCCATTGCTCTTATTATCATTCAGTATTTGACTTGTGCAGTTGACAGCTGTACTTTTGCCTCTGTGTTCACCATAAATCTCCTGGTTATAATTTGGCTTTCCACGTGTCCTGCCCGATGGGAGAAAATATCTTAGCCCGAGGATTCGAAGTTCCCATGCTGTCGGCATTCCGTTTCTAGGAAATTAATGCACTGGCATCCTTGGCTATAATTTAGGTTTCTGTGGCGTGAGAATGTGCTTGCCCGAGGATATGAGAATAGGTACACTCTATATTTCTTATTACAAGCAAATAAACTGGCATGTAATCTTAGTAGTGAATCTCGTGAGCCTGGTGGGAGTGAACTCATCCCTGAGGGGCGGAATGGCAGTTGGTTTGTTGACACGATCAGGTTTCACGATTGAGGTGCGGGTCTATGCTGCTTCCCAGTGCCGTCCTCTCGCTGTGTCCTTGGAGGCGTAGTCTCTCTCAGAATAATCCCTGTACATCATTGGCCCTAGAGGCCTGGAGCCCACAGTGTATTAGAAGTGCCTTTGGGGAAATCACTGGAGAAAATACAATAAAACCATAAAATCTTTTCAATCCTTGGCTCAATAATTCTCCCTAATAAGAACCTCTCCTAATAGAAAAGCTATATGTGTCTCAGCATCATTTATAATCACCCAGAATTACAAGCAACCCATACATCCAGCAATAGAGAAGTTGTTACGTAAATTATTATATATCAATTCAATTCAACACCTACCAAAAAGGAACAAGATTATGACAATGGAGGAAAATGCTCATAATTAAGAAAATCATATCGTACTTAAAGGTTTATAGTTAAACTAAGACGGTAACTATTAAGAGTTTGTATTTTTTTAATTGGAAAAATATTAAAATTCTAGAAAGGAATATCGAAAAATGGTTAAGAGCCTTTTAAAATGCAGTTTCCATTCTGGTTCCTTTAATGATGGTTTTGACTGTGCCACAGTCATCACCAGCTTCGGTTGGCATAACTCAGCTGTGCAGCCAGGAGGAGCCCAAGGGCAGAGAAAGCCGCTGCAGACCTGCTGGCCTCTTGGTTTTAGTCTAGGCAAGGATTTTGCCTTAGCTCTGTCAGTCAGTTATCCTAGATTTGGGGAGCAGAAGTCACTGGACTGAGGGTTTCATCCTGCATTCTGGACACATCTCTGGATTCCCGTTGATGAGTAAGTAAAAACCAAAAACAAGTGACCAGCAATGAGGTGTTTGCCGAGTACTGTCCAAGTATGAGCTCAGCCATGTTATCTGCTTGGACTCATTCCCTTCTCTAATTTTGAAAATGTGTGGTGGACTTTGCCAAAATTAGTGGTAACATGGTCCCGTCCCTTCCTGGGAATTCATCTATGCAGGTCAAAACTGTATGCGTTATAAAATCCACACCTGCCCGAAAGCAAAGCGAGGTGGGGAAAGAAAGTGAACACGTGAATGATTTAACAGGACAGATCACCCGATTCGCAGTCCTTTTGCTAGAATGTTGGCACTTTTTCATAAATGCCTTCAAAACGGGACAGTCTTCTGATGAACACTGGGTGACGGTCGCTGGAGATTTCTCTGTGGGTTATGCACGGCAGGCGGGGCCCGAAGGCCCAGTCCTATTTCGTGCCCTTCGTTTGCGCGCCATTTTCCTCTTCTTCCCAAGGAACTGCACACTGCATTCGTAACTTGGGTCCAGAGTGACTGGGCTTTTGTTTTTCGTTTTGTTTCTAGGGTTCTCAGAAGCGAGCTGTCACCACCCCAGAAACCCCCCTAACCAAAAGGAGAGTGGCTGCTCGCAGCCCCCACCAGCTCCTCTCACCATCGAGTTTCTCTCCAAGGTATGATGAGAATTAATTCAGCTGCCAAAGAGCAGGCCCGCCCCCTCCCCTCTTCCCCCTCCTCTGGTTATCTGGCGGAGGCCGACTACACAGTGACTTATTAAACTCGGTGGACCGATACCTCCACTGTGAACTGGCTAGAAAGCCTATTGCTCTCTGCCCCCCTGCTTTTTCTCTTCCTGTGTGGAAAATTACTGTTTCTTACAGTAATTAAGGAAGCTCACTTTCCACCCACTTTTCTGGGACTCGTTTCCTAGATCAGAAACTGATAGCTTGTTCTGAAAACAACCTGTCTATTCAGAAGTCTGAGCGCCCGGCAAACCCTGCCTGCTTCTGTTAGTTCATGTGTTGTTGGGTTTGCTTGGCTTTCTTTTTTTCATCTAAAGTATTTATTTTTTAAAAAAATAAAGACACGTATCGTTGTTTATAATTTTGCGTAACCTGTTTATTGTTCCATCTCAGGTTACAGGTAGTTTCTGAGAGTTTTCCTGTCACCGTGAATCCACACTGACTTCATTGGTATTTTATCCCTGCAGCCACCTCTGCACATGATGTTTTGAATTCCGTAAATGACATGTCTTGTATTAGAGAATCCATACGTGAGGGCCTTACTGAGCGGAAGAAAGGTTTTTAGGTGTTGCCACGTGAGGATGAGGCTTAGGGACAGTACTGTTAACCATTTAGGGAAATACTAGCTGCCCGGAGTCACCTCATCTGCTTTAGATCACTTCTTGTCGAATAAGCAGAGACCGAAGATTTTTCAACTCTGTCACTTTAGAAAGGAGGTGATAGCAGTCGTTTAAGATGAGCAGTCACTGGATTCTGAAGGACAGTTTGACTTGAGCATGCTAATTTGAGGAGTTCTCAAACCATTTTTGGAAGCCACCTTTCTAGACTTAAAAGAGCATCTTTGAAACTTGGTGTATAGAGAGAGTTTCGACACGTTGGCCAGCACTGCTCCTTCTCTATGCAAGCAATCCTTTGAAACCTGTAGGTCTGCTTACAGCTGACCTCGTGTGAGCGTCTGGTTGCGTTAGGCCGGCCCTAACAGATGTCGCACAGAGCTTCGCAGGGAGGGGCTCGGAGAAGCCCGCGATACGCTGCCTAGTCATTCTTAAATGCACGCTAATAAAGCTGACGTCAGAAACTGGTTTTGTAATTTATGAAAGTCACTTCTCAATTATTCGGGTAGAGGCAGCACCGGAGATAGAGGTAATTAATTGAGCTCATTTTCTGTAGCCTCTCCGTGGGAAGGAGGAATGATGGCACCATTTGCAGGAGTGCCCACCTAAAACGGGTTCCTGCAGAGTTTTGGTGCATTAAATGAAACCTGTTTTAAATAGACCTCTCCGTGAGTTATGTTCACAACCAAAGCATTAGAAGACTTCGCTGTCTCACTGTCACCTAAGTGGATAGCAGCATCCAAGTGTTCTTGGATGTGTGGTTTGCCAGCCAGGGGGTGGAAACATGAGAACGTGTCAGCCGAGCCTCAGACTGGGAACTTTTGTTCCCAGCGGACCAGATCCGTTGCATCTCCACCTCTGTGGACACGGGGGAGGGCTGATTTATTTCACTTAACTTCGTTTCATTTCATTTTTTCTACCTTGAACTATACTGTGAAGTATCGTGCACAAGCATGGCAACTTTTGGCTGATCCACAGTTCCAGGCTCTGACGATGTTCTGATAAATGCTAAATATTCATAAGAAAGAAAAGAAAATGGTACTCGAAACTTGCTTTTTCATCAGTTCAGAGTTTGGGTTTTGTTTAGTTTTGTGCCAGGAAAATGACCTTTTAAAATATGTCTCTGTCTCTAAACACGTTTGATATTGCTCAGCCCCTCATTCCTGAAATTCCTTTAAGATCCGGGTATGTCTAACCCCATTAAGCTGATTAGATTTATAAAATGTGAGGCCAGCTTGACATTTCCCCAGCCCCCGCCTACGAAAGGTAACCTTATTTTATTCCTCTCGCCATTTGTAAATGAACACAGTACTGTTAATCTCTTTTGCTTCCCATTAGTGCCACTCCCTCTCAGAAATACAACTCAAGGAATAACAGAGGAGAAGTGGTTACCTCCTTCGGCTCAGCCCAGGGAGTGTCTTGGTCCGGGAGAGGAGGAGCCGGTGTCATCAACCTAAAGGTCTTGGGGTGTCCAGAGTCACTAACCGGGAGCTACAAATCAATGTTTCAGAAGCTCCCAGACATTCGAGAAGGTGATTGTTTTTCCCTTTGAAATTCTGGAGGATGTAGAACCACCTAGAAGGGTATTGAGTAAGTAACAAAGCCTCAGCTAGGCTGTAGAACAGGTTCCAAGGTTGCCTTTGAATATATAAGTTGGTAGATGTCCTCTGGGTGTCCCCGTTAGTGCAGGGACATGACACGATGTGCTCAGTAATTCTCCCAAGTCACTTCCTTTTTCTAAAGAAAAGTGCTAAAGAAAAGCACAGAACTATTTCCCAGTAACAACCATTCGAACTATGTAAAGGAAGCCAGTTGAAGTATTAAAGGAAACAGAGACACTTATGGCTTCTTCCTTGTGAAGAATGGAAGACTGTCCAGGTTGCCCTTGACTTCCCATAACCCTCACTAATGACCTGAGTTACAGGAAGGCTGGGGGTAAGGGTCTGTGTTGACTCTGGGATTGTGCCACGGGATCCCTGGTGGCCGAGGAAGGCTGGATTCAGCAGCCAAGTATCAGGAAATTGGCTAGGGATCTTGAAAGTATCCATTGGCCAGATGTCCTAAGCAGCCTTTCCGCTTCTTTAAAATGACTAGCCTTCGTGTTTGACAACGTGCTGTATTTTTTCTTCTTAGCAAGCGAAATGCCTTAAACATAACACCTTTCCTTTTGGGCTTTCAGTTCTGACCTGTAAGGTAGAAGAACTTGGCAGTGAACTCAAGGAACATTACCAGATCGAGGCTTTCACTCCTGTTCTAGTTCCAGCACAAGTAAGTGTTGTTCTAGTTGTTCTTTCTAACTGTTGTGTTTTTCAATCAATGGTGAAAAGACATCCTTTTGCTTCCTTTTCTACTTCTTGGCTATATTAGCCGGCGTCATCAAATGGTCTAGTGAGAACATCTACCCTGGTTGGACTTGGTCAAATAAGTCCTTTCCAAGGAAGTCTTGTGAGTGCTTTCTGGTTTTGTGAGCAGAGACGGTCCTTTTCCTTGCACTTGGGTTCGGGTCTTACATATAAGCAAAGATCGAAGGTATCAAGATGTGAGGACAACAGCAAGGATGGATGTTCCAGAGACGGTCACACACAGGCTCCCCCGTTATCGTGGACCAGCCACTGCCCGTGGTATCATACCTCATGGTTTAATCTGACGTGTACCAGTGCTTTCTCTCTAGAGCATTTTTTAATCTATGGGGAGATGTGTTCTGGAAGACTCATATGTCATACATTTGCATTCGGAGAAGAATGACCAGTTAGGGAAGATATGCAAAACCATGTCATATAAGGAAGTTTGGGAGGAAGTAATGGGGGAGGTGGGGATGTACAGTACAGTCTTGTGGGAAAAGATTAGGCTTCCTTAGTTTGCCCCCAAGCGTGGAAACAGGACAGAGGAAGCCATAGGACGATAAATTTCAGCTCAGTTTAACAAAGAACTTCCTGTTAAGGGGAGGTAGGACATGTGGTTTAAGGATATGGCTCTAGAGCAAATCTTCCGGGTTTCAGACCCAGGCTTCACTCACTTTTTGACCTCGACTAAATATCTGATGTCTCTTGCTCATTTTCCTCATCTGTAAAATGGGTATAACCGTAGTATCCACCTCACAGATGTCGTGAGGACCGAATGAGTTAAGCCTTTAGAGCAACGCCTGGGTTTTGGTGAGCTCGATAAACCTAAGCTATTATTTACCGTTGTAGCTCTCCAGAGATGCAGCAGGCTGCTGTGGGGTGTTGAGTCGAGTTCCGCTTCACTAGAAGTGCTCAAGCTTAAGGCAGCCACCTGGAGCCCCGGGTGGTCAGACTAGAAGCCCCATAAGAGTCCTAATGCCTCTGAGAATCGACGATGCTTGTGGTCATCTCAAGGTCAAAGTGACGCCTGGCCAAAATAATATTTGTTATTTAGAGGCATCATTTTGTTTGTTGTTATCTGCTTTCCTGTTCACCCTGTCGACTTCAGATTCTGAGCCTCCGTCCCAAAGACCGTGTCTTTCTTTTGTTGCCACCTTCCTTGGGTAGGAACCCGTCACTCTGCTGGGCCAGATTGGCTGTGACAGCAACGGGAAGCTGAACAACAAGTCGGTGATTCTGGAGGGGGACCGGGAGCATTCTTCCGGCGCTCAAGTTCCGGTGGATTTATCTGAGCTCAGAGAATACTCTCTGTTTCCTGGACAGGTGCGAGGGGTGCGGGCGCGCTCCTTACCCCGTGGCATGTGTGGTGGGCCGGGGCTCCAGGAACGAGCATTCCATCGCTGGCCAGCTGCTCTTGGCTTTCGACCTCTGGTGCCTCGAGACGTGGCTGGAGCGCAGGCCCGAGAGTGGATACTGGTGTAGGGACTCCGATTTTCCCTCATCAGCTCGACCTTGGCTCTAGAATCTGACTGCCCAGGTTTGAATCCCAGCTCTGCGCCCCAAAGTATGTGATCACGGCTGTATTACTTACCCTCTAAGCCAGAGTAGCCTCATCTGTAAAATGAGAATAATAATTCTTACCTCATAGAACAGTTGTCAAAATGAGGTCATCCGTATAAAGCACAATTATCGTTATTAATACAACCCCCTTAATTTGTTTTCTAGAAAAGTGCCTCCACGTTTACGATTACAAAATGAAAGTAGCCAGATAGCCAGACAATGGTTTTAACTACATTAAAATAACTTATTCCTGACCTCTCGTTTATCTCCCCTGTTTCACTCTTGGCTTTCAGGTTGTAATTATGGAAGGACTGAACACGACTGGTAGAAAACTTGTTGCCACTAAACTCTACGAGGTACCACAGCGGTCCCCACCCTTCCTCCGGGCTTGCCACAGGGGCGGGATGCACAGTTCTCTGTCCTTTTTAAGAGCCTGTTTGCTTCTCAGTTCTCTCACTCTAGCGTGGGAACCTGTCTCTAGGCCTGGGGTCAGCAAACTGTTTCTGTAAAGGGCCAGACAGTCAATATTTTAGGCTTTGCAGGTCATAAGGTCTTATCACAACGTCAGCTTTGCCATCATAGCACAGAAACAGCCGGACAACCTGTAAGCCAATGAGCGTGTCTGTGTGCCAGTAAAATTTTATTTACAAAAATAGGCGGTAGCCAGATTTGGCCCGTAGTGTACCGGTCTCTGCTCCAGGCCATTACCTTCTACAGATTTTCGTCGAATGCAGGGAAAAGTAGCAGGTACCAGCTCTCTCCTTCTTGCCTAGGATCCTAACACTCTGCTTCCACTTTTTGCTGGGTGTTTTATGCGTTTTGCTGTGGCCTCTGGAATTCTTTCCGCTCTGAGCAATGTAGAAAAACAACAGTACCATCAGCTCTGAGCTTTTAGCTCCAAGGAGCAAGACGCTTGCAAACACGCCCCCACTGGGTGCCCACCCCTTTCCTTACCAATAGCGGTGCCTGGGGCAAAACCTCAGCTTAGCTTTTTTTCCTGTTTTTAAGGGTGTGCCACTTCCATTTTATCAGCCCACTGAAGAGGATGGAGGTGAGTTTTGGTTCTAACATTGTTTTGCCAGCAATGAGGGCAGTGGGCAAGGGTCCAGGAGGGCAGTGCCTCGGGCCCTCAGAAAGCCACAGAAGCTGTGAGGGCCCCATGAGGGCGCTGGGGGCCGCCGCGGATGGCGGCCTTGCGGGCCCCCTGTGGAAGGCCAGGGGTCTGGGCCTGGTGAGCTTGTCAGTGTTACACCGGGGTCCTGAGTACACGAGGCGTGTCGTTCAAATTGAACGTTTCACAGGTATTTGCAGATTGCTTTGAAAGGAAAACTAGTGACATCCAAGTGAAGCCAGGAATAGTTAACAGTAACATATCAGCCTTCGTCCCTTAGTTCTGACAACTGTACTGTAGTTAGGAAAGACGTTGCCATCAGGGGACACTGGGCGAAAGGTAGACACATGGGAACGCTGTTCTTTCCTTGCAACTTTTCTACAATTCTAAAGTTCTTTTAGAGTAAAAAGTTAGTTGGTTTAAAAATCGGGTGAATTTCTAAGAAAGCCTAGAGTTATTTGGTAATTAATAAGAAGGGAAAAGACAAAAAGAAACTTTAACAAACGTTGCTTCAAAATATCTTAAAGCAGTTTTGTAGGGAAAGCAGAAGACGGCTAAGGGTTTACAGTGAGACGGCCAGCTCTAGCGTATTGTCAACACCCTGTTCACATTAGTAGGGTATGAGATCATTCTTGGAGGCGACCTAGAATCCGGAATGAAATTCAGGAATTTATGATATTGTGCGTTCTATCAGAAAGTATGTGTTTATGGCAGGAAGAGTAGTGCGGTGGTATTAGATCAACTTCAAAAATGAAAAGGAAGCGACATGGCCGAGATGCCCAGAGCCGGAGCCGTGCGCCCGGGAAGGCTTCGGAAGCAGTCGAATGTGCTGTTCACAGACGCTGTGCGAGGCAGTCACGGAGGCAGAGCGACGCGGGCCCTGCCCTCCCAGCACTTGCTAGTGGTCCTCGGATCACATCTCCTTTAGACGCCTCCGAACAAAACTTAACTTTGTCCTCTGCCCTGCACGAAACTTACTCTTCCCCTTGAATGCTCTGTCTCGGGTCATGATATTATCACCCTGGCAGGTGAATAGTGACCCGCCATCCTTAATCCCGGAACCCGTGACTGTGTTACTTTATAGGACAAAAGGGACTTGGCAGGTGTGATGAAGGATCTTGAGATGGGGGTGGTTATGCTGGATTATGGGGGACAGTGTAATCACAGGGTCCCTGTAAAAGGGAGGCAGGAGGAGCAGCTTCAGGGAGATTGGCAGATGTCAGGGTGCCAGCTTTGAAGATGGAGGAGGGGCCGTGAGCCCAGGAATGCAGGCAGCCCCCCAGAAGCTGATAAGGGCAAGGAAACGGATTCTCCCCTCAAACCTCCAGAAGGACCAGCCCTGCCAACACCTGGATTTTAGGACTTCTGACCTCTAGAGCTGTAAACCAGTAAATGTGTGTTTATTTAAACCACTAAGTTGGTGGTAATTTGTTACAGCAGACACAGGAAACTTAACGACCACGTGTTAAGAGGTCAGGATCATTGGATTTGGTTGCTGTAAGCTGCAGAAACTGGTTCAGACTATCTTAGGAAAAAGACTTAGTTTGGGGAAATCCAGGTGTCTCACAGACTGGACAGGTGGCTAGAAATCTAGGCTTCGAACCAGGATAAGGACCGAGCAACTCAGTGTCCAGGGAGCAGCGATTCCCCAGCTGTCTCATCTGGCCGCCTCTGCTGGAACAAGCCAGCTCCAACATGCTTTCTGTCTTTGGATAGTTCACCTTGAGATTTCAGAACCCAGGAAGAGAGTGCGAATGGCTAAACCTGGGTCACATGCCCGCCTCTTGGCTAGGGGAGGATAGTGCACCTAACTTACAGCCCCCTGAGACTGCTTTATGGAGGAGAGGGCTGGACTTTTCAAAAAGAAAGCAGATGCTGTGGGGAAAAGGATAATGCGTGGTGGGCAGCCCAAACACAAGGCCCCGCGCCCTGGCACGCGGTACTCTGCCGTTCCAAGCCTCGCACCCCGGCTTGTCTTTCTGGACTCCTCAGTATACCACATTCTCCAGCCGCACTGAGCCATCAGATCATCCCTCACACCGAGCACTCTCAAGTCACAGTGCTCTCCAGGACCCTGCCTTGCCCTTTCTCTGGAAAATTCTACCTACAAGAGTAAGCAAAGTGAAATAAACCAGTCAGAAAAAGAAAAACACTGTATGGTTCCACTCAAACGAGATAGAGTAGTCAAACTCATAGAGACAATGGAATGGGGGGGCGGGGGGCGGGGGACTGGGGAACCGCGTTTCAGTTTTACAAGAATCGAAGAGTTCTGGAGATGAATGGCGGTAATGATTGCATAACAGTATGAATTTTTATTTAATACCACTGAAATGTTAAAATGGGTAAGATGGTAAATTTTATGTTATAAATATTTTAGCACAGTGAAAAAATTGGAAGGAAAATGCCGTAACCAAATCTCGCTTTGACCAGTTCCTGCCACTTTCCTCCCGTGGCTCACGTGCACCGCTGGCGACGTGCCTGTTATTTGCACCAGCCGACAGGAGTCTTTGAGAATGGGGACGAGGTCTCCCCATATTACATTCCCAGAGTCGCACACAGGAGACTCTCAGTCAGTTGACCTCTGAGGCATATTCCCTAACTGTCCTTTCTCCCACCATCCCAGTATCTTCTAATCGACACCTTACGGTCCTTTCTGTCTTAGACTTTGAGCAGAACATGGTCCTGGTGGCCTGTGGTCCATACACTACGTCTGACAGCATCACGTATGACCCCCTGCTCGACCTGATCACCATCATCAACCACGACCGGCCAGACGTCTGCATCCTGGTAGGAGGCCCTCCCAGGGCACCTTATGGGAGGCCAGTGGGGAGCCCAGGGGTCAGCCACAGAGGGAAATCCAGCGTGGCTCTAAATTCTCAGGAAGCACATCAGATTCTTCTCCTTTTTAAAAATACATTTTACTCTTAGTCTGCGTCTTTAGAGAGGTGTATGACCCTACATGCCTTCAGTTAATCCAAAAGCCTGACATTTTTTGCCACCCTTCACTGTCTTTTTAAAGCTCAAAGCGCTATTGTTCACATGACGGTGCATTTCCCTTGCTAGGTCTAGAAAGTCCGGAAGAAGCCCTGCATTATAGGAAGCAGTACCACTAGTTATGGGGCCCTGGTGGCCTCCGTCCAGGGCTCACGCTTTCTGCCCGTGATCTTGGCTGGGTGCCCCCGGCCCATCTGCTAACTGTCCCAGGCCCTGCAGGCAGCTTGATGGGACAGATGGGCCCTGAGCAGAGCACTGCTAGGAGAGGTTGTGTGAAGGTCCTCATGGACATGCATGGTTCTGATTTATTCTTTTGGTCCCTTTGTTTCTTTCTTTGGGCTTATTTGCAGTTTGGCCCTTTCCTGGATGCTAAGCATGAACAGGTTGAGGTGAGTGACGGGTTGGGATGGGCGGTCGTGGAGACTTGCATTCAGATGAGACCTCACTGTTATTTTCATCTCTTGGCGTTTACTTTGCAACGAATCCCTGTGGCTAATGAGAAAGACGTTGTAGCCGGGCATTTTTTATAAAAATGTTGAATTCGAGGCCTTTAATTCACCCAAATACAAAGCCGTTTGGAAGCTGGGGAAGGGAGATGCAAATATATGAGTCCTGGTGTTCCTTTATTTGTGACACCCGCTGCTGAGGCCCAGGAGCGCCAGCACTGATGCAGGTGTCTGGGGGTCATGGGGCTACACTGTGGAAGGGCCTCACCCGGCTGCTCCCCTCGGCTCGATGACTGACGTCTTGCTGTCCTTGATGCGTTAATACAAATGGCCCTTCCCAGGCCTGTTTCTTATCCTTCGTCTCAGGATAGTTTACCTTCCACAGGAAAGATTTCAAAATGCTCGTCCTTTTGATGTTTCAGCTTATATTCAAGAGGACTAATTCTTCCCCAGACTCCTTTCCTGCCCCCAGCCAGACACAGCTCCTTGGGGACAGATTTGTTCCCCCGTGCATTTCCTTTAACTCCTAGCGCATGAGCTGATACCTGGGGTCATCTAACGAACGTTAACCAAGTGCATAAACACCAGACGTCTACCCTCTAAATCTTTTCCTTTCTCTCCTCGCAGAACTGTCTGCTGACGAGCTCGTTCGAAGATGTTTTCAAGCAGTGTCTGCGAACGATTGCCGAAGGGACACGAAGGTCAGAATTCAAAATGCTGGGCAGAACCTTAAGCTGCCCAGAGCTCTTCCAGGGCCTCCCGTTAGAAAAACGAGCCGCTCGAACGTAGTGGTAGCTCCTATCCTTTCGTCCTTTTGAACTAGAGATCATATAGAGCTCTTGAGCTTCAAGTGCCCAGACGCAGAGTTAAGAGGCGTGTTAGTAAAACACAGAGAAACACACGCGCGCCCTCCCCTTCCTGTGTCCCGGCTTCCTTCCGTGTCTCGCTCCTTCCGTATGGACTCACATTCCACAGGAATCTTCCCAGGATGATTCTGAGAAGTGATTTCGTTGACGACTTACACAGCAAAATCCCAAGAGGCCCTAGACAGCTCGTTGTGGGAGTGATTTGGGGCGAGCCCAAGTCCTTCCCCTGAGTCACTGCTTCCCCACGTTTTGTGGGGCATCTCCAGTCGCCAAAGCAAGCCGTGGTAGAAACTCGGGGAGGGTGGGGATCTCGAATCTCTGCCATAGACCAAGGAGAAGGAACTGCGAAAGGTCATGGTGGTGATGAAAGATGTGTAGTTCTAATTTAAGAGAAAGGGCGCTACTCCAGGGAGAGTCTGAAACTACAAGCAGAAGGTTATTCAGGAAGTTGACGTTCTCACTTCCTGACCCTTTTCCTCCAAGATTTCAAAGAAATTAATATAGGTGATGGGTGTTCTCTGGAGATTTGCTTTCCTGTAGTAGAGCTCATAAAAAAAAATATTCCTGAGGCTAAGCTTTTAAAAACAAGTCTGGAACAAAGGTGATTTTTTAGAACAAAATGTATGATCTCCCACTGCTTGGCCGTGAGAACTGATCCCAGAGTCGAGTATTGGAGGACTACCTTCTAGTATCAGCAGTGCGGCCGGTATGGCAGCCTCTCGGACTGGGAAAAACGATCCCTAACTGACCCCGGAGTCAGGGGACTTGAATTGTGCCGGTGACAGCCTGCAGCTGGATCCGCCCCTCCCTCCCTCCCTCCCTCCCTCTCTCCTTCGAGAGGAGATGACACAAGTGCCTTCCCTCTCACCTCCCAGGTTTGTTGTCACCCTGAACCGAGCTCATCAGCCCTGGAGAGCCCGGGAGGTGCACCCCGAAAAGCAGGAGCAGGGCTGCCGTCCCTGCGCTGTCAGCCCTCCGGTCTCCTCGGGGACCGGCGGGGGCCGTGCGGCAGTGCCCCGCCCTGGCGGGTGCTGTCAGTGTGCGGTCGGGTTCTGGTTTGGTTCCTCGCTCCCTGTGCTGTTGACAGCAGCGGTACAGAGAACAAAGCAGGCTTTGTTCCCCTGGGGGCAGCGCCCAGCACCACCAGGCACTTTCATCTGCGGCCAGTGTTTGCCCCGGGCTGGGGGGCTGCCCCACCTTTCCCCAGAGGGTATATAAACAGTCCTCATTTGGGGAATTTCTTTTTATTCCTGCGAGGTCAGACCTGCAGAGCATGATTTATCAGGACCCAGAGTCAGTGAGGAAGCACCTCCTCCCTCACAGGGGCCCAGCAGAGCCCTGAGGACCCTCCCATTGTGATGTAAGAAGTTGTGCAATCTCGGCATAGTTGGAATTTTCTCTCTAATTCCTCTCCTTAAGGCCAGTCCGAAACCATGAGCAGAAACCGGGAGCAGAAGGGCCGTTCGCCCTTAACTATCGCCCTCCCAGCGCCCGCACTGAAACAGCAGTTCTGTGTCTTAACAGCGGCCAGCTGTACCTCCGCCTTTGTGTCCATCACAGACTGAGTCCTGGGGCTCTAGAGCAGGGGTCCCCAGTCCCTGGGCTGCAGACCACTACCGGTCCACGGCCTGGTAGGAACCGGGCTGCACAGCAGGAGGTGAGCGGCCAGCGAAGCTTCACCTGTATTTGCAGCCGCCCCCCAGCGCCAGCATCACCCCTCAGCTCACCTCATAAACAGGCATCAGATTCTCATAGGAGCCCCGGTCCCTGGTGCCAGAGAGGTTGGGGCCCACCGCTCTAGAGCACGGACTGTCCCGCTTAGGTTACCCCCCGGCCTGTTTGCCAGACTCCAGCACCCAAATAGGTGGACTTGGATTTATAGTGAACTTTCCAGTGTTAAAGGGACTATAACTAATACACAAAGTCCCTTCGGTCTCATTTTCTGATTTTCTGTTGCAGAAGTCTCAGTTCACACTTTGAGCAGACGTGACACACAAGTGACACGGGTGACATCACCAACACTTATCCCACACAGAGGCAGCTCCGACCTGTAGTACATTCGGGAAGGCCACGTATTTTAAGAGGGAGCTGGCAGCGAGAGCTGTTGGTGGGTTTGAAACAAGCCCCCAGCGTCACACTTGACGCAGATTTGCTTTACAATAGACCCGTCTGCCAAGCTCAGCTCAGGGAACCAAGGAAACAGAGACTTTACCCCTTTCTTCTTTTGTGCGTCAGTCCGGGGAGGATAAACAGTTGACCCCCGGAGTTAAAGGGTTTTACTCCGCTTGTATGTTGCAACCCTGGAGAGTCTCCTTCTGTCTCCATCAAAGGAAACATCTGTCAGCTGTGCTTTTACTATCGCTCTGAAGATGTCTCTGTCCTCGCTGTCAAAACTGTGACCCAGTGCTTGGTTCGTCAGGAGGCTGCAGTCTCCAGACTGGCCTGCCAGGTCTCTCCCCAGCAAGGAGCCCCCTCTGGGGAGCTCACGCTTTTAAGCCACATCCGTTTGCTTAGGGTAAAGAGTCAGAAAGTTGGTTTCGGCTCTGGCTCTGAGGCTCTGATTCTTTGGTCAAATCCTGTCTTTCTAGATTTTCTAGATCCCAGTTTCTTCGCTTTTCTACCAAACAGTAATCCCATCCTTCCCCCCCCCACCCCCCCGTGGAGCATCACAGCTGAGAGAAAGTGTGTCCTGGGTGACCTTCGCCTCGTCAAGGTGGCCGTGTGCACATGAGAACAAATTGCCCATCACTCACAGTGTCCCATGCCCACCTCTCGTCTCAGGAGAGTTCTGTTCTGAAATGCTTCCCTGGAAGTAGGGTCACATACAGAGTGACACTTTCAATGCCGTCCAGCTGTTCTAACTCAATGGCACTCGTTTTTCTTCCTCTTCTGATGGTTTTTTGATGGAGCAGCTCCGGCTCCCACCTCGTCTTTGTCCCATCGCTGAGGGACGTCCAGCACGAGCCCGTGTACCCACAGCCACCTTTCAGCTACTCCGACCTGCCTCATGAGGACAGGAAGGTACCGGCGTCCCCTCCTCGACCAGCAGGCAGTCAGAATCAAATGTGCTGCAGGTGACACAGCTCCGTCCCCAAAGTGGAGGGTGCACATGCCTTTTTGGGGCATGCATACGGCCTGAATCTTAAACTATTTCTAGTTTAAAAGTTGCTTAAAATTTACTGTATATGAGTTTGGTCCCCTCTTCAGTGATCTCCTCAGCCCTCAGAGACCCCCTGCCCCCTTTCATGGGAAGAAGGTTCTGGCTTTGGTGTGCAAATGTACGTCTCAGCCCCTTCTCATTTCAGCGAGTGCAGTTCGTGTCCGACCCCTGCAGCCTGTCCGTGAATGGTGTGGTCCTTGGCCTGACGTCCACAGATCTGCTGTTCCACATGGGGGCCGAGGAGATCAGCAGGTGAGGCATGCTCGCCAGCCCAGCGGGCAGGACCGTGGCTTTGTTCATGGGGCCACTGGAGCCTGTTTCTGTTACCACTTGTCTCTTCAGTGTGTGAGACCCCAACGAACCACCTCCATCCGTCTGCACTTAATTAATAGTCGTAGAAGTTCGTCTGCTTTCCCTTTGCTCCCATGTTTGTGACCTAAACAAGAGCGGGAGTCCCTGGTGGTGGAGAATGACCTATGACCTTGCTCTGAAGGCTGCACTCCCCGCCGGAGCGGTGTGTAGCTCTGCAGAGAATCAGACACAGCTGAGTCTGGAGTGTCGGTTCAGCAGTTGCGTGAAGATGGGTGTGTGCTCGCTGGCTGAGGTTTGAGGTGCGAGGTCACCCCGGCCGCACACTCGCCTCGCGCCGGTGCAGATGTGGCTATCACGGTCTCGATCACAGGAATTCCTGGTCTTCCCCTTCCCAGCCTGGCATCCTGCTCCCCTCATGTGGGCGGACCGGGCCATTCATGGGTTGGGTCTTTCAACTTCCCCAGAGGGACCCTCTCGTCACTGCGCCTCGGCCTTGCAGCCTCGCTCCAGTTTGCTAACTCGTCCAGTCTTCCCCGAAGAAGAACAGACTGAGAAACAAGGTTCTGTGTTCCATGTCTTGCTTTTCTGCCTTCAGCAGCTCTTCCGGAACTTCAGACAGATTCAGCCGGATACTGAAGCACATCCTGACCCAGAGGAGGTGAGCTGGCTCGCTGCGCAGTGAAGAGCACTTTGGGGTCACGGAGCTCTGACAGATTTGATCGCGAGGGCCTTCCCCAGGCCACCACCAGGGAACTCCACCAGGAGGACGAGCCTGTGTCCTGTCCTGCAAGCACAGGAACGGAGGGCGGTCTGTGACAGCAGGGGACCAGTGACGGGGAGGGACCCACCTGGGAAGGCGGTCCTGACCCAGCTGCCGCTCAGCCTCTCTCTCCATCTCTGTAGCTACTACCCGCTCTACCCTCCCCAGGAAGACATGGCCATTGACTATGAGAGTTTCTGCGCCTACGCACAGCTGCCCGTCACCCCGGATGTCTTCATAGTCCCGTCAGAGCTGAGGTACTTCGTGAAGGTAGGTTCAAACTCTTTCCCACACACGCCAGAACTAGTCTTTGACTTTCCATCCCAGGCCGCCGGCACCTACTCTTCATGGGTCCATTGATCGGTGGTGGCCTTGTCTCTTGGGGCAGGTGGTAGGACTAGAAAACAACTCTGTTAGTAACATGCTTAAGTGCCCTTGCTCCCCTCTCCCCGGGAGCGTGGCACTCAGTCGGCCCAGCCTGGGAGCCCCAAAGGCAGGACGGACAGCCTCAAGCAGTGGTCCTCAGGCGGGGCGCCGCCAGGGAGGCCTGGGGAACGAGTCACACATGCACTTACTTGCCCGCCCCTCTCCCGGATTCTGATCTGACCTCCAAGCGGCCTCAGCCCTAAGAACTTGGAGGACTCTCTCTGCCACCCAGGTCCTGCCCACCTGAGGACTGGGTCCCTCACAGGGACTGCACCCAACCGATCCCCTCTTTCCAAACCAGATCCAGCTCAACCTCTAGAGGTGAATCTTTTTTTACGCTGGAAAACAGCCAGGTCAGGTGTGTCTCCCAAGTCTGGGAGCCGATGGTTACCCTGTCAAGTCACCTTCTTTGTTCTATTTCAGAGGCTTCAAAGGGATTCAGCGTTTTCCAGTGATGTTGACATATCTGACCTATGATGCGTGTGGTTGCCTTCATTTGCATTTTGTAAAACCCTCTTTCGGGTCTGACTGTTAGATGATTTCACCTTTGTCGCAATAGTCTCGCTCATTTTGGCCTTTCCAAACCCAGTCTCCTCTTCTTTCCCAGGACGTCCTCGGCTGTGTCTGCGTGAATCCCGGACGCCTCACCAAAGGGCAGGTGGGGGGCACCTATGGCCGGCTCTACCTCAGGAGGCAGACCCCAGAGGCCGGGGAGGGGAGGCGGAGTCCGTGTATCGCCGCCCAGGTGGTCAGGATCTGAGCCTTCAGGCGCTTCGTCCCCCACTGTGCGGGCCCAGAGGCCTGAGAGCCCAGGACTAGCCCTCTGAGAGACCCTGCCCATTGGAAGGTGAAGAAGAGGAGGTGGCCAGCTGGGGCGTGGAGGCCGCGGGGTGAGCCCAGCACGGAAGGTGGCGTGCAGCCAGCCCCCGACTCCGAGCTCCGTTGGAAGAAGCCCTTGCTCCTGACACGCGGAGTCCAGCGTGAACTGCCTGTGGGCACAGCACACTTGGAAAGAGCAAGAAGGCTTTACGAACTTCTACACAAATAAGACAACTTTTGGAGAAATAAAAGTAAATTCTGAGTGTAACTTCTGAGTCTAATCTTTCTTCCACTTTTTTCTAGTAACGAACAAAGAATGTTGCCTCCTTGGCCTGTGTCCAGAGAAGGCAGAGCATCTGTCACACTGGGTGTCTGGCCAGCCCCAGACCCGATCCTCATAAGGCTGCTCCCAAGGCCCCCCTGGCCTCTGTGCTGAGGTGTGCTGGGCCCGGGCCACAGAGCCGGGCTGCGGAGGCAGCAGCTGGACGCAGGCCCTGCCTGACCTCCCCCTGGAGGGGGCAGCCTTGCGGCGCTGTGCCCAAGCCGGTGCTGGCCGCCCCCAAACCACAGTGCAGGCTCTCCAAGGTCCCCCCGCTCAGCCCCGTGCCCAGGTGTCCTAGCATCTGGGGAAAGGCTGGCCCGGGCCGAACACGGAGTGGGTTTCTGCGTGGGCTGGCAGACCGGCCTGCCTCACGTGCCAAAGCCATGAGAGGAAGACCCAGCTGCAGGCCCGAGCGGGGGGTGCGAGGGGGCAGCAGGTGCCAGCGCCTGCGCCTTGCGTCAGAGATAAATAGGAAACCTGACGGGGTCCAGCCTTCGCCTCCGCCTCCGCCAGTGAGACGGAACCGATGATATCTGACTGGACTTGGGTAAAACTGGTCTCCCTCTGAAAAGCAGCAGTGTTTCGCTTGTTCTATAGGCACCTCCTCTAAAAAGAATTGGGGACAAGCCCAGCTTGGGGAGCTGATTTCTCTCCGCCCCAGGATCCCCCACATGTGAAGCACCCAGCCGTGGTCCAAAGGGCAATGTGACTTAACAGCCTCCGGATGTGGCATTTTTGGAGCCCGGCTCCTCTTCTACAACCTGACACAGTCGCCCCAGTTCAAGAATGTCATTTATACTTCCACCAAGACCCATGTCAGCTCAAAACCCTCCCCTCCCTTCCTTGGGAAGTCCTTGCCTGGGAAGATTAACCAGCAGGCCCTCAGCCACGACAAACAGGGCTCCCAGCCTATCACATGAGCCCATGTGTGGCTCTTGGCGATTATTCCCATGCTGCTTCTGAAGAAGCCTTATGGGGAATGGCAAAGTCTCAGTCCTCACTTGACAAAGTTCGAGCCCGCATCCCCTCGGTAGACTCGGAAGACCCCGCCCACCTGCAGTGGGATGGGGGCGGCGGGGCGGGGCGGGGAGGCGTGTGCAGGCCAGGCGGGCTGTTGTGCGCAGCCTGGAGCACCCGGCAAAGCTGGAGCTCGGCATGAATGGGAGCGAGAGCCGTTGCCTGGATACAAGTCGTGTGACTGGGAGGTCCAGAGCAGGCATTCAAAACTCAGAAAGAAAGCAGGGTGTGAAGCCAAAAAAGCAGACAGGTCTGGCAGAGGCGCGCCTCTCCGCCACCAGGCGGTTCTCTTGCCCCTGTCGGGAAGTTGGTACCCGTCAGCTGCCAGCTGACTGTTCCCAGGCCCCCCTTCAGCTGAGTCACCAGTTTCCTGACGCGTCATACCTCTTCCTCATGGAGACTCTTGCTCCCACCTGTGCCGGGGCACTCAACCTCCGGCTGAAGTTGGGGGGTGGGGCACTGGGGATGGAGGATTTAGGAAGTGAAGAACACCGGCGGACCAGGATTCCTGGGCCCCACCTGCTTCAGAAGCCCCTTGGACAGAATCTCCCTGGTCCTGGTTGTGCCCTGTGCCCTTGAGACAGGACCCCGAGGTTGAAGCTCTTAACCGAAGTTCGCCTTCCCCACCTCAGAGCCCCAGCCCCGCCCCAGCCCTGCCCTGCCCTTTTTCTCACTCTGGGGAGGAGGCTGCCCTCCCTCAACCCCTGCGTAGCTGCCTTTTAGGATTCAGGCTCTGTCTAGAAAGGTCAAGGGAGAGATGCTCGGGAAACAAAAGCCCCTCATAGTTCCCGTGCGTGGGAACCCAAGTGGATGCCAAGAACCGGGATGGAGGATCGGGGCGGCGGGGGGGGGGGGGGGGGGGGGGGGGGGGGGGGGCACGGGGGTGACGGCCAGGGCGGGGCTATGACCGTCCCCCGGGCCCTCCATCCTGCAGTCACTTCGGCTTGGCGTTTCCTTTCCCTGACCTTCGGTCACCCAACCCAGGCAGTTTGGGCTGAGTCGTCACTTTATTTGGCACACACTTCCTTTCCCCTGCGTGTGGGGCTCGTGGCCGAGCCACCTGAGAGCCACTCCTAGGAGGACACATGTGGCCTCTCCAGACTATGAACCCTCTGACTAGACATGAAAGGACTTGACTAAGGCGGTTAGATGTTTCTGTTTTTTTTTTTTTTAACATTTTAAAAATTTGTATTGAGATATAACAATAATATAAACTTCACTACTTTAATGTGTACAGCTCAGAGCTTTTTAATATATTCACAATATTGCGCAAACATCACCACTATCTAATTCCAAGATATTTTCATCACCCTAAAGAGAAACCCTGTACCCGTTAGCAGTCACTCTCCATTTCCTCGCTCCCCCTCCCTGAGGACCACCAACCTCCTTTCTGTCTCTGTGGATTTGCCTTTTCCGGGCATGTCACATACACGGAATCATACAATGCCTGGTCTTCTGCATCTGGCTTCTTTCACTTAGCATCGTGGTTCCAAGGTCCCTCCATGCTGTAGCACGTGTTAGTGCCCCGATCCTTTTTATGGCTGAGTAATATTCCGTTGTACAGATATACCAAACTTTATTCATTCACTCATCAGAGGGTGGACATTGGGGTTGTCTCCACTTTTTGACTACCGTCAGTAATGCTGCTATGAACACTTGTGTACATGTTTTTGTGTGAGCATGTTTTCACTCTCGGGTGTGTATGTATACCTAGGAGTGGTAGGGCGGGGCTTCAGATTTATGAAGGAAGGGAATGCTAGGGATGGGAAGGAGAGAGAGAGGAAAGGAGGAGAGGGAGGAGGAGGGAAGGACAGAGGGAGAGAGGGAAGGAAAGAATGACAGGCCTGGACAGTGCTTAGAGCCAGACTGAGGAGTCTAGAATGCTCTGCGAAGGCGTTTGAACTTGATCTATACGCCCCAGCGAATCTCTGAAGACTCTGAGTAGTAGAGGCACAGTAGCCAACCAGCACCCTGGGAGAGGACTGGCGCAGAACTGGGAGAACTGGGGGGGGGGGGGTAGGCAGCTAAGGAGAGGGGGGACCAGAGGCGAAGCTGACACTCCTGGCCTCGTTGTCCGTAGGTCACCAAGGAGGCCATCCCTGAGACGGGATTCAATTGGCTGCGCTCTGGTATTTGGGCCCCTCTGACACTCTGGCCTTTGGCATTTTAGGTTTTCTACCCCTGAATGGCCACCCTTATCTCTGCTCCCTCTGGGGCTGTCCTGGAAATGCCAGGGCCCCAAGGGGCCAAAGGGCTGGCCTGCTTTCGGACCCACGTGGGCCCAGGCCAGCTCCAGTTCCCCCACCCAGATCCACCCCCCTCCTCAGGCTCCAGACTCCTCCCTGCCCAGAGCCTGCCTGACAGCTGAGCCCTGCAGCTGCCCCGGCCCAGGGGCCTCTCAGAGGTTTCAGGGACAGCTGCTTCCCTGTGACCCTGCTGACCCCTGCTCCCTGCTCGCTGCTCTCTGAGAGCCCAGGAGTCTGCCCATCCGGGGCAGTGGCGGGCCCATGACGAAGCAGGCAGCAGCGGGAGGAGCACTGGACCAGGACCCAGAGTCACGGCCAGTCCCGATTCCGGAGGGCTGTCCCCAAGGCCCACTTTCCCCCTGAGGACCTAAGTCCCCTTCAGATGTTCTGCCCCTTAGAATATTTCTGGTGACAGTTGTTCACCTCTGGGGACGGGTGTCAAAGGGCTGGGGGTCAGGAGCCGGAGGGCTCAGAGAGTTCTCTCACAGCATGTTTGAAACCTTCTGCCATCAGCATGGACTTACTCTAGAAGAAACACACACACACACACACACACACACACACACACACACACATACACACAGACCCCGCCACGCGCTCCTCAGTGCTCTGCGTCCTGTCACGTTTGTAATGTCCTCCCTGGGAGTCGGTCTCACAAAAGCTGCTGTTCGCGCCTCACGGCGCTGTCTCTGAGTCCAGGCTCTGCGACTTCCTGAGCCCTTGTCTCCCACGGCCCCCTTTTTGCCATCCCCAGCATCCCGCTGTCTATTCATTAACTCATCGGGTACCTACTATCAGGCATGCGCTCAAGGGCAGTGGTGGTTACGGTCCGGTGGGGGGCGGACATGAACCAAACGATGATGGCACAGAGAGGACAGTGACCCAGAGTTTCTCCGAGGGTATGAGGAGGGCCCTTGACACCTACTGGGGGTCTGGGAGGCTTCCCTGAGTGCAGCGTCAGTGAGCTGAGAACCGCAGCGGGGCAGGGTGCGCAGGAAGTGACCGGTGAGGTGAAGGGCGGAGCAGTGGAAGGAGCCTGCCCCGGGGGTCTGGGCGCGGCTGAAGGGCTGATAGGCTCCAGGCTGGAGAGGTGAGCAGGGGCCCTGCCCCGGGTTTGTGGCACTGAAACAGGTAAGCAGGGGCATGTGGCCATCAGATGGGCGATTTGCATCAATCTCCATGTGAGGTAGAGAATGAGCAGGTGGCGCAACGTCTTCACCCCAAGAATCCTCCACCTCCCTTGATGGCCCCACTATTCTCCCTGTCCTCCCCTGCCCCTCCCCGGGAGTCACCCAAGCTATCACCCTGGGGCGGGCCTGACCCCCACTTCCCCTCCCTCCATGGCCCTGGTCTGTCACCAGATTTCAATCTTTCGACCTCATTACCTCCAACTCTGGCTTTTACCCCACGGCTCAGAGTCAAGTTTTGTCTCTCCTCTGAACCAACTCTTCTCAAAGTGTCCCCCGCCTCCCTTCAGGTCGCCTTCTCCAAAGCCAACTTTCTAAGTGCAATTCTGCAGCCATGTCATGGAAAAGGAAATTCAGATGCCCCTGAAGGCTCCGAAAAGACAGTCGAACTCACCTCACCTCGCATGAGAGAAACACAAAGAAAAACCACGCCGAGGTTCCTTGGGCTGTGTTTAGTGTTTACCTTTCAGACAGACAAAAATCAAAAAGGGTGAGGAGAAACAAGTCCTGTGGTCTGTGCAGGGGGCCTGGTACCCGGCGCATCCCCTGAGAAAAACAAGCAGACGGAGCTGACCAAATGACAACTGCACGTGCCCTTTGATCCCCCAAGTCCCTAGGAACTTATTTCAAAGCTGTGCTCTCATGCACAAGATGACTGGCTCCCTGCAGTGTAGCTTGTCATAGGGAACAACGCAAACGGTCATCAGCCGAGACTGACTGACGTGCATTATGCTGCACTGGAATACTATGCTGCCATCAAAAAGAGAAACCCAGGACACACTCTGTGTACTGATATGGAGTGGCTATAAGTACAATGTCAACTGAAAAAAGCAAGACACAATACATATGAATAGCAGAGGCTCAATAAAATGTGACTTCCTGCGGCCCCAGAAAGCCACCCCACTTCCCCTGACTATGGGGCCTGCCCTTCCTCCATCCCTACAGGGCCTGCTGTACTTTGGGGTTCTACTTATCTAAATATCGCCATTCATTGCCGTTCGTGGAAAAAAGATGGGAGGGGCTTTGCTTGCACACATAAAGATTATCTCTAGAAGTGTTTATAAGAAACTGATGTAACACTGGTTGTCCATAAGAAGGAAAATTGGTGCCTGGGGAACAAGGGTAAGAGAAAGTCTTTCTGCCTCTTGTGCCTTCTAAATGTTGAATTGCATGAAAGCATTATCACGTCAAAAAAAGTATTTAAATGAAAAAAATATAATTCTGATCATGCCGCACCTCTCTCAGGATCTTTAACTCCCTTCCCGTGGCATTCAGGAGCCATCGTGAGAAATCGCCTGCCATTAATCATTCTTTAATGGTCAAGATTCTCTGTGGCAAGTGACAGAAACCCAATTCCAACTGCATTAGACAGAAATCGTGATTCGTTAGTCTGTGTAATGGATGTCTGCTTCAGGCACGGCTGGATCCAAGAGTGTAAGTAATGTCATTGAGGTTCGTTCTCTCCGCTCTGCTTTTCTCTGTGCCGGCTGTATTCTCAGAAATGACCTTCCCTCAGGGTGGCAGAGCTGGTCACTAAGCAGTCCTTAGTTTGCATCTTGCCATTTGCAATTCTAGAAGTCCAAGTAAGTCCCCAAGCTGAAGCTCGTAGGTGTCACATCCCCATTCCTGAACTATTCCTATGACTCAAATTGGCTTGGCCTGGCCCTCGGACCCGTTTTTAGAGAGTGGAGGTGGGCTCACTCACAATGGAGACTCTGGAAGATTGACGGGCAGCCACCGGAATCAGACAGATGGATGATGGGCGAAGAAAACAGTGCTTTTCCTGCTCGCTATGCCATTGTCTGCTGGACATCTCGTTACCCGATCATGTCATGTATCTACCTTTACTCCTCCTGGCCTTTGCCTCTGCCTCTGCCTGCTCTCCCCAGAATATCCTTCCCTTTGTCTACCTGGCAAACTCCTACTCATCCATTAATTCTCTGCCGAAATAGCACCTCCTCCTTGAAGCCTTCCTAACTCTCCCGTTTCCCCATCTCTAACAGGACAAATTCTTTTCACTGCTGTTCTTTTTGGCTTTTCGTTCAATTCATAGTCACTGACTGAGCCTCATCCAAGCTGGCCTGAGCTAGATAGAGGTGAGCCAGGGCCGGCCTCTGTCCTTAAGGACTTCCATTATGGCACAAAAAGTACTGTTTTAGACCTAGTTATTTGTTTTACTTGGAGCTCTTTGTTCTCTGAGAGCTGGGGCCCCAGCCTTGGCCATTTGTGTCTTCTCCTGTCCAGCACAACCCTGGACACAAGCTTGATGCAAATATGAGTTTTCAAAACGAATCATGAAGGGGTGGGAAGTATTGAAGACTGGCCTCCGATGACTCTGTTCCCCGGGCCAAAGGACAACAAGGCAGCTCGGGCACTCCCAGGGGCTTCCGGGAGGATGTGCATGGGCCGGTCTCTGCTAGGACAGGGCCGTCGCCACTTTGGAAACCCCCACAACCTTGGGCCAGGAGATAAAATCCAGACCCGAAGGAAAGTCCCCCAGCAAAGCCTTGCCACCCAGCTCCCAAGGAGGGCTCTAAGGTAGAAGCTGGGGTAGTTCCAAGGGGACACTGGTCTCAAATCCCCGCCTCTGGCAGGTCAGAGTTCTCTGAAGGGGGGTGAAGCGCAAGCAAGGAGGGCAGGGCTAGACTTGGCCAAAGCCCAGGGGAGAAAGGAAACAAGAAACAATCAAGGAAAAATCCTGGGGTTGGCTCAGGCCACAGAGCCCTCAGGCTGGGATGGAGGAGGCTTCCTGGGGGGTGGAGGGGGTGGAGCTGAGGCTCCTCAAGGGACCTTGTCTCCTCTCACTGCTCTCTTAAATTTCCTCAAAATTATCACCGCCCTTCCCTTGTGACCCTCTGCTCCCAGACCGGCCCCGGGATTCCTGGTTCCCAAAGTCTCACCTGCCTCCCAGGGACCCAAGTTCCTGGGTAGGTGGGACCGTGGAGAGCTGGCTCCAGCCTGGTCCTTCCTGAAGTTCCCTCCACCCTCCCAAGCTGACCTTAGAGGAGTCCTCAGGAGGAGGGGGCTTCCGACTCTCTCCCCCTGGGCCCATGAGGGCTGGGCCTGCCAGTGTGGATAATTTCCAGGAAGAAGGGGTTGGGAGGGGAAGGAAGGGCTGAATCAGTCCCCGCATGGTGATTACAGGGCCCCATGGGGGGAAGCAGCCGTGAAGATGGGGAGGAACAGACTCGACCCATCCCAGAGCCAAGAAGAGGCTCCAGGCTGAGAAGAAGGAAGTCGAATACCTCATTTATGGTTTTTCTCCTTCTCAGCCTTCCTTACCTCTAATCTCTCCCAATTTTCCTGAGGGTCCTGTCCCCCCAGCCACCAGGGAGTCCGAAAACCCTTCCAGCAAGAACAGCCCAGGTCCTGGCTGAGGCATCAGACCCTGGACATGGGGTGCAGGCTGCAGTGGGAGGCAGTGGGTGGGGCGATGGCCTGAGTATCTGTTGGGTCAGAAATGCAGGACAACCCAGCCGTCTCATGGCTCAGGAGCCCAGCCTCCCCACCCACACTCAGGCCCTTAAACACAGACTGAAGAATTGCGTAAAAAAGCCAATTTTAGTAAATTAAATCCTGTTTTATAAATGCTCATTAATTGCAGGGTTCCCGCAGCGGCTGGGTGTGTGTACACAAAGTCCTGCCCATTCAGCAGATCCAGGAGGAGCTGGCAGCAGGCTCCCCAGGGCTTCTTCAGCCCCAGCCAAGTGACATAACATCACTTGTGAATGGGGAGAGTGAACCCCCTACCTGAGTGTTTGTAAAGCACAGAACCCTCCCTCAGGCACAGGTCACACTTTGGATGTGGGCTTTCATGGGGGCTAATGGCAAGAGTATACAAAGTAGCGTGAGGAGGCACCATTTGGTAGAAACTTGTCACATCCGAATGGGCTTAAAACAGCCCCTGGAGCGCAAAGGGCGGTTCCTCTGGCTTTGGGCCCTGGTCGGGAGCCCTGGCTTGGAAGCCAGGCTGGACCGATCTCTAGGTGGCTGAGCAGAGGGAACAAGGGTTGGACAGGGCTGGTGGGGCCAAATTGGCTGCTCTCTACTCATCACCTGGTACTCCCCAATAGCCCTCCCAAAACCTCTCTAAGGAGCTCTGGAGTTGGTTCCCAGGATTCTGTGGCCTTGGGTGAGCACCTTTGTTGCTCCAAGCTTCCATCCCTGCAACTTTCTGGCTTGTCGCCAGCTCTGAATGGAGCACCTGATGCTTGCAGACCCCCGCCTCCCAGTGGAAGGCTCTCAGAAGATGGGAGGGGGCAGGCGCTGCACCTCAGCCTCATTCCTGCAGGTTCAAGGGTCTTCATCATTAGAGTCATTCAAGGCCAGGTGGTGAGGCCAGCCCACCGTCCCCCAAAGCTCCTATTACATCGCGTCCATGAAATTGTTGCCCGCCGAGCCTCTGTGTTCCCATCAACAAAACACATGTAATTCCCTTATCTGGTCTGGGACTCACTTAACTCCAATTTTATAGGCAAGGAGGTTCAGAAAGAGACTGTCTTTTACCTGTGGACAAGTCAGCAGCAGAGTCGTCTCAGAACTTGGGCCCATGGCTCAGAAGCAGCACTCAAGGCTTGGCAGGGATGTTCTTCCTCTCCCAGGACTCTGTTGTGGGATGGAGGGGAAAGCAGAGGTGACACTGGCCGGGTAGCATCCTGATGATGGGGGGAGGGCCCAGAGCCTACACATTTTGACATTTTCAGGCCGAGCGCATCACTGTTAGCGCCCTGAGCTTCAGTTTCCATCTCTGTAAAGGCAGATAGTGATGCCAGCTCTGCCCACCTCGCTGGGCTCTAGGGAACAGGAAGCGCTTGGTAAGGGGCAAAGGCAGGCCTTGGTGGGTGGGTGCTTGGCAGAGCCTGGGTGGCATGGGGTGGGGGAAGTATAACTTTCACCACTCACATCAGAACTTGGCCCAGGGCCACCATGGACCCCCCTCCCTCGACTGTCTAGGCTCGTTTTCCTCTGAGCCACCAGGCCAGGCCACCTGACTGATGCTTCCTGAGGAGTTGAGGGAGGGGCTGGGAAGTTTCAAGTTGAAAACCCGAAATTCCCTGATTGGTTTTCTATTGCTGCTGTAAGAAATTACCATGAATTTGGAGGCTTAAAACAACACAAATTTATTAAGGTGCAGTTCTGTAGGTAAGAAGTCCAATGTGGGTCCCACTGGGCTAAGATCAAGGTGTCAGCAAGGCCTTGCTCCTCTGGAGGCCCCAGGGGAGAATATGTCCTTGTCTCTTCCAGCTTCTAGGGGCCACCCACCACACAGCTCTTTCTCTGCCTCTCCTTTTCTGTCTCCCTCTTCCCCTTTTAAGAACTCTTGATATTACATGGGACCCACCTAGATAATTCGGGGTAATCTCTCTATTTTAAAGTCAGTTGATTAGCAAGTGTAATTTCATCAGCAACCTTAATTATTCTTTTCCATGTTAACGAAACATATTCACAGGTCCCGGAGACCAGGCGAACATCTTTAGGAGAGGCCATTGTTCTGCCTACCCCATTTCCCTTCTCCCCATCCCTCTTTCCCTCCGGACTTGGCTGACCCCACCCCACGTCCAGCATCCTTCTTCTTCAGGACGTTTTCCTGATCTTTCCTCCCTAAGAGTCTCTCCCATATTTACAGTATGGATACTTTTACCATCCTGGTGACACTGTACTGTCACAGCTATCGCCCTCCAGAAAGTAAGGTCCCCTCACCCTTACTTTGGACGGGAGGTCCTGATCCAGAGGGGGCCGAATCCCCAGCAACAAGAACAATGCCTGGCACCTCGTAGACGCTCCTCAAGTGTCTGTTGAATAGCTAAATGGGGCAAGGGCACAGTTCCTTTCAGGCCATCTCCAGTGCCCTATTTAGGGCCTGCCCTTCAATAAATTTTTCTAATACTGTATGAATGAAAGAATGAATGAATGAAAGAATGTATGAACGAACAAACTAACGAACCAACTGTTGGAACAAAACTGTCCAGGTAGCCACCTAGCATTACGGCAAATACCAGTGTGCCCAGGCCACTCTACCTGCACATCCTCAATGTCCCCTTTTCTCCAGGGTGATAAACTCCTGGAAGCTCTCGAAAGTTTGCAGTATTTTAACGTAGGCGCTTTCAAGGCCTCATTCATTCTTTTAGTTGTCACTGAATGCGCTTGCGTAGGCGCCTACTAGACCCAGCCCTCGGGGTCCAAGGACTCTCTCTGAATAGTGAAGAAGAATTCACTCTAAGGCTGCTGCTCCTTCGGTCCTACTAGAACCGAGAGTCTGGGCTCCGACAGGCACAGCCGGAGTCCACAGAGTCCAGCCTAGGAACCCGACGCCCTCTGGCCGGCAACCCTACAAGCCTGGAGCGGACACAGGAGCGGGTAGGGCTGCGGGACCCCGGCGCTGAGCTGTGGAAGGCGGAGCCCAGGCGGGCCCCCGAGAAGGGCGGGAATGTGGGCGGGGCCATAACTGGAGCGGCCCGGGCATTGGCTCCATGGGCCGGAGGCGGGGCTTCAAGGTCCAAGGTCTGCACAGTAAGTTCACAGCCAGATTCCGCTCCCATCGCCGGGCGGTTCTAGCTCCCGAGCTTTTGCCACCCGCGGGTCGGCTGCCTGCGTATTTTTAAGGTGAGTTCGCGCTGGGACTCTGCGGCTTGTCTGCGGCTCCCCGTCCCAGCCTGTGCCCCGGCCCCCGTCTCACCTCCGCGCAGGTCCTTTCCCGGGAGCCTCGGGCTCTTCGGTGTTTCCCGCCTGCGCCTGGGTCTTGGCAGCCACGCCCGCTCCACCTTCGCCTGCGGGGCGCCGTGCATCCCGAGCCCGAACTCCGGGTCCCGCCCTGCACCCTGCGCCCGAGCCCCACCCCACCCACGGGATCTGAGAGCGCCCTCCCGCCGCCCTGCGTCCTCTCCCGGGCTGGGGGTCGTATTTTTAGCCGGTGGTGAGGTGTCCTATCTTTAGCCATGGCCGCAAACGTCCTGAAACGGATCCTGGCTAGGCTGGGCTGCGCTTAGGCAGAGGGCGGGGAGGGGTCGGACCCGGAACCCTAGCTGGGGCTGAAGAGCAGGACCCGCGGGAGTCATGGGCGGGGACCCGCACGCCTCAGCTCTGGCTCTGCGCCAAACAGACACACGGCCATCGCCCAGGCAGGGAAGCACTGGGGAGGCTCCTCCCAGAGCTTGGAGATTCCAGCAGGGCCTCCGATCTCCCCTTTACCCCTTGATTTTCTGATTGTGAGACCAGAACCCCCCGAGAGAAGAAGATCCCGCAGACCGTCCGCGTCTGGTACGCGAACGTGCGACTCTTTGGGGGTGCCTGCCTGGAGCCGGAGGCTGGCTGGAGACTCCGGTGAGCGCCCGGACTCCTCTGGGACTGGGCGATAGTGCGGGCGCGCGCGCCATCTAGCGGCCGCGGATCCGAGCGCCGCTCAGCACAGGAACCCCTGGAGACTCCGCCGCGGGCGAGCGGGAGTCTGCACAAGCTGTGGCGGTGGGCGGGAGAAGGTGGGTGCCTGGGGCCAGGGTCCGTTGGTTTTTGGTCTTGTTGAGAGCACTGTCCCCAGATCACCAAAAAGCCTGAGGAAAGCTCTACAGTTATTTGCTGAATGAAAAACAGGGCTGACAGTGACATTGGTGTTCTCATCTGCACTAGGTAGAGGCCTCTAGCAGCCCTCTGGTAATGGCTTTATTGTCAGCCCATTACATGGATGGGGAAGGTGAGGGACGGTATCTTTCCCAAGATCAGAGTGAGTCCCAGGTGGAGATGGATTCAAGGTCAGTCTCCTGGTTTCAAGGTCAGGGGGCTGCTTTTTGAACACCCCTGGTAGAAAGTGGCCTAGTGTTGTGACAAGAGGGCCTCTGCCTCCCAAAAGTCATTTTCTCTGACGGTCCAGAAAATGCTGGGTACCAGTCAGTGTCCACTCTTTCCTGTAACTAGCTGGGTGACTTCAACAAAGTTACTTAACATCTCTGAGTTTCAGCTTCAGCCTCCGTAAAAGGCAGTGATGACGCCCACCATGCTGTGTCTGGGAAGCTGAGCAAGGGCAGCTGGAGCCTGGGGTCTTGTAGTTGCCAAATTCGAATTCTTGGGGCTTGATGATTGCAATTCCCAGCTCTCCCCTGGGTGGTTGACTCTGGCCCAGCCCTTCGCCGCTAGCCTGTTCTCCCCACATCTGGAATTGGGCGGTACATCTGGCTCTGAGTGAGACAGCTGTCAGGGACGCCCAATTTGTTGTGGAAACACTCAGCCCGTCTTGGCGCTGTGTGTTGGGAGGGGGGACGTGGTCCGGGCTTTGAGCACATCCTACCAGTCGGCCCCATTCTCCGTGAGTGAAAAGGAAGGAAAAGCCACCCCAGGACTTCTCGCCTGCAAGGGGACAGATAGGATGTGTGTCAGCATGTCCCCCCCCCCCCCCCGCATGGTGGGCACAGGTAAATGCGTTAGATGAATGAATGATGGGATTATAAGGCCTCTAGGCGCCCACTTCCTCGTCCGCCCTTCCCCCAGCTCCTTCAAGCTTAGCTGGAATTCTGCCACCAGAGAGTCATTCCTTTGTTTCCTGTTAAGCTGCAGGTGCTCTGGGAGGGGCACGATGTATGGTCTCTGTGGCTCGGTGTGACTGACCCGGGACTGACCCAGGGCGTCCGGTCCTGGGGTGGGGTTTCCTGAATGAGGGCCTGGGCTGGGGGAGTGAGAATTGGGATTCTGACACTCCTGCTCCCTCCTTCCTCCTTCCTGCTCCCTCCTGCCAGTCCGACGGCCTAGGAGACAGGGCAGTGGGAGAGGGTGAGCTCACATGGGTACCCGCTGGGTGACCTTGGACACGTTTCTTTCTTTGCCTTTTGTGCTCCGATTCTACATCTGTATCCACATGTCGGGCCAGTCCCCCCCCCCGCCCCGCCCCGTGGGAACTGGAGGCTTGCAAAGCTTCCTTTTTCTGTTAACCAGTATGATGCCCCTCTAGAGGCGTTTATTTTTCCAAATTAAAAATAGCTTTATTTTTTATTTCATAAATAATATGTGCACGTAAATAATATACATGCTTATTTTTAAGACCCTGAGTTTATAAAAGTATGAATAAGAAAGGCAAAGACCAGAAATACTATCACCACGGGAGAACCACCCTCACCATGTTGGCGACTGTCCTTTCAGACTTACAAATCATTTCATAGTAACAGGACCAAATACTAATTTTTATTGAGAACACCTTTTCTCCCACATCACTGACCCCACACCCCATCCCAGTCTAGGTGGCCCACATGACAACCTAGCGCTGGCCTTCCATGTTCTTCTCGGTTCTTATCCTGGATATAATCTTATGCAGATTTATATAGGTAGGTTCATGTACACGCATAGATGGGGAGGGGAAGCAAACTGGTCAGTACTTTCGATAAATGGGATCTTACATACTACATTTTTGCATTTTGCTTCCCTTCTTTTGCGAAGCCTTATGGGAATGCGTCCAAAATGTCTTTAGCTCGTTTTAAAAAGGGGATGATAGGAGGGTGGTTGTGATAATTAAATGAGATAGATGTGTTTGCAAAGAACTCAGCAAAATGCCAGACACAGAGCAGAGCCCCCTCCCTCCAAAAAAATATTTGTTCCCCCCACTCCATCTTCTCCTTAGGTGCTAAGTCAGGGAAGGGGACGGAAACTCTATTAGGCTCAGCCTCTCCGCATAAGGAGGAGAAAAGGGAAACTCTGAGATGACCTCACTACCAGGCGGGATGTGAGTGGCCCAAGCAGGAATGTCAGTCGTTTGGCACTATCTGCTGAACACCTACTCTGTGTCAGCCTTGCGCCGAGCCTGGGTGGGTGAGATGGAGGCTGAAAGATCTCTATCCTCAGTCAGTTGGGGAACTGAGACCCGTCTGTGAGACCCCAGGCAATTTGGCACTTGTCATGTCTCGGGGCACTGCTGATGTATAATAAGGGGTGAGTGCCAGGGCGACGGTCGGTTGTGAGCAGAGCGGAGGTCCCAGGGCAAGAGACCAGAGCCAGGACTTTGTATGGGATTTCAGGCCTGTCACTCAGGTTCCTGGGCCTCAGTTTCCCCACATGTAAAGGGAGGGGCTTGGCGCTGGTGACCTAGGCCCTAAGATGCAGTGAGTCTGTGACGGAGCCCATGCTTCTTTCAGGGCCCCCACAGCAGGGCGGCCCTCCGTGGGCTCCTAGGCCTGAGGCAGGGGGCCCAGAAGTGAGACGGATGCTTCTGACTTCTGTCCTTCTGTCCCTGACGTGTACCCTTGATGTTTCAGCTCTTCAGCCCTGGACCTAGAAAACACGAAGACAAGACCAGGGAGCGTGGCCACCTACGAGACCCCCACCTTCCTCCTCCAGGAGTTTCCAGCCCTCTGGAGAGAGAGACAGTGACTTTTGTTATCTCAATCCTCTGACTTTGTTGATTATTCGTCTTTCTTTTTCTGATTTCTTGGGCCAACTTCGGTCACACCACACACCCTACTCTTAGCCCTTTGGCAAGTTTTTGGTGTCCGAAAGCCACCTTCTGGGTGTCCCTGGTTGAGCGGTGACAGGAGGCAGCAGGAGGCCGCAGTCTCGGCGAGGGGATTGTCGCCAGCCCCGGCAGCCAGGCCTGGGTGGTGGGGTCACAATGTCCACCAAGGCGCCCATCTACCTGAAGCGCGGCAGCCGCAAGGGCAAGAAGGAGAAGCTTCGGGACCTGCTGTCCTCGGACATGATCAGTCCACCGCTGGGAGACTTCCGCCATACCATTCACATTGGCAGCGGTGGTGGCAATGACATGTTTGGTGACATCTCCTTCCTGCAGGGCAAGTTCCACCTCCTGCCGGGGACAACAGTTGAGGGACCCGAAGAGGACGGCACGTTTGACCTCCCCTTCCAGTTTCCCCGCACTGCCACGCTGTGTGGGCGGGAGCTCCCTGAGGGGCTGTCCCCTCTGCTCAAGAATGCTGTCTCCCTCCCGGTCATCGGTGGGCCCCAGGCCCTCACCCTGCCCACAGCCCAGGCCCCACCGAAGCCCCCTCGCCTGCACCTAGAGACCCCTCAGGCCTCCCCACAGCCTTCGCCACAGGAGGCAGGGAGTGTGGATATCTGGAGAATTCCAGAGACTGGCGCAGCCCACAATGGGCTGACCCCTGAGTCTGAAGCTGAGGAGCCCTTCCTGTCCCACGCCAGCTCCCTGCTCTCCCTGCACGTGGACCTGGGGCCTTCCATCCTGGACGACGTCCTCCAGATCATGGACCAGGACCTGGGCCACATGCAGATCCCCACATAGGACCCGAGGTGGGCCAGGCTGAGTGCCCAGGCTGGGGTGAATGCCAGAGGCAAAGGGCGGACATGGTCCTGGCCCAGAAGTCAGGATCCCAAGGTCACTGCGTGGTCACTGGCCAGCAACGTCTCACTTTGGGCCTCTGTTTTCCTCCCTCCCACCGTCTCCTCAAGGGCACAGTGCGCCTCATTGCTTTCCCCTGAAACCTTTGAGGACACGTGCAGCACTCAGCCCAAAAGCCCCTGAGCGCCTTGAGCCACCTGGACCCTCACCGCCAACTGCCCTTCCTGCCCTCAGCACCCTTAGACGAAGGCTCTGCTAAAATGGACTCCCCTCTCCCCTCCCTGCTGCCTCAGCCCCCTCTGATGCCCTGATTAGGGTTGGGGGAAGAGGCAGGGCACAGCCAGCCAGACATTTGGTGTCACGTCCTAGACTGTGTATGGCATTGGTGATCGAATGTCCCTCTCTCTACCCCATCCCCTCCCACATGACCAGGAGTTCTGGTTGCAATAAAACTTGTTGCTGCTCATAGTTGTGATCCCCATACCCTTGTCCCCTTGTCCCTGAAGATGGGCCTGTCTCTGTGAGCTGGATCGGCCCTGGGGGAGACTCCAGCCCCTGCCTTTTGGGAGAGTGCACCTGATTCCGAGGGCCCAGGGCTGGGAGGGATCTGACAGTGCTGATCAGCAGACTCATCTCATCAGTGTTGTTTATTGCACGTCTGCAGTGCAACTTGGCATGCTCCAGGTGCTGGGGACACAGGACGCGATACCTGCTCCCCTGGAGCTTAAATTCTAGGGGGAGGAGGACAGTAAATCTGTAAGCAAGTACGACGATTTCCAACAGTGCTAAACACTATGAAGAAAATGACGCGATCGGGCAGCAGTATGGGTGGTGTCAGGGTACTTTAGGGTGATCGGATGTGATTCTGAGCCAAACTGAGGTCAAACAGACATATGCACAGGCATAAGCAAAGGCACCGAGGCGCCAGAGTGAATGAGAGAAGCCGCCGTGTGGTGAAAACGGCATTGACCTCTGAGTCTGACCTGCCCTGTGTGAGGCTCTTGCCTCGTTTCTGAAATGGAGTCAGTGACACCTGCCTCGTAGGGTTGTGGAGACGACCAGGGATAACGTTTGGTTACAGTGTGTGACGTAAAGGAACTGGAAGCTCAGGAGGACAGGACCGAAGTGGAAAGCAGGTTGGAGTCAGAACAGTTGTGCTCGCGGGCTGAAGCTGAGGATACGAGCTGCTGAAGGATTTGGAGCCAGAGAGACACGTGGTCAGGTCGCCACCCGGGCCAAGCGGAAGATGGACTGAAGACCGAAGGGGAGGAAGCCTTTGCATCATGAGGCCTGGACGGGGCGGGGACAGTGGGGACGAAGAGGAGGGGAAAGTGTAAGGTGGGGCTTGGTGTCTGGAGGCCAGTGCTGGCCTCGGTGGTCCTCCTCTTCCCTCTCAGTGGGTTCATTTCTACCCTTTTGACCCTACAAATCCCAGACCCCACCTCACCCCCAGCCTTTCCTACCTCCAAGGAGAGATTTCATACTAGAGGCAGAGGCAGAGGCAGAATTGGATCAGGAGACATTCTGCTTGGCCACACAGGTTTTGTTGTTGTTGTTGTTGTTGTTGTTGTTGTTGTTGTTGTTGTTTTGGTGATAAATTTATTGTGGTAAAATATATATAACATGAAATTTACCATTGGAACCATTTTTAAGTGTATGGTTCAGTGGCATTGAGTACATTCACACTATTCTGCAACCATCACCATCTCTAGAACTTTTTTCATCCTCTCAAAATAAAACGACATCCTCATTAATAAATAACTCCTCGTTCTCCCTTCCCCTCAGCCCCTGCAACCACCTCTCTACTGTCTCTGAATTGGACTTCTCCAAAGACCTGATAAGAGTGGAATCACACAGTATTTGTCTTTTTGTGACTGACTTATTTCACTTAGCATAATGTCTTTAAGGTTCATCCATGCCGTTGCCTGTATTGCAATTTCCCTCTTTTTAAAGGCTGGAGAAGAGTCTGGGCAAGATAGTGGAGCGCATAAACGCCGCGTTTGTCTCTTCCAATGACCACATTAAAATTACAACTAAATTACAGAACAATCAATCTGGAAAACAATCTAAAGACTAGCTGAACAGAAGTGCTATCACTAAGGATATAAGGAAGAAGAAGCCACATCGAGGCTAGAAATGAAAAATAAATAAAGACTGAGTAATATGCCATTGTCTGCATATATGCCACAGTTTGTTTACCCATGCATCTGCCGAGACACCTGGGTTGCTTCTACCTTTAGGCTATTGTGAATAACGCTGCTGTAAACATGGGTGTTCAATATCTGTTTGGGTCCCTGCTTTCGATTCTGGTGGGTCTATACACAGAAGTGGAACTGCTGGATCATATCGTCATTCTGTGTTTATTTCTTGGGGAACCACCATCCTGATTTCCATAGCAGCTGCACCCTTGTACATTCCCACCAAACTTTCTGTTTTTAATCTGAACTTTTTGCCATCAGTTAGAGAGTAAGGGGTTCACTATCTGTACCGGTATCTGAACCCATGACTGTGAGACACCAAAGCCTATACTTAACTGCAGCCCCCTCCCCTCGCAGGGGCTCAGCTTTCAACTCAGATAAAGTGTGAAGGCAAAGGATAGGGAGCTAAAGGGACAGCACCTCCTTGCCTGTGGGTTCCCCCTCAGCGCTTGGGTGGCCTGTGTCTGTCTGCCTGGGAAAGGAAGACAAGAAAAAAAGGACATTTTCCTTAGAGCTTCGCCCAGCAGGAAGGCAGAAGCTCACCCTGGACCTAAGTTGAAGCCAGAGTAGCCTTGAAAGGGGGCCATTCTTGCCCTGGGTCCCCTGGACCTGCTCCCACCCACCCTGCATCTGGCACAAATCCAAAGGCCCTGGGAAACCACTTGGGACTGCCATGCCAGGTGGAGAAAGAGAACTAGAAGGGGCCCTGAAGCATCAGATAAGCTTAACTCAGGATACCCGCTTCCGCCAAGGTAGCCAGTGTTCAGGCACCATGTCCTATAAATCCTACCCACGAAAAGGAATTCTCCAAAATAGGGAGAGAAGTTGTTGGACAGCCAAAAAAGAAAGACAAACACCCCTGTCTTAGATACCCAACATTCCTGATGCCCTTATTCTAGCATTTGTTCTTAAAATGTTATCTATCTATCTATCTATCTATCTATCTATCTCTATATATATAGAGAGAAATATATACATGTATTTCCTCCCTGCCGTAACGCACGTATCCCTCTTTCTCTGACAGGAGAACAGCCAGGTGCATGTCTCTGAAACCTGGAGCAGAATTTGATAATAGAGGAAATGTTTACTGGTGTTATGAGGGTCACAGGCTGTTGAGGACAGAGAAGAGATCTCCAGTTCTGTTGAAATGGAGGTCTGGGTGATTTGGTTAGGAGCCATTTCAAATGAACTAGTGGGAACAAAATCCCTATTAACCTTGGCATTAAGACTTATAAATAAGTAAACAGAGATAAGGAATATAAATAGAACATTTTCTGTGAAAAGGTAGGAGGAAATGGGGCGATAATCAGAGGCAGACATGGGCTTAAGTTCTGTGCTTTTTTTAAAAAGAGGCTATTAAGCCATGTTTGTACACGAGTTTGCATGATTCAACAGTGAAGGGGAAATGAATGTTACAGATGCGAGATGGGTATTTGCAGGAGGGAAATTTTCAGAACCTAAGTGGAGGGAACCACCTTAGACAGGAGCTAGGGACACGAGGTGGATACCAATGAAGTTGGTAGCTGAGTTTGGTGGCATGAAGGTGAGGTAACTTATCAGACCTCAATATTTAAGCCAAAGAACTGCCCGGTTCTAGGTGTGAATTTTCCTCTTCCTAAAGCAGGCATATGGTTGGCGGCCCGAGTGGACTGGGCACTACTTTTATCTTCCCAATCCCTCGGGCAACTGGTTAATCACAAGGTTAAAAGTCGGCCAGGTAGCAGGGGCGCGTACACTCCCTCTGGCCCATCTCTGGGGCGGCCGGTTTTCACCAATGTCTCGCCTTTGCCAGGACAGAAGAACCTCCCGGCGGCCTCCTGCTTCTCCAAATTGGAGAGACGGGGCTGGAGAGAGCGGCTCGGGGCGCGCGCCCGTGTCCGCCGCGCATGCGCGTCGGGCTCGGCGGCGGCCCGGCCCGGCTCGCTGGCGAGCGCGCGCGCGCCTGCGCAGAGGGACGAGGAAACTGGGTCCCCGTTAGGTCCCGGCGCCTGCGCGCTGTGGGCTCCGGGCCTCCCGGCCTGAGGGAGAGGAGCAGGGAAGATGGCGGCTGTGGTGGAAAATGTAGTGAAGCTGTGAGTGGTCGTTCCTTTCTCTCCTAGGCCGGGAGGTCTTGTAAGGGCACTGGGAGGAGCGGGCGGTGCGGGAGGGAACGAGGCGAAGAGAGGGACGTTCCCGGGAAGGCCATGCTGCGACTCCTGCTGGGGAGGGCAACAACAGGAGACTCTGGAGAAGACGTTGCGCTTCTTTGGAAACTTGTGGAGGCCCTGAGGGGGGCACACGGGAGCTCCTCACGGGCAGCCTCCCCGGGCTCTGCGGGGCCGTGCGGTCCGAGCGCTCCTTCGGGCTTACGGTTTCCAGACTATGGCGTCCTCGTTGCGTTCGAGAGAGACAGTCCCGGGCTCGCTCCCGAGACGCCGCAGTCCGGAGGAGCCGGGCCGAGGGCGGACCCGCAGCGACCCGTGTCCCCTCGAAGCGCCCCCCGGCCCCAGACCCCTCCCCACCGGCTGCCCGTCCTGGAGCAACAGGCTCGGCAGCTGTGCGCGGTGAAGCACCGCGGAGCTGTTTTGTGCCAAACGGCCCCGTCACTTGGGGGAGGGGGGCGTCTTGGGTACCTGGTACCCAGGACCAGAAATATTCTCGGGGAGAATTTGTTGAAGAACAAATACAGACGGGAAAGAACTTGAGGAGAGAAGGCCTTGGCGCCGGCCGATCCCAGCCGTCAAAACACGGCGACAGCCGGGACGTCTTCGCAGCCTGCAGGGCGTCTAGGTCGGCAGTGCCCTTGCGCTGGGCAGATGTGAGCAAAGTTAAAGGTGACGGTGGCCGGGGAGGTGGCCTGCTAGCGCCGAGTTAAAGATGCTGTGGGACTTGATTTAACCCAGCCTCCTCCCCGAAGAAGAATCTGGATGAGTTTTGGAATGGGTTCATGCCCCGTGGGCGAATAGGCAGCGGGCTCCTTTTTAATCGGGCCTGGCGCTAGGATAGGGCGATTGATGGAGAGCTGTCTGTTTTGTCTAGTCTGGGCTTTCGGATTTTGACTGGATGACAAGGTAATACCGGTTTGGGAACTATCCTGAGGGATTCACAGCTTCTCATTTTCGTCTTTGTGGTGGGCTGAGCCCACTCTTCCCAAGAGCCTTTTATGAGGGTACATAGCTTCTCCCCCCGCCTGGAGCCTTTTCTTTGAGAAAGCTTTCCCACTTCCATTAAGCTAAGTGCCTTCTCCTCCTCTTATGTGTTTTTTTTTTTTTTTTTAACTTGCTTTCAGCTCTATCCTGCTGCCTCTTTCAGCCATCCCTCCTCCCAACCAACACTATTATCTTTCTCTCTGATCTGCCCACTCCAGTTTCCCCAGCTCTTTCTTCAGGCTGACATTTCTCTCAATTTAGAAGTAAAGCTGTTGATCTACCTTTTATATAGTTATTCCTGACTCAGACGTTCTTTCTTTGTTTCTCTGCCTTTCTCTTTGTTGACTCCCCCCATCCAATTGTAAGGGGAGGTTTTACACAGGTTTCATGCTTCTCGAAAAAGAAAGCTTCCACCTTAGAAATCTTACTATACTGGGGGATTGTCAGACTTGTCTAGGTTTTGAGAGTTATATGTAATGAGATTTTTCATGTTGAAAGACTATCTTCGGGAAAATAGGATTGCTAATCCTTTTGTGTAGTGTTAGAAATGAGAGGTTGCCTATTAAATAGAGCATGGCTTCTTATTTGTCTTTAAAGAGCTGTGGAGATCGTGAGGGTCACCAACGACTGGTTCCTGAGTACCAGTAATGAGAAATGAACTTTCTTCTCGGTTGCAGCTTTAGAGGGCTGTGGGTCACAATTAATACATTTTCCTACATAACTTTCTCTTGAGAAGGGACTTCCATTCTCACCCAGGAAAGAGAGGCTTTTCTTTTGCTTTTCTTCATCATGGTGTGCCTACTCTTCTGACAGCCAAGGTTATACATCAAGATCAGGATTACTAGCTCATCTTTTCTGACTTGTATCCTGTTCTGAGAGAAGAATTTTCATATTCGTAAATTCTGTCTCTCCCAAATGTGGTGTCAGAACTGAACTGGTCTTTAAGGTGTCTTATTAGGGTAAAATAATAGTATTAAATAGTTGTGACTGCTGACTAGTTTTGAAACCTTCTGAATTAGACAACAAGCTCTAGAGGATAATATTAGCTTCAATTTCTTGCATTAGGAGCCGTCAGTTCTTAGGAGCTCTCATTCTCTCTTGCTCTCTATCAGATCCCCCACCCCCACCCCCGCCAACTTGTGTTTCATTCCCAGCGCTTTTACACACGAGACAGTTTGCCCTACCTTCTGAAATTCCACTTAACTCAAAGAACTTTGATAGAACATCTCTGAATCATTTTCCCAAAACTGTTTCCAGCTTCTTACTCTGACTTTGCAGCTCTCAGCCCTGCTGGCCCTTCCTTCCATTTGACTTCCAGTGTCAGTATCAATTCCCATCAGCAGAAACAAAGGAGCTGCTGCACTCAGCCTTGTTTATCCAATTTTCCTCTGTTTTATGAGGACATGGCTGCCTCCTAAAGGCAAGCAAATGTGAGCCTGTTCATCCTCTCCACTCTCCAACACAAGATTCATGCCTACCTCAAATTAATCATTATAGCTCATTGAATCAAGCCAGGCTGTTTTGTGATGTCACTGCCTTGAGTATGTGTGTGTGTTTCATTTGCTGGGAACATGCTAAGCTGTGCCTAAGTGGTCTATTGTGGCTGCTCAGTGAAAGCCTCTCTCAGATTCCAGAGCAAGGTTTGTTGGCATAGCTCAAGTTATGGATGTAAGCAACAGAGATTCACTCTGTCTAGCGTCTCATGCGAAGGGGTCTCTCTCAGAATGTTAGAGCTTATCTAGTCCAACTTCCCCAGTCTATAGCTATCCACGTTTATTTGGTGACTTTCAGCCAGGCCAGGTCTTTTTACTTCAAATCAAATCAAGATTCCCCAGACATGTTCACAGGTACTGGGGATACTGTAGGAAAGAAATTACCTCTGCCCTCTGTTTATTTTGTTTGATCAAATATATAAATATAATTGTTACAGTGTAAGTTGCACTTACACTAAAGTGCTTATTAAACCCTGATGGATGAGAACAAGATTGTTTCTATATATATTCTCGTTAGAGCCAGATAACTTCTGGCACGGTGCAGTTTTCCAGCTTCTAAGAGCGCTTAAAGGTTTACCTTTGAATAAGATTTCAAACTGAGTCTTATGATTCCAGGGTTCGTTCTTATATAATTTGATGGTGTGAAAATGGAGACGAGCCTGGGATGGGCTTTGAGCAAACAGGTGTTGTGTTGGTGTAATGGTACTTGGTGAACAGTTGGCTTCAAGCAAGTTCGGGTATTTTCAGATGTTTTCCATTGACTATAAAATTAGTATACAGAATTAATTAGTTGGCTAAGTATCTAGTTCAAAATTCAAATGATATAAACAAATGTGTAGGAGAATGTTCCCTAGTCACCTCGTTTTTCTTCCTGGAGGTCTACAGTTTCTTTTCCACCTCTTTGTTTCATAATTGGTGGCATCCTATCAACTTCTCAGCACTGAACCTTGCTTTTTTTTTTCTGGTTGTCTGGGAGATTGTTTAATATCAGTACATGAAGAGTTTCCTTTTTTATGAATTTTATGGATATACTGTAGTTTGCAAACTATATTTTAGTAAGACCCCCAGACCTTATTGAATTTTTTTCCTCTTTCGTAAAAAGGAACTAACCTTCACTTAGAGTCATGAAGGTTAAGAGAAAAAGCATCTTAAGCAGTACAGGGTTTGGACTCATGAGAGGCACAGGATGAACATTAGTGTCTTTTCCTCTTTGTGGGTTAGACTTAAGTCTCATTAGACACATGATGAAATCATGTGTTCCTGATGGTAATTTATTTGTAAAGTGCCTTTTCTCGTAATGGCTTCGTGAAGGGGCTCAGTGTCCCATGAGGCAGAAATGGAGGCAGATAGAACCAAAGCAACAATCTCCCAGTCCCTTGAGCCTTCTAAGGAACCAGATGGCAAGGGAGACGGATAGTTCAGCATGCTATGCTCTGCCCCTACCCCCCAACACGTATATACACACACGCGCCTGAATTTTGTCTTTCCTGCAGCCTGGGGGAGCAATACTACAAAGATGCCATGGAGCAGTGCCACAATTACAATGCCCGCCTCTGTGCCGAGCGTAGTGTGCGCCTGCCTTTCTTGGACTCACAGACTGGAGTAGCCCAGAGCAACTGTTACATCTGGATGGAAAAGCGACATCGGGGTCCAGGTGAGGGTCCAGACTCAGGAGCACAAGGAGGCAGAAGCTCCCTCATTTTAGGGATGAGCCAGCTGAGAGGGTTTTCCCTATTTCCACCCATGGATGAATATGACCTTCCCGCGATTAGAAGCCCAGGGAAGAAGAAGCAGACATATTCACACCAGCATCTTGGTTTTCTGCACGGCTGCTCAGCGGAGGCCATTATTTGGCCTCTGCAGAGCTGTGTATTAGCTAAGGCCCCTGACTTTATAGTTATCGTTCTTTTCCATAAACCGTCCCACCCCACCCCTGCCCCCAGCACTGCCCATATTCCTCCTTTGCTCTAGAACTCAGGTGGGTCCTACTCATCTAGAAATTATTTTCTAGGACCAGGTTAGGGCTTGACTCCCTTCTCTTTCTTCTTTCCACAGGTTTGGCCTCTGGGCAGCTGTATTCCTACCCTGCCCGGCGCTGGCGGAAAAAGCGGCGAGCCCACCCTCCTGAGGACCCAAGACTTTCTTTCCCATCTATTAAACCAGGTAAAGCACACTCCTCTCTGAGCAGAGGCATGGCCTACTGCATGATAAGAGGCCCGCTAATTTCCTCCGATGCACCAGGCTAATGCTGAGATCCTGAAGATAGTAAAATGCATAAGATATAGTTCCTTTTTTCAAAGAACTCAGTCTAATAAAAAGAGATAGGTAAACAGATCAGTTATGGTGTCAAGTGGACTAGGGTGTCTTGGTTCCTGGGCAGCCAGAGATCAGAAGATGGTGACTGGCCTGTGGCTGACCTACCATAGTAGACCCAGAGCAGTCTGCGTCCAGCCCTCCTGAGCCTTGCCTTATCCCGACCTTGCCTGCAGACACAGACCAGACCCTGAAGAAGGAGGGGCTGATCTCTCAGGATGGCAGTAGTTTAGAGGCTCTGTTGCGCACCGACCCCCTGGAGAAGCGAGGTGCCCCAGATCCCCGCGTCGATGATGACAGCCTGGGCGAGTTTCCTGTGACCAACAGTCGAGCACGGAAGGTACAAGATTAACAATCTGGCTAAGGGCACTTTGATGAAAACCAGCTCCCTGGTCCTCAGAGGCTGCCCAGGAACCAGAGTGGGAGCCGAGGCAGTGGGCCGGGAGGCAGGCCCCCGGAGTGGTGTTCCTGCTTTGCCCTAAGCAACGCTGGTCCTGACTGGCTTCAGTGTTACTGTGCAGTCTTTCCTGCTCCTCTCCAAGTACAGACTCTCCCATCTGTTCATCTTTTGTCATGAAAGATTTTTGGTGCCTGGGGTTACATAGGTATAGCAGACCTGGCCCCTGCCAACAGGGATGATAAAACTATACATGAAAATATTAAGAGCTGGAGATACTCTGGACACTGCATTGAGTGCGTTTCTGTCATTTTCTCCAGTCTGTACAACCTCACGAAGTAGGTACTGTGGTCCCCATTTCACGTACAGGGAGGCTGACTCAGCAGTTAACAGAACTCCCTCCGCTTTCCCCCCCACACCACTACCACACCACCACCACAAGGCCACACAGTTGAGCAACAAAGCTCTACATCTAGGGAGTGAGGTGCTGGAAGGGAACCACTAGTAAATGTGCTCCTGGGCAGCAGGTCAGAAGCAGGAGAGGGCATGGCTCCTCGGGGCATCAGGGAGAGCTGAATGGAAACATGGCATCTGATCCAGCCACTTGGGGATGGTGGGAAAGACATTCTCGGTTAGGGAGCAACGTGAAGAGCAGCAAGAAGAAGGAAAGGCCAGAGCATTGAAGGGAGAGGGAATGAGATTATAGGGCGTCGAAGGGCAGCAGCGAGGAAAGAGGCTGGTGGAGAGGGGCCAGGTCACAAGGGAGGTTCTGGGTGGCCTTGCCAGTGTCATCGTTGGAGAGGTTTTGGGTGTACTTATTTCTGTTGATCTTAATGTTCCTGTCCACTCAGCGGATCCTAGAACCAGATGACTTCCTGGATGATCTTGATGATGAAGACTATGAAGAAGACACTCCCAAGCGTCGGGGCAAGGGGAAATCCAAGGTGAGCATCCAAGGCACTTCCTGCAGCCTGAGGCAGGGGAACTTGGCAACCACTTCCAGGAGAATTTATCTCGTTAGCCTACACACCTTAAGAGCATCTTTATGCCCTTCTCGGCAGGGTAAAGGTGTGGGCAGTGCCCGTAAGAAGCTGGACGCTTCCATCCTGGAGGACCGGGACAAGCCCTATGCCTGCGACAGTGAGTGCTTCCCGAGTGGGTGGGTAGTCCTTGCCTGGACCCAGCTCCTGCTCAGGATGTGAGGAGGGAGGGCTGTGTTCTTGCTCAGAATGGTAAAACAAGCCTGGACTCTTGTTCTGCCTGCTGACTGGTTCCTTCTGAGACCCCTGGGAAGCCCTGGCCTCTGCTGCCTGACGGGTGGGACCTGCATGCTCTGGGAGAGACTTCTGCTGTTCCCCTGGGATGGGGGTGCCGGTGAGGGGGCACACAGCAGGCAGAGTCAGTCTCTTGATAGACGGCATCCAGGTCTGCTGGCCCCAATCTAGCCAGGGCCCCAGGAGTCCAACACTGAGTTTTTCAATGTCTGCTCTCGCCCCCGCCTTTCTCTGACTCCCCACTTCTGTCCCTCCACCCTGGGAGCACAGTCGCCGCTGGGGTTTCTCTCTCGTTTGTTCCGCTTTCCTGCTGCCGCTGCTCCTGTCTCAAGTGTATCAAGGCCTTCTTCTCATGACTTTTCTTTCTGTCTTTCAGATAGTTTCAAACAAAAGCATACCTCGAAAGCGCCCCAGAGAGGTAGCTCTCTCAACTTTTCAGACTTTTGGTTTTCCTATCCCTTTTTCCCTCCTCCCTTGTTCCTCCTGCCTTTCTCATCTCCTGTAATGCTAGTTTAAAAATCTCTAGACCGGCCTGGGGATAGGAGAGATGGACCTTCTATTGCGTTCCAGTCCTCAAAATCCTCTAAGTTGCCTTTATTGCTGCTTGTCTCCCACAAACTTGCTGCTAGGGCTGCTCAGGCCCATTGCATGGGGTGGCTTTAAAAGCATTGTAAGGAACCCATTACAGCAGATCCGTCTGCTCCCCTTTCCCCAAAACAGATTCTCGGTGGTCAGCTAATGTTCTCCACCATTCCACCACCTCCTCCTCCCGTCCTCTCCCCCTTCCTCTCCTGCCAGCGCCCTTGCTCTTCTCGGTATCACTGCTCAAAAGTACAAGATGCCTTGTGGGGATCTGCTTTCCTTGCTGATCGGTGGGGTTGGGCAATGCGCTGATTGGGAGTGTCTTTGAATTTCTTTGGGGGCCAGCTACCCCAAAGATTCGGTAGGTTATCCCCAAGAGACCCAGCCTCTACTCCTTTACCCATATTGGGCAGAGATGGGCTCTGCGGTGTATCTGGGGTAGCCTGAGCCTCCCACATTTACTGAGAGGGATAAAAACTTAGATTCTCTTTCTTACCTTTCCTCCTTCATGCCACATTGCAAGACTGTAGAAATTCCCTTTCCTTCCTCTCCTGGAGCTCCCCAGACTTCCTAGGGCAAATGGTAGTGGGGCCAAGGCTCAGCCCTCCCCGGGCAGCAATGTGAGGGAGTAGAGGTGGCTGTGGACGGAGGTTTAGTGGGAAGAAGAGCCTTAGAAGCTGGACAGCCCCAGGTCCTGATGCTCCCGGCCAAGGGGAGGTGGTCATCAGTAAAAGCGTGTCCCAGAACAGAGCCAGTGGGCGCGGGTGGTTGCCTCTGCCTCAGGTGGAGCCCCACGGCAGAGGGGCGGAGATGTGGCACTCTCAGATCCTTACGCTTTCTCTGCAATCTTCTCTCCCATCAGTCTGTGGGAAACGTTATAAGAACCGACCAGGCCTCAGTTACCACTATGCTCACTCTCACTTGGCTGAGGAGGAGGGCGAGGACAAGGAAGACTCTCAGCCACCCACCCCGGTTTCCCAGAGGTCCGAGGAGCAGAAATGTAAGCTAAGTCATCGGAAGGGGCCAGCAGGAGTTGGCCTTGTTATAAAAAACTTTCAGGGATGTTGAGAGGCCCTCCTAAGACCCCCATGGGTATCATCAAAGTTCTTATGTTTTTTCCTGCAGCCAAGAAGGGTCCCGATGGATTGGCCCTGCCCAACAACTACTGTGACTTCTGCCTGGGGGACTCAAAGATCAACAAGAAGACAGGACAACCCGAGGAGCTCGTGTCTTGTTCTGACTGTGGCCGCTCAGGTACTTCCAATCCAGGGGCAAGGGCTGCTGCCGCCGGCGCCCAGTCGCAGCCCCCAGGCGGCTCTCGGCTTGCCAGCTTCCAGTAGCCGTCGCAGGCAACCAGGTCACCCCACCTCTCTCCCCTTTCCAGCTGCCTTTTTCACTTATTCCTTCTGCCCTTCCCCCGCAGGGCATCCGTCTTGCCTCCAGTTCACCCCCGTGATGATGGCAGCCGTGAAGACCTACCGCTGGCAGTGCATTGAGTGCAAGTGCTGCAACATCTGTGGCACCTCTGAGAATGACGTGCGTGTCCCCACCCCTTCTCAGCTTTTACTGTTTTTCCCACAGTTCCCTCTAAAGTGAGCTTGCTCTTAAAAGGGAGCAGGACCCTCCCCAGCATCCCAGGTGGAACTTTGGCAGGTGTTTATCTGCTTGTGTCAGACACTGCTTTAGGCACTGAGGACACTAAACAAGACAAACAAGACCCCTGCTTTCATGGAATTTACGTTCCTGTGGGTACAAGCAATGAGCAAAGAAATGAGTTCCATTTTTATGATATGCTTTGAAGAAAACAAAACCAGTAATGTGGCAGAGAGTCACTGGATGACTGACTTAGTTAGAGATGGCTTTTCCGAGGAAGTGATGTTGGTTTTCAGGTTTGGATGATGTAAAGGAGCTGGTCTAAGAAGCTTTGGAGGGAGAGACTTTCCAGGAAAGGAGCAACGGGTGCAAAGGTCTTGCGGTGGACAAGCATGTGTGCTCAGCCGGAGACTTCCTGCATTGGTAGGACAGGTAGAAGGTGAGATTGGAAGGCAGGCACCACCAGGTCTGAGGCGTTAATCATGGGAGTGATGTGACCTGTCTTATATTTTAAAAAGATAACTGAATGCTCTTTGGAGAATAGATTGTAGGGCAGTGGTCCCCAACCTTTTTGGCACCAGGAACTGGTGCTCCCATGAGAATCTAACACCTCAAGATCTAAGGCGGAGCCTGTGGGTGATGCTAACACTGGGGAGCAGCCGCAAGTACAGATGAATCTTTGCTTGCTTGCCGGCTGCTCACGTCCTGCTGTGTAGCCCGGTTCCTAACAGGAATGGCCCAGGGGTCGGGGACCCCTGTTGTAGGGTACACAGAGAAGACCATGAGATTAGTAAGGCAGCTGGTAGGGTCCAGGTGGGATGACAGTGACTCGGAAGGAGGCGGACAACAGTGGCTTTCTATCCAGAGATGCCCGTGTCTATTCTTACCTGCCACCTGTCCTACCTCGCTTGGAAGTAGCAGCGGCATCTACAGAAGCCCTCATTCCTATCTGTGCCCAGTGGACCAATGCCCATTAGTCATTCACCATTGCTCATTCACGTCCTCCCTTCCTCTTCTATCTTGCCTTCTCTAGGACCAGCTGCTCTTCTGTGATGACTGCGATCGTGGCTACCACATGTACTGTCTTACCCCATCCATGTCTGAGCCTCCTGAAGGTAGGTTGCCTGGATCTTTCACTCAGCAATTATTTTAGTAACTTGGACCATCACCTGTACAATAAATGAGTGGTGATATGTCCTTATCAGTGATATATCCTTTGAAATTAGAGAGTAGGCGCTTTGCCTCCACTCAGGTCAGAATATTTTCCTAGGATTTCAGCTCGAGGGTTAATGTTTGCTTAGTATCACCAGATACCTTTGTGAACGTGGAACAGCAGCAGCCAGAGAGAGAGCAGACGCTGAGCAGAGGACAGTTACTGGAGGGCGTGATTTGTTTTCCTCCAGCCAGTGCAGGAAACTCAGTTCATAGCTTGTCTGATGTGAAGCTCCAGTATTAGCTCTTTGCACTTGACAAAATTGAGTTCATTTCCACCCGACCTGAATGGGTTTTGAACCTGGAGCCTGTATGGGTCACTGCACCCCTCCATTCGTTCGCAGAATAATACTCCAAGTTTATGGAAGCTTTTCGAGGAAAGCAGTGGTGGCACCAAAAAGTGGCTGCCTCTCCACCAGTCCCCGTCTAGCCAGATTTCTATGCTAAACCCCTTCCTTTTATAGAAATTCAGGAGCTTACTCAGGAGGCTGTGAATGCCCCAGCACGAAGGATGTGGGCCAGCATTCCAGGCTCACTGTGATAGAAGCTGATTTGTGATACAGGTCACACTGCTGTCACCCCCTAGAGGAGGCGGCCACTAACAAAGTCTGAGAGTCCTTTAGCAGCTGCAGGGGAGCATTCAGCTTTTGTCATCTAGCATTCAGCTCTTGTCATCTGTCATGCTGAGTTTATAAATTTACTTTGAGGAGAAGTAGTCAGTTCCATGTTTTATTTTTTTAACCATAAGATATCAATTCACCGACAAAATTGTACATTAACTGTAGAAGAGCTGGCCTCTTGAACTTCCGTCAGACACTGAGGTAGTGGAGAGCTGCAGGCAGCTGAAAGGGGACCCCGTAGAAGCCATCAAACAGCGTGGACTCTAGGTCAGAGGTTGGCAAACTGTGCCCCATGGCCAAATCCAGTTGAAACAAGTTTGTATAGCTCTTAAGCTAAGAATGATTTTCCCATTTTTAAAGAGAGTTTTAAAAAATAACCAAAGCTATATGTAGCTTACAGAGCCTAAAATATTTAACTCTTCACAGAAAAGTGTGTCAGCCCTTTTCTGAATGTTGACCTTTGGGTTAGAAAGGACCTATCTCTGAAGAGCTTAGAAAAGCTGTGGGTTTTTTCCCCCAGAATAATGTCCAAATACACAAATGTATAATTATGCTTATTATTTTAAGGTATTAAGGGCTAATTCTATATCTCAATCATAGTAAATATTAATAAACAAGGTATGAGCCAGTTATTTTTCTTGTAAAGGACGTGATTTATTTTTCTTTGAAACTAGACTTGAACCTAACAAGTTGAGTCTTCATAGTTCACCCCCTTCTCCTCTGGGTCCTCAGCCTTTACTCAAACACCTAGTGTTGGTGGGTCACCCATCTCATCTTTCCATGGTTTTCACAAAAAGCTATCTTGTGTGGAATCACAATTAGTTTTCCTAGAGCCCCTGTTCATGATCTTTATTCTAACCATGGGGGCCATGAGAACTAAGTCTAGTTCTTCTATAATCACAGATCTAAAGCTAGGATGCTTTAAGAATTATATGCGCCCAGGCCCTTCTCCTAGAGATTCTGATTTAATAGGGCCAAGAGGGCCTAGGAGTCTGTATTCCGAAATAGTCCTCCAGGTGATTATTTCTTTATCTCTGTTGAGAATTATTTTTCATGATATTCAAAGACCTGGTGGTTTCTCCCGGCCGGGCCGGGATAACGGAAACGTTGCTGCTGCGGAACATCTCCCATCGTGCTTGTAGCCCATTGTGCTACTAAGTAGGGGTGAGGTGGGAGTGGAAGGACAGCAGATGAGGGTTGGGCGGGACTCACCTGGGACCCACCCTAACCCCATCGTGCATCTCTGCAGGAAGTTGGAGCTGCCACTTGTGTCTGGACCTGCTGAAGGAGAAAGCTTCCATCTACCAGAACCAGAATGCCTCTTGATGTGGCCACCCATGCTCCCCCCATGCATCTAGGGCTGTTTCTCTCCTCTCTTGTTTCTCATACCCACCTTTCCCTTCCTCCTCTCTTTCACAAGTCCAGAGAACCTGGGGTGGTCGTGCCAACCTGCCTTTGGCAGCAGCAAGCTGAGGTGGCAGCTCTGCCTGCCTCTGGCCCCATGCCCTCAGGAGAACGGAGCAGCATACCGCCCACCCCAGGGTGCACCTGCGAATCCCGCTCCTCGCGGCTTTCCACGAAGTGCATTCACTCTGCCTGCCTTGGGCCCCGGCCTGGTGATCACAGGGTTCAGACAGTGTCCTCTGAGAAAGAGTGGGGGGCATCTCAGTTCTCTCTCTGCTTTACCTCCACTCTGGTCCCTGGGGTTTTCCCTTTCCCTAGAGGCAAGCTGGGCCAGGCGTAGCGGGGAGCAAGCAACTGAGCGAGCGGAGGTGGCGCTTGGGAGGACTTTCCGTGCCCTTCCTGCTGCTTAGCCCCGCCGCCTCCTTCCCCCAGAGGGGCACTCTGTGGCCCTGTTCTTGCTACCCAGGATCCTTTGCCCATGCCAGGATGTTCTTGGTCACCCTCTGGGCCCCGCCTTGTCCCACCCCAGGGGGGGTAGCAGCTTCACCCCGAGTCTTCCTTGTGCTTACCTGGCTCACTCTCACAGGTGGTCTCTAGTGGCCACAGCATTCCCACCCTTGGAATTTCCTACCTTCCGCCTCCTCATTCCCTTTGGTTTTGAGGGGAGAGGGGAAGCATTGGGAGGCCGGGCCAGCCGCTTGGGGGTCACAGGGAGACGTTGGATAATGTGCCTGTTTTTTAACTCGATGAAAAAGCCTACCTCCAAAATCCCCTTTTTGTTCTTCCTGGACCTGGGCATTCAGCTCCTGCCCTTAACTGAATTGGGAGCCTCTGCCTCCTGCTCTGTGCATCCTGGCCCTGGGGTCACGGGGAAGCCACATAGACATCCCATTCTTCCCTTGCACGCTCGCTAGCAGCTGGTAAGGTCTTCACATCCTGATTCCTCAGTTTTCTGCCTGGTGACACTGACATTAAATAGTGGGAAGGACACTCCATGCCAGGACACGCTGGAGTGGCCATCCCCTTGGCCTGGGCAGGCCCTAATTCACTGTCGCTTTGGAGTTGTGTCTTTTTTCTTCCTCGCTCTCTCTTTCGTTCCTGTATTCTAAACATTAGTACAAATAAACATTTTTACACAGAGCCTTCTGCTGGGCGGTTTGTCTCCTGACTCCCTTTCCTGGTTTTGAAGGCTACTTCATTCTAAAACTTTCTTAGGACAGTGATTTTTAAATGTTTATAAATATAACCTCTTCCCCCAAATTAATTTTTTGCTGAACCCCAGTCTGTGAAGCAGATACAAAATTACATATTTTAATTTCTTATGTAAAGCAAGTTATAACAATTCCTTGTTATAAGAAATAGCGAAGTTGTTTCAGTTAATACAAAATTCGAGTTAAAGTCAACTTCAGCATTCTGTTCATTTCTGTATTTTGGTTGATTTGGAGGAAATTCTGCTAGATTTGTATATGCAAGTGGTGACAGGTATATAACAGTTTGACCTTGCAATTTGAGATACTTAAAACGGGTTTAGAAGCTTGACTTATGTAAATATAAAAGAATGACACAGGAAAACTAATGACATCACGATGGGACACACGAAAGCTTTGTATGCGTAATGAGCGTGAGCAGAGGCACGGCAGCCTTGCTCGCCCGCCCTTGTTCATTCAAGTGCGGCGTGTGTGAGCTCACCCCACGACGTGGCACTGTAACCTTCCTCGGCATGGTTATGTGCACAAGGACGAGTTTCTCTGCATCTAACATTTTGACAGCTTCCATAGTGCATATTATGTATCTCACTTGAGTGTGCTTTGAAGTTAAGATTTGAGTCAGTTCTAAACCCCCTGAAATATCTTTAGGGTTTTCAGGAACAGTCTGGAAGTCACTTTTACCTAATGGTCGCCTGGGCCATTGCCTTCAGTAAGTGCTCTGTGTTGGGAATTGTGTTAGGAACAGAAGGCAGCCTCTATCCTCACGCTTTTTACATGGAAGTAGGTCAGGAGTAGAGGGAGTAAAGCAACGATCCTTGGTGGGTGAGTAGTCTAAGGGCCAGGAAAGGTGAAACAAAAATTGTAAAAAATGATAACTCTGTAGCAGACACAAGGGAGGAAATTAGAGAAGAGTTTGCAGGTGGGATTTGGGGTGGGACAAAGACTGGAAGAAGGGTAAAATAGGGCAGGATTGGGGTGGAGAAGGAAGCCTGTGAGAAGAGCAGAAAGATGGTGACTCAGATCTGTGGCTCCAGCCTTCCAGTCAGAGCTGAGAGAATGAAGAGGTGAGGCTGGAAAGCAGGTGAAATTGGGTGTGGGGAGCCCTGGACCTCGGATTAAGATGTCTACTTTTAATTGAACAGCTGCAGGCGAAGCTAGAGGTTACTAAGGAAGGGAGTGATATATCCTGGGTTTAGGAACTTGAGTCTTGCCGACAGGTACCAAACCTAATAAAAATTATTCCTTACTCGCCCTAAATCAGAACTGGCTCTAGGCAAGTAGTTTCTCCGTAGCTGGACTACGACGTGAGGGCAGCGCTGTCCATGGTAACGGTTGTAGTGTAACAACGCCTTCCATTTTCACCTAACTCCGTCATGACGGGTATTAGCCCTTTTTGGTAGGCGAGGAAGCTGAGCCTGCCTTGGGTCATGGGCAGCAAGACCTTGGGACACCAAGTCTGCTCTCCAGCCCCCACGCTGCCCCGAGGCTTGTCAGGCCCCGAGGGCCGAGGGCCGGGGCCCCATCAGCTGGAGGAGCTTTGGGGGACTCGCGGGGTTCCCGGCTCCTCCTCGCCCCGCCCCAGCGCGCTGGAAGCCCCGCCCCCCAGGGGCCTGACGAACCGCCGCTTCCGAGGTGTCCAATGAGACTTAGCAGGGGGCGGGACGGGACCCGCTGAGGGCCAATCTGATTGGGCCGGGGCGGGGCTGCGGCAGGTAGGAGCCGAGCGGCTGTACCGCGGTCTTGCCAGCGGGCAGAGAACCCGGCGCGGGCGGCGTGCACGGGCTTCTGCTGTGCGCGCGCCCGCCGCCCGCCGCCCGCCGCCGGCGCAACCCCTCGGCCCGCTCCGCCCTCCAGGTCGTGGCGCCCGTCTCTCCCCTGCTCTTCCGTCGCCGCCTGGACCGGGGATCGGGAGCCGGGCCGGGGCAGGGCGGGAACCGCGGGATGAGCCCCTGAGGTGGGTGCTGAGCTGGAGGCCGGGAGGCGGGGAGGCCGGGCGGACGAGCGCCTGGGTCTGCCCCGCGGACGGACCCCGCATCAAGATGGGGAAGCCGGCCAGGTTTCGAAGCCCGGCTCCCGGCTTGCCTGAGTCACGGCCGCTCGTGCCCGCACTCTGATACCCCTCCCAGGCCACCACCCTCCCGGCTGGGGCACTCCGCCCCTCCCGCTACCTGTGGCCACCTCAGCCCTCTTGCCTTTTGTCGTCTGCGCACCTGCCCTCTGGGCCCTGTGCTGCCATTCTCCCTCCAGACCGGACTGCCGCCCAGCCTTACCTCCTCGGGACCCAGCACCAAATTAGACTCGGTCCTTTGGCCTGGTCCGTCCCTCTTTGTCGTCTGTACACCTGTCATTTCAACTCTGCTCATCCACTCCACCACCACGCCTCCTAACACCTTCATCTAAATTCAGCCCAGGCTGTCATCCCGCCTCGCGGGGATTCCTCCTTCAGCCCTGATTGTCCCTGCAACTGCCCCCACTCAGTCTCAGCCCCGTGTCCTCCCCCATCCACACTCTTTTGTTGTCTCTGCAGCTCTGCTCTCCACTCTATTCATCCTTCTCCCCAGGAATGCCCAGCCCCGGCCCAGACTACCCTTTCTCCTTCTGACCAGTCCGTCCTGGCATTCGGCTGGATCCGTGCCCAGGCCGCTGCTCACTGGGCCTAGTCAGTTCCCTTCCGCTTTCAGCCCGGCCCTCACACTTCCCATCCAGTGCGCCCCCTTTCACCCTCTCCCAGCCGATCCAGTCTCCCCCGGTCTCTTCCACACAACGGCTGATGTCCCTGTCCTCGTAGATTCTCTTTTCCTTACCGTGCTCCTCTCCCATGCCACCTGGCCTCAGCCACCTGTACCCTCCTCAGCTGTTTCTTCCCTCCCAGGTGCCCTGGAGAAGCCATGGAGCTGAGCAGCAAGAAGAAGCTTCATGCCCTATCCCTGGCGGAGAAAATCCAGGTGCTGGAACTCTTAGATGAGTCCAAGATGTCCCAGTCAGAGGTGGCCCGGCGCTTCCAGGTCTCCCAGCCCCAGATCTCACGCATCTGCAAGAACAAGGAGAAGCTGCTGGCGGACTGGTGCAGCGGCAGAGCCAACCGCGAGCGCAAGCGCAAGCGGGAGTCCAAGTACAGCGGGATCGACGAGGCTCTGCTCTGCTGGTACCACATAGCCCGGGCCAAGGCCTGGGACGTGACGGGGCCCATGCTGCTCCACAAAGCCAAGGAGCTGGCCGACATCATGGGCCAGGATTTTGCGCCCAGCATCGGCTGGCTCGTCCGCTGGAAACGCCGAAACAATGTGGGCTTTGGGGCCCGCCACGCACTTGCGCCTCCATTCCCAGGCATCACTTCCCAGACCCAGCCAACTCTTTCCCTTAAAGACTTTTCCCCGGAAGATGTTTTTGGCTGTGCTGAAGTGCCCTTGCTGTATCGGGCGGTGCCTGGCAGAGTGGGCGCCTGTGACCAAGTGCAGGTGCTGCTGTGTGCCAACAGCAGGGGCACAGAGAAGCGGCGGGTGTTGGTCAGTGGGCTCCAGGCTGCACAGAGGTGCTTCTTTGGGGTCAGCACTGAGGCTCTACCTGCGTCCTACCACCCTGACGTGGACATCCCCTGGTCAGAGTGGCTGGCACAGTTCGACCGGGACATGGGGAGACAGGGCCGACAGGTCGCCTTGTTGCTGGCTGCCCGCGTGGTAGAGGAATTGGCAGGCCTGCCCGGGCTCTGCCACGTGAGGCTCCTGCCTCTGTGTGCCACTGGCACCACACCTTCCCTGCCCGGCTCTGTGGTCCGGGCCTTTAAGGCCCATTACAGGCATCGTCTGTTGGGCAAGCTGGCGGCTGTCCAGAGCGAGAGGGCGGGCACGTCGCTGGCTGAGGCGGGGGTGGGCATCACAGTCCTGGACGCTCTGCACATGGCCGCAGCAGCCTGGGCCAAGGTGCCACCCCAGCTCATTGTAAGCAGCTTCATTCAGGAAGGGCTGGCTTCCTGCAAAGCCCCCCTGTCTCCAGACAAAGCCTCTGAGATGCCAGCAGTCCCCCGTGGGCTGAGCTATGAGGAATTTTCCCGCTTTGTGGATCTGGAGGGTGACAAGCCTGTGTCTGGAGTGTGCAAAGGGGAGATGGGCACCGAAGACGAGGAGGGGTCCCTTGAGGATGCCTTCAATCCCCTGCCCACCAAAGCCGATGCCCTCCGGGCACTGGGCACACTGAGGAGGTGGTTTGAGTGCAATGGCACCGCCCCTGAGCTATTTGAAAAGTTCTATGCCTGTGAGGAGGAGGTGGAGAGGCTCTGCTGCCTGTGAAGGGCCCTGCTGCCCCCCAGAGCCCCCTCCTCTCCTGTTTCCCATGGAAACGCCCTCTTCGGAAGGCAGATTAGGACTAGTCTCTTTCCCGTGGAAATGGAGCTTTCGTGAAAGGTGTAGAAGGGAGGAAAATTGGGAGATGCAGTCTAAGCTCTGAGCAAAAGTTCTCCAAGCCCAGAGATGAGAGGTCCAGAGGGGGCGATAGGGGATCGAAGCTAAGCTAGGTAGTTCCCGAACCCCAGGGAGGCTGGGCCTTGGGAAGGTGGAGGGGGTGCTTTACAGACAGGCTCTGTGTTAAAAACAGTTCTGCTTCTGGAAATAAAGTTTTTAATCAGGAAAGAGGCCAGGGTGTTATTTTCAGGGTAGGAGGGTGGAAACTTGCAACTCAGATCTCTTGCTTGAGGGCTGAGGATCACTGCGACACAGCTGTCTGCAGCTGTCTGCGGGTGACCATAGGGATCCTGTTCCAGACCCTCCAGGGAGTGGGGACTCCTCGTCAGCTACCAGACGGGTGAGTATCTCCCGGACATTCTGTGGCTCCGCTAATTTCACTCTCGGATTGTGGCGATGGGGGTGGTGTCCGGAAGGGTGGGGGGCAGGCTAGGGACATTCTAGGGAAGTGGAAAGGAGCCAGAACTTGGAATAGTCGTTGGTTGATTTTTTTTTTTTTCTTTTGGTTGTTCATTTGATCATTTCACAACATCCCTTCAGCAAGGGCTTCTGTGTGATGATGTTGCAAAGATACTGTGTCTGCTGGGCGGGACCTTGCAGACACTGACAGTGGAAGGTGATGACGTGCAAAGCGCTGTGGCCCAGGAGAGCCTGGGAGGCTTCTAGAGGAGCTAAGTTTTGAGCTGCAGCGTGAAAGACAGAAAGAAGAATGGGAAGGATAGTCCAGGCCAGGGGGCGGCAGGCGCCGAGGCCTAGGGGGAGAGAAGGGGCGGCCATGCGGCTGACAGAGGCAGACAGTCCCGCCAGAGCCCCGGGGAGCAGGAGGGGCCGTTGGCATCCCCCGAAGGGTTTCAGTTAGGGCAAGGACAGCTCATGTGTGGGGTTCCAGGAAACTGATACGTGGAGGGCGGGTCGGAGATGTGAGAGTGGAATGGGAAGAGGATGGTTTCACCTGGGAAGGACGCGGGCTTTGGACACAGACTCTGTGGTGAGAAGTCTGGCTCCAGGCCAAAGTCCTGCGCGTTCAGACTGACCTCCAGCAGTGACAAGCCAGTGTGTGCAGTTTGGCGGAGGATGTTACAGTCGAGGACTCGGGCCACCCAAGGCGGTCCCTCTCAGACCTGCATTCCTAGCCCAGGCACCTGACAGGGGCTTCTGCTGAGGGGTGTCTCCTGACAGACAATTCCTAGTCTGCCTGGCATGTCATCTGCCCCTCACCCGATGCTGTAGAAACACTGGAGAAGCGGTGACTCTTTCTGACTCTTCCTTGCACTGTCACAGTAAGTGAATAAAGGCTGACTGATATTTTCAGTTTGACTCATAATTGACCACCTCGACACCTGGCAACTGGACAATGATGAGGACTTACTTTTAAACAGTTCTGAAGCCACCTACTGGCCTTCCTTTTCTAGCCCAAGATCCCAAATCATTGAGCCTTTCCTCACAGATTCTATTTTTCCTGCTTTGTATTCATTTAAATTGTCCTTTTTTTTCTGAAATCATCCCCATTCGGAGGTATCTTTTTAAATATTGAAACCAAAATTACACAATCACAAAGCAACAGAGAGGGGACAGATTAGTTCTCTGTTTTCGGGCGTTACATTCCTGCTAGAACAGAATAATGTAACAGCGTTTAATTGCTGACTTCCTCCTGGAGTTTTTTTTTGTTTTTAAAACCACAAGTAATTTTTCCCTTTCGTGTACTGTTTTCACATATACACTTCGCCTATTTGTAGATGGCTCGTGCAGGCAGTGTTTCCTGAACGCCTTGCTTGTGGGGCAGGCCCTGTTCTAGGACCCTAAGCTAGAGCTGACCCAGGCAGAGAGGACCCCACCTCTCAAAGCCCTTATCTTCTAGTTGAGGGAGATGAAGATGGACAGGCAGACAAATAGCTGCTGTGATTTTAAATAGTGATACAAGCCAGGTTGAAAATCAAATAATGATGTCATAGAGAGTGACCGGGAGCAGGGAGTCAGGAAAACGGCGTTTGGGCTGAGTCGTGAATGGTAAGAAGGAAACATCCATTCTTCCAGAGGAAGAGAGTCCTCTGCAAAGGGAATAGTAGGTACAAATATCTCAGGCTAGGAACAGCTTGACAGGTTAAAGGAACAAAAGGCTGTCCCTGTGGCTGGAAGAGGGAAGGGGACCCAGCAGAGGAGGAGAGTGGAGAAAGATGCAGGGGTCTTTGAGCCAGCGGCATTTAAATTTCATTCTAAGTGAGACAGGAAATGTTATTTTTGGGGGGCGGGGAGGATGATTTAGAGAAAGGATGAACATGATATGTTTTATGTTGAGATTTTTTTTTCTTTTTCCTTATTTAAAAAGTGTTTTTTTCTATGTTTAAAAATTTTTAATTCTAGTTGCTGTGTGAAAAACATATGAGGAGATGGGGAGCAAAAGTTGAAACCCGAAAAACAAGTTAGGAAACTACCGAGTTGGACGGACTTCCTCAGGGATAGGACCTGAGGCATGAAGGAGCAAGAGGAACCAAAAAGGACCAGTGCCCTTCCCGACAGATCCGATTTTTTATCGAGGTCAGGCAGTCCTATCCGATTTCGCAGGTATCGATTGCCACATGCCAAGTAAGCAGTGGGAGGGGCAAAGAAAGTATGTACGAGCTTCCATCTTTCTTAGGAGACTGTAATGAACAGTCTCCATGCTCGGGAGGCGTGCAAGGCTCCAGGGCAGCAAAGGGGAAGAAGACACGCTTCCTGTTCCTCAGGTGCTCACAAGCTAGAGGGAGAAACAGTAAGCGACCGACAATATAGGTCAGTCGTGAGAATTAAACAAATTAATATTTACAAAGTGTTTCCTACTTGCTGGGCGCTATTTAAACACTATACGTGTGTTAGATATCATTGTCGTCATCCTCATCATCATCACTCTTGAGAAGGTGACGAACGGGGTGCAGAGAGCCCAAAAGAGAAAGAGGGGTGTCCCATCTTTTAATATCTCTGCAGTTTACTCTGAGTAATTTTTTCCCATCCACCTTCCAATTCTCTTCAGCTAGTTCTTTGGGGTTTTTTTTTTTCAAATATACAAAATTATTTTTATACTCTGTTTCTTCCTTTTTAATTCTTTTATTTATTTACATATTTTGTACACGGTTACATTTTGTATCTGATCAACCTAAAGTTGAAATCCTTGTTGGGGGGGGTGGGGAGGGAAATCTGTTGCTTTTGTTTCTACTGATGCTTTAATTCATGGTGGCTTTTTTCCCTTATGGGTCTGGTAATTTTTGTTGTGAGACTTTTTTTTGTTGGCTGTACTTCATCTCCAGAAAACCTGGAGATCCTGACTTAGAGTGCTCACCTTTAGAAATTTTTGTAGTTACTCCTGTTGGGCACTAGGAGGCGCTAACACCATGATAAATTAATTTCTGGAAGGAAGGCGTCTCAGACCTGAAGGGGGGTAGAAAGATGAACAGGCATATGGTTCCTGGTTCACGGGGGAGATATTATTCTTATTTTTTTCCACAACAGGGAGAGAGGCAAGTTTCCTTGTAGGTTCCCTCTGGTTTACACTCACTGCTTCATTTTGAAGGAGTCCTTGAGTAGTTCCCTTAACTGTTTGCAAAGTCAAAAATGGTTGTTAAATTTCGTTTGTTATAATGGGTCTGGAATCTAGCTGCTTTACAATAGGAGGGCTCTATAGAAAGTCTAGAGCACCAGCCTGCCAGAGGGGAAGTCAGGAAGACGAGTTTTCATTCATTCATTCATTCATTCATTCACTCACTTGTTCAAAACTATTTATTAAGCACCTCAGTATGTCAGCTAGAGTTCTGATAATAAGCAAAAGCAGTCAAGGTCTCTCCTTCATGGAGCTCACAGTTTAGAGGTGAGAATATTAAAATCAAAGAATCACACAAACGGAAGGGTATAATGACAGACTGGAAGGGGACCAAAGAAAGCACAAGCCAGTGATTCTCAAACTGTGGCCCCCGGCAGCAGCAGCTGGGGACTGACTGAAACGAAAGTAACCAGATCCGCCCCCAAACCTACCGAATCAGAAACTCAGGTGAGACTCAGCAGTCTGTATTTTAACAAGCCTTTCACGTGAATCACTGGCCTAAGCCAAGGGAACCTGACCTAAACAGAGGGGCTGAGGAAAGTTCCACTAAGGATGGGATACTGAACTGAGAGCTAACAAACGAGCAGGAAGCACGCCAACAATGAGGATAGCATGTGCAAATGTCCTGTGGTGGGAGGGAACCTGGTTTGCTTAAGGAACCGAGAGAAGGCGAATGTCTGAGGGCCTTGGAGGCTGTGGAAGGAGCTTGCCCTGATTGCTCAGAGTAATGGAAAGCCACCGAGGGGGACAAGAGGAGTAAGGTGACTTGATCAGAATTGCACTTGAAAAAGTTATTTGTTCAGATTCAGGACAGGACCAGGGATGTAGTACAGGCATACCTTGCTTTTCTACACTTTGCTGAAGGCTCAGATGATAGCATTTTAACAATAAAGTATTTTTTAATTTAGGCATGTGCATTATTTTTTTAGACATAATGCTACTGCACACAATTGACTGTGATATCACATAAGCATAACTTCTACGTGCACCGGGAAACCCGAGTCCTCATGTGACTCTCTTTATTGCGACATTCGCTTCATTGCAGTGGTCTGGAACCAAATTTGCCCATGTCTCTGAGCTACGCCTGTATTGGGATTGGAAAGGAGAGAGTGAGCCCCAGGAAACTTTCCAATCCAGGTTAACAGGAGCTGGGGAGTCCCTTGAAGCAGGAGGGGAGAGGGAGCGCTTCTTTGAGATGTCTGGCCTGGGGGCGTACCTGTGCCACCGAGCACTGCAGCAGGAGCAGGTCAGTGCCTTAGGGATGCTCAAGGATCTGTGACCAGGGACCGTTGGCTGTGTGGGCCTAAGAGCTCAGGACAGTGGTCAGGCTGGAGACACCAATTTAGAGCAACTTCTCTTAATGAAACTAAACTAAAACTAAACTCAGCTGTTTAGTGAGTCTGGCAAAAGTGATTTAAGCCAGAATCATTCCCAGATGGTGTCATTCCCGCCTTTACCTGCACACGTAGCCTTAGTGTCACCTGCAATTTCTCCTTCTGTGACCACTGCTATAAAAATAAGTACATATGTTTGACGACACGAATCCAACGAGATGCTATTTAACACGTTTGCCCAAGTTATAAGCCCTTTACGTGCGACTCTCAGATCCCACCCTCGTTTTCAGCCTCAAAGTGGTTCACTATTCCCTAGTTCTTAGGGATTCCTTCTATCTAAATGGGTCTCGAGAATAACGATGACCTCTAATAACATCTGTTAATTCCTTCAGGAATTTAATATGCATTATTATGAGCCCCTGCTGCTCTAAAAACATCTAGCTTTTAAAAATACCTTCAGCCATTTCCTGCCTGATCTTTGTCTTTCTGTCCTACTTTCCAACACTGCCCTGTCCCCTGCCTGGGCCTCTGAAAGAGGAGCGAGTGGTTTTCTCACTTTTCAGGCCATGCTTGACCCCACCCTCACTGGGCACTGCTCTGCAGCCAGCTGGGAGCCCTTGCCTTGGGCTAGTGGAAGGAACTGCGTGGCCCAGGGAGCCCTGCCACTCTCTCTGGTTCTAACAGGGCTCAGAGGAGGGGAGCTCCCCCGGAGATGCCTCTGGAAAGAACCAGAGAGGGAAAACAGAAGCAAGTGCCCAGACAGTGCAAAGGCAGGCTGACAGGTGTAATTACGACCCCGAAAAGGAGTTAATTTAAACGGAATCAAAAAGGACTTTTGTATTTCGTTCTCTTGCTTACTGGTAATGTGGTGAGAGATGCAAACTACAGAGGACCACCCCGACCTCCTGCCCCGTTCGTAAGAGCCGCCTCCTTTTTCACATGCATGCTCTTTGCTCCCTTCCAGCCATCAACTGTCCCCCAAGGTGTTCCAACGACTGCTGTCCATCACTGCCACCTCTGGCCTAAACTCTCTGGCACTGAGTGATGCCGGATGGGCCCTGGGGCTCACGGGCTGACCGGTAGGAAGGGATCTCAGAGGACACTGAGGCACAGAAAGGTCAGTGGCCAGCTCAGGCAGACCCTGTTTGAACAGAGGCTTCCTGAACCTGTGCTGGAGTGGAGGCCGCGGGCACTAGGCGTCGAGTCACTTAACCAAGACTCTCAACTTCCTGACCGGAAAAGGCAGCACATTCCTGCCGCTAGGAGCCGCCAGGGCGCCGTTTCCTACGCTCCAGCGCGTGTCAGTCACCGGGGAGCCTCGTACAGCCCAGACTGCGGGGCCCGAGCCTCAAGGGAGCTGCCCGCCGGTCAGTCCCGAGCCGGCCGGGGCTTCTGCGTTTCTAACCAGCTCCCGGAGGTCCTGATGCCCCCGCTCCACGGACCGCACTGGGGCCACCCCGACCTCCAAGCTCACAGACCCTCACGTGCTGTGAGTTAGGGTGAAGGTCAAACCGTTGCCGGCGGAGTGCAGCAGCCCAGGGCAGCGAGGCGGGCTGTGCTCCCCAAGGCTCTCAGCTTCCGGGTGAGCGGGGCGCCTCCTGCATCCTCAGCGGTCCTCCTAGGGTCACGGTTTCGGCCAACGGCGAGGCATGTCCTTGTAAGCGACTGGCCACGGGCTCGCATCGCATTCTTCTCTAGCAAGAGCATGAGCCCGGGTCCCCGTCGAGCTGCAGTGGAGTTTGGGACCCATACCCTGGCTCAGCAGCCCCACGTCCCGTGGCCTCACGATTTGGGGTGCCATCTGCAGTCTGCGGCCTATGAACCAGCGAAGGACAGCTCAAGACGGGCACATTTGGGGGCCGATGCCGCCGGCAGGTCTCCCTGGGTGAATCTGAGAGACTGTGTCAGTCACAGTCCCCAGGGAGAGCAGCGTCCCCAGGCTCTGGAGTTGGGGGGGTCAGATGCATCCAGGTGGGGTGTGTGACATACCAGCCGTGTGACCTGGGACGAGTTGCATAGCAACTGTGAGGCAAGCCTTCTCTGTCAACAGTGATAAGAATGCTGTGATCATTTTAGAGGGAGCACCCAGTAAATGACAGGGATTCCAGGCATTCAGGTCACCGCGAGGTGGGCCCAGGTTGACCTCAGACCAGACCAGGACGTGAGGGGGTACAAACTCTGCCCTGCTTTATTGCCAATCACATAAACTCTTAGCCAGTTTTTAATTCCCACTTGGAAACTGAGATAAGAAGACAAGTGACGTCGATGAGAGTGGGCCAGCAGACACCGGCTCCGGGCACTGGTCCGCTGCGGAGGACGGCGGCGGGCACAGCTGTCAGTGGGCCGGGGGGGGGGGTGGCCAGGACCCAGGAAGCAGGTGGGGCGGCTGGCGCTGGGAGAGAGGCCGGGTGTGCAATGGGGCTCCACTCGACGCGCATTCACCAGCAGCCTCCAGCGCCAGGCTCTGAGCCGAGAAATGATGAGGAGTGAGAACTCAAGGAGCCCCCACGCCAGTGAGGAGGCTGAGAAGCCAGCCAGCCGCTGTGACAAGGCACAGGTGAGGGCTATGGGCAAGGCTGGAGGGGGGGCCACACACCCCAAAGTCAAACTGGGGCAGGACAGTGAGCCAAGGAAGGACCCCAGGAGACAGAGTTCATCTTGGTCAGGGAGTGGGTCCAGCCAGGGAGATGATGGGGTCACCCCGTGGCACCCCACTGTTGGCTGGGAGGGTCTACGCCTTCCAGGCTGGGGTGTTGAGAGGGCACAGCTTGCTCTCGTGAACAGGGCTGGGCTGCCGAAGCTGCTGAGAGCAAAGCTGGTGGGCAGGGAGGGGCCCCCAGGTGCCCCACCGGGAGCGGGTGGAGTTGGGGCTTTTTCCTGAGGGTGATGGGAGCCACCGAAGGGTTCCGGAACAGCAGGACACCTACGGGCTACTCTCGAGTCAGGTGGGGAGACGTTTAGGAAGAAGTCAAGGCAAGTGCTGCTGGGAGGCCGAGGGCAGAGCCCAGGACCAGGGGGTGTGGGAACTGCTCCCCACTCCCTCTCCCGGCGGGCAGGGCAGCGTCCTTGTCTGTGAGGGTGGGAGGTCCCTTGACAAAGAAAGGGTGAGCCTCTTACATTGGAATCCCAACCTGGTGCTTTCAACTTGGCCTCCAATCAGGGCGGGTGGGCAGCGGCCTCGCTGGGGAGCTTCAGGCAGTGCCTGGCCAAGGTCATCCCCAGGAGTGCAGGAGGTACTCGTAGGTGAGGAAGGTGACGGCGTTGACAGGAAAGGCGCGGGCGCTGTTGATGGTCAGCCCCCGGCAGAAGACCCCCAGTCCTTCCTGCCGGGCGCTGCTTACCATGCAGTCCAGCACCCCCCGGTACTCTCTCTGCTTCAGTCCGGCCATCTGCACCCTGGACTTGACCACGTCCAAGGGGGTGGCTATCATCCAGGAGGCGATGCCTGCAAAGCCCCCCGCCACCAGCACTGTGGCTGAGCCTGGGAAAAGGGAGCCCGGCGCAGGTCAGATGTGGGAATAAAGCATCCTCCCCTACCCCTTGTCTCCCCACGATGGACCAGCTACCCCGCCCTACTCCTCTCTGTCCCCCTCACACAACTTCACTTACTGGGGTTCTGGCCATCTGGTGTAGATTGGCGACAAAGCCATTCATAGGTGACGAAGTAGAGTCCCAATGAAGGGGTGTCCCTCAGCATCAGGGCCCAGGCTCCCCGGAAGAGCCCCCGGGGCCCCTCCTCCCGGAAGATGGAGGCCACACAGTGCACGGGCCCCCTGTACCGCGGCGGGGGGCTCCCTAGCTGTGCCCTCGGCTCTGTCTGGTTTTGTAGCCGAACTTTGACGAGGTCAAAAGGGCTCAAGCAGCAGGCCTGTAGGAAAGGAAGTGTGAAGGGCCTGGGCGGGGCCTTGGGCTGGGCGTGGCTTATCTTAATGAGAGGGAAGCCGTGGGCAGAGAGGGCAGCATTTTCCCCCAGGACCTCACTGCTGCTGCTCCCGTTGCCAGCTCTCAGTCTCTCGCACACAAAGCTGGGGGTGGGCCAGGGCCACCTCCTTGCCGTCAGGTCCCTGACAACGAGCGGCACTGGACCCGTCCGCAAGTGACAGTGCCCAATTTTCCTGGCATGCGCATAGGACAAGGCTGGGTTCTTTTTCCAAGAGTTGGGGTAGGTTTCTAGCCTTTTCAAATCCAGGAATGAGCCTGTGTCTGCAGTGACTGGGCCGAAAGAAATGGTTCAGTCTGTGCCCACAAAACAGCAAAGGACGGACCTCTCACAAGGGTTACGGAAGTCATCTCGTTAATGTTGGGGACTCAGTTTCGTAGAACTTCCCTCCCTACCTCCTGCAGGACAGACACTTCTCAGAGGCCCCTGAGGGGGGCAAGCACTGGGCCAGCCCTTCCTGCCTCTCACAAACCCCTAATTAATGGCCTCCCAGTAGAAGGTGGGTGATGGGGTGGGATCTGCCGGTCCCAGAACTGTCATCACCTGGCTGATATTCGGGCACATATTTGGGACTGAGGGTGGGTGCTGAGAGGACATGGAGGGCTGTCGCGGGGCGGGGCTAATGTATGAGTCAGGGACTCCACTATGTCAAGATCAGCTGTTAAAGTTCAAGTGAGAATTGAAAGCATAGCTGAGATTAGCATAGCATTTTGGGCGCGCGCGCGCGCGCGTGTGTGTGTGTGTGTGTGGTGGAAGGCACACTAGCTCAGTCCCTTAGCCTTGGAGATGGCTGACGGCAGAGGAGGCTGGTGGTTGGCTCTCGCAGTGATCTTTACAGAGTGACAGCCTAAGGTTGCTGGCTTCCTCCCCTGCAGGAAGGGCAGTGGACTGGGGACACTCCTTGTAAGATGGGGCCCTGAGGTCCCCCTCCAGAGCCTACTGGCAAGGTCTAGCTAAGGGCTCTTCCAGGGGGCGGGCTCCTGAGCCTTAGGCCCCCAGGGGGTTGAAGCAATGGTTGGGCCAAAGGTAGAGCTGCAGGCAGGGGCTGGTTAGGGCCCTGCCCCCACCCCATGCCCACAGGGGCAGGAGGACATCAGACCCTGCTGCACCTTCGGGCTGCAGCCTTGGCCAGACAAAAGCGACATCTGCGCACACCAGAGGGTGTCACCCCCCCCACACACACACACCCCTTTCCACCACCATGCTAAAGCACATTTTCTGCTCCAAGACCCTGTTAAACCAAAGTCATGGGCTTGACAGCAAACCCGGGCTCCACCTAGTCCCTGGACCCAGTCAACCCCCATCGTGACCTGAACAGTACTCCGTTCTGTCATCTGCTCTGCTTCCCACCGAGCTGGGAGCTGAGCCTGGCTGGGCCTCAATCAGGTGTTCTTAGGGGTGCCAGGTCTCAGGGCTTAGGAAACATGCAGGCATGCACCCCACACAAGAAGGGGTAGAAGGAGAGCCAGGACCTGTTAGAGTTCCATGAATCATTAATTCATTTGAGCAAGCCAGCTGACTCTGTCCTTTGTCCTCGCTCTCTGCCCCATGAAATCTGTTGGGAGCATCAGGGCAGGTGACCTGAGGTGCCTGACTGGGGTGTGGGGTGGAGCTAGGCGCACGTTCCTCTGCCTCCATGCTGGGGCTCCCCATTTGGCTGAGGTTCCCCCTGGTGCGTGGAGACCTCTCTTCCCTCTACCCCACCCGTCAGAAGCCCAGGCACTTAGATACTGAGAACAAAGACGAAAACCAAGTGACTGGAGTCACTTAATGATTAATACCCTGGGCCTCTCCCCGCAAGGGCTGTGGACTGGGCCCCGCTGAGGCTCACAGGTGGCAGCCACCCAGATGCCACAGGCAAAGGGCCGGGGGCAGGGGCCGTGCCAGGACCGTGACTGAGTTCAGAGCTCTGCGGGGCTGTCAGTTCCCGGGGTGAGAGGTTCCCTTGGAGAGAGCCCTGAGCCAGCAGATCCCTCTGGAGCGGGGCAAGCCCTGTCAGCCTCAGCGGGCCCGGCTGCATCTCCTTGCTGTCCTCCCCGCCCCCACCTGAGCTCTCTCTGCCTTTTGTCCTCTCTGTTCTCCGTGACTCTGGCCTGCAGGCCTGCAGGCCTGCAGCCCGGAAGGCCACGGCTCAGCCAGGCCAGGCCAGGCCAGCAGGAGCAGCAGGGGCTGCCCATTTCCCCACGGCGGGGAAAGGCCGGGTCTGCAGCTGGGAGCCTCGAGATGGGGCCGGGAGAGGAAGGAATGAATTAATCCTCGCCGCGTCTGTGTGTGTGCATGGACGTGTGCACCCCCGCGCTGTCCTGACCTGCAGGAACCCCCCGGTGCAGCCGGCTATGAAGACTTGCGTGTAGCTGGGCGGCTGGGCCCGCCGGTCCTGGTAGGAGGTGGCCGTGAGTGCCAGCAGGGTATTGCTGTAGACCCCGAACAGGACAGAGTTGACCACGGCTATGCTCGCGATGGGGAAGCTCATCCCCTTGAAGAAACCCAGGAGCTGTGGGGAGACGGCGGGTGCTAGAGGTGGGAGGGGGGGGCTCCGCTTTGCCCTTTCCAGCCCTGGCGGGCCCGGCTCTGGAAGCCACGCTGAGCCCGGCCTCAGAGAGAGGGAGGTGGCAGAGGCTCCGATGGCCTCAGCACCACCCTTGGGGCACTAAGGTATCACCCAGCCCCCAGCGGCCCCAGACTTGGGTCTTCTCCCTTCCCAAGGCAGAGCCCCGCCTGGGGAGAAGGAAGCTGGTACTGACTGCTTGGATGCCGGCCGCCCCAAAGCCCCGAAGAAGCAAGTCACCCACCGACTCATGGCGATAAGTCTTGACCACACAATCCACGATGCCCCGGTATGCGGTCTGGGTCTGTAGCCGCACCTGGATGGGGAGGACGGAGCAGGTGGGCAGACAAGGCATGGCTCCAGCCCAGCTCACCCCTCTGCCTCTTCGAACAGGATGCCAGCAGGCCAGGAGAGGCAGGAAAAAGCCTGTCAACCGGGCCCTGCCCTTGGGTGTCCTATGTTTGGTTCAGGTGACATCTTTCATTCCTTGTGTGCTTCCTCTAGACTCACCTTTACAGTGTCAAAGGGGTGTCCCAGGACCAAGCCCAGAGCTCCTGTGATGACAAGAAGGTGCTATGAGTGAGGACCCTCACACCAGGCCGAGGAAGCAAGTCCGTGCCGAGAGGGAAGCGGGGTTCAGGCAGGAGGAGAGAGGGGAGGGCCTTCCCGCCAGACTCCGAAGACACTGCAGCTGGCTCCCTTAGGGCACTGTACTAAGAAGTGTGGGGACAAGGAGACAGCAGGAGGGAGCCCCAGCCTCGCCTGAAGCACAGACATGCAAAAGGGAGGAGCCGGCCACAGACGCGGCATCCTCCCTGGGAGCCCACGCCCGGGCGTCTCGCTGGCTTAGCTGACTGTGGGGCTCCAGATGGAGTGTCCGGCGCCTCTGCCTCCTCGCCAGCTTTACTCCTGCCCTCCCCTCAACTCAAAACCATTGTCCAGTGTGGGGTCTTGATCCAGACCAGGCCCTGCCCTCCTGGCTCTCTGCCTCCATCAGTGGCAGCACAGAGCCGGGGGATCTTGGGAGAATCCTGCTGGCACCAGGGGTAGAGGGTCCAGCCCCGGCCACCTCCCCATTTCTTGGTCTTGCCCTCTATAGCAGAGGCTGGTTCTGGAGCTTTTGGGGAGCTTTGCAGCCCCAGGAGGCAGGCTCGGAATGTTCCTCTCCTAAGAGAAATGTCACCCAGAAGCTGGGCTGTGTCCACAGCACAGGAGGCCTCAAGGCCCGGGCACATAGCCCACTGCCAGGTTCCCAAAGGGGAAATCAAGACAGCAGTAGTGAGGTCAAAGGTGAACTTCCTTTCCAAACCCCAAAAGAAGGCTTGTGCTCGAGGTGCAGGTGCTGCTGGGCATCAGGCTCTTCCTCTCAGCAGGTGGCAGGGGCAGGTGGCAGGGCTCTGGGACAGAGCCGTGGCACCTCCCCCCTGCACCCTCCTCTCCTCTCCCCTCTGGCAGCTCTCATGAAGCTCTGGGACAGCTGGCTCTCGGTCCTCCAGGGGAACCAGGACTTTGGCCTCAGCTCCTCCTATGTCACTTACCTTCCCCAGGAAGTGACCCAGCACTGGGGGTGACGTGACAGAAGGGAGAAACATGTCTTACCCGAGATCCAGCCAGCCACAAACTCCTCCACAGGCATTGCTCTGCCGGTGGGAGCCAGGGGCTCCAGCGGAGGCGGCGCTGATGAAAGTGTGATCCTGGCCTCTCCCTCCGCCCCTGGACTGCTAACCTCCCACTAATGTTTAACCTGGGCAGAGGGAGGCAATGGCCCGGTGCCCAGAGCTCAGGCACAGGAGATGGACGCGAGCCAGCTTGGCGGCCCCGATGCACCGCAGGGAGCGTGCAGTGGGAAATCACATGGAGCAGGGGTGACGGCCAGCGATGGCCTTGCAGCATGACCAGGCCTGGCAGCCAGGCCCAGGCCTCTGGTCCGGAGCCTCCAGGCTGCCTCAGTCGGCACGGCCTCAATGAGCCTTCTCAGGGCCAATGGCCGCCCAGGTGAGCCACGCTTCTCTTTCCCCATCCCCACAGCACCACGCACTAGACTGCCGGCCCATCCTGGACAGCCCCCGGAGGCTGGTGAGACGGAGCATGGCCACCAGGGGGCAGGCCCAGCGCGCGAGGCCGGGGCTTCGGGGACCCGCTGGAGCCGCCGGGTGGGAACCACTCACCGGGCGCGAAGCCCCGCCTCCTCCTCCTCCAGGGTTGTTTCCGGCTTCGCCTGTGAGTCAATCGCAACCTCCCCCCACCTCCTCTTCTCGGAGCCTCTCAGAGGAAAGATGGGGATTTTGAGTGGGTGAAGGTGGGTGTAGGTCTCTGCTTGGGGGTGACTAGGCTATGCCTGCTCATTTCTCTGTGGACAGCTACATCCCCACTGACAGGGCAGCGACCCGCATCCCTCTCCCTGGAGGATGGGCTGCAGGGAGGATGAAAAGAGCAGGCTCTCCTTTCCAGGGCAGGAGACCCAGTGCCCAGGAGCCGCTGCCCATAAAATCCGTGGAGGCCCCAAATGCAGGCCCCAACCCTCGGAGACGCCTCGCCACAATTCCATGAGGAAATAGCGTTACTGTTACCTTCAAAACAGATCCCGAATCCAAACCGCTCACCTCCTCCCCTGCTCCCTCCCTGGCCCAAGGCCACCGTCACTGCCACTTGGATGCCTGCCCCTGACTGGCCCGGGGCTCCCTCCTCGCCCCCCCCCCCCCGCCCCCCGTCCAGTCTGTTCTCACAGCAGCCAGAGTGATGCAGTTAACATCTGTCAGACGATGTCTCGCTTCTCCACACCCTGCAAAGGCCCAGTCCTGCTCAGAGCCCAAACCACAGTCCTTCCCAGGCTCTAGGAGCCCTGAGGTGCCCCATACTCCTCTGACCGCCACCCCCTTCCTCCAGCTGCCCTGGCCTCTCCTCTTCTCCAGACGGGCTCCTGCCTCCAGGCCTTCGCACTGGCCGTTCCGTCTTCCTGCTGGCCTCCTCTAGCCTGGACGCGGAGGAGACCCATACGGTGAGCCCACCCTGATCATCTCATCGACTGCCGCCATCTGCCTCACCTGCCTGGCAGTCCTGGTCCCCCTTTCCTGCTCTACCTTTTCTTCGCTCCGTTGTACTCATCACCTCTGAATGCACTATGTAATTAACTTGTCCGTCTGGGCAGGGCTCTCTGGCTGTTTTCTTCATTAATTGTATCTCAAAGGTGTAGAACTGTGTGTGACAGACATTCAATAAATATTCATTGCAAGAACGAATGAGTGGACAAGGCAGGGAGCGGCATCAGTGGACAGCCCTGCAGCCAGCCCTGGCTCTCCAGTTCTCTCTCCCCATCTCCGAGGGCCCTAAAGAATGTAAAGGCCCAACAACACCCCCGCCTGCCCCTCCAGATCTCACTGCTGCTCTTGGTTTGCCAGCAAATGCCCAAGGACCAGTCCTGCTCACCCATTTCCTCTCCCTCTTCCAAAGGGAAACCACCCCTCTACTTTCTAGAGAGCAGAGTTTCATCTCTGAACTCCCCCAGGAGCTGCCTGGCCCTCCTTGGGCTGCCCCCAAGAACTTCTCGAGCACTGGCCTCTTGCGGAGGGCTGGGCTGCCATCCTACTTCTGCTCGTTCTCCCCCGAGTGATGTTGGCCAATCCCTTTTGTGGGCCTCAGGGTCCTTATTGCTTGATAAAGTTGGGGACCAGCGCAGCTGATTGCTAAGCCTAAGGCCTCTTGGCTCCGAATGTCTGTAGGTTCCTCCCTCACTTCAGAATGGGCCTCACTCTCTTCTCTAATCCCGCCACACCACCCCGAGTCACGAGTCATGAGAGACCCATTTCCACTCCCGAGAGCCTTGCAGAACAGCACCATGCCTGCCAGCTCTTCTCCAGCTCTGACCTCTTCACTCGCTAGCTCACAGCCTCAGAAACGAACGTCCTCGCTGGCTGCCAGACCCACTTCATGTCCCTCGCCCGGGTGTCCACCCCCACCCCCAGGTGCCACCCCACCTCCCAAGCCTACTGTGTCCTGCTTGTCCAGGGCTTCCCCGGTGTCTGCCCCATGCCCCCGCAGCTCCAGCTACCCGGAATGCTTTCAGGAATCGCCTCCAGGGCGCCCTCCTTGCTGGCCCTGCGTTCCAGCCTCCTTGCCCCCACCTGCCAGACATCAGCTTCGTTACTGAACCTTTCTCATCCTGTTTTCTCCTCATAAAATGGAGATCTAATGCTCACCTTAATGTGTTACAGGATTAGAGAAGGGTCTGGCACGTTGTACATGCCCCACAAATGTGGAGACTATTACTCTTATTTTCACTCCCAGGGTGCATGAGGATAACCTGAGGAAACACATGGGAAAGGGCCTAGCACACAGTAGGTGCTCAGGAATTGAGGACTCTTTTCGCTTGTGGCATTTCATAGCTCTTTGGGCAATTCTGTCATCTTATTTCGTTTTAAACATGTATTTCTCAGACGTGGTTCCATAGTGTAGTGGTCGGAAAGTCTGCTTTACATGCAGAAGGTCCTGGGTTTGTGCTCCTGTGGAGCCACGGTCCATGGTCTAGGGCCATGCCACCCCAAACAAGCCCGATGTCTGATCTCAGAAGCTAAGCAGGGTCAGGCCTGGTTAGTACTTGGATGGGAGACCACCTAGGAAGACCAGGTGCTGTAGGCATAAATAATAATAATAAATAAAAATAAACACGTATTTCTCCTGGGCTTCTCTCTCTCTCCCCTCTCTCCCTTCAGTGCCCAATTAAACTGTGTCTCACCCAGGTCCCATTCCCAGGTCCCATCCCCTGCCCTAGCCCAGGCCCTCCATCAAGTAAGCACTCCACAACACTGAACTGTGTTCTCGCTTTGCTCCAGAGAGTTTTAAGCCATTGTGCCCTGGTCTGAGCGTCCCAAAGCTGAGAACAAGGAGAGAGATGTCTGTTCCCACTGTTCACTCTTCCTCTTCGGCTCACACCTGACCTTCCTTAATTCTCAGGTCAGGCTGGTAAGGAAGACATGTCGTAATGGGCTCACTTTTGGGGATAGTGTGGGCCCTGGAGGGCAAGCTAAGAGCTCTTTCAAATACTGAGGAAACTCGGACTGGGTCAGGAGCCGGAGCCGCCTTCCAGTGTCAGGGGATCAGGGCGGAGTGAGCCCACTATGCCACTCCTGCTGATCACCAAGTTCGTTGTTATTGTCCCCTTGGAACAAACTTTGGTTTATCTTGGGAAGGTGCCCATGCACCTGTTTTTCTCCATGAGAGCCACACCTCAGGCACACACACATGCTGTCATTGCCAGAACATGTTGGTGACGTGACTCTGGGGACAGGTGGTTTCACACCTGCCTCTTGGGAGTGCCAACGCTTCTTTCCAGCCTGGGAATGGCTCAAGGACTGCGAGGCTGTGCGTCTGAGATAGTAAAGGTTCACATGACTGCTCCCTGGAAAAACGAGTGTGTCCGGACTGGGTTTATGGCATATAATTTGAGGGCCCTTAGAGGTCATTGAGTCCAACCTCCTTCATTTTACAGATGAGAAAACAGGCCTGCAGGGGAAAGAGCTTGTTCAGGGTGAGTCAGGACAGGGACCCAGTCTTCTGACCACAACGAATGACCCATCACCCTTCACAGCCGGGGGACGCTGCAGTAGAGGCCGCTACCTGCAGCCCCTTTACTCAGAAGCCAGCACAGTGTGGATCCCTGACATGTTTCACGAAGTATCTCCAGTTTACAAGTGAGGGGACCAGCCCAAAGTCTCATGCAAGTGAGCGCCAGAGCTCGCGCCCCGATCCCGATTGCCTTGGACCTTCCACACACTGTTACAGGCCATTGGTGTGGGGGCCCACGCACCGTTGGTCCCTCGGGTTGGTGGCGAGGATGGCTCGTAACCGCGACCAAACAAGCGAGGTGCGCGGCCCTGCAGCCCCGACCCTGCGCGGGCCCGCGGGGGCCGTGAGCGCGCGGGCAGGGCGCGTGCGCGGCAGCCCCGGCTCCGATTGGCTCCCGCGGTCAAGGGAGGCGGGGCTGTGGGCGCCGCGCTTCCTCCGCCCCGGCTTCCGCGTCGCAGCCCCGGGAGCGGGACCGCGAGCGGGAGCCCGAGTCCCCGCTAGCTGCAGACCCCGAGCCGCAGCTGCGGGTCGGAGTCATAGCGGCAGCCTGGGCTGAGGCGGTGGGCGCTGCGTCTTTGCGAGGTGAGAGCTCGGCGACACCGTGCGCGGGCCCCGCCCAGACGGGTTTGCGCGGTGCCCTGCCTGGGCGTCCCCGCGAGCCGAGCTTCGTACTAGCTCCCGACCCCTCCCACCAGCCCTGACCTCCAGTGCGCTAAGGACCCCCACCCCCACCCCGCTAGTGTGAACACCAGTGCCCCCATCCGCTGGTGTTCACTTTCGAAGATCAGCCCGGCCCCTCCCCAACTCCCCATCTCCAGACTCTAGTATCTGCTCTTTCTCTTTCCCTCTGCAGATGGACGGGACAGAAAGCAGTGCCGCGCAGCCCGGCCCCTCTGAGCGGTCCCATCGAAGCAGCGTGTCCTCCATGGGAGCCCGAGGTGGGTCCCTGCCCTCATCTCCTCCACCCCCCCACATCCTCCTGGGGCCCCAGCCCTGGGCAAGTGGTCCTGGTTTGTCATCTCTTCCATTAAAGAGAATCTTGTGTGTTAATTAACAAATAAGGTATGTTGAGGTATGGAAAAGTGACAAAGTCAATAAGAGGACCTGGGCTTTGTCACTAGGGTACTGGCCCTGGCACTCCTTGAATCTCTCTTTCCTCATTTGTAAAATGAGCATGTGGAACAGAGCTGTGAAATTCAAAAGAAATCTTATGAATGAAAAGCGACACATTCACTTTCTTTGTTGGATTTCTTTCTCACAAACAGCTTTTTGAAAGCAGAGGTCGTTATCTTAGTTAACGAAGGAAATTGAGTCCTGGAGAGGTAAAGTCACGGGATACTGGAGCCTTCAGTGCCTCGGGTTTTCCTGCCTGAAAAATGGGTCTGAGTCACAGCCTCCTGGAGGTTATTTTATGATCCCTCAAGAGAGTAGCTTTTGGGGAACAGACTAGGGATCCAAAAAGCACCTTTACTTGAATTACTGGTAAATTCTGCCCTTGCCTTTCACAGGCTTCACCTCATTTGCCTCACAGCCACTCTTTGAGGGAGGGTAACAACCCTGCTTTGTAGGCGAGGCAGGTGACATGTGGACTTGCTAAAATCAGCCAGCCAGCGGGGGGCCAGGCAAGGATTGGAACCCGGGTACTTTGGCCTCCAAGCTTAGTGCGCCTTCACAGGACCTGCAGTTCCAGGAATGGACATTTGAATGTGGCAGCTTTCCCCAAGGGTCTCCTTGGGCTCTAAATAGGAATCCCAGAGGCTATCCTAAGGGAACACTCAACTCGTACTTCCCTTGGCCTGTTTAAGCCCGTTTTGAAGGCCATGGGATTGAGTCTTGAGGCTTCAAGAGTTCTAAGGAAGCAGAAGGGAGACGAGCCAGAGCACGAAGGCATCCCGGGATGTGCTTTACCCTAGGGGTGGCCTTGACTCCTTAGTTCCCATCTTAGCCTGGGCCAGAGAGAGACAGCAGTTTACATGAAGATAACAGTGGGTCCTAGCACTGCCTCCTCCCAGCCCGATTTTCTAAGTGTTGTAATCTCACGGTGGGTTCCACCTATGCCTCAGTCCCCAACTATGGAATGTTCTCCAGGGAAGAAGCACAGCGGTGTCCTTGGGGCTGCCAGGGGAATGTGTGAGGGGACATGTCCAGCCCCGATTTGAACTTTTGGGGGTTAGGGTGGGGCTAGGCTGGTCCCAGGGCTGGAATTGCTGGGTTTCTGGGTGGTTTGAGGGTCTCAAGTTTTAACAGACAGCATTCTTCACAGGGTCCTTCAAGGTTCTGCCTCTGGAATGTAGCGTTGGTCACCCCAAGGGGTGTAGGGTGGGGGTTCTAGCCTCAGTAGGCGTGGAGGGTACCTGGTGGGCCTGCCTGTGCCCCAGCTGACCCTGCCTGGCCTTTATTGCAGCAGCCGATGTGCTGGTGTATCTCGCGGATGACTCGGTGGTGCCCCTGGCTGTGGAGAACCTACCGTCCCTCAGCGCCCACGAGCTGCACCGTGCCATCCGTGAGGTCCTGCAGCTGCCGGACATCACCCTGGATGCCTTCGCGCTCTGGCTCGTCTCCCCTCTGCTGGGTAAGGCTTGGCAGTGAGGAGTCAGGGTGGGAGGGTCAGGAGAGTGCTGACTAGTTTTGGGGGGCAGCTTCCAGAACCTGTGGCATTGTACATCAGGGGAAGGTGGGACTTGTGTGTGGCCTGGAGCCGTCCACCCTTTTGAGGACTCCTGGCTTCTCTGCCCATACCTCTCTTTCACCTTGTGGCAGAGGAGGGGCCGATACTGCCCATAGTTTCAGCAGTACAGAGCCTGAGGCATCAGGAGAAATAGGATGGGGAGCGGGGGCAGGGGGAGCAGGCAGGGACAGAGGGATCTGTCCCCCCAGAGGGGTCTGTGCCACAGCCTGAGCCAGTGTTTCGTGAGCAGGATTTTGCCTTTTCCTCATGGCCCAGCCCTGTCTCACAGATAAGGAGGTGAAGGTTTGGAGGGGCAGGGCCAGTGCGCGGTAGGATCAAGACCAGAACCAGAAGCCCGGGCAGCCCCCAGCTGGCCTCTCAGAACTGCGTTCTGCTCCTTGAGGGCAGGGAGGAAGGTGGGACCTGGGCCAGAAAACAGCCACCCTGGAAGATGAGGCTTTTCCTGAGGGTGGGGAGGGCAGGCAGGACGGGCGTGAACCACCTTCTCTACAAGGAGCCCTCCAGCCCGCCTGGTTTCTGGCCCGTGACTGTCTGTGTTCTGCCCGTGATTGCCTATGTCCCGAAGGACCCTGTGAAGAATGCTGTCTGTTCAGGCTGAGATTCCCAAGGCAGGGACAGAGCAAGAGTGGGGCCTGGGCCTCTGAGTGCGGCCTCCAGCCTGCTGGTTTGGACAGGAAGGGAGTTGGGAGAGGATGCCCCAGCTGGTGCCAGGGCAGGGCATGTTTTCTGAGCTTAAAACGTTCTCCTTCCTTGTAAGAGGGGCAGGGGCAAGAAGAAAGTGACTGGTCCCCTGGACCTCTGGTGGTTGGGGTCCCTGGTGCGTTCACCCTGGAGGGAGCCTATCAGCTGGCTTGGCAAGAGAGGGAGTGCCCGTCCCCCAACCCCCCGCCCACTAGTTGGGAGCTTCCTGCCCAGCTGCTGCTCTCGCCCACCCTCGTCCTGCTGACCTGTCTCTCGCAGCCGCTCCCAACCCAGCTCGGCTGCCCCTCCTTCACTCTCCAGGCTGTCCGTCAGGACTGTGGGCCCCTTGCCTTGTGTCTTTGAAAAGTCGGGGGTGGCAGTTCCATGTGGCCGGCCGGCCCCTGCCAGGCTCCCCGTCCCTTCAGCCGGACAGCTTGTTTCCTGCGCCCCCCCCCCCATCACATTCCTGAACCCCTCTCACCGTGAATGGACCGCCTGTGTGGCCCCGCCCTCTGTCCTAGTCACCCTGGGCCACTGCCCTGTTCGGGGGAGGGCGGCTGGAGGCCCCAGCACGAAGTCAGTGCCACGTTGTTCCCAGGCTGAGTTCAAGAAGGCCGGAAGGCCACTTTCGCTTCGACTTGGGCCCCTCAGAACCTTTGGCTCCCCCCACCACCCCCAGAGTGCGAGAAGCACTGACGGACGCCCCAGGGCCGTGGGGCACGGAGGGCGTGCCATCTGCTGGTTCAGCCCTTGACTGGGATGTTCCTTCTCAATGCCATCGTCACTCTGCGTGGAACAGGGTTCCAGGGACCTTCAGTGCCGTTTGGGTGACAGCCTCCAGGCAGGAGGGCCACATCTGGAAGTGTGTGGGACCATGGGGTCAGCATAGTCCCATTCTGTTAGTGGGAGCCCTGAACCTCTGAGACACGGGGCTTAGGGCTGAGCAGAAGGAGGGCAGCCTTGCCCCGGGTCCACCCTCCCCCAGCGTGTCCAGGGGTCCCAGCTAGTCAGTTTCCTCATTCATCTCATAAGTATGTGCGGAGCCCCCCACCTCGTGCTGGGCAATTATCTAGATGCTAGGGATACAGTGGGGGGCTGGGTCGCAGGTGTCTCTGCCCTTACGGAACTCGTGGTCTCAAGTGTGGCAGGAGAGCTCTGTTCTACTCCGTCCCTGGCACCTCCCATCTGCCGCTAACTCCGGTGGCCTCAGGCAGTCACTGTCCCTCTTTGGGCTTCAGTGAATGTCCAGATCGAGAGCGTGTGTGGAGGACCCTGTTAAGCCACCAAGGGCGGGGTGGGCTTGCTGAGGGGGCCCTTCCCGAAGAGGGAGGAAGCTCATGGCACTTTCCCCTGCTGGGGAGTTGTGGGGCGGGGGTCCTTACAGATGGCTGTGGCCAAGGATCTAGGTGGAAAATGAGCCACCAGGGAATCTGGATCAGAGACGTGATGGGAGAAGCAAGGCGTGTGAAGAATCTGGATGAGGGGGTTGGGGGAGGAGGCTGTAGGCAGAGAGGGAGGCCAATGTGGAGGCTGTGGCCCCTGTTTTGGGCTAAGATCAGGGTCCACATGGAAGCCCAAAGAACAGATGAGGACCGTCAGCGTCAGCCTGGCAGGACAGGGCACCCGGCCCTCTGGTGGGAGGGGCGAAGCGGGGAGATGAGGGTCCGAAGGGGGTTTGGAAGGCAGGGGCCGCTGGCGGATGGCGTGGATGTTGCCCTTCCTGCACCCCGGCAGCCATCCTTGTCCATCTCCACATGGCCTTGGAAAGGGCTTCAGCCTTTCCAGAGGCTGTGGACTCTGGTGCACGAGACTCTTGGCCCAGGACATCGTGTCTTGGTGCCAGCTGACAGTCCGGAGTCAGGAGGCTGATCCACAGTGAGGGCCCACGGCGGCCAGGGGAACAGCAGGGACCAGACGGGTGCTCCCGCCCACGTGGCACTCCCGGCTAGTGGGGGCACAGACAGTGACGCGATGTCCGAGGGCGGAAACCGCTGTGAGGCAGCCAGACGGGTCCGAAGGCGTGGTAGGTGAGGGAGCAGCTGCCTGAGTTAGAGTCCAGTATGGCGACACTCGAACTGAGACCCGAACCGGCCAGCCATGTGGGGATCTGGGCGAAGGGTGTCTGAGGCAGGAGGAGCTGCAAGTGCAAAGGCCCCAAGGCACAAACGCGCCAGCAACGGTCGAACAGCGGAGGACGGCCCGAGTGGCAGGGGCAGAGAGGGAGCGAGGGGAAACGCGGCGGGCGAGCTGGAGGGCATGGCGCCTGTGGGCCACGGAGGCCAGCTGGGGCTTGCCGGGGAGACGGTGCCGTGGGGGCCGGGCAGGCAGAAGCCCGTGCTCCGCCAGGGGCAGGGGCACGCGGCCCCTCGGGTCTCCATTACCAGCTTCGGGCTCTGCTTCCGGATGGCAGTGCCGGGCCCATCTGTACCGCCGTCCCCGGCACCTCGCATCTGCCACGGCCTCTCAGCTGCGGCCCGCCCCGGGCACTGTAGGGATCAGTCAGAGGCCGGCTCTGTCTGAGCCTGACTTCCTCTCAACTTGCTTTGTGACTTTAGACAAACAACCGCTCTGAGATTCGTGTTCTCTGTGGGCGAAGTGAGGACGGGGTGTTGCAGAGCATATGCTTGTAAACCACTTAAAGTGGCCCCGGACACTCCGTGCCTGCTCCGTGGGCGTTGGCCGTGGCTGCCGTCACGTGGCTCTCGGTGGCGGATGGCAGTCGCACTGGTGGGGGCTGCATGGCCGCTTCACTTCCTGTCCCGCAGAGGTGCAGCTGAAGCCCAAGCACCAGCCTTACAAGCTGGGCCGCCAGTGGCCGGAGCTGCTGCTGCGCTTCACCGACGCCCCGGACGACGACGTGGCCACAGGTCAGTGCGCTACCCGTGCGTCTCCCCTCAGGCTCCGAGGTCTGCAGCACTGACTCGCAGCCCAGCCGGGCCTCTGATGGCACGGGGAGCTGCCCTGGCTGGGGGGACCAGCATCCCCCCAGGCTCCATCAGCCACTCATGGCAGAGGAGGTCGGGGGGCCCTGTGGGGAGCCCAGGAGAGGGTGTGCTGGGGGACAGCGAGCACGTCCAGATAAGCCACACACATGCTCTCTGAACAGCCCTCGGGTTTTCTCAGTCATGGCGGGCGAGACTGGGAACTGGGCCATTCGGGAGAGCGCTGGGCGGGCTGGGCAGCGTGGCCAGGCAGTGACTGCAGCCTCTACCCCTCAGATGAGCCCTCCCTGCAGTTCCGAAGGAACGTGTTTTTCCCAAAGCGGCGGGAGCTCCAGGTGAGGCAGCGAGCCCCAGGCAGTGTCACCCAGGTCTGGTGCCCTGTGTCCCTAGACCCCTGGACACTGGTGCCCTGACCCCTCCCTGCCATGCAGATCCGTGATGAGGAGGTCCTGCGGCTGCTCTACGAGGAGGCCAAGGGCAATGTGCTGGCCGCACGGTACCCATGTGACGTGGAGGACTGCGAGGCCCTGGGCGCCCTGGTGTGCCGTGTGCAGCTCGGGCCCTACCGGCCTGGCCAGGCCACTGCCTGCACCCTGAGGTAACGGCCAGCGCGACCTGCGGCAGGGGCTCAGCCTGGGGAGGGTTGCCCAGAATTTTCCTTACAAGTGGTCCTAGGTCTTCCAAGGTCCTGGAGTCAGGAGGCCTCAGCCCCAGGGCTGGCCCTGACACCGTGACCTTGGGTCAGTCACTCCACCTCTCTGAGCCTCCTTCGCCTCATCTGCCCTGGGAAGTGGGAGACTTGGGTGACGTGACATCTGTGAGTGGAGCCCCCAGCCCGAGGACCCCCACACGTGCATCAGCCTCCACCTGAGTTCAGGAGGAAGCTGGGTCTTTTTTTGCAGTTGTAGTCAGGAACTCTGTGGGGGACAAATGATGAACATGCCTGTGGCGACCCTGAGGGGGTGGGCAGCCCCCTGGAGGCCCCTCCTCATGCTGCCCTGTGGCTGGGCCTCTCCGGGCCAGCACCAGTTCCTTCCTCGCCTCCACCCCCCTGCTGCCCTTCCCCATGGCCTGGGCGTTTGGTCCTCCAGAAGCCCCAGCAGGGACCCTTCCCTCTTCAGAAATTACAACTAGGGTAACATTTGTCCGGCATCAGTTACATGCTGAGCACATGTGAGCGCCGTTCCGTGCCAGTGGGCATCAGTGTCCTTATACATACATGGGGAAACTGAGGCTTGGCGAGGGCACGCAGCACTCACAGACCGAGGCTCCAGCTGCGGCCCATCTGGAACGGCCAGTGAGCCGCCCACGAAATGGGCCGCCCCGGTGGGAGGACAGCGCAGTCACACCCGGCTCCTCCCCTGCTGTGTGTGGTGGAAATGCCCTTTCTCTCCTGAGCCTGTTCCGATGGATTGTGGCTTGGTAGTTTTTACATCGCTCTGGGTCACTGGTACCACGCTTTGGTTATAAAAGACCCACTAGTGCAGAAGTCCAAACCTTGCTTACTCTGCAGCACAGACCTTGCTCTAAAGCCCTGCAGCCTCTCCGGCTCGGGGACAGGCCTGGTTTGGGCTCTTTCTTCCTCCTCCCTCTTTTCCTCAGGCTTCTCACCGCCTGGGCCGGCTGCTGGGATGGCAGCGGTGGGATCTCTGGCCGTCTGTGTCCAGGGCCCCCCACGAGCATGCCCACACCCCGAGGACCTCGTCGCCTCTGGCCAGCCCCGGCCTGGGAGCTCCGCGTGCCGAGCGTTTGTTTTCCCTCCTCCATAGGGAGAAGCTGGGCTCCTTCCTCCCCGCCCACCTGTGTAAGCGGGGCCACGGGCTCTTCGCTGCCCTCCGGGGCCGGGGGGCCAATGCCGGGACGGGCGAGCAGGGCCTGCTCGACGCCTACCGCAAAGTGAAGGAAGTGGTCGGCAGCGACAGCGAGCGCGAGGCCCCTCTGGGGACCCACTACCACGCCTACCTCCTCAAGTGCCACGAGCTGCCCTTCTACGGGTGAGCAGTTCCCTGGCTGCCATGCTGGGCAGCCACAGCCCTGGGGTCTCCTCTGTCTCCTTCTCAGACAGCTCAGCTGTCTGTCTTGGCCTTCGCTAGGGCATCCTGCCAGTGAGCCCATCTCTGCTGAGCTCCGTGCTCACATGACATATGCCTGATGCTCGCACCTTAGGCCCCACGGGTCCCAAGCTGGACACTTGTCTTTCCCTTCCACCTGTCACAAGCCAGGACACCCCGGACAGGTCCTTTCCTTCCACCTGCCAGTCCGGGGGCTTGCTGACCTTCCCTTCAGCCAGGGCCCTCGTTCACGCAGTCCCCATCTAGCCGATAGCTTGTGTACCTGCCGTGTGCCAGCACTCTAGACGCTGGCGACACCTCATTGAGCAAAAGGACCGTGATCCCTCCCTGGTGGAGCTGCCATTCTAGTGTAGAGGGACAGGGAGCAGTGGAAGTACAGCAGAGACTACAGGTGGGCAGGAGGCGCAGCCAGGCGACCGGCGAAGACCGTGACAGTGCTCGGGAGGGGTGACTTGGGCCAGTTGGCAGTAACGCAGGTGGGACGTGGTCTGAGTCCAGAGATGTTTGAGGGCGGAGCCAACAGATTTTGCTGGGCAGACGCGCAGTGGAAGAGGTGAAGGAAAGGAAAGCGAGAGGATTCCAGGTTTCTGGCCCAAGCAACTGGAAGGCAGCTTGTCTTCACCTGAGACGGGACCCTGCGGTGGAGCGGGTCAGGGAGATTGGGAGCTCGGCTTTGGATGTGTTGATTTTGGGATGCTCTGTAGATACACAGGTGGCAGTTCCAAGTGAGCTTTTGGGTTTCCGGGTCTAGAGTCAGGTAGTAACTGGTGAGTTATCAGCATGTGGGTGGTGTTTGAAATCGCAGACCCCAAAGGACAGCCAGGGAGGTGAGTGTGGACTAGGCAGGAGGAGGACCACAGCCAGCAAGGCGGGAGAGCTGGACAAGCCACACGAAGGGAGGTGTCAGGGAGTGACCAGGCATCCCATGCTGCTTCGAGGTCAAGTTCACCATGCCTGTGTGGCTGGTGGTTGACCTTGGCCCCACCACCGTGGAAGAGGCAGTAAATGGAGGAGAGTGAAGAAAGGTCAGAGACAGTGAGAGTAGCCAACTCTTTGCAGGCACTGTGCTGTGGAACGGAGTCACGAGCTGGAGCAGCAGTCGGGGGTGCATTGGGGACAGAAAGCTTTTACTTTTGATGACAGGCGAAATGTGTCTGCTGGTAAAGATGGACCATAGAGTGAGAACTTGAGGTCAAAGTGGGCAAGTGGCTCCTCTTCTGGTTACTTTAGTTTCCTCAGTAAAGTTGGAGTCTCAGCCATCAACCGAGCCTATAGACGTCTTCCAGGAGTGGGGACAGACGGGGACAGGCGTGGGACTGCGGGGCATCGGTTGGGGCTGCTCGCAGGAATGTCAGTCCCCAGTCCCCTCCCACTGCTCCAGTGCAGGCAGTCAGAAAAGAGGGTGCACTGGGGCTCCGGCTTAGCCAAGGGCAAGGGGTCAAGGGTCCGGGACAGCCATAAGCGAAGGAGAGGACACAGCCAGGCAGGAGGGACACGGTGGCCGCCCAGTGGGTTTGTGTCCCAAGGCCACCGCACCCATCCTCAGAAATCAGTGTCAAGCCCTGGAATTCCCCCGGGGCAATCCTGCCCCTCGTGGGCCCCACACAGGTGCAGCCTTGACCCCCCCACACTGCTGCTGACGGATCTTGGCCCAGCAGACAGTAGACAGTGGGACTGTCCCAGCCCCGCTGTGGCTTGACCACCTCCAGCAGCCTCAGCCCCTTAGTCCTCAGGTGTCTGGCAGTCCCCTGAGCAGCCATTGCTCTGTCCACACCTGGCTTCACGCTCTTCCCTCTGCCTGTGGCGCCCTCTTCCCTGTGCCACCGAGTTCCCCCAGTCTGCTCAGACCTTCCTGTCCTGCATGACCAGCTCCGATGCCATTAGTTCCAAGAAGCCTCCCTCTCACCCGCTTCGGTTCCTCCCTTCCCCTGGGCGAGTTTCCCTTTAACCTTCAGTCACCCAAACCCCTAAGCTCCTCAGGAACCTGGACAGGGCCTGGCCCGAGCATTTGCTGGTGGGCGAACTGAGACCCTGGCCATCCTGTTCTTGGTGCTGGAAGGGACGGGCTGACACCAGCTTCCCTCCCCAGGAGTGCCTTCTTCCATGGCGAGGTCGACAAGCCGTCCCAGGGCTTTTTGCCCCGGGGTGGACGAAAGCCAGTGACTGTGGCCATCAGCCTGGAGGGCGTGCATGTCATCGACAGCAGGGAGAAGGTACCTCCAGCTCCCCCAAGGTGGGACCTGAGGGAGGTCTCAGAGAGGAAGGGAGCAGGGCCCTTACTCAGGCTTTCCTGGTTTCCTGGGGTCTGTCGTTGGCTTGGGGCAGGGTGGATGGCCTGTCGGGAGGGCCCCTGTCTCCCTCGGATGTCCGTGGGGCTTTCACTGGCATCCTGGGGGCTTTTCTGGGTTTGCTCTGGGTCTGCTTTTCCGCCCAGTGGCCACTGCAGGGGGTCTGCAGCTGGGAGTGACACTAACCGGAGGGACTCTGCAGGGCCTGGCTCTTCCACCCGACCAACGGCTGGAGCCCAGCTGCTGGTTTTCCTGAAAAGCCCCTGAGCAGGAGCCCTCCTGGGCTGTCTGAGTCCCGCCTCTCCCCTGGCCGACTCCTGGATGCCTGCATTGAGGTGGTGGCAGCAGCCACCCTGTGTGGCAGCTTCTCTGCACCTGCGCAGGGGTCCCTCCTAAGCCAGCAGCACGCTTTTGGGTGATTTCTTGTCCCTAGAGAGGGACCCCAGCATATCCGAGCCCAGCTGGGCCTCCTGGGAAAGGTCTTCCCTTGCAGCCCGCCTCTTCCCCCATGTGACTGCCCGGGTGTCAGGGCCTTGACCCTCCGCTGTGAAGTGCCGTGGGCTAGGGCTGCTCAACCTCCCTGGTCCCCAGCCCCTTTGGGTCTGATGACAGCAGGGACTCCCCTCCTTAGAGAAATTCACACGAATTTACACTCAGCCTTGGAGGTGAACAGGAGTCCCCTCCTGGTGGTACCTGGCAGGGTGAGGTGGAGGAGCAGACCTCTGCCCAGGGGAGTCCTAGCTCTGTGTCCCCCGCTGGCCAGCATGTCCTGCTGGGCCTGCGCTTCCAGGAGCTGTCGTGGGACCACACGTCCTCTGAGGAAGAGGAGTCTGTCCTGTGGCTGGAGTTCGATGGGAACAATGAGGGCACACCGGTCAACAAGCTCCTCAAGATCTACTCCAAGCAGGTAGTGGGAGGTCTCCCGCAGCCTCATGGGGGAGGCGGGGGAGGCTGTTTCAGCGGGTCCCAGCCTGTCGGAGGCTCCAGGCTGGTGGGCAAGGAGGTGAGAGGGCCCTGAGAGCCTGGGGACCCAGGGCGCTGACTCTGACCTGGGGCCACCCTGGTGGGTTCACTGGGCCTGGTCTGGAGGGTCCACAGCAGGCAGTGGCAGTGGCCGCAGTGGGGGCAGCTGTTCGCTGAGGGCCTCCCAGTGTTGCGTGCCCAGCCTGCGCCGGCTGCTCTGCCCTCGAGTCGGCTGCTCTCAGAGGAGGAGCAGCGTGGAAAGGTGCCGGCCGCTCGGCGCCTCTGCAGCCTTTGTGTTCCTCCCTGGTGGCTTCGTTCAGCGCACATCCTGTGTCCCCTCTGCCACCACAGGGGTCTCCAAAGTAAATGTTTCATTGAACTACATGTAACAGAAAAACGCCCAGATCCTAAGTGTATAGTTTAACAAGTTTTCCCAAAAGAAACCCAAGTGTCACCTTTCAAATATAAGAACTAGAACCAGGACCCCTAGAGACCCCTAAAGCCCCCTTCCAGCCTTGCCCCCCAGCAAGAGACCCCCGCGTCCTGACTTGTATCTCCCCAGAGTTGTCTTCTGTTTTCGAACTTTCTAGCAATGGGGCCCACAGCGTGACCTCCGTGTGTGTCTAACGCTCAGCGTTGCTCAGCGTTGCGGCCGCGAGCGCCGTCCGTCCGTGCGCACGGAGCGTGGTCCGACCCGCGCGATTCCTCGATCACCAGCGTCCGGATCCGCTGGTCTTGGCTCTTCCATTATGCGGCCGAGGGGCGCTCGGGTTTCTGGTTTGAAACTGTCGCAGACCGTGCTGCTGCAGTCACTGTCGCGCGTGGCCTTTGTGTGAATGTCTGGTTTACACCCAGGAGCGCCCCTGCCGGGTCACAGGCGGGCGCGGGCTCAGCGCGAGCGGACACCGCGCGGTCCCCGGAGCGGTTGCGCGCTGAGCGCGCCGCGGTGACGAGCAACGGCCCACTGCTCGCCGCCCCCACAGCCCAGCGCTGTGGGGCTTCTTCATTTTAGCCGCCCTGCTGTGACAGTGGTGTCTCCTTCCAGTTTTTGACTCTTTACTTTTTAAGTCGACAACATTGAATATAATTTATAATTAAATGCACCTATTTTAAGAGTGAGTTTTGACAAATCTACACACCCTTATAACCACCATCGTCACCACAGTCCAGCGCGGAGCAGCTTCTTTGCTATTTATATATCTTTTTAGAGGCGAAATGTCTGTTCACCTTTTTTTCTTTTTTTCTTTTTTAGCCTGCAGCACCTGGTCTTCCTAGGTGGTCTCCCATCCAAGTATTAACCAGGCCTGACCCTGCTTAGCTTCAAGCGATCACACGAGATCGGGCGTGTTCAGGGTGGCATGGCCATAGTGCTCAGTTTTTATTGGCATTGTTTCCATCACCCCCACGCCTCCTGTGGGTTTCACTCGGCACCCCCAGCCTCCACCCATCTTCGCCAGCTTGTTCTTTAGAGTCGCCTTTCTAAAGTCGTTTTGTACATTCCTCTTCCGATTTCATCTCTTCTCCTGCTAGGTGACATTTCTTCCCCCTTAGCTATCTCAAGGGTTTTGCTTTCTCCGGAATGTCACGTTTACCGTACGACGCTACATGTTTGCCCAAGAGAAACGGAGACCTATACTCAAATGTTCATAACAGCTTCGTTTGTAGTAACCAAAGAAATGGAAACACCACCAATTCTATCAATTGGTGAATTGAATTTAAAAAATTGTGGTACAACCTTATGGCTTATACACTATCTGCAGTCTTCTGAGACTGGCTTCCTTCTCCAAGCTTCATGCTTTTGAGATTCATCCATATTGTGAGCTGTATCTGTTCGTTCCTTTTTACTGTTGAATTAAGTAGCATTGCACGGGTATACTCCAGGTTAGCTCTTCACCTGTCGAAGGGTGTTTGGGTTGTTTCTAGTTTGGGACTTGTGTGAATAAAGCTGCTGTTAACATTTGTGCACAGGCTTTTGTGAGGTCCTATGTCTTCATCTCTCTTGTATAAACACCTAGGACTGTATGATAAACGCGATCGACGTTACCAGATACCATCAGACTGTTTTCCGAAGTGACTGTACTGTTTTGCATTCCCACCGTCAGTGTCTGAGAATTCAGTTGCTCTGCGTCCTTGCCCAGCACTTGGTACTGTCAGTCTTCGTAATAACTGTATAATAGTGCTACGTCATTGTGGTTTTAACTCGTGTTCCCCTAATGACTAATGATGTTGATCATCTTTTTATTTATTTATTTGCTCTTCATTCGTCTCCTTTGATGGAGTGTCTTCAGATAATTTGTTGTTGTTGTTTTTTTTATCTAGTTATTTTCTCATTGAGTTGTGAGAGTTATATATTCTGCATACTAGTCCCTTATCACATGTATTTTGCAAATATATTCTTTCTGTCTGTGACTTCTCATTTTCTTAACAATGTCTTTTGAAGGGATCTTAAGTTGTCCAGTTCATTTATTCGTACATCTCCATTGTTGGCCTTTGATTTTTTCACTACCATTTCATAGTTTTTAGCATACAAATCTTGTCCATATTTTATTAGATTTATCCCTAAGTATGTCTGTCTGTCTCTGTCTTTTGTATTTGTGTGTGTGTTGTCATAGAAGGTATGTTTTTTAACTTCAGTATCCAGTTGTTCCTTGTGGTATATAGAATTATCCACACATCCTTATATCCTGCAACCTTGTTAAACTCACTCACTAATTCTGGGAGCTTTTTTGCAGATTCTTTGGGATTTTCTCTGCCGACAGTTGTGTCGTCTGTGAATAGGGACAGACGTGTCTGACTGTCCAGTCTGCATGCCTCATCTGGCCTGGCAGCGGTCGCTTGGGCCCCAGCACCACGCTGAGTTGGTGTGGGCAGGCGTCCTTGACCTGCTCCCGACTTTATGGGGAAAGCGTTCGGTCTTGCTTTCAATACATGTGATGGTTACTGTGGTTTTTCACAGGCACCCTTCGTGAGGTTGAGGAAGCGCCATTCTATTACCTGTTCGCTGAGTTTTCTCTTGAATGGATATTACATTGTGTTGAATGCGGCTAAGTTTGAATAGCGGCTCCCGGAACCGCAGAAGCATCACGCCGTGTTGGAGGAACGTAGAGGGCGTCCCTGTTTTGCTTGTGGCTGTCCCTGTCTCCACCGGCTGCCCACCTGTTCACCAGCCCACTGCCCACTCTTCCTTGGAGGAGAAAAGGCAGCAGGTGTAGAGAACGGGACTCTGGCTTTTCCTTCTGGGCCCATGTAGGGTTTGGGCCCAGGATAGGTCATGAGGCTTCAGAGAGGCCTCGGGGTACACCGTGGGCAGGAGCCAGGCCACATTTCTGTCACTCTGGGGCCACCCCCTTGGCCTCTGACCCTGCTACCCCAGTGGGTTCTCTTGAAAGCACAAAAGAGGCATTCCGCCCGCCGTGGTCTCTGCTGTGCCCCACGGCGGCACCTGCTGGGCGCCCAGTAAATGCGTGCTGCCTGGCGGGTACCACCTGCCGGCCGCTTTCTGTCTGTGGGTCTGTCAGCCCTCTGGCGTCCCCGTCCTGTGGTGCCCAGACTGTGCCCACTGACATTGGTCACTTCACCTTTTATATCAACATGTGTTATGTTTTAAATTTGTTGAGAAGATGTCACTTTTGAAGAATGTGCTCAGGGAGCCACCCGCCCCACCCTCCCGGCCTCGCCGCGGCCTTCCTCTCCCTGGCCTGCAGGTCCTTCGGTCAGCCGACGCTCATGCAGCTCCCTCAGCCCGGAAAGCCCGCCCGGGCGCCCTTCCCCCTTCCCTCATCCTCTCTAGCAGCCGATGATGCCTTCCCTGGCTGTGCCTTCTAACTAAAACACTCTTTCTTTCCCACCCGCCCTCCCGGGCCTGGGACCCCTACTCATCCACCAGGACCACCCCTAAAGTCACCGCGGATGGTTCGCCACCCTTGCCCCCAGCCCACAGCACGCGAGCCCCCTGCTCGCTTTCCTGTATAGATGGCGTTGGTGTCCTCATCTGCCTCCCCCGCCAGAGAGAAGGCAGGAGGCGCCCGTCTGGTTCTGCCCGCCCTGCGAGGACCTCTGCAGCGGCACGGACAGGGCCTGGGCTGTGGCTCATCCCGCAGGCCTCACGCTGGCCCCTCTCTCCTCCACAGGCTGAACTGATGAGCAGCCTCATCGAGTACTGCATTGAGTTAAACCAGGCCATGGAGCCCGCTGCTCCCCCGGAGAGCGCGTCTGGCCCCCTCTCAGTCCCCGGCTCCCCGCCGCCCCCAACTCAGCGCCCGCAGCTGCGGAGGCAGGGCAGCGTGGTGTGCAGCCGGATCCAGCACCTCTCCACCATCGACTACGTGGAGGAGGGTGAGCGGCCGCTTTGCGGAACACGCACACATAACACATGCCGCGGGGAGCCCCGGGGGGTATGGAGGGCCGAGTTCGCCGCCAGCCGGCAGGACCCGACTGGGTGCGAGTGTCTCGTCTTCTGAGCTCTGTGATCAAGAACTAGAGGCCTCTGGGGCCCTGGTGCTAAGAATCCCGCCCCTTCTCACGGCTGTGTCCGGAGATGCGTTCACGTAGCATTGTCCTCCAAACGTGAAAGACTCGAAACTCCCAGTGTGTGCTAGGACAGGTGTGGGTACAGAAACGAGGGCACCACCCCCCGCGGAGTCAGTGCAGCCCGTGCGAATGCAGTGGTGGCTGGGACCTGGCCTGAAGCAGACAGACAGAAGACATCTGGAGGAACTGGCAAAATCCAGAACTCTGTGGTTGAGTGAATGGTACTGTCCCGATGTCCATTTCTTAGCTTTGACAAATGCAGGACAGCAGCGGGAGATGCTAACGTCAGAAGAAGCCGGAGGAGGGCGTTATTATCTCTGCAGCTTCTCTCTAAATCCGGAGTTAGTCCAAAATAACGAGGTTTTCTTAACGCGTTGACAAAGAGCTACATCAGGTGGCAGGGTTCATGAAATCAGGCGACAGGCTGGCAGCGTGCACGGCCGCGTCCGCGGCGCGAGGCGGGGAGGCCCCATGGCGCCTCCGGTCGCTGAAGCTTTTCCTTCGTGCTTCTTCACAGCATTCACATTTTTTACGTGCGTGTCATTTTTATAATCAGAAAAAGCAAAAGAATGTTTCTGCGGCACAGCTGCCACCGTCGGCAGTCTCGGGCAGCGGGGTCGGCGGGGTCGCCTTCACCCGTCCCGTGCCTCTGGGCAGTACCGTTACCTCCGGTTTTCAGCTGCCGCAGACAACAGACCTGTAGCGAGTCTCCCCTTGATTCTGAACCATCCGCCAGGATGAACTTCTAGAAATGGGGTTGCTGGGTCTAAGGCCATGCCTGCTTACGTCCCTCCCAGAAGAGAGGGGGCCACCTGCCTTCTGCACCCTCAGCCACCAATAGGCATCATTGTCCAGAGAGAGAACTCGTGTGGGTTGGCGTTTGACTGCGAGTGAAATTGGGCCGTTTGTATGTGCTCGATCCTTTATGTGTTCTTCACGAATTGCTAATCGTTTGTGTTGCTTTTTCTTTTTTTGCTCGATTTTTTAACATTAACATCTTAATATAGTAAATACATTTGTTATAATTAATGAACCAATATTGAGGCAGTATTATTAACTAAAGTCCTGAGTTCTAACCTAAATCCTTCAGTTCCAAGATCCCATCCAGCTCATCACACCGCATTTAGTCGTCATGTCCCCTGAGGCTCCTCTTGGCTGCGACAATTTCTCAGACTTTCCTCGTGTTTGATGACCTTGGCAGTTGTGGGGAGTAGTAGTCAGGGCTGTTGTCGGGTGCCCCCTTATCGGAATTTGTCTGACAGTTTCCTTGTAATTAGACAGGGGTAGAGACCCATTTTTATCACATCCTATCAAAGACGCATTATCAACATGACTTACGCCTGTCGACGTTCACCTTGATCTCCTGGCTGGAAATTTTTAATTGAGGTTCATTCGCCTTTGGCCAGGCATGACTGTGGTAGGTGTCACGTTTCTTTGGTCTGTTCTTGGACAGGTTTTAGTCAAAGCTGCTCAGACACCACAGTGAACCCGGATTTGCCTCTGATCTGGGAGGCTGGTGACACGCCCCACCCACCCGTCCTGTCACTGGGGGAAGGGTCGGGGCACTGAGGGCGGAAAGCTGGTGGGCGTGAAGGGGAGAGCTCAGCGGGAGCCCGGGCTTCGGGGGGCTGGGCCCCCCGCCGCAGCCCTCTCCTCAGCGTGCCCCTCCTGTCCCCCAACAGGTGAGCAGATCAGGCGGGTGAAGCCGAAGCGCACCACGTCCTTCTTCAGCCGGCAGCTGTCCATGGGCCAGGGGAGCTATACCGTGGTGTAGCCCGCCGAGGGCCCGGAGCAGAGCTGAGACGGGGAGGGCGTTGGGAGGCCCCGGGCCTGGCCCAGCGCTGTCCTTCCTGAGGGGCACAGCTGGGCTGTCGCCCTTGAGTTGGGAAGGAAGGCCACCTTTGGGCGTGGAGAAGTGACCTGTGCTCCTGGACAGCGCCTGGGCTGTGCTGAGCTGGCCGGCGGCTCCCGCAGCGCCCCTCTTGCAGCCTGCCTGCCCTTGCTCTGGACACTGAGCCCCACTGCCATCTCAGGACCAGCCGATCAGGCCCTGGGCGTGCCCTCGCAAGATGGACCGTGTCCCCTGCTCCGAAGCCCCCAGTGGCAGGTCCAGTGGCAGGAGGCTCAGGAATAGGGCTCGGGACCTGCAGGTCAAGTGTGTGCCTTTGGTCTCTTTCCTGGACCTTGGCGCCCACATCCCCGCATTCCTTCTGCCAGCATTCCGCCACTGCAAGGCTGGGCCGTCACTGTCGGGCAGGAAGGGGGCCTCCCTGGGTTGAACCTCAGGAGGAGCAGAAGGTGAGGCCCCCCCCCCCCCACCGTATCTTCCCTGGCTGGATGGAGTTGGCGGGAGCAGAGCAGGGTCCCGCTCAGGGGCAGGAGACATTGACCAGCAGGAAAGTGCCTTTTCGCTAGCTTTTGGTGATGTCACTGTGCTGGGAGGTAGCCGTCTCGGGGACCAACAAGCCTACCAGACCCACACTCCAGACTCGGAGAAGCTCCCAAACCCCCTTGGGCTCCAGGTTTTAGTTTTGGCCTTTTTCTCTGCTCTGGTTCTGTGAAGCCTGTGAACTCTGGGGCAACTCAGAACCCCACAACCTCAGAGGTGCTGGCTCCCCCTCAGGTGGCCCTGTGTTTTCCATCTGGCCTGGCCCTGGGGGCCAGCACAGCCAGCCTTCCGGAAGTCCCATAACACCATCCTGTCTCGGGTCAGATTACGGAGGGCAGGTGGGCACTGGGCACGGCCCGCCCAGGAGGAAGCGCTTCCCAGCCCTGGCTCCTCTGGCGGGGCTGTGGATCTCAGGGCTTCCTGGGACTTTCCACAGGAAAGAGGCGGGCTCTGCTCAGCACAGGGCTGGCTTTGTCTCCCCTTCCTGGTGTGGACCGGGAGAGGAAATGTGAACCCCTAGTCTCCAGGTGCTAGAGCCCGCTCACCTGTTTGTTCCCTTTGTTGATGTTTGAGCACTCCAGATGTTGTACCTGGGCGTGCCTCTGGCAGCAGAGGCTTTTGTTATCTGTCGTAATAAATGGGTGTCCCCAGCCATTGGAATGTCCCAGCGAGGACATTTTACCTCCCTCCCTGGAGCTGACGTCACCGGCTGCCCAGCCTGTCTGGCTCTCTCATCCCACTCACTGTCGATGCCAGGTGGATTCTTATCTGATGGGCCAATGGGGTTGTGGCGGGTGGGTGTGTGTACACAAATTACTTGTTTTTACTCTTCGGTTTTTCTCCTCTGTTTTCTAAGCATCCATTGTGCCTTAACCTTTTCTGCCTGCCCTTTGGGACAAAGCAGCATTTGACTAAATGTCCTTTGAATATTCTTTCTTTTGTACCATGTGACTGATTAGTAATAAAATCAGTTTCCAGCAGTCTTCAGGGTGGTTTATGACACGAAATAATGAAAATGTTCATTATAGCCTGGCAGTTGATTACCAGCTGCATGTTGCCTTTTTAAATAACTATGCGTTAAGGGATGCAGCCCCCGGGGCTCGAGCCGAATACGGATGGAGAGCTCAGCGTGAAGTTTTCCAGTCTCAGTGGTTGGGGTAAGAAGGTCCAGGAGGGGCTTGGAGGTTCATGGTGGGAACAACCAAGGTAGGAGTTCTGCAGGGAGGCAGGGGAACAAGGTTCAGGCAGCAGGCGAGCTGAGGCCTTTGCCCCTGTCCTGTGATCCTAAGCCACACCACCATGTGCCACCAGGTCCCTGCACGCAACTGGGGGATGAGGCCCAGGGCACTGCCTCAGGGCAGAGACCAGAGAACCCAGGAGGTTTGGACAATTCTCGTGTCCACCTTCAGGGCTGGTTGTGCCCTGGGCCCTGCCAAGTGGCAGCTTGTTCCCCACAGATCCTGTCTGCAGGGAGGGGCAGCACCCGGCCGGCCCTCCAGAGCACTGTGGGCCCCGCAGGAAGCTGTGCAGCAGTGATAACTGCGGGTACTCGGGGTTGGGGGTCACAGTGAACATTGCAGGAGCCGGAAGGAGCAAGCCAAGCCTCCCACAGCAGCCAACGTCCCGGGACTAGGGCCTCTGCCCTCGGGCATCCATGACTGAATGGTGCCTCGTCTTCTGTGGGGTCCCCCACCTGATGCCATGATCATGGGCACTTATACGAGGCACTGACCTTGAGCCTCCACTTCTTGACCTTTAAGATAGGAATAATAATAGTAACCACCTCCTGGGGATGTTGGCTGCTTTAGGGTCCGATGTTGTTTAGGTACTTGACAGGCGTTAGCTATTTTCATCATCTCAAAGTTCTGCGTATAGAAAGCTGGGAGGGAGAACGGGCTCTCCCTGGGAGGCCAGGGCCTGCAATGGCGCAGACATTCCCACTCTGGTGAGTAAGGAAGCATCACCAGCCTGGGGCCTGGCGGGCCTGGAGCCTGGCCTCCACCCAGGCCCCGTCGGCTGTAACAAACCAGCACAACCTCAGAGGCTTAGAACAGCACCATTCAGCACCTCACGGTTCCGGAGGTCAGACATCTGAAATGAGCCTCGCTGGGCCGAGATCCAGGTGTCAGCAGGGCTGCATTCCATGCTCTAGGAGACAATCTGTTGTCTCTCCTTTTCCAGCTTCTGGAGGCCATCTGTGTTCCCCGGCTCGTGGCCCTTCCTCTGTCTTCAAAGCCAGTGAGGGCAAGTGGTGTCCTCATAGCACCCACTCTGACCTGCCCAGCTCACGTCTCTCTCAGACTCTTGTACTGATTACCCGGGTCCGAGGTGGATGATCCCGATCACTTCCCTATGAAGTCAGCTGATGAGCCACTTTCAGTTCCCCTTTGCCACATACCCTGACATTCACAGTGCTCTGGGGCTTAGGGCACAGGCATCTCGGGCGGCTTGTTCTGCCTACCACAACCCCCCTCCCCTGCTTTGTGCTCCAGGCCGGTGACCTTTGCCTCCTCTCTTCCCATCTCCCACTAGGCCTTGCCACACTTGCCGTGCTGGGGGCCAGGTGAGCAAAAAGGGTTGCCTGTTCGAGTGATGGTCAAGCTGCCCTGGGGACCCCTCCCAGCGCCGCGGAGGAGCTTCTGCTCTGGGTGGGCCATTTCTGTGGCTCACTCTGCTTGGGCCTCTTCCTCAGGCCACTGCCCAGTCTCCGCCACTACCCAGTTGTATCATGGGCATGAATTCAAAACGCGTCTCCCAGCCACACACATGTGCACCACTTCGGTCTTCAGTAGGCTCCGCTCCACAGAAGGGCCTTGTGTTCTTCCCAGCACCGCAGGGGGAGGGGAGGACACCGCCCACCCAGGCTATGTCCTCCTCCTCCCTCCCCCGCCTTCCCTTCCTGTTCTGGGCTCAGTTCAGCCTTCACTACGGGGCCTGTGTGCTGGTCGTGGCCATGTGCTCCGGGTGCAGCTGGGGAGAGGAGACAGCTGACGCCTAGAAAAACCTGTGAGGGCTCTCGCAGATGGAGGGGAGACAGGCTGGATGCTGGGGGAGATCTCTCGGTTCCCAGCAGGCCTGGAGCGTGTGACCCCAATTCCAGGCACCTCGAGATGGCCAAAGGGGACAGGGGAGGGTGCCCAAATCCGCATGTCAGATGCTGCTGTGGGGAACCAGACCCCCCTGTGGGGAGCCCAGCTCTACTCAAGGTGCTGCTGAAAGGTCCCCTGGGAGTCGGCTTCCTGGTAGGTGAAGCAGTCTGCCCTGCCCTTCCAGAGTCCTACCTCAGGGCCTTTGCTCTGGACTCTTCAACCGCCCTCCCCACCTTGGCTTCCCAACACACCCCAACCCCCATTACCCCCACCCACCTGTCAGACTGGATAACTTCCCTCTGGGAACACACTACTCTCTTGGGAGAGCTGAGACCCTGGGCCTCGATTTCCTCATCTCTAAAATGGAGATGGTAATAATACCTACTTCAGGTTATTGGGGGAGGACTGGTACCTCTCTAATACTTTCTTCCCACCTCAAGGGCGGGGCTCAGTGTCGTGCGCACATCCATAAATGATGACACCTGTTGGCAGAGGCGGGGCAGTGTCTGCAGGGTCAGGAGACCCTGCCATGGTGGGGTCGGAAGTCAGCTCTCCGAGGCCCAGTTCCTTCATCCGCGAAGTGGGGACAATCGCCCCGGCTTCACAACGTTCTAGGTGACATCGGGTGGTGGACATGAAAGCATCTGCAGCCCGCGATGGCTGCCCTGGGTGTGACTCTGCCAGGTTCATTCGTTCACCCATCCCTTAAACCCAGTGTTCCAGAAGTCATTTTCATGCCCCCTTTGTTCCCACCCGCATCAGTTTCCTGGGGTCGCCTTAACAACTTACAAATGGGGGAGGGAAGGCTTAAAGCAACAGAAATGTGCTGTCTCCCAGTTCTGGAGGCCAGACACCCGTGACGAAGGTGTTGGCGGCGCCCCGCTCCCTCTCAAAGCTCCGGGGAGCCCGTCCTTGCCTGTCCCAGCTTCTGGGGTTTTGCGGGCAGTCTGTAGCGTTCCTCGGCTCGCAGCTGCATAAACCCAATCTTACCGTCATTCTCTGTGTGTGTGTCTTCTCATGAGGACCCCAGTCATACTGGGTACGGGCCCGCCCTACTCCATTTCATCCTAATCACACCTGCAACGACCCTATATTTACAGCTAGGTCACATTCTGAGGCACTGAGGGTTAAGGCTTCAACATGTTTATTTGGGGGGACACGATTCAACCCATAACACCACTCTCATGGCTTATTGGTCTTCTGTGGGCTTTTTTAATGCATCAGTGGTTATTTTAAAATCCCCTTGGGTTGCATGGAGAAATAAGAATGGTTGCCTCCACCAGCCGGGCACACATGACCTGGCTCAGCCAGCACCCGGCTCTGGAGGGTCCCAGACCAGAGGAAGCATTTCTGGGTCATTCTCCACCACTCAATCTGGGAGCCACGAAGTTACCTTCTCCCTGTCCAAATCAGCTCATTTCAAAGCAGGCAGGCAGGTTACCTAGCGTCACCCAGATCAGGTGGCGGGGACTGGGCCTGGGTCAAGACTTTAGTTTTAAGCAGCAAGGCCGGTACCCCACGGTGGGCTGCTTTTTCTGCCCCACCCGGCTGAGAACGCGGGCGAAGGGGCAAGGGGGCGCGGAGCCGGGTACTGCCCCTGCCCGCAGGTTGCTGGTCCAGCTGTGGCCGGCAGGGGGCAGCTGAGCCCGCCCTTTCCTCCAGCTCAGCGGCAGAGCCGGCGAGCGGGCACCGCCCTGCCGGATGTGCGCAGCCGGAAACCGGGCTGAACCTGGCAGGCCTTGGTCCGGCGCTGCGTGCCCACCTCTTCGCAGAGAGGGCGCCCTGGCTCCTGACCTCTGTCACCTTCCTTCCGTTCATGATGGGGGGCGCCCCAGACCTCCAAGAGTACCAGATACAGGCTGCGAGGAGAAAGAAAAATGGCTGTAGTCAGGTTCCGTGCACACACACCCGCAGCAGCTTCCCGGTGGGAAAGAATCAGCGTTGCTCCTTATGTAACCATGTGCCAAACTGCCCGGGCCTGCGGGGACCTCTGGTACCTGGCAGTGTGCCACCATTGTTGAGCTGCGATATAAAGACGCTGCCGCCCCACGAGGCTGGCTGTGTCCTTGCTGGAATCAAGAGCTAGGTCGCAGTTGCCTACAGCTCTCGCATTTTTTTCCAGCTCCCCGAGCCTCGTTTCCCGTATCTCGGTACTTCGAATCTGCAGCAACATTTGGTGTTCAGATCCACATTTTTCAAAGATCGGGATCCACGTCCTGAAAACAGATTCTGCTTTGGAATTTTTGTTTTCCTGTTCAATTACAACTGAGTCAAATATTTAAAACTACGGTATTTTGGGGGAATTCAGGAGGTGGGTAGGCACACCCTGGGACTGGTCATGTCTCCCCAGCTTCCCCCTGTGCCTACAGCAGCTGACTGTCCCAGGTCCCTCTCCTTTCCCAGCTGCTGTGGGCCCGCCCTCAGCACCTCCCTCCCCCACCCATACCGAGCCCTCCACCTATTTTAAACTACTTATCCTAAGTGTAACTTGCAAGAGGGAGAATAATAATAGTCCCGGCTCCTCCCTAGAACTGTGTCCCGTGGTCATTCGACCTTGGCATTTGGTGAAGGGGCGGTAGTGACCACTGGGCCAGTGAGAGCACAGGCCTCCCTCAGCACCAAGGTCAGTAGCCTCCAAGGGCCGAGGGAACCACTCAGAGGGTTTCTGCTCTGCCCGCAGAAACCTGGGCACCACACATGCGTCATTCATGGATGCCACTTGGGCAGGCCAAGGGGGAACAGGGCAGAAAAGGCTCATTTGGAGGGTCTGGTACAGTCTGAGTCACCAGTGCTCCGGCAAGGTTACTGGAGGACAAAGCTCAGGCCTGAGGACCAACCAGGGGCAGGGACCCAGCAGAAGGGGCTGCAGGTGGGCCCTAGGGAAGGCAGAGAGTTTCTTGGGTGCTGTGCACACCTAGGGGTGGAGGATGGCTGGTGTCACCATTGGCCCAGATCCTGGCCCAAAGTGCTGTCTCCAGGATTTCTTGTGGGTGGGGCTTGGGGAGAGGCTGACAAAGTAGGAACAGTTGAAAGGGTGGGGTCTATGAAAGCTGGGACTTGCTTAGTCAGCCACATGGGTGCCGAGGAGGTCTGCGGGGCCACTGGAGGGGCGCAGCAGTGGTCCATGAAGCCCAGGCTTGGGGAATCAGTTCCCTCGGTCCACAGGCCTGCCCTCTGCTGTGGGCGGGGGAGCAAGGACACGGTGCTCGGCGCGGGGAGAGGACAAGTGGGTTTGGTGAGCACTTAGGAGCAGGGGCTTCAGGACATAGGGAGGTAACTGTGAACCAGTGAAGGAGTTGGCCAGAGAAGGGTGGGGCGGGCTCCAGACAGGCCAGCTTGGGCAGGGCTCAGGGAAGCGGGAAGAGGCAGGTCAGGAGGGCTGGGGCACTGAGAGCTGATGCCCAGGAGTTAGCTATGTATGTGGCAGGGAGTCCTAGAGTTTCAGATGCAGGAGACTGACACCATCAGAATTATTTTGCGGAGGTGTGGCCTTAGGATGAGGGAGGACCCGAACTGGATCTAGCCGCCCAGCACTCACCAGGAAAGTGCATCAGGGACCCAGAGCCCATAGGTGAGCAAGTCGAATGTGTGAGATGTCCTCTCAATCAGGATCCCCTCCCAGCTCCCCACTCCCTCTTTTTGGCCCATGTGGGCCAAGAAAATGGGAGCATGAAATGCAGGTGGGCTGACCCACCTATCCCTCCGCTTGTCCACCCCTGACACCCTCTTCCTCAAATGCCTTCTGCCAGCTTTGGTTCCCTTGCCCACCCCAGATATTCCCCATGAGCAGCCCACACCCCCTTTTTTTCTTGTCTCCTGACCTGGGAGCCCAAGCAGGACAGACCCCCAGGTCTGTGCCCATTATGGAGTTTGTGGGGCGACTGCTAACTTGAGAACTCACGTCCTTCCTGCAGTCAGTCCATGAATGTCACAAATAGTTACTGAGAGCCTCATGGTGGAAAGAGTGACCTTTACAAAACATAAGACTGTTTGCCAGGGTCAACTGTTGCTGTGAGGTGGGGGCCGACAGGCTGGAGCCCAGGCTGAGGCCCAGCTTCCTGTCGGGGTGGAGGCTGGGTGGGATCCAGGCGGTGTGAGGCAAGCAGGCAGGAAGGGCGCCCGGCCAGCACGCAGTGACTGTGCACTTTCCTCACCCAAGCCCTGGGACCAGGGGCCTCAGGGCTCAGAGGAGATGGCCCCAGCAGAGGGTCTCCTGTGCGTAGAGAGCCCAGGTGACCGAGGCCACAGCTCGGGAACTGGACCTATGAGGGACAGGGGTGGCACATTCTCAAATGGTGGCAGCAATACCGTCCTCGTCCTGCCCTTGGTGTGAACCTGAAGCAGCACCCCTTTCCCACTCCCGTTCTCTCCCTTGCCCGCAGGGGGTCCCGTAGGAGATGGCCTGGGTCCTCACCTGGGCTGGCATGTGTTTGAAAACAAGAGCTCAGCTGACTTCGGAACAAGGTGGGAGGTATCCATGGCTGTGAGAAAGGATGTGGAGCCCCGGCCCCAGGCCTGAAATCCGGATGTTGCCCAATGGGGACCCTTTCCTGTCTTTTTTCTCCTCCAACCCTAAGCCCTTATGTGGGTCACCCAGGAAGGAGCAGGCTTCTGCCCCCCACCCCACCCCCACCCGGGTAGGGGAGGCGTATCTCTGCCCAGCCCCACCCAGGGACCCAAGTCCTGTTTACTGCTGTTTACTGGAACAGTTTGTTCTGACCTTAGAGGAACCTGCTGACTCACTGACGCCCAGTCAGGATGGAGGAATTTTTAGCCTTACTTGTGGAGAAAGCAAAACCCAAACCCAATGTTTGTCCATTATGCCGTGAGCACTGCCTTGACCTCCACCCCCCACCCCGGGGCAGGACAGAGATGTTCCTGTGTGGTTTTCTATCTTCATCTCCTCTCATCCTCTCCCAAAGAAAAATGTTTGTGTGAAATTCGGAGGACAGGAGAACTTCTGAACAAGGAGGCTCTCTAACTGTGCCATCTTGTCCTTGAAAATGGGGTGGGTGGCCAGGGCAGCTCCGGACACAGGGCACAAAGGCTGGCCTTAGTTTCTTTTGAGATGAAGAATCATCAATTTTGTAGAATCCTAATGCTTTGTGTGTTGCTAATTCCACCTCCTCCTACTCTTTGAAAAATAAAACCTAAGGTAGTTGTTTCTGGGATTTGAGACTGTTCTGTGTGAATGAGGAAGATTTTTAGATCTGAAGTAGAGAAAAGCAAGCTGAGCCATCAAGCCCGGCCCAGGAAGCAGCCACAGCAGTGACTACCACCCCTCAGGCACCTCACTGATAAATAAGGAAATGACCCCCACGGCCTAGTCCTGTGACACAGCAGGGAAGACGCTTGGTATTATACATACCTACTGGTGTTCCAGAACATTCTGACAGGCAATTCCCTCCTTGCATAGTGTTCTTTAAGACCAAGCGTCCCCAGCCCACCCATGGAAATGCTGCCAGGACAAGATCTTGGAGAAGGGAGAGCTGCCAGAATGTTCCCCTGGTAGGGCCCAGCTAAGCAGCCTTAGAGAACAAGCCTGGGCTTGCCGCATGCTTGACCTTCTGTGCTGAGCTTGACTTTCTGTGCTGAGAGTCACCAGTCCAGTCCACAGAGTGGTTATTTTCTGAGAACTGGGTGTGGCAGCTTGGCCAGCCCCACCCACAGATGCCATCTCCCGGAGGCAGGGGAAGAAATTCTGCCCTAGTTTCCTCCTGGTTGTCACAGAGGGTTTTGTTTGGGGCGTGGGTGGTTACCCTGGGAGGGGACTTCCAGGCAGGGAGTTGGCCCATGAAGCCATTTTCAATTCTGGTTACTCTGACCACTGTCCCTCCTCCACCCCATACTTCAGGAGGCCGGGGCTGAAACAAGGCCACAAGGACATCCCAGGCTGTGGTTCCACTTCGCTCTGGCCCCAAACTGGCACAAGAGAGGCCAACAACTCTTCTCAAAATTCTTACCAAGTGCTCAGGTCCTGCCCGGCCTCGGTGGAGGGGACAACAGTTCTCCCCTTTGCTTGTGCCTCTGCTTCAGAAAATCCTGGTTGGGGGCCAGGCGCACCGTGGGCAGCCAGCGGGTAGTCACTCCCTTGGCAGTCATCAAATGGGCTCCGAGGCCTATCACAGGCTGTAAACGGCCACGGACAAATTATTTTTTAAAATATTTTTTTTTTCTTCTCCCACCTCCCAATCCACAAGTAAAATGGGTTGAATATTTACACCCTTTTGGTCTTGTTTCCAGGTAATTAGATATCGTCTGCACAAACAAGATCTTGCTTTTCATTACTTTGCAACTGTCTTTTTCCACTTAACACATCATCATGAACAATCAGCAAATATTCCATCCCAAAGGGATAGCTCATAGAACGCTTCCAACCTCCGGGCCCCCGGTAACAGAATAACAAGCTCATGACGCACACCCCTGAAGTCACTACAGGCAACTCACAACTTGGAGCTGAACTTACTAATCGAATTTCTCCCCTTTTTAAAATCACAAAGTCACAGCGGGGTTTCTTAACGGGAGACACCGTAACCGCAGCTGGGTGTGCGCTTCTCTCAGGGCCGCCCGGCTGCCGAGGGGCGGTCGTGCCCCGCTTCCCCGCGAGGGCCCCGCGCCCCGCGCCCCCCGCCCCCGCCCGCGCGCCTCGGCGCTGACGTCACCGGCGCTCACGCGGCCGAGCCGCCGCCCGGCGAGTCACGCGCCGCCGCCTCCGGGAGTGATGCGCCCTCTGCAGAGATCCGTCCGCGGCCGCCGCCTGGAATTTTCCAGACGCTCTGCCGGCGCTTCTTTCGGACTTTTCGGGGCGGGGGTGACCTGAGGTGACCCCCGCCGCCCCCATCGCCCCTTCGAGAGGAGCGGCCCCAGCCCGCCTCCCCAGCTCAGCCCTTCTCTCGGGGGACGGTGCGACCCGCAGCCAGACGAAAGGGAGACTTATGCCCCTAGAATCCGCCTCCTTAATGTGACCTTGAGGTCTGGCAGTGTCATGAAGCCCTGCTGAGCCGGCGGGGTGGGGGCGGGGCCGGGCGACGGGCGCCCCGGGAGGCCGAGCACCGCCCCAAAGCGTCTCCTTGGGCAGGGTCGGGGACGGACTTCTTTTCCGGTGGCGTGGAGGAATCGTCCCGTGGAGCAATGCCCTGGGTGATGCGGCCAAGGGCTATAAAGGCAAAAGTTGTGACCCGTGTAGTAGGAGTTAGTCACAGGAAGGGTCTCTTTGGGGCCTAGATGCGTGGGAGGAAGTGGCCAGTTTAGGGCCTCAGGGGCCAGGATGAGGGCGATGGCAGAATTAGAAGATGAGGCTGGGGAGATGAGGGTACAAGGAGAAGGAAAGCTGAAGATAAAGAGGGGCCTGGGTTTCAGGAAAGCTATGTTGGGGAGAGCTGCGTTAGAAGGGCCCCTCAGTGACCTAGGGCAGAACAGCGACACTGCAGGCCAGGCTGTTGCTGCTGCCTGTTGGAGAAGGGGAACGTGGCCTCTGGGCAGAGTGTGCCTCCAGGACCCTAGTTTGTGTGGAAGGAGGAAGGCTGAGACAGGGGAAGGCGCAGGAGGCTGAGCGCCTTGCCACTTCTCTAAGAGACCGGGTGGCATCGGGCAGTTGGTGCCCTGAAAAATGATCAGGAAGAGGCAGGCAGCGGGGTGCAGGGCCGCAGGTGGGCCGGGAGGGCAGACTTGAACTTGTCAATACCAGCAGCCCCCTTTTTTTCCAGACAAAGGGTTGTGAACCCTCCTGGGGATGAGGCCTGGTCTTGTGGAAACTCAACTTAGCTTCGCCGGGCTGACGGCTCCGGCCCAGGGTGGTATGTAATTTTGGCCCAGCCTGTCGGCACCCAGGTCCGGGTGAGGCCAGATCCCTGGTCGGTGGTGAGGGCGGCCTAAGAATGGTGCAGGAGGTAAGGTGCCATCCTGAGCGCTTGCTGGTGTGGCGCCTCTTTGGTTCGGTAGGCAGGAGCTGCTGAGGCTGGATGTTTGTGTGTCTGGACAAAATTGACCCACGCTTTATTTTCCAGGTGGCAGTGCTCCCCTTTGGACTTTCCTCTAGGTTCCGTGCTAACCTGTCCTGTGAGCACACTCTGCCCCTCCTCCCTTTAACTCTCTCGAGGTTGTCCGTTCTCTTAAAATATTGCTTCTGGTAATCTGGTAAGCCCGTGAAAATTGCTCCAGTTCCTGTTGGAGCCGGTATTGTTGGTAATCTTGGAGGAGGAAAGGCTCTCCCTGCCGAGACTGGGTGGGGCGGGTCGTGTGGCTTGCTGGTGGAGAGGGTGGGGACTGAATGTGCACCCTTGGGTGGGCCCGCAGTGATGGCAGCAGCTGAAAGTTATGAAAGTGCTTCATGGACCCTGGTTTGTTACTATAGCGTTCATCATGGCGATCAGATGGCACCAGGAGAAATGGAGCCCCTGGCCAGTGAGTCCTAGCAGTGCAGGAGGGGAGACCCTGGAGGAGAGCCCGCCTAATTTGATGCCTGCAGATTGAATTTCCAGAGTCTTAGGAGGAAGTTCTCCAGTGTCTGTTTCCAGGCCTTGCTCAGGAAGCCCTGTATTCAGGAGGCCATCATTTAAGGTTTTCAGATGAGCTTCTGAGGGGGCAGCTTTTAAATCCAAAGCAGATGCATCCGGGGCCACCAGCAAATGTGTGTGCTTGAATTTTGATCCGGGAGCACCAACCTCTGGGCACGCGAATGCCAGCAGGCGCCCCTTCTTTTCTGGGTGGAGATTTGCAGATGCTGCATCTTCTTAATTGAGCCTCCTGTCCTACTAGTTCTGTGCTACGAACCTTGCTTCCAGAAGATTCTTAAGCTGTAGAACATTGTAACGTTGATGCCACAACGGAGAGGGATGCCTTGCGGATGGACCCTGTCACCCGCTCGCCTGCCTGTGCATTGGTCGGAGGAGTTCTTAGTGTGATTGAACTGTGGGGAAATGGTCAAGTTGGAAATGCCTTAGGCAAATACTCTGATGAAGTAAATTGGGGGGAGGGGTGTCATCATTTGTGGTCTTCGGAGGGTACAAGTTGCTCGTGCCCAAATTGCTAGAAATGGCGGGTCTAGTTTGGGCATTTTGACTGCATTACAGTTTAAGAGAAGGGAATGGTCGGGGTACCGACAGTGATCTCCGATTCAGCTTGCTCTGTTTAACTGGAATTTCACCTGATTAGATTTCACAGGAATCTTGACACACAAATGGGAGGATCCTGAGGTGCGGGTTGTAGGAGGGGGAGGGCACAGGTCAGTACTTGGGGGTGGGGGGATGAAGAAAAGGAGGGGGTGGTTAGGTGTATTGAAGAGGATGCGGGTGGTAAGGAATGTGGGTTGAAGAGAATTTTCTGAAAAGGGGAAGGGCACCGCTTGGTACTGGGCGGGGTGGGGGTGAAGAAAGGAAGAGGGGTGATCAGTGCATTCCAGAGGGTGGGCATGGTAGGGGATGTGGGTTGAAGGGAACTCTGGAGAAAAGACCAGTGAGCAGCTCTGGGGAATTCAACAGAGCTCATGGGCTAAGAATACTAGTTAGCGTGAGTAAATTGTTAATGCTAGTTAAATTGTTGCTCGGAGGCACAAAAGCACTTAGAACTGTAAGTGCGGGGAGGAAAGCAAAATTGTTTTGCTTTGCTGCAAGGTGTAGCTGAAAACCTGAGTATCAGTCACTTGAAAAATGAGTGGCAAAACTTTGGGTCAGCAGAGGGTTGATGTCCTTCAGTGCCCTGCAGGCTCAAGGGCTCGTCTGAGGCTGAAGGTGGGCAGTGTTCAGGCGCGGTCAGTCTTGGGAGACACTAAATGCTCAGCTGCGGGCTTTTAAAGCATTTAGGTTTGAGATTTTGGCATGTGCTCGAGATTGGTTGTACTCTTCTGGGTTCCTCACTTCATTTTTGGTTTACTGAGATGTCTGATTGAAAATCTGAGCCCGGGGATGGAGAGAGAAAGAAACAACTGTTTCTAGTTGTACATAGCTGTGTAAAGGCAAAGTTCCTTTTTACACAATGGTCAGCTGTCAACTATATTTAAAAATGCAATGATTTCTAAAGGAAGTGTGTATGTTACCTTGTGCCTTGCAAACATTACTTGTCCTTTGTAGTCAATAACAAAAGTGATTGCTTATTATTTTCATAGTCATTGTAAGGAGAGCCAAATAACCTTTCGTGGTCACTAAAATCTACTGTACTATTTGGTAGCAAACATCCATGTACCCTTGCTAAGCTTAAAGTTATACCATTTTTGTTTGAATATTTGCTTTTTAAATGATTCAGTGCTAGAGCTGGGAAACTATCAGCCAAATTCAGTTTGAGGAGTAAGCAAAATGGGAGGCCTTTACTATATGTGGTCTTATTGTAAAAAGTCAAGGGAAGATCTGAAAACCTTTAATAAGATACCGCTTGTTTCCGAAATGCATCTATTGAATTGATAAATATCAGTGGCTTTTTGTTATGTCTTCCTCTTAAATGTCACTTAAAAATTTTTAAATCCCCGATCGTTTTGCTTTTGGGGTTTTTTCAGTCTTGGGGTTTTTTTTGTTGTTGTTTTTTATGTTTAAAAATACTTTGGCCTGATCTGTTAACCAGTGACTGTCATCGGAATTTATAGAGTATTAGTCATGCGTGTATGGGGAAACGTGGGGTATGCTGTTGCGAAATTGGAACTGTAAAAGCAGGTGGTTAAAAGCACTTGTACGTCGCTGTTGCTGTTGCGTAAGAACTAGCGCGGTTGCCTCATGTACGGGATTACTAACCCTTTTTCTTTCCCATTACAGCACAAATAAAGGTTTGAGCTCTAAACTCACTAGAATCATTGTATTGTTGCTATATCTTTCGACCTTTATCTTCTGTAAGCCATAATTAAGTTGGATGTGTCTTCATATTAAAGATTTAGGCCTGAATTTGCTTTTCTACAGTTCTAAATAATTGAGGTCACTCACTCGGTAGAGTGTGGTAACTCCAAACAGAACCGGTGTCATGGTGGGCAGGGAGGGGGCTCTGCTCCCTTAGGAATGTGTGTTGGGGTGATTTCAAGAAATGTGATGCCAGCCACGCAGCCATTGAAGGTCCTTATCAAGGTGGGAGTGGGTCGTACTTTGTAACATCCTGGAGCTTGGCTGGGTTTCCTGATGGTGGTGTCTAAAGAGGACGTATTTTTCTTTCCGTTTGCTTAGGGGAAACGGTCTGAGAATGGAATGGGTGTGTAATACGTGTTTTCCATATTTGGGTCTTTGGGAGATTGGAATGTATTTGGGATTGGGGTCTAAGCACAATTCTCATCTTAACAAAACAGGTTGGCTCTAGCTTAAGTTTATATGGCAATCGACAAGAGTTTGCGCTCACTTGTATAAAGTGCTGTACGGCGTAGGCCAAGGCTGCGTAAAGGGTGTAAGTGGCAGCTCCTGGAATCCAGAGTCAGCGTCCTGCCTGAATCGATTCTGCGTCCTGGGTGGGGGACGTGGCAGCAGCATTTTATTCTGGAAGCCAATTCCTTGTACTTATTCTGTGTTTACTCTTGGGCTGTACGGTTTTGCCTCCCACAAGACAAATTTGGGGCTCAGAATAGAAACCAGTGCCAGCCTCTGCTCTGAAGACTCGTTTCCAAGGGCGTGGAAAGGGACCCTTGCTTGGGAAAGGGAAGTGTGAGACCCAGAGCGGAACAGGCAGGTGCTGTGACCAAATCAAAAGGATGGGGGAATTCTTCCCTTCCTGAGAGCGCCTGAGGGTCCGGCTGCTTTCCTCGGTGTGCTTTGCCTCTTGCCTCGAGTGCTTTGCCTCCCTCTTCTGTCCTTGTGAAACCCTCACGAGTATCAAATCTGGACCTAAAAGTTGCTGTGCCCACCAGCTAGCTGCCTATCTGGGACTCGGGGCAGGTTCAGAGGTACTGTCCTTGCTTACCACCCCCCGCCCCACCTCTCTGTCCCCTCCACCTGCCTTGCCCTCTTCGACACTTGTTTCTCCTCTTGATTCTTACACAACGATTGAAAAACTCTTATAACCTTATGGGTAACTTATAAATACCCCTGTGGAAACTCGGCTGTTGGCAACTGGCGGGTTGACAGTTTCTTGGGAGATGGATAAATGTTGGACGTTGAGAGAGGTTACGAAATGGGGTTAACACCCAGGAGCAGAGAGCAGGCCGCTGGGGGCTGTGCTCAGGCTCACACCTCCTGGGCTCTAGGCAACGCCCCTTGACTCTGGAGCTTCCTGTTTCCCCCCTCAGTTATCCTGGGGTCGGGTGGGATGGGTGGGTCACAGGAGTTGATAACCGTGTTGGTGATTATTGCGTCCTCTTGCGCAAACCTAATTTCAGCCTTGCCTTGGAACTCCCAGAGTGTAGATGATGGCAATTAACTAGAAAATGGTGTGATCTGGTACAAATTAAAAGTAATGCGATGTAAGAAGAGCAAATGTTGAATTTCTAGAAGTTCTTTTAAAAGAAAACTGCCTGAAAGTATTGGTTGAGGCTCCTGTGTGTGTCCAGGTCACACACGCTGAGAACTGCAGAAATGGCATGTCTTACAGAAGGGAGATCGGACCCTAACTGTTCCCCACTCCACCCTGTCAGCACCCTGGGTCTGTCTGCTGACCATGGTTATGAAGGGACTCTGAGGGCCTATGTGGGGGCTGACTTCTCTGTTCTTGAGACTGGAGGAAACCATAACTTCCGGCCTTGATCAGGGCCCGGTATTACATGGTGCTGACAAATGAAATGCCCAAACAGGCTGACAGATATTTGTGGGTTTGTTTTAAATGTTCTTATTTAACACAAAAATACACTGATGCAATCTGGAAATGGCAAGGGGAAGGTAGCAAAGTAACCCAAAATGAGAAAGATGTGAAGCTGTGCATTCTGGGAGTTGACCTTGACCTTTCTGAGTGAGGCCCCCGCTGCAGCACCTTACGGCCTGCTACCCGCTGGGAGCCTCTACCCCACAAGCCCCTCACCTCAACACCACCCCCCCTTTCCTTTAAATAACTTAATTGTGTGCAAACAGTTTATTGTAAAGGTTTACAAATAAAATTTGGGGGGAAATCCTCAGTAATCTTCCATGAAATCGTTATTGGCATATTTGCTTCTAGAGGTTTTGCTGCACATAAGATGTATTTGTTTTTGTGCAAAACTGGGATTACACTGTAAATTCTGTTCAGCACCTCTCAATATCGTGATAGCGTTCCGTGGTGTGGCTGTATCAATTTAAACGATCTCATTTACATGACGTATACATGGGGTCTCCCAGTCGGTTCTCCTAACTTGGCCGCTCGGGGGCTTTCTGCCTCCGGACGAGTTACCTCACTGAGCCTGCTTTCCTGTCTGTGAAACGGGGGTGGCGAAGGTGTGTGTGTGGTGCAGCTGGTCGTCACTGAGCGCCTGCCTGCAGCGAGTGACTCCTCGCCTTTCATGCTCCGCCTCAGATCTAGCCACCTTCTCCTGGTTCCCTCCACGCATCCGGTACCACCTGCCTGCCTTGCTCTGGGTCTTTCCGTAGTGGTGCTTAAGTGTCCATATTCTGGTCTGTTTTGCTTTTACATTTAGTTTTGTTTCCACGCATTTCTGCTCATAGCAGCAGAGGCCACAGACTCACTGGGATTGGCTTTTTCTCAGGGTGGTTAATTCTCACACAAGAATTCCATGAACGAGTTTCTGGAGGTCCGTGAATGCCCTGAAACTGTCTATATATTTTTCTGTGGAAAGCATTATCTTGCCAAAGGGGTCTATGACCTGAAAAGTATTGTGAATGGACAGTTGCATTATTTTATACCACTGTGCTCATACAATGTTTGGTCAGTCTGTTAAGTTGTAAATGGTGTTTTGATTATTTTAGATTGTGCTACTCTGAGCATCTCTACAAATTTGGCGGACATAGACATAGACAGTCCCTGGAGTGGCATCGCCTGGTCATGAGCATGCATAATTTTATAACTTGTGTCACAGACTCTCAGATACTCTGTGGAAAGGTCACCCTTCCCCTTGTGGATATATCTGTTTTCCTACATAGTTGCTAACTTCAGGGTTTTTCTATTGCCAGTTTCTAAAAAAAATTTGTGAAAGATAACATAAAATTTATCATATTAACCATGTTAGGTGTACAATTCAGTAGTGTTAAGTCTGTCACATTGTTGTGACTATGAACTTTTTCATCTTGTCAAAGTGAAACTCTGTATCCATTAAACTCCCATTCCCTTCGCCCCCCAGCCTCCGGCACCCACTCTTCTGCTTTCCCGTGTCATGAGTTTGACTGCTCTAGAGACCTCCCATGAGGTGGAATCATACAGTATTTGCCCTTTTGTGACTGGCTTATTTGACTTAGCATAATGTACTAAGTATCTATGTTGTACAGCATGTGTCGTAAACTTCCTCCTTTGTGGGGAGCTGAATAATGTTATATGGTGTATATGCTTCATTTATGTAGCCATCATTGGACACGAGTTGCTTCTACCTTTTGATTATTATGAGTCAATGCTGCTATGAACATGGGTGTACAGTTACCTTTTGGTATTTTGGATTTCAATTCTTTTGGACATAAAAGGCAGAAGTGGAATTGCTGGATCATATGACATTTCTATTTTCAGTTTTTTGCGGAACTGCCCAGTTTTCCGCAGCAGCTGTGCCATTTCACACTCCCAGCAGTGCGAGGGTTCCAGTTCTCCACAGCCTCATCAATACTTGGTTATTTTCTGTTGTTTTTTAAATAGCAGCCATCCTGATGGGTGTGAGGCGATATTTTATTGTGGTTTTGATTTGCATTTTCATAATGATAAGTGATGTTGAGCATCTTTTCATATGCTTAATGGCCATTTGTCTATCCTCTTTGGAGAAATGTCTTTTCAAGTTCTTTGACCATTTTTAAAATTGGATTATTTGTGTTTTCTTATTGATTTGCAGTTCTTTATATATTCCCTTATCAGATACATGATTTACAAGTAGTATTTACATTCTGTAGGTTCCTTTTCCAGTCTGTTGATTGTGTTCTTTCATGTCCAGAAATTTTTAATCTTCACATAATCCAGTTTATCTCTTTTTACTCGTTACCTGTGCTTTTGGTTTCATGTCCAAGAAATTGCCAAATCTAGTGTCATGAGTATTCATTGCTACTCTTAAAAGTACTTTAGTAATCATAATTTGTATTTCTGTAATTGCTGGGTAGTCTCTCTTACCACTTGATTTACAGTCTGCATTTTTCCTCTTTCCACTTAACCTTGTAAAATTTCCATACTGGTTTTTATAATGATCATGAATTCTTTATGTAGTTGGGAAGGTAAGCATTTGCCTGTGTGATTGTCAACCTTATTTTTGTTTTTTCCTTTTATCGTTGGAGCAAAAATATTATACAAGTACTTTAAAAATATTAGTCTAGTAAGTCTAATAATAACAATAATGATTCCATTGGGTTTTCTTCTGATTCTTTTTCCTTTAGTAGCTAAACACGTATGTATTCCCATAGATACTCTCTCCATTTAAGGAGTTATGAATCTGACCTAGTAGTGGATCTAAATTATTTACATTGATAAAGTTGAAATATCAAAGTTTTGAGTAAATACTCTTTGCTCCTTCGGTCCTATAAATATTAGCTTCTTATGATTATCTGCCCGAATCTATTTCTGGAATTTTTAGTCTCTAGTTTTAATTGTTTTTAATCCAATACAATGACATTTAATGACTCTCACTGTTCATTATGTTTCAAAGTCTAGTAAGTTGAAGCTATGATACTCTCAAGGTGAGAATGTTCTTGTTGGCACTTGAGTACACAGAACTGGTTAATCTTTGGTTAATGATGGAACATGGCTCTGATTTGCTTTCTAGATGTTCGTAATGTGGTAAGCATTTTCAAATCTATTCAGTATAAAAATGAGGACATGAGACGGTAAATTTGTCTGTCTATGTGGTCACCTGCCATCCCTCCCACCTCTAGGTAATCATCATCCTAACACCGGAGTGTACATATTTTCATTTTAGTTGTTTTTAACTTTATAGAATTGTACATAGTTTTCTGGACTTTTTCTCATTTAATGTAAGATCCTGCTGTGTAGTTAGTTAGTTCATTTGGTTTGCTTACTGGGTAGAGTCCATCATGTGACTATACCACAGTTAATGCATTGATGTTTCTATTGCTTCTCTTATTCTGTTAAATGCGGTCATATGCAGAATTCAAACGCAACCAACAGGGTTGGCACTACCCACCCCCTCCCAGCGATAACCTGTGTTACCTGTTTGCTGTATTTCCTGCCAGACCTTTTTCTATTTATTTATATCCACTTCTGAATCTGAAAGAGATGTGTTGTTTTCTTTTCTATATATAAGTGGGGAAAATACAATCATATACAGTATATCATTATTGACTTGCTATTTCATAATAAGTAGGGTCACATGATCTGCCGTGTAGTATTTCGTTACATGAATGTGCTCTGAGTTATGTAGCTGTTCTGATATTGGACATTTACACTACTTTCAGTCCTTGTGATGCTTCCAACGATGCCGCGTGGTCATCCTCCATATCCCCTCGTGCACGTGCGTAAGTCTGTCTCAGGGTAGTTACGCAGAGTGGGATCGCGGGGTCATAGGACGTGGGTCAGAAGGTTCACCATGTTCTGCCCTGTCGTCCTCCCGAGGGGGTGTACGAGTTCACACGCCTGAGCGTGAGAGCATCCGTCCGTATCCTCTTGACACCCTGTGTCGCAAACTTTTCTGGTTCCACCATTGGCCTTCGATCTGTCATGTATTCACGGTGACCCCGTGAGACTTTAACTGGTGCAGTGGATTTTTGGCATCTGTGGGTTTAACATTTTGGGGCTTAATGCTGATAGGGGTCCCGGGGTCCAGGACACACAATTTTCATGAAGTATCATGTTTTAAATTACCCATGTCATGAGGCTACTGAGGACACCCAACCTAAACTCCACGTCCACTTCACACGATAGCTTTATTCTCTGCTTATCTCTGCATCATGGTGACTCTCCTGAAGGGATCAAAATTTTGCAGATTTTGGTAAAGCCGTGGCTAAGCTTACTGTTATATACTGTCATATGGATGGAGTCGTGGAGAGTATGTGGCAGGATTTGTTTTAGTCCCTTTATAAGTTACTGGTCTTGTATTTAAAATTCAAACACTACAGAAAAATACAATGTGGAAGATGGAAATTCCTCTGGTCATCTGCTCTAAAGCGGAATCCTACAATATAACATGTACCGTCCTGCAGCTACTCAGTTGTTTTAGTGGCTCCGTAATATTGAATTTTGCTCATATTGGTAAACTATACTTATTATTATTTTAAAGTGTGCTCTTCCTACTTATAAAAACAGTTTGCTGTAAACCAGCATGCCATATTATACCAGAGGCAGCAGCCTCACACGTCCTGTGTTTCCCACGTTTCTTGTTTGCATATTTTCTATTGTGCATGATTTAATCTATTGTTTCGTAAGTTTAGCGTGGCCTAGGTGTGCGGTGTGTGCAAAGTCCGCCACCGCGCACGGTAAGGCCCTGGGCCTTCACGTCCACTCACTCTCACTCACCGACTCACCCAGAGCGACTTCCAGTCCTGCAGGCTCCGCTCGTGGTAAGTGCCCTATCCGGGTGTGCCAATTTTTCTCTTTTATACCATATTTTGCCGTACGTTTTCCATGTTTAGATACACAAATACCATACTGTTACAATTGCTCCGCGCCGCATACCGCATGTCGTGCAGGTCAGTAGCCCAGGAGCGAGTGGTCCTTTCGTGTAGCTTAGGCGTGCGGTGGGTGACAGCAGCCAGGTGTGTGTAGCTGCATCTGTGATGTTCTCACGACAAAATCGCCTCACGACTCACTTCTCAGAACATCCCCACCGCCGAGCAGCAGTGAGGGGCCTGTGACAGCAGTGCCTGGAGGAGGAGAAGCTGCGGGCATTCGCACCGCCCAGGCGCGGCTCGGCCCTCTCCCCGCTCGTGCCGTCGGGTCTGGGGCTCTCCGCCTTGTGAGGCGGCGTGACAGTTCCTGCTGCCAAAGCGGAGTGACGCCGGCCTTCTCCCAACTTGTCCTGGAGTCTGGCTCAGGCTGTTCAGTTGCTGGAACTGCTTGTTCATGCTAGAATTTAGCATAAGCTGGCGTCTGACTTTATTAGCACAAAATAAGCCTCAGAGTCTGCTTCTTGGTCTTTTTTCTAATCAGGTTGAAAACCTATTCTAGGAAAGCAGTTGTGACATTTGCACAAAAAGTGGTGTTTAATTACATCTTGTGTTTAGTCTGCTGAAATCGCATCTGGCGTTTCTAGCCCTGAGTGGGGTGCCTTCGGGTCGGGGCACAGTCGGCTTCCCCTCCTGCCTTCTGCTCAGACAACCTTGGCTGCTTTCTGGTTCAGGTACATGTTCCCTCTTTCCTCTAAGGCCACCAAATGCCAGGAGCACAGCTACGAACCCTGTTCTGTCTTACTCAGGGTCCGGAGAGGTCAGTGTCATGAACTGCAGGGCCCAGGATCTGCCCCAGGAGCCTTCTCTCCCCTCTCAGCCTGGGGGGTCAGGGCACTGTCCCCAATGCTCTTCTGTCGATGTGACAACTGTGTGACCCACCATCTATGCATGAAAGCAAGGCCCTGCCTCTGCCCTGTGCTGACCCCAAGGGCAAAGGATCTGTGGACTTTCTTCTAATTTATTTAACTTAAAGGTGTAGGAAATGTTCAAAATAATCTATACATGTTAAATTCAAGCTTTATAGGAGGTACAGTGGCATCTCTCTCTACCCCCTGCCTCCCTTCTCACAGTGGTAAGTGTTGGGACCAGTTACTAGAAGCGTTTCTTTCTAGAGAGTTCCGTGTACACATTGAGCGATAGTGGTCCTGGTGTGCCGCATACCTTGTCTTGCACTTGAGTTCGTTCAGTGAACAGCACATCCGGGTGCTCACTGCTCACCTGTATTTCTGGTCGACCTTGGACTTTGCACCTATTGTGTCCTCGTCCATGTTTGAATTCTCCATTCCTCTTTGGGGGAGCAACCTCTTTTAGGTTGTTTTCCACCATTTTTATTGCATATGAGGCTCTACCGAGTATCTGTCTGCGTGTATTTTATATGGGCAGCTGTATCTATGTGAGGGGAAGTTGGAGGGAATTCACAGTCCATGCGTCTTTCTAAATAGGGCGGACGCCGTCAGCGTACACGCACGTTAGGGAATGTCCCAGCTGACATTCCCTACGCCTTACCAGCACCGTGTTCTTGAGTTTGGTGATGTGTCAATGTGAGAAGTGAAAATATTTTTTCATCGTAGTTTTGATTTGTGTTTGTATTGGGCTGTGTATGTGCTGACTTTTAAGAGCTCTTTATAAAATGTCATTTGTGTCAATACTTTTCTGTTCATCACTGCTCTTTAAATGTTATGCTAAAACTTTTCCGTTCCATGTTTTAAATATATAAATACTCATTTATCGATGTTTTCTTTTATGGCTTCTGTATTTTACGAGTGGTTTAGAAAGGCAAATCCAGCTCAAGATGATTTTTTGGTAAACCCCATATTTCGCCTTGGTTCTTTTAAGGTTTTATTTTTATTTTAATCGTGGCTCTATCTGGACTTAATTTTGGTGTAATGAGTGACTTAGGGGTAGTGGCCACGGACCATTTACACCATCTACTGGTTACTACTTCTTACCTTTGATCTGTTGATTTCTGTGCAGTTCCAGTTTTAAATATTGTGGTTCTGTACTTCAGTATAGCGCGACCTCATTATTTCACTTTTTCAGAATTGTCCTGACTTGCTGCACGTTTACATTACTTCCTTATGGCGTTTCATGCTCTCGTCTTCCTGAGCAAGAATCAGGTGCCTTGCCGTGTAGTCACGAATGTTGGATTAGCCTCTGTATTTTGTGAGAAGCTGTGACCAGTGTTCTGGTCTTGGCCTCTCTGTTCCGGTGTCCGGGCACCCTGACCCACCTGGCAGCCCCTGCACCTGTCCTAGTGACCCCCCCCCGCCCCCCCGCCACAGAGTGCATTTAGTGTTTTTTTATTTTTTTTTCTGTGCCAGAAGTTACTCAGTTACTCGTTGCCGTTGAGCTGGCAATGTGCTGTTTAGTGGACTTTGCAGATGAAATACTCCTAAACACACTGTCCTGGTAAAAATTCCGACATGGTCATGCAGACCCAGCTGCGGGATGACCTGGGCCTTGTCTAGGAGGTCACTTTCCAGGAGAGTGCAGCTGGGAGGGTTTGCATTGCCCACCCTAGTTTTACTGAGATATAATTGACATACAGCAGGGTTTGCATTCTGACCTCTCCCCCTGTGTGGCCAACTTCTGTCACGGGGAAGTTCTGTGTACTTGGATGTCTAAACAGAATCCTGTTCTGACCAGCACCTGACCCCATGCTCAACCCCTGAACCGCCGCCTTTTCCTGTCCCCAACGCACTGAAACTGTTTACAAAATGTATTGCATGCTCTCCTGCCTTATCAAAGGATTATACAGACCAGAATTTGCTGTCTCTCCAGTGTCTCAAGGCCACCCTCATGAACACGTTGTCCTTTCTGGAACATGGTGGTTTCTTCGAAGGCTGCTGAGGTGGGTGTATGCGCTTCCTCACAGAGTCTCTTCTGGTTAGGGGGCTGTGTCGCTTCCTGGGGGTAGCCCACCCCTCCTCCCCTGGGCTCACTGTGTCCTGTAGTAGAGGCTGAACTGAAGGGGCCTGCATGGAAGCAAGACCACCAAGCCTTCCATTATTCCTCTGTTCCGCACGTAAGTCAGAGGTGGCCTGCGTCTGTTTCAGAAATGACATACATGGGCCCGGGTTTCAACCAAACGCTGTTCTGTTTTCCGATTATGATTTTTTCTGACTTTCTGTCGAAACTGGATAGGATGCTTTCCCTTGTTTTCTAAGACATTTTTGTGCACAAATCTGATTATTAAGAGAATTTCTTAGCAGTGGCGTTACTGGCTCACACGCCCTCATGTGGCCAAGCTCAGCTTTCAGCAGCAGTTCCCACAGCCGTGGCGTTTTTGTCCTTCGCTGACTAGAGGGCAAAAATGTTTTCATTTGTGCTTTTTGATTTTCTGACGCCACACGTTCACTTTTCGTGTTTGTTAGCTGCTTGTGCGTCTGCTTTGTGCGTTGCTTAAGTTTTCACTTCTACTTTCACTTCCTGGAAACGTTTTATTGAGAACATTTAGCCGTATATATTACAAAAAGGTTTTTTTACGTTTGTAATTTGCCTTTTTAAATTTACATGTTGGATTTTGCCAGTGGTTTTTAAATTTTATAATCAAATCTATTTTCTCATTATGGTTTTATACTTCGGCATCATGCCGTATTTTCTCGTAGTTCCCTGCAGTTTCATTTTAGACATTTAACTATAATCCTTCTAAAAGTTATTGTGGTGTATGAGATCTAAAAATATCTGATTCTTTCAAAACGGTGGAGCAATTTTTCCAGCACCATTTACTGAATAATAATTCTTTCTCTACTGATTCGAAATGCCACTGCATAATTATGGAATATATTCTTTAATATAATTATTAAGTTCTATTTCTGAAATTTTTAGTCTGTTCCACTCATCTGTCCTTCCTTGTGCCAACCCCAGGTTTAATTATTTTAGTTTTATAATAAAAGTATTTGGATTTTCATTGGAATTGCATTACATCTATAAACATATTATTATACTGAGACTTCCCATTTAGGACGTGGCCTCTCTGTTCGTTCAGGATAGGATGATTTTCACCAGGAGATTTACACTCAGGAATCTTAGGCATCTTATACAAGTTACGCACATTTAAGACGTTTGTTCCTAGAACTGTTCTGTATTGTGCTTGGGTATGTTTTTCTACTAAAATTTCAGATGATGGTAGGTAGCATGTGATCAGATTTATTTTACATATGCATATACTTTTATTTTGTAAATAAACATGGTGAACTTCATTATTAGGGCCAGTTGGGAGGCAATACAGCATCTCAGCTAAAAGTATGAGCTTTCGAGTCAGATCACCCCGTCTTATGTTGGACCTGCCGCTTATTTACTGTGTGACCAGCTTCCTGCCTCTGTTTCCCCATCTTTAAAAAAAGGATAATCATCTACTAGGAAGCAGGATGAGGGGTAATGTAAGCACTGAACTTACTGGGGCTCCCACGTGAGTAGCAGTTGTCGTTAATGAGCCTCGGCCGTGTGATCGATTCCTTTTTGTGTGCTTCTCTCCAGTCTTGGAATTGGCTGTAGTTACTAACAAGCCGTGAGCATCCTGATCTTGTTCCCACCTGACCCTCTAGTGGGACCTGTCAGCAGATGGAGGAGAAGGCTGAGGCTGGGCGCCGGGAGGTGCATCTAAGCCCTCAGCAGCCTGCACTGAGTCACTGAGGGGGTGACTATCCTGCTGGTGGTCCTCAAGAGAAGCTGATAAGCATCTTAAGTTTTAATATTTGTATATATTTATTTTAACATGTATCTGAAAGATCACTGGTTTTCTATTTATGGTGGTAATACGGAGTTTACTTTTAAAATAAATTTACTTTTTACTTTTTTAAATTAAAATGTCATTCATATACCGAAATCATGCGTTCGAAGTGTGCAATTCAGGGGTTCTCGTAGGTTTACTGTGTTGTGCAGCCATCGGCAGCATTCGTCATCATCCCAAGCGGAAGCTCTGCCCATAGAAGAATAACTCCCACCCCCCTCCCCCAGTGCCCGGTAACCCCCGCCACACGTCCACTTCGTCTCCGAGGACTCGCCTGTCCTCGATGTCGCACGTAAGCGGAATCATATGTTTGTCCTTTTGCATCCGTCTTATTTCACTCAGCATAGTTTTCAGGGCTCTTCCATAGTGTGGCGTTTAACAGTACTTCCTTTCTTTTGGTGACTCAATGTTCCCTTGTGTGGGTGTGCCACGTTTCGTTTATCATTTGGACATTGGGGTTCTCACTTCTTTGGCTGTTATGAATAATGCTTCCGTGAACATTTGTGTGCACGTTTTTACGTGAACGTAGGTTTAAAATTCCCCTTCGTGTATACCTAGGAGAGGTGTAACTTCTTGAGCAACTGCCAAACTTTTCCAGTGTAGCCGGCACCGTTTTGCATCCCCACCTGCCATTCACGGGGGCTCCAGTTTCTCTGCATTGTCGCCAACGCTCGTTCTTATCTGACTTTGATTATGGCTGTGGTCACGGGCTTGAAGCAGTATCTCTTCTGATTTGCGTTTCTCTGATGACTAATGATATCAAACACCATTTCGTGTGCTTGTTAGTCAGTCACGTGTGTGTCTTCGGAGAACCATCTGTTTTGATCCTTTGCCTACTTTCTGATTGGGTGTTTTTCTTTTCCTCACTGAGTTCTAAGAGTTCTTTATATATTCTGGATACTAGATTGTCAGATACATGATATGCAGATACGTCCTCCCATTCTGTGCTTGTGATTCCATCTTCTTAAAGGGTCTTGAAATACACTTATATCTTAAAAGTGAATTGGTTTCAGTGAGGGGAAAGGGACTGCTGTACTCAGATGTGGCAAAAGAAGACACCTCGGGGTGCCGCGTGAACGACTGCGGTCTGGGAGGGTGTCCCCTCCGAGGCCAGGCGTGTCCAGAGGCGGAGGAGCCTGCGGTCCTCACCAGAAGCGATGGGCAGCGCCGCCTGGTGCGTCCCCTCGCGCATGACGTCCGCGGGCATCACCCGCTAGGTGTGTTGGGATCTGGACTGCTCAGAAGTGTTGGTTTTTTTTAATCAGGAATAGGTATTGGACTTACTAAAATGCCTTTCTCGCATCTTTTGAGATGGACCTCAGGTTTTCCTCCTTGCATCTTCTAGTGATGATGTTTACATTAACGGAATATTACTTTTTCTCTTCATATTAATGGACTCTTATGCTCTTCTATGATTTCTGAAACAAACCATTCTCGGGCCTGGAGCTTTTTACTTTGCCAACACAGAAACGAATCAGAAAGTCCACACTGACTTCAGGGGGCTGACAGGCAGGTGTTGGTATCAGCGTATCGGGAAAGGCAGACTCGGCCGAGAGCGGTGGCCGGGAGCACAGCTTCGGCAACTCGGTCTCCATTCCCGGCTTCGCATTCTCGAAGCCAGTTTCCTCAGTGATGGGGAAATGGGGACAAAGATATCGTTAGAACCTATCACGGTGCAGACGCCGTGAGAGAGTGAGGGGTCCAGCTGCTTTGTGTCTGTCGTGAGGGAGATACCAGTGGCCCCGGCCCCGGGCCGCCGCACAGACCGACAGCATGGACGGCCCTGTTACCCGCCTGCGGCTGGCGTGGCTCCTTTTTGGAGGGTCAGTGGTTCTTTGAAAACTTTTTCAGTTTCTTCCTGAGTTACCTACTGGACTAGTCAGTATTTCTATGTCATCATAAGTTCATTTTTCAAAGTTATGTTTTCTGAGAAAATTATCTTTTTCATATGTATTAGTGTAAAATATAAAATAACCTTTTATATTTTTATACTCTCTATGAATAGTTTTCTCACTTTTTCTTATTCCCAGTTTTTCATTCTCTTGAATAGACTTTAAAGAAATCTATTTTATTGGCCTTTTTAAAGAAGAAGCTTTAGTCATTTTGTAATTTGTTAATTTCTACTTTTATTTCATTAGTTCTTTCCTTCTGATTTCCTTGGATTTTGTGACTTTTTCTAGAGTCTTGCTTCATTTGTTTTCCAACTCACATACCTTTAGCAGTGGAGTGCGGGGGGGTGGTACAGTGTAGTGATGGAGGCCGCGGCACAAGGCAGTCCTGCTCCAGCCCCTCCACGCTGGAGCAGGACCAGACTGTCACCTGCTGAGGTGTGGAACCTGTCTAAGGGAGGCTACCGATGCTGCCCAGGAGGATGCATGGGTTCCTGTTGATGGCCACGGCCTCAGAGGCACATTGGGGTGGCGGGTAGGGGGCGTTCGGGAAAGGGGAACGGGGAATTGCTGTTGCCTCATTCCACAGTTCCAATTTCTCACGGTCCCTCCAACAACATCCTCTATGGCCAGACACTGGGCTGGTCCCCGCAGTCACTGACATACAAGATGACCGGCCCTGCTGCCACCTCCCATTATCATGGGGTACGGGCCTCAGATGGTGGTTACACGAATCATGCGTTTGCGCAGTTGTGGTACCGAGCGTGAAGACAGAAGCCCTTACTCAGGGGCGGGGACCTGTGAGCTCTTACTTGAGGGGTAGGAGAACCTGTAAGGAAGAGCATTTCCAGATGAAGGAAGGGCGTGGACAAAGCCTCTGAGCTGTGAAGGGGGCTGGCAGGGGTCACCCTGAGGATTCAGGATGTGACCCCCAGGGCACCTGCAGGCCTCCCGTCTGTGTCTGGTAAAAGAGTTTGTCGTCCTTATTTCCTGTATGCTTTATGGTTTGTCTGATGCATAATTTGACTAGTTTTTTAAGAGTATGCTTTAAAAGTTCTAAGTGTTCAGAAATGTTTATTTTTTTAACCACCGTAATCAGTTTCCGGTTTAATGAATGGTTGGTTACCTGAGGAAGTGACCTGTACAGTTGCTGCTTTCCTGAATCTATGGCTCCCTTTCTTCGCTGCTTCAGATGTGGCATTTTCATCGACGTCCCATGGCAGCCGAGGAGGTATCTCCGTCTCGTTCCGCAGTCTGGATCAGTCCCTCCCTCCGGGTGTTTTTCGGTCCAGGCCAAACCCACTCTCTCCTGTGTAATGAAAAGTGGGATTCCATCCTCACCGCCTCTGGCTCTCCCCACCTCCCCAGAGGCGGCTCACCAGTTTTGTCCCATGTGTTTTACTGCAGTGTTATTGGAACCGCCAGGCACCCGACAGCACAGGCCGTTGTCCTCTGTGGCCTGCTTTCTGCCTGGAATTCACTTTGTCCGATGTCAACAGGCCAGACCCGCAGCTGCACCCCCCCCCCACCCCTCCCCAACCTGGCCGTCATCCTGTTTGCATTTGACCGAAGTATCTGTGGGGGTTATTTTCAGCAGCTGAATTTTAAAGCTTAATTATTTTTGCATGGATTTTTCTGCTTTCTGCTCATCTACGTATTTATTTCACACGGTTGCGATTGGTGGTGGTTTTGATTCTCCACCTCAGGGTTTGTTGTGGGCACAGTCCCCCCTGCTGAAATAACTCGCCCGTTCTGGTCGAGGCCCTCCGGGGCACTCCTGGGGTGCGCCTGTCAGTGCCACCTGTGGGCCACCACGGGCTTGTCCCAGCATCGTGTGATCGTACATCACTGTCACAAACATCTCGGGACAAATCCCTCCTTATCCCTGAAGGCCTCCTTCGGCTTGCCTCTCCCTCTGGCCAGCAGGAAGGGGGAGTTGCTCGGCTCTCCTTGCTCACTGCCCTGTGCCCTCCAGAAGGTTCTAAGGAGCCAGCTGTATACAGTTATTTCCCCACCATCCTGCAAACACGATTTGCTTTTGTTTTTGATCATTGACTCTGAGTGCAGAGTGGTTCCCTGAAGCCATTTGAACTTTCCCCCTTGTAGCCAGTGGCACGTCGCCCTGTGTACATGGCTCTCTGGGGTTCCTGCAGTACAAATCTTGGTGCTCTGGCCGCTAACATGTTACCTTAACTCTTTGCTCATCTTACAGAGTGTGTTTTGACTGCCCCCGTTTCTGAGGCCTCTTAAGGCCAGAGCTTTGTTGCTTCATCATCAGGTTGGGACTTAGATGGCTGTTCATGGTTCCTCTCTCCTGCTGCAATCAGTAAGTGCCTGCCCTTTGTGGTGTGTTTGGGGGTGATGCCGAGGGGAAACGGGTGAGGAGGGACAGGGTGTGAGGGAGCTGGGGTGAGAGGGATGGAAGCTGGGCCCACAGTCCTGGCTCTGAGCCCACCTGGTAGTCCAGAGAGAGAGAGAGTTTGTGTGTTTGTGTGCATGTGAGTGTGCGTGCGTGTGTGAGAGAGAGAATGGCTTTGTTTGCATTCATTCCTCAGAATGAGAAGAAAGGACCCACTTCTCAGGTCTGTGTGACCCTGAGCAGGATTCACCCCTCTCTGCACCTCAGCTTCTCACCGGGGCCTGTCTGAGGAGGAACTTCTGAGGCCCTCAGGGCTGACGTGATGGGTCCAGGGTTCTGCCTCCATGAGCAGCCAGGACAGGGTTCGTGGACGAGGACTGCAGAGCACCTGGGGGTGCTCCCCCCGGACCCGCCGTGGGCCGGCGCGAGGCAGAGCCCGAGCTGGGAGCCGTGGGTGCTGCGGCAGTGGGCTGGGAGGGCGGCGTGGGGGCAGGTACTGGCTAAGGGTCCGGGGTGGGCTTCATGTACCTCAGGCCCTGGTGACTTGGACCCGTCCTCCCTGGAACTCAGGCTCCGAATGAGAGGCCAGTGGGGCACTGTGCTCGGACTTCACGTTCGTGTAATGGCAGTTCCCAGGAAGGGTTCCGCAGCTGACGGTGGCCGAGGGACCGGAGGACCGCGCGCCAGGCAGGCGGGCGCGTCTGTGTGACCCCGCGCGGCCGGGGCGCCGCGCACCCGGAGGACCGCTGCAGCTGGGACTAGGCCGGAGTGCTGAAACTTTCCCCTCGTTCTTAGATTTCCTGTTCTGATAAAGGCAAAAATCTTAAGTTTTTCAATTATGAAAGTTATCTGCGTAGAGTCGACAATTAAAGCCATTTTATACAATGAAAGTAACAGCCCTTCCCCTCACCCGTCCCATCCTTATTACGCAGAGGTAGCCGCTCAAGTTCCTTTGCATCTTTCTGGAAATTTCTATATACGTGCAAAACTTGTCACTGCTGACACCGTCCTAGAACAGGCAGGACCATGACTTGCGCTTGAGCTTGCCTGACTTCATGCAGCTCCTGCAGCCGGAGCGTGCGTCTGGCAGAACAGGAAACGCGTGGCCGTGAGGCCGAGGGGACACGTGTCCCCTGGCCGCACCTTCGGCAGGGACGTCAGGGTCGGAAGGAGTGAGCCTGGCGGGGAGGCGCGGAGCCGCCGCAGGTGTTTCTTTTACTGGACGCGGCTCATGGCCGCGTTCAGGTTTTGCTTTTCACCTTTGAGTCTGTGAGAAAAGGAGCAGGAAAAAGCAAAAGGCGCTGGTGGTGGCACACCCGGCACTGCTGGGCCAGGGTTCGAGTCCCTGCGGCGTCCCCGCTGCTTCCGGCTCCCACTCCGGGCCCCCTCCCCACCTCCTCCGGGACTTCCGGGTCCCTAAGGACAGAGGTGCTGGGGTGGGGCACTGAGCGCCTTTCTCCCCAGAGCCCTCGACTCTCCTCCTTCATCCCCTTGCGGGGACCTGGGTGCACTCTGCAGGGACCTGGGGCGGGGCCGGCAGGGCTCTCGCTGCTGCAGCTCACCGCCTTCCCCCGGACCCCACGCAGCTGACTGGGGGATCTGAACACCAAGGCTGAGGGGCCCTGGAGTGGCTGCACTTGTCATGGTGTGTACCCCACCTGCCTCTTCCAGCCAGGGCTCCCAGGATCAACTCACCACCTCCCTCGTCTCTACCTCCAAGGACCAGGATGGCTCTTTCAGGATGGGTGGGAGGGGAGTGGGCGGGCCGGAGAGCGGAAGACAAGGGCCAACAACACGCCCTGGTGCAGGAAGAGCAGGTAACTGGGGGCAAGTGGAGCCAGGGTGGGCACCGAGGGCTCTGACCCTGTGCCCTCCAGGTGCCTGGCACCTGGAGCCGGGATCCCAGGAGATCCCCCAGCTTGGGACTGACAGGGGCAGCATGCTATAATCTTGAGCATGCTCCCACACAGGCCCGCACAGCTTCCCCCTCCCTGTCTCCCTGTAACAAACCACATCTCATAAAGCAGCGGTCCCCAACCTTTCTGGCACCAGGGACGGGTGCTCCTAGGAAAATCTGATGCCTGCTGATCTGAGGTGGAGCTGAGGCGGTGATGCTAGCTTTGGGGAGCAGCTGCAAATACAGAGGAAGCTTCACTTGCTCACTTGCTGGCCTGCCACTCACCTCCCGCTGTGTGGACCTGTTCCTGATGGGCCACGGACAGGTACTGGCACACAGCCCTGGGCATCCTGTCATAAGGAACGGCTGGAAGCAGGAGGGGAGGTGTGCGAAGTTGGTCTGGGAGGCCGGGCCTTCTTTCCTAGATGGGCCGAAGGCTCCCCCACCTCGTAGAGCCTGGTCAGAACCCCATACCCTGTAGGTGTTCTCAGCCCGAACTCAAGTCACATGATAGTACAGGTTCTCTAGGGAGAGATTGGCTCCCATGAGGTAGAGGGGACCCCAAAGCTGGACAAGCCTGAGGGAAATGCAGCCTGCAGGGTAGAGGGAGGGGCCCCCGAGGATAAAGAAGGATGGAAGCTGATCAGGCTTGAGCGAGAGCCCTTAGTAAGGGACTCTGGCCGGGGCCTCCTCAATGTGAGTGGTGGCTGGCTCTCTGTCAGTCGCAGTCCCTTAGCCCCTCTGCAAGTTTTGGTAACAAAAAAATTGCTCCTTGGAGCTGATGTTTCTGATTGAGGGTGGTGAGAGTGGGCAGCAGGAATCTGGTCTCGGTATATGGCCTGTGTCTGGCCTCAGCAGCCAGGCCTGGGTGGTGAGGTCACGATGTCCACCAAGGTGCCCATATATCTGAAACGTGGCAGCCACACAGGCGAGGAGAAGCTGTGGAACCTGCTGTTCTCAGACAGGGTCAGCCTGTGACTGGGGGCTGACAGGTTTATGCTCTGACATAGCAAAGGCACAGAGCCCAGGAGCAAAGGACAGAGGTGAGCCAATGTATGGCAAAAAGAACACAGACCTCTGAGTCTGACCTGCCCTGTGTGAGGCTCTTGCCTCGTTTCTGAAATGGAGTCAGTGACACCTGCCTCGTAGGGTTGTGGAGACGACCAGGGATAACGTTTGGTTACAGTGTGTGACGTAAAGGAACTGGAAGCTCAGGAAGACAGGACCGAAGTGGAAAGCAGGTTGGAGTCAGAACGGTTGTGCTCGCGGGCTGAAGCTGAGGATACGAGCTGCTGAAGGATTTGGAGCCAGAGAGACAGGTGGTCAGGTCGCCACCCGGGCCAAGCGGAAGATGGACTGAAGACCGAAGAGGAGGAAGCCTTTGCATCATGAGGCCTGGACGGGGCGGGGACAGTGGGGACGAAGAGGAGGGGAAAGTGTAAGGTGGGGCTTGGTGTCTGGAGGCCAGTGCTGGCCTCAGTGGTCCTCCTCTTCCATTCTCAGCTGGTTCATTTCTACCCTTTTGACCCTACAAATCCCAGACCCCACCTCACCCCCAGCCTTTCCTACCTCCAAGGAGAGAGTTTATACCAGAGGAAGAGGCAGAATTAGATCAGCAGACATTTAGCTAGGCCACACAGCTATTTTTTAATATATATTTTTAAATTATCGTAGAGATGTGTATCCACCCACATCACATATATGTAACTTGCCATTCCAACCAATTTTAAGTGTAAAATTTTAAGTGTACAAGTCAACGCCATTAACTATGTATAACTACATGCCAAATGTGCAACTATCAACACTACTTACTTCCAAAACCCTTTATCACTCCAAACAGAAACCCCACAAAACAGTCACTGCCATGCCCCGTCCCTTCCTGCCTCTGGTAACCTCTACTCTACTTTGTTTGCATGAATTTGCCAATTCTAGATATTTCATCAGCTTAGAATCTGCGGTAATTGTCCTTTAGTTACTGGCTTCTTTCACTTTGCATCCCGTTTCAAGGTTCCACCCACGCTGCAGCAGGTGTAAGTGCTTCATGCCTCTTTATGGCCGGATAATATCCACTGTACGAATGGAGCACCTTTTCTTTATCCATTCATTGGCTGATGGACATTTAGGTGGTTTCTACCTTTTGAGTATTGTGAACAATGTTGCTGTGAACATCATGTACAAGTGTTTGTGTGAACACAGTTTCAATTCGCTTGGGTAGATACCTAAGAATAGAGTTGCCGGGTCACATGGTGACCGTGTTTTAACTTTCTGAGGAACCACCAAGCTATTCTCCACAGTGGCTGCACCACCTGACTCCCACCGACAGCATATGAGGGTTGCAGGGTTTCCACATCCTGACCCACTTATTTTTCTTATAGGCATCCCAGCAGGTGTGAAGTGGTATCTTGGCTTTTTGTTTAATCTAAAATTTTTGCCATCAGTTAGAGGTTAGGGGGTTCACTATTGATAGTGTGACTTAAACCCGGGTCTGTGCGACCCCAAAGCCTATGCATGATTCCAACCGTCTCCCCCAACAGGGACTCAGCGTCAGACCCTAGTAAAGTGTGAAGCAACAGGCTGGGAGCGGAGGGCCAGCACCTCCCTACCTGTAGGCTCCCCCTCGCCACTTGGGTGGCTTGTGCCCCACATGCCTAGGAAGGGAAGGCAAGAAAAGACATTTTCCTTAGAGTTTCTGCCAGCTGGAAGGCGGCGTCTCACCTGGACCTCAGCTGAGGTGAAGATTAGCCACGCTTGTCCTAGGTGCCCTGGGACTACTCCACACCCACCCTGTCTCAGGCCCCAGCCCAAGGTCCTCGGGGCTGCCATGTCAGGGTGGAGAAAGGGAATCTGAAGTGGAAGAGGCTGGGGTGGGGGCATGCCATTGCTGGGCCCCTGCCCTGGGGCCTTTCCATTGAGGGGGACTATCCTCCAGGCCCACGTGTCGGCCAGTTCTGTAGGGCCCAGTGCTGCCCAGCCTCAGACAGGGTAGAGGCTCAGCCACACTTACTGGAATGCAATCAGAGGGACGAGGGGGAAGGGGTGTGAGGCCCACCTCATCCCAGAGCCTAAATTCGCCTCCTGCTGGAGCTAGGTTACCACATGTGCTCCCACCACATGGGCGGCCACCACAGGGCTCGTGAAGCAGGAAGGAACTAGACACGGACACCGGCAGCCGTTCCGCCCCTGGCCTGGCCCTTCCTGCTGAGTCTCCTTAGACTTTCCCTGAGTCAATAAGCCATCGACTGTTGACCCGGGCCCTGTCTTCCCTACTCCCCTTTCCTGCCCCCTCCCCATACCTCTGTGGGTTGCCATCTCCCCACGCCCTCAGCTCAGGGGCCCTGCTTCTTCTATCACCTGTACAGCATCCCCCCAACCCCCACCTGGCGTGTAGTGCAGGCTGCGTGGCCACACCCCAAGAGCCCTTCTCTAGGAGGCAGGATGTAGCTGCCCTGGGCCAGCACGGTCCCCATTGCTTCACTGATCTGGGTGATGGGCATCAAACCTGGCAGTGCTGTAGGGAGGCCCTCCCTGTCCTGTGGGGCCAGAGGGAAGAGGTCATTCAGGCCCGACCATGGGCCTCATCCCACCAAAGGACAGGGATGGCAATTCAGCTTTCTGGGCTCCCAACCCCCAGACTCAAAAAGGCAGAGATTGAAAGTCTGGCCCACCCACCCACCCACTTGTCAGATATCTCCCTTCTCCTCCTCTGGAGCTTCGTGTGGGTGGTCCTTGCAGACAAGGTGGACTATGTTGTGCATCTGGAAGCACCCCACAAAGAAGGGCAGGTAGAAAAACATGGGGTTCAGTTTTCCAGGAGTTCAGACTACTGGATAAAAGGCTGGGAAAAGGGTTGGGCTCTGATGTGTCTGCTTCTCCACCTGTGGGGCTCGAGGTAGGAGATGCATTTGAAGAATTCTGAAAAAATGAATAGTAATTTATGTTTCGCTTATTCTGTGTCAGGCACTGTTCTAAATGCTTTATAATATATTAACTTACTCAATTCTCATGAGTAGGTTATTTCCATTCTCAGATAAGAAAACCGAGGTACAAAGATTATGTGACTTGTCCAAGGTCATAGGATTGTAAACCACAGAGCTGGGATTTGAACTCAGTCTGGCTCCAAGGTCTGGACCACTATACCAGGCCAGGATCTAAAGTTTCCATATTTCAAAGTCCATCTTTCTGGAACAGGCTATTTCTACTTTTGGTTTTATGCAGACACACCCAGCATTGTGCTAAATGAGAATCATATGCATTTCTTACAATGTTATAAGATAGTAATTACTTTTATCCAGCTTCACAGAAGACAAGAATTAGGTTTGGACAGGGTAAATTCTGAGTTGGGATTCAGACCTAGATTCAGGGGTCCAAGGCTCTGGGACCCACTGATCCCGGGCAATCCCCGCTCCCCCCACTCCCTCCCCCCACCTCTCGCCCCTACCTCAGTCTGAGTGAAACAAGGGAGTCAAATCGAACGTGAAGCTCCTTGTAGTTGGGGCCACCTAGGACCTCCCTCGCCTCCTCCCCCAAGCTTTCGACCTCTACATTCTGGCCGCACCTGAAGCCCCGTGCACATCCTTCACCCGCTTCTCTCTTGCTCTGCACCCTAACCCAGTCTATGCTTATGCAGAGATGTGCACATCGAATGAGAAAACCCAGATTGCAGCTGAGGACTTGTTGCTCCGAGGGCCCAAAAAACAACTGGGCTTCCAACAGACTGCTTCCCACCATCCGCCTCGTTCCGCAGTCAAAAAGGGAACCCGCTTTCCAGCAAAGCGGAACCAGCAAGGATGTTGCTGATGTGACGCCCCCTCCCAGAGCCTTGGCCCGCCCAGGACCGAGCCTGCGCCTGCGCAGACCGCGGGGGCGTGGCGAGGAGGACTGGGCGTGGCCTCGGCGGAAGGCGTGAGGCTGCACGGGGCAGTGACGCAAAGCGCCCCTAGTGGCGGGTGTGTTCGCGACCTCTGTAGCCTCCGGATTCGATTTCCACGGTTACGGAGGCGCGAGGCAGAGTCCCAAGTAAATCTCCATAGAACTGAAACGTGAAACCTGAGGTACTCATGGCTGTAGGTCTCTGGGGAATGGGGAAACGGGGCCTGACCCCGTGGTCATGGGAGGACGGGCCGACCCCTCGCTTTCCCTTCCAGGGGGCTCTGGTCAGCTCTGTTCCACGATTCCCCTAGGATATTGTCCCTTCCACAAGCGACCTTCAGCCCCACGAACTGCCCAGGGCTCCCACACCCCTCCCCCTGCTTCTCCCAGCTGCCGACCTCACTCTTCTCTGTCCTCAAGTTGCCGACATGCAGCTGTTTGTCCGTGCCCGGGAGCTGCACACTCTTGAAGTGACCGGCCTCGAGACAGTTGCCCAGATCAAGGTAAAGATAATAGTGTATCCCTGAGTGTCCTCAGCCCATCCGCCCTTTACCTGTCCTGTGGCTTCTTCACAGATCGCTCTTGACTCTCCCTTTCCCCCCTAGGCCCATGTAGCCTCCCTGGAGGGCCTCACTCCTGAAGATAACGTGGTGCTTCTGGCAGGTTCTCCCCTACAGGATGAAGCCACCTTGGGTCAGTGTGGGGTAGAAGCCCTGACGACCCTGGAGATGGTTGGCCGCATGCTAGGAGGTGAGTGGGATTACAGAGGCCCCAAACTGGTACTATTCATGATCTTTAGACTTAGTTTATTTGCCTGTCACAGTGTCTCACATTTTTTAATTTCATTTACAATATCTGAAAGTCAGCCTATTTTGTGTTAAATTCAATGTCTGGCTTTACTTTAAACGTGGAGGAAATCTGGTAACAATGGGCCTTTGTTCCCACGTACCAACAATCTGCCACAGCTGAGTAGCAGCTGCTCTCTGGAAGGCTCTACAGTTTGTTACAGTCCCCACTGCTTCCTGTTGCTCCTCAAAACCAATGTCAGTTACCATTTATTATCAGGTTTGAGCTATTGTTTGTCTTATAGTAAATAAAAGTAAATCTTTCTTTTTGTACCTATGTCTCTGTCAAAAGTGGGAAAACGAAAGATGGATCGAGAGCATCGCATGTTTCAAGAAAAGTGGGAGCAAGCATATTTCTTTGTGGAAGTAAAGAATAGCCCTATGTGTTTAATATGTAACCAAACTTTGTCCGTGTCAAAGGAATACAACTTAAGACGCCATTATGAAACAAACCATAGTAAGAATTTTGACTGGTATACAGAAAAGATGCGTGATGAAAAACTTAATGAACTAAAGAAAGGCTTGACCTTTCTACAACATTTATCACCCAATGCAAATAAAATAAGTGATGCTGCTGTGAAATGCAGTTATGTAATAAGTGAAAAAATCGCCCGGGCATCAAAACCTTTTACAGATGGTGAGTTTATAAAAGACTGTCTGTTGAGTGCAGCAGAAATTATGTGTCCTGACCAGAAACAAGCATTTTCAAACATAAGTCTAACTGGAAACACTGTTGCTCAGAGAGTCAAAGATATGGCTGAAAACTTACAGGACAAGTTGCGAGAAAAAGTGAAGTCATTTGTGACATTTTCTATTGCAGTTGATGAGAACACATATATAAATAATACGAGCCAGTTAATTATATTTATCCGTGGTGTTGATGAGAATTTTGACATCACTGAAGAACTTTTGGACATGGTACCCATGAGAGACTCAACATCTGAAAATGACTTATTTTTGTACGTTGAGAAAAGTCTCGAAAAGTTTAATGTTGACTGGTCAAAATTAGTAAGTGTGACCACTAATGGTGCTCCTGTAATGGTCTGTGATAACACTGGACTTGTTGCAAAACTTAAATCCAAGGTCAAAATGTTTTGTAAGGATGCAGAACTTAAATCCGTTCACTCCATTATTCACCAGGAATTATTTTGCACTAAAAAGTTAAAACTAGAACATGTCATGGATGTAGTGATAAGCGCAGTGAACTGGATACGCTCCCATGGCTCCAACCACAGACGATTCAGTGCTTTGCTTGAGGAACTGGATGCACAATACGGTAACCTCCTTTACTATACGAAAGTAAGGTGGCTTAGTCGTGGCATGGTACTGAAGAGATTTTTTGAATTGAGAAAAGAGATCGATTTGTTCATGTCATCTAAGGGCAAATCCTTTCCCCAACTCACCAGTGAAGATTGGATCAGAGACCTGGCTTTTTTGGTTGACATTACCACTCATTTAAACACTTTGAATATTTCTTTGCAAAGACGTTCACAAGTAGTTACACAGATGTATAACTCAATTTACTCTTTCCTAGCAAAACTGAGTCTTTGGGAAACTCATTTGGCAGTAAATAATCTGGCTCACTTTCCTACACTGAAATCAGTTTCCAGAAACGAAAATGATGGCGTAATCTACATCCCCAAAATTGTAGAATTGAAGATTGAATTCCAAAAAAGGTTCTTTGATTTCAAACATTATGAAAATGAACTCAGATTGTTTAGCTCACCTTTTTCCATTAACATAGAGAGAGTTTGTGAAGAATTACAAATGGAAGTTATTGAACTGCAGTGTAATACGATACTGAAAACTAAATATAATGACATTGGCATACCAGAATTCTACAAATACCTCAACAAGAGTTACCCTCGGTATAGAAACCATTGTGCAAAGATTCTGTCCATGTTCGGAAGCACCTATGTCTGTGAACAATTGTTTTCTGTTATGAAATTGAGTAAAACTAAATCTCGCTCCCAGTTAAAGGATACGAGATTCAATTCAGTTCTACACATTGCAACTCGAAATATGAGACCAGACATTGACAGCTTGGTGCAGAAGAAAAGGGGTCAAGTTTCTGGTTCCAAGTCAAAGGAGCAACATTATGAAAGAAGATTTTGATGATTAAAGATTATCTTTGAAATATCTGATGTTATGTGCTTGCACTGTGGTTCAATAAAAAGAAAAATATATATATATATATAGGTGTATTTTTTTCCCCTGGCATTTGATTTTTCATATACCTCACCCGTTTTATTTTTGTAACCTACTTGGCTATTCACAGTTCCTTATGTTTTTCTACTTGTCTCGAGCCAGGGAAAAACTGTCACCTGCTTCCCTGAGCAAAATGTGCCTGAGCTGTAGAATTTCTGTGGATGTTTGAGCCAGGCTGTACCAGTTATCAATTTCTTGCCTCTCAGCTCCAAATTCATCCTTCACAGTCTGCTCTCCAAAAATGGATCTGGGCCCTTTAAATAGTGTTCCTTTGACAGCAGGCCTAATGTTAAACTTTGTCAGTAGAGGCCACTGGAGACACATTGCAAAATAAAGGAGTCATTCTGCTGAGACACTGCCCCCTGAAGCTTTTCCTGGTGTCCTAGAGGACAGATTTCTAGCAAATTCTGACAGTGTGGCACTGCGGCAATTTCTCAGCTCTTCTGTAAGCCTGCCCTGTGCCCTATGCAGCAAGGCCCAGCTCCCGGCCTTGCAGCGGGGAGTCTCTTCCTGGACACCTACATCCCTCAGACCTGGGGGTCGTGGCTGCTCCTTAGACCTGCTGTTCCTTTAGAATTCTCCTTAATCCAGTTGTAGTTGATAATTCTTCGTGTTAAATCTTCCTTGTTCAAATTACTGTGTGGTTTCTCTCTCGTGTTTGGACCTTGACTGATACAGGCCCTGTTTTTCATTTGTCTTGGTAATCTGGACAACAGAGAGGGTCAGCAAGTCACCTAATGGAGAGCAGATATCCCTGGGAGCCGTAACACTTACTTGGGCATACAGAATGATATTATGTTTATAATAGCTGGTTTTAACTAATCATTGTTCTACCTCAACTTTAAGCTAACTTGATATCAGAAAAAAAAAATGTTTGGGTGAATTCAACAAATATTTGTCAAGAATGTACCACATGCAAGGCCATACTCCGAGTGCAAGCTAGTTCTCTGTCATTTGTTCATTCTATGACCTTGAGCTGGTGACATTGTCCCCTGAGCTTCACCTTCTTCGTGATGGCTCATTCGCAGGGCAGTCACGGGTCCTGGTTTAAGCTGGGAGCTCCAGTGAGCTATGGACGACCTCTCCAGCATGGCCATCTCAGAATCTGACGCAGCCAATGTCTCCCTCCTCCAAGAACATTGCCTTTGCTCTCCTGTCACCATGTTGGCGACTTTTTAAGCCTCCTTTGTTGTCTGTTTCACCTCCCAAATTATAAACGTTGAGCTGTTCAGGGGCCTGTCTTCTCTTTACCCTCCATCCTTCGGTACACATTTCTCTGGGTCTCCTGGCTTTCAATAATATTAGTAGCTTCTGACTCTCAGACTTTTACCTCCAGCCAGACCCCTCTTTCCTGACTCCAGAGTGGAGCTGCCAGTCATTCCTCAACATCTGCTCCTACTGCAGTCGATGGCAGCTCTTGTCATTCCTACTGCTCAGGCTAGAAAACTGGGAGCTATCGTTGGTTTCTTTCTTCCCCATAGGTGACTGCCATTGAAAGTTTACCACCGGGTTGTTTATTATTATTATTATTATTATTATTATTTTATTTTTATTTTATTTTATTAGGTGAGGCAACCCTTGGTTGACCTTACAGGTTATAAGGACCTTGTCATCTTACAATCCTTTATGTTTTTTATTTTTTATTTTTTATGCCTACAGCAGCCGGTCTTTCTAAGTAGTCTCCCATCCAAGAACTAATCAGGCCCGACCCTGCTTAGCTTCTGAGATCAGATGGGATTGGGATTGTAGACTACCACTGGGTTTAGAAACTGGAGTCCTTGGGGAGAGCCCATGCTGACACGATTGGGGCAGCCTCAACTCTGACAGTTCCCTAGACCACTAGATCACTTATTCAATGGGGACCAACTGTGCCACGGTCATTGGTGAGACTGTGCTGGGATCGGGCAGGTAGGCGGAGTACACCCCCCAAAGGGGAACCCTGAGGGCCTCTGAGCAGTAACATCAGCACTAAACAGACAACATGCACAAGTTGCAAGAACGTAGGTCCTCGAGTCCCTGCCTCAGCTCGCTGGTTTCTGCTTTACATGCATTTGTACCACGTGGGGTCTGATTTCCAAGGCCAGAGCCACTAGGAAACAACAAATTAGCATGGGCTTGCGGGGTCTTGCAGATGGGTGGTTGGCCATTTGACCCAAAAGAAGGAGACAGGGAAATTTAAGAGCAGAATTCAGAAGGCACAATTGTAGAGTCTATGCAGTGTAGGACAGGTGGCCTGGCACATCTCATCAGGTGGTGATGGTCAAATGCAGGGAAGCCACAGCCAGCCTGGGGACCCTCTGTCCGACCTGTTTCATAACTGTCACAGCCTCACCGTGTGACCTCCAGCAACTTACTGCACTCGTCCACAGTCTTTCAGTTTGTGAATTAGAAATATTAACCTCTGCCCCACCTAGTAATTTTTTTTAAATATGAAAAATGGGTTGTATAAATACACTTAAAATGCGATGTAAATGCAAGAGCTGTTATAAGATACTGAACAGGGTATAGTCTGAGAAAATGGAAAAGGCTAATGTATAGTGATCGCCTACTGCGTGCCAGGTGCTGGATGCTTACATGCTTTTCTTCACCCTCCCCACCAAACCATCGGTATAGTATTACTGGGTGTAATTTTAGTGATGAAAAAAACACAAAATACAGAGGAATTAACTAGCTTTCCAAAGTCACACTGCCAGAAAATGGCAGCCCTAGGTCTTCTCTAAAGACCAGCGGTGGCCTCCATCTTCCCTAAAATCAATAGGATTTTATATCCTTATATTAGTTTGTTAAAGTTGCCATAACAAAATGCCATAGACGGAGGGGCTTAAACAATAGAAATTCATTTTCTCAAAGCCAAGATAGGTTCTTCTGAGACCCCTCTCCTCGGCTGGCAGATGGTCGCCCTCCTGCTGCTTCTGTCTTTGGCCATCCCTGGGCATCTCTTCCTCTTCTTATAAGGACACTAGTCATGTTAGATTAGGACCCCACCCTAATGGCCTCATTTTAACTTAATCACCCCTTTAATGACCTTATCTCCAAATTTAATGACATTCTCAGGTACTGAGGGTTGATTCAACATAAGAATTTGGGGAGGGGGGAAATTCAGCCAATAAGAAGCCAATATATTAAAAAGATTAGTGCCCAACTAACAGACTCCTAAATATTTTATTCCTTTAAACAGTATGAATCCTTTACAGATGTATAATGTCATAGTTCTCGTTCTTCTGAACAATACAGTAACTTACTTTCCTTTCAATTTTATTTCACATTATTCTGACTCTTTGTTTTCAAATGTGCTCTTGAATTGCCTTTCCAACTGTTCTTTATCAGCCCTTGAAGCTTGTAGAGTTTTGAATAAAAGGGTATCCCCCCTTCCTCCATGGATGCCCAAATAATTTTTGGAGAGATGAGGAGAGATCTTGAGGGCACCCATTTTTAAAAGAAAACCTATAAAATCGATGCGTTAAAAAACGTTAAAAAGTCTGAATAACACTAAGTATAGTCATGGATGTGGAGCAACAAGAACCCTCATACCCTGCTGGTGAGATTGTAAAATGATACAACAGAGAACGATTTTGCAATTTCTTATAAAATTAAACATATATTTACCATATGACTCAGCAATTTTTCTTCTAGGTATTTACCTAAGAGAAATGAAAATATATATCCCCAGAAAGACTTGTCTAAGAATGTTCAGAGCAGTTTTATTCATATAACCACAAACTAGACATCCTAAATAGCCATCATAGATGAATGGATGCACAAATTGTTGTACATCCATACAATGGAATATACTCAGCAGTAAAAAGGGCAGAATTACTGACACATATAACAACATGAATGAATCTCAAAAATACCTTGAGAAAAAGAAGCCAGACACAAAAGACTTGCTTACATCTGTATGATTCCATTTATATAAAATTCTAGGAAGCCACAATAAATATAAAATAACAGCAGATCTGAGGTTGCCTGGCTGGGTGGTAGTGGGTGGGGCAATTGCAATGTCCTCTTATCTTGATGATGGTCATGGTTACTCTGGTCAAAATCCATTGAATTAAAATGGGTTTGTTTTATAATGTGCAAATTATATCTCAATAAAGTTGGTTTAAAAAAAACCGAGATAGGATATTTTCCAGCTTCTGTTGTTCATTCCCTTCATAGTAAATCTCTACATACAGACCTTAAGGAAATAACAAAAGCCCCGTTTCAAAATTTTCAAGCCCATGGCGTCATTACCACAACAATTTGACATAGTGTTCACAAAAACTAGAGCAATAGACTGAGAACAACGTGAGCCTAGAAGATCTTAGCATGTCAGTAAGGAAGGAAAAGTTGAAGGATAAACAGGGTCAAGTTGAAATAACGGAGGCCATGCTACGAAGGGCTTCTTCCACTGATCAAAGTGAGAATATTTGAGAATGAAAAGGAGACTGTTGGCCAACAGCAGATGACATCTAAAAAATCTGAAAAGTCATGAGTCCATTTTGAAATACAAAAAGAGAAAGTGTTAACATATCTTGAAAGAAGATGATTGCAATGGCGTGTATTCTTTAATCTTACTATTAACCCATATCAGTATTATGGATTCATTCATTGTGTGAACCTATAAATGAAATGAATGTAAATACATCAAATTTCTACTTTCAGTAAAAATGGGCAAAAGGGACAGAATTTATCACACCACCCCAAACAAGGAGAAAACAACCAGACAAAAATATAAGAGACAGGAGTTTTTAAGATATTGATCGGCACTGATGAACTGTGAAATGTGAAAGGCAGGGAAAAAAACCAAGGCGAGTCCTGGAATTCTCCCAGCCTACCGTCTGGAGAAAAGGTCCAAAACACAGCACAGTGAGGGAGCACCCAGGCAGAGGGAGCTGGGAGACCAAGGTAGCGAGAGCTCTCTGGGCGGAGAATCAGGAAGGGGAGAGACCTCTGAAGATCTGCAGAGGGTCTCCTCTGATCAATGCCTGAGTGTATGGAAATTACCCGAAGCCAGGGTAAGACCCACCAGAAGCGATGGGAGGAAGAATCCCCAGACTTGGATTTCATTAGCCAGAGTGAAAAGCAGCCCAAGAAAAAAGACGTTACATAAGAAGGAATAAAGATAGGGACAACAGCATATTTCTCGTTGGAAGCGATGCAAGAAAAGACGGTGTTCTGGGATACGATTTTGTAATTCCGAAGCGGTTTGTTCCTTTTGGATATTGCTTTTGAGCTTTTTTAGTTAACACCAGGGCAACATTTAATATATGGCTAATTTTGTTTTATGGCCTGTGCAAAATGCTTCCGAGTGTTCTACACGATCCCCTGTGATTTTTATAGTACCGGTAGGGGAAAAAACTGTCAACCTAGTACTCTCTGTACAGAAACAATATATTCCAAAAACAAAGGCAAAATAAGACCTTTTTAGACATACAAATGTTAAAGAATGCATCACCAGCAGACCCACACTACAATACATGTTAAAGGAAATTCTTCAGCCAGAGCGGAAATCACATAAGTTGGAAATGTAGGTAGACAAAAAGGACTAAATACCAGAAGTGGCAACTATGTGGATAGATATAAAATACTTTTTTCTTATTATTTAAAACTTTTTAGACAATATCAACTATTTAAGGGAAAACATGTACAGCAGGTTCCCGAATAACATCCTTTCATCATAGCGTTGATGAGAAAAAGAATCGATTCCTGGCGAGCGCCACCGTCCTCCTACGACCAGGACGCAGACCCGGTGGGGGAGGGCGTGCCCCGGGGCCCCACGGGAGGCCATGAAATATGTAAAGTCCCTCTAAGTGGAAACCAACTCCTGGCCACTCCTGGAGACTTTGTCTCCCAATGACATATGGGACCTGGGAACATGGGAAGAGCCCAGGGGAGCTCAGCAGGAAAATGGAAAGGCACTGGAGCCAGAGCCACTACGCAAATATGAGGCGCAGGAGACGGGGCGAGCCGCACGGAGGAGGAGAAGGCCCCCGTCGGGCACACACCGGGACGGAGGAGGAGAAGGCCCCCGGCGGGCACACACCGGGACGTACACGACACGCCCCCTCTTACAGAGCGTGGGACATGAGTCAGGGCCCTGCTGTCATCTTCGATTCGGGGCCGAGCTGGGCAGAGAAGCTGCTCGCCCTTCCCTCCTGCTTCAGCCCGTTTCCTGACCTCGCGGAACTTCGGCACCTGGCTTCCTGGCGCCTGTCTCCCTCCTAGGCCTCTGATCCCTTGACTGTCACATCCCCACTGCATTTCTTCTGTCCTGGTCTGACTGTTTTGCTTTGACCTTGACACAGGCCTTTCCCTTCCAGTTTAATGGGGGCCCAGTTTAATGATGGTCCGATGAATCTGGTATTTGGATAACCCCGAAATACCTCCAAGGAAACTCTCGTGAAGCCCTTCTCGTTGCATTTCATAGTATGAGTAAGTCACAGTAAACTGTCCATATTTTAATACTTGTTAAACCAGTTCATCAAGCATTTCCTGTTTATTATCTACAGTACAAACCAGTTTATTCCAGCCATGCGAAGACCAGTTTGAGAAGGAAGCCACACCAGAGGGAGGCAGAGCCTCAGCGGGAGGTGGGGTGGGGGTGGGGGGCAGCTCTGCCAGAGGCTGAGACCACCTCTGGGTTTTTTTGGTTACATAATACAGTAAATACTTTTTTTGCCTAGGTCATTTTGAGAAGGGCTGGTGGTTTCAGGTAAAACCTGAAGAGGTCTAGACCTTGACCTAGTGCACTCATGCTGTCATGCCTGGGCTGGGCGACTCTTGCAAGTAATAATGGGATCTGGGCCTGTCTTTTGAAGGTAAAAATAAAAGACCAGCCATAGACGCCACCTGACCCTGAGGGGACAGGAAATCTGAAATCTAGACCAACTATTTTTATTTCTTCACTGAGGTACCTAGAGCCAGGCCTGCTGTCTCTGAGCTGAGCCTCTGTTTCCCCCAGTTCTGGGGGTGCTAATGGGGCGAAGGTTCTGCCTTCCTCGCAGGAACAGGTGTCCCCCTGCCCACGCTGCGCTGCACCACACGCACCAGCTCCGTAGGGGGCAGTGTGAGCTCCTCGAGGGGCCTCCCTGGGTTAGAACGGGGATTTGTGACTAAAGACAAACATTCATTTGACCGCTGATGAGATGGGAGAGAGACCGAGGAGGCCCATCCACCTCCCCGCCAGATCCCACTGAATTCTGGTGGTGCCCGCAAGTTCTGGGGCTCCGTCTCTGGGTGGCGCCCCGCCTTGCCTGGGGGTCGTGGCACCAAGCATGTTTGCAGCTTCAGCATTCTGGAAAGCCCCATTCAGGGGTACAGACTGTTTCTCTTTGCAGCGAAGAGGGGCTCCTCCGTGGCCCCCACTCTGAGCGTCGCAGGAGGGTCACAGCCTGGACCCTTCCTGTTTCTTGGGGCTGGAACTGGAGCCACAGACGTGGCGATAGCCAGTGGCTGCTGGCCTAGCTTTTCATAAGGCTCAGGGCGGGACTCTGGCCTTGGGGCCTCTGCCCCGCCCAGCCCCACGCCTCGCTCTGTAGGCCTCGGGCTCACCCTCGGGCTCACCCGCACCCGGGTTCTGCCACGTAGAAAAGATCATCCCAGCTCTGGGCCAAGCGCCCCGCTTGGAATGCCCCGCTTGGAATGTCCCGCCCAACTTAGCCACCAACTCATCCTTCCGGGCCGAAAGTCCCACCCCCTGGCGGAAACCTCCCCCGCGCTGGCGACCGGCTGCCTGACGCACGTCCCCGGCGCACCTGGCGCCTCAGCGACAGCATCTTGCGGCCCACGCTGCGTCACAGCTATTTCTAAATGTGTTCAAATCCCTGACTCAACCCCAAAAGCAAGTTCCAGAAATATGCTTACAAAGATGGAGAAGAAGTCTGGAAAAACACAGCGCTGTTGCTGTGCATGTGCGCGTGTGTCTGTGTGTGTGTGTACCTTTTGCTTCATACATTTCATCGTTGTTTATAAAATCTATCAATATTACAGGTTTAAATATCACAACTTTGTGTTTCAAACATGTTATAAAATCTTTCATAACTTTCTACATAGAATCTCACATTTCTTAAATTTATTCTTAGGCTTGTGTTGCTCAGCTGGTCTCATGTCCCAAAATACATCTCCAAGCCAATTTTTGACCAAGAAAAGACAAGTTGTGAAAGAGTATCGCCAGTATAATACCTTTTATTAAAAAAAAAATAAATCCCCAACCACTGAAATGATTACATTTCTATATAGATACATGCATCAAATAGTATGTTTATATGTGTGTACATATATATACATATATGTATATTTAATATACAATACATGTATATATACATGTATAAATGAGTATATATTCTGCACACTGTTAATGTCTGTAATATATATTACTATATTATATATTGCAGAATAACAATAGTCAACTCTAGGACAGGGCTATGACGGGACGTAATGGTCCAAGGGACTTCAACTGTATTGTTTAAATTTTACAACAAGAAAGTATCCATGTCCTTGAGTATCTCTAAATAAATAATAATAAACAAAATCACAGGGTGGAGCCGAGAAGCCTGAAGCAGGCGAGGCAGTCTTTCAAGTGAGCCCATGAGACACACTCCTCCTACAATGAAGTTTAAGTGGCTCTGGCAGCTGAGTCCAATTGGACATCTCGATGTGACAGACTCCAAAAGTGTCACAGTATATAATTTTCAAAGCTGAAAGCATGACTCCCCTTAATATAGAGTGTGTCAAAGATTACGTAATGCCTTAAGAAAGGCGCCAGTGAGGTATGATAACTGCAGAGATGGAAGTATTTCAAGGCACCAAAAAAAAAAAGTGCCGGAATGAGATTTATGAGTTGCATGCAAAATCAATGACCTCCAGGGTAGGAAAATCATCTTTTCTATTTATATCGTATGAATCTACATGTCACCGAGTTGGAACTGGCAGTCATCCTTTTACTTTATTTTCAAATTTTGAATAATTTTTTAACAGAGGAGTGTTAACCCTTTCTCTGCATCTTCTCTGCTGATTCCAAGCTTTTCCAGTCACTGGTCTGAGCCGGGTGGAGAGTGGACTAACCACACTTGGCAGCACTGAGATCTGAGGAGGCACTCTGGGCCTAGTGCCACTGGTGTCCTTGTCTTGAGGGCTGAGCTGAGCCCCAGAGAGCAGAAATGAGTCAGCTATCTCCCCGAGGTAAGGGAGCCTTGCAGGACCCTTACACCCAAGTCTTCCAGGAGGCTACAGGGCTCAGCTGATCTAAGGACGTAAGAAACATCCAGACTTGTAGATAATTTTATTTATAAGAGTTTGTTTGAGCCAAACTCATGACATATGCTGGGGAGCAAAATCTCAAATGCTCAGGAGAACAACAGATTTGCAGCTTCTTTTATGCATTTGAGATGAAGGAGGGGAGTAAGGAAGATGGCAGAAAGCAAGGCAGGGATTCCTATTAAGGCAGGTTAACGATTCTGTGCTGTCTTGAGGGTGGTTGCAGTTTATTTCATAAGTGTGTTCATTTCTGTACATGCACAGAAACAATGGACAGAGATGGCTTAAGGCGAAGATAAGCCTTTTACTAAAACGCTATAGGCCTGAGGCATGGCTATCTGCCAGGAGCTGCCCAGTTAGGAATTTACGATCAGAACATCCTGTGAAGTTACTTTTCATAGAACCCCTTTTTTAATCCATAGGACAAATCGGAGTTCACCAGTATTGGGGAGGTTGGGGATGGTGAGTGAGATGAGCCAGGAGTGCCAAGAGGAGCTGATGTAACCAGAGAAGTCTGTGTTTATTCAAGAAGGCTGTGGGTGGGACAGGACCAAAGACTGATTTTTCTATAGCTTCCTGAAGGCGGATGATGTGGGACTCAAGGGAGGAGGTAGGGGGGACAGCGGAAAGAGAATGGGGAGAGGCCAAGCCTGGGGAGGCAGGAAGGGGGGAATGGAGAAGGCAGAATCAGCAGGAGTTGGTGTGAGGGAGTAGAGGACAAAGGGCAGAACTGAGCATCAGGCAGTGCCGTAGCCCCCAGCCCCGGAAAGACACACGGACCCCCTGAACTCAGTGAGTTATAGGAAACACACTCTTTATTCAGCCAGCTGGGTCTGCCAGGGGTATGCAGACCCCAAATGAAGCAGCCCCGAAATGTAGAGGTACAGGGTTTTTAAGCCCAAAATCCTATTCTTCATTCTGTCTAAACACAAAGGTCTATTTTTCTTCTATTCACACAGGTCGGGTGTGCAAGCGGGGGTACAGAAGCAGAAAGCTTATTGTTAGAATGTTCTGTTCCTATGGGCGACAGCCTATGTTCCCATGGGCCTAGCCAAGCAGTAATTTTTAGTATGAGTCAATTTTTCAGCCAACACATTCCCCACTGGCCTTAGCAGACAATCAAATCTTTGATTCTTCATGCAGAATTTGTTCATAGTCTCTATTTTGTAACACTAAAGGTCTATTAACTAATTTTTCATATATATGTAAACAAGAAATTAAGGAAACATGGGCCAAAAGCTAACAAGAGGAGGAGGATAATTAAAGATCCAGTTACAGCAGATAAAAGGATTGTTAGCCGTGGTGACCAATTGAACATCCTATGAAACCAGTTATTTGATTCCAGTCTCTGTCTTTTCCAGGCATCTAAATTTTTCTGTATTAGTAGTAAACTTTTAAAATTATTTTAGTGTTATTGGCATAGAAGTAATGGTTTTCACTTAGAGCCATACATAATCTATCTTGTTTTAAAAATAATAAATTTAAACCTCTTTTATTCTGAAGGACTATTTTTGTTAGTAAATTGACTTGAAGTTCTAGCCTGTTGAGTTCAGTTAAATTTAGGGGAGTTGCTACTCCGACATAATAAGGGGTTTTTGGGTTTAGACACAACCAGCAATCTTGTCCTATGTCTGGGGTGGTCCCATTTAAGACCTTGTGTATTGCCGTTAGCAAACTTATTAATGTTTCTTTTGGTTCTGGTTGTGGCTGGTCGAATGCCTGGGCTAAAGAGGAAAAAAGGAAGAAACAGAGCGTTATACTTATGTACGCTTGAGTCTTAGTCTTAAGGGCCTGTCTTTCTGAGCTGTCCACTTTCGTGTTGTCTTTACGTGGGAGTGACGAATCCATAATGGGACACTGTCTACTTTAACTGCAGTGGATGTCGTCAGGTAGATGGTGAAGTGTCCTTTCCATTTGGGTTCTAGTCCTTTGGAAGTGAACTTCTGGATCCACACAGAGTCCCCAGGCTGAAACTGGTGGGGAAGTCTGTCCCCCAGAGCCGAGTGGGCAGCACAAACCTGGGACCGAATTTCCTTCTGTACACTTTGAAGGGCCTGTAAAGACTTAAGTAAGACAAGGTTACGCGCTCTGCCTTTTTTTATCTTTTATTTTAGGTACTAAAGGTGGGGGTCTTTCAAAGAAAATTTTAAATGAGGTGAATCCATTAATGTATTGACTACACCTGGCTTGGAGAAGAGCAAAAGGAAGTTTTACCCAGGTCCCACCAGTTTTTAATTTTAACTTGACTAATGTCTCTTTTAGGGTCTGATTCATTTGTTCTACTTGGTCCAAACTCTGGGCCTGGTAGGCGCAGTGGAGTTTCCATTGTAAATTTAGGTAGTTAGCCAATTGTAATACCTTTGCTATGAAGGCTGGCCCGTCATCCAACCCTAAAGTTTCAGGGAGACCAAATCGAGGGAGGATTTTTCATAGTAGTTTTTTAGTAACCACTAAGGCAGTCTCATTCCTGGTAGGGAAGGTCTCTATCCATCCTGAAGAGGTATAAAAACAAGTAAATATTTGTAGCCCTCCACAGTCAGGGTTACCTCAGTTAAATCGACTTCCCAGTGGTCCCCCAGATAAGTTCCTTTTTCCCTATGCCTAGGTTCTTTTATCTTCCCCTTCTTTGGATTAACTTGGGCACAAGCCGGGCATCATGAGGCAATCTCCTCTGCAGTTCTTCTCCCTTCTGGAGCATCTTAGTCTGCCCTAGGTGTGTGGTCTCGTGTGGTTGGTGGAGGAGAGTCCTTTCAAGGTCCCGTGAGAGCCTGATTTTTTTTTTTCTGGGGTCGTCCACCACTCTTGTTGGTTTCTAGTGGCTCCTTTATTTTGAAAATATATATTTTCTTTCACTATATAGGTCAGAGATGGAGGCAGTTCTGGGTAAGGGACAACAGTTAGCAGATGTGGTGGGGGCCTCACTGGCCTTGTGGCCATTGGTCTTGCCTCTGCATTGGCTCCTCAGTTTCCCTCAGCCTCAGGACTATTCCCTTTTTGATGTCCTTTATAATGAACAATTGCCAGAGCCTTAGGCATCCATATATTTTTAAATAAGGCTAAGATCCCTTCTTTATTCTCCATGTCCTTTCCAGCTGAAGTCAGAAGCCCTCTTTCCTTGTAGATGGCTCCGGGTACATGTGCAGTGGCAAAGGCGTATCAGCTGTCACTGTATATTGTGACTGCTTTATCCTTTCCCCATCTTAGTGCCTCAGTGAGGGCGATGAGTTCTGCCTTTTGAGCAGAAGACCTGTGGGGAAGAGCTTGTGACCAGATGGTGCCAGTTAGAGTTACGACCCCTGCCCCGGCATAGCTCCTTCCTTCCTGCATGAAGTTGCTCCTGTCCCTGAACAGAACTTCATTGGCCTCAGGCAGAGGAGAGTCTTTGAGGTCTAGGATGGGGAATACACAGCATCAGTGAAATCTGTGTAGTCATGAACGGGGGTCTCGGGGTCTGGGTCTGGCAACAGATTGGCTGGGTTGATGACAGTAGCTTTGGATTTTAGTCATACGTTTGGGGTCATCCAGTGCTTTTTTGTTGTCAAACACCTCCTGGGCTATCTCAACAAATCGGGACAGGTTTATCCCTGCAAAACCTTTTAATTTTTTGTAATTTACACTGGATAGCAGGGGCTGCCTGAGTAGCAAAGGCTATATTAATTGTCTGCTGGTTCTCAGGAGCCTCAGGATCAATGTGAGTGTATACCCGGTACATTTCATTCAAGGCAGGATGCCTGGTGCTTGGAGCAACGAGGGCATCAGAAGCAGATGTGGACTTGCACACAAGGACACACTGCAGGGAGGGCGTACATGCCTGACCTATTCTGGGACTTCTTGCTCTAGGGACGAGGATGGGGCGGGGGTGGGGGGGATAGCTGATATCACCATGGTGGCCTTGGCTGAATTTGGGAGTTGGCTGTAGTTTGTAATTACTAACCTGATAGTAACTAATAATAACAAAGCCAGCTTTGTGAGAAAGAATAAAAAGCCATGGAGACCGGGGTGGGGGAAGCTAGCACTGCCGTTCTTCTCCTCCCCCTTATCCGTGTTAGTTAATGCATTTCCAGACCGACTCTTCTTCCTAACCGTCTCTGCAACAATTGGCCCCCAACGTGGGGCTCGAAGAAGAGGGTGCGGAACTACGCTGGAAACCGAAGGGCTAAGTCTGCTCACGGTAAGCAGGACGTTCGGCATAGCTTTTTAGCATAGCTTTTTTTGTTGTTTGTTTGTTTTTTAGCACATTTCCAGATTACACTGGAAACCGAAAGGGATAAGTTCGCTCACGAGTAAACGGTACTTTCGGCATAGTTTTGGCACGGGGAATTCTCAGTCTCAGGCTTTACAGCCTCTGCAGTCCAACTCTGAGGGCGCTGCAGCTGACTTGGCAATACGCCAAGGAGAACCTGACCCTGTTTATGAAAATCCTATAGAAATAGAGTCTGATAATGAGCGAGAGGAATCTACTGAGTCCTCATCTGAAGAAGAATGTGCAGGCCGCATTCCTCCCAGTAAAGAATCGTATCAGGTTCTTTCGGCCCAAGTAAAAGCAATAAATGAGAGATTGAAGCAACTGCAATTGGGGCCAACGAGAGGATATTTTCAAGAACCAAGAAAGCCCTCTGCGCCACCTGTAAATACTTTATTTGGGGCAGAGCCTTCAGCTGCTGGTCCTGTCTCATTTACTTTTCCCCTTTCACCTGATTTGACCAAGGAACTAATAGAGGAAGAGAGTAGTCGAGAAAATCTTTCTAGACAGACAGCTACTCCTCAGCTGATGGGGTTCCCTGTAGTGAGACAGGCGTTTCCCCTCAATGCTCAATTTCCTCAGGGGGGTATCAATGTGAATTATACTCCTTTGGAATATAAATTCCTAAGAATACTTAAAGAATCTATCGATCAATATGGTATGCAGTCCACTTATGTGACTGGTCTTTTAAACAGTATAGCCACAGAACAACAATTGTTAGTGTCAGATTGGGAAGCTCTTATAAAAACTGTTAGAACGAGGTGCTTATTTGCAAATGAAAACCTGGTGGAGAGAGGAAGCCTAACAGGTGGCTCATAGAAACGCTGCACGAAACCCTCCAGGGGCTACTCTTGAAGAGCTGACAGGTCCAGGAAACTTGACTACCCTTGAGCAGCAATGTCATTCGACTGAAGAGACCTTGTTACAAGTGGAATTAATAGTGTTAAGAGCTTGGTCTCCAGTCGAGCCACCTGGGAAGCATCCTCAGTCGTTCACTAAAATTATGCAGAGTCCTGGGGAGAGTTACACTGATTTTTTGTCTCGGCTACCTACAGCCATTGTCAGGGCAGTGACTCTTCCTGAAGTCCAAGAATTACTCTTAGAATCTCTAGCTTATAAAAATGCAAATGCAGAGTGTCAAAGGACTTTGAGGCCCCTGAAAGCCCAAGGAGCACCTTTGGAAGAATATATTAAAGCTTGTCAGGATGTTGCCTCTTTGACACATCAAGCTAATTTGTTAGCAGGAGCTTCACAGAAAGGGTTTCAGAGTTCTCAAATGAAATGTTACCAATGTGGAAAACTGGGGCACTTTCGAAAAAACTGCAGGAGAGAGAATAAGGGAAGAGAAAAAGTAGAGTATACAAAACCCCCTGGTAGGGGACAGGCTCCTACTGAACCCTGTAGGAGGTGCGGGAAAGGATTTCATTCAAAGAGACAGAAATGGAAACTGGTTGTTGGGAAACGGGAAGCCAGCCCCTTGCACCTGGGGCCCAGGGAAAACAATTTGGGGTTGCAGTCTCCCGTCAGCTCAGGTCTTCCCCATCAAATGATGCAGTCAGAATCCACCAGGCAGCGTGTTCGAGATCTAATTCATGCTACTGCAAAAGGCGCTGCCTTGGACATTCCTGCACCTCAGCGTTTTACTTTAATTCCTGACGGAGGGGTGTGCAAATTATCAACAAATATTTTTGGACCTTTGCCTGAAGGAACAGTGGGCTTAATAGTAGGACAAAGTAGCTATACTTCCAAAGGAATTTTTGTTCACACTGGAGTGATCGATGAAGATTATGACGGAGAGATAAGAGTTATGGTTAGTGTGAGCATGACCACCCAAATTGCACCAGGAGAAAGATTTGCTCAAATATTATTATTACCTTATGTTCAAGGGAAAGCTGCTCCAGTGAGAAGAACTGGAGGATTTGGGTTACAGGGAAACAGGTATTCTGGCAAATCGTGATTGGTGAACATTGGTAAAGATATCTATTAATGGTATAGAAATTGAAGGCTTGCTTAACACCAGAGCAGATGTTTCTATTATTTCTCTGCAATCTTGGCCATCTCAATAGTCATAATGTTAAGGGTGGAAAATTCTCCAGTAAACCAGCATTAAGGATTTACTCTGATTCTCTTAACCAGGGTGTGGTAATCTGCTCAAAGATATGCTAAGGGACAACTTCTGATTCTGTAATCTGCTTACTTGTTTTGATATTAACCAGGGTGTGGTAATCTGCTTACTTGGTAACCAGAGTGTGGTTCTAGGCATTTTAAGCGGCCTCTTTTGGAAGCTGGGAACTGATCTCTTCTAACCTTGTGCGGTAGAGAATTGGTCGCTGGCCGGCTAATAAAGGCTCACAATTCATCTCAATTGGCTCTGTGGGTCTTAGATTTGATTGAACCACAGCAAAACAGAAGTCAGAAAAATGGAAAATGTTAACAGATTTACAAAGAATTAATGCTGTCATTCAGCCTATGGGGATTTTGAAACCTGGGCTCCCTAACCCCGCATTAACTCCCCAAAATTGGTTTTAAAGGATTGTTTTTATATTATTCCTTCACAGCTTCAGGATAGAGAAAAGTTTGCATTTACAATTCCTACTCAAAACAATGCTCATATCAGTGGAAAGTATTACCCCAAGGCATGCTTAATAGTCCTACCATGTGCCAAGCATTTGTGAATATGCCTTTGCAAGAAGTGAGGGAAAAGTTCCCTCAGGGACTTGTGTATCACTACATGGATGATATTCTTTTTGGGCATGAAAAGAAAGAAATGTTAGAAAATATGTTTTCATTTGGAAAACCTGCTCTGGAAAAGTATGGGTTCGAGATAGCTCCTGAGAAAATACAAGATTCCGTTCCTTATTAATATTTAGGATATAAAATTTTGCAACAGAAAATTACTCCTCAAAAGATAGAAATTAGACGGGATGCTCTTAATACTTTTAATAATTTTCAAAAATGATTAGTAGATACTAATCGGCTCCGTCCTTCCCTCGGTATCCCCACATGTGCTTTAACTAATTTGTTCTCTATTTTAGAAGGGCCCATTGGAGAGTCCTCGGGGAACTAACGCCGCTGGCGGGAAAGGAAATCTAAATACTGTATTATTGAAAGACACTCCTGTCGTCACAAACTTGCGCTGCTCAGGTTTCATTATTGTGTGATGAAGGTTCTTTCTCTAACTTGATAATGATTTCCTTTTTCTTTTATTGGTTAAGTAGTCTAAAACTTAGGACATTTTAGCATGGTGTCAACAGTAAAAATAACATGATTTGGTATTGGAGATGAGAAAAGTAATGACTAAATTACAAATTTCAGTGCTTTTAAAGGTACCTTTCTGTTCCTGTTTCTGTTGGCCGGTCACCGGGGCTCCGTGGAGACTGGACGCAGTCATATCTCCCGGACCGTGGCCAGGCCGCGGGATGCCGCCTCCTGTGCCCTGTTGTCAAAGTCTGTTTATTGTCTTTGGTCTTGTCTAGGTTGTAGGTGGCAAATTTCTCTGGGTCCACCTACACCCCAGTAATCGTTCCTGTCTGAGTGTCTGTTTTGTGTTCTCTGCGCAAGCGATGGGGGGAAACCAGAGTTCACAGAAGACACCCTTGGGGTGTCTCCTGCGACATTTCAAAGAAGGATATGCTTATAAAACAAAAAGGGGGATTATGGAATACCCCAAGACAAAGGCTTAATAGAGCATTATAAACTTAAAATTTTTTAAATCAAGATGAAAAAGGCGGCACCGCGGCTCATCGGCACTGACTGAAACAGGCCAGGGAGCCTTTGCAGCAGCCAGTATACGACAAGGATCTGAAAGCGGACTGGGTGCCTGCGGAGGTACTGAAATGGGGCTGGAACCCCGATCCTGTCCGTGACTCGTCGAACCAGGCAGCAGTCCTGGCCCCACTCCGGCAATTGGCTCCCCGGTTGGGGGAGAAACCCAGAGGCCATTCATGGTCTGGGTCCCTTTCTCCACCAGCGATCTGTACAATTGGAAACCCCAGAACCCCTCATTCTCAGAGAAACCCCAGGGATTAACCTCTCTCCTAGAGACTATTTTCTTTACCCACCAGCCAACCTGAGACAACTGTCAGCTACTCCTCCAGGTCCTGTTTACCTCAGAGGAGCGGGAGCGGATCCCGAGGGAGGGTGCGAAAGCGGTATTAGAGCCCAACGGGCAGCCGTCCACCAATCCGGCCCGCGTCCAACATATCCTCCCGAACACATCATCCACCTTGGGACCCCAACGCCGACCAAGGTAAGGAGGCTCTCCAACGGTATCGCCAGCTTCTGCTCCAGGGCCTCCGGTCTGCCGCTAGATGATCCGCTAACTTATCCAAACTAAGGATGAGTCACTGGCGGCGTTCCTGAAACGACTCTTAGAGTCATGCCGGTTATATACCCCTATTTACCCGGAGGACCCTAATAATAGGAGGGCTGTGAATTTAGCCTTTGTCAGTCCGTCGGCCCCAGATATTAGAAAGAAACTGCAGAGGATGGAAGGGTTTGAAGGAAAGAACCTGTCTGAGCTGGTCGAGATAGCCCAACGAGTATTCAACAATAGGGATGAGGTAGATATAGCACAGATTAAGAAGATGTCCAAGGTCCTGCTTGCAACCACGCAAGAAGCCCAGCCATAGGGACCACCGGGAAAAGGCAGAGGCCGAGAACAGGCACCCAGGGCGAACAATGGACCCAGGAGAGTCAGGTTAGAGAAGGACCAATGTGCATATTGCAAGAAAAAGGGACATTGGAAGAATGAGTGCCCTAAAAAAAGGACAAGCCCCCCAAAAGAAGTCCCTCCTCATCGTTTTCGAGGACGCAGAACGAGGAGGTCAGGGCTCTTACATTATTAGCCCCCGGGAGCCCAGGGTAACTTTACAAGTCGGAGGCAAGCCTGTGAACTTTTTGGTGGACACAGGAGCTACCTACTTGTCCTACAAAGTGCCCAGGGCCCACTCTCAAAGGAAAAGACACTTCCAAGGGGCCACTGGACAAGAGAAATCTTACCCTTGGACCCAAGCCAGGATAACAGATCTGGGAAAAGGAACAATTACCCGTTCATTTCTAGTTATGCCAGAATGCCTGTACCCGCTGCTGGGTAAAGACTTGCTACAGAAGTTACAGGCCACAATTTCCTTTAAGGAGGGGCATACTGAACTGACTGTTGCGTCAGGCCCACCGGACCGGTGGATTTCCAACGCTCGGATCACCCAGTATCAGGTCATGCTTCTCAACCCACCTCACATACAGTTCCTGAAAACTGTCACACTACCTGACGAGGCCCACTGCAGTTAAAGTAGACGGCATCCCATCATGGATTCATCGTTCCCACGTGAAGGCAGCATGAGAGTGGACAGCTCAGGAAGACGGGCCCTTAAGACTAAGACTCAAGCGTACGTAAGTATAACGCTCTATTTCTTCCTTTTTTCCTCTTTAGCCCAGGCATTCAACCAGCCACAACCAGAACCAGAAGAAGCATTAATAACTTTGCTAACAACAATACACAAGGTCTTAAATGGGACCACCCCAGACATGGGACAGGATTACTGGTTGTGCCTAAATTCAAACCCCACTTACTATGTCGGGATAGGAACTCCCCTAAACTTAACTGACCATCATCAGCAGGCTAGAATTTCAAGTCGATTCACTAGCAGAAGTAGTCTTTCAGAATAGAAGAGGTTTAAATCTATTATTCTTAGAACAAGGTAGATTATGGATGGCCCTAGGTGAAACCTGTTGCTTCTTTGCTAATAACTCGAACGATTTGAGGAAGTTTACTACTAGTACAGAGAAATTTGGATGCCAGGGAAGGACAGAGACTGGAATCAAATAACTAGTTTTGTAGGATGTTCGGTTGGTCACCAGGGCTGACGGCCCTTTTGTCTGCTGTAGCTGGACGCTTGATCATCCTCCTCCTCTTGTTAACTTTTGGCCCGTGTTTCCTGAATTTCTTGTTTGCATGTATAGGGAAAGGAGTTAATTCTATTGGACTTTTAGTATTGCAGAGTAGAGGCTATGAGTGAATTCTGCACGAAGAATCAAAGATTTGATTGTCTGCTAAGGCCAGTGGGAAATGTGCTGGCTGGAAAATTACCGCTTGGCTATGTCCATGGGAACATAGGCTGTCACCCATAGGAACAGAACATTCTAACAATAAGCTTTCTGCTTCTGTACCCCCGCTTGCACACCCGACCTGTGGGTCGACTGGTAATGAATAGAAGAAAAGTAGGCCTTTGTATTTAGACAGAATGAAAAATGGGATTTTGGGCTTAAAAACCCTGTACCTCTACATTTCGGCGGTGCTTAATTTGGGGTCTGCATACCCCTGGCAGACCCAGCTGGCTGAATAAAGTGTGTGTTTCCTATAACTCACTGACTTCCGGTAGTGTGTCTTTCGTGGGCTGGCGACTACAACACTGAGAAGGGTCGTTGTCCCTGCCTGGGGTTTCATGGAGCTCTTTCCCTTTCTGCCTCAGTCAGGGTGGGGTCTTGGGTTTCCTGCTGAAGTGCCACCTCAGTCCCTAGACAAGGAAAAGAAAACACAAGCTCATTATTTAAATCATATATCTATTAATTTTTATTATTGAATCCCCTATTAAGTGACTAAAGGGAAACAGGCTTGGTTAATATTTCTTAAAGAGTAAAAAGAAAGACCTCTGGTTTAAAGTCCCCTCCCCCCTCAGACTCTAAGGGCCCTGCCTGGGTTAACACCATTTCTGCTGATGGCTGATGACCCTTATCAATACCCAGAGGATCTGAGTCTCCAGGGCAATTTTCATAATTTGAGAGAGAGGGCCTTTTTTCCAAAGAGGAAAGAAAACTAGGTTTACTAAAAAGATTAACCCTGCAAGAGATGTCCCATTTCATTTCCTGCTAAAAGATTAAGAATTTTACAAGTGCTGTCCCATCTCAGAACCAGACAGGGCTGGGATCTGAGTGAGTGGACAGTTCACTAGTCCGCCACAGAAATGAATATCAAGTGTCATTTGTCGGGGTGGACGGGAATGACCTGGGAGGAGCGAGGGGTGTGGTGCCTGGTGGCTCTGCCTCACCCCAGGGTGGGGCTGGGTGGGGTGTGGAACTGGGAACCAGGCCCTGGTGCCTCCACCTCCCCTAGCTCAAGGGCCTAGGCGGCTGAGGTCACCCCTCCCCCTCTCCGGACACCGATGCGCAGTCTCTATTTGCAGTTCCCTGCCCCCCCTCCCCCGCGTGGCCCCGCCTCGCTTCCCGGGAGAACAAGCCGGCCAAGCACGCTCGCAGCTGCGTCAGCTCCAACCGCCCCCTGCCTCCCCACTATTGCAGCCTGAGCCGCTCAAGGCGGAGGCGCCAGGCGCCGGGCGGGGCCAGGGCTCCTCAGGTCTGGGGGTGGGGTGGGGGTGCACACGCACCTCCGGTGCTGAAGTGCGTAGACCAGACCCATGGCTGCGGAGGCGCAGATGGGTCTGGGGTTCAAAGTGGTTAAGCAGAGTGTCTGCGACTGTGGATTGCCATGTTTGGGCTCCATCGCCAGCTTCGAGTTATTCTGAAGTTAACCCCACACTGCCCGGGGATGGAAGGCTCTCTTAGGCCCCCAGCACTACCTACAACGCCTGCCACGCGGCCTGTTCAGCTGCTCCGGGTTCCTTCCACTAATAAGGAGACCCGCTCCCTGTTACTGCTAAGAAAGTTCTTAAGTTAGCACTCCCTTAGGCATGGCTTTTTCAACGAATATTTACACAGCTCCTACCTCGTGGCAGAGACTGGTCACTGGTTTAGATAATGAAGATTTTGCTGTGACAATATCAAGTCCTAAGGCTCTGCTTCATTTTCTAGGATTCTTTTGAGTTTGTGGATCGCTTCTTCCTGGAAGTCCTCCTAGCTGTGTCCTCTGGGTTAAGGCCCTCTTCTCTGCGCTGATTACTCTGAGCCTTGCTCATCAGCACCCACCACACCTCAGTTTCCATACTGGAGAAGGGCTTGGACTTGACCAAGGCACTGGTGATAACTAATGCACCAACACCCAACGAAAGCTGAATCCTGAGCCTGAATCCGCCCTACCCCCCACCCCCAGCTCCCAGCTCTGCTCTCTAGAGGCAGGTGGGGATGGGAGTGTGGCTCCCCTGGGGCTGGTCCAGGTGAAACCTGGCTCTTTACCTTGGCACAGCCCCAGGACAGGAGGAGGTGCATATGTGAGGTGCATATGTGAGGAGGTTAAGCCCAAGGGTCAGAGGTCTGGGGCACCCCCCACGAAGAAAGAAGGTTGTGGGCATGTGTTTCAACACAGGTGGTGGTTTGTATTTGGGACAGGAACAATAGCTACGTATTTCACACTCAGAAGCCAAGGACAAATGAGTCTTCTTGCATGGGTTGAGGGGAAGGGTTATCTCCGCAACCCTGACCTCATCTGTCCATCTGTCCATCCTTGTTTTGCTCCTTCCATCTCTTTTCAAAGCTGGTTCATGCTGATTCTTGGACTGGGCTCACATGTCCCCTTCCCTGTCCACCCTGTCTAAAATCAGTCCCCTCCTCTGGTTCTGTTTATCCTACCACCTTACTTTCTTCAGAACACTTACATGGCTGCCATTCACTGAGACTGTTGCCTGACGACTCCTCCACTAGAATGTCAGCTCCAGGAAGGCAGAAACCTTATTTTCACTAGCTGTGCTGTGCATGCAGAGAGTTCGTTGAATGCAGTTCTGTTTCAGGATCATATAAGAATCGAAGCTAGAAGTTGGGAAACCCAGATCCTGCTCCACTACTAATTTTGTAATGTACCTCTTTATATGCACGTTTTGCACAAAGGATTGGCATCAGCTTTTAAACAGAGAGTGAGCTCGCTAGCTAGCTAAAAATCAAGCAGAGAAGGTTCAGGGAGGTTTAAAAGACCAGGGAAAATAGAGTTCTGTATCACTGCCCAAGTTGTGCCTCATTATGGCTTTGAGCTTCCCGGGAGCCAAAGAAAAAGGGGACAAAATGTGTTACATGATTCAGCTTGCCCATAAGGAATAGCATCCCAATTTCTCGAGGAAAGCTGACTTTTTGCTGACAGTTATAAGCTATTTCTCAGGTCTTCATGTAAAGATGTGGTGGCTGCTGACAGGCAGACATTTAAGATCGTGAAATGTTCAGAGCTGGAATGGGCCTCTTGAGATCATCTAGAGAAGAATCCTTTTACAGAAAGAGAAAATGAGTCCCTGGGGGGCTACGTGAACTGCTGATGGTACCAGAGGCCAGTTGGTGGCAGAAGAGGAAGTAGACCTCAAAGGGCCCGTGGGGCCTGGGGCTCTGGGCTTTGCTAAACAAGTGTGTGGGGGGTGGGGCCCAACTCATGGGGCCATTACACCCTAAGCTAATGTCATTGCCAGTTACCTAAAGACACATGGCAAGTGCACCACAGGGTGAGTGTACTGGGCTTTACGGTTTATCGTGAGCATTTGCAAACTTGGTCCAGTGGGAGCCTCACTCTAGCCTTAGAAGGCAGTGAGTCCTGGAATTAATATTCCGTTTCACAAAAGGAAACCAAGGCCCCCTGGGGTGGACTGGTAACTAAAGCTCTAAGTAGAGGCTCAGAAATTCCTTGACTCCTCTGGAAGATGAGGGTGCCCTGCTTCAAAAGAAGGTCAGGTTAGTGTAAAATGGCGGACACCCCCTCTGCCTCTGGAAAAGTCTTTCAACTACAAAGAAGTGGACTACTAACTCCAGGGAGGGCAAAAAGGAAAGCAGTTGCTATGACAACATCTTTGGCAGCCAATTTTCCATCCTCCTCCTCGGTTCAAAACAACAGCTTCCAGCAGGTTCTCGGTGGGGGTGGGGAAGGTCTAACTTCAGCCCAGCAACTGTGCTCCAGTTGGCCAATCTTCTGCTGGATTTCAGTGGCAAGAGGAAAAGAGGCAGCCAATGAAGAGGCCTGGAGCTTGTATCCTGGGCCTCCAGCCAGGTTGGAATAACCAGGAGGCAGCACATGTGACCGTTTCCATGGTAACCACTCTTAGCAACCGAGTTGGTCCTATTTCCGAGCACTGGAAAATTCCAGGCAGCCTCCAGCTTGATTTCATTACCTTCTTTGCTTCCTGCTGTGAGGGGCCGGGAATGAAGTCACTGCTGGTGTTTAACCCCTTCTTGAGATGAGTCTGGCTCGATCTGATCCCGACCTGGAAGTGGGAGCCAGGCCCCTGGAACTGCGTTTGGTGCTGGAGGGGGGAGGGAAGGTAGTCGAAGTTGGCAGTGACAGCCACCATTTATAGGGCACAGGCTTTGAGCCAGCTACTGTACTAAGCTCCCAACAACCTCACAAGCCAGAGGAGAGGGTATGACACAGCTCATTCTTATTTCACTGAGGAAATGAACTTGATTCAGAGAGGTTAAGTAACTTGCCAGTGTCACAGAGTACCGCCAGCAAGTGGAGGAACCAGGCTCAGACTGAGGGTGTGGGACTCGGGGCCACTCTCTCCATGACTGTCGTGTTGTCAGACCAGATGGGGTAGGGGAGATGGTTCTGGGGGGGTAGGTGGGTAAAGGAAGGCTTCACCAAGGAGGGTGACTTTTAGGCTGAAGAGAAGAACAGGGAGGAAACACCTGTTGGCTCCAGGATCCCCAAGTCCCTAAGCCAAATCTGTGGGCTGGTAGAGGAGGCCAGACAGGCCCCAGGGAAGGCAATGGTCTGGGGCCCACACCTGGTCCTTCCTTATCTTTCAGCCTCAGTACTGGCCATACCGGGATTCCGGCTGGGGGCAGGGACAGAGGTCAGGCCCGGCCCACAAACGTCCCTGCCCAACTCCTGCTGGGGAAGTGCTGGCTTGTGTTGGGGCGGATCCGAGAACTAGCAGCTGGAACCCAAGGTGAAGCGGGCCTCTCAGAGTCCCCAGAGCCACCCCAAGGCCACACAGGATTGACTTTGTGGATGGCGCATGAGCCCTGGGCAGAGCTGCTGTGAGCTTGAGACAGGGCTTCAGGAAGACTCCCACTGTTTTCAAGGTTGTTAAGTGACAATGACCACCAACAACAAAAGTCATATGCCATAGCTCAAGATCACAACAGATGAGTCACTGAATGAAAGGTGTAATCACAGGAGTACTGGTGAGGTCACTGGACCACAAAGGCCACAGGCGTCTGCAGGAAGGACTGATTGATTATTCAATAGCTTCCTGCAGGAGGAGAGGGGCCGTGACTTTAAAGGGCCGGTTTCCACCAGCAGGGAGAATGGGCCAGTCCTTGGGGGAGGGACAGCTGGATGTCCTGTGAGCTAGGGACCTGGCAGCAAACAGGGCTAGAAATCGGGGACACTGAGGGGACACAGCAGGTTGAGCTTATGGCCCTGGTTCGAGATGAGGCATGAAGAACTAGAACAACAAGGAAGGGTGACCCTCTGTGGTCTTGATGGTCTCTAGCCCCTAGGTGTCTTTCCAGGCCTTGGGCTTCGGCCAAAGCCTTTCCCTAAGCAGAATGGTCATGGAAATTTCCACCCAGGTTCTCAGCTCCACCTTCCTCCCAGGCCTTGCTGAATCTAAAGCTCTTTTGCCGGAGTAGGCTGCAGGCTGAAGGGGCCTGGGGCAGCCTCGGACTCTGTGACTGCCACGGGCGGCCAGTCTGGTATGGACGTGTCAGAACTTTAGTTATACTGGGTGTTGTGCTGGCATGGAACACTGGAACTGTCCCCCACACAACTCGCAGGTCCCTGTGGCCCCAGGATGCCTGCTCCTGGGAAGGCAGAGCGGAGAAATGACACCTCCCACCATCGTCAGTGTCCTTGAGCCAGGTCAGCTTCACGTGGCTTTGCCTTCCCCAGAGTACAGGGCAGCAGGGCTGGAACAAGCTCGGGGTACCTACAGAATGGGGGCATCCCACTTCTGCTCCCCAGAAATCATCTAGATGCTCTATTTACTTTGGAGGGAGTATTGTATATTTATTTCTAGAAGCTCCCAAGTGGAAGGAGGGACTTCTGCATGGAGAGCGGAGCTAGGAAGACACAGGAAGCTCTCTTCCCTTCCCCTTCTCCCACCTTTCCTTACCCTGGGCTCCCAGCTCCCACCCATATCCCATTAGGTTCTCCCACAACAGCAAACTGCTGGGACACAGGGGCCAGATGGAGCTCCAGCCTTAGGGCAATAAAATGGGCTACTAAACGGAGCCAAATGACATCTCTATGGTGTCTGCGTCTTTGTCCACCGCTGGGAGGGGACTCTCCCTGAGAGAGGTTGGCACAGACCTGCCTCTCCCATGTCTGTGCGTGTGTGCGTAAGTGAGCCTCACGCTTCTCTGTCCCCACTTTTAGACTCCAGCAGGGGCACCCCATCCTCCCACCAACCGGGCTGCAGAACCTGCAGTCCCTTGACCTTCAGAGGAGTGAGAGGACATGTTAACAAACACATCACCATCCAGGAAAATATAGGCTGTGCTGTGAGATGATATGGTGATAGGGATCATCAGAGTCTCATCTGAAGAGCTCAGAGGTGCATTGCAAGCAGATGTGTCACATCAAGAGTAAAGAACCAGAGTCTGGAAAAGGCCAGGAATACTGCAGAGACAGACAGGAGGCGGCCAGTGTGGGGCGTCCAGCCTGCCTCAGGCGGATCTTCTATGCCTGTGTCCTTTCTCTTGTCCCGTGACCACCACCTACCCCCATCCAGGCCTCCATGACTTCTGGCCTGGGCTTTGAAAATGGACACCAATGCCCTCCCCTCTGTCACCTTTCCCAGCTCAGCCACCTTGCAAAGAGCAGCCACACAATACTTCCCAAAGCCAAGGCCTCTCCCAGCTCTGAAGTCATCCTGCCCTAAGAGCAGAGTCCTAACTCCCTCTCCAGGTAATTCGAACATTCCTAGACTCCACTCTAGTCTCCCCTTCTGCTCCCCTTGCTTTCTCACGAGTTCCCATCACTGAATGTCTTTACTGTTACATTAGCCCCCAGAAGGATCCATCATGCCATGGGCTTCTGTTTTTACTTGGCATGTGTTGAGAAATACACCATTGGCAAAGTTCCTGGAACCGGTGACCTCTGCCCCCTTGTTCCACATGACTTGTTTCTGTGGGATGTGAGCCACAATTGCGTTGAGGAAGAATGAGTGTGTGTGTGTGTATGTGTGTTTGTGTGTGTGTGGAAGGTGTGAAATGTTTAATAAGCTTCATGCTTCATATGTAATGCATATGCGATGCTAACACAAACATCTGTCTGGGCCCTCAGGTGGGTGACCAAACAGATCAGGGACACGGAATGTAAATATGACTCGCTGGGAAGCATTCAGGCTATTTCCAACCCTCTACTCAGCAGGCCCAGAAGGTGAGTAACTAGAGGCTTCAGCACAGGTCAGGGCTGGACGTGCGCGTCCCACAGTGAGTCACACAATGGAATGACAGCAAGGCCTGAGCCTCCTGCTCCCCACCCCAACCCTGGAGGGTAAATGTTCAACTGGAGCTCCATGGAGACCTGAGGTGGCCTTTAGGTTTCTTCTGCCACCTTTGTGCATCACAGTCATCTGGAAGGTCTTCGGAGAGGGAAGCAGGTTCCCGTATCTTATGCAGTTACCAGCTCAACGCGATCACTCATTCTGATGGGCAGTTGCGTTTATGTCAAATCTAATGCGCTTCGTTCCTATCGAAGCAAGTCCTGTTTGACCACTTCCTTCTTCCTTAGCTAGCAACACTCAGTACAACACTCCTTTGCTTATACAACACCGCAAAGCGCCGAAAACCTCCCATTACCGCTGAGCTTGCTGTGACAAGTGTCTCTGTCAGACGTTCCCAATGTGGGGAACACACTGTCCTCGCACAGCCCCTCCCATGCTGGGTTATTAGCCACTTAGTCATGCTGTACCTACTAAGCACCTACCACACATGCTTTTTTCTTGGGTTTTTAACCCCAAAAGAGATACTGTTCCAATTTATTCATTTACTCAGTAGACATATATGGAGCTTCTGTGGTGCGCCAGGCACTAGTGATACCAACAGAGACATCCTGGGCCTCAGTCTCCTCGTCCACCTAGGGGGACAACAGCAGCACCTTCCTCATAGGTTGTGAGAACTGAAAGGAGACCATGTGTGGAAAATGCATAGCACAGTGCCCAAAGAGTGTTCCAGAAAATAGAGCTGGAGGCTGGACTGACTGTCCTGCAGACATGCCAGGGACAGTGGAGGGACCAAGGAAAGCATGGTAGACTCTCTTCTGCTGGGGAGAGGAGGTCAGCACAGGCTCCACTGAAGATAAGTGGGCCAAGAGGAGTGGTCGCAGGGACGGGGGACAGCCTAGGGAAGGACAATCTAGAAATGCCAGGCGAAGCCACAAGGGGCCCCGCGGGGCAGGCTGGGAGCGATGGGCTAAAGCAGAGCCTCTGGAGAGCCACCCCCAGCCCTGTGCTGTCACTCTGTCCTCTCACAGCTCCTGGTGTTATAGCTGGGCTTCCACAGCCGGGCCTTCCAGAAAGATCTACAAAACAGGCTGCGGGGCCCAGCGCCAAGAACATTATGTGGTGAACAAATTAAAAAGGGAACTAGCAGCAGGGAGCTCTGAGCTGGGGGTGGGGAAACGTTCTTTCAAAATACCTTCTCCTTTGTCCTGCCCAAAGAGGATTCTATCTCCTCTGAGCCTTCCTCTGAGCCTTAGAGGAGGGTACATGTAGAGGATAAAATAGTTCTCTCGGGAAGATAAATACTTCTCCCCTTACTCTCCTCCTGTCTAGTGATTGACGTTCAGTGCCTGTGAGGGAGAGGTCAGGGCGGCCTCTTTGCCACGGCATTTTCGGGGAAGGCTAGTAACACAGCCATTTCTAGTTTTTAGAACCTGTTTTTTTTTTTTTTTTTTTTTTGCTAGAATGGCCCTCAACTCCCTGTTGGTAACCATGTCTGGTGGGTTTCAGTGGTTGATTTTACACTTGCTCCAGGGTACATTGCTAGCTGTCCAAAATCCCCCAGAAAACAATGATCTCTCTTTCGTCCAGTGGAGCTCTGAGCTGTGTCATCTCTGTGGGCTTGGACTGCTGCAGGAAACTGGCTGCTTTGCAAAGATGTGGGTGCTGAACATTTGTGCAGTCATTGTTTCCAAGATTAGCTCTGGGAAGGTGGGTGGCAGGAGGTGGCTGGGAACTGCAAATTTTTAGAGTCTTTAGAAAACAAGAAAGTTGTTTTTTTTTTGGGGGGGGGGGACTCCCCTTGCCTTTTGTTGGAGACCTGGATTTCCAGAAGTCTCTGTAATGCAAGATTAGATAAAAATGAAGGATTAGATGAAAATCAAATAGGAGGCCTGGAGGGAATCCGGGAGTAGCTGAAACCTCGCCCAGACTGGCCTCTGGCCCCTAAATCCAGATACAAAGAGCCTTAAATGCTTCTCTCTTAAGGAAGCCTGATTGGCCTTGCTACAAAGGGACGGAAGTAGAATGGATTCCAGCATTCTCCAGAGGTTTCTGACCTGACCTGGGTCTGGAGGAGTAGGTAGGGCCTTGCTAACGGAAGGGCTGGAGGCCCGATTCTAAATTTTTGCTACTTTGGTCCTATTCAGTACCCCATCTCCTTGAAGCCACAGCCAGGAGGCCTAAAATCTTCCACGTTCTCCTCCCATCTCGTTTACTGCATTTTATAGAGTTGGCATCATCACTTCGTTCATCTAAAATCCTCATTCTACACATAAGGAAATTCCCAGTGAGAAGTTATTCAGGGTTGTGTCCAAGGTCACACGGGTGTTTGTCAGTGGGGTGATTACCAGAAACCAGAACCAAGGGCCTCCTATTTTTAGCCTGGGCTTTTTTGAGGGTGAGGGTTGAGAAGCATGAGACAGTCGGCTAAAATGGATTTGCCCTCTTATGTTTGCATTCTTAGGCCCAAATGAAGACTAGGTTTCAGACTGAGGTGAATGCGGAAGTACCCGTGGAGAGAGTAGTGATGATCGATGGGACATTCGGAGGTTAAAAAAGGAACATGAATGCAAGCCAGAGAAAAAGTGCCTTGAAAAAATGTAGTTTTATGTTAAAGGGATCCTTAGCTCAGAGTTGAGAGAAGGGCGCATAATCAAAAGTATTTGTAATCTCCTTACTAAAGAATATGATGACTTTAGGCCACCTTGTTTAAATAAATCTTCTAGAAAAAGAAGAGGAGGGAGGAATCAGAATATTTTGGAGACAGCCACTGTTTTGTGAAGCAAAAGCTAGGAGAGATGCAGGCAGTCAATATTTGGGCCTAAATAGTAAAAAGAAGAGTTAGTATCTATAATCTTTTCTAAAATATTTTTCATTTATCAACTGGGGAAAAAAATTTGAATTGTCTCTCCGATCTTGGCAAGAGATTCCTAAGTGCTGAGCTGCATTCAAATCATCTATTTCTTTCTCCAAATCCAGGGAGAATTAACCAGATAACATACAGCCATTTTCTGAGTTTAAGAAAAATGCCATCATGATCTGTAAGGGAATGGAAATGACTAGTTTTGGGACATTGATAGTTAGTTATCTGAAGCACTTCAGGGCTCTTAACAGTCATTTTGTGCGCTCCAGAGTGGGAGAAAAGTCAGGCAGCAGAGGGGGGTCGTAGGTCCCCCTCCTGCCCTGGAGAAGTACTGGGAGAGGGTGACTGAAGGAAGTCCTGGGGAGGAAGGGAGGCACCAAGAGGTGGAAATTCTGGGATTCAAGAATAGGTTCTGGTACTAATTAGCTGTATCTGATTTTAGGCAAATCCCCAACTCCCCAGGCTCCGAAATCCCCACTTGTAAAATGAGGTGACCCAACTCAGTTTTCTACCCTCTAGCGCTAAAACCTTACTAAAAATTTTCCAGTCCCAGAGCAAACATTAAGATTGTCTGAAGGAAACCATCAGCATCTCAGTAATATTCCACTCTTGAAGAGAAAGGGGGAGGGAGAAGAGAGAAGGGAGGAAGAAAGGGGAAGAAAGATTGATTAAACAAGAACAGCTTAGTCAGAGTCGGTTTAGAATAGCTGCTTAAACTGGCCCTGCTTTATTGGGGTACATGGTGGAGGAGAGGGGGGTTAGCATGAGACAGTACCCTCATTTGCTGAGCCTTCCAGGCCAGCTCCCCCTCCATTTCACAACCACTGTCATTTACAGGAGCCAAAGGGGTTTTATAAATAGAGTATTGATTTTATACAATTCCCGGAATTTAGTTGCCATCATAATCTGTATCATGTCACTAAACTCCAACGTCCCCCCCTTGGAATTTTACTGGGTAAAGACATGCCATTTTATAGGTTCCGGAATAAAGAACCCGGAGGTCAGAAAGGGCGAGAGGGTCGGTGTCATCTCTCCGTCCTGGGCTCCAGGCTTAAACCAGTGTGCCTACCGAGTTCCCTACTTTCCCTCACCACGATTCTTTTCCAAAAAAACGAGACTGCCGCTAGATCAACTCTAAGACCCCCTCCGCCTCGAGCATTCTAGATTAGTAAGTAAGACCTGGTGACAGTACACACACTCGAGGGATGTCACGACGAAGAAATAGAATTTGATAATTACACTGGGGATCATGTGGGAATTTAAAATGGATGACTTTGACACAATGAGGAGGGAATGACAAAGGACAAGAGAGAGGCAGGGAAAGCAGACCTTGGCTGAAAAGAGAAGGGGGGAGAGCAGCCACAAAAGGCGGACCGCGCACTTAAGCGTGGGGAAAGGGCAAAGGGGCGGCCAGGGCGCCCCGGGCCCAGCCCCCTCCCCTCACGCCGGCCCTTGGACGCGCACCACCGCTGGGGGCGGGGCGCGCGTGCGCAGTGGCGCGCTGCGCCAGCCCGCGCGGCGCCCGGGACCGGCTGGAGCCGGTTAGAACCGGTGGCGTCCGCCCGCGAGCTGATGCCTCACAAAGGGAGGCGGTGGCTCACGGCCCGCGTATCCCTGCGCCGGTCGGGTGCGCGGAATGTGCTGCGGCCGAGCCCATCCCCCAGCCTTTGTCTCCTCTCCGGTTCTGGAAACACGCCCCACATCCCCTGCACCCCGTTTTTTGCCCCCGTTTTAGCTGCTCGAAGGTTCCGGGCGATGACCCGTGCTTCGGTGAGCGGAGCCGGGGGGGATGCGCCCGCCCCGTTCCGGCCTCTCGCCTGATTCTTCTCCGGGCGGCCGTTTCAGCCAGGACGTCTCCGGCGCCATTGTCGTTCCCAGACCCTTGCCGCCTGGGCACCGAGGTTTTACAATTCTGGAGACGCAGCCTAAGATTCCGATGCCCCGGTGCTTAATTCACTGTTTCCCTTTGGGGGAAACTCGGGGGGGGGGTCTATTTAAGGTAAAACCGCTGAAGCGACGCAGAAAGAAAAGGCTTCGGGTTTGGAGAAGCTTTTATTTTCATTCTAGCTCAAACTTAAAAATAAGAATGGAGGCAAACCGGAGATTGCGGGGAACCTGTGAAACAAACGAGGGAGCCTAGAAAAGCAGCCCCGTGAACAGTGATTCGCAAACATCTAAGAATATGTCCGGGGTCTGGCTGCCCGAGGTCGCTGTATCTTGGAGACAAAAAAACCCTTGGCTTTTTTTTTTTGGATACTTTAAGGAAGACAAAGTTGGTCTTGACAGCGGGTTTGGATTTTGATTGAGCGAAAAGCCTGGAAATTTCCAAACGTCCCAGGTTTGGGAAGAACAAAATTAATCCAGGCTCGATTTACGAAGTCTAAGCAGGAAACCAGATGCGTTAGGGGGTCTAGCTGGCACTTAGTACCCGCAAGACACACAGGAACACTAAATATTTAAAATAACTTAAAACCCTCCCGGAAGCCTGGGATTGTAGAAAGCCTCCAAGACCCAGACACTGGCGAGAGACAACACTATGTTGTGGCTTCTCGAGACCTTTTCTATAAGTGGATTTCTACACTTAGTGGAATCCTTAAGCAGATAACCCAGACCACTCTGATTTCCCTAATAAAAGGGCAATCAAAACGTGTATTATAATCTCAAAACCAACCGGCAGGACTTCCGGAGTTTGGGGAGAAAAGGCGACACTTCGCTGCTCCTAAAATGGCTGCGGTCTGCATCAGGCAGGCTGACGCTGCTACAAAATGAAAACGAAGGCCCTCGGCAAACCCATTTTACCTTTCCTTCAAAAAGCACTAAAAACTACCTACTGTACGCCAAGAAAATATGAAAGGTATTTTTGTGCGCTACGATGAAATTTCTAAGCAATGGCTCGGAATTTTTGTGAGCTGTTTTGTCTACTTAAACGTGATTTTTATTGTTTTTAAGTTTTCGGCTAAAATCTAATTGCTGCTAAGTCAAATATTTCTGGGTATATGGTTTGCAACCAAGCCGCCTAAACGGTTAGGAAAAATCTAGAAAGCCTTTTTAAAACCAGTTTCTATTTTTAACCTGCGAGGGACTATTTTTGCTTCCTTACCTCACAAAGGAGTTCGGAGGGTTATTCAATGCGGCGGCGTGCTGCGTCCTTCGCCCATAAATACGCCTCTCGCGGCTCTGCGTCAGGCTTTCAGGGAGCGAGCGCAGAGGTTGCTGTTGAGGCTGGAGGCACTGCTTGAGGAACCGGCAGATAAGTTTTTCTATTAAAAAGAAACTAGGATTCTTTAGAATTATGTAAATAGCGAGACTACTTAACTGTAGATGTGGCTTAGCATTAAAATCTCAAAGTAGCCTTGATTTTATTTAAGGGGAAGTAAATGAAGACTTAAAAGTTTCAGAAAGGAAGATAGAAGAAAAGAGATTTCTAGAACTTAATGGAGGTTAAGAGATGAAGCTTCTTCATGGAGTTAAAAAAAAATTCTCTAATTGCTGAAAGGACTGAAAAGTCCGAATTTTAGAAAGCCTTAAATTGAAGGGCAAACTTAAAATGGCGTTAAAACGTAGATGATGTAAATAGAAACTAATCACTTTAATTAAGTTACAGATAACTAGAATATTTTAAAGGCCGTCTTTTAAAAAGTCGAAGGTGATTTACGAGACCTTCAGATATATGGCGCAGGAAACATTGCGTCATTTGAAGCCTAATTGATGTAAAGGCATTAGCCAAAAATTGATGGAAATGTTAATTAATGATGGGATAAAATTGTGGGAAAGAGTAGAAATTCGAAGTGGAAAACTTGGAAGACAGAAGTGTACAGGAGGAAGGTGAAGAAAAGTCTTAGAGAAGATAGAAGATAAGACATGCATTCTAGAAAACAAACTAAACCCAAAAGGTAGGAAGCAGAAGAAAGCATTGAGACAAAGCTAGAAAACCAAAACAACTAAGAGCGAAGATAACAAAATAGAAAATAGAAGATAGAAAAACAAGATCGAAAATTCTGTGAAGGAAAAGTATTTCAGCTAGAAAATGAAAAGTAAAGCATACAAGATAGAAATCAAAAAATTAGAAGATAGAAAAGTTTAAAGCCAAAAATTTGGACAAAGTACAACAAAAACCAAGGAGGAAATAATTTTGTAGCAATAAGAATTTCTTATACAAGCCCACGAGTCATTTCTGGTGGCGCAGTAATTAGATTTGAGAAGATGAAAGTGTTTACCGTAGACCAGGACCAACTTAGAAGAATATCCGGAAGGAAGCTAGAAGGGATATTGGTTAAAAATCAGCAAAAAGCTTACTAAAAGGACTGAAGTGATGTAAAAATTAGGATGTTTTTCAAACTTAAAAATTTGAAAGGCCTTAAATACGCTAGCTTAGTTTTCTTTGGAAAATTTAAAGGACTTTTCATAACAAGTAATTCAAGATCAAGAATAACCACCGACTTAAAAGGTTTTTGCATTGGACTGAGCTCAGATGATCTAAATCCTGAGGACTAGCATTAATTGAGAGCTGACCCAGGTGCGACACAGAAGTGGCTTCAGTGACGCTAGGAAGACAGGAGCAGCAGACAGGATTCCAGGAGCCAGTGTGGTGAAGCTAGGACTGAGGAGCCAGCAGCAGCAGCAGTTCGTGGTGAAGATAGGAAAGAGGAGTCCGGGAGCCAGTGCGATGTGGTGAAGGAAGCTAGGAAGAAGGAAGGAGCCCTAACGCTTTGGAGGTGAAGCTAGGAGAGGATTCCAGAAAGGAGCCGGTCCGGTGTGCTGACGCTAGCGTGCGGCTGGGCGACCACGCGGAGGCGGCGAGCAGGCGGTGTGGAGGCTAGATAGAGCCTAGAGCAGCGTCCCAGTGCGCGGCCGCGGGGAGAGCCAGTGGTGTGGTAAAAGCCCGGGAGGTCGGCCGCGTCCTGGTGTTTGGTAACATTCTGGTAACTTTTGTTTACTAACAGTAATGGGGGAGCTGTGTTCCTCAGCGGCAAGGGATTGATTATGGGATGTAGGCCGATTTCCGGGTGTTGTAGGTTTCTCTTTTTCAGGCTTAATTTCTCATGCATCTTGTCTGAAGCTTTTGAGGGCAAACTTCCAAGGCCCGGAGGAATGGTAGATGGCAAGTGTTTTGGTTTTGTCTTTTAACCAATTTGAGGGAAACATGAATTTGAGACAAAAGGCAAGTTTTGTAAGCAGTTTATAGCTTGGGGTAACGAAGTATTTGTTTTGGGGAATAGATGTGAATGCCGAGTTGGGTGTGACTGTTGGGAATTTTTTTGTGGGTGGGGGGGCAAAATATGTTTTGAGTTCTTTTCCCCTTAGGTCTGTCTAGAATCCCAGAGGCAAGTGACTCAAGGTAACAGAAAATCCAGTATCAGGATAATCAGAACATCACAGGTTTACAGTTACTAGAAACTAGAGCACGAGCAGCTCTATCTTGAGGTCTGTGGCGGAGCAGTCCATTGGAGAAATGGCTGGTAGTTAATACTTTTTTCCACCCCTTAATCAGATTTTTAAAGTATGTAACCCCTTAACTTTACCTGATGTTTTGGGGTGGTCTCAACAGGGAAAAGGGGTGGGGGAGAAAATGTTTTTTTCTAAGATTTTCCACAGATGCTATAGTACTGTTGAGAAACAGTTAGAGAAGGATTGTACCGCTGTGCTCTTGGCACCAACACCTTCAGGGATTGGAGCTGCTTTTTCCCTTGGAAGAGTATTCCCAGTTGAAGCTGAAATGTACAGCGCAGTGCAGCTTTGGTTCATATTCAGTCATCTCAGGAGACCTTCAGAAGAGCTTGACTAGGCCAAATGTTGAAGTTAAGTTTTCAAATAATGTAACTTTAAAATACCTTATTAAAGGGGAGGGGCAAATTTTGGCAATTAGTTGTTGGCAGTGGCCTGTTAACGGTTGGGATTGGGAGGGTTGGGTTTAGGTAATTGTTTAGTTTATGATTTCAGATAACTCATGCCAGAGAACTTGAAATCGCAACTTCCAAGTTGGCAAGTAACGCCCAATCCTCTAGATATTGTTTTTCCCTGATTTTTGAATCGGGCAGCTGGGGAAATAGATGAAGATCCACTGGATTCAAAGTGTAGGGTCTGGGGAAGCAGAGTGTTGTACTGGGGGTTGGTTTAGGCCCTTGGGCTGACATAGATAACATCTTGGGAATTTTTTAAAACTCAAAAAGTTGTTTGGATATGGTAGTGTGTGGTTCTCTTTTGGAATTTTTTTCAGGTGATTTAATAAAACTTAATACTACTATAGGAACTTCAAAGCAAAGGAAGTGGCTTAATGATCCTGAAGGGATTTCTTCTGATGGTAGCTTTTATATTATCAAGTAAGATTCCATTTTCAGTTGTGCATAAGCAAGTTGTTTTTTTTAGTGTAGGAAAAACTTGTATGACTGCAAAACAAGATGTTAAGGTATGCTTCAAAATTATTGTAAATTGTATGTTTTAAGCTCGCATCTTAAGTATTTGTAAATAATAACTGATGAAAGAGGGTGGGCTTTTGTTGATGAGGGAGGGGGAAACCTTTTTTTTTCTGTAGACCTTTTTCAGATAACATCTTCTGACTCATAACCAGCCTGGCAATAATGATGGCGTAGATGGAGAGGGGAACAGCTCCTTGGTGAATGATAAGTAAAGGCAGAAAAGTAATATTTCATACCTCCATTGGGGAAAAGGCATAACCTTGAGATCCTTACTACTGATGAAAACACTGTCTACATATGCCAAAAAAAAAAAAAGTGAAAGCTACCAATTTAAAGTTAATGGAATCTACCATTTAAAAGTTATGATTTATCAAGCTATACCCACATAAAACGAATTGATGAGAAAATATGATTTGACGAGCAATACAATGAAGATCAAATGTCCATCTCAAAATACTGCTTTTACAAAAGCAGAATATAAGTGAAATGAAATGAAAATGATAATACTGCATTAACCCTGGAATAAAAGAAGCTGAAATAATTCAAAGCTGAGTGGGATCAAGTGGATTCAGAGGAGGCTGTGCTGTTTGCCAATCTTTCGTTTGCCTCAGACAGGTTTCTGTTCATTGTCAGAAGAGTTGCTTCATTTCATCTGGGAGCAGGAAACAGCAGGCAGCTGCTAACAGATAAGTTTAACTTGCATCTGCAGTATTGCATGTTAGGGATAAAAGTGCTATTTAATATTAAGAACTGTGGAGGTTTTAAGCGATAAACACGACCACTTTCCTGATCCCTACTGGGGGGATTCCAGGTTTGTGGAATTTTCCCATCTAGCCTTAAGATGAGACAGGACTTGTGCCTGTTTCTTGATGGGATAGCACTTCGCTCAGGCAGAGGCAAGTTAATTCCTCAGAAGCCTCTCCAGATTAGTAATAATGATGCAATGTTTATAAAACTAAGGAAATTTGTTCAGTGTTGAACCTGGAAAATCCTATGAAAGGGTAGTATAATGTGCTGTTAACAAGAAACATGTTAATTTTGATAAAATTTTAATGTTGTGATGTATATTGTGCAGAAAACCATTAAATCATTCAAAATAAAACATTTTTAATAGAGGATGTATGCTTTTAGAAAGCAGCTGTCTCCTTATTTAAATAAAATATTGTTTGTTTGTAGTTAGTGTTGGGCAATCTTGGGGGGATTCTTCTCTAATCTTTCAGAAACTTTGTCTGCGAACACTCTTTAATGGACAAGATCAGGAATTGAGCGGAAGAAGAAATTTAACTTAAGGCAGGAAAGACAAATTTTATTCTTCGTAAATGATGAGCATTTAATAATTCCAGGCACATGGCAATAGAGGCCCTCTAAATAAAGAATAAGTACTTCTTAGACAGGTGGGAGATAATGATCAGAATAACAGGTAACTACACCTATGCTGTTTCCAGAAAAGTCAGGGCTCTATAAATTGGCAGTGGTCAAACTAGAGCGATATAACTGTCCACATTTCCAAAGTTTGCATGTTAACTTTAAATGCTTATGGTCATCTCATCTAGTGTTAGCCAGTGTTTACACTATTCGCCTTTTATATGGACACTTGGGGGCATGTGGGTTTTTTAAAGAATTTTCCTTTGCAGTGGCTTCATTTCATCCTTCATGAAGCTGTTCAGGATTTTGACTTGCATATAAGCGCTTGGCTCTGCCTTCTGTTCTCCTAGTGAATGTGTGAGACCTTGCAGTGAGTTTATCAGCATACACAAGTAAAAATTTTTCCCCGATTTTGGTGGGAAGGGAGGAGGGGGTGGGCCTTACTTGTTTTAGCTTTTTTTTTACAGACTACACAGAGAATGCAGTTGTCTTGACCTCAGGTCTGTCTGTTCTGTTGGCAAGTAATCAGTACTGTTCTGATCTGCTGCTATTAGAATGCATTGTGAAACGACTGGAGTATGATTAAAAGTTGTGTTTTCCCTGATGTTTGGAGTAGTGATTGTTGGAAGGAAAATCCATCTGAGTGATGAAGGCTGAGTGTTGAGGAAATTTCTGCAGCTTTTAAGCATTCGTGTTTGTGATTGAAGCCAAGTACCTTTTGCTGTGCTTTTAGGTAAAATGCTTTTTGTTTACTCCTGGTAGGGGAGGTGGGGAGGGCACTGAAGCGTTTAGTCTTTTCCAGATGCAACTTTAAAATCAGTGACAAGACATAAATCCCAAACAAGCAACAGTCTTCAAGAACTTTTACTGGCAAGTGGAAATGTTACAGTTCAGTGGTCTTAGTGCGTTGTCTTTGTGTGGGTTTCTCTCTCCCCTCCCTTGGTCTTAATTCTTATACACAGGAACATTCAAAACAGCAGACGTATGCGAAGGGCCAGAGAAGCCAGACCCAGTAAGGAAAAATAGCTTATTTACTTTACACATTCCATTTTAAATGTGGGGACTTGGGAACTACCACTAGTTCTTTCAGATGGTATTCTTCAGACTGTAGAAGGAGCTTCCAGTTGAATTCACCAGTGGACAAAATGAGGACAACAGGTGAACAAGCTTTTTCTGTTTACATACCAAGTCAGATCCATTATGAATAAATAACAGCGTTAAATAGATTTTCAGCTTTATGCTGAAGTAGATAGCACTTGAGCAAGTTGTTTGGCCTGGGGGTGGAGGGGTGAGGTGGGCGCTAAGCCTTTTTTTTAAGATTTTTCAGGTACCCCTCACTAAAGGCACGGCGAAGGCTTAAAGTAGGACAACCACGGAGCCTTCCTGTGGCAAGAGACAACAAAGCACTAGTATACTAAGGTCAACAAAAATGGTGTCGGCCTCCTAACCCCATCTATCAGAAATGAGGACCAGCCTCAACGCTGGCAGACATGCATTGAGCTTCTGGGGAGTGAAGCATCCAAGGGAATGCTTAAGTACCTTTTAAATCCCTGGGCTTACCGGAACCACGAGGCTGTTTTTATAGCAGCTCGAAAGCCCAAACCTCAAGTGATGCTTGACGGGGAGGGAAGGGGAAAGCGGGCAACCACTTTTCCCTAGCTTTTCCAGAAGCCTGTTAAAAAGCAAAGTCTCCCCACAAGTGACTTCTCTGCCACATCGCCACCCCCTGCCATTGGCCTAGCGCAGACCCTTCACCCCTCACCTCGATGCTGCCAGTAGCTTGGATCCTTGTGGTCATGATCCATATCGGTTGCAAGGTAACAGTGGTGCCGAAGTCCTCGGTGGGTTGCACTGCTAGAAGAGGCCGTTAATTTGCCTGCAAATGGTTGTTACTAAACCACAACTGAAGGCTCTAAGACGTTTGAAATAACACTATTGAGTGGTTAAAACCAGACTAGTAACGCAGAATAACATTTTAAGGACTGTAATGTTGGGTGGGAAGGTGTAAGCAGAGACAGGCTTTTCAGTGCTTGAGAGGGCTGATGGGTGGGAGTGCAAAAATTCTCTGCTAAGACTTTTTCAGGTGAACATAACAGACTTGGCCAAGCTAGCATCTTAGCTGAAGCAGATGCTCCAGTGCTCTTCAGTAGGGCTGTAAAGGTTTTTCTTTTCCTGAGAAAACAAAATTTTGTTTTCTCAGGTTTTGCTTTTTGGCCTTTTCCTAGCTTTTTTTAAAAAAAAAGCAAAAGATGCTGGTGGTTGGCACTCCTGGTTTCCAGGACGGGGTTCAAATCCCTGTGGCGTCTTTGCTTGACAGTAACCTCTGCCTTCAGGACTCTGTTCTCCTCTCTTACCTTCAGCTGCTAGCTAGGCTCTGGAGTTGGGAATAAAGTCCCTTTTGAATTTATCAGAAGTCTGAATCAGTTTGTATTTACATGGGAACATAACTGCCTTGTCTTTAATTTTCAGGTATTCTTCATGCATCTGGTATTTGGAGAAGCCTCACAAAAACTTTTAAGATTTCATATTAATAAAAATCGAAAAGCTCTTCATTGGTTGTGATTGTTTCGTGTATAAACCAAATTTCTGTCCATGAGTAGATGGGAGAAGATGGGTTGGTTTTTCATGGGGGTTCTGCCTTGTTCCTGTTTAGTTTGCCTAGTAACACGTACGCATCACTGCTGCAACATGCTCCTTCAGTAGGAGAGGGACTTGGAGGGGGCGTGGTCTGGGTGGGTGATCCAGTAACATCCCCTCAGAAACATGGGAACTAACAGCTCCCAGGTGACAGAAGAGGAAGAGGGCTTCTATGCCTTCCGTGAAAGACCTTTGTAAATTTGGAGGCACTTTAAGTAAAAGCTGAGTTCCTTAGGGTGACTTCAAGGTCATTTTGGTCATTAGCAGTTTCAGTGCTCAAACTACAAAACAAGCTCCTGGTGGTACCCCGCTTCTGGGGAATGACCTAGATGCTAGGTGATCCTTCCTCTGTTGCAAATGAAAGACTGAAGTAACCCTCATTTTTGCCTGGCTTCTCAATTTTTGGGGGGTGTCTGCTTCTCCAACCCCATTACCTGAGCAGGTGTGAGAGGCTTGGCCCAGTAAGTACAGTTAAGCCTAGGAGAGGAGGTGCAGGCCTGAAGACACACACCCAGAACACTAACCTGGGGGGCCTACGGCCCGCGGCCGCATGTTCTCAGCCCAGTGGAGGCACTTGAGTAAACAGCTTTTTCCTACATTACTCAACTGTGGAAGGGTGACTTCTATGTTGCAAATGGGGAAGCAGGCTCCAGTGGGTCACTGTCCAGGCAGCTCTGTTCCTGTTTCCTCAGTGCAGATGAAGCATCTCTCCAGACGGGTCAGCAACAGACTAACCATCAACCTGCCCAGCTTGTGCAAACCCTGGGCAGAGGGCCTTTCTCTTCCCTCTAAGTGATTTAATGGGGTAGAGAGAAGCTGAACTAGGACTGCGGCCTCCTTTCCCTGAGTCTCATGGAGAAAGTCTTCCTGCGTTTTCCCAGAGCTGGAAGGCTCCCTGGAAGCACAGACTTTGTTGGGAGCAAAGGAGTGAGAAGCAGCTGGCGATTTGCCAGGGGCCACTTGGTTCCTGGTGTGGAACAGGCTCAAAGTTGGCTGGGTTTGGAAATAAAGGCCAGACACAGTGACAAAGGTGCAGAAAGTAAACCAGAAGCTAGTGGAAGCCAACAGAAAATTCCCCTGAAGATTATGTCCAAGTCAAGGGGCTTGATCTTCACTGCAAAAACCCCAGGCATGTCCTTTATATAGCCCTCCGGCTGCACAAAGAGCTCTCACTTTTGTTTCCTGGGATTTCATCATCCTGGTAGTCCCAGTTGGGGGCTAAACCTGAATTCATGTGGTAGCTCCATTTTCCAGCCACCCTGCGCTTCCCCTCAAACCTCTGCCCACGCCCACCCAGGGCTAGTTGGTACAGACCTGAGCAGCAGATTTCAGTGACTTCAGTAAAGGGGTGAAACTAGGAGAGAGGACTCAGGGGCAGGGGGTGGGGTGGGAAGTGAAGGGATGGGGGGCAGGGGAGTGAGGAGATGGATAAGGTGTGGGGGAAATTGAGATGTGGGAGTGTGTACCTGAGTGGTTTATTCGGAAGCCCAGAATATCTAGGGAGCCATGGATTGTCAGATTCTGGCTCCTGCCTCTGACAAGTTGGCAAACTTGGGAGTTTGCCAACTCCAGGCCTGGGTTTTCTCACTGGTTAAATGGGGATAATGACCTGTCTTGCTTGCTGTGATTACAAGGAGTCACAGGTGATGTAGTCACGGAACTGGAAATAAGTGGGCTTTTGCCGCCACCTACTGAACTAATGCAGTATTGCATGTCCCTGGACTACGTAAGACACGCGTATATTCAACACATTTTTGTTGCCAAGTAGTATTCCGTTATATGGATATTATACTATGAGTTATTTCTAATTTTTGACAATTATGAATATTTGTATACAAGTTTGTGTGGACATATGTTCTTCTTTTTCTTGGGATGTTGTGTGGTAGGTTTATGCATAGTTTTTGAGAAATTTCCAAACAATTTTCCAGAGTGGTTTTACCATTTTGCATTTTCACCAACAGCGTATGAGAGTTCTGAATTTCTCTTCACTTTCATTTGCTGTGGTCATATCTTTAAATTTTAGCCATTCTAGTGAACATGTAGTGGTATCTCATTGTGGATTCAATTTGCATTTCTCTAACACTAGTGATGTTGAAGATCTTTTTATGTCCGTACTTGCCATTTATAGGCACACACACACACGTGCGCGCGTGTGTGTGTGTGTGTATTTGGTAAAGTATTCAATTTTTTTTTTTTTTTGCCAAGGTCATTATTGGGATGTTTATCCTTTTACTGTTGAGTTGTAAGAGCTTTTACGCATAGTGGATACAAGTCCTTTGTCAATGCATGTTTTGAGCATATTTTCTCCTGGCATTTGCCTTGCCTTTACATTTTTTTGTAGCTGTATCTTCGAAGAGTAGAAGTTTTAAACCTTGAACAAACCTTTGATATGTACCAATAACATGGAGGAATTTCAAAATAATTGAGAAGCCAGTTTTTAAAAAATATAAACAGCCTGGTTTCTTTAATATAAAATTCTCAAAAATGAAAACTCATCTGAAATAACAGTAGAGAAGAAGAGTTACAAAGGACACAAGGAAAGAGGGTGATGAACGCGTTCATTGCCTTGATTGTGGTGCTGGGTTCATGGGTGTACAGGACGTCGAAACTCATCAAATTATGTACTTCAGATACTAGCAGTTTATTGGACATCAATTAAGCTGTAAGAGAAAGGACACACACACACACACACGAGAACAAATATTACACCTACTGTGTGCCAAGTACTGAAAAATGCCGGGGAGCACACAGAGGTGATGGACTCTCTTTAGCAGCTCCAAGTCTAGAAGTGGAGTGATTTAAAGAAGCCACGGTCATACACCTCCATATGACAATGTGACACTCTAGCTCCAGTCGTGGCTTCTGCACACACGCTGTGTGCACTGGGCAAGTTACTTAATCCCTTTAAGTCTCGTTTTATTCTTCCGTTAAATGGGCATAATAATACCTTACCCAGGGTGCTGTCACAAAGAACAGGAGACGTATATAAAAAATACGGATAGCACTGAGTACCAGCTTAATCAAAGGCTCTAATGGCATTTCTTGGGACGCGCGCACACACCGGAGGAGCACAGAGGCGATGCTCTCCACGTGAAGAATTCAGGGAGGCCTAGAGAGAGGCGGGGGCACGTGGGCGGAGCCTCGAAGAATGAATAGGATTTGCTGGGTGACAGGAGAAGGCTGACTTTCATCTGGAGGCGAATGAAACACACTGCGCTAGCAGCCCAAGGTGGCTGGGGGCGAAGCTCGCAGCCCAAGGTGGCTGGGGGCGAAGCTCGGAGAGAGATGCTGGGGTGGCCGGTTGGAAGCTGATGGCGAAGGCCCTGGAACTCCAGAGAAGTTAGGGCTTTGCCCTGGGAGCACGTGGTAAAACAGACGATCCTGGCCACAATGTGGATGGGGAAAGGGAAAGCAGGAAGCGGGGAAGAACTGGACCAGGGCGTGGAGGGAGTGAGAGCCCTCGCCCGGGACCGAAGGAGAGAAGGGCTTTGAGGAAGGTCCCCTGGTGTCTGCCATTTCTAAGACAGAGCAGGGCATGAAGGAGAGGGCTGGGAGGTTCGAGGACAGATAAAGTCAGTGAGGTGAGTGCTGGCCTAATGAGTGTGAGAGGCCCATGGGGTGTTCGAGCAGAGATGTCTGGCAGGTAATCAGATGGAGAGCCCAGAGCCCAGGAATGGGCCTTGGCTGGATCACCTGCTACCAGGGGCCACTCAGAGGGTGACATCGGCTTGGGTTAGATGCCTGGGGACCGTGTGCAGGAAGGGACCTGGGTGAGCTTTCCTGGCTTCTCCGTATAGTTTAGTCAGCTTTGGGCTTTCTTTCCTTTTACTCCTGCCTCTTAAATGTAGTTTTTTTCATTGATTGATCAATTGATTCATTCATTCATTTATTCACTCATTCAACAAATGCCAAGTATGAGCTAGGCACAATCACAGAGTTTGGAGATACTGAGATGAACCGGCAGTGAAGGTCCGCGCCCAGGTGGAGTCAGCCCCTCGAGGGATGAACAGATGATCGAGAGTTGAGAGTTACGAGGTCATGGAGCCAGCCGGGAAGGAAAGGGGGCAGGGTTTGGGATGGCGAGGTGGGAGGTGGGCAGGCAGGGACGGCCCCCGGGGGGTCAGGCCATCGGCTCACTTTGCTCTCTTCTCGCTCCCATCAGTACCTTTGGCACGTGATGTCTCCTCCTTAGAGGGTTTCAAACCCCCATTTCGGCCCTGGCCCGGACCCCTCTGCTCGCATGTCCTCCTCCCTCTGCAGGCCGCCCGGGCTGCGCCAATTCTGGTGGCATCTCCCGCAGGCCAGGCGAGTCCCACAGGCCCGACCGCCTCCTCTTTCTCACTCACCTCTCCCTTCCGGCTCCTGCCCCGCTCACGGTGGCCCCGGCACCAGGCCGCCCTCCATGTCAGCTTCCAGACCTGCCGAGTGTGCTGGGCCCCTCACTGCGCCCTGCTCCTCCGCCGTCACTGGCTGCTGGGGCTGCCGCTCAGGTTCCGTCCATGCCGACCTCGCCTGCCTCCATGCAACCCACATCCCGCTCCACTGGCAGTCCCCTCCTTCCCCCTAAAGGAACCACCAACACCCCCCTCACTGTTCCTTACTGTCCCGCTCCCCCTTTCTGAATTACCTCCCCGCCCCCACAAGCTCCAGTGTAAATCCCACTCCTCCGGCAAGGTCCCGCTGAGAAGCACCCTCGGAGAAGAAGCGTCGCCCGACTGCCCTGTGCTGGCGCTGCCCACGCCCCTGCCTCGGCCGCCCTCCCGGGCGTTCCCTGCGCCTCCGCCGTGCTCTGGGTCACTCGGCTGACACACGAGGGCCACCTTGCCCGCTCCCCACCCCCCAACTCCGCAGATGCGTGCGCGCACATGTGGGAGCCCTAGTCACAGACCTGGGCGTTGTGACGCACTCCGCACACGAAGGGTGGCTCTTCCAAAGCGTCGCTTTGGGGCAGTGACTCCTTTTTCAGTATAATTGCTCCCTTTCCCCCGCCCCTTTTGTTTCTTTTTGAATCAACTTTATTATGTTTTTAGATTTATAGAAAAGTTGCAAAAATAGTATGCCAAGTTATAATGGCTTTTCTTTAGCCAAGAAACATATTTTTCACTTTTACAGATAAATTCACTATTACGTATGGGGTTTCAACTTTATGGTTTTAGACAAAGAAACTCGACACAACAGTTTGGAACAATCTGGAACAAACGAAATCGTGGTCTATATCTGGATGCGCTTTTGCTTTGGGCAGCAGTCCTGCCGAGTTTGGGGTGGGGGCAGAGAAGAGGCTGGGAACGGGTGATACTGGCTTTGCAGGCCAAGGACAGGGATCTGACTTCGTACGGAGTGAACCGGGGGCGTCAGAGGGTCTTGGGCGGCAGAGGCAGGGACCTGACTTCCGTTCTTTCTCTCTCGGGTGGCTGTGAGGACAATGGATCGCGGGGGGCAACGGTGGAAGTGGGGAGACCAGTGAGGCGGCTGCCGCGGAGGCCCAGAGAGAGAGGCTGGTGGCCGGGCAGGGTGGGGGTGGGGCGAGTGAAGGGTAGTCGGCGGTGCCAGGTGGTTGGAGCCCGAGCACCTGGTGGCTGCATGGCATGTGAAGCGAGCATGGTGACCCTGGCTTCAGCCCGGAGGAGAGGAGTTGCCATTTGCTGAGGGGCGAGGCTGAGCACTTTCACGCGCCTGGAGAGCGCAGCCTGCAGAGCCCGTTGCACAGCCGGGCGGAAGCACAGAGGCTGTGCTCGGGGGAGGGCCCCGCGGCGGTGGGCGATGCCGATGGATGGCATGTAAAGCCCCGACTCTACCAGGTGACCTTAGTGCCTTACCTTGGCCACACCACTGTCTAGCCTTAGGCCTCAGCTCGGAAGCCCTCTCCTAAAGCCACCTGCCTCCCCCCTATCTCAGTGCCTGTGCTCAGAGACAGGACCCCCCCCCAGAGGAATCGCTGGGCCGCAGTGTCACGGGCCTGCCGTGGTGGCACTGCCAGAACCCAGTACATAGAGTGGCCAGGATAGCAGCGGGACAGCCCCTGGGTGCACGTGGGGGTGCTCCTGCTCTGCCCCCAGCCCCTCGGCGCAGGCCGGGGTGCTCCTGCTCTGCCCCCAGCCCTCTGCCCTTCTCCTTTACCCCTCTGTCCTTCCTTCTCCTCCCCAGGCCCCATCTCTTCATTTTCCTGCCATGCAGGGATGCCCCACAGCCAGCCCTCCTGGCAGCCCAGGTGTCCCCAGAAGGTGGGGTCAGAAAGGAGAGCGGGAGGTGGTTCTGGCCTCTCTTGAGTCCCGGCTCCTTTTCGGGACCTGCCTGGAACCTGGGACAAAGGCGGAGGTGTAGCGAGGAAGCCTGGGGAGGAAGATGTGAGGACATGGAACAGAGGGGGTGAGGGGGGTCCCACCCTACCCTGACCGGTGGTGGTAGGTGGCGGTCATGGTAGAAATCAGCAAGTTCCCAGAGTGGCCCACCTCGGAGCTGAAACGGGTGCTCTGAGAACCCGGTGTCCCTGGGAACCAGGCCTTCCTGGGCCCAGGCAACACACATGCAAACAGGTGGCTTGAGCCGGACCTATTTCTGCCCAGGCGGAGCCAGGCCGGGGGAGTCGATGCTGTCCCTTCATCCCTCCACCCCACCAGGCTGTCCCATCCTGCACCCCCTTGCTCATTCACTCATAACAATGATGCGACATACCACCAATACTCGATAGCTGAGATTTTAACCAGGCAGCCTGGCACACGCGCACTCACTCTCAACGCGTTCCCCAGCCACCTACGAGTGGGTCCAGTGACAGATCAGACATGGGCCTTGTACTCAGTGAACACACGCCATCAGCCCTGACTTCCGCTCGTGAATGCTGGGTGCCCGGCAGTCAGAACAAGGGCCACCGGGGCTGGGATGAGAGTAAGCTTCCTGGGGGAGGAGGCGTCCGAGCTCATAAGCTGCTTCTGTTCCATCTGAACGTCTTGGGGGGGCTTCCAGGTGGGAACCCTCCCAAGTATGAAGCTCTTGGCACCCCGCGCTCCCCCAGCTACAGGGCAGCCAGTCCTCAGAGCTGCCCCCAATGTCCCGCACATAACACACCCTGCCTCTCTGCCCATGCAGTTCAGCAGCCTCTTTTCTCCTCCACAGCTCTGCCCTGTCCTCTCCCCACTCTCCTGCTCCCCACTTCTGGCCCCCTTCCTTTTCCTGACCCTCCGCCTCCTACACAGCTTCTGTACTGCCCACCACCTCATTGCCCACCACCTCTGCCCTGGTCAAGCAAGCCACCAGTTCCCTCACTAGACACCCACAACTCCTCCTGAGTGTCCTCTATATCAGCGGTCCCCAACCTTTGCTGCACCAGGGACCAGTGCTCACATGCGAATCTAACGCCTGAGGATCTGAGGCGCAGCTGAGGCGGTGATGCCAGCGCTGGGGAGCGGCTGCAAATACAGATGAAGGAAGGCTCCCTTGCTCGCTTGCTGGCCTGCCACTCACCTCCTGCTGTGCGGCCTGGTTCCTAATAGGCCATGGACTGGTGGTACTGCTCCACCGCCCCGGGATCGGGGACCCCTGCTCTTTCTAGGAGATGCTTTTATTCCTTACAGTCCTTTCCCAGGCTATTTTCTGATGGATGTTTCTAACACGCAAATCTGCTTGTGTCACCCACCTCGACAGCTTGTTTTCTTCCAAATAGTCAACCTCCATAACCGACCGAGGGGCCTTCTGGGACCTGCTCATGCCCACTTCCTGGCTCCTTCTTCCCCACCTCAGACTAAGCCCTCCTTCCAAGTCTCCCCACAGGAGCCATTTGGTGGGTAAGATTTTAATCTACAAACAAGTGTCATCAGATAAGCCCAAAGCAGAGAACTTGGTGCGTTGTCACACGCCCCAATCCGTTGTGGGTAATGTGAAACTCCTTCGGGCGGGGTGAAATGCTGAACAAGGTACGCTTTGTGCAGACTCTGTTGTACTTTGGCTTTACTCTTTGAATCAGGAAGCATGTTTTCCTTTAATCATCTCTATTGTTTACATACAATAAAATTTATATATTTTATGTGTACAGGTCGATGAGTTCTGACAGATTTACCCATGTAACCTCTACCACAGCCAAGATCGTACAGAACCCTTAATTTTATTCTGCTTCTCTATGTTTATTCTTATGTCAGTACCACGCTGGCTTGATTACTATTGTTTTGGAGTAAGTTTTGAAATTAAAAATAGTGAGTACTTCAGCTTTGTTTTTTTTCAAGATTGTTTTGACTATGTTGCATGTCTTGCAATTCTATGTGAATTTTAAAATCAGCTTGTCAATTTCTACCAGGAATCCAGCTGGAATTCTGATAGGGATTATGCTGATCTGCAGATCGATTTGGGGAGTATTAGCATCTTAATAATATTAAATTTTTGATCTGTGAATGTGGGATGTTCTCTCTTTGGCATATTCTTTAATGTCTTTCAACAATGTTTTGTAATTTTCAGAGTCCAAATTTTTGCACTTTTGTGAAATGTATTCCTAAATATTTTATTCTTTTGATGCTATTGTAAGTAGAACTGTTTTAATTTCACTTTCAAATTGTTCATTGCTAGTGTAAAAATATAATTTTTTTTAATATTGATCTTGTGTCCTGCAAACTTGTTCAACTCTTTTATTGATTCTAGTAGCTTTTTCATAAATTCCTAAGGATTTTCTATGTACAAGATGATGTCATCTACGAATAGAGTTTTACTTTTTCTTTTTCTGTCTAGATGCTTTTTTATTCCTGCTCAACTAGTTGCCTTGGCTGGAACCTCCAGTACAAAGTTGAATGGAGGCAGTAAAGTGGAGGTCCTCGTCTTGTTCCTGACCTTAGGGGGAAAGCATCCAGCCTGTCACCATCATGTATGATGTTAGCCGTGGTGTTTCACAGATGTCCTGGTTAGGTTAAGAAAGCCACATTCTCACACCGCCTGAACACTGCCCATGTGTATTTGGGAAGAATGGACATTCTGCTGTGCTGGGTCTTGTTCACTGTCAAGAACTCTAGTGATTACATCGGGCCCACCCAGATAGTCTAGGATAATCTATCTTAAGGTCAGTTGATTAGTAAATTTAACTCCATCTGCAACCTGAATTCCCCCTTTGTCACATGACATATTCACAGGTTTGAGAATTAGGATATGGATTTTTTTTTGGGGGGGGGGAGTGTCATCATTTTACCTACCACAACAGGCCAAAACCCTGAGAAGATCCTTTTTTAGGTATTGTATTTTATAAACACAAAAATACAACCATTTTGTCTTTGGAAAGGCAATTAGTATGAAGGCAAAGTAACTTTTACCTTACAGTTATCTTCATATGTTTTTGCAGACATTGAAATGTTTTCTTGAATTCTGAATACTTAGATTTAAGATGAAGGACAGTTCAAATACTTTCTAAAGTTAAATTTGGTTAACTGTCACATGAGATCCACCATTGTTTGATAGCGGCTTTGCTATTTCATGACTTAAATCTCCTAAAATAAATAGAAAGAACACAAATGCCAGGTTTTTCCTATGGTAAGTTGTCAAGAAACAGAGCACGGACCATTAGTAAGTAGCTCTGGGCGCTTGCAGTGGGTCGAACAACAAATATTTCCCCCAGAAGTCTTTGGGTTCCTGTTGGCTTAGCATTTCTATTTTTTTTTTTTTTTGAGGAAAAGATACCTTTATAGGCAAAAGACAGTTGAAAGACTTTCCAAAACATATATACATGTATTTATTGTGTGGGTATATATGATGAAATTATATGTATTATACAAATATGGATGTATACATATATACATATATAGACACGTTTATAAAAATAATTCATACTCCTTGTGAAAACTTCAAACATCACAGAAATAAATATTTTGAACTGTATGCAATATTTCACTATTTCTGACCTACAAACAGCAATTTATCGCTAATCATACAGCAAAGAGACCTCTCTGTAATCTCTGTTCTAGAAGAAACCACTGACATTTGGCGTGTATTCCTCCAAATTTGAAGAGTATGTCTGTGCATAGTCATGGGGAGCGGAGTTTTACCACAATTATGTAACACGGGCGATTTTGCAACCTGCGTTCTAAATGCTTCATAGAGCACAGCGAATCCTAGCACTGGTTGTGCTGCTTCCCCTTTCTGGAGCCTCAGTTTTCTCATCTGTAAAAATGAAACAATAATTCTGTGCCAGTCGTTAGTTTATTACTTCTCGGCTCCAAATTCATCATGTGTGCCTTCTCTGTGAAAACGGATCTGGGTCCTTCTGATTTTTCCTCTTGCCGGATGGCACAGCGTTTACCTTTGCCAGCAGAGGGCGCTGACAGCCATTTCTTGAGGAAGAGGCGTTTGCTTCCCGGTTTTGCCGAGGGGGTCAGCTTCTCTAGCTCAGCAACTGCAGCTGGGGCCGCTTTTCCAGCACCAGGCTCCCGCAGCGCGGGAGGTCGGTAGCACCCCATCCCCGCCCCCACCCTGGGAGGAGTGGAGTGCCTCTTCCCCAGCACCCCAAAAGAGGGCTTTCTAGCAGTTGGATGGGGCCTGCGCAGCTCTTCGGTAACTTCTCTACTTTCCAATGAGCCACAGCCATTTCCTCTCCAGCCAGGTGTGGATCTCAGACCTGGGGCTGGACGGGGGCTCTTGGTGGTGGTGGTGGGTGTGTGTGTGAGGGGGCGGTTACTCTATCCCGGCCCTAGGGGTAGGAACTGTTCCTTATATTCCCGCATTTTTTAGAGATCCCTTTACTCCTTACTAGCCAATCCTGTTTCTTCGATCCTGTTTTAGTTAATTTTTTTATATTAGACTTTCCCAGTTCATTTTACCTTGTGGTTTCTCAGCCTGCAACACATCCTGCGCATTGTTATACGAGGATCGGAAATGTTGATGCAGTCAGTGCTCTGCTCAGCTCAGTCCGACCTGCAGGGAGGGCTCAGAACAGCTGCGATATCATGACCATCTCTCCTCCTCAGTACCGGTGGAGTGGCCTTATTAACTGTCGCCATGGTTCCACAGCATGGAAGGAGTTTCGAATCACTGTACTCATGATGGACATTTGGATTATTCCACTTTTCCGTTCATACGAACATATGATCCATGTAAGAACCGTCATTTATTGAGCACTCACTATGTGCTATGTATGGAAGCAATTACATATGAACTCACTAATCCTCATAACATGCCTATCGCATTCGTTTCCTGTGGCTACTGTAAGAAATCACCACAAACTTAGTGGCTTAACACATTTATCTTACAGTTCTGAAAATGATTCTGAAAATGAAGGTGTCAGCAGGGCTGTGTCCCTTCTGAGGGCTGCAGGGGAGACTCTGTTTCCTTGTCTTTTTCAGCTTCTAGAGGCCACCCACGTCCCCCGGCACTCGTGACCCCTTCCTCACATCACTCTACCCTCTCGCTCCCATCATCGCGGCTCTTCTCCCTGTGATCCTCCTGCCTCCCTCTTATGAGGACTCACGTGACTACATCGGGCTCACCTGGATAATCCAGGGTCGTCTCCCCCTCTCAAGACCCTTAATCACAATAGCAAAACCCCTTTTACTGTGTAAAGTAACACGTCCACAGGTTCCAGGGTTGAAGAAGACGTTATTCAGCTTACGACACCTATGGAGCAGATAGTCTTATTCTGTCCATTTTACAGACTAAGAAACTGAGGTACAAAGAGAGCAAGAAACTTGGCCAAGATTGCACAGCTCCCAAGCAGCATAGCTGGCTCCGCAACCCAGGCTCTACCAGCTACACAAGTCTGTGTAAACCTTTGCATGCTTGAACAAGGGCTTGCGTAGGACACACTTCTAGAAGCGAATAACTGGGGCACAGTGCTTCACAGGTATTGCCGACCCGTGTCTCACTGCAGCTGTGCCAGTTACTGCCCAGCACAGCGCTGCGGTCCCGGATTCCTCCTCCTCCCAACTCTTGAAGCTGAGAGGACAGAATGTTACTTGAATACACAGAACCAAAGGATTTTACAGCTTCTTATCAATTGAGTAACTGAAGATGTTTCTCTTTCGTGAAAGGAGATCATGATGCTAATTTAAAAAAAAAAATACAGTGGGAATAAAGACCTGTAAGTTTCCTGGAGAAAATAAAAACATTTGGTCACCATAACGTAGTGCAAGACTGAGAATACTGTCCTAACACTGATGGTGATTCCAGCTGTATTTGCTCATGCTCTGCCTTGTCAGATGCCATGTTTGGGGGATTAATTTTCCTGTCTTGGTGGATTGTTTCCATCTCCCACATCATCTGGAGATTTCTGGTTAACAAATCACTTCCATCGCTGAGCCTTTCCAATCACCCCCTTTATTTTGCATCCATGCCACAAATCTTGTTTACAACTTCCTTTGCAAGGCCTTCCATTTCCCTTTCCAGCGCGCTATTTATACGGGGCCAAATACTTCGGCTAAACACAACAGCAAACACTTACATAGTTACTTTTATAATCTTCTTCTCACGGACAAGGAGAAGGGGTTGAAGTGACTTGCCCAAGATCTCATAGAAATGGGATTCAGAGGTAGGCATCTGCCTCCAGGTTCTGCCTGCTTGACATTCTACTGTATCTCTTCTGGAGTGACTGGTCTCCTGGTGTCCCTGCAGGCCCATGCCTTCCTGTCCTAGGTCATCCACTGGTCATGGCAAGGGTTGCAGGGCTGCTTGGACTCCTCCTGGCTGGTGAGGGAGGCTGCCAGCAGCACAGTGACTCAGGCCCTGCTACTTCCTTCTGCATGAGTTTTCAGAGGCTCGATGTCCTCATCTGTGAGATGGAAACAACGCTGGTCCCCCCTCATCAGGCAGTGATGAGGAACTGGTATTATCCCCGTTTTACAGTGTACGAAATGGATGCTCGCCGCGAGGGCGGGACATGCACAAGGTGAGAGCTCGGGAAAGGGATGCTGTCCCCTTCCTAAGATGGTGGCCTCTCTGCTGGGGTCTGCTGTAGAAGCGGCGTTAGTTAGCACAGAATCTGTGCTAACGTTTCTGACTCTTCATTTGTAACTCTGCTTTCTGTTGTGTTCTGCGCGGCCTGTCTTAGGCGTGGTGCCACCTCCGCTGTTCTGTGCACTGGGGACTCCTTGGTCTCCCCCTGCCCAGTGGCTCTGCCACTTGTTTCCTCTCCAGGCAAGGCCCCATCACCGCACAGACCTAGCATTCGGTAGGTGCTAAGAGAATGTGTCACTAACCAAATGCTACCACATGAACCCTATATTCTTAGACCTTTTTCTCCAACCATAACCTCCATCTCAAAGCATCACCCCACCCCAGCCCCTCCCTCCCCATCATTCCACGCTCACAGGCACACAGCCCAGGCTGTGGCTCACTTCTTCAGTAGGATAGTTTTAGACTCTATTTTAGTATTTAAGACCTCTGCTCCCCTCCATTGACAGGATGCTTCCCACCCCCAGTATTGCCAATTCCGTGCTCACAATGTTGTCAAGTGTCTTCTTTCAAAGTCACTCAGAAAGATCTCTAGTCACCTCTTCTGATCCTTCCTCTGTGTGACTGTCCTGCACAGGTACTTGGTCAAGGAAAGGGAGAGAACGAATCTCTGTTGAGCAGTTGTTTTGTGTCAAGTGAGGTGCAGAGCACCATTCACCCCAATGTATAGATGGACAACCAAGGCTCCCAGAGGGTAAAGTGAGTTCTCACAGCCAGTGAGAGGGGTTGTGTTGGAATTCGAACCCAGTTCTGCTGACTTTGGTTTCTTGTCCTGAAATCTGCTCCCAAAGACAACCCAACCAGATGTTTCTTAAGCAGTTCCAGGATCTCACCCACACTCTATAGGGTTTGGCTGTGGAACTACAGCCAACCCTGGGTCCTCTGAGACCCTGCCTGCAGAGGGGCCATCACCTGCCTAGCCTTTCCTGGACACTGGGCTCTGTCCAGGTAAGAGCCTGGGTCCCCAGCAGTGTGACTGGCATTTGAGCTATTGACACTACTTCGCCGCTTACAATCCCAATCTGTATGGGGTGCTGGGGGGTCTGGAGGAGATGCCTGCCCTGTAGACCAGAGGGCCAGGTTGCTGGGCCCAGGAGAGCAGGGGCCCCACCTGGCCCTCTGTTCTCTCTGGGACTCACTGGGCCATTACCCCTTCACCCTTCTCCTTTCCTGGGGTCACTGCCTCTTTCCTCGCCAGGTCGTCTCCCCCTACCTCAGGGCTCCTGGACCTCCCCTGGACCTTTGCTTCCCTCTCTGGCCGCCACTCTCACTCAATTACTCTGTCTCCTTGTGCCTATCAGCCTGGTTGCTCCACCAACACTATCCCTTGCTGGATCCCGAAGGTGTCCGCTGGCTGGTGGGAGAGAGTGTCTGGCTTAGGAACAATCGTCCTCCCTGTTTCTACTTCACGTCTCACTACACCCTTTCTTGTCTGTCTGTCGACTGCTCCGTCTGTCTTCCCATCTCCTCTTTGCCTCGGTTTCCCCATCCTCTGTTCCTTCTCAAGATCTCGTCTTTATAATTATGCTTGGACGTGGACCCTATTACACCCACATTTTAGATATAAGAACACGGAGGCTTGGAGAGTTTGGGTGACCTGCCAGCGCCGCGAAGCTGGTCACTGGCGGCTTCTGCCCAGCGCGCGCTCTGAGCGGCGTTAGAGGGTTGGTCCCGGCGCCGCCCTCAGCCCTCCGCCCCGCCCCCTGCACGGGCCCCTCTGCCCCGCCCACCGATCCAGGCCCCGCCCCACGCGCCCCTCTCGGCTCCGCCTACCAGTCCCGCCCCGCCCCGGGCTGAGGACCCGGAGCTGAGGCGCCGGAGCCCGCGGCGGCGGCGGGCGCGATGTGGTTCTTTGCCCGGGACCCGGTCCGGGACTTCCCGTTCGAGCTCAGCCCGGAACCCGCCGAGGGTGGTCCGCCGGGGCCCTGGGCCCTGCACAGCGGCCGCAAGAAGGTGAGCGCGGCCCCGCTCCGCAGGCCGCGGCCAACCGCGGCCTCGCCTACTCAGCGCCGCCGGCCCCGCCGCGTCGCGCTCCGCCTGACGTGGCCGCGGAGCCTCGGGGACAACGGGCCGGGAGAGGGGGACGGGCATTGCCGACGTGGCGGGCGGAAGGACCCGGGGACTGACAGGCGGACGGAACCGGGGTCACGTGGGCCCGGCTCCGTCCCTAAAGGTTGACCTGGGGAGAGACCCGGCGGCGGCCCTTCCCTTCAGGCACTAACCCGCTCTGGGGACCACCACCGAGCTGGAGTGGTCAGCCCAGGGCCCGGCCCACAGCCCTGAGGCCCCCGTGTCCTCTCCCAGGCCACAGGAAGCCCGGTGTCCATCTTCGTGTACGACGTGAAGCCCGGCGCCGAAGAGCAGACCCAGGTGGCCAAAGCTGCCTTCAAGCGCCTCAAAACTCTCCGGCACCCCAATATTCTGGCCTACATCGATGGGCTGGAGGTACCTGCTGCTCAGTCCGCCTCATCTCTGCCCCACACTTTCTCCCAGTTTCCACTCCTGCCTCAGTACCCCCAGATTCGATTCCCCTCTCCACCTCTCTCCTCATCACGTCTCTTACTTCTCCTCCTCTCCCCCCACCCTGCCCTGATATCCCGTGTCCCCTCTTCAGACAGACAAATGCCTCCACGTAGTGACAGAGGCCGTGACTCCGCTGGGCATGTACCTCAAGGCCAGAGCTGAGGCTGGTGGCCTGAAGGAGCTGGAGCTCTCCTGGGGGCTGCACCAGATTGTGGTGAGGTGGGGGACAGTGGTGAGAGCAGGGGTGAGGGGCTTCAGGTACTGGCATGTCATGTGATGGCTCCTTCTGTCCCCAGAAAGCCCTCAGCTTCCTGGTCAATGACTGCAGCCTCATCCACAACAATGTCTGCATGGCCGCTGTGTTTGTGGACCGCGCTGGCGAGTGGAAGCTTGGGGGCCTGGACTACATGTACTCTGCCCAGGGCAATGGTGGGGGACCCCCCAGCAAGGGGATCCCTGAGCTCGAGCAGTACGATCCCCCAGAGTTGGCCGATAGCAGTGGCAGAGCCGTCAGAGAGAAGTGGTGGGTGACTGGGGGGTGGCATGCCCCAACCTGCTCTGTTCTGGAAGCCCCTGCAGCCCCAGGACCCTTAGACTAGCTGGTCACCTCTGGTTCCCTGCTGCCTGGCTGGGGAGAGAATCAGAGTCCTTAGGGTGGGGCCCACACTTCTGCTCCCAGGATCCTCAGGGAAGTGGGGCAGGATAAACACAAGTTTGGGGGTTAGATAGTTCTAAATTTGGAAGCTGTGTGACCTGGAGTAGATGTCCTTGCTTCTCTGAGCCTGTTTATCTGTCGAATGGGACTAATGACACCCGCTTCTCAGGGCTAATGTGAGGATCAGCTGAGAGACACAGCCCAGGGTCTGCCATGCAGTGTGTGCCTGGCAGGTTGTAGGCCCATGCTGGCAGGTGACAGGACCTTGAGCAGCTCTGGTCACTGTCTCAGGTCAGCTGATATGTGGCGCTTGGGTTGCCTCATCTGGGAAGTCTTCAATGGACCCCTACCCCGGGCCACTGCCCTGCGCAACCCTGGGAAGGTAAGTGTCCAGCTCACCCCAGCCCCTCCCTGCCAGCCGACCAGGCCTGCCTGCCCTGACATCCTCCTCCCACAGATCCCCAAATCGCTGGTGCCCCATTACTGTGAGCTGGTCGGAGCCAACCCCAAGGTGCGTCCGAACCCAGCCCGCTTCTTGCAGAACTGCCGGGCGCCCGGTGGCTTCATGAGCAACCGCTTTGTGGAGACCAACCTCTTTCTGGAAGAGATTCAAGTGAGCCCCCCACTCCACCCTGGGTTTTGGGCCTGTGTTCTTTATCCCCATGTGCCCTCCTTACTTTGCGGGCTCCTTCATAATTAGGTCTTTGGAGATGATCATCGTGGACTGTGGAGCTAGGCTCTTTGGGTTCAAACCTTGGCTCCTGCTTTTATTTGCTGTGTAACTTTCTTTGGCTAAAGCTCTGTCCTAATAATAGTACCTGCTGCCAAGGAACATGGCGAAGATTCAGTTCAGTGATTAAAATTCATAGTATAGTGTCTGGCACATAGGTGCTTAGTGATTGCTCCTGGCACGCCATTGACTCCACATGTACATCCTGGCCCTGGCCCTGATGTGTGCCATGCCCCGTGCTGGGCTGCAGTGTGGGCAGGAAGGTGGGGAGGAAGGAGTCAGGCCAGGTCCCTGCCCTTAAGGATCTCTCAGGGAGTAAACCGACCAGGTCTCCACCCTTGGGGACTCTTGTCTGGGGGAGAGGGACAGAAAACATATCAATGAGGAAACGTGTGCTCCCTGGGATGGGGATGAGTGCCAGGAAGGGAAGTACCAAGGGCAAGTGCTCAGGGAAGGCCACTCTCAAAGGTGACATTTGTGCCGAGACCTGAAGTACCTAAGGTGGGATGGGGATGGTAACTGGGAAAGTGCTCCAGGCAGAGGGAACAGCAAATAGAAAGGTAGTCAGGAGGGAGCCTTTGACTTAACCTTTTTGAACATCAATTTCCATACTTATCTAATGGAGTTGATAATGGTATCTGCTGGTCTGTAGGGTTATTGTAGGGAATGAAGGAGGGAGGCTCTGCTCTGACCTGGCCATGTGTGGGGCACACAGAGAGGTGACTGAGAATCTGTGTGGCGAAGAGTGACAGGCACGTCCTCAGACCTTGATAGTCTGTGGAATCTTGTCTCTGGACCCATATCGGGGCTGGGAGGGTACGGAACCTGAGCTGTATCTTGAAGAAATGCTGGAAATGCTGAGCCCTGTTGCCGCCTGGGCAGCGTGGGGACAGCAGGAACTTTGTTACGTGGACTCCTCATCACATGGCTGGCTCTGCCAGGCTGCCTTTCTGAAAATATGTCCCATAGGAAATGGGCTGTTTCTGGCCTGTCCCAGGAGAATGTGGGAGGGCAGTGCCCCCGGGGTCCCTCTTCCTGTCACTGGATGGAGGGAGCCCAGCTGTGACTCTCTCGATGCGTGATCTTGGATATGGTCTGGCCTTTTTCTGGCCCTTGGCTCCCCCTGAACCCTGCTGTCAGAGCACCAAGCCTGCCTCCCACACTGGACTGACCTGCTCGAGAACCGACCACGTCCTCCTCATCCCCAGCCAGGGGCTGCCTTCTTTGGACTAGGCAGCGGCTGTGGGGGTGAGGGTACAGCAGAGAGCACAGGAACCTTGGAATCATACGGGACTGGTTGAGAATCCCTGCCTGGCCACTCTTAGCAGGTGACCTTGAGCCTCAGCCTCCTTGTTTGCAAATGAAATGACAGGAACTCTTCCCAGGGTGCAGCACAGCAGAGGTGCCAGGGCACTGAGTCAAACCCTTCCCTGGCCACTTCTTAGCTGTGTGACTTTGGACGAGCTCCTCGCTCTCTCTCTTCCTCAGCTTCCTTGTTGGATTAAATGTGGATTATGTTGGTACCTTCTTTATAAAGTTGTGAGGAGGATTATTTAATTTGTGTAAAGATTTTAGCATGTAACCCTGCCTGGTATGCGATCCGTTCTCAGGAAATACAGGTTGTGGGTATTATGGCCTCTGAAGGGTTGGGAGGACTAGAGGGACTTTGAGTTGACAGCCTGGCCCGGTTGGGCTCAGGAGTGGGAGGACCAGGTCTGGGGGTAAGCTGCACCTAATCTCTGCCTTCCCACAGCCTACCGTGAGCTCCATCCAGCATGGGGTTGCGGTGTGCCTGACCCGGCCAAGGCCAGGGGAAAGGAGTCAGCCCTTTCGCCTCTCTGAGCGTCAATTTCCTCATCTGTGTGATGGGGTTTGTGGTCCTCACATTTTGGGTTGTCGTCTTGAGGAGTAGAGGCAATGCTGATAAACAGCCTGATCCCCCTAGTAGCTTCTTCCCTAGCAACAGGTCAGGTGACAGTAATGAGAATGACACTATCTGGCTGAGCACTTAGGGGCACTGTGCTGGCAGCTGTCATAATGCATTTTCTGGTTGAATCCTGAGGACAACCCTAGGAGTTAGTATAGTTATTATTCCATTTTACAGATACAGGAACTTGCGTAAGGCCACATAGCTGATAAATGGGAGAGTTGGGATTTGAACCCAGGCAATGGGCATACAAGCTTAAGTTCTCCTTCAGGCTGGGGAGACCTATGACCAGGCTGATTTCCTTCTCCCTGTATCCTATCCTTGCCCCTCCAGATCAAAGAGCCGGCTGAGAAACAAAAGTTCTTCCAAGAGCTGAGCAAGAGCCTAGACTCATTCCCTGAAGATTTCTGCCGGCACAAGGTGCTGCCCCAGCTGCTGACTGCCTTTGAGTTTGGCAATGCAGGGGCCGTGGTCCTCACTCCCCTCTTTAAGGTGAGTGGAGCCAGGGACCTCAGTGAGGAGACATTCAAGGTGGAAGCCTCAGGAACTGAGGCGCCGGGAGACTGGCTGGGGGGTCAAAACCACAAAATGAGAAGGCCCTGGAGTGGGGGCCACCCCTACGGGGCCAGCCTAGGACTGGGCAGCCCAGTTAGGGCAGATCCAAGCCTGCGTGAGGAGTTGTTTTCTGCTTACATCCCAGTGGTTCAGCCAACCAGGGCCACCTGACCAGCTGTCAGGGAGGCTGTGGGGACTTTCTGTCCTTGGCGTAGGAAAACACTGTGCCTCCAGATTTCTTTTTCCGAAGACCGCTTGCTTCAGAGCCCTTAGCCCTTCTGACCCTCCTGGTCTGACTCGTGTTCCCACCCTGGTTCCCAGGGCCCAGGGTCACCTGCTTACTACTCGCTTTCCATCTTTGGCACTCAGCTGTCCTGGTATCTAGGGGTTGGACCCATCTCCCTTTTCCTCAGACCCCAATCTGCCCTTACCTGGGGACCTACCGTTCCTCCTCTGCCCAACCTGGGAGAACACTTTCTCCTGAAGGGACTTGGCATGGGGCAAGTGGAGAAGATAGCAAGCAAATCCTGTATTGCTGGAAACTGCCAGAAATTGTAGGCAGAATTCTGCGTGCATGTATACACATGGGATATGTAGGTGTCTGATTACAGGGAGGGGCGTGGTGCTTTCATCAGCCTCCTAAGAGAAGCTTGACCCAGAAAGGTCAAGGTCAGGGCTAACTGAGATGGAGTATGGGCAGAGGGGCTGCTGAAGAAGCATCTGTTCCCCTCACTCCCCACCATCACCCCATTCCCACCCTGGGAGGTCAGCAGGGAGCCCGAGATCATTGAATGAGCCCAGTGACTTCTCCCATTCTTGTGGCTGTAGTTGAGCCCTGCTTCCTACTCCTTCTCTCAGGTGGGCAAGTTCCTTAGTACCGAGGAGTATCAGCAAAAGATCATCCCCGTCGTGGTCAAGATGTTCTCATCCACAGACCGGGCCATGCGTATCCGCCTCCTCCAGCAGGTAGGGGCCCTGGCCAGACCCTGCTGCATTCTACTCCACCTGCACCCCACAATGGCTACTGGGGAGGCCCCCTGCCTAACCATCAGCCCTAGGCACGTGGCTGGAGCCCCTACCCTGGCACCCCAGAAACCCCTTCCCAAACATACACACAGGTAAGGGACCAGCAAGGCCATACCCTCAGGAAGTCGAGATAATGACAGTGCTCACTGGCAGCTTTGGGAGTGCCCAGCCTGCCCAGGCTGAAGGGCTCAACAACCTACCCCTACCCGCATCTCTTGGCTCAGTTCCTCTAGCCCTCTAGAGTAGGGGTAGTGTCTCCTGCCAACTCCAGTGCAATTGGGAGCATCAGACAGGATTGATGAGATCGAGGGTGGGGGCCCCTTGTGATCCAGGAAGTACCCGGTATCTCCTAGGTACCATTTCCTCTCCAACTGCCAAATGCACAAGACTTCTTCATGACACTTTTATAGAAGAGGCAGTGGAGGGTCTGAGAGGGGGCATGACAGTCAGCCTGCTGAGCAAAATCAGAATCCAAGCCCTCCAATTCCTAGTCCTTAGTACCCTCCTGGCCTCTTCTTACCCCCGCACTTGGGCTTGAGGCCAGAGAGAGGCCAGATGCAAGGTGGGTGGCTCAGGAGACTCACTTGGCCATCCATTGCCTGCCAGGTGGAGAAATGAAGCCAAGAGTGGTCCTGTGGCTGTGATCAGGGGCGTAGTGGGGGTTGGGGGTGGAGAAGCCGACTGAGTTTTCACACCTCCGCCTGGGCCACAGATGGAGCAGTTTATCCAATATCTTGATGAGCCAACAGTCAACACCCAGATCTTTCCTCACGTCGTACATGGATTCCTGGACACCAACCCTGCCATCCGGGAGCAGACCGTCAAGGTGGGTATGGCCAGGCCCAGAGTGACCACTCCTGGTTTTCCAAGGGTTAGAGGGCACTTATCCCAAGACACAGAGGTCTTGGTTTTGGCCTGTGGGTCTGAGTTGGTTATGGGAAGGGCAGGCACCATCCTGCATGTGGGTCTGTGCTGTGAGTGCAGCTCAGCAACTGGGCAGGGGAGTGGGGGAGTGGCGGGGACAGGGTGGGCACAGCCTCTAGTCCTCTGCTCAGCAGGCACTGTCTGAGCACCGCCCTGGGATGCAGTCTGCACAGGCAGACCAAGCTCCCTGCTCTTGTGAAGCTTCTTTTGAGGCGATGGGAAGTGGGTTTGGCAGACAATAAACAGGATTAGAAAATATATATCATGCTAGAAAGTGGTAGAGTATGAAGAGAAGACTTTTCAGTTTTACAAACAGCGGTCAGGGAAGACCTTGCTGAGGAGTGAGGAGGTGTCATTCAAGGAAAGGAGGCAAGGGACTGAGCTACATGGCGAACTGGAGGAAGCGTGCTTCCTACAGGAGGAACAGTATGTGCAAAGCCCTGCAGCGTAGAAGCAGCAGCAGGGGGTTTAGTGCAGCTGAAAGGGCCTGGGGTGTGGGAGCTGGAATCTAAGAGGTGATGGTGGGATTTGGGGCCAGGCCTCGTAAGGTGTGGCAGGCACCTGATGCATTTCTTTGCTGGGAATACGACTGGAGCCACCAAGGGATCGAGCCAAGTGCTGTCTTGGTCTGACTTGTTTAAAGAATCGCTGTGTTGAGAACCGACTGTGTGGAGAACTGACTCTCAGAGCAAGGGTGGAAGCTGGGTTACTGCTAGGGGCTGCTGCAGTGGCCCAGGTGAGAGATGACAGTGGCTCACATGTGAGTGGTCGCAGCAGGTGCAGAGAAAGGGAAGCCGCTGGTATTTGCTGGTGGATGGGTATGGAGTCAAGGGAAATCCAAAGCTTTTGGCCCAAGCAACTAGAAGTTAAGTTGATGTTTACTGAGAAGACAGAGGAGCAAGTGTACAGAAGCAGGTGTGTGGGAGGCGTGGTCCCAGCCTTGACCACGTCTGTTAGACTGCCAGGTGGAGGTGTCAAGTCTGGTTACGTGCAAGTGCAGTTTATGGAAGAAGTCTGGGCTAGACCCGCACATCTGGGCATTGTCACCCAAGGGGCATTCCAAGCCATGGAATGGAAGGGGTGAGATCACCTAGGGCGAGGTGTGAAAGAAAAGGGGCCTGGGGAGTAACGCTGGGGATCTGGACAGTAAGAGCTCAGCAAAAGGAGACAGAAGGAGTACCTGGCAGTCGGGGGACCAGGAGAGGGTGGCATCCTAGGGGACCAGAGACTGAAGTTTCAAGGAGGAAGGAACGCTCAGGGGTGTCAGAACTGCTGAGGGGTCAAGTGTGGTGAGAATGGAGAATTGGCTGCTGGATGTAGCAACATGGAAGTCACTGGTGACCTCAACCCGAGCCCATTAAGAAGAACGTTGGGGAGTGAAAGTCTGAGTAGAGCGCGTGCAGACAGAGCAGACGAGAGGTGGGAGACAGGGGTGCTGATGCGCTTCAGAGGTTCTGCTCTAAAGAGGACAGAGAAGTAGGGGTTCCCTTCCTCATCATTCTGGGTAGGGGCCAGCTTGGGAGATACATCACAGGTCTCCTCAGCACCCAGGGCCACTGGCGACCTCTGCACCCTCCCAGGAGGTCAGTCTTGCATGTGGCCGTGGCAGACAATTTCTATTGTCCCCGCCTTGCAGTCCATGCTGCTCCTGGCCCCAAAGCTGAACGAGGCCAACCTCAACGTGGAGCTGATGAAGCACTTCGCACGGCTGCAGGCCAGGGATGAGCAGGGCCCCATCCGCTGCAACACCACTGTCTGCTTGGGCAAAATCGGCTCCTACCTCAGTGCCAGTGTGAGTGCCCCACGGGTGCTGGGAGTTCTGTCACCACAGCCTCCTCCAGGCTCCAGGCCTCCTCGTTTGTGGGCCATTGTCCTTCCAGAGACCTAGGCCCTGGGCGCTCTCAACCCCGACATCTGGGGTGTGGCTTGAGGTGCGCCAGGTCACACAGCCAGTAGTTGGTGGACCCACGCCTGCTTGGCCCCACGGCCTGTGCGCTCAGCCAAGGTTTGTAAACACAGATGCCTGTGGTGTCCAGTTAACAGGAATGAATGAATCAGGTCAACGGGGCAAGTGGGAAGGGAGGCACCAGGCCCCAGCCCCAGGCCTCTTCTGGCCTGGCCCTGTCACCGTGAGGTAGCATGAACCCAGTGGTCTGGGAGGAAGTCAAGATCCAGAGTTGAAAGTAAATTCTCCCCATTTGTTAGTGATTACCTCGCGTTTTTCAGACTCGGGGTCTGTGGATGAGGACTGACCCCGCACTCAGGAGCCCTCTTCCCCGCCCCGCCCCAGACCAGACACAGGGTCCTCACCTCCGCCTTTAGCCGGGCCACTAAGGACCCATTCGCACCATCCCGGGTCGCGGGTGTCCTGGGCTTTGCTGCCACCCACAACCTCTACTCGATGAGTGACTGTGCCCACAAGATCCTTCCTGTGCTCTGCGGCCTCACTGTGGATCCTGAGAAATCCGTGCGGGACCAGGTGAGGCACAGCTGAGACCCGGCCCTGGAGCTGGGGCGCTCAGGGATGTCTGGGCCTAACCTGGCTTGGCGGGCTCGCAGGAACCCCGGAGGCACCAGCTCTGCCCTTTCATACCCCACAGGCCTTCAAGGCTATTCGAAGCTTCTTGTCCAAACTGGAATCTGTGTCAGAAGACCCCACCCAGCTGGCTGATGTGGGTGAGTGGCCAGCACTCATGTTCTTTCTTCCTCCTGCCACATCCTTGACTGCCACGGGCCCCTTCTACCTCATCGAGTGTCTGAAAGCTGGAATAACCCTAGAGATCAAATTTGACATCCCTTCCCCACCTCCTACCTTAGAGATGGGAGAACGCGGGCCTGGAGAAGGGGCTTACGACTACAAGTCACTCTGTTATTGCCCCCTTGTCACCTTCCGCATGGACACCTGAGGTACCTACACCTGTCTTTCCTGTCACTGCCCAGAGAAGGATGTCCATGCAGCCTCGAGCCCTGGAATGGGAGGAGCCGCAGCCAGCTGGGCAGGCTGGGCCGTGACAGGGGTCTCTTCGCTCACCTCCAAGCTGATCCGTGCACACCCCACAGCTGCCCCGGCTGAGACCAACATCCCCCAGAGACCCACACCTGAGGGTGAGTATCCTAGACTGCCTTCATCACTGACTGAGCGGGCTTGGGGGTGCTGGCACCCAGGAACTGTTCATGTCTGGCTGCTCCTGGGGTGGTGATAGGGCCATGGGACAGAATAGGATCTCGTTCCCTTGTGAGCTCTCCCCTACCCCAGCCACCTCTGCCTTGTTCTGAGACTTTCCTGTGGGAACTCAGTGACCCTCTGATCCCCAGGACTGCCTGCCCCGGCCCCCACCCCTGTCCCTGCCACACCCATGACCTCAAGCCACTGGGAGACACAAGAGGAGGGCGAGGACACAGCAGAGGATAGCAGTGCTGCTGACAGATGGGATGATGAAGACTGGGGCAGCTTGGAGGTGAGTGGGCTGAGGGGGCTTCCCCAGGGGACCCCAGGTCAAAAGTCACAGGCTGCTTGCTGTTCAAGAAGCTTATGTGGTCTTGGCTAGAGTCAGGCTTTTCCTCATCTGCACAGCATTTCTGGCAAGCAGGCATCACAGAGTGGCCACTGTGAGCCAGAGCTGCCAACGAGCCCCCACTTAACTCCAGGAGCCCTTGGGAGTAGGGCGGGAAGTGAGAGGCTGCGCGGTTATCGGTTAGGGCAGCTCCCTGATTTTCCTCTCATTCACTCCCTGTCCCTCGTCCACCTGCTGCGGTCCCAGCAGCAAGAAGAGGCCAGTCCCAGGCCTAGAACTGGGCCAGCCCTCCCTGGGGGTTGGGCTCAGGACAGCTGAGGATGGAACGGGGCTTCCCTGAAGAAAGTAGGGGCAGAGCTCTGGGCCCAATTTCCCCATCTGGCTGACAGCAGTCTCTGGCCCCTGCGGCCGTGGGGAGGGGTGCGGAACTCTAGATCTCATCCCCAGCCTCACAGAGGAGTGATGGCAGGCCAGGCTCAGCAGGTTCATTTGACAGATGGGAAACAGAGCCTGTGGAGCAAGTGAGAGTTTGAGCAAAAGAAGAAACAGTGGAGCCCATGGCTGGGAAGGGGCTGGCGCTTCCTTGCCCTTTTGAGTGGTCTGTGGTCATGCTCTCCTTCCCACATTGCAGCAGGAGGCTGAGTCCGTATTAGCCCAGCATGACAACTGGAATACTGGGAGCCAAGCCAGCCGTTCTAGGCAGGTGAGCCAGGTGAGTCAGGGTGTGTGTATGCATGGGAAGCAGAGCCTGGCCCTTCCCTTCCTCTATCTGGTGCTACCTCCCCCTTCTCTCCTGTAGACCATCAACCCCGACCACAAGTCCCCTGAGTCAGACTGGAGTAGCTGGGAAGCTGAGGGCTCGTGGGACCAGGGCTGGCAGGAGCCAAACCCCCAGGAGCCACCACCAGAGGGCACACGGCTGGCCAGCGAGTATAACTGGGGTGGACCAGAGCCCAGTGACAAAGGCGATCCTTTTGCTTCCCTGTCGGCACGTCAGGAGGCTGGCACCCAGGTACTGGGCACCAGTGGGAGGGAGCAGATCTGGGGTGGACCTGTGCTGGGAGCTGGCCTCCACTCCAGCAGCCTGTGCTTCCCTTTTCAGCGAAGACCCGACCCGTGGGGCGATGACAACTGGGAGGGCCTGGAGACAGAGAACCGTAAGTGCTTCCCCTGGCAGGACTGATACTAGGGCAGTCTCTACCCCACCCTGCCAGGGGGCATGGGCTGGGGAGCCGAGACCCAGGTGGACCTGACCCCCTCCGCCTGCCTCCCCTTCCTGTTCCCAGGGCAGGTGAAGGCCGAGCTGGCCCGGAAGAAACGCGAGGAGCGTCGGCGGGAGATGGAGGCAAAACGTGCTGAGAAGAAAGCGGCCAAGGGCCCCATGAAGCTGGGGACCCGGAAGCTGGACTGAACCTCTTGTGTGGGCGCTTCCAGGACATGGACAGCAGGCCCCGCGGATGTATTTATTGTACAAACCATGCGAGCCTGGCCAGCCCGGCCAGGCACATCTCACGTGTACATAATCAGAGCCACAATAAATTCTATTTCACACTCTCTGTGCTGGGCTCAGTCTGGCCCCTCTGAGGAGGCTAAGGTCTGGCACTGCCCTGTGGAGTCTGCACCCACCAAGGACACGAACATCAATTTGCTTTGAAAGCCAAGAGTAAAGAGGCACGATCTGATTTATCAGTTTCTAGAAAACGCTCTCTGGGAGGAAGGCCGCTGGCGCCCAGGAGACCCAACATCCGCTTGTAAACCAGGTGGAGCCCAATGGGCGCCTTTGGGACGCTGGGCTCTGGAAGGGGTCTGTGGGCCAGGAGGGTCCCTGGGTCCGAGCCCGGAGTCCAGGCAGAAGCGAGAGGTCGAGCTCGCCCCAGTGTCGGGCGGAAACCGCTCAGTGATCACCAATGTCCAGGCGAATGGCGCGTCAGCGGCGGCGCTGGGGCACGCAGGCCCCGTGCTGGCGGCTGCGCGCGAAGCCGGCTTTGCAGACGCAGCGGAAGGAACCACTCGTGTTCACGCAGCGCTCGCTCTTGCACAGCAGCCCGCGCTGGTTCAGCTCTCGGCACTCGTCTATGTCTGGTGGTGGGGGTGACAGGTGTGGACTTAGCGAGGGCGAGGGCGCCAGAGCCACACCGCCCCCTAAGCTCCTGGTCCGGGTGGGTTCTGCAGGACCCCACCCCCACTGCAGCTCCACCCACTTCCCCCCTTCTCCCGGCCGCGCGCTCACCGACACAGCGTGCTCGGGAGGCGTCAAGCTGGAAACCGCCGGGACACTCGCACACTGCTCCGCCTGGCCGCGGTACGCAGCGACCGCTAACGCAACGGCACTCGTCCGAATCCTCCTCCGAGCTGTCCTCTTCTGCGCCGGCCAGGAGAACAGGAAGTTAACACCACCCCAGCGATGGCCGCAACCCCGCCTCTGTCCCCTCCCACTATGTTCACCTCGCGGGGGCTTCCCCAAGAGCAGGGGGCTTGCGTCCCAGAAGGAATTGCTCTCGCTCTGCGACGTCGGGCACTGGGACCCTGGGAGGGGCGATCAGTGGTCAGTGTGGTCGATGCACCCCGACTTCCACCCCCATACTCCCTCCGACCGATCCGTCCCAGCCCCCAGCCGGCTCACCAGCACCGCGCGGCGGGCACGGGCGGCACTGGGCGCCCCAACCGCGGCCCTGGCGACAGCAGCAGTCATCGAAGGTGAGGGTGGGCCCAGCAAGGGGGCCCGCGCACATGCCATCCTCTTCTCGCTGACCCCAGCACACATCCCTCCGCTCCGGGGCTCGCTCTGTGGAGGGGGACCCGGCGTCAGGGAGGAGTCCAAACTGAACCAAGAACGGCCCGCCTGCGCTCCAACCCACTCGCGCGGGGGCTGCAGTCCCAGGGCTCCGCACGGCAGACAGGGCCCTGGAGTCGGCCCGGGACGACCCTCGCCCTCACCAGCCGGGCTCTCGGGCAGCTGGCAGTCACGGCCAGAGGGCCCAGGCACCCAGGGCAGGCGGCACTCGCAGCGGTAGGAGCCGGGCAGGTTGACGCAGCGGCCAGGGCGGCAGGCTGCGGGGTCCTGGCACTCGTCCACGTCTACGGGCAGCGAGGGGATGGGTGGCAGTGGCGGTCACCGCTCGGCCTGGGCCCCCTCCCCTTCCCAGTTTGCCCGACGCGCAGGCCCGGGCCTCACCCATCTCCTCCGGGCTCAGACACTGGCGCTGCGCCGGGCTGTACTCGGCCGGGGGCGTGCAGGCGCAGCGGTAGCCACCGCGCGTGTTCTCACACACTCCGTTGCGGCAGTTGGACTCGTCCAAGCACTCGTCCACATCTGCGGGAGGAAGAGCACGAGTAGCAGCAACCAGCCAGGAGTCGTGCGTGTCCCCCAGCTGCTTTCCCACGGCCGCCGGGCCCGCCGCACTCACCCACGCACTCCAGCAGGTTCCCGTCGTAGTAGAAGCCTTGCTTGCAATAGCACTCGTAGCCGGGCTGCGTATTCACGCACTTGCCCTCCTTGCAGATCTCTGCTCCGAACAGTATGCACTCGTCGATGTCTGCGGAGTGACAAGTGTCGGGGCGTCTAGCGGCCTCTACCTGCGGGGCCACAGGCCCTGCGAGCCCAGAAAGAGTGAGCGCGGATTTCCGAAGAAGCCAAGCCAACTCAGCGGGAGAGGCTGACGTGAGTGATGGGCGGGGCTTACTGAGGGCGGGGCAGACGGGGCCAGAAGCTCCGCAACCCACCAAGTCAGCGCCCGCGGGGTCCAGGTGGCCCAAACCTCGGTGGGCGCAGCCTGCAGGGCATACCTCGGTGGGCTGGAATGCCGTAGTTGACAATGTTGTTGTCCTGGGTGTAGCCCTTCCCGTCCGGGCAGAGGCTGTGGAACTCAGCTGCCGGCAGAGAGCGGGAAGGAAGGAGGGAGGACTGAGTGCGCGGAGCTGGCCGTGGGGCTCGGATTGGAGCCCTCCGCCCCACTGCCCACCTTCCCAGGGAAGGGCCAATCCCCACATCCTTTTCCTAATAAAGAACCGAGACCCTGGGCAGGGAGAGGGCCTGCGGCTCCAGACCTGAGCTGTAGACTGGGCAGGGATAGATCTCGCAGTGGTCTCCCCAGCCGGCCCCGAGCGAGCAGCAGCACTCTTGCTGAGTGACATTGGTAGCCAGTACACTGTCGCAGAACACCGTGTCATCGAAGTTAAGGTAGCATTCCTTCTTGTGGTGGGGCTGCTCCACCTCTGAGGGGCGGAGAGGGCAGCTCAGAGTCCCGCAGACCCCCTCTGCCTCTCCACACTGCCCACCAGCCTCATCCTCTGCTCCCCACATCCCGTGGCTCCCCACAGCTGCCCTGTGAGAGCCAAGCTTCATCTTCAATGGGGTATTCAGGGCCCTCCTGCCAGGTCTGGCCCCACCGGGACTCTCTCTCTGGGGCAAAAGAGATTTCTTCCTGTGCCCCAAATTCCAGAGGGTGGGACCAGGACACCTCTCTGAAACCCAGCTGCAGCTCAGGGGAGTTGTCCAGTCAGAGGAGGGAGCCTGGAGGTACTCACCCTCACATCCATGCTGGTCCTGGGTGAGGGTGAAGCCTTCATCGCAGACACAGATGTAGGAGCCCTGCAGGTTCTCACAGGCCCCGTGGGGAAGGCACAGGCCGGGGTCCTGGCTGCACTCATCTATGTCTATGGGGGGTGAGGAGGGCTGGAAGGGCTGCTCAGAGGGAAACAAGCCCCTCTTTGCCTGGGGGCAAGCCTCGGGGCCTCGCGCAAGTACAGAACCCAAATTTCCATTTTGATCTCAAAGTACACTCAACAGAAAGTCCACTCGTGTTTGTCTGCACGTGGGTAGATGTGTGAACGTAGGGAGACTTTATGAATCCTGGAAGTGAATTTGCAGCTCTTGTGAGCAGATGGTCAGTCCACATTCACTATATTATTCATAAAACCAATAGCTCCCACTGACAAAGTGGGAACAAAGTCCTAACTCTCAGTTCGACATTTGAGAACTTTTCAGCTTGGTCTCCCAAGATCTGTAAGTCTCATCACCCTTTACTCTAAAACACTGACACCCTCAACTCTATGTTCAGGGCACCAGTATCTATTCTCCCCTAAAAACAACCAACTCCTTCCAGATCTCTGTGCTTTGCAAATACTGTTCTTTGGGCCTGGAATACCATCCCATGCTTCTCTCTGCTTAGAGAACCTATTTATGCTTCAAGCTCCGATTCACCTGTCACCTCCCCATGGCAATTAATCACTAGTTCAGATCTCTTTTGGCACCCAGCATTCTGAACTGTAAGAATTAATTTACATGTCACCCTCCTCTAGCGGGGAGCCCTGAGTCATTGCTTAAAACCTAGTACATAGTACAGAACCTGGCAAACAGTAGGTTCTCAGAAAACTCTTGAATGAATACATGTAAGGGTGAGCTGACGCGTAGTATGCACCATGTCATTACTGTTATTGTTACTGCCGTTATTATTCTAGGTGAAGGAGTGGAAGGATAACTGAGTGGATGGATAGAGGGAAAGAAAGACCGACCGACAGTGTGTCTAGGTTACTGCTCCCTGCCATTCCTCCTCAGGGGCTCACACTCAGTCCCCCCATACCTTGGCACTTCCTGCCGCCTACCAGCCGGTGCCCCTGGGGACAGAGACATCGGTAGGATCCATTGGTGTTGATGCAATCACCCCCAATGCAGGCTGCAGGGAAGTCACACTCATCGATGTCTGTCAAGGATCAAAGAGGTAGAGAATCTCAGAGGCTGACACTCTTATACAACCCCAAGCCGCCAAGACTCACCACAGAGTCCTGGGCGGGACCCACACCCCAGCCCCATCTCAGATCTGAATGGGGCTGGACACGAGAGTGCCTGGCTTGTTTCCAGGTAGCTCCAGGACTTGAGGCCTGAGCAGCGGAGGTTCTCAGGTAGGGAGGAACAGATCAGCCCTCCAGCTCTAGGCCCCGCTCACCCTCACAGCGGCTCCGGTCCCTTGACAGATGGTAGCCAGAGAGGCACTGACACTGAAAGGAGCCTGGTGTGTTGGTGCAGATGCCGTTGTCGCACACGTCCCCAGCCTCGCACTCGTCCACATCTGCAGGGCACAGGGGTATCAGAGGGTCAGGATGCAGGGATCTCGGGCCTCTGCTGCTCTTTTTGCACTCCTGCTCATGGCCTGGAGCACGAGCACTGAGGCCAGAAGACCTCATGAGAAGCACAGGACCCTCACCCCACTCCTGTGTGGCACACCGTGCCCTGGTGACCTGGCCAGATGCTGCCAGGGACCCTGGCCAGGCCTGATTCCAAAGAGCTTAGGTCTCCCCCTCCTTCATTCACCCTCACCAAGCAAGAGGCACCTCCCGCATCCTCTCTTCCCATACTCCCTTGGGCTTCCTTGCCCCAGATGCATGCTTCTGCTCGTACCCTTCCCCCACCTGCCACATCTCCCTTCCTTTCCATGCAAATAAACTCCCCTATGTCTTTGTCCTTCTCGCAGAATAATTTCTTCTGCTTGGACAGTAAAGGAACTTGGCTCCTCCTGCCCCTGAGAAAACGCTTCTCTGAAGTCCTTTCTGGCGGATGCTGGTCGCTGCCCACACCCCAGACCCCTTTCAAACCACGCTCTTCCTCAGAAGTGCCCTTGGCCCCCATACCAGCCTCCACCTCCTCTATTCTATTGCTGCCAGCAGCCACCTTCCTAGTCCCTCTCCTCTGCCTTCCTCGCCATCTTTGGCATTTCCAGCATCCATGTGGACAGCCAGACGCAGCCTCTGACCTTACATTCCTTGATCCCTCAGTTCCTGTGACCTTTACCTCCATGCCAGCTATTTGCTCTTGGGACAAAGGGCTGGGATCTGCCCTGCCTTGGGGGCAATCTCACATGTTGCTTCCTTCCCACCGCCTTGGCTGGTCTCTCTACCTTCTCTCACAGGGGCCCACGAACACCTCTTCCTCACTGGTCTGGCAAGGTCAAAGCCATGGCCTGCATCTAGGCCTCCAGATCCTGGGTGCCGAGTGGGGCTGGAGCCAGCCACCAAGCACAGTACACAGGGCCGGGCCACATCTTCAGTGTGGCTAGTGCCACCCTCTCCCCTCTTCTCAAGCCTTGACTTCTGGAAAGCCCCTTGGGCAATTTCAGACCTAGACTGTTCTCCTCAAGTCTCCTACTCAACTTGGCCCTTTATTGTCTATCGCGAGAATTAAGGGTAATCTTCTTTACCCTCCTGAAAATACTGTCTACATCTATTCCCTTCTTGCTCCTGCCAGGAGCCAGAGATGCCCCTTCTCCTGTCGATGGCTCATCTCCCAGCTGCCCCTGTGGTCCCCTCTCCCACCTTCCTGACATCTCTTCGGCCGATAGCTGAAACCCCACCCAGTGACTCCAGCTCTCGCTGTTCCTCAGGTGCTGCCTGTATCTCCTGGCCTGCCGTCATGTTACAGAAGCCACCCTGCCAAGGCCACCAGGGACCTTACGTGTCGCCAGTTCTTATTTTACAAGAACCTCTCTATTGCATTTAGCTCATCCTCCTCTGCCCTATAAGCCTCCCCTCCCTGGGTGCTCCCTGGGCCCTCCCACCACCCCTCCTCCTGCACTTCCCATTCCTAGTCCCCTGCCTGCCACTGATGTGGCAGTGTCCCCGAGGCTCTGCCGAGGTTCCCATCACTGGACCCACCCTCACTGGCTGAGCAGGTGCACTCTAAAGTTCCACAGCCCCCACAGTCCACAGTTCTAAGTGTGTATGTCAGACCCAAGGCTTTCAACCTGTATGGCCCATCCTCTGCTGGCATCTCCAGCCAAGAGGCCTACTGGGACCACTCACTCAACTCATCCAATATGAAACTTAGTGTCTTTCTTCTCAAACATGCCCCACTCCTGGGGACCCTACCCCAGGGAGTGGCACTACCCATGGAGTCACCCAGACCAGAAACCTGGAGGGTCCCTCTCTCTCCTCTCTCCCTCACCTGGATACCCAGTTAACAAGCCCAGGTAATTTGCTCTAATATTTCTCTAATGGCGCATCATCTCGTGAGCATCCTGAGGCCGCTACTCTCATCCATCAGTGTCTCAGTCCTGAGTCTCTCGAACAGACCTCTGGCTATTGTCCACACTTGGTATCAGGGAACTTTCTAAAGCAACTGGTAAATCTTGTCATTCTTCTCCTTAAAATACTTCAGGTGCCTCTTAACGCCCTCAGGATGAAGCTCAACCTCCTGAGGAGGGGGGCTTAGGGAATTCTCCAAGGGGTGGGGACCTGCCCTTCAGCCAGCCTCAGCCCCCATCCCCTGCTTGTACTTCACAGTCCCCTGCACACTCCGAGCTGGTTTTCACCTTTGAGTCCCCTGGTCCTGCGCCCTCTGCCTGGCATACTGTTCCCTCTCACCTTTCTTTGCTTGGCTAATTCCTAATGATCTTTTAAGACAATTCAGACCTCCCCTCCTCCCAAGCCCCGCTTATTTCCCGTGAGCACCCCAATTCCACCCAGGCCCACAGCCCTGTGCTCTACAGTCTGAGTCTCATGTTTCCTAGTTTTTTGAATCCCAGTCCTTAGCCAGCCTCTTGGTGCACAGGAAACATTAGTGCCACTAAACCTACCCCTCCTGTTCTTTTATATTTTTTCCTTCAAATTTCAGTAACGGGCTTTGCAAACGCAGCTTCAAACTTTGCCTCCTGAGATGCTTACGAGGTAACAATTCTGGGGGCCCTGCCTTGGTCAGGTTCTCTGAGAAAATGAGCGAAGGGTCGGTGTACCAAGAAGTGAATTGGCTACCTCTTCCCCACCCGTTTGAGAGACCGGGTGACCCCGTCCCCAGCTTCGGCGCCTGAGTCGGGGGCAGGTGCTTCGCGTGGTGGGGCCGGAGCTCACCCAGGCAACTGCGGCCGTCCGGCGCGGGCGCGTAGCCCTGGGCACACGTGCAGCGGAAGGAGCCGGGGAGGTTCTCGCACCAGCCGGGCGTGCAGGGGCTGCCCTCGGCGCACTCGTTCACATCTGCGGCGAGGAAGGCTGGTCTCAGACTCTGTCCCACCGCTCGGTACGCTGTGCTAGCGTGGGGGTTCCCTATGCCCCGGATGGGGAGACCTCTATCCCTGGGAGGCCTCGTCCCCACCCTAACCAGAGGCAACTGCCCCATCTTGGAGGCAACTCGGGGACCCGTCTCTCTCGTTTACCTTCGAAGCCCCGCCCTCTTACCCGCTCCGGGTCCCAGATCCCGCCCTCACCGCGGCAGGCCCCGCCCCCCTGGCTGCGGTAGCCGGGCTGACAGGCAATGCACTTAAAGCTCCCGGGTTTGTTCTCGCATTTGCTGTCCGGGCAGGAGCTAGGGTCTCGGCACTCGTCGATATCTGCGCAGGAGGAAGAAGGGGGACCCTTTAGGGACAATGTAGCCGGCCAGGCGCTCAGGGTCCTAGGAAGGGCCTCCCTCCGTCACATATCAACAAGGCGAATCGACCCCTGGGGCTCCCAGACCCCAATCCGTGAGAGGCCCTGAGCCGGGCAGAGAGTTCAGGCCCTCCTCCCCCAGCCCAGGTCGAGGGACAGCTGAGGAGCCCCGTGCGTCTGGATGGCGTCTCCCGCACCTTCACACACGGGCGGTCGGGAGGCTTTGAGCCGGTAGCCAGGGTAGCAGTTGCACTTGTAGTGACCGGGAAAGTTGATGCAGAAGCCGCCGTCGCCGCACAGGTGGGGCTTGGCACATTCGTTCAGGTCTGAGCGGGAGGAAGGGTGCGCGAACAAAGTGCACGGGGCCCCGGAGGGGATTCCGCGGTGGCTGGGAGAAGAGTCCCCCCCTCCTCCCCCCAGGCACTCGGCCCCGGCGCCGCCCCCGCCCCGGCCTCGCTCACCCACGCACGAGCGCCCCCCGGCGCCCACGTGCAGGCGGTAGCCGCGGTTGCAACGGCAGTTGTAGGAGCCGCCAGTGTTCATGCAAATGCCTCTGCCGGCGCCGCACGGCTCTGCCTCGCACTCGTTCACATCTGAGAAGGACGCGCCAGCAGGGAGATGTCAAAGGGGTCCCGGGAGCCAAGGCCGCCCTGGGCCACCCACCCGCCCCGCTCACCCACGCAGTAGTGGTGCTGCGGGTGCGACCGGTAGCCAGGGTTGCAATGGCAGGAGTAGCCGGAGGGGCCCTGGATGCACTCCCCGTGGCCACAGATGTTCTGGTTGAGCCGACACTCGTCTGTCTCTGCAGGCCAAGGTGGGGAGTTTGGGGGTGGCAGGTCAGGAAACTGAGCAGGGAGCACTCACTTTCTGCCATGTCCCCCGTGCGAACCTCTGTCCCGCATTCCTAGTGACCAGAAAACCTAAGCCTGGTCACATTGTGGCCTCAGGTCCCTGTTTACCCACACTCTAATCCCAGGATTTCCTACACCTCCATCCCAGAAAACCCTAAACCATGACCCCAGGGTCCTGACATCCCTAGCTCTTCAAATCCAGGACCTTTGATACTCTATCCCCAGTCACTATACCCTGACCACAGTCACCTCAATATTTTAAACCCTGCAGGCTCAGTCACACCAATATCCTCTAGTCTAGTGATGCCCACCCACCCTTGCCTCAGGGACCTGAGCCTTCCATTCCGGAGTGGTTGATTTCCTCCCCCTGCCTTGGGGTAGCTGACTTCCTGGGAATCGGGCCTTGCCCCATGGTTGTGTACAGGTGGTCATGACATCCAGGAACTCCTCTGTCCTCTTTGTCATCAGTCCCAGGACTTCCTGCCTCCTATCTCTTCTTCCTTTTGGTCCCTCCCTGCCCCCACCCCATGCAACCCAGGCCTTGATGATGAACTCTGCCCCATCCCAAACACATGTGACCAGTGGGCTTTTGTAGGCCGTTCTCTTGGCCTAGAGTGCCTCTCCCTAGGCATTCTTACCACCCCTTCCTCTGAGAAGCCTCACCAGGGATCTCCTCTTCCACATTCCCACAGGCCCCAGGGCTGTCACTGGGTTGGCAGGCCTCCAGGGCAGCCACCTTCCACCTGAGTCCTTATCCCAGGAGCAAATGTAGCCTCTGGGTTTCAATCAGGCGGGCAACTCCCTTGTGGCTTTGGAGTACACAGATATGGGCTTGAATCTGGCTCAGCTGTATGACCTGGGGCAAATTACTGAACCTCTCTGAGCCTCAGGTTTCTCATTGGAAAAATGAGGCCGACAGTGCCCACTTCACAGAGTATGAGAAGTCTAAATGATATTTAATATGTAAAACTCTTTGGTCAGTACTTGGCGCAGGGCAGTTACTCAGCTATAGCTAGCAATTATGATGATGCCTGAAACCCCACAGCCTTTGGGATCGAACCCAAGCCTCTTAACAAGGCTCCATGCACTGGCCCGCCCCTGGTTCAGAAACACCGATCTGAGTGTGGTTTCTTCCTCCTCCACCATGTTTCATGTTTCCATGCCTTGGCTCAAACTTCGCTTCACTTGGAATGTTTTTTCACCAACCTTCTCCTCTTTAATGTCTAACAATTCTTCCAGCCCTGCTCAGAAAGTCTTCTCTCATTGACACCCTACAAATTATCACAGCCCCCAGACTTCCTTTCTTCTTCTCTGATTTATTTTTTCTTAGCATTCATGAGATAGACTAGATTTTTACTCATCGATCTCTTTCTTGTCTGCCTACTCAGCAAGGACAAGGAATTTTGTCTGTTTTGTTTACTAGCATATCCCCAGAACCCAAACAGTGCCTGGCACATAGTAAGTGCTCAAAATTTGTTGAAGGAATAAATTCCTTAGGACTGGATTGACCACCGTAATACCCAGATCATTTGAGGGTGGAGTAGGGTCTCTGCTGCACACCCAGGTGTCCCCAGGTCCTGGCACACAGTAAGCCCTGGATAAGTGCTATCACTCCAGAAGGATTGAGAGGAGACTGTAGAGGAGGAAAGCTAAGCTAGGAGGCGTGGTTTACCCGGGGCGTGGCCTAGGTGGGCGGGTCTTACCTGTGACCTGAGTAGGGGCGATCTCTAACGGGGGCAAGTCCGGCAGGAACCAGCGCACGGTGGATGGCGAGGGCCGAGAAATCAGCTCTGGGGGCAGCAGCGCACACCCGTCAGGGGGTAAGGGTGGTAGAACCGCCCCTCTCTTGATAGGCCATCAGCTGGGAACTTCGCACCCAGCTTCACCGCCCCCTGGTGCCTAGGCTATGAACTTCCCCCGGCAGTGACAGCCCTCGAGGACTGGTCCCTGCAGTGCCCATCTCACCGGGGTAGGGCCGGGCAGGAGATGTGGTGGCAGTTGGGTGACTCTGCTGTGCTGACTGCTCCTCGATCACTGGCTGCGGGTGACAGCAGCATGAGCCCTCTGTGTCTCCTTCACCTCCCTGTCCCTCCCGCCTGGGTTGTCATACTCACTGAGTCGGTGCTCACCCCTAAAAGGGAAGAAGATGGGGCCATTAAGTGTTGGTCTGGGAGAAGGGAGTCATGCGTGGGGTCAACAGTGGGTATCTGTGGTTAGGCTCTCTAATAGTTCAACAATCATGTCTCTAGGTCAAGGGTCAAGGGTTAGATCCTGGGATCGGGAAGTGTTTGCATCACAGGTCAGGGGGACAGATATGCTGGTGATTGTTTGTCAAAGTCCGTGAATTACAGAACAAGGCTTAGGAGGTTATAGCTAAGGTCAAATTCCTGGGGCAGGGGTCAGAGATCTAGGGCCAGAATTCGGGCTGCATCAATTCCCTGGCCTGGAAATGGAACGGGTTCTGGGGTCAGAGGAATCAGTCTGAAGGGCAATGGATGGTCAGAGTCTGTCAATCAGGGGTTAAATCCCGAGGCTACAGTCTTAGTTAGAGGTGACAGGGTTAGCTCTGGGAGTCAATGGTTAGGACAGGGATTAGAAATTAGAGATGAAACTCTGAGGTCATGTCCATGGATCAGGGGTTAAGGAGGCAGGTCTAGGGGTTCACCATCTGTCAGAGAATAGAAAGGGTCAGGTCAGACCTCTCTCTTCCTCTGTGTTCTCATTTGGTGGCGCCCGGGTGGGGCTCTCAGGGAGCTGCTGGGGCTTGGGTGGCCCGTCAGGGTGCAGGAAAAGGGAGAAGTCACTTTCTCCCTGGATGGTGAGCGTCTGATGGGAAGTGAGGATGTGGTACCCCTTTCCAGCTGGGCAGATCTCCTTGAAGGCAGCTGTGGCCAGAGCAAGGGGCAGAAAAGTGAGTGTTTCCCGGACAGGCACACAGCCAGACAGCCCCCTAGCTCCACGTGCCCCAGGCTCACCAGTGCCATCAGCTGGGCAGCGCTGGCACCTCGCGCCCCAGGCCTTGCCGACGCTGCAGCAGCAGAGCTGGCGGGTGAGGCGCGTGGTCAGCGGATGCTGGCACTGGTGCTCAGCGCTCACCAGGCGGAAACACAGGCTCTTCTCCTCCGGCTTGTCTGCTGCAGGGGCCAGTGACAGGCATGCACGTCTGGGCCCGAACGCTGCCCACACCCCTCTTCCCAGCTGCTCTGGACCTTGCCTCTTTAATCCAAATAACCCTTGATCCTCATGTGGCTCCTGACCCCATATGACCCTGACCTCATATGACCCCTGAAACCTCTCTGACCACTGACCCCATTGACCCGATTCTCCTACTCTAGACTGTATCCCTCTTACTCATCAAGTCCATGATCTCGTATGACCCTGACTCCATATAGTCCCTGACCCCATGTGACCTCTAACCCTAGATCTCACATGACTCTTGACCCCACTGATCCTGATCCTATCTGCTCTGAGCCTTGCTCCTCCTGTAGTCAACCCTTGATGCCACTGTGATCTCCGATCCTGCCGCTTGCAGCGTTACCCCTCCCGCCCGTGCCCTGTGCCCTCCCAAGGACGCAAGCACCCAGTCTCACCGATGCACTGTGTGCGGGAGGGGCCCAAGCTATGGCCAGGTGGGCAGACGCAGCGATAGGAGCCAGGGTTGTTGAGACAGTCACCATGGCGACACATGCCCGGCATTGCACACTCATTGATGTCTGTGGTAAGTGGGAGTTTGGTCCCTCTAGTCTGGGGCCATAGGGTGACAGCAAGCTGCTCCAAGAACCTCAGGGTCCTGCCCCAGCCCTGCCTCCTCCCTTGCCCACCTTGGGACCTCCCCCAGGGACAACTGGCTTGCCCCTGCAGCCCTCAGAATCTACTGTCTGGCTGTACCCTGGCAGTGGGTGCTGTTGAGTCTCTTGTAGCCCTGGGGACAGTCGGCGCCCACCTCCCCTCGTACAGGCCCTGGCTTCTGCACCCCTGTATCTGCAGAGAGAAGAGAGTATGGCAGGGGAGGGCATAGGGGTGGCCTGTGTGTGTGTGTGGGGGGGGCGCAGGTAGGGCATGGGGGAGGGGCGGAGTGAGATGTAGACAGGAATTCGGTGGGCAGTGGGAGACGTGGGCTGCACTGGGCGGGGAGGGGTGCAGTAGAGGGCATCCCTGAGCACAGGCACTCACACTGCAGCTGGGGGCACTTGTGGCATTTGCTCTGGCCCCAGGCCGTCCCGATGCTCCCGCAGCAGTCCTCCTGCTTGGTGAGGCCTGGGAGGGGATTGCTGCCGCACTAGGGGGAGGAGCATGGGCAGTCACAGGGTACCCAGCCCCCACCAGGCCTCCCTCCTGAGGCCCTTTCCCTGCCTCCTCAGCCCACGGACCTCCAGTTTTGAGCAGTCCCCATGAGATAGGACAAGGCAAGCCTGGGAGACCGCAGGGCCAGCCCGGCCAGGACTGTGGATTCACTCACGGGCTGCTTGGGCAGCGTGTCCTGGAAGCAGCGGCCCAGAGGCTTCTGGGTGGGTGGCCGTGGATGCTGGGGCTTGGGGTGCGGTAGCAGGTGCTGGGAGGGGGCTGGACCCTCGGCGTTCGGCCCCTCGATGCGGTGCACTTGGACAGAGGCCTCGGGTGGGTGGTGGACGCGCACGTTCACCACGGGGGGCGGGGCCTGCACTGGGGGGCGGGGCACGGTGGCCTCAGGGCTGCCCTGCACCACTGTGGCAGGGCAGAGCTCCTGCGGGGCTGGCTTCGGCCTGGGTCCCACCACCCTAGCACCCGCCCCACTTTAGCCTCCCGGGGTCTGTTCATCGCCCGGTACCTTCTGCTGAGATCTGTCCTGGCCCGAGGGGCACCAGGAAAGCCGCATGCTGGGCGGGGGGCCCCTCCCCGGGCCCGGGCGGATCGGCGATCACTTGGACCGCGTAGATGGCGTGCTTGCTGGCCACAGACTCGCTCTCCGGAGCCAGGGGCGGCAGCATGCCTGTGGACAGGCCCCCGGCCCGGCCCAGCCCAGGGCCTGAGCCACCGGTGCCTCCGCCAGCTCCTCCGGCGGGCACCTGGCAGAAGCGACCCGTGAAGTCCGGGGGACACAGGCACTGGTTTCGGGAGGAGCACTGGCCGCCGTTCATGCAGGGCAGAGGGCACACCACTGGGGAGGGGAGGTGGATCAGGGCCCAGGCCAAACCCACCCCCGGCACCCAGGCCCAGACCCATTCCCTCTCCCACATCCTGTCTTGCCCCTTGCCTCCTTCCTTGCCACCCACAGGCTCTGTCCTCCTTGGGAAGCTGGTTTTTGTAACACATCACACACACGGAAACTGCCCTCCTTCTATGCTCCCCAACATCCTACCCACGTTGGCTTCTGGTGCTTTAAGTCTTGGACTTACATCCTAGCTCCGAGACCATGTGCCAACTGTGTGGCCCTGAGCGACTTACTTCCCCTCCCTGGGCCTCAGTGTCCTCATCTGTGGGGATGTGTCTATCAAATGAGGTGACGCCTGTGCAAATGCTTAGCACAGTGCTGGGTGCACAGAAGGTACCGAATATGTAGTAGCAAATGAGGACGATGGCATCGCCTTTTCCTCCTCTGGCTTTCCTGGGAATGCGATCTCTACCTAACACTTCCTCTTCTAAATGCTCCCCGATGCAGGCCTCAGCACCCTCTCGGCACTGTCTCTTTTCCTCCCTCTGCCTTGGCATCCCAGGGCCCACACCTCGCCACGCCACTGGCGACAACGCCCACATCTGTACCTACAGCTCCCGGGACCTCTCTTAGGAACCTCCGCCCAGGGGACACTGTTAGAAATCAGCATCCTCTCTCCGCACCTCCTCTGACCTTGGACCACCAGGGAACCCTGCCTGCCCCGATCATTCATAACTGAGCCTTGAGGCTCCATCTGTCCTGATCCCACCCAGCCCAGTTCCGGGCTCGGTGCTGTCTTATGAAACCATCTCCCCTCCTCCCCACGCCCTCTGCCCGTCTCTTGCCCCAGCCTTGCCACCCAGACTCCTCGCTGGCTTCCTGCCTCTCTTCTGCCTGTCGGTATTTCCAGCACCCCGCTCCCCTCGGAAACCTGCCTCAGGCAAAGCCCTGGGAGTCCCACCTCTGCTCATGGCTGGCTTCCCTGGCTTCCTTGCAGGGACAGTTAAGGCTCTCCATGGCCCAGAACAAACTTTCTTTCAGCTCAACTCCCTCTCCATTTTCCAAATGCATCGCTTCACCCAGGACTCGACTCTCTCCTACAAAGGAGGCACACCCTCTGCCTGCAGGGCTTTGTTTCACGCCCTCTTCTCCACTTCAGAGCCCTGCCTCCCCATCTACATATTCAAATCTTATCCTCCCGGAGTCAGCTTCTCCTCCTCATACCCTTCCCACCCCTGTTCCCTCTCCTCAGTTATCACGCTCTGCCCCAGCTCTGCCCGGCACTTGACTGGGTTATATTCACGTCTGTCTCCCACACCATAAAGGGTGCTTTGAAGGGTAGGGGCCATGTCTGCCTCAGCTCTGGGTTCCAGGTACAGGGGAAATGAATGCAGGAGTGACTGAGTGAGAGAATGGAAACTCTGTCACCCACACTCACATCCGACGTCCTGCCTTGGGGTCCTGAGACCCAGCCCCTCCCCTGCCTGCCCCATGGCTGCTCTCATTTCCCAGGACGGGAAGGTGTGGGTGCTGCTCTCCTGGACACCTGAAGGACTTCAGCGGGACAGCCCTCATCCACGGCCACCAGGGCCTGTCTAAGAGCATCCCGGCCCAGCCCATCCTGCTTAGCCTCTTGGGGCCAGGACTTTCAGGGCAGAAGAGGTGTGTCCTGGGCCGGGGGAGGCAGGATCCTCTCCTTCCTGCCTCCCAGTGAGTCACTCTTAGCGGTGAGGGTGACCTCCCAGTGACACCCGCCCACTGTGGCCTGGGCGCCGAGCCTGGGGGATGTGGGCAGCACAGATGGAGACAGAAGCCTGGGCAGGGTGGCCAGGGGGCCTGGGAGGCCAGTCCCACGTATACTCACAGGCAGAGTCATCTCGTCTCACACACACATAAACACAAACACACACTCACAGACTCATTCTGACACAGGCTCACATAAACACTCCCATGGTGACTGGAGACACGCACTCAAGACAACAGCACGAAGAAAAGTACTTCGTCAGTGTGCCACTCCAAAGCCATGTGCGCACAGACATACACGCACATCTCGTGGGACCTGTGAACCACATCGGCGGGGTTCCTTGGGTCTGCGAGTGGGTCTGTGACTACAGGGACATGTAAGGGGCTGTTTTGCTGGTGCCATCCTGGGCCTGGCCTAATTACCCTGTCAGGAGGGTAATTACTGCTGGGACACCTCCCTCCGCCTGGCCCACAGGGCTCTGGTGGGGGAGAGCTGAGCCCCAGGCCTGGCCCTTTGAAGAGAGATGCTGCGGACAGGGTGGGCTCCAGGAAAAACTCGGGAGTCATAAGGGCTTGTTGGGGGGAGCCTCTGAGGGCTTCTGAAGCAGAGCTGTTGAGAGCTTAGGACCCCCATAATGGCATAGATGGGACACCAGGAAAAGGAGGGGCCGAGGACCTAAACCAGTCCCTACCTCCAGGCCTACACCCCACTTGTTGGGCCTCAACAGCCCTCCCTTCCCAGACCTTGCCTGTAAGGTACCCTCACCCCCAGCCCTGACCTCCGTGCCTCCTACCGGAGCATGAAGGTGACTACCTCTGGCAGGCCTGACTTTAGACATTTTTAAGACTTTTCCTGTTTCTTCCAGCAAGTCTGTTTCTTGGGGTGATATTCACCCCTTCTCAGGAACCTCCTGCCCCGAGCTCTCATTCCTCAAAGCATATGTGCTGGCCCTGACCACCTCTCAGAGCCCAGCACCTACCTAAAGGCCTGTGTCACCCAGGACCCCAGCACTACCCCACACCCAAGGCCCCGCCCCTCCCCCAGAGCTGTAAAGTCACAGCCAGCCATGCGGCCCTCCCAGCTGTGGCCTCGGACTCCAGGCTCCCAAGCCCCCCTGATGCTCCTCCGGCCCCAGGCCCCCCGTAGAGCTGCTCTCAGTACCCCTGGCCCCCGATGTCATATGACCTACTCTGCCATGTCCCCAGCATCTGTCCTGGTGCCTGCCTTCCCCTCTCCCCCAGCCCGTGCCCCCTGGCCCTCACCCACGCGGAAGCCGGAGCCCGTGAGCGTATCGGTGCTGTGGCCGTTCTCTCCGATGAGCGTCATGTTGGAGCCCTGCTGACAACTGTCCCGACACTGGCCCTTGAGACAGGTCCGTTTGCAGATCACCGGCGCAAAGACCACCTTGAAGCGCTCGCGAGCCAGCGCCCCGCCCCCGCCGGCGCCCCGCTCGCCGGCCGGCCCCCCCTCGGCCCCTCCGCCCGGGCCCAGCAGCGGCAGCAGCAGCAGCGCCAGCAGCCCCGCCGCCCCCGCCCCGCGCATCTCAGGGGCCAGGCAGCCGGCAGCCCCTCGGCGCCCGGGCATCCGGGGCCACAGGACCCGGGGGGCGCGCCCGGGCGGGGGCTACGGTCCCGGCGCCCGAGGCAAGCAGCAAGCCAGGAGCCCCTGGAGAGGGTAGAAAGGGCCGCGAGGGCGAGGAACGGAGGGAGAGCGCAGGGAGGGGGCAGCGGGCGCGGCGGGGGCCCAGGAGAGGCCAAGAGATGGAGGCTGGACTGCAGGGAGCCCAGAAACTTCCACCGCCCGGGAAGAAGCTAGCCACGAACCGGGCCGGGGGCCTGCGAAGCCCCAGACGGAGGCAGGCGCTAGGAGGCCGCAGCAAGTCGAGGCGGAGAGGAGGAGCGAGGCGGGAAGGCCGGGCGGCCGGCCCGCTCCGCGCCTCCCCCGGCCGGGCTGGGCTCCCGAGCGGCTGGGAAGCAGGGAGCGCGGGCAGGACGCAGGGAGAAGTGAGCAGTTGTTTTCCCTGGCTGCGGCGCGGCGGCGGCGAGGGGGCTGGGACGCTGGCCCCCGGCCAGGGAGACAGTTTTTTTTTTTCTGTTTAAAGCGTCGCCGCTGCCGCCTGGAGGAGCGAGGGGGTGCGGGCGGGTGGAGGCTGGGGGCGGTCCCCACCCCAGATGCCCGCCCCGCCAGAACCCGCCGCCGCGCGCGCTGGGCCCTTTCCAGAGGGCCCTCACCTGGGCCCGTCGGCAGGGCCGCCAGATTCCTCCGGGCGGGGCGGGGAGGCCGGCCTGGACCTCTGCCCGCCCCATCAAAGCGGGAAACCGAGGCTGAGGGCTGGGGCGGAGGAGCGGCCTTGCCCTGGTCACGCGGAGGAGGGAAGGCCAGGTGGGGCAGGAACCCAGGCCTCAGGCTTTTCCCAGCCTCCCTTGCGCATGCGAGGGTCCTACAACCCCAGGCACTTTTCGTTAGTGGTGCTCCTCTTTGGCCAGGGTTCAGTGAGGGGTCCTTGAAGAGCAGCAGAAACAACAAAGCTGGAAACCCAGCTTCCCTGTTAACCTCACCCCCACCCCGCCCCTGCAAATGGCTTTCGGGTGCCCACCCTACCCCCCTCCCTCGCCTTGTCTGGCAGGGCTGGTGGGGCTGGCTCTGGGCCTCAGACACTCTGGAATCGCCAAGGTCTGAGCTCAGGGCCTGGCCCCCTTCCCAGGCTAACAGCCGGGAGGAGGGGGGTGCTGCTTGAGGGCCCAGGGGCCTGGGGAGGGGCACAGCAGGGCCCCAGGGCAGGGGTTGGTAGGGGCTGGGGAGGAGCCTTGACTTTGGTCAAGGCTGGGGAGTGAGGTCTGTCCACTAGTCTGGAAGGGAGGCTCTGGAGGGCTGCAGTGTTCTGCGGCCCAGGCCATAAGCTGTGGGGGGGCTGGCCAGGACACCCCAGGATTCAGTCTCTGACTCACAGAACTCTGCAGGGGGTGGGTGTGACCAGGGTATATCCAGATCAGGACACTGCCAACTCATGGTGGCACCAAACCCTCTCCTGTTGGGCACCAGGGGTGGCAGTCTGACAGGGAGGGGGGTTCAGGGACTGGTCTTCAGGCACACCTGTCCAAGGGACTCACTGTTTCTACTTTGAGGGTGGATTTATTTGGGTAGTTTTGGGGGGACTGAGGGAGACCCTTTACTGGAGCCCCTCCTCGAATTGCTCAGGCTGGTGTCGCAAAGGCGAGATGGGGCAATCCTTTGCTCCCAGGGGATCCCTACTGCTGGGGTCTTGGAGGTGGGGATCGCTGAGCATTTGATAGTCATTTTTTCCTCGCACTCATCCGAACCTGACTCTCCTCTGCCTAGAGCTGGTCGTGGCTCACCTTGGAACCCAGCACAGTCAACAGACCTAAGCCTCAGTTTGCTCATCTGTGAAATGAGGATCTAGTCATGCAACAAACCGAGAGCCTACTGCATGCCAAGCTCTTGCTAAGAAATACGACCAATCTCCGACCTCCCGGAGCTGCTGTATTGGGAGAGAGACATGTGACAAATGAATTCACATGCGACTGTGGTTATACCAGAGGTTAGTGTGGTGACAGAAGAGCAAGGAGGTGGGAGCAAGGGTGGCGGTGGGAACTGGAGGTTCAAGAAGCCCCTCTGCCAAAGGGACGTCTAAGCCGGAAGCTGCAAGAAGAGCAGGAGGTAAAAGGGTGAGCAGCTGGCCAGACGTGAGGGAAGCCTGCACGAGGCCCGAGAGATTGAGGGGACTGCGGCGAAGAGACAGTTCACAAAGGGGTGTGCAGGGTGGAGGGATGGGACAGAGGTTCAGCTCCAGGAACAGAGAGGGGGGGCCAGCAGAGCAACGGGGTGGGAAGCGGGAGCGAGAGCAATGGGGGTGGGGAATCTGGGTTTTATTTTAATTGCAATGGGACTGTGTCAGGGCCAGAGGGGGTGCTGTTGCGGTCATCCCGCAAGAGCTGACCTAGCTCGGACACCGTGGAGATGTATTTGGGAGGTGGAATCTAGCCGCTGGGTGCAGTGGAGGGTGCTGGAGAGGCGGGTGGCATGAATGGCTCTGGCTGGGACTGGCTGAGATTGAAATGCTTGTGTCATCCTAGTGGAGACGTCTCACCCCAGGGCCTGGAGCTCAGACAGAATGTCTGGCCTAGAAATTTAGACTCGGGGTCCTCAGTGTACAGGTGCAGTTCCAGCCAGGAGAGGGGACGGGCTCAGCTCAGGAGAGAAGAGGGCCAAGGGCGAAGCAGGGGGGTCGCCCCTCCCAGGTCAGGGAGAGGAGACAGAGTCAGAAGTGACTCAGAAGAGCGGCTGGAGGGAGCAGAGGGAGGAAAACCGGGAGCGTGATGCGGGAAGAGCCAAGAGGACTGAGCGTGTGGGGCGGAGGGTGTCACCGGCAGCGTCTCATGCTGCTGAGAGTAGGATGAGGGGAATGACGCCCCTCCTCAGAGGGCACTTAGGGGACTCAGTGACTTGGAGCAAGCAAAGCATGCCCCTGGCCCCGTGAGTGCTCACCTTGGAACCGTTATCTATTGTCATTGCCAAATCCCTTAAGCTCGTGGGGACCCAGCAGGAGACAGAGGGCACCCTCGGGTGGGTGGTTGAGGGGACTAGAATGGAGAAACTGTTGACAAAGGGCTAAGGAGACCACTCAGAGCAGCAGAGGGACGCAGAAGGGACTTGGAGAGGAAGCCACTCACCACTAACCTCCCCCCGGAGCTGTGTGTGACCTTCAGCAGAGACCTGCAGCACCTGTCCATGAGCAGCCGACAGGGAGGGAGCAGGGAAAATGAATGTTATCCCAGTCTCCTACCCAGCCGGGCCTCCTGGGGGCTGAACCCAAAAGGAAGCCTGCAGGTGGGGGAGCCTGGGGGCCTGCAGCGCACCTCAGTCTCGTGGCATGGAGCGGGGAGGACAAGGGTGCACAGCAGATCTGCAGGGTAGACTGTGATGGTCCACATACGTGGTACCCTTGGCCTGTCCACGTTTTCTATTCTCATCCCCTCTGTCACCACACCCAGCCACCCCATCTTCCTAGAATCTGCTGGCACATTTTCATGCCTCCAAAACGTAAGTCTCCTGTCAGTCCAAGGAGCCCATGACCTCTGCTGTTACTCCAAATCTGTCAATCTGTCACCCAGCAGGTCTCACCACCATTTCTGCTGCTGTGGCCCCTCCTCCACCTGGTGCTTAGAGTCACCTTTTAAAACCTAATTCCAGTCATGCTTTAAAAACCTCCGGTGGCTACCCTTCGCTCACCTGGCCCTGCAAGGTCCTCTGTGCCACAGAGGTGCTGAACTCGGTCCTCTGCCCGGGTGATCCTTCGTGTCTGGGGTTCCTGCCTCTGGGAGGCATTTCTGTGTGTCTTTCTCTAAAACAGACACCTCGGCCCTCTGGGTCTCGTCACCCGTTTGTTTCCTGCTGGAACTCGTCACAGCCTGAAACACTCTTCTTTATGGGTTTATTTACTTGCCTGTGGTCCGTTCACTGCCCTTCCAGGAAGGCACAAACATGTCTCCAGATCCCAGCACAGGGCTGCACACAAAGGCTGCTGAAGTTTGTTGACTGACTACCTAGCATTTACTGTGCACTTTACACTATTATGCTACTTCATCCTCCCAGCCAGCCTACGAAGGGAATACTGAGGGTCTGCGAGATGAAACAATTAGACTCAGGTCATCTGGGGGTGAACTTGGGTCTGCCTGATCTGAAACCCACGCAGTGCTCTTGGGATGGGGGACTGAGAGGGGTCCCACAGATGTCCTGAGGATAGGTAGGTGGGACCCCAAGGGCAATGAGGGGCTTTGCTGAGATGAGACAAAGAGGAGCCATGGGAACCAAGCCCAGGGAATGTTAGATTGCTTAAATGTTAGAGAAGGGCTCCTCGTGCAGGGGGATTCTTGCCCAGAGAAGGAAGAGACTTGGCCGAGGGTATACAGCTTGTCAGCCGCAGAGCCAGGACTCAAACCCAGGCTCCTGATGCCTCGATAGGGGAAGTGGCTGGACAGGGCAGCAGCAGCCTACTTAACAGAGGTTACGTTTCATGAGGCAGCACAGCCCGGCATTACGTTCTCCTGGCTGTCCCCTGTACCAGCCGTGGGAACTGGGAAAAGTCTTCAACTTCTCTACGCCTCATTTTTAAATAGAAGATCAAAGGAGCTGACACTTAGGAAGCCCTTCGTGGATGCCGGCCACGTAATAAGTGCTCAGTGTATGTCACATCTTTTCATTATTATCTGAGTCCAGAAGCCACAGCGGGCTGGCTGTAGGGACAAGGAGAAGCACCACGAAAAGAGCTGACCGTGCGCCAGGCTCCGTGCCACCTCTCTCAGTTCTGAATGTCTTTGGGAAGCTTCTAGGCCCCGAGTGAGGGCTGTTCATCAGTTCTAAAGATGAGGGCTGGAAGTTTCAGAGGCCTGGAGGGGACAATTCGGCCCTGAAGCATCTCTCTCCAATGACACTTTACTGAAAATAGCTGTCACTGAGTCCCTCTGATGTGCCACATACTGTGATGAAAGGCACTGAGACATGGGAGTGGAAAATGAAATGAACTGATCTTCACCCTTGATAAATCAGAGAGGCTCTTCAGCGCATCACTCTTTTCTACCCTTTGAACGCAGGAAAGGTACGCTGGGGCCCACTGCTTCCCACACCGCTGGGCGGCCCGCCAGGACTGCTGTAGATTGGCTTTACCACCAGCGCTTCTGGGACCTTCTATGCGCCCACGCCTGTAAAGGACTGGGAAGGACTCAGAAGCACAGAGTCCTTTACTTTGTGCCCATTCTATGATGGTGGACCTGTTACCATGCCTGGGATGATGGTGGGTCCAGGCAGAAATAGAGACAAGCTGGGCAGTGCAGGTTCGATCAACAGCTTGATTCTTGTCAGTCGCATCAGAAAAAGGGCTCTTAGTGAGGACATTCACATAAGTGATGCAGACCGTTTAATTAATACTGATTTGTTTCCACAGTTAGCTGAAAACATTACCATCCAAAGCCCTCTGTTGGGTGGCAGGGTTATTACTGACATTATGTGTCTCACACTTGGGGACACCTTGACTCAGCAACCACAGTCACATTGCTTTCCAGCTGGAGCTGCAAGGTTCACACCCTTTGCCTGACCTGAGCTTGAGTTGATCAGTCTAGGTAGAGATTTGTCAATTTTGTTGACCTTTTCAAAGAACTAACTTGTGAGTTAGTTGATTTTCTATGATCTTTATTGTAGCCTTCCTTCTTCTGGCTTTGGGTTTAGTTTTTTCTTTTTCTAATTTCTTAAGGTAGTAGTTTAGGTTATTGATTTGAGAACTTTTTCATTTATAATATAAAAATTTACAACTATAAAATTCCCTCTAAGCACTGCTTTGGCTGCATCTAAGTTTTTCTTTTAGATAATCTGAAAGTAGTTTCTTATTTCTCATTTGGTTTTTTCCCCATGATCCATTCGTTATTTAGGAGTATTTTGTTTAATTTCCACGTACTCATGAACTTCCCAATTTTCCTTCTGTTATCAATTGCTAATTTTATTCTACTGTGGTCTGAGAACATAGTGTGTATGATTTCCACCTTTTAAAATTTATCCAGACTCATTTTATGACCTAACATATGGTCTATCCTGGAGAACGTTCCAGTATCCTTGAGAATATGAACCCTGCTGTTGCTGGGTGTCTTAAGATGTCGGTCAGGACTCGGGCTTGACTCGCACGGCTGTGACTTCTTCTAAAGGAGACCACCTCAATAGACAGAATTTCTGTCCCATTGTCATAATCACATCTCTTGATTTTACCTTGTTTTACTATAAGGGCTAGGAGAGTTTTCTAAGGCTCTGGAGCTGATCACAGGAATTGATCTAGGTTTCTCTGCATCACTTTTATCAGCATTGTAAACCCAAACTAAGACAGCGAGAGCCCAAAGAGTAATCAATGCCTCATCTATGGTTTCCTGTGGGAGCTTGTCTGTCTCAAGGAAATCTCCGTGAGAGGGACAAAGCTCCCCTATAGCATCCAGAATCCACTTGAAAAAAATTTTAAAACCCTCAGACCTTTTAATCTCATCTCAGAATGGATATAAGGTTGCCATAACAGATGGTAGGAAGGGCTGAGCTGCAAGATGGCCCAGCTATTGCCATCCTTTCTTACTGAGCATCACATGCCTCATCTTCTAAGCGAACAGCCAAAGTTCTAATGATTCATCTGTTTTTGTCCATAGCAGTAGTGAATTTCCCTGCACTCAGGTTTAGTGCATGTGTGTGTCTCTGTAAATGCTGCCTAATGGGGAAGGGGATACGTCTGTACTCCCAGGATGAGTCTTAGTCCAGGGTGTCACAGTGGTCAGACCTAGGGCTGACTGCCAGACTGTGAGGAGCTCCCCCTCCATCCCTGACCCCACCCAGAGGAGGGTTGGCGACAACCAGGGCAATGTCTGGCAGCTGACTTGGAACCTACTTCTTGGTACTCGACCTGCAAATGCCTCCCTCATTCCTCCTCACGAACAGGAAATAAAGTTAAAAAGCACATATTGCTTGGTTGATTTTACAGTCCGGTTAACATGCACGCTGCTGAGTCCCTTGGCCTTCCCGCAGAACCTGTTACCCTGCCCATTAGGTCATCATCCTTCCTCTTATAGAAAACCATGTTTCTGTCGCCATCCCAATCCTCATTGCCAAAATTGTCGAGAATTGTGAAAGGTCTCTGATTTTACCCTGCTTTCAAACAAACAAGCTAGAGTGACACAATTTCATGGATGTTGGCAGAAGACTCAAGATTTCTAGGTCAGAGACAAAGGACTTTGTTATTCACAGCAGCAAGTATCACGAATGCGAGCATATTTGTGTCACTCCCCCTCACCCTCAAGTCTCATGAAGGCAATGCGGATGGACTCACGTGAATGCCCATACACAAGGTGAGTTGTGTTCACAAGAGATGAACCTTGAGCTTAGGGTGCCCAGATAGTCTATAACGGGCAGTGAGTTGCCTGTCCTTTGCTCTAGAGGGAGCCACTATCTCTCTTGTCCAAGGCCGTTCCCTATACAGACATCTTGGGAAAAAATAGTCCTTGTCTCTCACTAGCCCTGCATAAACTCGAGAGACTGGTAGAAAACTAACACTTCTCTCCTCATATCTCACTAAATCCTCACAACACCCCTGCTAAGTAGATATAACTGGCTCTTTTTTGCAGATAAGGAATTAAAGTCCAAAGAAGTGAAATAAATTACTCCAAGTGATGCAGCCAGTAAGCAGCAGATGCAGGGGCAAACCCAGGCCTGCCTGATTTGAGGCCTGTGCTTTGTCCACTCTCCTGTGGCGCTTGAGGCAGGGAGGGGTCCCGAGTGGAGAAAGGTGATGGGAACCCCCTTGAATAGTGGGAGAGGACGAATGCATCGAGACTGGGAGATGAGAGGGCTGAGGGCCAGACTTGTAGGACCTTGCAGATCATAGTAAGGACTTTGGATTCTTGTCTAAAGGTGATAAGGAGATGCCAGAGGGTTTTAAGCAAAAGAGTGACATGATCGTATTTATGTTTTAAAAGAATTACTCAGTTTGCTGCTCTGTAAAACGTGAACAACAGTAGTACCTACTCCATAAGTTTGTCATAAGTAGTAAATGAAAGGGATTAAATGGGAGGATAAGTGTAAGCGTCTTAGTTGGTGCCAGGCAGAATAGGCTGTTGAGAGGATATCGACCATGATGATAACACAGAAAAATGCATTGAAGAATTCAGGGTGAGGCTGGGAGCGGATGACAGCAAGGTCCAGGAGGGGTTGTGCATACAGGCTAGAGTTCAAGAGACCATCTAGTTGGCTTGGCAGAACTGACCTGGGGTTAGGTCTTGAGACAGGTACACTTGCTGCCCAAGAGCCTGCTGGTAGATGGAGAGAGAGGAGAGGGGCACAAGGTTCTCCAAGTAAGCAGGAGGCAGCGGGGGTTAAAAAAATGACAGTTCTAGAGAGCCTAGGTAGGAGGAAGATGGGGCCAAGAGGAGGGCACTAAATCTTCAAGTAAGGTTGCAGAAGCATGTGCTGTCTAATCAAAGGAGGAGGTTGCTGATGAGATTGTGGGGGTCCAAGTTCCAGCTCTTTCTCCACTGTCCTGATGGTGTACAGCCTTGAGGTACCGCAGGCTGCACATCTAGGGACCACTGCAAGCTCCCTTTGGCTTCTCCAGACCTAATAAGGGAGAGGATGTGTATGGTACAGAACACAGAAGAGAAAAAACATCACCAAGACCAATGTTAGGGAACACTAGTAATTTTAACAGCAACCCACCTAAGGAAAGCATAACGGTTACAGGCATATGTCACAAGCCCGTCACTCCCTCTCTCCAGCATGCATTACTCAGCGGCGGCTGCTACCGGTACTATGCATGCACTGTAAAATGTTTTTTAGTCAGCAGGCTTTCTGAGGGCTTAACTTCAAAAAGTTAGGGGCTGACTTTGCATCAGCCCCAGGGAGGGGATGGGCTGATGTGGACACCCAAAATGCAAATATGCTGAAAGGTACACAAACCCAGAACAGTCCCCGCCTGGCCTGCCTTGCGGGGTGAAGTGAGAAGTACTGAGGCCCGAAAATCTCCACGCGAGCGCAAGGGGCCATTTGTTTTTATCAACGGTGGTGCTGTGATGACTCCACTGCCCTGCCTGTCCCTGGTCCGGCCTGTGCGGAAAGGGAAACCCCAGGGGCGGCGGAGGCCAGCGGGGATCTCTTGAGCCAAACAACCCCTTGCTCCGCGGCGGGCAGGAAGGGCGACCCTGCGCGTCACTTCCGGGTCCTGCGACGTGAGCGGAGTTACCACGGAGACGGCGGTCCTGAGGCCCCGCCAATCGAAAGTTTCCGTGCAGTGGGCTCCCGCTGGGGGGCGCGAAGCGCGCAGGGTCGAGTCTGCAGCAGACACGCCCCACTCTGGGCATCGCAACGTCCGAGGATGCACCACGCGTCATTTCCACCCTCTTTCTCTGCGCAACACGGAGGGGGCGGAGCCGGCGCTCTATCAGTGCGTCACTTCCGGTGAGCCTAGCGGCGACAACGGCAACATGGCTATGAACGGCGCTGGTGAGGACTTGAGCGGCGGGGGCCTGCGGCTGTGGGGTGCGGGAGGCAGCCCGCCTCGGCAAGACCCCCCAGGCCCCTTATGACTCTCTTCTTCCAGAAGTTGACGATTTCTCTTGGGAGCCTCCTACCGAAGCGGAAACGAAGGTGCTGCAAGCGCGACGGGAGCGGCAGGATCGCATCTCCCGGCTCATGGGCGACTACTTGCTGCGTGGTTACCGCATGCTAGGCGAGACGTGCGGGGACTGCGGGGTGAGGAGAGACTCGGGACGTGGGATCAAGGATGGGTCCACGGACTAGGCCACACGGCCTTCCCCAACTTTCCTCTTTGGACCCCATTGCTCAGCGTCTCACCTCTGCTTGTGCTTTCTGGCTCCTAGACGATCCTCCTGCAAGACAAACAGCGGAAAATCTACTGCGTGGCTTGTCAGGAGCTCGACTCAGATGTGGATAAAGATAATCCCGGTGAGGGGCTGAGTGTGCTTGATGGAGAAGCGAGGTGATAGAGGCCTGGGAATAGTAGGTCTGGGAAGTGACTGGAGTCTGTAGGTGGGCTAGAGGTAAGGTGCTTTCTCCTTTCAGCTCTAAAGAGGAACATCCATTTAGTAAGAGCACTGAGCACCTCCCGTGTGCCAGACGCTATGGAGAGTGAATTCAATCAGGCATAGTCCTGATGGGAGAGATGAATCAAGGGCATAAGCAAATCTGATACAAAGAGGACAGTGAATGAGTTGCCCTATAAGAGTGGCATCTCAAGCACAGAAAGCAGAGCAGTAGAGTAAGAAGGTGGCCCAGGGCTGAGGTGGGCCAGGCATCCTGACCAATCCACCCTTTTTTCTTCTTTTAGCCCTGAATGCCCAGGCTGCCCTCTCCCAAGCTCGGGAGCACCAGCTCGCCTCTGCCTCAGAGCTCCCCTCAGGCTCTCGGCCCACCCCTCAGCCCCCAGTACCCCGTCCAGAGCACTGTGAGGGAGCTGCAGCAGGGCTCAAGGCAGCCCAGGTGCCACCTCCTCCTGCTGTGCCTCCAAATACAGACGTCCTGGCCTGCACACAGGAGGCCCTCCTGCAGAAGCTGACCTGGGCCTCAGATGAACTGGGCTCTAGCACCTCCCTGGAGACTAGTATCCAGCTGTGTAGCCTCATCCGGGCTTGTGCTGAGGCCCTGCGCAGCCTGCAGCAGCTGCAACAGTAAGAGACCCCCTCCTGAGAAAAACCCTCTATAGAAAAACAGCTCTGTTCCTCTCGTGTGGTTTGTTCTTTTCTGGGTTCTGTGAGTGCATGCCAGCCCCAGCTCCAGTCTCCTTTTTCCTGTGTTTGGCCTCTTTCCCTCTCACTATCTGCTCCTTGATGCCCTGAGAGATGAGTTAGTCTTGTGTCTGCTCAGTTTCCCCCCTCAGAGAATGAGGAGGAGGGAGAGGACTATGTGATGCTTGCTGCCTGGAAGGCAACAGCAAGAGGGGTAGACCTCTGCAGCACCCCTGCAGCACCCCTGCAGCACCCCTGCAGCGCCCCTGCAGCGCCCCTGCAGTTATCCAGTGCGCATTGAGTGAGATTGGGATTTCAGTCTCCTCGGTAGCTTCCCCTTCCCTGAAGCATCCCGACGCCATCATCGTTTCCCATTTCATGTCCAGCCCCGGTACTCGGACATTGTCAGGGTGTCAGGTTGCACATTAGGGACCAAGTTTAGATTTACTCCGGTCTCCTGACCTCCAGTTTTAGATTCTTTTCCTTCGTTGCTATAATTGGGGAGAATAATTAAACATAGTGTTGGGGGAGCATGAAAAACTGTGAATGAACCATGCCCTCCGCTTTGGGCTTCCCTTTCCTCTTTTACCGTTTCCCTTCTGTCTGCCCCATTCTCCTTACTTTCCGCGACTTGGGGCGATTTGGTCCCACAGCCATTGCCCTTTTAAGAGAGGTCCCGCCCATACGGGGGTGGGGCAAGGGCGGAGTCGGAGGCGTCCGGGAAGGAACAAAGCGCGGCCTGCGGGCGCCGGCTGGGTTCCATCCGAGGAGCTGCGGGGTGCGGGGCCTGCAGACGGCATCCAGGACGTAGCGTTAGAGGGAAGGAGGCGGCATCGTCGTCCGCGCCGGCCGGGCCATGAATGGCCTGCCCTCGGCCGAGGCGCCGGGCGGCTCAGGCTGCACCCTGGCCGGGCTCCCGCCGCTACCGCGCGGTCTCAGCGGTCTCCTTAACGCGAGCGGGGGTTCGTGGCGGGAGCTGGAGCGCGTCTACAGCCAACGTAGCCGTATCCACGACGAGCTGAGCCGTGCCGCCCGCGTTCCGGACGGGCCCCGCGGCGCCGCAGGCACCGCCAACACGGGACCCACCGTGGGTCCCCCCGGCCCGCGTCGTCCGGTCAACCTCGACTCGGCATTAGCGGCGCTGCGCAAGGAGATGGTGAGTAGCTGGGCCTTGGGCCAGGGATTGGGCGTGCGGGTTGGGGGAATGGGGCTGCCACCAAGCTTAAGGGTCCCAGGGCGGGGTGGGGCGGGTCACTGGCATGAAACTAGGAACAGGCGACTTGGGTCTCAGAGGACATGTTGAAGCCGGTTGGGTCACAGGGAATATGGTAACAATAATTGTAGTTAACCCTTATGATATTGGTTGCCCTGTATTTTTAAATGCTTTACTGGTCTTCATCCTGCTAGATAACTTATCTGCATTTTACAGGTGAAGATCAGTGACTTGCCTAAAGATTCACAGCTTGCAGGTGGTGTCTTTGTCCACAAAACTTGTACTTAGAAAGTGTGGGAAAATTGGCTAGGGCTGTGGCTTGGGACAAGGGTGGCCTGGACCCCAACCCCAGCCCACCCTCAGTTTTTTGCAGGTGGGGTTGCGGCAGCTGGACATGTCCCTGTTGTGCCAGCTTTGGGGCCTGTACGAGTCAATCCAGGACTATAAGCACCTGTGCCAAGACTTGAGCCTGTGCCAGGACCTGTCATCCTCCCTGCACTCAGACAGCTCCTACCCACCTGATGCTGGCCTATCTGATGACGACGAGCCTCCTGATGCCAGTCTGCCCCCGGACCCACCACCCCTCACTGTGCCCCAGACACACAATGCCCGTGACCAGTGGCTGCAAGACGCCTTCCATATCAGCCTCTGAAGAATTGGGGTGGGGTCGTGGGGGGCACGTACCAATGAAAAAGGCCCAGAAACACCCCTCAGCAAGTACTCAGACTATAGTGCCTGCTTTCCCTCATGCCACCTCACTTCACAGGAGGGCAAAGCCTGGGCCCTTCAGAGGCACAACTGCCAACCCTCTCCTGTCTCAGGTTGACTGGCAGTGGGGCAGGCACCTGGGCTACAGCCTCTGCCCAGGACACTGGACCTCCATTTCTCCCACAGCTTGTGTGTACCCCAGCTTGGCCAACCTTCAGGCTGGCAGTGGGGCCCAAAGCATCTTGCACTCCCCTTGGCATCTCTGGAATTGGGATGAGTGCCTCGTTCCCATCACCTGTTCACCTATTGCTGTTGGCAGCTGTAGGCTCAGGAGCATCCCTCCTCCGGTCCCTGTGTTTCACTACCCTAGACAAGGGCTCCAGGACCCATTCCTGCACCCCCTCACGGCTGGGAGGGCCAGGGCTCCATGCTGGATATTTAAGTTTAGGAACCAGCCTCCTGGGCGCATAGGTAAATAAATACTCTCAGTGTTTCTGTGTTCTTACTGCTTGGCTCTGGGGTGGAAAGCTAGCGGTGTTTCGGGCAAGTGCGGCCCGCGCTGCGCCGGCAGGTGGCGCCGGAAACCCTGAGTGGAAAAAGGCCTGGCGGTGGCAGGTTGCGAATCCTCAATTCCCTGGGTTGCGGAGCGTTCCAAGCTGCCCCAGACTGGTCCTGTGGTTGTGTGACTGCGGCCAAGTCACTTCCCCTCTTGGAAGCCTGAGAGCCCACCCCTCACCTCCGCACTCGCTTTGGGCTTTCTTGGCCCGCCGGGGAGGAAGAAGGAGCCGCCCATCTTGAGAGAAACTTTCCACCGCGAGCGAGTGGAGGCGGGGTTGGGGCGGCACAGGAAATGGGTGGGCCCCAGCCGGCGGGCCAAGGGGGCCCCTCGGCCGGAGAGGGGAAGACGCCTCCAGGAAGGGACTGAGAGTGAGTGCCCAATGGATGGGAGGAAAGAGTTGCAGAGGCAGAAAGGGGGTATGGGTGTCCCAGGCTCCCCAGAGGCCAGACAAGCCCTGAAGGAGAGATGGGGGCAGGGCCCCCTGGCTTTGGTGCATAAGACGGGCGGTGAGGGGTGGTTGGGGTCCCAGACACCTCCATCCTGCACTTAGTTTCGTACAGACCTCTTGGCACCACCCCACAGCACTTGAGACCTTGATGGTTGTAAGTAAAAGGCTTTCTTTTACAGAGGAAACCTAGGACCATAATGCTGGGACTGGGAGCCGAAGCCATCAGGCCTGCCAAAGGAAGCCTGTATATTGGGATGGTGGTTGCTCAGACACACAACACCCCTACAACTTTTGAGACCAAGAGGAGGACCTCGAAGTCGCACACTTAGGCTTTCAGGCTGCTCGCACCCATGCCCTGCTGCACAGTTACTTGCCTCCTGGAGACAACTCAGCAGGCACAGCTGGCACATCAGAGGGCCTGTTCAGATAGAGTGTTTATCAGGCACCGAGCTACCGCCCATTCACAAACCTTGCAGGGTGCTGGCTGGGAGGGAACCAGCAGATGTGCTGCCCCAGGACAGTTCTCTAACTCTGGGCCTGACACCTGACGCTCATTACCATAGGAGGCGGAAGGGTAGGCGATAGGGCTCTAATCTAGGCATGAGTGAACACAGTGGCTACCGCCCAGAGCGAGCTTCCCAGGGGAGGGGTAGTAAACACACACGCACGCACTTTCCCATCCAGGATAACGGCTTCCTGGAGCTTAATGAGACCTTGCCAAATCAGCCAGGCTCTGTACTAAATGAAAGGTTTCCAAGTACAAATACAAATGTCCAAGGTTTCATCCTCTCAATAACTCTGTAAAAGCCGGAACTATAATTATCTCTATTTGACAGAGGAAGAAACTGAGCTCAGAATGATAGTGCTTTCCCCAAGGTGATGCACTTGATGGAGTTTGGGATTTGAACCTCCAGCTGCTTGTGGGACTGTTGGACTGTCTTCCCACCTGACGACGGCTGAGGAATCGGGTCCTGAGGCTGGCAAATGGGTGCTGCCCACAGGTAGAGCCACCCAGGTTGGTCCTTAACTCTGCTCCTTCCCGCTCTGGTTAAGACATGGGAGGCAACAGGAATATGCCATTCCAGTGTTGAGGGCAGCTGGCTCTGGACCAGACTCGCCCTGTGACCTTGAGCAGGTCTCTTCCCTTGAGCAGGTCTTTTTGGGTCTGTTTCCCAGCCTCTGAAATGGGGCCACCAGTACGCACTCCGCAGGGCTGCCAACGAGAAGGGAGGCGGCTCTGGCAGCGCTTGCGAGCGGCGGCACCAAATTACTGGTTGCCCTCTCCCCGGCACGCGCGTCCACACCACCTAGGGGCGCAACGAGCGGGCGCTGCGGTCCCAGCGGCACCCCCAGCCCGCGGTCGCCGGCGCGAAGCCCCGGAAGCCCGGCCGCCCCGCCCCCGCGCTCCCGCCCGGCCCCCGCCCTCTCCGGAGCCCCGCCCGCCTTCCGACGGGGGTGCGGCTCCAGGAAACGGCGCGCTCGCCACTCAGCACTCCGGCGACCCGACGCGCCCCAGACGACCCCGCGGACTCAGCCGGGCCACCCGGCGGGCCCCAACGGCGGCGGCGGGGACGTCAGCCGCGGGTCCCATCCTCTGACGCCCCCGCACAGACGGGGCGGGCGGCGCAGCTAGGAACCGGGGACGCCATGGGGACCTGCAGTCGGGTCCGGCGGGTGGGGTCAGCAGTAGCGGACCGGCGGGAGCTCCAGGTCTGAGCAAAGGGCGACAGGGCGACAGGGGCCATGACCTCGGTGTGGAAGCGTCTGCAGCGCGTGGGCAAGCGGGCCGCCAAATTCCAGTTTGTGGCCTGTTACCACGAGCTGGTGGTGGAGTGCACCAAGAAATGGTGAGTAAGACGGAGGCCTGGGGGACTCCGCAGATTGGCGTGGACCCCATCTGCCTTTGGAGCCTGAGAGAACCCTGCATCTTGACCCAATGGCTGAAGGGGCCCCCACCCCAGCTGGGGTCCTGGCATCCCAGGCACAGACACTCAGAAGGGCCCTTGCAGCTTGTGGGACCCTGAGAGTTGGGGAGTGTGGGAGCTTTGCGGGGTGGAGGTCAGGACTTCCGGGCCTGAGAACCTCCGTGCTCACACTTCCCCCCGCGGGGATCAGGCCTCATGTTTTTGGCCAGAAGGATGATTCAGGGTGGCATGGGGAAGGGGGCAACGTTTGAGGTGTGCGGGTTGCTGGCCTGGAGCACAAACCTCCGCGGACTTCAGTTCCTTCAGTTCGGCTCTGAACGAGGATGTTGTTCCCTCCTTCCCTGCCCACTTGTTGAGCCAGAGAGAACCACCCCCCCCCTCCAGCCAGACTGGGCTCCAGGAGGCTGGATTCATCGCTACAATGTCCTTAAAAGGGGAAACTGAGCACTGGGGAGGGATGAGGAGGGAGGCGGGAAGCAGCTTAAAGGGGTCCCAGGGCCTAGGAGGTTGTGGGTTGGGGAGGACAGGGCCTGGGAGGGCAAGGTGGCGGGGTGGGGGGAGGTAAGTGAGGGGGTGCAGGACCCGGCCTGGGCTGCCAAAGGGCCCAGGGGCCTCTTGTTCACATGTCCCCACCGCAGCTGCCCAGGCCCCTGCGTCACACCCTAAATATATGTGCTCACTGGTGTCAGCTTCCCTTGGCTGGATTAGGGCACAGCTGTGGGGACCTCACCCACCAGGCAGGGCTAAATTTAGGCTCCCAAGAGGAAGGGCTGCTGGGGCAGGAAGGGACCATGGGGTCCAATGGGAGGAAAGTGAAAAATGGTTGGGGTCACTCGGGTAGCAGACGTATTCCAGGTCTCAGCTGGGCCAGCCAGAGGGCCATTCACTCCATTCGGTGAGGCCTAGAGAGGACAGGGTCTGGCTGGGGTAACAGAGCACAGAACTGGTACTTGAGCTCTGGCTTCTGGCTTCTGCCTTCTACCCCAGCACCCTGGGTGCGTGGTCCTGGAGAGCAGGCCGAGGGTGTGGGCAATGTCAACGCAGCTGAGTCACAGCAGGCAGTCAGGGCCTTCTGGGCTTCTGAGCCTGGAGCCCAGGCTAGGAAGCTGCCACTTCCCAGGTCGGATCTTCCCAGGAGGGTGTGCCCAGCCTGAGTCAGGCTGCCTGGCCAGGCCCAGCCCTCTCTAAGCACCCCATGCCCACTTCCCCTTTCTGGGAAGTCCCCACAGATACCCTCACTCTGCCATCGCCTGGAATTTAGGGTTGGGGAGGGGAGTTTGGCTCCAGACCAGACAGCTCTCCAGTCAGCTGTGTGACCTTGTCCGGCCCACAACCTCTCTGGGTCTCAGCATCCTCAGAGGTTGACAGGAGAGCCGTTTATCTTGGCACAGCCTCCGTAGGGGCAGTGAAATGGATAAACCCGTGTCCCGGCATAGGACTGGGTACAGGCAAGGAGGACTCAGCCTCATAGTCCCCTGGGCTGCAGTTGGACCCTCTAATCCAAAGGCACCCTCTCTCTCCCAGGCCCAGCCACACGTCGATTCTGTGTCTGGGACTGGGCCCTGCGCAGCCACTCTCTCCTCTGTTTGTCTCTGTCTCCCCCACATCTCGGCCTCTTCTCTGAGTCTGCACTGGCACATGCTGTCTGGCTTAGATACCACCTTCTGGAAGTCTCCTCAGTGCCCCTCATGGGAGTCAGGGGCCCTGCAAAACTGGGGTCCAGGGCTCTGGGTTTGAGAGGTGGGGAGTGTGGCTGAGTTTCGGGGTGCCTGGACCCAGCAAAGGACTGGGGTGTGGAAGGCCCTGGGAGGGTGTCTAATAGCAAGCTGATCCTCTGCCTCTCTGACCACCTCTCAACCCTCTGCCTCTCCTTCTGGCCCTGAGTGTCCTCTCAACCGTGGACCTTGTATGTACCATTCCCTGTACCTGGAGCCCTCCCCCAGACCCTCACACAGCCCGTCCCTCCCCCATTCATGCCTCTGCTCTCACACCCAACCTCAAGGAGACCCTAGGGACTTTCTCCTGTCTCCCTGAAGTCAGCTTGCTAATTTACTTTCCTTCTTGATTGGCACCCTTCCCCTACCTCGTTGTCCTCAGCCCTTGAAGGGTCTTGCTCTCCTTTGCTCTGCTCTGCCTCCAAACTGAGCTGGGTTTATAGTATGCACTCCACAAATATGTGTGAGTGAATGGACTTCTTTCACTCCACGTGTATCTCTCCCTATGTCTCTGAGTCTGTGTGTCTCTCGCAGGCTCCTTGCTGTGTTTCTCTGTATGTCTCTGTCTCCCTGACTTCTTCTTAATCCCTGGCCACCCACATCGAGCCTTTGCCCTTCTGCCCTGGGCCCCGCCCTGCCTCAGCAGCCTCACCCTGTTCCCTGTGGCCCTAGATAAGGGGCTGTCCATGCCTTCTCCTGGGGGAGGGGGATGTGGGGAGAGAAAAGACCCTGGAGGAGATGGAGGGATCTGGGCAGCATGACTGAGTAGCTTCCTCTCCTCTCCCACCCCGCCCAGGCAGCCGGATAAGCTGGTGGTGGTGTGGACCCGGCGGAACCGACGCATCTGCTCCAAGGTGGGCGTCTAGGTGGGGGGCGAGGCCAAAAATGAAAGAGTGTGGGTAAAGAGTGAGGACTGATGGAGGTGCGGGGTCAGGTTCAGGTTCAGAGCAGCATCCACAGAGTGGAGAGGAAGATGGAGTCAAGGTTGGAGACAAGGGCAAAAGGTGAGGGGGAAGGTTAAGATTGGGGAAGGACTCAGACTGCTCGTTGTAGGCCCACAGCTGGCAGCCGGGCATCCAGAACCCATACCGGGGCACCGTGGTGTGGATGGTACCTGAGAATGTGGACATCTCCGTGACTCTGTACAGGGTGAGTCTCTAGCCTTCCACGCAGACGGCACTGGGCAGGTGATTACAGCCCCAGGCAGCTACAGGGGTCCCCTGTGGGTTATCCGTCCAAATAGGAAAGAACAGAGGGGTGAGACCAAGAATTACAGCAGGGGCCTACTTATTGCGAGCGGCCAGGAGGTCCTCTTAGAGGGGGGTGTGTTCATCCGCCACACACAGTGGGAGAGACAGCTGGGATCAGGAGCAGCGGGGAGCATCCCAGCCCAGATGGACCAGCATGGTGAAGGCCCCACCCAAACACCTGCGGAGGCAGCGCCCGCTCTGCCCCTGCACTGCCCCTGCCCCGGAAGCCCTGTTCTCACCAGCGCCCCTTTTTCCCAGGACCCCCATGTGGACCAGTATGAGGCCAAAGAGTGGACTTTTATTATTGAGAATGTGAGTGACTGGGGCGGTCTGGGACCTGGGGTCTTGGGGACTCTGGGGCAGCACTGCTGCTCATGCCCCCAGCCCCTCCCCCCGGCCCACAGGAGTCCAAGGGGCAGCGGAAGGTGCTCGCCTCAGCCGAAGTGGACCTGGCCCGCCACGCAGGGCCCGTGCCCTCCCAGGTTCCCCTGCGGCTGCGGCTGAAGGCCAAGTCCGTGAAGGTGGTGCATGCGGAGCTAAGCCTCACCCTTTCAGGGGTGCTGCTGCGGGAGGGCCGTGCCACGTAAGTGCCCACCTGCTCTCCTTGGCCCCAGTCTGTGACTTCTGACCCCAGCCCTCATTTCTGACCTCTGACCCCCAGGGACGATGACATGCAGAGTCTTGCGAGCCTTATGAGCGTGAAGCCTAGTGACGTGGGCAACTTGGAAGACTTTGCTGAGAGTGACGAGGAAGAGGCTAATAATGGTCCAGGGGCCCCTGAGGCACGGGCTCGTGCCCCCCAACCAGGTGGGCTCACAGCTTGCCATGGATTGAGACCACCAAGAGAGGGTGGAAAATGACCCAGGCCCTAAGCCACTTGCTGTGTTGGGGCAGAGGCAGCTTGTGTACACCCAGGGTTGGGAGCTCACTGTTGCCCAGGCAACCCCAACCTGCCCTGCACCCCTGATTGTCCAAACTTGGCCCCTAGTCCTGTAGTGGCCTCAGTCCTTAGCCGAGTCCTGCAGGATGGGTTCCCAGCGCCTCCCCGTACCCTTGGCCCTCTCTTCACTCCTGGGTCGGTGCCTGCCCAGCTCTGTAGCTTCCCACAGCGGCTGGGCCGAAAGCGCAGAGACCTGCAGTCCGGTCTCACTGCCCTCACCGGCCACCCTCGCGCTCAGTCACTAGCTTCCCACCCCTTCTTTTGCTTGTTAAGGCTTTTTTTCTGCCTCTCCTTGTGGTTCCTTCTTTTATTCTCTGCATCCCTGGGCCTGTCTCTTCTCGCAGGCCCGGGCGGTGCCCTGAGGCTGGGGTGTTTCCCAGGTAGGCCTAGCACTCTACTTGCAGGGAGGTGGGGGTCAGACCTGCGTGGCCCAGCCCTGAGCTGACCCTGTCCCCCCAAACCCTTCCGCAGATCCCCCTCGGGAGCTGAAGACACTCTGTGAGGAGGAGGAGGAGGGCCGAACACAGCCCCAGCAGGCAGGTGAGGCCCAAGCCCGGGCTGGGTGGGGACCGGACCTCTAGTCACAGGGCCCAGGGCTCAACGCTCCCTTCTGTTCTTTCTCCCTAGCTGCCAGCCGTTCTAGTGCTAAGGATACCAGCCCAGTGCCTGTGAGTGCCCCTGCGCCCCCAGCCAGGGCCTCCCGGGGCCAGGGGTCAGAACCAGCTGCTATAGTAGGGGGCCAGGTGGGGCCTGAAGCCCCAAGGCCCCCGGGAACCTCGCCGGAGACAAGGTAAGCTTTGGAACTGGCCCCACCCCCCATCCCCTGCCCACTCTTAGGGAGCTGCACTCCCCCTACCAACCTGCGTCTCCTTTGCAATTTGAAGATCGGAAGGGTGAGGGGTGGAGCTAAGAGTGGGAGGCCAAGTGAACCCTCCCAATGCCCCCTCCTGCTCTCTCCCCAGGTCCTCAAGACAGCCAGGCCAGGACACGGCCCCTGCCCCAGCCCCTCGGCTACGGAAAGGCTCTGATGCCCCCTGGCCCTCAGTCCCCCAAAGGAAGGATGAGGCCCCCAAACCCTCAGGGGCTCCCCCGGCAGGAGTGGGTTCTGCTGGGGAGCCCCAGGCCCAGGCAAGCCCTCAGGAAGGGACAGAGGCCCAGGGAGCCAGGCCAGGCCCAGGCCTTGAGGATGGAAGCTGCAGAGATTCTTTGGGTGGGCAGAAAGCCAAGGTTGAGGAGAGGGCTATTGGGGACAGGCCAGATGCCATTGGGGTGGACACTGAGCAGGAGTCAGGAGTCAAAGGAGTGAACACTAAGAGGTCAGAGGTTATAGCTGGGGAGGCCGAAGAGAGTTCAGAAGTTAGTCAAGTGGGTACTGACCAGCAATCAGAGGTGAGACATGTGGACACTAAGGGACCAGAGGCTACAGGGCTGATGTCTGAGGCAAGATTCAAGGGGACTCCTGAGGCTCCTCCAAGGGGCTCTCAGGGGAGGTCAGAGGTCAGGATCGGAGATGAGTCTCCCACAGTCCAGAGCCCACACCCAGCAGAGCCTGGAGGGCATTCCAGGCATCTCAGTGACTCCAAGGGGGTCAGGGCTGCTGTAGGCCAGGAGAGAGAGGGTACAGAGCTGAGGGATGGAGCCTCTGGTGTTGGGAGGACAGGCCTGGTGCAGGGCCCCTCTGTTGGAGCAGCAAGCACCGGGCCCCAGGTGAGCAGGTACCAGGGGGCCCCACCAGCAGCTGAACAGGGGGTGATGTCTAGGAATCTGGGGGCCTGGGAGGCAGAAACTGGGGACTCGAAAGTCCTGGGAACAGAGACCAGGTTGGCAGAGTCAGAGGTATTGGGGACCCAGGAGACAGAAGCAGGGGGATCAGGGTTCCCAAAGATAGAGACTAGGACAGCAGAAGCTGAGATATTGGGGGCCCAGGAGACAGAGGGTGCTGGGTTGGCAGAGTCTGAAGAACTGGTGACCCAGAAAACAGAGGTGAGGGTTTCAGGGACCCTGGGGATGGAGACTGGGATGGCAGAGTGTGAGGTACTGGAGACCCAGAAAACAGAGGCTGCAGGTTCAGGAGTTCTGGGAACAAAAACTAAGATGGAAGAGACTGAGATATTGGGGACCCAGGAGACATATGGGGGCTCAGGGGTACAGAAGATAGAAGCTGAGATAGCAGAATCTACAATATTGGCAGCCCAGGAGAGAGAGGCGGGAGGTTCAGGGGTACTAGAAATAGAGGCTGGGAGGGCAGAGGCTGAGATATTGGGGACCTGGGAGACAGAGTTAGGGGGTTCTGAGGCTCCAGGGTTTGAGACTAAGATAACCAAAGCTGAAGTATTGGGGACCCAAGAGAAAGCATCTGGGGGTTCAGTGGTCCCTGGAAAGGAGATCGAGACAGCAAGGACCCAGGAGACAGAGGCGGGAGGTTCAGGGGTCTCAGGGCCGGAGGCTGGAAGAGCAGAGGATGCGGGGCTGGGGACTCAACAGACAGAAACTATAGTTTTGGAGGCTGAGAAGGCTATGATCTCGGGGGTCCCGGAAGCAGAGACTGGGCTTGGGGGGACCCTCATATGTAAGGCTTTAAGGGCCCCAGTGACTAAGTATAGAGTTTTAGAGTCCCAGGGAACAGAGGTAGAAACTGTAGTTTTGAGGGTCCAGGAGGCAGAGGCTGGGGTTTGGGGGGTTTCAGAGGCCGAGTCTAGGGTTTTGGGCGCCCAGGAAGCAGAGATGGAGGTTTCAGGGCCTACAGAGAACCAATCTGGTATTTTCGAGGCCCAAGAAGCAGAGGCTGGGGTCTCGGGAACTGAGAAGGGAAAAGAAGCTGAGGGAAGCCTCCCAGAGGCCAGCCTGACGGAGGCGCAGGTGGCCAGTGGGGCAGGGACTGAGGTGCCCAGTTCCTCAGGGACCTCTTCCCCAGAGGAGCCTGAAGAGGACAGGAGGCTGCCGGGCAGCCAGGTAGGGATGGGGGCCGCCGAGGGCCCAGTCTTCTGCTTCCCACTAACCTGGGCTGAGCTAACGGCGGCTCTGCATGGACCCACCTGGTCAACTGGGGTGGGGTGGGACGGGCTCAGCTTCAAGGAGCCCCCTCACCCCTTCCTCTCAGGATGCCCTGGCTCCCCCACCTTGTCTTTCCTGGGCTGCATGGAGCTGGACATCTCTAAGCTGATTTTCTGGGCTGATCTGAGGTGTGGCTGCTGGTGACCTCAGATCTTGCCTGGGGGCCACCGACCTTTAGGCAACCTTCGTAGATAACCCTGGAGCTGGAAACCCTTTTTCCTGGCCCCAAGGCTCTGACCACTAGTCTCTGACGACGCCTGCAAGTGCAGAGCAGGGGCCGTGTTATGCCTGGGGTGGAGGGCACAGGTCCCATATTCACGTTCCCTAAGCCCATCCCTGTGTTACCAGGTACCGGCTGCGCTGGTCAGCTCCAGCCAGTCCCTCCTGGAGTGGTGCCAGGAAGTCACCGCTGGCTACCGTGGCATCTGCATCACCAACTTCACTACGTCCTGGCGCAACGGCTTGGCTTTCTGTGCCATCCTGCACCGATTCTACCCAGACAAGATGTGAGCTGCCAGAGGGGGGTGGGAACGACCCGGGGAGCCAGCCGGGAGGGCAGTGTGAAGCCAGCCTCTGACCAGTGCTCTCTCCGCAGTGACTATGCCTCCCTTAACCCGCTGGACATCAAACAGAACAACAAGCAGGTGAGATGGGGAGGGATCAATGCTTGGAGGAAAAGATGGCCTAGGGCCAAGATTTGGCACCTGTCTGTAGGAGAGGAATCTGTGGGCTGCTGGGCCCCAGCCGTGGCTTTTGGAAGTTCTGCCACTTTTTACTCTTTTAGTCTTTTAAATTATTTTCTTTGGTTTAGTTTAGTGGGGTTTTTTTAAAAAGCATATTTCCAGTAGATGGCTTTTCCAAAACAACTTTTTGGTGTGCAGTTGCTGGGTAACACAAGGGTGGACGCTTGCGACATTCCCCCCCAATAGGAGGGTGAGGGTGTTGCTAGGTAAACCCTGGAGCGCAGGTCGCGGGGACCCTGGGTGGTCCAGGGCGGAGCAGAGCGCTGACCCAGAGCACATGGTTTCTAGGCCTTCGATGGCTTCGCGGCCCTGGGCGTGTCGCGGCTGCTGGAGCCAGCGGACATGGTGCTGCTGTCGGTGCCTGACAAGCTCATCGTCATGACGTACCTGTGCCAGATCCGCGCCTTCTGCACGGGGCAGGAGCTGCAGCTGGTTCAGCTGGAGGGCGGTGGCGGAGCTGGCACGTACCGCTTGGCCAGCGCCCAGCCCAATCGGTCCGACGACCTGGACGCTGGTGGCCTGGCGCAGCGGCTACGTGAGCATCGGGCTGAGGCGCCCGAGGACCCGAAGGAGGCCGTGAGCCGCGCAGACGGGGCGGCCCCCGAGGTGGCCTCCAAGGACTGCGGGGTCGAGACCGCCCAGGAGGCGCGCTCTGCAGAGGCCCCAGCGGATGACCCTGGAGCCCGAGCGTTGGTGCCCCCAGCCGAGGGGCCGGTGATTGGGGCCGGGGCGCCGGGCGCAGGGGGTGGCGCGCGGCCGCGGCGGCCATCGGTAAACGGGGAGGCTGGGCCGGTGCCCCCGCCGCGGGCGCATGGCTCCTTCTCCCACGTGCGCGACGCCGACCTGCTGAAGAAGAGGCGCTCCAGGCTGCGGAACAGCAACTCCTTCTCTGCGGACGACCCGGACTCGGGAGCTGCGGGAACTGCGGCTGCGGTGAGTGCTGCGCGCTTCGCCGGAGCGTGGCGGGGGTCGTGGGGAGCCGAGCAGGGAAGGGGCGGGTCCTGAGGGGCCCGAGGACAGAGCTAGCACAGGGCTGGAAGCTTCGGGGCTGGGGACTCGACGCGTGGAGGTGCCTTCTAATTGGAAGGACAGTGATGCCTGCGGAAAGGTCCTCTGGAGAGGTAGTGAGCTCCTCCTGGTCAGGGGACACAGGTGAGCAAGGCCTGGAGCGGCTGCCGGGGCAGGGTCCAGTCCTTTGCTTCTAGCCTTGGGATACGTCAGTGGTTTTTACAGCTGGGCACCCAGTTTGCGGAATCGTGGGCTGTAACAGGAAGTTCCCAGAAGGCTCCTCCATGTTGTCAGCACTCAGCCAGTGCTCTTCACGGACTGTAAAGTGTGTTAGGGTGTTTCTTCCCCTGCAGGTGGCCAGGGGTTAACCAGCAGCCATCACTGCCTTGAGTTTCTATACTCAGGGGGGCTTCCAGGGCCTCCCAACCCCAAGATTCTCTGACTTGGATCTTTAACTCCAGATGCTGGAGACCAATTTCTTCTCTTCTGTAATAATGGGAAGTTGGAGATGGGAGACCCTGCTGGGCACCCACGTTCCCCCATTCCCTACAGATCTCAGGTCAGTCTCCCAGGGTGTCACGTGGTCACTTCACTAAAGGGGAGATGGTCCCGGAAAGAGCAGGTGTTTGCTCAAGGACTCAGAGCCACTGAAGCCCAGGCCATGGGATGTCCAGCTGGGGTTCCACCCACTGCATTGTCCTGCCTGTGATTAGAAGGAGCAGCTGTCAGGCCACTCCAAGCCTTCAGCTGCCTGGGGATGACCCCAGAGCTCCAAGGAAAGGAGGGAATAAACTAGGAAAGGCTTTCTGGAAGAAGCAGCCATTTGAGTCAGGTTGATAGGATAGGCAGGTTTCCCAGGGGAAAATGCAAGGGGTGGTTCTCAAGTGGAGAGACCCACACAAGCAAAAATGTGGAAGCAGGAAAGCTCGGGTCTCATGTAGGGAACTGTTAGGTGTCTCCCTCGTAAGGTGCTCAGGCGGTGATGAAGCCCACCTGGGCAGCAGTAGCCTTGAGTGCAGGGTCAGAGGCCCAGCATTGAACCTGTGATGAAAGACAGGGAGGGCCCCGGAGGCACCCACAGGAGATATAACAGACAGAAGTCAGAGGGACACAGCCACCCCTGGCCTAACTGTTGGCCTCTGGACATAGCCTCGTTAATATATGTCAGTGGCACTTTAAATCTTAAGGAGGAAGCTCCATACTTCAGTCTTCTGGGCCCAAGTCCCAGCGTCTGGTCCTTCCAAGCCAGTCCCCTTCAGCCCTTGTCCCACAGAGATATTTGACTTGTGGGACTGGAGGGGACTCCTCCTTGTTGGTCACTTCTGTCCTCCATGCTCACATGTGTAGTGGGAGGATGTTGGGCCTGGCCTCTCCCTTGGGAACTCTCAAAATCCTGGAGTGGGGTAAAGTCAGGCACCTCGAAGGTGGAGTGGGGCCGAAGCAGTGCTGTGAGAAGGGCAGCGTGCCTCTGCTGCAGCCCAGCAGGCTTCCTGGAGGAGGGGCCACACGTAAGGGTGCAGAAAGGGGAATTCGTGTCAGACATGAGGAAGCGTTGGATTTCCCATCAGGGCCGATGTGAGTAAGCTCGGTTGCTGCTGAGGTCGGGGTTTCTCCACTTTCCTGCCTCTGTCTGCCCTGGAGGTTGCCGTGTGCTGATTCGTCGCGATGCCTCTTCCAGGAAGGAATGACTACCCCATTTTTCACGTGGGAACATTGAGGCTCAGGGAGGTGAAAAAGCGAAAGGAGTTGATGTAGGTGCGAACCCAGGTTCTGAGCCTGAACTCTTACATGGCGCCCTCTACTGGGCCCAGCACTATTGACTGGCTGCGTAACCCCATAAAGACACTCAACCTCTCTGTGCCCTTTTCCTGAGGATGACAGACAAACATAGGAAAGTTTTTGGCAAAGTGGCCTTGAGTCACCACTTCAGGGTTCTCACTACAAAGGGAGCTATATTTGCCCCCAGGAGCCTTTCTGGAGCACCTGCAACCCCAGGTTACACAGGGCTGGGATTTCTCCCCATTTTACATACAAAGACACAAATGGAGGCTCAGTGGGTGTGACCAGGGCAGAAACAAACAGCAAATTGGTGGCCAAGCTTGGGAACAAGCCTTTAGATTAGAGAGCCCTGGGCCATAGACCAGGCCTTTGTGAGCCTCTTGTCTGACCCTCAGTTTCTTCATCCGTAACATGGGGATGGTGGTCATCCCTGCCTCCCAGGCTTGTTGGGAAAACTAAATGAGCCAATACATGCACAGTGCCCAACACATGAATGCTTAATCAGTGTCAGCTATTATTGGTAATCCATGTACTCCCAGTGAATTCTCTGGGCCCCACCCTGTCTGCTGGGGCTACCTCTGGTCAGGGAGATATGGCTAATCAATAGCCATGATAGGGTGGAGTGTCAGAGCTGTGATGGGGGAGGCCCAGGAGGCAACAAGGGGAGCATCTGCCCAGCCTGGGGCTCAGGGGGTGCTTCAGGAGGCACGAAGGTCAGAGAGGAAGACAGAAAGGGGGATGGGAGCCTGAAGGGGCCTGCGGAAGAGGAGGAGATGAGCTGGGTCATGAAGGTCAAGTTGGTGCAGGCAGACTCCAGGCTGAGGAAGCTGTTTGGGGAAGTGAAAGTCCATGGCTGTGGCTGGAGGGTGGCATCTGGGTAGGGTTTGAGGTAGTGGGAGTTGAGGCTGGAGCGGCCAACAGATCTTGGCAACAAGGCTAGGGGCTGAGGTAGGTGTGGTGGAGGTTTTGGGAAGACCTTTCAGTTGTGGCTTGAGGATAGAGTCAGCAGACGTGGGTAGTGGCTGGTGAGGAGGCCCGCCAGAGGATGGCACCTAAGCAAGGGGCGTCCAGGGCTGCCTCTCAGAGGAGTACAGGGCAGGGTGGACAGTGGGGGGGCTCAGCCTCTTCTCCATGCCCTGTGACCTAGAAAGGTGGCCAGAGTAGGAGCCATCAAGGGGACCAGGCTATCAGCTGAGTTGAAAGTTGGGGGTCCCCAGTGCTGACAGTCCCAGCAAGTCACCAGGGGCAGGGCACATCAGGGGCCAGCCCTACCCTTCCAGGCTAAAATTGGTAGGTCTAGCGAACCATCCTGTTCTGAGTGTAATGTGAAGTGGGGCACTTGCTTGGCAAAGGTATTGATAAGGTGGGAGGGCGCCCCCTTTTGGCCAGGAGATGGAGGTGCTGGCTCAGGATAGCAGCATCAGGCCAGCTAGCTCAGTGACACCGTGTGGGCCCCTAGCCATGGTGGAGATGCCCGCACTAGATGATGGGAATCAGAGGTGGCCTGAGGGAGCTCCATGGAGGTGGGGGCGAGAGGAGGAAGGAGAGGGCCCAGCTCGGCCCTTCCTAGCCTTTCGCCCCTGAGTCTTAACAAAGCCCTGCGAGGCCTCAGGAATGAGGATGATGAGGCTCAGAGAGTGGGAGTGGACTGGCCCAGGACCACAGGGTCACAGAGGGTGAAGGCCGTGGCTTCCCCTTGAGGAGGCACTTTCCCTGGTGGGGGGAGGGAGAGCTGTGAATGCAGGACTGGAAACAGCCAGGGTGGGCAGGGTGTGGAATCGAGGGCCCTCCCTACGTGAGTGAGGCTCTGGCTGGCCCCAGGGCGGGTTTGATGGGGAACCCCTCCAAACCCTCACTGTCTCCTACTCCACAGGAAGGCCTGAGCCCTGACCCCAGCCCTGCCCCCAGCCCACCCACAGCCACAGCCACAGCCACAGCCACAGCCACAGCCACAGCCACAGCCACAGCCCCACAGCAGCTGCCTGGTGAGTAGTATTGAAGGGGTGGTGACCCAGCTAAGCTCAGGCTGCTTATAGATCTCAAACTGGGGCCCTCCTTGGAGGCAGGTGTAAGTTGGGGGTGCCTTATTCTGGTTTCTGTCTGCAGGTGAGAGTCCCCCATCGGAGGATCCGCCCCCAAGCCCAGGGGAGGACGCTGGGATGGTAAGGTGGGCCCAGGTGGGGGAAGCTGATGGGTGGGCACTTTTAAGTCAGGGCCTGGGCTGAACCCACCCCCTTCTCCTTTCTACCCCAGCAGCGGTTCCAGGACACAAGTCAGTACGTGTGCGCAGAGCTACAGGCCCTGGAACAGGAGCAGAGGCAGATAGACGGGCGGGCAGCCGAGGTGGAGAAGCAGCTGAGGAGCCTCATGGAGTCAGGTGGGGTGGACATCTGGAGGCCACTCTCCAGCACGTGCCACCCGATCCGCCCAGCCCTGCAGACTTTCCTGACCTTGGGAGGAGTTGGGAAGAGGCAAGACTGGGGTCATCGTGCCCATTTACAGCTGGGCATGCTGAGGCCCTAAGCGGGGGCGCAGCTCGCTGGAAGCACACAGCTCTGGCTTCTGCGATGACACAAGGGAGCAGACCCCCTCCTCAACTCCCCACCGGCTTGCTCCTGACACTGGAGTCAATGGCAGGCCTGATGACTCTTCTGGCCCTGTTCAGGTGCCAACAGGATGCAGGAAGAAGAACTGATTGAGGAGTGGTTCACACTGGTCAACAAGAAGAATGCTCTCATCCGGAGGCAGGACCAGCTGCAGCTGCTGTGAGTGCTAGCCCCTCTCGGTCCAGGCCCCGGCCCTGGCCCGGGGTCTGCAGGGCAGGGAGTCTTAGCTACTTTGCTTAGAGCTAATCACTGCCTTTTTCTTCCTTTGAAGATCTTTTTGAAAAATTGCAAGCCATCTTAATTTTTTCCCTATCTAATTTCCTGTATAAAGTGTGTACCTCTTAAATTGGTGCTGTTTCTACTAAATGAGATAAAAATGTGGCGCAGCCATGGCAGGGCTGAGTGCCCAGTTTGACCTTGTTCCTTTACAGTTAGGAAAACCCAGGCCCAGGGAGATCTGAGCTGGTTTCCCGAGTGGGGTCACAAGCCACTCTGGCCATCATCGCCTTTGTAGTACTGAGCGGCGCTGGTCGTTTAACCTTCCACTTGCATTTTGGATCATTTTTCAGAATAATTTTAGTTTAATATTTGCTGTTTATGAGTGATGTTCACGCAAATAATTTCTCTGGGTTTCTTATTCTGAAAAAGGGGGAGGTGGGAGAAGACAATATAAAGATCCAGCAATTGGGGAACAGTTGGAACAAAAGGGAACACTTTGCCCTCCGCCCAGCCCTCCGCAGGAACTGTGGCGGGGTGGGGGGTGGGCAGGGAGCGTCAGAGGCCCGCCCTCCCTCTGTGTGTCTTTAATTAATCTGGCACCCCCACCCCCCAGCATGGAGGAGCAGGACTTGGAACGGAGGTTCGAGCTGCTGAGCCGTGAGCTACGGGCCATGCTGGCCATCGAAGGTAGGAGATGGGGCCCGACGGATTGGAGCCCAGGACAGGGGCAGCCGGCTCCTGACCCTCCCCCTCCCCCGCCCTCAGACTGGCTGAAAACGGCCGCGCAGCAGCACCGAGAGCAGCTTCTGCTGGAGGAGCTGGTGTCGCTGGTGAACCAGCGCGACGAGCTGGTCCGAAACCTGGACCACAAGGAGCGGATGTGAGTGGGGCGGGGACCGCGCCGGGAGCCGGGGAGGGTCCCGGGGTGCGTTCCCGAGGGGCGCCGGGCCTGGCGCGCCGCTGGGGCTGACTTGCACGGGTCCCCTCTCAGCGCCCTGGAGGAGGACGAACGCCTGGAGCGCGGCCTGCAGCAGCGGCGCCGCAAGCTGAGCCGGCAGCTGAGCCGGCGCGAACGCTGCGCGCTGAGCTGAGACCCAGTCGCTGCGGGGAGTCCTCAGCTTTCCAGCCGGCGCGCGCGGTCGCCGCCCGGGGCCTGCGGGCCGGACCATCGGGCCCTCTCGGGTGCTGCGCGCGGCCGGTAGGGGCCGCCGCAGCCCCTTCACCCGGAGGGGTCGGGCGTCTCCTCGGCCCGGATGGACTTGGAGCGACTGGGCGGCCGCGCCGTCGGGCGGTATTTATTTGTTCCTGTGACTGAGAGAGTGAGTGAATGTGTGTATGTGTGTGTTTGCGGGGCTGGGGGTCCCCGGAGCGCCTCGCAGAGCCCCTACCCGGAGGCAGGGCCGGGGCGGCCAGCCCCAGGGGAGCGGGTGGCTGTGAACTGCTGCTCCCCGCCCTCCCCCGCTTCCTGTTCCATGTGAGCAATAAAGTTGGACAAGGCCACACCACGCCAGGCCTTTCTCAGGACGACTGGGTTTTCAATGGACGGAAGGGGTTGGCGCTTAGGCCGATAAGGTTGTCTGCCTGCCATGTGGGGGCTTTGAGGTTCTTAGATGCCTGTGGAGGCGGGACCTGGGCCTTCGCGGGCTGATGGGGGTTTGGGTTGTTCATCACCGTAGGAAGGAGACAAAAGCACAGTCTGGGTCGTTGCCTGTTCTATTTTTTATTAACAAATTATTCCCTGAAGTCCTCGCACCCACCACTCCCCTCCCATCGCTGGAGGCTTCCTCCTCAGGCTTCTCCACCTGGAAGGAGTTCAGCAACATCACCTGACACCTGTCAGCAAGCTGGGGTCTGTTCCGGTGCTGTAGTTGAGGGGGGCAGAGTGCTCAGAGTCAGTTCATCCTGCCCCAGGATGCCACCTTGGTCCTCAGCGGTCACGGGGCCACTGGACCCGAAGAACTTCACCATGGCACGGACCTGTGGCAGCTCCGAGAATGTCTCCACGGCCAGCAGCATGGCCAGGAGCCCCAGGAGCAAGTAACCTGAGTAGGAGAGGTTGCTAGGGCAGCTCTTGGGATGCCGGTGATGCTCCCTGCCCACCTCCCAGCCTGGTGACTCGCCCTGGCACCTGACGCCACTCAGTTCACTTAACACTGCCACCTGGATTCTTCCGACTGCAACTCCCACACCACCCCCTAGGGCAGGGTCCCCCACCTGTGAGGCTAGCCTTCCCCCACTCTGGTTTATGGGAGTTGTAGTCCGGGCTCCTCTTCCCTCCTCTCTTCCCTGTGGTGCTCCTTGGCAGCTGGACTCACCGAGAAGTGCAATCTGGCCAAGGTAGTAAAGCACTGGATGCAGGTCACGGCCGCGACCAGGCATCAGGTCCCCCAGGCCAATGGTGCTGAGCGAGCCAAAGCAGAAGTAGACGGCCTCCAGCAGGCTGCAGTCGCCCTGCACACCCCACAGCACCAATGCCGGTAACAGCACGAAGGTGCCAGCCACTAGCAGGCCCAGCCCAGCTGCCTGCAGCAGCGCAGCCCTGGCTGGTGCCAGCTGCCAGTGGACGGCGACCCAGGCGACTGGGCGGCTGAACAGAGGCAGCAGGCAGTGGCGCAATGTGGCCACAAGTGCTAGGGACGCCGGCAGCCCCAGGGCCGCGTAGACCACACAAAAGGCCTTTCCACCTGCCGATAGCGGGCCCATGTGGCCATAACCTGGAGAGGAGAGAGACAATGGATGGGCAATGAGTACTTACGTGGAAGGGCTGATAGGGGTCCCCACTTTCCCCAACCACCTCAGCAGAGGGCTGCCCTCTAGTGGCAGAGACTGCCGGAACTGCCCTGTCTGGCTCTGCTCATTCACTTGGGGGCTTGGGCAAGTCAGTCCCTTAACATCTCTGGGCTACTCTTTTATTTTCTAGAAAACGAAAGAGTTAAAAGAGACAGTCTGCCCTCGGGCCTCTTGCAGCTGAGACAATCCTGAGAACAGCTCTGCCCCAGGGGGAGCTTGGCTTTGTGAGAGTCCTCGGTTCTGCCCTAATAGATACTTCCACGTCCACTGGGCGGAACACCTACTCTGTCGCTCCCAAAGGTATAGAGCATTATCCTGTGTGCTGAGCCTTGTACTGGAATCCGAGTCTGCTTAGGCCTCGCGATTCAGTGGGGCAGACAGGCAGGAGAGTCTTTCAAGACACTTGACATGAAGAGCTGCAAAAGAGACAGCCTGCGCCAGTTGGGCTTTCAGCGGCGGAAGGCATGTGCACCGAAGGAGGGCCGAGGGAGCAGGGCGTGCTGGGAGAACAGGATCAGCTAGTCCAGAGTCTGTAGACTCAAACGCCTAGAGGAGCCAGATGTGAGACGAGAGGGAGCAGTGGGGACGGGGGTGGCCTGGGATGCACGTGCTCTGTCCAAACGGGCAGGCCTTGTCCTGCTCCAGCCAGTATGTGGCCTTGCAGGGATTCTGGCTCAGCGCAAATAGGTTTTCTGATTTTTCCAAAAGAAGTTGGAAAACAGATTTTAATTTTCGAAAGTAGTTAGAGACTATGCAGGACCACACACACACACACACACACACACACACACACAAACCATTCCTTTCTTTCTTTGGCCTTCGCACATGCTGTTCCCTCTGCCAGGAATCCCTTCACCTCTGTGCCCTCAGGCCTTAGCTAACATCTCCTCAGGACTTACTCCCCTCACACTGCCTCCTGAGTCCGTGGTCCCAATCTGTGCTCCCCAGGTCCATTCCATTTCTCTCCATCCAAGAAGCCATCCCACAATATGTTCCCTGCCTCGCCTCAGACCCATGGGGTCTGAGCACCTCTCCTGGGTCTCAAAGGGTGCCTGGGAGTGTTGCCGGGGAGGCCACACCTCTCCTGGCAGCCGAAGTTGAGGCACCAGTTGGGGTGTGTTGATGTGGAGCCCCAGCTGTGATGTCAGGCCTAATAGGGCCTGGGCTCTGTCTGGCACTTTGGGGTTGGGGGAAGGGCTACGCTCCCAGGACCCAAGGGATCAATGGCCTCAGGAGTCCCCTCCTGCCCGGCCGCTTGACGGCCTTACCCGTGGTGGTGAGGATGCTGGCAGTGAAGAGAAGAGCCGAGGGCAGATCCCAGTTTCCGGCCTCTGAGCCATTGCCCAGTCTGGAGACCCCATGGGCCTGGGCTGCCAGGGCAGTGCCCAGCAGCTCCTCCAGTGCCCCAGGTGGTAGGCAGGCCCTGTAGTCCGCCTGGAAAGTGGCCAGCTCAGCCCTGAGCCTGGCCTGGAGCTGGAGTGCTGGAGGCCCCTCCAGGGCCTGTAGCACTACAGCCCCAAGTCCGAGGGCCAGCAGGTGGGCCACAACCAGGAGTCCGTACCGGGCCCAGGGCCTTAGACCCCCCATGGTGTGCCGCCAGGGAGTCTGAGGTGCCCTGGGAGCCGGCTGCTCCACCGCAGGCACCTGGGAGGGGCCGGCAGGTGGGGTTGGGAGGAACTGCTGTGTGGGCGGCCGAGAGGGAGGGAAGCCTGGGACATAGCTGGGGTGAGTGTGAACTGGAGGAGAGGAGGCAGCTCTGGCTTAGAGGTGAGGTGGCTCACTCCTCCCAGTTTCTAGGGCCATTATTTGCCCAATTCCCTGAAGCTGGGGTGATGAGAGCTGGGTGGAGGAAGGCAAGGCCCAGAGAGGTAAGTGACTGGCTCAGAGTCACACCTTAGTGGTTTTTCGAAGGACACACTCAGTCACACGTACTCCATTCATCCACTCAGCAGAGGTTCAGATCCTGAGGACACCAGGGGAGAGGACAGACAGGTTTCTTTCCTTCTGATGTTCACACAAGAAACCTGTTAGCAAGGAAACGACATGTTCACCTTGTCATTCCGCTCCCTGAAGGAAACCCTTGATTATGGGAAAGCGTTCTGAGACAGCCCCTGTAGGAGTGACATTCAGCTGGGGGTAGAGGCGTCAAGAAGGGAAAGAGCTGGGGTGTGAGACCCTGGGCAGCAGAGTGGGAAAGGAATGTGGGATTTGGGGTGGGTCTAGTAGGGCCAGGGGTGGCGAGGTAAGGAGCTGAGAATTTGCAGAGCGCCCTGGAGAGATGCTGCTGCCAGGTCTCTATTGTAAGTCCCTCCTGGGAACTCTTTCTGCCCTGCCCCCTTGAGTCCTGCTCTGCTGGACACTGGAGACACGGTGAGTCTGGCTGCCATGGAGAGCGCAGGGGGAGGGGAGCCTGGACTGTAAATGGCAGGACCCTGTGGCAGTGTGAGTGGAGCTGGGTGCCGGGGGTTCACCCTTCCTGGGTCCAGACCATGGGATATACACTCAGAACAAACCCCTCAAGATGCTACCCAGAGGGCTGTGGGTTTCCAAATTCTGCCGGCTGCTCAGACTGCAGCACAGCCAGAGTCCCTGGGGAGGCAACATCACAGCCGGGCCCTGAGGATAAGCAAGGACCTTCCGGCACCAGGATGAATCAGGGTGAAGTGTCACTTGAAATGGTGGGAAAGGCCTGGCGAGGGTGGGGAGATGGTGGGTGAGGCCAGTGTGTGTGGGTGACGAGGGCCTCCTGGCCGAGGCCGGCAGACCTGATCCCAGGGGGAGGGTGTAGTGCAAGGCACCAGCCCAGGCCCAGGTCAACTGCTCATTTTGCTTGGCGCGTGAAGTCACCAGGGTTGTGTAAGGGGTTGGATTCCTGGTTACTTCTAAGAAAGGTGACAGGCTGTGTTTGGGGAGTTTATTTGGCTTCATTGGATCCCGAGGCTGAGACCCTGACCCTGGCCAGGGCAGCAAGAAGGCACCCAGAGAACCCCCAGGGCAGGGGGTCCAGGCACTAAGCCCTGGGGCAGGGGCCACAGTAGCAGGACTTGGTCAAAAGTGCTGGTGACAGCTGAGGCTGGCCCCTCTCCCTCGCACCTCCCCTCCTCCCGGCACCACCCCTGGGGGCAATTCCCTGAGACAGGCTGTGGTCCTCCCAACCAGCTGGGTACAGTGTTGGGCCCCAGTGGGGCAGATAAGTTGAGAGACCCACAGGTTGCAGGTGTGTAGGGGGTGCAGGTCCCCATCCAGTGTGAAGGCTTCCTGTGCAGTGTAGTGTTCCTGACCCCCAAAAGGGGCGGGTTCCCTTGGGGAAACCAAGGCAGCTACAGAGGCTTGCCGGGCTCCTATTCCAGTGTATGCTGTGACTCCTCTAGGGCAGCTGGAGTGGCAGGAAGCAGCCCGGCCCACTTAAGGCCCTGCTTCCGGCATCCATGGGGCCTGGGCACCCATGTCTTTGGTCTGCGCCCTGCAGTCCTGAGGGCCACCCCGGAAGGGGTTGGCAGGTGGAGAGTCCCAGAAGGGGTCTGAGTCCGGGAACAAGGTCCAGGGTGCCCGACGGGGCGCAGGCTGTGGTGAGGGCAAGGGTGAAGGCCGTGGCCCGGCTGACACGAAGCTCCATGGGTCGATTCGGCTGCGAAGGGGTGAGGGCCGAGGTCGGCTGATGAGACCCAGGGGCGGTGAGCGTGGGGTGCCCGGGGTGCCAGGAGCGGAGCGAGATATTCCTGGTGGGGGCGACACAGTACGTCCTATGAAGGGGGGAGGGGCACAGGGTCAGGTGGCCACCTATGTCTGAGTGTCGCCAGGAGGCGTGGCCCTGCTCCAGGCCTCAGTTTCCCCATCTGCACAATAAGCTACTTGACTCTTTAACTTTCATGGCCCCTTATGCTCCATGGTGCATCTGTTTACTAGGAAGCAGGTCAGAGCCAGGCCTCCGGAGCTGAGGGGCCTGGGCTTGGATTCCAGCTCTGTCACCTACGGGCGGGAGCCTCAGGTCCCTTGCTCTCTCTGTGCCTTAAATATCCTTATCTGAAAAATGGATCTAACAAGAGTAGCTAGTTCACAGGGTTCTTGTGGTCATTACGTGAGACAACCTCTCTAACGCACTAGGAACAGTTCCTGGCACAAGTAAGCGACCAGGAGTCGGCTACTGTCAGTCATCATTATCATTGCTTCCATTATTTCACAACCAGCCTGGCCGGGCCCCACCCCGCCCCTGACCACTGGGTGGCTGAACTTAGAACTCAGTTCCCTCATACGTGCCCAGCGGCCTGGTTTGGGGCCCAGCAGATATCTGTGGGCTTGCCCCCACCAGGCCCCCTCCCCTCTCCACCACCAAGCCGGCCAGCAATCCGCCACTCACCGCGTCTCTCTTCTTCGCGCCGGGGGCTCTTGGCTGACGGCTGGCCCGAGGGGACACCCAGCTCCAGCAAGAGGGGGACCGGGGTGGGGGGACCAGGGGCATCTGGGCTCAACGGAGAGGCGGGGGCGTCAGGAGTCTTGGGGGAGAAGCGTATGAGCGGAGAGGGGGGCGGCTCGGCAGGGGACCGCGTGGGCAGCGGTGCTGGGGGCGTTGGCGGAGGCTCCCCGCGCTCCCGGCCTGGGACCCCGGGTGGCTGCAGGTCGCGACCGAGACCCAGCGAGGCGAGCAGGGCGGTGCCGCGCAGCAGCGCGCGCTGGATCAGCTTGGGCGTCCCGGAGCCACTACCGCGTTCTGTCGCCGCCGCCGTCGTCGTCGTTGGCCGACGTGGCTCCTCTGGCTCCGGGCTTGGCCGTGGGGGGTTACCTGGGGACGGGGGCGGAGCACAGGTTAGGCTGTCTTCATATTGGCCTCCAGGGACCCCCTCAGTGGCCCTGAAACAAGGACTGGATTCTGCTCCCCACAGCATCTTCCCGGCCGCAGCTCCCTGGCTCTCAATTTCCCTCTGGATTCCAGAGTTGCAGAGCCCAAGGGATGACACTAGGACCTATGCCCTGTGACCAACTTTTGCCTGCATGCCCGGACTCCAGCAGGAGCTTATCTGGGGCACGCAGGGCATTCTAATGTACACAACAACCCACATCACTGTCTCTATTCCAGAAATGAAGAAACTGAGGCTCAGAGAGGGCAGTCTGTGCCAGGCCCCAGCTGAATGATTTAGTGGCATTACATTGTCTGATCTGTATGCGGGCGTGTGAGGCTTCTAGGCTCAGAGAGATTGAGGGCTCGTCCAAGGCTGCACAGCCGGTGAGGGGAGTAGCTGGCCTCAGTGCAGGGGCAACGGGGGCCTTCGCCCTCCATTACTTCCCAACCAGACTCTGCTCTGGATTTCAAGACATCTCTGTCCTACCTGTGGGCCTAGGGAACCCATCCCTGAGGAAGTTGGGAGGGGTCTACGGTGACCTCCCACAAACTCCAATTCTGCCAGGTCCTCCTCGGCTCTAGAACCTGCCATGGCTCTCCATTGCCACGAGAAGAAAGTTCAAGCTCCTTGGCTGGCCTTTGAAAGCCTTCCCCAGCCTTGCCCCTTCCGCCTTCCCCTTCCTCTTTGGGCCAGGCATGGAGAAGGCCTGCCTGGAGTGGCGCACTGGCTGTGTGCCAAGAGGAAGAAATGCAAGACTGAGAAAAATGAGTTTCTACTATGAACCAGGACTAGGCCTGGGGAGGGGTACCATTCTCGGCCACAAGCCTTACCCAATCTTCCTGCTTCTTAAGACAGATCTGTGCATAAAAACTCCCTGTAATTTCCAGGACCTTCTCAAACTGCCTCCATCTTGTTTTTCCAGCTTCGCTCACTCATTCATTCAACAATCTGCTGACCGATAGGCTGGGGCTGCACTGGGCTTCACAGACCCAGGCGGTGCAGGCCTGGCCCCTGCCTGTTACTCCTCGGCTCTCGCCTCCCCTCTGAGTTTCAGCCAGGCTTCTCGCTCCTCAGGTCTGGTGAGCCCCACACCTATGCACACACTATTCCCTCTGCCCAGCAAACCTTTCCCACCCATCAAGACCCAATCATATGTCACCTCCTCTGTGATGCTGTGATATGGTGATTTATAATAAGAAATGTATTTGGCCTTCCTCTCATTCCTGGCAGAGTGATAGAGTGATAAAGGTAAAAGGAGTATGTTTTAAAATTCATAACAAGCCCCTTTTAACCATACCTGAGTTCATATTAAAGAGTCGACTTTTGGAAAGTCCCTAGGGATGGGGTCTGGTTGAGGAACCAACCACTTAATTAAAGAGGGTTGAAGCATTCGGTCCCACCTCTCTTTGGGGTGGGGAGGGGCTGGAGGTTGAGTTTGATCATCACTGGTCAATGAGTTCACCAATCAATCATGTCAGTGTAATGAAGCCTCCATAAACACCCTGGAGGAAGGGGGGTTCAGGGAACTTCCGGGTTAGTGAACACCCCTAGGTGCTGCTAAAGGGCTGTGCTCGCAAGGGCACTGATGCCCTGTCCCCCTTCCCACATCCCTTGCCCTATGCATCTCTTCCATCTGGTTGTTCTTGATCTGTATCCTTCCTTTATAAGGAACTGGTAATTTAGTATGTAAACTGTTTTCCTGAGTTCTGTGATCTGCTCTAGCAAATTATCAAACCTGAAGAGGGGTTTGTGGGAATCCCTGATTCATAGCCAGTTGGTCAGAACCACGTGACAACCTGGACTTGAAATTGGCATCTGAAGTGGGAGGAGTCTTGGGGGACTGAGCTCTTAACCTGTGGGGTTCAGGTAATGAACTCCAGGTAGATAATGTCAGACTTGAATTGAACTGTAGGACACCCAGCTGGTGTTGGAGAATTGGTCGGTATGGGGAACAATCTCACATATTTGGTGTCAGAAGTGAAGTGAGCAGGGTGTAGAGTAGAACGAGTTTTTTTCTCCTTTTAGAAGCCTTCCTAGGATGCCCCTCACTTGTGCAGTTATTGCTCATGTTACGCGTTAATACAGCCCTTGTTCCCACACTTACTGCTTCTACTGTACTTGTCTATTCAGGAATCTGCCTCCTTCTCCAGACTAGGCCCTCTCCGAGGTCAGGGCAGCGTTGATCTCTAACATGCTGATGCCTTGCTCATGAAATGCATCAATACATGTGTAATGGCGGAATCCATTCTTATAATCCTTGCAACAACCACATAAGGTGATCGTTATCACCCCATTTTAAAGGTAAAGAAACTGATTATTTATAGTGAGTTTAAACAGAACAGAAGGGAAACATGTTTCAAAGAAGCAAGAAAAATGGGACAAAGCTCAGTGAAGGTGGAGGTCAGTACACAACATGGATTGGAAAGAAGTTCCTGCAGTCAACGGCCTGAGAAACTGAGGTTCCAAGAGGTAAGTGACTTGCCCAAGGTAACTCAACAAGGGTTTAATTTCCCTCTAAGCTTCCTGGCACTAAGAATTGGCAACCCTGCTGTTTAGGAGAAAGTAGCACAACCATTCTTGATCCAAAGATGAAGATAAATTGCTTCTGTAAAGCCTCATGGAGAGGACATGGCCAGCTCCAGGGTGACAGGCATCACAGCGCAATTTGTCATTGTGGCCTGACTGCATCCGCCAATATGCAACGCAGTGCCACCAATTCCCCAGGGACCAGGACACCCAGGTGGAGATAGGGGTGGAAGATGGGGTTCCCCAATGCTGTGGCTTATGCCTGGGACAATCTTAGGGGCTCTTCTTTGATACTCAGCCAGGCTTCTGATTCGGGGCAGCTGGGAGGTCAAGGTCATGCACTCTTGTGGGCTCAAGATGGTGACTGGAGTATGGGCTTGTGCTAAGGGAACCCAGTGCTCAGCTGGCAGCTGGGCTGGGGCAGGTGACATCCTTTCAGGTAAAGTGGCAAGCTTGAGAAGGATGGGGTCCAGGCCTTTCAGTCCTTGCCCCTGACTGCAAGGCCAAAGGGATCTGCGGAACATGATCAGAGGCTGCTTCCACTTCTCTACTAACCCTTCTGGGCTGGTACATTCTAGAGCAGGTGAATCCAAGCTGGCCTCTTGGCCTTCCCAGTCTCAATTCAGTCCCTGTGGCAGAGCCGGCTTGGGGCAATGCAGCTGCGGGAGCAGTAAATGGTGTGGCAGACAGGGATCCAGGGCCCTGCCTCTGGAGTAGACCCGGTTCAAAGCCCGGTTATACTGTGTACCCTATATCAAAGCACTTAACCTCTCTGTGCCTCAGTTTCCTCCTTGATAAAATGGAGCTAATACTAATACTCACCTCACAGCATTTCCTGGCACAGAGAAGGGACCCAATAGATGTTAGCTGTTGTGATTACTCAGGTAATAGTGGAGGTGATATGCTAGGTCAAGTGAGAGAAGAGAATCTGAATCATTTGCTGAATAGGACGCTGGCCTGACAGCAACTAAGCCAGGTCTTGTGTTCTGGCTGTGAGAAGCAGGTGCAGCTGTGAGCTCTGAAGAGACCCACGGGCAAGGGAGGCTGCAACTTTCTAGCCCCTCCCAATGCTGGGCGGTGTAGAGATGAGCCCTGCTCTCGGCCTGATCCCCAGCTTCCCAAGCTGTTTCAATGTGATAAACCCTTTCTTCAAGTGAAAGCTTTGGAGGAAGCTTGCCACGAGCATGGGAGCCAAAATCACTATGGGTTCAAATCCTTAGCTGGGGGCTTTAGGTAGGTTACTTCACCTTTAGGAACCTCAGTTTCCTCATCTCAAAAGCAGGGATAATAATAGCACCTCCCCTCACAAGGTTGTTGCTTGCATGGAATGCCTGGAACATAGTGCAGTCATCATGAAGAAAAGCCGAGAACGACCCCAGATGCAGTGAGAATGGGCCCTGGATCCCCGCCTGCTCAGCTTTCATATACTCTTCTCCACACAGAAGCTTCTCAGACGGGACTCTGAGAAGCACGGTGTGGCAGCCACTTGTCTGTCTCTAGTCCACATGGACCGTTTCCTTCCTCTCTCTGGGCCCAGCTTCTCTCGTGTCCTAAATGGGGGATACCATTCCATCTTCCTTCCCTCTAGAGCCTGCTGAGGACACAGTGACCCCCACAGGCTAGCAAAGAGGCCTGAACAGGGATATCAGACTCTGGGCTCGCTGAGGCTTGGGCTGTACCCAGCTCAGTCAGGGGCCTATAGGTCAGACCTGGGTTCTAGGTTTGGCCTTGCTGTGCCTGATGGCTTCTGGTAGCCTCCCCACAACAACCACAGAGGGGGTGCAGCAAGAGTCTGCTGGGAGGCGACAAGGCCACTTACCATTGAGCGTCGGGGGTGTGGAAGGAGATCCTAAGGGGGATGAATCATCTGAATCCAGGTACCAGGTAGCTTCGTCCATGCGAGACCTTCTCCTGGTAACAGGAGAGGAGGGGAGTTGTGCTTCGTGAATCTCATGACTGTTGGGAGGCAGATCATGCTGGGGTTGGGGGTACCTGGGTACTTACCTCCCATTCTGGATTTCTCCGGGCTTGGGAGAACTGGGACCCCAGGCCCAGCATGCTCGCCGCTCTCCATTGCTTGAGTCTTCCTGGCGTCGGGGGGACTGGCGGCCCCATGTCTGGACTGGTTCTGCAGGCTCCACTGCAGGGGGAAAACCGATGGACTCTAAGCTGAGGTCAAAAGTCCTGATCCTTATTCTCCCCCATCATGAGAGTCAGGCTCCAGGGGCAACGTCTAATAGGATGAGAGCAGGCTGGGCCCCGATCCATTCCCAGGTGGGCTTTGGGTCACAGAACGGAACAGAACTGGGGTGAGGTACGTGGGTTTAGGTCCTGGTGTTGGCAGTAGGGTGGGACATCTCATCTAGTCCTTTAGCTGGCATTTGCTGCTTAGAAGGTAGTACAGACACTATAGTAAACTCCCTAGGTTTGAACTGACTCATAGATGTATAACGTTAGGCAAGTTGCTTTTTTCACTTTTCTCGTTTGTAAAACTTAGTAAGGATAGCCACCTCACATAGTAAGTGCGAAGAATTAAGTTAACGTTAGTATGACATTTAAAAGATACTAGTGTCATACAACTGTTTCAACTTCAAAAAATTAGTAAAAGAAATGCTGCTTGGGAACTCAGAAGTACCAGTCTAGACTGATAGAAGAGACTGGGGGTGGGGGGAAGAGGAGACAGTGGGTGGGATTCAACCTTAAGAAAGAGTTTGACAGTTTACAGCCATGCTACCCTCAACAAGCCTGATCTCGCCTGATAAGGGAAGCTCAGCAGGGTTGGGCCTGGTTAGTACTTGGATGGGAGACCACCTGGGAAGACCAAATGCTGTAGGTGTAAAAAATAAAGGGATTGTAAACTGACAAGATCCTTGCAATCTATGAGGTCAACCAAGAGTTGCCTCACCTAAAAAAAGGAAAAGAAAAGAAAGGGTTTAAGGGTTTGACAGAGGATAAGCGGTGGGGGAAGGGCACAGGACAGCAAAGTTTCTTACACTGGATGGCCCGGAACCTGGGAAAGGTGGGCGAGTCCCCAGATCCGACCTCGAAGACGTTTCTTCTTCGGTCTAGGCCGGGCGAGGCCTGCACAGTGATGCGGTGTTTGAAGTCTGGGTTTGGGAAGGAAGCAGGTACAGGTTTGTGGTGGAGGAGAGCACAGATTTTGACCTGCAGGGCCCCCTGGCCGGCTGGTAGGCAGTATAGGGACTGGGCCTGGCACGGTGACTGTGATGGGCCAGCCTCACTGCCTTCCTGGGCCCCAGGCTCTCGGTAAGGAGAGCGGACCGCCTGGACTCCACCATCCGAAGATGCCCAGCGGAGTCGGAGATTCCCGGGAGCCCGCTCGCCCCGCCCCTCGGCCTTCCCAGAACTTCCATGAGCCTCGCCCCTTCCCGGCCGCAGCCACTCCCAGGCCGACATGCAAATACCCCCTTCAGAACCCGCCCAGAAAAACACGCTTAGTCCCACCCCTTCCAACCTGCAGCTCGTGGGTCCACCCACTAACACCCTAAACCAATCCCAGTGCGGCCAGCACGACCACACGACTCCACCCCTCCTCCAATGCAGCCAATGGCGGGCGGCGCGCTGGAGCCCGCCCCTTACCGAGTGGCATGCTGATGCGCTCGCCGCCGTCCCGCGCGCGGAGCTTGCTGCGCTTGAAGGTGCCGCGGCGGCGGCGCACGTGTGGCCGCTCGCGGTCCACCTGCTGCAGCAGCAGTGTCAGCTCGCGCTCGAATACCTCCAGCTCCCACTGAGCCAGCAGGTGCTCGCGCCGCCGCAGCTGCTCCGCCTGTGACCGCTGCTCACGCGCCGCTCGGGTCAGCTCCTCCTCGCGGCTCAGTAGTTCCTGAGAACAGGGTAGTGAAGGCAGTGGGGTCAGTACGGTAGGAATCTTGGGGCCCGTCCCAACTCTGTCGAATGGAAACCGGGGAGACACTCCTTCCTGGTATTTCCTAACAGTGGGACCCTAACTCCTACCTTTTCCTTGGCCCGCAGCTCGTCGAAGAGGCCTTGGATCTCGCGCTTCCAGCCTTCCTGCATGGAATGGAAGGAGTCCCGCGGCATTTCCCGCAGGACCTGCGCCTCTAGCGCCTCCAACTGCTGCAGAATGGAGGCGAAGTCGGGCCTGCGATGGGGGTCCTGCGCCCAGCAGTCTGAGGGCACAGCGTGTAGGGGGAACAGAATAAGAAGAGGTCTGTTGGTGGATGTGTTTTGGGCCAAGGAGCTCTGCCCCTCGCCCTCCCGCACCCTTCCCTTACCAGCCATGAGCTGTGCGAAGGGCTCGGGGCAGGTGGACGGGATGGGCAGTGTGAGCTTGTTAACAGCCACTCCGTAGGCCACAGCAAGGCAGTCGATGCCACGGTAGGGCACCTCCCCAGTCAGCAATTCCCACAGCAGCACCCCAAAGCTGTGGGTGAGACAAAGGGTCTGTGTCCCCTCCTCCATTCATTGCACCCCAAAGCAATCAAGAACTAAATGACTTGGGTCCCTCCCCCAGGGCTCTGCCTGTCTGCCCAGCCCTAGATTTAGGCAGCCACCTCTGCCTTCTGCAGCCCCACAGCCGGCCCTGTCCAGCCTCCACCCAGGCCGCACCTCCAGACATCGCTGCCCTTAGAGAAGGTGGAGGCCTTGATGACCTCCGGAGCCATCCAGGCATACGTGCCCGCAGCACTCATTTGTGTGGTTTTGTGCCACTCTCGGGCCAGGCCGAAGTCAGTGATCTTCAGGGTCTTGTGCTCCATGTCGTCACCCTCAATAGGCTGCAGCAGCAGAACTGGGGAAGAGGAGGGGCAGGGTTGTGGATGCTCCGGGCTCAAGTGGTGGGCACAGGGAGGAGCTGGAAGCAAACTGTCATCTGACAGACATCCTGGCTGGGTACTAGGAGCACTGAGGTGATCTTGCCCCAGAAAGCTCACAGCTGGGGTTGGGGTAGAATCAGATAAAAAATAACAATGCTGGGAAATGTTTGATGGGGGGGGGGGGGCTATTAGAGACCAGGCGTTTTACACTCAGTTCTAGCGCTCACAGAAAAAGATCCGTGAGGTAGACATCATTATCCCCATCGTACAGGTGAAGAAACTAAGCAAGGAAATGACTTGGCCAAGGTCACACACAAATAAAGCAGATTCCAACCTAGTCTGAATTGAATAGAAAGCAGCAATATTGCAGCCTCTCAACCTCTGTGCCTTTAATTTCAAGGGACACCCGTGTCTTGTCATTTTGCTGAGGCAGGAGTGTGAATCAGAACCTCCCTTGGGGTGGGGAGCAGGAGGGAACCCAACAGGCACCACAGGCCCCAAGTGCCCATATCGCTCTGTGGTTAATGCAGCCACTCCCAGGGGAGAGAAAGACTCCAAAAGATAACTACTAACGCAGTTGAATGTACAGAGAAAGGGATCTAAGAAACTGATGGTTCTTGCCCAGAAAGGAGGAGCTTGGAATAAATGTAGGAGTGGATGGTCAGACTTGGCTGGGGCTCATGGCTTTGATCCAAATGGGGGCCACCAGCCTCTACAGAGAGAGGAAGAAGCAAATTGCAAATCTCTCATCAGGAAAAACATGGCTCAAATGAGAGAAGTTTTAGAGGAATACAAAGAGGACAAAGTCATAAAATCAACCAGGGTCTGAAAGGGCCTCTCTACTTTTCTGGTTATAGACAACTGCACAGTAGGGAAGTGACATCCAAGCCGGCTACGTTTCTGAACACGTGTCATTTCAGAACACACCTCTCAGCTCTCCTTCTCAGGTGACAGCACTGTAATGGGGGCAGCCCAGAGTACTGGGGGGCAGTACCAGAAGGCCGCTGGGTGTGAGGCATCTAACACAGCCCAGTGAGTCAGAGACTTCTCGGAAGGGATGGCAGAACTAAGGGTATGCACTTTTTCAGGCCTAAAAACACAACTCCCTACCCTGCTGCTGGCCAAGCTCTCTGGGCCTTGCGGGGGCATCTGGCATGGACCTACCCCTCTGTCTTTGGTTCCTGGGGCCTTTCGCTGCTTGTGCCATTCCCTTCAGGGCCTCTCCCATCCTCAACCCTGTCAATTCCTCAGAGCCTGGCCTCTCCTGATCCTCTGCCCACCGCCCCCAGGCTGTCTTATCTTCTCCCAGGTGCCTAGCCACCCACTGGCATCTCCTACATTTGGAGCTCTAGGTCAGAGTCAATTCGGCTGCCCATCAGCTGCCCTACTTGATGTCCGTACGCCCTCAACGACCGCCTTCATCATCCCACCACACCCGGCAAAGCTTGCCATTTCTCCTAACTCAGAGAATGGTCCTGCAACCCACCCTCTGAGCCAGACTAGGGCTGAGTTCTGAAGTTAATAAAGCTGAGGATGACGACAAAAGCCACCTCAGGGTTGTCATGAGTATTATACAAGATCATACTTTTTAAAACCTTGGCGCAAGGTCTGACATCTAGCACGAATGTGCCAAATGCCAATTGTCCTAAAGATTCTACCGCTAATAACATCTCTCTGTAGACTCTCTTCTCCTTCCTCGATCACAACTTACTCCCAGCTTTGCAACAGCCTCTGGCCCAGCTGCTGGAGGCTCAGAACCTGACCATTTAGTAAACACTACATGAGCTCATTCCGAAAAACATGGGGCAGGTGGCTGGAGTGGGACCAGAAGAAGGGGTCTGTGTGCTGGGGTTGGAGAGGGACTCCTGCCTCCTCCAGTGCCAGGACCTACCCATCCTCCTGAAGACCACCCTTTGCTGCTTCCTGGCTGGGTTTCTAGCCACACGTGGTACCTCACAGACTAGTGAAGCACTTTCTGCACCAGTATCACAGGCTGGGAGGCCCCCTTTTTAGTCAGGTAACTTGAGGCCCAGGTAACTCACCCAAGACTCGGGACTTCTTTGTACTGGTAGCTTTTCTGCCACCTCCCAGCCCTAGCTCGACCTGACACCTACAAAGCCTCCTCCTCTCCTCTGCATTCCCTGTTTTTCTCCAAGTGCCTCGAATTTGTTGCAACCCAAGTTGCTCTTTTGGTGTCTAATGTAGACATTTGGGATGGGGCAGTCAGGGGCCACCCAGAAGAGAGAGGACTAGAGATCCCCCGCCTCAGTGTCCCCTTAGGACTCCCTAGCCTCTGAAAGGGACCTGGCCCCCAGCCCCCTCCCAGGCTGGCCTCTGTGGGGCTCGGGAGTGGCCTACGCGGCTTGCACGTCTTCCACTTCCCTCCCATGGTCCCTACTTCTCCTTTCTGGGGGCCTGGTCCAGGTTTCCAATGGGGCGGGGGGATACTTTGGGGGAGAATTGGGGGAGGTCAGGCCCAGGCCGGGCTGGCTGGTCAGTCCTGTGACTCGTGGGCCTGGAGAATTCCCCCTCCTCTCCCCGCCAGCCTTCCTCACAAGGCCCCCATTGTCCAGGAAAATCATGCCATTGTTTCCTGCCTGCGCCCCCCCAGTCCAGGGACTTCCCCCCCAATCCCGCAGACAGCACCCCAGGCCTAGAACTGGGATCTGCAAGGTGGGAGGCCAGGATCAGGGAGGCTAAGGGCACCCCGCCTGCCCTTCGCCACCACCCAGACTCTGGGAGGGAAGCAGGGGAACTGGAGGGGAGCGGGGGTGCAAACCCTCGCTCCTTCCTCTCCCACAAACCCCCCACCCCCAGCTCTTTCCTCCCCTGCAGGCAGCTGGGCTTGGGAGGGAGCAGAGGCTGGAGCGAGGGCAGGAAGCCGGCTCAGGGGCAGCAGGAAACGCAGGAAGCGGTGGGGAGGGTGGGGAGCAGGGGCCTGGGCTATTGTTCCATTTTCTCTGGAAAGAAAACTGGAGGAAAAACAGAAGACAGCGTCCCCTCCTCCCTGGGGCCTTTGGGGAATCCCCCTCAGGCTTCAGTAGGGAGTGGGGGTCCCTAGATGGCTAGGACCCTGAGTGAGGCTGAGAGGTGAAAACTGCCCCCTACTGTGGATGAGGGGAGTGGGTGGGGTGGCTGGCAGACATCCCCTGGCTCCTCTGGTCCTGGCAAGGCCTTGGATATCACTGGGTCCTGGTGTTCGCTCACCCCAGCTCCCCTGTCCACAGTGAGCGCAGGCCAGGAGGCTCAAAATATCCGTGCTCACCCCTCCAAGAGCTGTGCATGCCTCTCCAGTAACTCCACTGAACCCCCTGCACTTCCTTTTGCTCTACAACCTACATCTGGGCCCCAGCAGGCCCAGGTCCCTGTCCCCACTACTATGCTGAATCCTGCCTCCTGCCCTTCAGTCAGGACCGGCCTAGACATCCGACTGGGTGCCTCTCTGAATGCTGCCTGCTTTTGGTCTGTTGTGAAGTCTGCCTGCTGGAGGAAGCCCTCTGAGCTTGTCACTCCTTGCCTTGGGCCTACGCTGGGCAGTGTGTGGGGCTCGATATGGCCGGAGATGGAGTGCCTCCCATAATCCCACCATCCCCACCCCAAGAGCCGATTCCAGGTGAAGCCCTCTTGGTGGCTCAACCCCCAAATGTCCACACCCATGGCTGAGGACCCACTGTGTACTAGCATCAGACAACAGGGCCTGCCCAGTCCATTAAGCCATTCCCCCCTCCCAGCTACTCTATTTTCATAGTCTGGAACTGAGGCTCTGAGTTGAAATAACTGCCTAGAGGTCATGCACCCGAGGGGAGGAGTAGGGCCAGGATTTCTACCCTAGCCCCAGCCTTGACCACTGCAACCACCATGGGGGGGTTTCCCCTAGGAGATCTGTTCTGGAGGAGCTGCCCACCACAAGTGGAGAGGTGGGCAGAGCGCCAACGGCGTAAGTGGGGAAGAGGCAGAGCGCCAGCCAGCATCCAGCGCTCCGTTTCCATGACATGGTGGCCATGGCTAGGCAGGACACTTATGGCACACCTGAGAGATCCCAAATTTTTAACTTGGCAGCTTTGAGCTGCAGTCAAGGACTTCTGGGGCTGCGGCATGAAGAACCCTGGAACAGTGGGTGTCCCGGTCAACTGGGATTCCCCTAGGGCCAGAGCTCCTGCCTCTAGCAGAAGCCCAGGTAGGCTCAGCTGAGTTGGCAGTATGTGTGTGCCAGGGCCATGCCACCCTCCGACCATGCTCCCCCAAAACTCACTGTTGTTGGACTTGAGGTCTCGGTGGATGACAGGCACCAGGGCCTCACAGTGCAGGTAGTGCATCCCACGGGCAATCTGCACGGCCCAGTTGACCAGCACGTGGGGGGGCACACGCCGCCCAGCCAAGGCACGGCTGAGGGGCCCGCCAGCTGCGTACTCCATCACCAGGCACAGGTTGGGCTCCTCCAGGCACACAGCCTTGAGGGCAATGATGTTGGGGTGTGCCAGCATAGCAAAAAGCCGGGCCTCCTGACGCACACTCTCAGCTGTCACACTGATATCCTCATCGGGGTCCTGTCGAGCTGCCTTCACAGCCACCAGCTTGCCTCGCCAGCTTCCGCGGTAGACTTTTCCAAAGCCACCAATGCCGATCACCTCCTCCAGCCGCAGCTCCTGGAAGCTGGCCACCTCGCATGGGGGCGGGCCGCCCCGAGATACATAGTTGGACGGAAAGATGCCTACCTGGCCACCCACCTGACCCGCCCACCAGCCCTCATCGCCTGAGATAGCTGCATCCCGGGATAGCACCTCCACACGGTCGCCCTTCCGCAGGGCCAACTCGTCCTGTCCATTGGGCTCGTAGTCAAACAAGGCTGTCCACACAGGGTTGGCATAAGCCGCTGCTTTCGGGGACCCGTCTGGCCAGCCTCCGCCGCTGCTCCCTCCGCCCCCACTGCCACCGCCGCTCCATGACCCCAGTGGGCTCTTGAGGAAGAGGTTCTTCAAGGGCTCCATGGCTGAGATCCGGCGTTGGGGCGTGTAGGGGACCTTCCCTGGGTGCCCCTGGTCCCCACCCCTGCTGGCTGCCGAGGCCCTAGTCCCAAAATCTGGGCATCCGGGCCCTGGCCCTCAGCCCCAGACCCACGCTTCTGTAGGGAGCCAGGAGTGTTGCCTCCCAGCCCGCCGCATCTCGGGCTTCTAGAGGAAGGCAACCCAGGGCAGTGTGGTCAGGCTCCGGGGATGGGACCCCAGGGTCTCCGGCGTCTCACCATTGCCAGCTCAGAAGGGCCCAGGTGTCCCTCACTCCCGGAGCAGTCTTGGGAGGCTGGCTCCAGCAACCACCAAGTGTAAGGTGGGGCCAGCGAGGGGCAGCGCCTGGATTCCGGTTGGTTCTTTTAGCGCAGGGGTGGCTGGAGTGTCCCTGGTTGGGCCCAGCTGCCCCTTCCTGGCCCGGCTCCCTCGGCCCGACGGCTTCAACCCCCGTTCCCTTCTTCCTCCTCCCTTTGTACTTTGGCCCTGGGGGCGGGAGGCAGAGGTGGAGGGTGGAGTTTCGCTTTTTTTCCGCTCTTCTCCCTCCTGCAGGAAACAGCATCAGATGACGCGAACGGGTAGCACCGCTCCCCTCCCAGAGGCTGCGGCGGCCGAGCCTGGGGAGTTCCCGGGCAGGCGGGCGGGCGTAGAGGAGCAGAAGGAGAGGAAGGGTAGCCCGAACCCCCCATCATAGCAAGCCTAAGGAGAGGTGGTACTCCGCTAAGTACGGGCCACCCTCGCCCTGTGCATCCGCATCAGCAAACAGAGTAAAGAACCTGGCTTGGGAGTGGGGTAAACTCGAGTCTGGTCTTGGTTCCAGAAGTTGCAGGGCTGTGCCTCATTCGCTTCATATCTGAAATGGGGACTAGAAGCTCTGTTTTGCAGAGCTAGTGGGGTGGGGGTGGGGAAGATTGGAGGAGGATGTAACTTGCTGCATGCACCTCAAGCTCTTGGAACGGGTTGTCTAAGGTTCTCTTCCCCTCGGCTGGGAAACAATCCACTTCTTCATGCCCCTTCCCCAGCGGGTGGAAAGTGACACTGGGATCCTGAATTGGATTCAGAATAGCTAAGTCGCCCTTACAGTCGCTGAGTTGACCCCAATTGCCTTGAGCCTGTCACTTTAAGAAAAACGACGCTATCCTATTTCGACTATTCCCGCCTGTTCTGGAGGGTCGCTCTCGGCACACCAAATCTGAGTTCTGACCCGGAAGTAGAGGCCTCTCCGGGCGACAGACGCTAGTGGCGTTTGAGGCCAGGCACTAAAAGGGGCGGACCAGGATCAGGAGGGGCGTGCTCCCGTGGCGCGGAACTCTGGCCGTAGCACTGGGACGTCCACACCTCTATCCTCTTTCCCACCTCCCGTAACTCATTGGGAGAGCTTTGTACTAATTGACTCTGCCGTTATCCAATGGCCACTCAACTCTCCCTTTGGTTCCGCCCAGTGGTTTTCTTTAGGTTGGCAACACCTAGGTGTGCGCATGCGCCCAAGCTCTTCTACCTTTCGGCTTGTCTCTTCCCGCAGACCTAGGCTCTGCGCACGCCCAGAGGCCCCCCTGCTCCTTTCCCCCGCCGACCGCCTCCCTGCGCTTGCGCATTCATGCTGTCAGGTTTTCCTTTTCCGGGTCCTAACTGGGATGGTCGGGCGCATGCGCCATTGCAGGCTGGCAGCTCGCGGCTCCTTCTTCCGGCCTCCTCCTAGGGCCAGCTCCTGCAGAAGCGGGGTGATCGCGGATCCCGAAGCGAGTGACCTGTGACCCCGGAAGTGTCCCTCAGGGTCCCGGGGCTCTCCTCAGATCGGAACCGGGAAGCCGTCGCCTGCACCTTCGGAGCACCTACCCCACGCCCACCTCTGGATGCCGCCAACGGGTGCCTGGCCCGTGCCCAGCGCCTGCCTGCAGGCTCGGTCCTTTGAAGCAGTTCTGGGCCGGGGGTGGGGACCTGGACCCCGCCCCTGATGCGGCTCCACCGCGGCGCTCGGGCCTCGCACCGCTGACTGCCCCGACCGGCCCCGCCCCCTGCCAGCACCTTCGCCCCACGGACCCATCTCCCCCGCTGGGGGAGGCCATGGCGTGAGCGCCAGGCCGGGCCCCGGGGCCCTCCGGCGCCAGACGGGGCATGGGCCAGGGGCCGCCCCCATGAGGGTCCCGGGAGGGGGGCGCGCGCTGCAGCGGCGGGGCCATGGGGTCGCAGGTGTTGCAGATCCTGCGCCAGGGGGTGTGGGCCTCGCTCACCGGGGGTTGGTTCTTCGACCCACACCAGAGCACCTTCTCCAACTGCTTCCACCTCTACGTCTGGATCTTCCTGCTTACCTTTCCTTTCTTGCTTTACATGGTGAGGCGCTGCCACCACCTGTAACTCCCGTCAGCCAAAGGGAGGGCGGCCCGGTGGGGATTCGGGACTGCGCCTCGGGCGCTGGGGTGTGGAGAGAGGAGTCACTGCAGAGTTTGGGGTGTGTGGAGGACAAGCAAAATTCTCCCTTTCCTTGGCTGGGTGACCTTGAGCACCTCACGGAATTTCTCTAGTTAGAATCCGTTGCAGGGTCGTTGTGGTTTCACAAGGGGTGACGTAGTGAATCCTAATCATGACAGTGGTGGTAGATCCACCCCATGGGGGCACTGTTGGTTGAGAAGGGACCTGACTTGCTGCCACTTCCAGGTTCTGCCCCCCAGCTTGATGGTGGCTGGCATGTACTGCCTTGTGGTGGCTGTCATCTTCACTGCCATCAAGACTGTGAACTATCGGCTGCATGCCATGTTCGACCAGGGTGAGATTGTGGAGAAGCGCAACTCTACCATGGGGGAGCCAGAGGAAGAGCCTGTCCAGGGGGACAGCAATCCACTCAGGTAGGTGAGGCTGGGGTTCTGTTTGGGATCGAGGGTTCTGGTGCCTGGGCCTGAGCCTTGGGGGGTGGAGGAGGGGCTTAGGGAACATCGACTTGTGAGTGGTTGAGCACTCGCTCTGTGGTCCACCCTGGAATTGTAAGAGGACCTTTGAGGAGAGAGAAGCAATGGGGTTTGCAGAAGCAGTGCTAGGTAGAGAGTAGGTTAGCTCAAAGCTGTTTTTCTCCACTGCCAGGGACCCCGGAGTGGAGATGACAGTGTTTCGGAAAGTTAGTTCCACACCCCCAGTACGTTGTAGCTCCCAGCATTCCGTGTTTGGCTTCAACCAGGTCTCGGTGAGTGGTCCTGGCCCTCAGCCTCTCTCACTCCTCTCCTGGGAGCCTGTCTCCACCATGGGTATGTCCTGAGCCTACCTGAGCCTACTGCCTTGTTTGCTCCTTCACACCTCTCTGTTTGCTCAGGAGTTGCTGCCCCGGATGGAGGACTCGGGGCCCCTCAGAGGTAGGTGGCTGCTGCTCAGAGCCGAAGGTGGTGGTGTGGAGCGGGATGGCACGCAGCTGCCCTGGGGTCCTGCTGATGCCTCTGGGTACGTGGTTACAGACATCAAGGAGCTGGTGCGGGAGCAAGGCAGCAACAACGTGATCATGACCTCAGCTGATCGAGAGATGCTAAAGCTAAGCTCACAGGAGAAACTGAGTGAGTGGGCGTGATGCGGCAGGGGCTTGGGGGGGACGATGAGCTGTCTTGTTTTTGAGTCACTCCAACTCCGCTTCCCTGGGGCTTCTCTTTGTTCTCCTGGATAGGTCTCACCCCAGCTGGGCTTTCAGAGAAAGCAGGGGCCGTAGGACCCCTTAGCCACCGGTTCCTTTCACAGCGTGCCCTTCACTCACCCTCTGCCTACCTTTCTTCTGACAGTTGGAGATCTCCCCCAGACGCCTCCGGGGGCTGCCCCAGACCCTTCTCTCCCCAGCACAGACTCTTCGGAACGTTCTCCTCTGGCTGGAGATGGAGGCCCCTGGAGTGGGAGCAGTGTGGCCGACACTCCCATGAGCCCCCTGCTGAAGGGGAGTCTTAGCCAGGAGCTGAGCAAGAGCTTCTTGACCTTGACCCGTCCTGACCGGGCCCTGGTGAGGACCAGCAGTCGACGGGAACAACGCCGGGGAGTGGGCGGCTACCAGCCCCTGGACCGGCGGGGCTCGGGGGAGCCCATGCCCCAGAAAGCTGGCTCCTCAGATTCCTGCTTTAGTGGCACTGACAGGGAGACATTGAGCAGCTTTAAGAGCGAGAAGACCAACTCCACCCACCTGGACAGTCCCCCTGGTGGGCAAGCCCCTGAGGGCAGCGACACAGACCCACCCTCTGAGGCTGAGCTGCCCGCCTCACCAGATGCCGGAGTACCCTCAGACGACACACTGCGTTCCTTTGACACAGTCGTAGGAGCAGGGACGCCGCCAGGCCCAGCAGAGCCGCTCCTGGTTGTGCGGCCCAAGGACTTGGCCCTGCTTCGGCCTAGCAAACGGCGGCCACCCATGCGAAGACACAGCCCGCCTGGCCGTGCCCCTCGGCGGCCCCTGCTGGAAGGCGGGGGCTTCTTTGAGGATGAGGACACCAGCGAGGGCAGCGAACTGAGCCCGGCCTCCAGTCTCCGGTCTCAGCGCCGCTACAGTACTGACAGCTCCTCTTCTACTTCTTGCTATTCCCCCGAGAGCTCTCGGGGTGCCGCAGGGGGGCCTCGGAAGCGACGGGCCCCCCATGGGGCTGAGGAGGGGACTGCCGTGCCCCCCAAGCGGCCCTATGGGACCCAGCGGACGCCTAGTACTGCCAGCGCCAAAACACACGCCCGTGTGCTTAGCATGGATGGGGCGGGGGGCGATGTCCTAAAGGCTCCCCTGGCTGGCTCCAAGGCTGAGCTGGAGGCCCAGGCGGGGGTGGAGCTTGGTGCTGGTGAGCCCGCTGTGCTTCCTGCCGAGGCCCGCAGGGGACCTGCCGCCAACCAGCCTGGCTGGCGCGGGGAGCTGCAGGAGGAAGGTGCTGTAGGGGGAGGTAAGCGCCAGTTCCAGGGCCGGGGAGGGACGTGAGCTAGGTAGGGGGCTTGGGTTTGGGCAGGGGTCTGGCTGGAGTGGACCTAGTCAGTCATCTGAGCCTCTGTCTTAGGATTTGGCAATTAAGTGACGTTTTGTGCCAAACCCCTCGGATAAGCAGGGCGGCAGCAGTGGGGAAAGGGGCAGAGAGACCGCGCGCCCGGCTCCGGATCCCGCAGTTGGCACCTGAAGCCTCTGCCCTTGAGAACTCTCAGCATCCACATTCGTCATTCTGGGCCACCAGTGGGGCAGGGCAGACCATACTGTCCTTGTTTCCAAAGGTGGAAACTGAGGCACGAGTGGTTAGGTGGCTGGGCTGAGCCCAGGCCAGGGCATGGTTGGACTAGGCCCGACCTCATTTCCAGGCGGGAGCACCTGTCCTACCCCTGCCCATACCTCCAGCTCTGTCACTTATGTTCTGGGGTCTTTCTCTGGGCAGTGGCCGAGGAAACGGGCAAGCGAGACCGCTCCAGCAGTGTGAGGCGGACCCAGGCCATCCGGAGGCGCCACAACGCGGGCAGCAACCCCACTCCTCCGGCGTCTGTCATGGGCTCGCCCCCCAGGTGAGCACCTGCCGCCGGTCTGGGGGCTGTGGGGCGAGCCGGCTCCACGTGGTGCTGACCCCGGCCGGCCCTCCCCAGCAGCCTGCAGGAGGCGCAGCGCGGCCGCGCTGCCTCCCACTCCCGGGCGCTGACGCTGCCCTCTGCCCTGCACTTCGCCTCCTCCCTGCTGCTCACCCGGGCTGGCGCCAACGTGCACGAGGCCTGCACCTTCGACGACACCTCCGAGGGCGCCGTGCACTACTTCTATGATGAGAGCGGTGAGTCCCCGAGTCCCGCGGCCAGCCCGGCACCCCCGCTTGCTCCCCTGCCGAAGGTCTTTGTCGTCCCAGCAGCAGTGCTCGCTGGCAGGCACATGCTGATCCTGGCTTTATCTGCACCGACTGGTGTCAGACTGGCAGCCTCCCTGAGGGGTAGGTGGTCTCCTTGTCCCCATTCTGCCGATGAGGAAACAGGCGTAGTCTGGAGTCACAGGCTGAGTGAGTGAGCGCCCTGGCCGAGTCCTCACCAGGGTGGCTGACCGCAGGGCTCAGGCCCTTGACCACCAGGCCCTCTCCTGTCTAGCTCTTGTTCTCGGGAGCTGGACAGCCATCCAGAGGGACACAGCACGGGGTTCTTCCTTTCTTAGCGTCCCCGGTGCCCACGTGAGTCGGGCCTTGGTGTTCCCGTCCCTGACGCGTTGCCTCATGTCCCACACCCCTGCCCTAGGCGTGCGGCGTTCCTACACCTTCGGGCTGGCTGGAGGTGGCTACGAGAACCCTGTCGGGCAGCAGGGGGAGCAGGCAGCCAATGGGGCCTGGTGAGTCTCCACGTGTGGGCTCCCGTTTCCGGGGGGTCTTCTCTGCTGGGCTGGGGAAGGGGCACTTCTGACCTTATAGGAGGAGAGCAGGGCAGGGAGTGGTGAAGGGCGGGCCAGCAGGGCTCCCTTGGGTTTCTGACTCCGTGACACTTCCAAGCAGGGCTTTCGGAACCTTCCAGGAAGCCCAGGTTCTGGAGGGAGGCACTTCTGCCACTTGCCTCCTCTGGACCACTCTCTTCCTTGCTGTTTCTGGGTATCTGAGCAGCCCGCATGGGTCCCCAAGTCATGGCCTGGTGCCGGCCTTAACCCTACCCTGTCCCAGGGCTCACCAGAGGCCCTGACCCTCACGGCTGTGGTTCCCACAGGGACCGCCACTCACATTCCTCCAGCTTCCACTCTGCTGATGTCTCTGAGGTGGCAGGTGGTCTGAACCTGCTGCAGCCGAGGCCTGTGGTTCTTCAGGGCATGCAGGTGCGCCGAGTGCCCCTGGAGATCCCGGAGGTGAGGAGCCTGCCGTCGGGGAAGGACCTACAGGAGGGGGTGGTGGGGGGCAAATCACCAAGCCCTTGCCCAGGTACCAGGAGGGGCAAGCAACTGAGCGAGGGCTCCAGGGGCCCTAAGGTATCTGTCCTGACCTTTGCTGGCTGGCACAGGATGAGCAGGCCCCGGGTCTGAATGATTCAGGGAGCCCCTTATTTGATTATTTGGCAAACACATCTGGAGTTTCTTCTTTGTCCTGGAGGGACCCACAGTTAGTGGAGACCATGAGTGTTAACAGTGGTACCTGAGAAGGGGACTGTTTGACTCAGCAGATGGTGACTGCAGCTCCCTGTGCTGGACACCTGACGTGTGAGATGGCTTGGGGATGTTGTTTGTGCTTATCATATTAGTAGTTAATAATAATACCCTCTTTCTCTCCCAAAAGTGTCCTGATTCGGGTAATAATTTGCAGTGCTCATCTAGTAATGGCAGTACTAAGAGTACATGAAATAAAGATTCAGAGTTTAAATAGTCACAGAAGTAGCCCCCATGCATCTAACACCCAGGCCGCCAACAGACGGGACATTGCCCAGAGCCCTGTGTGCCCCTACTTGATGCTTACGTTCTCCTTAGCCTTCGTATGAGGTAGCAGTGTCATCCTTACACAGCCGATGGCCACCTCCTGAGATAGGGGCTCTGCATCTTTGACTCTCTCTTGTATCCCAGAGCCCAGCACAGGGCCAGGTCCACTGTCGTCCTTGTAAGTTCTTGTTGCATGAAGGACACGAGAGGCCCAAAGAAGTTAAATAGTTCACCCAGGGCCTCACAGCACTGGCATTGGCACCAGGCCTGTCCTCAGGGCCAGTGTGTCGGGGTGGGCTGGTCAGAGCGACCCTGATAGCTCTGCCCGAGAGGTAGGTAGCATTTGTGCTGGTCCCAAAGGACAAGGTAGATTTCACTGAGCCCGGGAAGAGGCAGGAGAGGTTACCTGAGTGTGGAAGACAGACATGGCAGTTAGTAAGTGTGGCCCCTGGCAGTCCCAGATGTCTCTGATAGCCACTCAGCCATGTTCTGGGACCTGAAGCAGGGAGCAGACCCTCGCGGTGGGGGGTCAGGGCAGGCCTCAGGGCCACTAGAAGGTGGGGACTTTTATGCTGGAAGAGGTGGTCGCCCAGCCGGCGCGTGCTGACGGGCAGGGGTGGCAAGGACCCCTGTGGGGGGCGAGGGGCTGATGGCCGCGGCTGTGGGGACTGCAGTTTGACCTGCTGGACCAGGACTCCCTGCACGAATCCCAGGAGCAGACGCTGATGGAGGAGGCGCCACCCCGCGCCCAGCACAGCTACAAGTGCTGGCTTTTTCCTGGCCGCTGGACCTCTGTGCGCTACGAGCGGCTCGCCCTGCTGGCCCTGCTGGACCGGTGAGTGCCCACCTGCCCCAGCCCCAGTCCCCGGCACGTCCCTGGCCCCTGGCCTTCCAGACACTGAACACGTGGCATTGGAGAACCCGACCGCGAGAGGTCACTGAGGGCACGTCGAGGGCTGGAGCCTGCAGTGGGGTTTCTTTAGGTTCCTCTGGGGTACAAAGGGGGGCCAGGTGGATGGTGCTCTAGTCACCCCATCTCTCCCAACACTCTGCTCAGAACTGATCCTTTCTGTTTAGTCTGTTATTTTTTTCTGTGATAGATTTGGTTAAATCGAGTTCTGTAGCCTTCCCATCTTTCAGGGAAAACTGAGGGCCAGAAAGTCAGATAGAGAAATTAGATGACTTTCGTTGTCTGTGTGGACAGTCTTGGCTTGGAACCCGTGTCCTGGCTTCCCCTGTTCTGGGCGTCTCCAGGCACCGTGATTGGTGTATGTTGGGCATTGCCTGTGTGCATAGTGTGGCATGCCTGAGCTCAGGATGGGCAGGTCCCAGGAGTGGTGGCACCTGGAGCCCTTACGGTCTAGAGGGGTCAAAGATTGGAATTCAGGGTAGCCACAGAGTGGCTTCCTAGATCACGTGCAGCCTTGTCCTGCCCCTGAGAGGTCACAGGTTGAGGTATTCACAGTGTGAGGGCTGGCCTGGGCACCCAGATGGGGGCTTTTGTGGCCAGGTCCTGCCCCCCACACCTACTCCTTGCCCCACTAGTGGGTGAGGAGGTGGGCGCGCACTGACCCTGCCGTCTCTCCAGGACACGGGGGCTGTTGGAGAACATCCTCGGCGTCGGCCTGAGCAGCCTGGTCGCCTTCCTGGGCTACCTGCTGCTGCTCAAGGGCTTCTTCACCGACATCTGGGTCTTCCAGTTCTGCCTGGTCATTGCCTCCTGCCAGTACTCCCTGCTGAAGGTCAGGCCCGGCTCCCTGGCTCTCTTTCCCCAACCTTGTCCCTGACGTCTTGAGGGAGGGTGAGCTAGAAAGCAGATAAGAGGGCTAAGACCTCCTGTAGCCAGCCCTTCATCTCACAAATGGGAGACGCGACGCTCGGGACAGTTGAGGGTCCTGCCCTGGTTACTGGTAACAGCTTGGTGGTAGAACTTTGACTCCCCACTCCGCACTGTGGGCACTGGCCCTTGTTGCCAACGAAGCTCCCATTTCTTGCAGAGTGTCCAGCCTGATGCGGCATCTCCCATGCACGTAAGTACTGGCAGAGCAGCGGCCGCGTCCAGGCAGCTGAGCCCCAGGCGGGGCCGAGGCCAGGGAAGGGGTTGGCTGGGAGAAGGCGGCATTCCCTCACCACCCGCATGGCCCCAGATCCTTGGTCCTGCGGCCCCCACCCTGCCAGGCTTTCTGTCTTGGGTCCGGGGCTGGGTCTCGGGAATGTGAGTGTGCACGTGCGTGCAGGGTGGGCAGTGGAGGAGGCCTGCCTCCTCACTATCCACTCCCCAGGGCCACAACTGGGTGATCGCGTACAGCCGGCCCGTCTACTTCTGCATCTGCTGCCTGCTCATCTGGCTACTGGATGCCCTGGGCTCGGCTCAGCCCTTCCCGCCCGTCTCCCTTTATGGCCTCACTCTCTTCTCCGCCTCCTTCTTCTTCTGTGCCCGTGATGTGGCCACTGGTGAGACTGGGCAGGGCTGCAGTGGCCCCGGGGAGTGAGGCCCCAAAGGCGGTGGGTCCAGGGGTGGCCTGGAGGCCGACTGGTCCCTTGCTTTCCTCCTGCCAGTGTTCACCTTGTGCTTCCCGTTGGTCTTCCTCCTGGGCCTCCTGCCCCAGGTCAACACCTGCCTCATGTACCTGCTGGAACAGATAGATATGCACGGCTTTGGGGGCACAGGTATGGTGCCCACAGGTCGCTCGGGGGTTGGGAGGCAGTGTGGGGCCCAGAAGGGCCCAGAGGTCAGGTCCAAGGCGCCAGTCTTCTGCTGAGCCTTCTCCTGCGTTGTTACTGTGGAGTCTAAGAGCCCGTCTCTTCCTCTCCCATCCCCAGGCAGGTGGTTTAAACCCGAGATGCCAGACGCTCTGGAGGCCTCTTAGGGCTGCAGGGAGCAGAGAACAATGGGCTGGGGCTGGGGTCCCGGGGAGATTAGCCCCTGGGAGTTGAGGGACAGCGGGCAGGGCGAGGTGGGGTGCCAGCGGGAGGAGTGGAGGTTTAGCTGCCGTTTCTCACCTCACAGCCGCCACCAGTCCACTCACTGCGGTTTTCAGCCTCTCCCGCAGCCTGCTGGCGGCTACCCTGCTCTACGGCTTCTGCCTCGGGGCCATCAAGGTAGGGACGACCTGAGGGCGGGGGGCATGCTGAAGCTCGGGGGGTTGTTGGGATAGGGCTGCGAATTGGGCTCGGCAATGGCTTCTCCCATGGAGGGCACCCCCACTCCCCATGCTTACCCTCACCTCCCCTGACCAGCATGGGTTCTCTCCCCAGACTCCTTGGCCAGAGCAGCACGTCCCGGTCCTCTTCTCGGTCTTCTGTGGCCTCCTGGTGGCACTGTCCTACCACCTGAGCCGGCAGAGCAGTGACCCCACTGTGCTCTGGTGGGTGCCTGCATGAGTCTGTGCACGCACACGTGTGTGTTTGTGTGTGTCTTTGCATGGCAAGGGCTGGGGGTGGTCTGCGCATGTGCCTGCCACTGACTGACCCTGGGGCCTGTGGGAGAGGGGAGGTCTCCCCAGACCCAGGTCTTCTCACCCACCCCAGGTCTCTGATCCGGAGCAAGCTCTTCCCTGAGCTGGAGGAGCGGAGCTTGGAGACAGCCCGGGCCGAGCCCCCAGACCCCCTGCCAGACAAGATGCGCCAGTCGGTGGTGAGGGGCCGGAGTGTGGGGCTCTAGTCTTGGGGTGACGGGCCGAGAGTGGATGTGGTCAGCCACTGAGTGGCGGGCACCCAAGCTGGTTTTCCCTGGCTCTGCAGCGTGAAGTCCTACACTCTGACCTGGTGATGTGTGTGGTGATCGCTGTGCTCACCTTTGCCATCAGCGCCAGCACTGTCTTCATTGCCCTGAAGGTTCGTGTGGCACAGGCCACCCCCTCCTCCTTGGTCCTTGCAGGAGCCTGTTCGCCCAGAGGGCCCTGGGCACCCGTGGCCCCATGTCCCCTCGGCCCCTGCCTGGCCTGTGCCCAGGCCCCCTGCGGCTCCTTGGCTGAACCTCTGGCCTCTTCCTCTTGCAGTCAGTGCTGGGGTTCGTGCTGTACGCGCTGGCTGGGGCTGTGGGCTTCTTCACACATTACCTGCTGCCACAACTCCGCAAACAGCTGCCCTGGTTCTGCCTGTCGCAGCCCGTGCTGAAGCCCCTGGAGTACAGCCAGTACGAAGTTCGCGGTGAGTGCCCGCCCGATTTCCTGGCCCACCAGCTCTGGCGGCGGCGGGGTCTTCTCCGCTCAGAGTACCAGCAGGGGGCAGCCTCTGCCTACTTGGCCCTGCCTGCTTCACTACCCTCCATGCCATCTCCTTCCTGCCAGGTCCTAGCTTGTCCCCCGCTCAGCTCTCACCCTGCCTGCTCTGCCCTTTTCTGCTCGCTTTGTGTTCTAGGAGATGGAAGCATTCCAGGGCCATAAAAGGATCTCTTGTCCAGAATTACAGGGTGGTCACCAGCAGACCAGATCTGCTGGTGCACATTTCCCCTTGGCCAGTGCAACAGACATACCCTTGAGCCTGTGTTTAAACTTTTGGATTTGCTATACAGAGGTCCACAGACCTGCATTTCTTAAACAAGTAAAGATTTTGCATTTCCAAGTGGCAGTGACCCCTTCAGAAGGGTACTGCGTACTTGACCTCACCCAGCCCTCTCTGGCTGTGGCGGGCATCTGAGATGTCCTCGTCAGCCCTTAGAGCACCTTCCCTAAGTCCATAACGTGGCCTGCCCAGGCCTCCTCTCGCTGCCAAACATCACTTCCCCTGCCAGAGTCTGAAGGGACTCAGGCACCACATCCTGCGGTCTGCCCTCCTTTCAGATTTCCTCCCAGGGCACACCTGTCCTGGCCTTGCAGTGGGAGGGGAGTGTGGAGGGCCAGGTGCTGGCCAACAGTCCCGCTGTCTGTTGCAGGTGCTGCCCAAGTGATGTGGTTTGAGAAGCTATATGCCAGCCTGCAGTGTGTCGAGAAGTACCTCATCTACCCTGCCGTGGTGCTCAATGCCCTCACGGTGGACGCCCATGCTGTTGTCAGCCACCCAGACAAGTTCTGCCTCTAGTGAGTACCACCTGCCATCCCACTGTCTATATTCCCGTGTGACACATGAGGAAACTGAGGCCCAGAGAGAGAGCGAGACTTGCCTCAGTTGCCCAGCAAGCTAAAGTAGGACCCCAGCTCCTAAAATACTTCCTATTGACATTCTTCCTATTGCTTCTTTGAAAGCAGATGTGTCCCCCAAATGTGCCTAAGTGCGGTGACCCCTTTAGAGGGCAGAGACTGGAGTCATTGGCCCAAAAGAGCAGTGCCAGCCCAGCAGAGCCCAGGCCAGGGCCAGCAAGGGGTGGGCACCACACCCACTGTCGCCTGAGCGCCCTCCGGGGATCTCACATCTGCCCCTTACCCACAGCTGCCGGGCGCTTCTGATGACCGTGGCTGGGCTGAAGCTTCTGCGCTCGGCCTTCTGCTGCCCACCCCAGCAGTACCTGACCTTGGCCTTCACAGTCCTGCTCTTCCACTTCGACTACCCACGCCTCTCCCAGGGCTTTCTGCTTGACTACTTCCTCATGTCCCTGCTCTGCAGCAAGGTGAGCTGGCGGCCAAGCTGCAGGCTCCAGGCCCTGCAGCAGGAGCACGACCCTTCTCCCTCACTGTGGGGTGCAGGGCATGACCTCCCCAGGGGCCTGCAACCCTCTTAGCTGCCGCTCCGCATCAGCCCCAGTGTGGACCTTTGCAGCAGCTCCTCCGGGGGCAGGGAGGAAACTGTGGTTTAGAAAGGTTAAATGACTTGCCTCAAGTCCCTCAGAGAATTGGTGGACAACCAAGATTTGAATTCAGGTCTTTCTGACTTCACAGCCTTTTCTTTGAACCATGATACTTGACCACCTTCTTCGTAAGCAGTCAAGATAGGTCTTGGCCTTGTCCTCTGGACACTACTCTCTGAGTTCTGCTTCCTTGTCAGCTATGGCCTTGGAGTCCAGTTAAGAGCTGAGTTCCAGAAGCCCTTAGGGCCTAGGTATATATAGACTGCTCTGCCAGGTCGTAGGATTCCGCCATTGGATCAGGGGGCAGGTCACATTGAACAAAGTGCACCTGGCACTGTACTGGAGGCTCGCAATGGGACCCCAGCACAGGCCTGATCCTTTTTCTCACTGACATAGGCATTCTAGTCCGGTTTTCTGGTCTGGCCCAGGTTGGTGAATATCCATACTGTCACCCCCCTGAGGGCAGGGCCTGTGACCGTCTCTTGACTTTCGGTACCATAGTTAGGCCCAGCATCATCACTGACCGAGAGGCATGGCCTGAGCAAGTCAGTTACCTGCTCTTCTTTTTCTGTGAAATGGAAGGATGGGTGGTCGTGTGAGTTAAGTGGCTAGCGCCCTCGCAGAGTGGTTGCTTTCTTGGGGGTTGCGAATGGTAACAGGTGCTTGAGCTAGCTCCAGAAAGGGCTGGGAGTGATCTCGAGCTTGATTCCCATGCGAGCAGCCAGTGGGGTAGGCCCAAGGCTCTGAGTAGGTACTCGGTAGATGCCACGTTTGTGAATGACCTTGTGTCTCTTCCTTTCTCCCCCATGACCCTGCCAGCTGTGGGACCTGCTGTACAAGCTGCGCTTTGTTCTGACCTACATCGCGCCCTGGCAGATCACCTGGGGCTCAGCTTTCCATGCTTTTGCCCAGCCCTTTGCCGTGCCACGTACCCGGCCTACTGCCCGCTGCCTGGGTGGGGGTGTGCAGAGAGGGTCGGGGCCTGGGATTGGGGTCGTGGGGGTGGGTCGGCAGGGGCGAGGGGTGGCGAGGGGGGCTGGGGAAGGTCCGATGTGTTGGCCATCTCCTTGACTCGCGCCCAGACTCGGCCATGCTGTTCGTTCAGGCCCTGCTCTCGGCACTCTTCTCCACGCCCCTCAACCCCCTGCTGGGCAGCGCCGTCTTTATCATGTCCTACGCGCGGCCCCTCAAGTTCTGGGAGCGTGACTACAAGTGAGTCTCCTGGGAGACAGACACGTTGCTCAGAGGGACCCTGGGAGGAGGGGGCTGCCGGATGGGACCGGGAAAGTTGCTGGGGGGAAGGAAGGAGTGGGGAGCCAGCTGGGGTGCAAAGGGTCCCACAGCAGAGCTGAGTGACATGGTGGGCTTCACCGGGCTGATGTGATGAAGGCGAAACCCAGGCCAGGCCAAGGCCTTGGGCTCACATCCTAGGCTTCTTAGCCACGTGGTCCTGAGCGATCCCCTTCCTGTCCTGGCCTCAGCTTCCTCCTGTGTAATGGGGCTGCCATGGCATCCCCCAGAGCACGGCGCTGCGGGCTCAGGGAGAACGCAGTGGCATGCCGGCGGGGGCCAGCTGCGTTGTCGCTCTCTCTCTGAACAGCACTAAGCGTGTGGATCATTCCAACACCCGCCTGGTCACACAGCTGGACCGGAATCCCGGTGTGTACCCAGCCATCCAGGGGCTTTCCAGTGGGGCCTCCTGGGGAGGGAGTCTCGCTCGTCATTTCATCCACTTGTCCGTTTGCCCTGGGTCCCAGGCGCTGATGACAACAACCTCAACTCCATCTTCTATGAGCACTTGACGCGCTCGCTGCAGCACACGCTGTGTGGGGACCTGGTGCTGGGCCGCTGGGGCAACTACGGCCCCGGCGACTGCTTCGTCCTGGCCTCCGACTACCTCAACGCCCTGGTGCACCTCATTGAGGTTGGCAATGGCCTCGTCACCTTCCAGCTGCGTGGCCTTGAGTTCCGGGGTGAGCTGTGGGGGCCGGGCCTGACACAGGGCGCTGTTTCATAGCGTATGGGGGCTGGATTCTAGTCTAGTTCTGCCCTGGTTTGCTAGGTGACGTTGAGCAAGGCACTTCCTGGGCCTGGGTTCACCAGTCGGAGCAATGAGGTGGCAGGGTCTCCTTCAGCCCAGCCCTGTGCCTACCCTGACTTTGGGTCTGAATAGGCTGCTGTGGTGAAAGCTTGGGCCTGGAGCTCTGGGTTCCCCTGCCAGCTCGTGCTGGCCTGCTCTGTGGTCTTGGGCTTGGCCCAGGGTGGGGGCCACGCGCAACCACCGGTGAGTGAGCTGGCTCCTTGCCCTCAGGAAGACGCACACACTAGGTATCTGATTCAGAAGAGGCCACGGGGGGCACAGCTCGTGAGCACCACGAACCTGAGCGAGTCGCTCTGGTGGAGCTTTGGTCTTTATAAATGAGGGATCGGAGCCCGTTCGGCTCACTCCCACCCCACTGTGGCCACCGAGAGTTTGAAGGGAAGGGACTTCATTTATTCACTTACTCACACAGCTTCCCGATGGGGAGGCTGAATGGCGCAGGCCTCCGATGCCGCACCCGGGCACTCGCTGGGGCGGAGGCAGGCGGGGATGTCCTAGTGGCCCCCTGACTGGCACCCCTCCCCCGTAGGTACGTACTGCCAGCAGCGTGAGGTGGAGGCCATCACGGAGGGCGTGGAGGAGGATGAAGGCTGCTGCTGCTGTGAGCCGGGCCACCTGCCCCGGGTTCTGTCCTTCAATGCTGCCTTTGGGCAGCGCTGGCTGGCCTGGGAGGTGACGGCCAGCAAGTACGTGTTGGAGGGTTACAGCATCAGTGACAACAACGCCGCCTCCATGCTGCAGGTCTTTGACCTCCGCAAGATCCTTATCACCTACTACGTCAAGGTACAGCAGCGATGGCTGGGCAGCAGGGGTCCCACCGGGGAGCACTCACCGACGGGAGCTTCCTGAATGTCATCTTCTGGATCACTGGGGGCCTCATTCGGCCAAGGGATGCAGAGGCCTCAGCGAGTTTAAGTATCCTCCAAAGTGCCACTCTGGACAGCCGGCCTTAGGGGACCCAGCGGCTTGTGTGGCTCTGACAGTGGGGTGCCCAAGATGGGCTTCCTGTCACTCTCCTCCAGAAGGCTCACTTTGGGCAGTGAGTCTTGGGCAGGTGGGCAGCACGTGCAGATCCCTGCACTGGGCTGTTGGCCCCAAGAGGGGCAGATGCTAAGGCCAGCCTTTCAGACCTCCAAGCTCCCCATCCCTGGTTGTGGGATTCGTGAGTCTCAGGAGCAGCTGCCAAGCAGTGGTGCTTACTGAGGGGCAGGCTCTGTGCCAGGCACCTCTGCAGAGCCGGGTGAAGCCCACCACACCCCCCGGGACAGGTCTGCTTTTCCAGTTGTGGAAGTTGGCTTGAAGAGGGGAAGTGATTTGCCCGAGGCCCCAGAATCGGGAGAAAGTGGCAGGGGCAGGGCTCAGACCGTGGGCCTGGGCCTCCCCGTCTCCGGCCGGTGCTCCAAGCCCGGCCCGAGGGTCTCAAGACCTGTTCGGGGTGGTGAGGGTCGTGAGGCGCGGTGTGGCAGTCCAGAAGGAGCTCGGTTCTGGGAAGCCTGGGATGTCGCTTCCCTTGCTGTGCCCCTTAAGAAGTGAGGATTGTTGTAGTTGTGTGAGATTGCAGGAACTTTGAGGCTCTGCGGCCCCTGGAATAAGGGCACTTACGGGAGTGGGGTGGGTTGGTCACAGCCCAGGTCCCTTCGTACCCTTTTAGCATCTGCTCTGGGGCTCCTTGTGTGGGGCCTGGGTGGGTGACCTTTCGGGGGTCAAGAGAGCCTGCCCAACTGAGCTGCTCTCTGGGGCAGTGCTGTGCAGTCCCCAGCTGTCCTTTCGCCTCCCGTGGACGTCCCATCTATCATACCCCAGAGACGCTATGGTTTTCCTGTAATTTTTCTGTCCACCCACCCACTCCTGGGGAAGGGTTTGTGAGCTCTTCCCCCCTCCCCCCTCACTTCCACCAAGAAAGAGACTGTGGGTATTCCCAGCCCCAAGTCACCCAGGGGTCACCGTCCTGGCTATCTTCTCCTCCCATCTCGAGAGGTTCTCATGCCCAGGTCACCCTGCTGCCTCCCAAGAGCCCAGCTCAAGGCCCGCGTAGCCTTCTCAGGGCTTTGCACCAGGCACTCGGCCAGGTCCGAGCTGGCAGGCCGAGAGGAGCTCCGCTCTGCCAAGTGTGTCATCCCATAAGGAAGCCAACTTGCCACAGCTCTCTCAAGGGCTGGGCAGATTCTGAGCGGTAGAGCTTCCCGGAGGACTTGAGGAAGGGCTCCGTCAGAGATGGAGTGTCAGGTGAAGCTTGGAAAGACCAGTTGAGGTTGCAAAGGGCAAGGCCTGAGGGCAGCAGGTGTGCAGGCAGCCCCTCAGGCTGGGGCAGCGTATAGATGTGTCCTATCCAGCCCTTAGGGTTGGCAGACCAGGCAGAGCCCTTCCTGCGCCACTTCGGCCCTCCCTTGGCGCCTCCTCCTGCACCTTGCCCTTCCCCAAGAGTCACTAAGTTCAGTTGAGTGAGAGACTCAATCTAAACCCCACAGCCAGAGACGCTGGCCCCACATCTGCCTACAGCCAAGTCTTGGGGTCTCAACATTTCCAAGCCCAGGCATCTTCACTATCCTATTTGGTCTTTTTGTTTGTTTATTTTATTTTATTTTATTTTATTTTATTTTATTTTATTTTAATTTAATTTTATTTATTTTATTTTATATTTTATTTTATTTTAGGTGAGGCAACCCTTGGTTGACCTCACAGATTGCAAGGACCTTGTCAGCTTACAATCTCTTTTTCTTTTATTTTTTATGCCTACAGCACCTGGTCTTCTTAGGTGGTCTCCCATCCAAGTACTAACCAGGCCCGACCCTGCGTAGCTTCCAAGATCAGATAGGATCGGGCTTGTTCAGGGTGACGTGTTCGTAGACCTGTTTGGTCTTTTTAGCAACCCTTTCAAAGAAGCAGGGCTGGTGTCATTGGCCCCTTCTATAGCTGAGGAAACTGAGGTTCACCCCTGCAGTTAGGTGAAGGGGAGAGGGAAGGGTGCCATGGCCATGAGACCCGTGCGGGTTCAGTGAGCCGGCCCACATGGAAGACTGAGCAGAGCCCGACTCCTTACACATGCTCGCGGGAGCTGTGACAGCTGAGACCACTCCAAGGCCTGGGTCTCCAGGTAGCTGGGGTTTCACAGAACACGCTGGCAGTGGCAGAATTTGCGGCACTTTTGTGCCAGGCCAGCTCCTGCCCCATACCCCTGAGGGTTTTCCTGTTTGGTTCTTGGGGGGCTGTGGTGGGGCCCAGCCTGTGGAGATGCCCTCTAGGCAAGAAAGTCAGGAGCTGGTCTGCCTGTGGCCCAAGGCGACCCCACAGCCATCCTGACCCCATTCACCCCATTAGGCTCCTGGTCCCCCTTCCTTTTGCTAATGGGTCAGCCCAGCCCTCTCCAAACAATTACCCACCTGTCCACCACCCAGGTGATGCTGGGGCCAGGCTTTCGGCTGCTAGGCCACCCACAGCCATGACCTCCAGGCGTACGCCAGAGAGCCGTTTGAGGCCCTTGGCTTTTCCCAGCTTGTACTGTGTACCGTAGTCATTTCGCCCAGGCTCCGGGACTCCATGCCCCACCAGAGCCACCCTGCTGGACATCCCTGCTGCTTGGGTGCTCTCCGTTCATGGCCAGCTACGTTACCCTCCCCAGCCATGAACTTCCCACCCTTTACCCAGGCAGAGGGCCAACCTTGGCGGCTCCATCCCAGGGTGGCACATGGAATCCCAGTAACCTCACAGGCTGCCAGCTGCCAACCTCACACTGCCTGGTCCATGCTGGCTATGCCAGCTGCTTGCCTTCCAGAAGCTCTTCATTTGCCCAAACCCCTGCTTGATTTTCCTCTGAGAGGCCCTGTGGCTGTCACACTTTAGTTGCCTAAAGAGACCCACGTGACTCAGGGCACTTAGGCCCTACTGGCCTGCAGCCAGCCCCACTATCTCAGCCTGCCCTTCCAAGGCCTCTGAGATCTGGGTTCTCTGGCATCATGGTATCGAAGGTCCTAAGATTCCAATTCCAGCTCAGTCTGCCCTGCGGTTCAACCTTAGGCAGGTCTGTTGTCTGAGCCCCAGTTTCCCTTACAAATGGGGCATCCTCTGAGGAAGCGAGCGAGCACTGGCCACAGTGCAGAACTCTCCAGGGGATGCTTCCTATCTGCTTTCTCGAGCTTCCTCTCTGGTTTAGGGGAGAGGGGCAGACTTGCCTATGTGGCTTCACAGAGCTGATTCGGAACACGGGATGAGTATTCTAGGAAGCAGACATAAGGGAGAAGCTTCTTTACCCCAATGCTTTCTCCTGCAGTGGCCAGGCTGGGGCACTACTCGTCACTGGCCCAGCCCTGATGCCTGCCCTCTCCTCTCAGAGCATCATCTACTACGTGAACCGCTCGCCGAAGCTGGAAGCGTGGCTGAGCCATGAAGGCATAGCGGCAGCCCTGCGGCCTGTGCGGGCTCCCGGCTACGCTGACTCAGACCCCACCTTCTCGCTGAGCGTGGACGAGGACTATGACCTTCGCCTCTCCGGCCTCTCGCTGCCCTCCTTCTGTGCGGTACACCTGGAGTGGATCCAGTACTGTGCCTCCCGGCGCAGCCAGGTCTGGCCACCACTACCCTGGGCTGCCTTCTCCCCTCCCTGGGAGAGTCCCTTTCCCTCAGCCTTTTGGCCCCAACCCCAGATTCCCTGTCCCAAGTCTGAGCTGGGCTCTGGGGATGGGGGTCCTTGTGCCACAGCCCGTGGACCAGGATTGGAACTCGCCGCTGGTCACGCTGTGTTTCGGCCTGTGTGTGCTGGGCCGTCGGGCCCTGGGGACTGCCTCGCACAGCATGTCTGCCAGGTGAGTGCCCGCAGGCCCAGCCGGGCCTTCCACTCTTCCCTCCGCCCCATCGGTGAAGAGGTCTGAGCCAGAGGCCCCCAGCAAGCACCTCAGTCCTCCCTTCGGTGTGGCCCTTGTGGGCAAGGCACCTCCCAGTAGTCACCTTGTCTGCCCCTCACCATCCCATGAAGGGATCTGGGGCAGAGACTGACCTCCTTGTCAAGGTGGGGAAACTGAGGCCTGTTATGAAGACGGGTCTCGGGTCTGACCACTGCATGCGGTGGAGCTCCGACCTTGGCGCTCACCCCCCTGCTCCTCTCCCAGCCTGGAGCCCTTCCTCTATGGCCTGCACGCCCTGTTCAAGGGCGACTTCCGCATCACCTCCCCACGGGACGAGTGGGTCTTTGCTGACATGGACCTGCTTCACCGCGTGGTGGCGCCTGGAGTTCGCATGGCCCTCAAGCTTCACCAGGTTGGGAGAGGTGTGCCCAGGCTGGGTAGGGAGGCGGGGGGTCAAGTCCTTCCCTAGGGCAGGGGCCACTGACCCCGGCCCTCCTGTCCTCCCCCCCAGGACCACTTCACATCCCCAGATGAGTATGAGGAGCCAGCCGCTCTGTATGATGCCATTGCAGCCAACGAGGAGCGGCTGGTCATCTCGCACGAGGGTGACCCGGCCTGGCGCAGCGCCATCCTCAGCAACACGCCCTCGCTGCTGGCCCTGCGCCACGTCCTGGATGACGCCTCCGACGAGTACAAGATCATCATGCTCAACCGGCGCCACCTGAGCTTTCGCGTCATCAAGGTGGGGATGGCCCACGCGCCCAGCTCGGCCCCCTCCCGGGTGCCAGCCCCCTGACCCTTGCGTGTGGCCCGCAGGTCAACCGTGAGTGTGTGCGTGGCCTGTGGGCGGGGCAGCAGCAGGAGCTGGTGTTTCTGCGCAACCGCAACCCCGAGCGCGGCAGCATCCAGAACGCCAAGCAGGCGCTGCGCAACATGATCAACTCCTCCTGCGACCAGCCGCTCGGCTACCCCATCTACGTGTCGCCCCTCACCACCTCGCTGGCCGGCAGCCACCCTCAGCTGCGGGCGCTGTGGGGCGGCCCTGTCAGCCTGGGTGCCATTGCCCGCTGGCTTCTGCACAGCTGGGAGAGGTGAGCCCTTCCTGCCAGCCCAGCTGGGGGGCCAGGTTCCTGGAGTGGGAAGCTGAGACCGAGATGAAGCTACTCCTTCCGAGGTCTCAGTGAGGAAGCGCTGGAGCCAGGACGGACCCTGAGAGCTGACCCCCTCCCAGAGCCGAAAGTGGCCTTTAGTCTTAAGAGCCATTGATATTGCCTGCCAGCAAAGAGCCTGCAAAGTAGATGGCAAAATCTCTTAGGGACAGGACCCCGGGGCTCACGGATGTTAGGTGACTTGTCCTGGGGCCGGAGACTGCTTGTGAAGTCTCTGCTCACCCCCACGCCAACTTCTTCACTCCCCACCCCAGGCTTCATAAGGGCTGTGGTGCTGGCTGCAACAGTGGCGGGAACGTGGATGACTCGGACTGCGGTGGAGGTGGCGGTTTGACCTCCCTCAGCAGTAACCCCCCCTTGGCACACCCCACACCCGAGAACACAGCAGGTGAGCTGCTGAGGCCAGGCCGAACCAGTAGGTGAGGGGGACAGCTTAACTGAGGTCTTTGCCCTCTTATCTGTTTCTTACAGGCAGTGGTGACCAACCCCTCCCACCAGGCCCTGGCTGGGGCCCAAGGCCCTCCCTGAGCGGTGCTGGTGATGGGCGCCCCCCTCCTCTGCTGCAGTGGCCCCCACCTCGGCTCCCTGGATTGCCCCCTGCTTCTCCCGTCCCCACTGAAGGTCCCCGGCCCTCAAGGCCCCCTGGCTCTAATCTCCTCTGTTCTGAGGGTCCCAGTGGGAAGTGGAGCCTAGGGGGTCGGAAGGGGCTAGGAGGATCTGAGGGGGAGCCAGCCTCAGGGAGCCCCAAAGGTGGCACCCCCAAATCTCAGGTAAGGGTTTTATGGGAAGAGAGGGTCCTGGGCAGCTCAGGTCTGCTCTCCCACCAACTTATCACCCCTTCTCCAGGCTCCCCTAGACCTCAGTCTCAGCCCGGATATCAGCACCGACGCCTCACCCCCCAGAACAGCCCAGGACATTCCTTGCTTGGACAGCAGTCCTCCCGAGAGTGGAACACCTGTGGGGGCCCCAGGTGACTGGCCTGCCCCTGCTGAGGAGCGCGAGAGCCCAGCCGCCCAGCCCCTGCTGGAACATCAGTACTGAATGGCCCAGTGCCCTCTGGATCCCAGCCCAGGATTCAGTAATTTGGACCCTGGCCTCTGGCCTTCTCTGCTGGACCACAGAACTGAGTGGCTTTGGCTTCCACATCCGAACCCTGACCTCTGACTGCCTTAGCCAGAGCACCAGAACCGAGTGGCCCAGATTTCTGACCTTGACCCCTGGTCTCTCATCTCTAGTCCAGGGCCTGGACTCTCCAAAATGAGTCAGGAAGCCTCCCAGCCAGGCCCGAAGAGCCAAACCCACGGGCTGGTCCCGCTTTAAGCCCGTGGCCGGGACTGACTTGGCCTCTGGGCCTGCACTGCCTGCAGGGGCAGCCCCTCCATCCGGACCTGGGGCTGAAATGTGGGAAGGGTGGTTTCGTTTTTTTTCTTTCTTTCTTTGTTTTTCTTTTTTTTTTGTGCTTCGGCGACACCAGAATTAATAACACTATTTTTGATTTTGGTTGGTGGTTTCTTCTTTCTGGGAGTGTTTGCAGGGAGGGTAGAGAAGGTCCTGGACAGGTCAGGGTGGATAAACATGGAGAGGGGATGAAGGATGTGGGACTGCATTATGATGGAGATCAAGGTCAGAGACTAAGGTAGGGTTCAGCTAGGCCTGGGTCTTCTTCCTCACAAGCCTGTTCTCATTTCAAGCCTTCATCTCAAGTCCATTTTGTTTAATTTCTCACCCCTATAATATCTGAAGACTTCCAGCTCCAGTGGGCTGGCTTCTATCATTATCAGCTTTGACCTTAGCCAAAGCCTTTCTCTGCACTTAATTTCTCTAGCTATAAAGATGACAGCTGTCTAAGGTGTTTTAAGAATAAATGAGAGCATGTGTAGAGCGGTCCCAATGCTTAGCAAGTGCTCAGAAACAGTCGCAGTGTGCCGCAGGAGCTGGATACTAGGTGTCCTGCTCTTGCCCTCCCAGTTGGTCGGAACACAGGTAACACTGTTCCCGTTTCTCAGCCGCGGGTCGGAGGCCCAACGGCTCACTGGGCTGGGCCTGGCTCCGGCAGGGCGCTCTGTGCGGGCTGACCGCCTCCGGGCGCTTCCCGCCGCTGCACCAGCTCCCAGACGGACCGGCCCCTGCCGCTGTGGCCCCGCCCCCGATGCAGCCCCGCCCACAGGGCGGAGCCCGGAGCGGTAGCGGGAGAGCCGGCAGCAGGACCCCAGCGCGGGAGGCGGCCGCCGGGCGGGAGCCCCAGAGGTACCGGCAGGCGCGGGGGGAGCGGAGGCACCGCGTAGGGTCAGACAGCGGAGAAGGTAGCCTGGCGTGGATCCGGGTGGTGTGTGTGTGGGAGGGGGCTCTTCGCTGCATTTGCCGCCTGTACCCTCCCAACCTCCCTTCGGGCTCCAGCTCCAGTCCCGAGCCAGCATGTCCAGTCTCCTGCCTCTGGCCAGCAGCCCTCACTCCGTCCTCTATGTGACGGCCCCACTTGGCCAGTGTGCTGGGGAGTGGATGCAGCGGCTCCTGAATCTTCTCGGTGGCGCTGGCGACCGCCAGTGCTGTTGGCTGTGTGTGGGGTTCCCCCTGTTTTGGGGCTCCCCTTCTTCCTGAGAGGCCTCCTTCCCAGCCTTTGCATACCGCCCCCAGTCCTGGGGCTGGCCTGGGAGGAAACATCTGTCGCGCCCCCTGGCAGCAGAAATGGGGTCATGACCTCCAGATGTGCTAAAAAGCGTCCAGCGCCTCCTCCTGGGGCAGCCAGGCCTTCCGGATCTGTGGAGGATCTGTGGAGGCGGGGCCAGTCCCCTTCCCTCTCCCCCCCACCCCAGTGACACAGGCGGCAAGGAATGTCCCGGCCTCAATGGACCCTGTGTGAAGCTGCTGGGTGGGAGACAGAGCCCACGATCAGCCCCCAAGGCAGGGCCAGAGTCCCGCACTGGGCCAGAGCAAGAGCAGCCCATGGACTGTGCGTAACAAACGGAACTCAGCCCACAGGGAGCAGGGGTCCGTACAGACCCCTCCCTCATGCCCCCCTGCACTCCCACCACACACCACAGCCAAGGCCCGAGAGCCTGGCACACGGAGCCAAGGCCTGCATCTGTCACTACGCACTTAACACATGGCCAGCTTCGCGAGTTTCAGCGGCCATTCAATCTCCCAGCAGTGTTAAGAGGGAACAGTTTTGATTAATTAAGCCCATTTTAGAGATGAGAGAACAGAGGCTCAGAGTCAGCATCAGAGCTTGTCCTAGGAGAAGCAAGGGAGGTGTTACTATGAGCTTTGGAGGCCTAAGCTTCCTTGGTTCTGGAGCTTTAGCAGAGGGATGCCCCTACCCCCATCTAGCACAGCCCCTAATGTCACTGGATGATGCACAGAAACCCACCAGAAGGTGCTTGCACCCCTAGTGGAGAGTCCCCACATCCCTGCCCCAGCAGCCAGCTCCATCTTGGGTTCACCTGGGGGTGGCTCCCCACCCTTTGCACCTGCCCCTAGCCTTGACACATTTCCACACTTAGCAGGTCCCTGGGGCCTTGGGTGTCTCAGTCTTACATCCTGTGAGATCTTGAACCTCAGCCCAACCCCCCAATCTGCCCCACATCTACATACACAAGGACAGGAGTGGGCAGGTATAGCACTATTTGAGCCTTGGAAATTGATAGACCCAGGTTCAAATCCTAGCTCTCACACAGAATTGCTTCGAGCCAAGAGCATCCCCTTATCTGGACCTCAGTTTGACCGTCTTTCACATGGGGGTTCAGACCTCCCTGTCAGCATCAATGAGGCCAGGTTGCCAGAGGTCCCCATGGGTCCCAGTTCCAGCAGAGGGGCCCAGCCATCATGACTCTCTCCCTTGCCCCCAGGCATGGTCACAGTAGTCTACAAGAAAGTGAACCGAGGCCTGTCTTTCAGGTTAAGGTGACTTGGGTCCCATGACTAAGTGCGGTGTGACCCCACCACCTTCCTCAGGATGTGGGGCTGGGCAGGGGGCTGGGCCCATAGTTGGGGCCACTTCCTGTGCCAAAGGAAGTCCTCTTGCCCTTCCTGCTGTCCTGCCAGTACCCCCTGGGAACCTCTGTGTCCTTGAGGTTTTGAGGCTGTGAGGGCCACTGCATTGAGACCTGACCTCTGGGTGCTCAGCTCCTTAGGGACCTTGGAGGAAGTGGGAGGGGCAGGGAGGAAGGTCTCTGGGGACAGGACGTCCTCCCTTTGTCAAGTGGGCAGGACTCAGATACCAGTGGCCCCATGGGTTTCCCGTCCCGGCTGAGACAAAACATCTGTCCAGTTGAGCCAGAGCTTGGTGGGGACCCTCAGTCTGGACCTGGGCCAAATCCAAGGTGTGTGAATTGGAACTGGGGGACACTGGCAGCCCCAGGGCTGCCTAGCCTCCAAGACCCTAAGGCCAATGCCCCAACAGCCTAGCTCCTGGCCCTGCTTAGTGCTAAGCTGGAGGAGGGGGCTGGAAACCTTAGCCCGAGGCAGACAAGGAAGTGGCCAGGAAAGCGGAAGCGGCTTTGATGGTCTCGGAGAGGGCCGGAAACCAACCCGGCGCAGTGGAGGACCAGGCTGGGGCCCCCTGGTTCCTGTTTTCTCCCCAGGCCCCTCTGAGCAGCCCACTCCTCCCTCGGCAGGAACCAGCCTGCTGGCTGGGCACCAAGCACCCGACACCCGTGCCTGCCAATGCGGCCAGGCCCCCGGAGAGCCAGGCCCGCTGCATGCCCATGTGGGCCGGTGGTGCTGGGAGCCCTCGGCGGGGCACAGCCCCTGCACCCACCGATGACCTTTTCGCCCGCAAGCTGCGCCAGCCAGCACGTCCTCCGCTGACACCACACACCTTCGAGCCGAGGCCAGCTCGGGGCCCACTTCTGCGCAGTGGCAGTGATGCAGGTGAGGCCCGGCCCCCAACGCCAGCCAGCCCTCGCGCCCGTGCCCACAGCCACGAGGAAGCCAGCCGCCCTGCTGCGGTCCCCACTCGACTCTTCACTGACCCACTGGCACTGCTGGGGCTGCCGGCCGAGGAGCCAGAGCCCACCTTCCCACCAGTGCCCGAGCCCCGCTGGTTCGCCCACTATGATGTACAGAGCCTGCTCTTTGACTGGGCTCCAAGACCTGGGGGGACTGGAGGCCATGCGGAGGCCACCTCTGGGACCCTGCCCTCAGCTGAGGACCGGACTGCCAGCTCCGACCTGTTGCTTGAGGCACCTGGCTTTGTGAGTGAGCTTGGGGGTGAGGGTGAGCTGGGCCTGGGTGGACCAGTGTCCCCACCTGTGCCACCTGCACTGCCCAACGCGGCCGTGTCCATCCTGGAGGAGCCACAGAACCGAACCTCGGCCTACAGCCTGGAGCACGCAGACCTGGGTGCTGGTTACTATCGCAAGTACTTCTACAACAAAGGTGAGGAGAGGGCCACCTTGGGAGGGCAAGGTTCCTGTCACCTGCAGTCACACAGTAGGGCTCATGAGCTGTCCTTTTCTTGTCCATATGAAGGGTTAGGCTCTGCCTCTGGGCCAAGGCTGCCCTGCTGGGCCCAGCTTTACCTCCTTAAGACCAACCCCAGCCTCCCCCCACAGCCAGGCACACCCCTCTGCCTCCGTCTGGTTCATTCTCATACTCCTCCTGGCTGGGGACAGATTTCCTTCTACGTCTCTGTGAGGCCTGAAACCCCTGCACTGGGAGCTTTGTTCTCATCAGTGTCCAGAAGACAGGGTCCCAGACATCCTAGAGAATATGGGCATCGTGGGCCAGGTCATGGCAGGATCTAGGCATGGGATCAGGCAGGCATTAGCCCCCTGGGTCTGAGGCAAGATGTGATAAGGGCAAGGCATAGGGCCAAATGTCAAGGAGCAGGCAATGGGCTTGTTTGGATGTGAGCGGGGCTTGAGGGGTGGAACTTCGTCTGGGGTCTGCACTAGGTGAGGAGATGGGACCCAGGCCAGGACTTAGTGTTGGCGTGGTCCAGTGAGGGTGGGATAGTGGATGGGTGGGACCCATCATTCACCCTCCCCCACCCCCCGATCCCCCAGAACACCAGAACTTCTTCGGACTGGACGAGGTGCTGGGCCCAGTGGCAGTGAGCCTGAGGCGGGAAGAGAAGGAGGGCAGCGGAGGGGGCACTGTGCACAGTTACCGCATCATCGTGCGGACCACGCAGGTGGGCTGGGGTCGTGGGATCAGACCACGCACTGTTGCCTTCTCAACAACTTGTATGGGTCCTGAGTGCCCCTACGTCCCCTCCTCAGCTCCGGACCCTCCGCGGCACCATCTCAGAAGATGCGCTGCCACCAGGGCCACCACGAGGCCTGTCACCGAGGAAGCTTCTGGAGCACGTAGCACCACGGCTGAGCCCGACCTGTCTGCGTCTGGGTTCAGCCTCACCGAAGGTGCCACGCACGCTGCTTACACTGGATGAGCAAGTGGTGAGTGGCCGGGGCGGCCCCAGCCCTACAGGTGTAAACCCAGCCTGCCCGGCTCCCAGATGCCTAGGGACTGACCCTGATCCCGCATGGGACTGTGACCCCAGGGGAGCTGGCTTTTCAGAGAGGGTATCAGAGGTCACCTGGAGCCTTGCCTCTCAAGGTCTAGACCAGCAGTAGCCACATCCTCTGGGAGCTTGTTAGAAGTGCAGAATCTTGGGCTCCACCTAGACCTGCTGAATGAGAGCCTGGACTTTAACACCTGGAGGGATTTGGGAGGGAGTCGGGGTTCAGGAGCTGGGGTGGAAGTGGGGCTGCAGGGGTTAGGGGGGATGAAATTAAAGTGGAGACTGCGGGTAAACCGGCTTAATGTGAAGAAGAGAGGCCAGAGCGGGAGGGGAACGGGGCTTGCCTGCACAGGGGTAGAGTGCCTTGAGCTGTGCAGTTAACCCCAGATGGAAAGGAGCCAGGAGCAGAGAGTGAGCGGAGGCGGTGTGGGGACCAAGGCCTCCAGAGGCTGGGGTGGCGGTGCCTGGGATTCGAGGGAGGGGAGGACAGGCTAGCCTTGAAGATGACAATGTGAACGTTTATCGGGATCTAGTATACTGTGTGCAGGGTCCTTTCCATGAATTGCTTCCTCTGTGGTCACATGAGAAACCCCTCCCAGTCCCGTCCCACCTGTGACCTCCTCTACCCTCCTGGGCACTGGGAGTAAAACAGACCAAACCCACTTGATAGGGAAGACATGGAGGTGGCTTAGAGAGGGTGGTGCTCAGGGCCAGGCTTCAAGGGGGCCCAGTGTGGCATCCATTCCCCAGGGCCCAGTGGGGAGGGGGCCAGGAGGGATTGAGACCTGTACCCTCTGCCTGTGCCCTCCCCCACTCCCAGCTGAGCTTCCAGCGCAAGGTGGGCATCCTGTACTGCCGGGCAGGCCAAGGCTCAGAGGAGGAGATGTACAACAACCAGGAGGCAGGACCGGCCTTCACGCAGTTCCTCACCCTGCTGGGCGACGTGGTGCGGCTTAAAGGCTTTGAGAGCTACCGGGCCCAGCTGGACACCAAAAGTGAGGCCCAGGGGGATGCGGGGTGGGGGCGGACCTGTGCCAAGGGGCAGGCTGCCTTGGTGAGAACCAATTGCCTTGTCACTTCTGTCCCATAGTGTCCTGGGGCTGGGGTTAGGAATGGAGAGTTATTTGGGTAGGCTGAGGACGTGGGTCAGGGGCTGCAAAGGCCAAGCCATGTGCTGGGAGGAGGGACTGGGACCATCCATCCCCAAGGCCCTGGTGCCCTACTGTGCCACAGCTGGGACCAAGGGGGTTTGGGGGAACCACCCCCTCCATCAAACACACATTTCACCAGCTCAGCCTCCTGGGACTGCCCTTGCCTCCTGGTTGGAAGGGCCACAGGGACCCTAAGAGGGATTTTTATTGAGCACTTCCTGCCTGCCTTCCACTCTCACTGCTCCATACATGCTGGTGCCTGGGCCAACATCTGTCCTCTCCTAGGACATCCACCCTGCCTCCCTCTTAGGAGGCCATTTCTCATTTCTGTCTTCATTCTATCTCAACACCCCTGATCCTGAGCCCAGGCTGGAGGCTGGAGCCTTGGGAGCATGGGAAGGGGAACAGCCAAGGCTGAGGAACTTGTGGCCTGGACATTAGCTAGTGGCATGAAGGGGTTGTCTACCTGCTGTGGCGGTGGGGTAAGGGTGGCACAGAGGCCCCAGACTGCAGGCAGGGACGGTAGGTTCAAGCCACCTAGATTTCTCTCCCTCTGTTCTCAACTCCCTGGCCACAGCGGATTCCACGGGCACACACTCCCTCTACACCACGTACCAGGACCACGAGATCATGTTTCACGTGTCCACGATGCTTCCTTATACCCCCAATAACCAGCAGCAGGTGCGAGGGGCCTGGGATGAGGGTGGGGAGGGCCAGGGGCTTCTGGGGAACCATGGTGGGGTGCTGTGGGGATGGCAATATTTGAGCCTCTGCCTGAGCTCTGCTGACCCCCAACAGCTGTCACTGCTGGTGCCCCTCTCCCAAAACAAACACCCCAGACCTTCGCCAGGGGCAGGAGGTGGAGTCACTGGTGCCTAGGGTCTACCCGGCTTGAACAAGGAGGGCCTTGAGGCGCAGACAAGGTCCCACTCACATCCCCTACCGTCTAACCCCCAGCTCCTGCGTAAACGCCACATAGGCAACAACATCGTGACCATCGTGTTCCAGGAACCAGGCAGCAAGGCCTTCTGCCCCGCCACCATCCGCTCGCACTTCCAGCACGTGTTCCTGGTGGTGCGCGCGCAAGCGCCCTGTACTCCTCACACCTCCTACAGGTGGGCGCCGGGGCAGCCCTAGTTCCACCAAGAACGCGGCTTCCCGGACTCTCCGCATTGCCCCTTGACTCCCGTCTCGCGCCCTGCAGGGTGGCTGTGAGCCGCACCCAGGACACCCCGGCCTTTGGTCCAGCTCTGCCCGCTGGCGGAGGCCCCTTTGCCGCCAACGCCGACTTCCGGGCCTTCTTGCTGGCCAAGGCGCTCAATGGCGAGCAGGCGGCGGGCCACGCACGTCAGTTCCACACCATGGCCACGCGCACGCGCCAGCAGTACCTGAAGGACCTGGCCACCAACGAGGTGACCACCACGTCGCTGGACTCAGCTTCGCGCTTCGGCCTGCCCTCCCTGGGCGGGAGGCGGCGGGCGTCCCCTCGGGGCGCGGGCGCCGAGCTGCAGGCGGCGGGCGCGCTGGTGTGGGGAGTGCGCGCGGCGCCCGGGGCTCGCGGCGCTGCCGGGGCCCAGGCCGGCAGCCCTGACGGCTCCGAGGTGCCCTGCCTTCTGGGCATCTCCGGCGAGGCACTGGTGCTGGTGGCGCCGCGCAGCGGCCGCGTAGTCTTTAACTGCGCCTGTCGCGACGTGCTGGCCTGGACCTTCTCAGAGCAGCAGCTCGACCTGTACCACGGCCGCGGGGAGGCGATCACCCTGCGCCTCGACGGACCCCCCGGGCAAGCCGTAGGCGAAGTCGTGGCACGCCTGCAGGTGAGGCTGCGAGCAAGGGCGGGGTGGAGGGCAATCGCAGCCCAGGTCCCGCGGCGCGCCGGGGGCGGAGCTTGCTTGGGAGCCCTTCGCTCCCGCCGCCTCCTGCGAAAGGGAGACTCAGGTCCAGCCCAAGAGCTTAGCAAAGCTGGCACTGGGGTCCTCGGGCAGGCGACTCCGGTCTCCGAGCCTCAGGCCCTCATCTGCCAAGTGGGTTGCTACTGTTCTTGGGCGTGGGAAGATCCGTGTGGCCTGGGACGGCCCTGCGCGCGGTCGGCCCGGCTCACGCCCCGTCCCGCTCCAGCTGGTGAGCCGCGGCTGTGAGACGCGCGAGCTGGCGCTGCCCCGCGATGGCCAAGACCGCCAGGGCTTCGAAGTGGACGCCGAGGGCTTCGTCACGCGCGTGGAGCGCTTCACGTTCGCCGAGACCGCAGGGCTGCGGCCCGGGGCGCGTCTGCTGCGCGTCTGCGGCCAGACGCTGCCCAGCCTTGGCCCCGAGGCCGCGGCTCAGCTCCTGCGCTCGGCGCCCAAGGTCTGCGTCACAGTCCTGCCCCCAGACGAGAGCGGCCGACCCCGCAGGTCAGGCAGGGCGCCGGGACACGGGGAGGGGGGAGGAACCGGCAGCTGGCCCCCGCCTCGTGCCTCCTGTGTAGCCACTAGCAGTCTCTCGAGAATCACAGGTGAAGGCCTTTCCTTCTTGAGAGAATCCCGCGTCTCTTAATCGCTATGAACCGCACTTTCTTTATGGGTAGGGTGAAACCAATTAATGAGTGGAGGCATTCCACTAAAACTTTATTTACAGACACTGAAGTTTAAATTTAACATGTTTTCACGTGTCATGAAATAGCCTTTTGATTTCTTTCAACTATTTAAAAATGTAAAAGCCATTCTTAGCTTGCATTAGTATAAAAACAGACAAACTGAAAAAAAAAAAAAAAAAAAGGCACAGGCTGGATTTGATCCCTAGTAGTGTTTGGATCTCTATGCTAAGTCATTTACCTATTATTTAAATCCTCATGACAAGATATGAGATCAGTACTATTATCCCCATTTAACAGATGGAGAAATGGACATTCAGAGCGATTTTCCCAGGATACACAGGGGCTGCAATGCAATTTGAATCTAGGTCTGGAACAATGGCCAGTAGCCAGCAAACGTTTTTCATTGTTAGGGAGTTTGGAGAGCTCTCCTGGAAGTGAGCCTCGGACACAGCTGGGGATGGGGCTGGTGATGCAGGAAGCTGGCGGCCGGGTGTTCTTACCTGACCTGCCCCTTCCTCCCCGCAGGAGCTTTTCAGAGCTGTACAGGCTGTCCCTGCAGGAGCCCAGCCGGCGGGGGGCCCCAGAGCCAGTGCAGGACGAGGCCCCTGGGATGGCCCTGATGCCCACCACAAAGCAGCTGCTGCACGTGTGCCTGAACGACGGCAGTGGTCCTCCAGGGCCTGGGGACCTGGCTGAGGAGAGGACTGAGTTCCTGCACAGCCAGAGCTCACCATCACCCTGCAGGTGCACCCGCTCTGCCGTCCTCCCATCCAGCCCAGTGAGCCCGGGCGGGCGGGTCTCTGACAGCAAGGGCCATGGGGTGCGGCTTCCATTGCTGAGCTGCCCCTGCTTTCCCCAGCTCCCTGTCAGATGAGGCCCCAGTCCTGCCTAACACCACACCGGACCTCCTCCTGGCCACCACGGCCAAGCCTCCAGCACCTGGTGCTAGCAAGGAGACACCCCCAACCCAGGTGAGCAGAAACAAGCCTCTGGAGCCCAACAGGCAGGGGTGGGCACAGTGGTGATGGTGGACATCACTGCATTCGCACCCCTTTGTGCCCATTTCAGGATGGGTCAGGCAGCCTCAGTGATGGTGAAGACAGGGGTGACCCAGCCCCGGAGCTGAGGGCCTCCTTCCTGCCACGAACCCTGTCTCTTCGGAACTCCATCAGCAAAAGTGAGTCTGGAGCAAGATGGAGAACAGGAGGTGGGCAGGGGAGAGGCTAGCCTGGGCTTCCCTGGCTGAGCCCACCTCCTTGTGCCCAGTCATGTCGGAGGCGGGCAGTGAGACTCTGGAAGACGAGTGGCAGTCCATCTCAGAGATCGCCTCCACTTGCAACACCATCCTGGAGTCCCTGTCCCGGGAGGGTGAGGCCACCAGGGTACTGTGGGGAGGAGCCGGGATGGGGCTCTTATTCCTTGTACCTATCTGCTCAAATGGTCCCTCTGTTCCCACAGGACAGCCCATCCCAGAGAGCAGAGATGCCAAGGGAACCCCCAAGTCTGATGCTGAGTAAGGTTCCCTGCCCTGACCTAGCCCCCTTCACCATGGCTCTGTGACCACTGTGTGCCCATCCACTGGAGTTAAGCACTGTCCTGGGTTCTGCTTTCACACTTAAGTCTGAGAAGACTGCAGTTGGGGCCCTCTCATTCAGGTGGGTCTGGGAACCGGCCACGGAGCTGCCCTCTGCCTCAGTCCCACTAAGTCCCAGCTCCCATGTCCTCAGGCCAGAACACGGGAGCCTGTCAGAGAAGGTCTCTCACCTGGAGTCCATGCTCAGGAAGCTGCAGGAGGACCTGCAGAAGGTGACAAGGGTGGGCTAGGGGTTGGGAGGGACTCCAGGGCTACCCCAGGAAAGCAGCCAGCCGCCCTGACTCCTGCTTGCTCTCCCTACCCCGCAGGAGAAGGCGGACAAGGCAGCCCTTGAGGAGGAGGTGCGGAGCCTGCGTCACAACAACCGGCGGCTGCAGGCTGAATCCGAGAGCGCAGCCACCCGGCTGCTCCTGGCCTCCAAGCAGCTAGGCTCCCCCACCGCTGACCTGGCCTGAGTCAACTGGTCCAGCCTCAGTCTGGCTGGGGACCTGCTTGGAACTACACAGGCAGGTCCTTCAGGGCACCGGGGTCACACTGGGCCCTGGGCCATCCTCAGGAACTCTCCTGCGCAGAGGCGCGTCTTAGCACTGCCCCCAATCCCTGGTCCATTGTTTCCTGGTGAAGTTGCCCTACTCCCATCCCTGTTTGTAAATATATTCTGTGAAATAAAGGGACTACAGGGAGTAAAGAGCCACTGCTATTTGTGTCTGTGTTTGGTATTCACGACATGACAGGGGATGGGGTTTTGCCCTCAGAAGCCCTAGCTGATCTCCCAAACCAGTTATAAGCGCAGGCCCTGAAGACATTTGCTCAGGGTTGGGCTGTCACTCACTGACGGGTTCTCTGAGGCTAGGCCACCTCTTATTCTCTCTCCCACAAATGTGGTCTGTTGGAAAGCAGGTGGCCACACCCCACACCTGTTCTGCTTGGTGGTTCTAGCTAGGCCCAGCCAGGCCCTGCCCAGGAACCAAGCCTGAGGGGCGGAGACCAGGGGCAGAGGGTGAACCTGCAGGGTAGTGAAGGGATGGCGCTTAGGAGTCAAGGAGAGCCTGACCATACTCCCTTACGAAGGCCTTCTCGCTTTGCAAGGTCCTGGCCCCCAGCGCAGGCCCCACCCCTCCTCCCTGTAGTCACGGAGCCCCCAAGCCTGGCACCCCCTCAACCACAGGGCCGGATCTTGCAAGGCCCAATTCCAGGGGTGGTAACATCTGTGTCTTAGTTGCCTGGGAGGTATTTCCAGGAAGGAATCAGCCTTTGACCTACTTCTCTCCTCACCAACCCATGACCCCTCGTTCCTCACCAGGGTAGGTCCATTCCCATGAGTGTCATCAGCAGGTCTAAACTTGGATTTTGTGTAAACCCTTTTGTTCTCTGAATCTGAGGCACAGACAGGCACTAACTGGCCCAACATCACATGCCAAGTCCAGCTGCTTCCTGGGCTGGCCAAGGCCCACCCTGCTGAGACCCAGGCCCCGGGTCCATCCGTTAACTCAGGCTTTGGCAGAATGAAGTAGACTTTGAGAAACAAGAATCAAGGGATCAGGCCTCATGGAGGAGGTAATGTGAGGGTTGAGTTTTGAAGGTCGAGTCAGACATTACCAAAGAAGTCAAAGGTATCCCAGATAGGTCCAGTCTGGGGGCTATGTGACTAGAGTCAAGGCACATGTGGGGAGCCAACATCGAAGAAGCTGGAGCTGAACCAGAAAGGGCTGTGAGGGTGCACTAGGGGTTCTGGCCTAGCAGTTCTCAACACTGTCCCAGTTTCTTACCTGGTGTGGGCCACAGTGAGCAGCCCTCACCAGGGGGTGCGGAAGGCTCCTGTCACTCTCTGGGTGTGTGTCTGCAGAAAACGAATGTGGTCGTTATTGATAGATGTTCAAAGGGTGAATTATAAGGTGAAATTTGGGTGTCAGCTCTTTGGCTGCAGGGGAGGTAAGGCCAGGGAGGAGGCTGTAGCAAAAGCCTCAGAGGCAAGTAATGGTGGCTTGAACTAGGTGATAGGGGTGAAGATGGGGAGAAATGGGCACTTGCCAGGACCTGACAGGACCCAAGTGGACTCGGGGAGAGATGCGGCATCCACATTAGTGCCGGAGTTTCTGGATGGAGTTCTTGGAGGATGGCAGGGCCATGGCTGAGATGGGGAAGGCAGGCTGGGGATGGCTCTGGTCATTTGGGACAGGGTGCATTTGAGAGGCCCGAGGGACATCAGTGTGAGATGTACAGAGGTCTAGGCTGGAGACAGGAAGTATGGGAAGGACCATTGCAGGGTTTCCGGGGGGAGGGGGTTGCCGGAAGTAACTGCAGGGCACTGGGAAAGCCAAGAGGGAAGCGCCTTCAGGGCTGGAGGACCCCTGTGGGGCTCAGGTTGGCCACACTGCGGGCAGCTCTGCCATCCACTTCCTCGAGCTGGGAGCCTTTCACCAGGCCAGGCGCCTCCTAGCCCTCACCCTGGCGCCCGCAGCGCCGCGGCTCCACCAAAAACCCGTCTCCCCAGGCGCTGCCCAGCAGGTTCCCCCACGTCCTAACCTGGCCACCACGGTCTCCGGCCCTCGCGCGGAAATGCAGCTGGTTAGGTCCCTAAGTAGCCCACCCTGCTTCAGGCCTCGCCTCCCACCCCGCCCCCTGACCAAGTGGCCGGAGCGACCTCTACGCTATATATGCTTTCCGGTCCGCCAACATTCCGCCGCCCGCCAGCACGTTTCCCGGTAACCACCGTCCATCGGAGCCTGCACCTAGGGTCTGCGTTCCCAGGTGACTCGCTAGCTCTTGCAACACGTCCCACTGATGTCCCACTTGCCCCTGCCTTCACCCACCCGTAACAATGAGAAGCCCGAACACAGACGCCACCGGCCTCAAGGTTGGGGTTTTCCCGAAGCGCATTACCGGCTCCCCCGTCACGGGAATACGGTGCGCAATGCGCATGCGCACTCGCAAAGCCGGGGCCCGGTCTTAAGCTTCATTGCGCGTGCGTCAGGCCAGACCGAAAGTACCTCCGCTCTAGGCCTCCGGCTTTTGTTTAGGCCTCCTGGGGTTGTGAATTTGAGTTGTTAAGTCCTAGCGGAAGAAGCTCTCAAACGATAGACTTTAATCTGACACCTCCCCTTCCTCTACAGATGCAGTCTCTCCCTTGACCGCTGGAGAGATGACGTCCAAACCTTAGTCCAGCATTCTTGACCCCTTAGAGCCTGGTCCCATGGATTCTTTCCAACTTCATCTTACCCTGCTCACCTACAAACACTGGCTAGCCCCTCTGGGGGATCCAAACACTTCCATGGATCTGAGACCTGAAGCTCCTACAGTCAGTGGGCCCTACTGGACTTTCTCTATGCTGGAACCCCCACCCACCTTAGCTGCCCGATTTCATCCACTAGTCATTCCAACTCTGGACACCCATCAGCAATGTCCAGCCCAGCATGACGAGCAGAGTGTCATTAAAGAAGGCAAATCTCTGGCCAGCTTGGCAACGAATTTATTAATTCAGAGTAGAAAGAGCAAGAGTCCAACTGCTTTGATTCTTCAGTAAAACTGAGCCTCTTGACTGGAGAGATGCCAGCTTGCCCTCCCCCCAACTCTCCAAACACTCACCCTCCTATTAAGGCACTTGAGAAAAGGGGGAACAGAGAAATCTCAGACCGAAACTCCCTGGCTCCTGGAGAGGGTCAGTGCTGCCCCGTCAGTTCTCCCTAGCCACCGTTGAGCAAGCAAAGAGCTGGCGGAGACCTCTGCGAGGCAGGAAGTCTAGCCCCTCGAACACTGGTGGTAGGCACGAGGACGATGCCAGCGCCACGGAAGGGCTGGTGACGAGCATTATTTTGGCTCGAGTGTAAATTAACCCATGATCTGAGGAAGACACTAGGTAGTAAGGCTTTGCGGCCTCCAAGGCCACAGCTCCAGCCTGTCCCTCTTTCTAGGAGAGTACTAGAAGCTGGAGGGTGGGGATAAAGGCCCCCAAAATTCCCTAGAGAGAGAAGGAGCTGAACATCAGGAAAGGGGAAAGAAGCGTTTGAGTCCTGCCAGCTCCCCTCTTTCCAGAGAAGTTAATGCTTCTGCTTAAGCACCTCCAAAAAGAGAGATAGATAGATACTGCCAATAAAAGAATAAAATGCAAAACCCCCTCGCCATGAAGACACTACCCAAAGAAATTGGGGGCAGCTGGAGCACACCTCCCCAGAATCCATAAGTGCTTGCTTCCGGAGGGCTTCAATCCCCTGCAACCCAGTGCTCTGGGCAGGGGGGATGTCACCGCCTTAGGAGCTGATCTGACTCAGAAGGGCTGAGAAGTCCATATCTGCAATGGAGGAGAAGTCTTCATCTCCTGAGAGGAGGCCGTTGGGGAGCCCAGAGGCCCCCAGGGAAGTGGGCGCTGGGTCAGGGGGCCTCTGGGACCCTGTCACCAGGCGAGTTATAGACTCAGGATACTCCATCAGCATGGGCTCTGCTGTATGGGAGGCCAGAGATACACCCTGGTTCAGCAGCTGCTGAAACTCGGAATTGTCGACAGATGCCAGGTCCGAGAACACAGCTGGGTCAGTGTTATTGCCGAGCAGGGACCCCAGGTCTTCATCAGCATCAAACTGCAGCTGCAGCAGGGCCTCCGACAGTGTTCCTTCCCCAGCCTGGGTGGGCTTGGGAGCAGGCGGGGCCACAGCCTGAGCAAGGGCTGAGGTTAGAACTTGGCCAGGGGCTGGGGCCTGAGCCAGAGCTGATGTCATGGCTGGGGCAGGGGCTGGCACGTGGGCCAGGACTGGGGCAGGGGCTGATGCCAAGACTGGGGTCTGGCCGGGCATCTGCCCGGAGGAAAAGACCACAGGGGCAAACTCCTCAAAGTTGATGGTGCTGAGGGATGGCGTAAAGGGATAGGACTGGGGAGCTGGAGGAGAGAGACAGAGAGGCAGGAGTCAGAGAAAGCCGCAGAGATCCAGCCGTCCCCTGCACCCCAGCCGCTGTCAGTAGAGCTTAGGATGGATTGTTTCCTATGGAGTCCAGCGCCCTCCTTTTACCCAATCTGACCAGCCTGTAGGATCCTGTTCTAGCCTCACCTGTCTGCTCTGGCTCAGAAAGCTCTCCCAGCCTTTGGGAGAACACAGATGCTCTCAGAGATCAACTGGTAAACCCTCAACTTATGGCTGAAAAACCAAGCCCCAGGAAGATAGGGGCCCAAGGAGCACCTCATGAGTGTAACCTGAAGCAGGGCACTTCATCACTCTTTTTTGAGCCACACACTAGCACAAACATTTTGCTACTTTAGAGGTGATTCTTTTGTTTCCCTAATTCAACTGAGAGCTGAGGGCAGAGACTGCGCTTTTTAACTCTGTATCACCAGGTACCCGGCACGGAGATGGGGAGTAACTGGCACAGTGGTTTTCAGTCTTCAGACTTCCTGGGCCTGGGCCACACTTGCAAAGCTTCTGATTCCATAGGTCTGTAACGGGACCCAGGAATCTGCATCTTTACCACTCCCCAGGTGGCTCTAGCATAGGTAATTAGGCCTCACGGCCTGAGAAGCACAAGCTCAACAGAGAGCAGACTTCAGATACCTGCTGATGAGGCGGACTGCTCATCTCCCTCCCAGAAGGAGTACAGACCACAGGCTGGACAGATTTGAGCCTGTAGTGGGACAACAGACAATCCTTACCTGGCTTGGGGACAGAAGTGGAGCTGCGGGAAGGCACGGCAATGCGCCGGGGTGGAGGCCGGGGGTCGGTGGGGCCTGTGGGATGAGACCGGCTCAGTTCTCGGTCCCCAGAGTCTTCCCTCCCGTGCCCACTGCCTTCTCTAACTCTCCCCGCTGCCCATCTCACCGTTGAAAGGACTCTTTTTCATGATGCTCTTGAAGGTCTCATAGGTCCTTTTGCGTTTCTCCTCAATCCGGTGACGGTCATCTGAGAAAGTAAAAGAGAGAAGTGGGTCTTGCTCTCCTCAGCTGGACCCCTAAGGTCTCAAAGGACACTTAGGAGAAACGCTTTCCCAAGACCATCTCTGCAAACCTTCCCAACCAATAAGAGCTGCATGACGCCCAACAATTCTAAGAATCCCACAGCTTTCTGAGACCTCTGTTGGCTGGCTCTGCCCCTCAGAAGGCCACAAGTGCCTCCAAGTAAATGGGCCATGCTCTGGGGAGGGGGGGAAGGGGCGGGATCCTCACGGGGCCCTAGTCACCAGCTTATCCTCTTACTTGCGCTGCTCACATCCTGGCTCATCTCCAGAGGCTCAGTCTAGGCCTGGCCATGACTTCTTTGCACTCTGGAGCAGTCAAGGCACCACAGGCTTGCTTAAGACTTCCACAGAGGGAATGGTCGTCTTATTCTTACCTCTGATGGTTTGATAGTTTGGTCTGGAGCTTCCAGAACCGTCTTTCTAACTACCACAGCACATGGGGAACTCCGAAGTACTAGACACCATTAGTCCAAAGCCAGCCTTGTCATCTCTCCTCAAACACTGCGTTCTTGCTCTCCTCCTGTGTTCCCTTACCACCCGTCTTCCCTGTTTAACCAAAGTTAAATCATCCTCAACATCTGCCCCTCACTCCCGCCATTCACTAACTCAGTGCGTATTTACCAAGCACCTACTCTATGCCAGGCTCCATCCCAGCCACTGGGATACAGCCGTGAGTAAGCAGACAAGGTTCGGGGTTGGGGGTTACAGCGGGGCGGGGACACAATCATATTTTTATCACTTCCTCAGTGATAAAAACACTGAGGGAGAGACACGGGATGATACAACAGTACTGGAAGTGGCGGGGGGCGGGGCTGGGTTTGGTGTGTGTCAGACACAAGCGGGCCCGCGGGGCTGAAGGGTACGGAGGACAGTGGCAGAGCAGATCGTCTCTCCCTGCCGTTCCCTCCGTGAGGTTCACGCCACATCTTCTCGTCCTGGTCCACTGTGACATCTTACAACATGGCCTCCCTCTAATCTCTCCCCCAGAGGTCCTTTACTCATGGCCACCAGAGTGAGCTTCCAGATCTGCTCCTGTCACTCCTGTGTTTATAAACCGTTGGTGGCTGCCCACTGCCTCCCAGAGGAAAGCCCGGAGCCTCACATTCAAGGCCCTCCTGCCTGGGCTGCTCACGGCCCCATGGCACCTCGCACCATGGAGCCGCCCCCAAACACGCCATGCACTCTCCGACAGCCCTGAACTGCGGAGCGCTGGTCCACCTGCCGGGGGAACCTGCTTCTCTGTCCTTCTCCAACTTAAATCCCACCTCCTCCGTGCAGCCGCCTCCAGCTCCCAGGGCACTCTGCACACACCTCCCTCCTTGTCACCTTACTCTGTGACTTACGGATCTGTTTTGCATTATCTGCCTTTCTCACCTGATTCAGCTTCTGAAGGGCAGGAAATACATCTTATTCATCTTATATTCACAATTCTTGGCACAGGCCCTGACACCATGTGGACACTCAATAATTATTTGTGGAATAAACTAGTGTCTGTTTCAGGAGTTGCTTTCCAAACCCTATTAGACTGCCCCTAGGATAGAAAACACCCTCGGGCTAGACCACGGGCTTGGGACAGAGGATCATTCTGGCTGTTCCTACTGTGGTCAGATGCCCGGAGGCCTGACCCGACCATAGCTGTGTGGTAGTGACAAGAGACACGTGGCCCAGCAACAGGACCCTGGGGCCAGATTGAAATGCTAACTCCGGTGACTCTCTACCTACGTCACCTCAGGCAAATTAGATCCGATCCCCTACCTCCAGAAGCGTGAAAATAAAATCAGGTAATTCACTGATATGCTTGAAATAGAGGCAAGTGTGTAATAAGAGCTCCGTAAGTCTTGGGTATTGTTGTTATGAAGCGAGGCAAGAGATCTGATTACCGTCTAATCCCCATCCAGCTCCAGCTTTTGACCCTCAACTACAGCCCCAGATGCCCAGCCCTGGTCCCGCTTTCCTTGGCTGGAATTTCCCTCCTCAGCCGCGTACCTGTGTCTGGCAAGTACTGGAATTCCATGGGCTCGCTGAGCTCCCGATCCGAAGGCCGCCGCAGCTGCATGGAGACACGCACGGGGGCCTGCAAGCTGGGGTCAGCATAGGGAGGGGTCCGGAACACAATGGCCACTTGTCGATGGACATCGGCTTGCGAAAAGGAGCCTCGGGCCTCCCAGCCCGGTCCCGTGAAGTACACCTCAATGTCCTCTGCGGGAGATGGGCGGCAGTGTGGGCCAGCTTGCTTGACTCACCCACAGCGCCCCCCGCTGATACTTGTCCCCTGAGACACAGCACTCTGCTCCCTCCGAGGTGTGTGTGTGGTGTTTAAAGCCAGTTACTTCCCTGACACATGCCATCTCTGCTCAGCCTTGCCCCTCACCTCCTGCTCCAGAGTCCCGCCCCGCTTCTGGGCATGTACCTTTCTGCACCTTGTCACACAGCAGGAAAATCTCATCCCCACCGAGGCAGCTCCCGGAGTTTCGGTTCACTCGGCAGATCTTGAGCTCTGCTGTGTTGGGGGCGCCTGAGGGTGTGGGAACAAGGGAGGAAGCCCTGAACCACCAGAGGTCCCCGGGACTGGTCTGCAGGAGATGTGGCGCCCCGATCCACCGCACAGTCAAAGCTGCCCAGGGCTTGCTGACCGCACCTCCACAGGTTTAACCATTCCCACTGGCTCCTCGCCCCAGCCAATTCAGCAACTATTTATCTACTAGACCTACTATGCGCCCGACCCTGTTCTAGGCACAGAGAATTCAACAACCCACAAAACCCAAACATCTGTCTTCACAGAGCTTATAGCCAGTGGGAACCAGGCTGATCACACACTTCCTTTCTCTACCTGAGCCAGCAGCCTTCGAGGCCCAGTCTATTATACCAAAAGCACCTTGGCACCTCCTGACCTCTGGTTCATCCCGGTTTCCTGTCCTTCGGGCTCTGGAGCCCTTTTATTTTCATGCATCCTGTTGGTTACTTAATTAAAGACTGCAGTTAATCAATGTCAGCCCAATTCATCTGTGAACTTCCTGTGAGTTTTCATCATTGAATTACTGCTCTCTAACTGTCTCTTCCAGGGCCTCCATTTCCTGGAGTCATTAGTATAGTCCTGAGCACCTCATCGTCTCATCTCACACTGGCAACGCCTCCCTCCCATCCGACTCCCCGTCGGCCTGGAGGCGACACCGCAGGGGCAGCTCTGGGTCTTTCCCTGTCTCTCAGGCCAGTGGAGCTGGACACAGAAGAGATGCCGGATACATGAGATGACCAAACGAAGCCAGAGGGCCTCGCACGGGCCTCACCCGCCGCAGCCCCCTCTCCTCACAGGCCCGCCCCCTCTCCCTTTCCTACGCTCCCTGGCCACTCACGGTTGTCAAAGATGGGATGAGAGAGGACAGGCGACAGGCAGAGGGGCCTGCCTGACGGATCCCGCACTGTCACCTGGAAGCAGAGCCGAACGGCATTCAAGTCGTAGTCCCCACGCTGCTCTTCTATGGGAACTGCCAGAAAAACAGACGGTTAGGAGCGCCAGGCAGGGCGATGAGCTGGAAGGGCAGTTTGAGAGCATGTGAAACAGTAGGAGTCCTAGAGGAGGAGGAAGAGAATGTTCTAGACCCGTCACTGACCTGTGTGCCCCTGGATGTCATGTCCCTTCTCTGGGTCTGTTTCCCCAGTGGTAAAATGGGAATGTGTACTGAATGGGCAGCAAGATTCCATCTGTACTGTGAGTCTTGGCCATTGAGGGAGAGATGCAGGGAAGGTGGCCTCGGAAAGGTGAAAGAGGGTGGGGGTGCTCCAGGCAAGCCCAGGCCTTCGTCCCCTCAGCCCTCACCTTGGAAGGGGTTGTTGTTGGTCTGGATGCGCTGACTGATGGCCTGTTCCAGGTCCCGCTTCTTCACACACTGGATCCCCAGGTTCTGGAAGCTGAGTCCCCACCCCAGGCATCAGTCGCACTTTTCCCGGCAGAGTGTGGGCCCCCCTGCCTTGCCCAGCCAGCCCCTTCCTCCCCACCATCCATCACCATCCATCGGCCCACGCCATCAACCCCGGAATGGCTTCCCGCTGTGCTGCAATGAAACCCACTCCTTACTCTAGCTGACAGGTCCCTGTGCCCTGTGACCTGCCTCTGGCCAAGTCCCTGTCGGCTCTCCACCCTTAGCCACAGGGGCTTCTTTCTCTTCTCCAAACAAGCCAAATTCCTACTTCAAGGCACTTGCACTTGTTTATTCTGCTTGGAATGTTCTCTCCTGCTTATCTGCTTTCTCATCATTCAAGTTTTACCCAAGCTAGGCCTTCCTGGATTGCCCAATTCAAAGTAACGAGACCAGCTCCCAGCTTCCCCCCAGCCCAGGCTATACTTCCAACCTCTTACCGTTTTCTTTTCATCATTGAAATTATTACTCTCAAATGGTATCTTGTTTATTTCTTTGTATGTTTATTTATAGCCTGTTTCTGTCAACTGGGGAAACTGTTGGTTCAGTGGTTTTCTTTCTCATTACGAGAGCTGTGACATTGAGGGACATGCTCTTCCAGCCACAGGGGTTAGGGGCTCAGAGGTAATTAGAAACCCGTCCTCATCCCATGGAGTTCATCTGTACTTGAGTACAGGCACAGATAATTTTAAGACACAGGAATCTGCTTGCAGAGGTGGGGACAGAGCAAGCAGTGAGGAATTTTGCCCTGTGTCCAGAAAGAAGCAACACTGTAACAGGGACACAACTGCCCCGCCCCCTGTCCTCCCTCCTCGCGGCCCATGCCCTGCCGGCCAGTAGGGAGCTCACCTGTGGATGCAGCGGTCCGGGCAGAGCTCGGCCTCGTAGAAGCCATCCCGGCAGTCTTTCCCCACCAGCTCATGGGGGTGAGGCCGGTGAGGGGGGTCCTTGGTGACCAAGGAGATGCGAACTGTCCCTGGTCCCGTGTAGCCATTGATCTGTCCAAAGTACAGAGAGCACCCTAGAGGCTTAGGAATCCCAGACTGAGTCCTCAGACACAGTCGGCCAGACAAAGCCTGCGGGGGTTCCACCGTCCCTCCCCCCAGACTCTGCCGGCAGGCGGGCGGTGCTGACCTTGATGGTGGGGTGGGTCTTGGTGGTGTCAGTGCTCCGCTCCCCGGGGATGCTGCCTGCTGAGCGACCCTCGCACTTGTAGCGGAAGCGCATGCCCCGCTGTTTGGGCTGCTCGATGATTTCCACATAGGGGCCGGAGGCCGGGGCTGGTTCTGCCGGAGACCCAGGCCAGCCCGCGTCAGGCAGCTGTCCCCGCGGCCCCCGACCCTGGGGAGCGCGTCCCGAACCGCTGAGAAGGATGGTCCACTTACCAGAGGGGAAGATGAGGGGGAACAGGTCTGAAATGGGAGGGAGACAAGGGTCAGCACAAGCTCACTTCCCGTCCACACTAGGGAGAGCCTCCCAGGGAAACTGAGTCAGGGCCTGCTCCCTGGAGCCTGCACTGAAACTAAGGGGTAGGAGTAAAGGAGCCAGAAACACCTGTTTCCTAAGAGAACACTAGGCATGGCGTTCTCTCTTTACTGGGGGAAACTGAGTCAGGGCCTTTTCTACTTTCCTAAGGAAAACTAAGGGACGACACCCGGAATCCCAAGAGAAAACTGAATCAGATATATTCTCCCCTAAAAAGGAAACAGAACTGTCCCCATTGGCGCCGGGGCGGGGGAGGGGGGGGCTGAGTCGAAGTTCACCCTCCCCGCCCACCCAAGGAGGATATTGAGTCAAGGCCCCCTCCACCCAGGGGGGAAATTGAGTCAGACCCCTCAACGCCTGCCCCGCCCCGCACCACCATCCGGCCGGCCGCTCCCTACGCAGCGCCATCGGCGCAGGAAGGGACCGAAGGCGGCGCGGAGGCTCCCGGCGCGGTCCTGGCGGCCCCGGCGCAGCCATCCCCGGGGGACGGAGGGCGCCCTCACCGTCCATGGCCGGGGTCCCGGGGTCCCGGGGGCGGGGCCGGGGTCGCAGCTGGGCCCGCGGCGCGCGCTACAGCCGTGCCATTCGCCAGAGGCGGAAATGCGCCGCGCGCGCCCGCCGACGCGTCACTGCCGGGAATCGGCCGCGCCTGCGCGCTGCCCCGTTGTCGCTGTCGCTGTCGCCGCCGCCGCCGCAGCCCCGCGCGGCGCGCGGAGGACGGGAAGGCCGCGCGCGCCCCGCCGCCGAGGGCCGGGAACGAGTGCGCGGCGCGCCGGGCACCGGGAGTCGTCCGGTCCCGAGGCCGCCGGCGGGCCGGCTCGGCTTGCTCCTGGGTCCGGGCTCCGCCTGGAGGGCGGGCCCGGCGATTACTCACAATGTTTTTAGGGGATTTCGGGGCCCCCTCCCGCGGGTCGGAGGAGTTTGGTGATGTCACCCCGGGCCGGGTCTGGAGCGCAGCCAGGGCTGCTGGCCTGCGGGCCGCCGGCCTGCGCAGGGAAAGGCCCGGGCCTGCTCCGCCCGCAAAGGCCGAGCGGCTGAACTCCACGCGGTGTCTTAATCGCTGAAGGGTGTCTCTTGGTGGCTGTCTCTGCAGAAGCGCTTTTTAATTTCCCATCCACCCCAATCTAGATGCAGGGGGTGAGGGAGAGAAGCGTCCGGACCTCTCTACCTGGCTGTGCTTAGCTAGTGGGCAACGCGGAGTTTGCTGCGACCGAAGTCCGCGTGCCGCCTCCGCTCCCGCGGGCAGACTGGGCTGAGGGCTTGTCGCCTCCGGCGCAAGCACTGGTTTGAGGTGCATCACACTGCTAGCCCTCGGGGACACTGGGTGAGCACAAGGAGCCCAGGGTATATCACCGGAGCCTCGTCTCAGCAGCCTGACGCCTGTGTCTTAGAAGGTCCGGAACCAGCCGTGGGCCAAAGCAGTTCCTCTGATTAACTGTCCTGTGACCCCCTCAGCAGGGGCATGGTCCCCAAATCCAAGTCCAGGACTCCAATTGTGCCCCCCCCACTCCCCCACACGCCACGGGCCTTTTCTACATCCCAGAATGAAGATGCTCCACGGCAGGCGGCGGAGTCTTCCCCATATGGAAAAAGACTTTATTCTCTCTGAATTCGTTCTATATTAAGGAATCATATGGGAATTGGAAAAGATTGGAAATTCTGACTTGCTTTCCCAGGCTCTGAAAAAACAGGAAGAGAAAAGTGAAAACAGTTACCACCCCTCCCACTCGTTTGAGTTTCTCACGTGGCTGGCCCAGATTAGAAAAGTCAGTTTACTTTATTGAGAAGGCTGACTGCAGGTCGACAGAATGGATTAATTAAAGTCTTTGGTTAATGGCAATCACCCTTGCATGATCCTCTTTTTAAAAATTCGTATATATATTTATAACAAATCAGTAAATCGAATTCCATTGTACCCAATGCAAAACTCAAGGGGCTGAATGGAACAGTAGCAGGATTTCATCTACCCATGTGTTCTTTAACTGTCTGTCCCCTCCTTACCCCCGTGTTTAGGGCACCACCATTCAGAATTCCGTATTTGTTATTCTCTTGACTTTTTTTTTGTTTGTTTGTTTAAAGAAAAACACTCATAGATATACCTACACAATATGTTGTTTGGTTTTGCTTAGTTTTGAACTTCTAAGAAGAGAGTATCATTTTTTGTCCCGTTATTTGCTTTTCCCCTCTCAACATATTAATAAGGGTCATCTGTCTCATACTTCATTCACTTTTTACTGTCGTATACTATTCTGTTGCATAAATATACCACAGATTATTTATTTATTCATCCCAAGGATGGCCGTTTGTGTTTCCAGTTTTTTTGGTATTGTAAGCAGTGTAAGAGCATATCCATGAATATCTCCCGTTGTACATGTATCCAAGAGTTTTCTTAGGCATATAACAAAAATGATTTATTAGGGTATAGAGTTTCTCTTTATCAGCTTTTAAAATAATACCTTAGTTCTCTAGCATCCTCTAAAATTGATCGATAAGCATTTAAAAATTATCTTAATGAATGTATGGATTTAAACATATTCGATATGCTTTATTATAATTATTCTTATTGAAGTTCAAATGGTCCCATCTTTGGCCAGTGGGAACTTTTTCAAGTTGGTTCTTTGATCCTTTTTACATGATGCCGTTAGTGTCCCAGATCTGGAGTTGGACAGTTTTCCTAGGAGTCATGGTTCCTTTTAGTGGAAAATAATATTTAGAGACCATGGTCTGAGCTTTAGGGATACTTACTGCTACTGGCTTAGTCATTGTAAACATTTTCGGTGAACAATTAGGCAATACATACATATTTTTTTATATGAAATGCACCAGGAATTCATACTGATCTCTCTTTTTCAAATTCAAGACTATAGGATTTTAACTTAACCTCAATCACCTTACATACTCCCATGTCGAAAATATCTCAATTCTCTTTTTCACAGAAATAGAAAAATCCATCCTAAGTTCATGTGGAATCTTGACGGACCTTGCGTAGCCAAAACAATCTTGAAAAAGAATAAAGTTGGAGGAGTCACACTTCCTGATTTCAAAACTTAGCTACAAAGCTACAGTAACCAAAACAATGTGGTACTGGCACTTAGACAGACATACAGACCAATGAAACAGAATAAAATAGAGAGCCCAGAAAAATAAACTCTCACTTACATGGTCGAATGATTTTTAGCAAGAGTGCTAAGACCGTTCAATGAAAATGACAGTCTCTTCAACAAATGGTGCTAGGAAAGCTGGATATCCACATGCAAAAGAATGAAGTTGGATCCTTACCCAACACCATATACGAAAATGAACCTCAGATCGATTGAAGATCTAATTTAAAGAAGTAAAACGAGAAAACTCTTGGAAGAAAACACAGAGGAAAGGCGTCACGACACTGGATTTGGCAATGATTTCTTGGCTATGACACAAAAGCACAGGCAAGAGAGGAAAAAGAAATTGGGCTTGATGAAAATTTGAAATTTTCTTTTGCATCAAAGGGCACTTTAAACAGTAAAAGCAAACAAACAAACAAACAACCCAAACCACAGAATGGTAGGAAATGCTCGCAAATCACGTTTCTGATAAGGATTAATTTCCAGAATATATAAATAACTTGTAAAAAAAACAAAAATGATCCAATTCAAAAATGGGCAATAGACTTGAACAGACATTTCTCTGAAGAAGATATAAAATGGCCAAAAAGCACATGTTAAGATACTCAACATAATAACTATCAAGGAAATGCAAATAAAAACCACAATGAGAAACCACTTCACACCCATTAGGATGGCTATAATCAGAAAAACAAACTAACGAGTGTTGGGGAGAATATGGAGAAATTGGAAACCTTGTGCATCGCCAATGAGAAGGTAAAATGGTACAACTGCTGGAAAATAGTACGGCAGTCACTTGAAAAATTAAACAGAATTAGCACGGGATCCAGCAATTCCACTTCTGGGTATATGCAAAACAACTAAAAGCAGAAATTCAAACAGATGCTGTACACCAATGTTCATAGCAGCATTAGTGACAATAGCGAAAAGATAGAAACAATTCAAATGTCCACGGACAAATGGATAAACAAAATGTGGTATGTACGTACAATGACATATTATTCAGCCTTAAAAAAATGAATGAAATTCTGATACATGCTACAACATGGATGAACCTTGAAAACATTATTCTAAATGAAGTAAGCCAGATGCAAAAGGACAAACATTGTATGATTCTACCTATTTGAGGTATCTAGGGTAGTCAAATCCATAGAGACAGGAAGCAGAATAATGGCTACTGGTGGCTGAGGGTAGGAATAATGGAGAGATAGGGTGTAATGGGTACAGAGTTTATACTGCAGAGAATGAAAAGATTCTGGGGATAGGTAGTGAAGATGGTTGCACAACACTGCGAACGTACTTAATGCCAATGGCCGTACCCTTAAAATGGTTAAAATTGTAAATTTTATGTACATTTAAAAAAAAAAATCTAAATTCTAATTGACACTAATTATTCATTTGATCTACCTCACACTATACACAAAACACTCTCAGAATGACCATACCCGCTCTACCACCAATGACATGATTACTGAAACAATATACTTTTGTAATTCTTGTCCTTAGGTTATATGTAACTTTTGGTACAAATCTATTTTCAAGTTACAGAAGCTCCTTTCTACTTTTAGTTAGTACTAAGAATGTTTATGATAAATGGGTGTTGATTTTTATCTAACCTTTTCCTATATCTATAGAGAAGATCATAATTTTTCTCCTTTATCTTAATGCAGAGTATGACACAAATTTCCTAATAGTAAACCATCCTTGGGATGTATTCTTGGGATAAACCTAACTTGGTTATAGTGTGTTATCATATTGTTGAATTTGATTTACTGATATTTAGGAGAGGATTTCGCAAATTTATTTGTAAATGAATTGGCTGTAATTTTCCTTTATTTTTCCTGGCCTTGTCTAATTTTGGTATCAAAGTTCTACTGCCTCATAGAATGGTTTAAGGAAAAATCTCCCCTTTTCTATGCTCTGGAAGAGTCCATTAAGTTTAGAATGATTTGTTCCTTGAAAGATTGGTAAAACTCACCAGTAAAAATGCCTGCAGCTGTTGATTTTCTCTGCAGAAAGATTTTAACTTTTTCATTATGAACATTTTCAAATACACTCAATATCAGAGAGAATGGTATACTTAACCTCATATGCCCGTGTTTCAGCTTATATAAATGGTCAACTTTGCTACATTGGTTTTCTCTCTCTCTTTTCCTCCGCCGTACATGTGAGCTGTCCTAACTCACTGGGCCCTGGGAAGCAGCCCCGTCTGGCTCATCTCCAGCACTACAACAATAGCTAATGTTTGGTGAGCACTGGCCGTGCGCCAGATGTTGAGCTAAATGCTGCACATGAGTGATTATTTGAATCTAACGCTTATAGCCAGCCTTTGACATAGGTGTTTTACCATTAGTATCTGCACAGTACAGATGAGGTAGCAAATTCAGAGACATGCCTAAGGTCATGCAGCTTAATGGAGGAATCGGGATTTGAACCCAGTTCTGTCTGACTTGAGAGCTAGAGCTGACATCTCATTGCAGTTGCCGACCACAATGTGACCCAGGAGCTAAGTCCCAGATGCAGTGGCTGGAAGGTCTGCCGTAAAGCAAGTCGTCATCCTCGGTGTTCCTCCAAGTACATCTTAGGCCTCAGCATGGCCAACTCTGGCAACAGGATGTTCACAGAGGCTATGATTTTTCAAGATCCTTCTGATGTAGGGTCTGCTTTCTGCCCTATGAGACCTTAGAGAAGACATGAGGCTGCTCTCCACCCTAGGGGAGCCCCTCAGATCATGACTCACTCATTCACCAGATATTTGCTGTGTACCCATGAAGTGCCTGGGACAATAGTCCTGGTGGAGTTGACATTATAAAAGAAGACAAACAGTAAGTTCCAAGTTGACAGCAACACACACACCCTGTCCCCTTCTAGCTTTTCTGGACTATTCCAGATTTGACGCTCTTTGGAAATGTGGCCCCAGATGAGGTAGCCATACAAAGAACAGGGCCATGGGGCTGGCTGTGATGACCCTGGCTTGCCCCTGGGGCTTGGAGTAGCCACAGGCCCTAGGCAATCCCAGAGCTTCACTCTGTCCAAATCCTGGGAAAAGGAAAGGAAATCCTGTCACCCCACTGCTGTACATCATACAAGCAGGTGGTGAGATTGCCCAAGCCACTGGCCTCCTTACCCTCTCCTAAACTCCAGAGTCCCTCACTCCCACCCCCACCCCCAACTATCTCCCATACCTGCCCTGCCCTCCCCTAGCCACGGACACTTCTGAATAAACTTGCATTCTGCCCTTCTCCAGCCCAAAGCTTGCATTGCCTAGTCTTGCTGTACAGCCCCCCATCTCAGTCCCTCCCCCAACTTCTGACCTCTTCCACCTCTGAAATCTCTCTCCAGTCCAGATTGGCCCAAGAGCAAGTCAGTATGTTCCCTCGGGCTCGCAGCCTTCCTCCTCACCCCCCAGCTCTGCTCTCACAGATCACTGGAGAACATTTTGAGATAGTATCACTAGTCACACACACACTTCCTTTTATCCTGTGACACGCACTCTCTAGTCACTCACTCAGGACATAGTGAAACAAAAGAAGTCAACTGGCTTCAGAGTCAGAAACGACGATGCTCAGAAATTGAGCCAATCAACTTAACAGCCCCACACCAAGGGGGCTAGTGAAAGGGTGAGGAGAGGAACAGCGAAGTTTCAGAAAGGAGTGGAGAGGCCGCGGTGTCCCCAGGAATTGCCTGTGCCACGTTTCCAGGCTGGAGCCGGGTCAAAAGTGAACTGCTCAAGGATGACGGCCAGTAGGAGCCAGGGAGTCAATATGACAGGCTTCAGAGTCCCCGGGAATCAGGAGGGATTAGGGCACAGAGGAGGGGTTGCCTTGGCCTTCACTGAAATCTCAAAACCACCTTGTGAGACACTATTACTCCCATTTTACAGATGAGAAGCATTGAGAAGGGAAGACACCCATCCAAGACACAGCACGGAAGTGACGAGGCAGGTATTTTCACTTTTTAAAAATCAATTTTATTAAGATATATTCTCATATAATGCACGTTGCGAGTGTACAGTTTAACGGGTTTTGACAAATGGATACATCCATGTACATCCACCACCACAATCGAGATACAGAACATCTCCATCATCCTAAGGTGCTCCCTGTGCCTCTTCCAGCCAATCCCCACACCTACCCCTTGCTTCGGGCAATCAGTAATCTGCTTCCTATAATTTTATATAAGTTGAATCATACGATATGTACTCTTTGGTGCTTGGCTTCATATGTCTTCTATTGTGAAGTTTCCATTAAAGTTTTTGCTCTGTTTTGTTTTGTTACTGAGTTTTTAGAGTTCTTCATACATCTGGATGCAAGTCTGAAACTTGCAACACATTTATTGCAAATAGATTTTGTTTGTTTGTTTTTAAAGGGACTGGGTCTTGCTCTGCTGCCCAGGCTGGAGTGCAGTGTGTATCCACAGGCACCAAGCCACATGATCAGCATGGGAGTTTTGACCTGCTCCATTTCCGACCTGGGCCCATTCACCCCTCCTTAGGCAACCTGGTGGTTCCCAGCTCACAGGGAACCAGCTCACAGGGGTGTCATGCAGACACCCCATCGACGTAGCGCACTACAGCCGAGGACTCCTGGGCTCAAGCGAGCCTCTGCCTCAAACTCCCTAGTAGCTGGGATTACTGCCAACGGCTGCAAATAGTTTTTTCCAGTCTGTGGTTCACCTTTTCATTCTGCTAATGTCTTTCTAAGAGATTTTTAATTTACTTTATCAATTTTTTAATGGATCACGTTTATGTCCTATCAAAGAAATCTCTGCTCATCCTGTCGCAAAAATTTTCTCCTGTATTTTCTTCCAGAAATTTGACAGTTTTGTAGTTACGGTTTAATTGTTTTAGTTTTATATTGGTCTATGATCAATTTTAAATTAGTTTTTGTATAGGGTGTGAAGGATCAAAGCTCATTTTTTTCCAAATGGATGTCCAGCTATCCCAGCTTTATTTGTTAAAAAGCTTATGCTTTCCTCATTGAATTCTTGACTTCTTTGTCACAGATGATTTGACTGTATCCGTGTGGATCTATTTCTATTCCATAGATCTATGTTTCAATACATATTTCTATTCTTATGCTAATATCACATTGTCTTACACCAACCTCACTCTTCTTTTTCAAAATTGCATTGGCTATTCTAAGTCCTTTGAATTTCTATATACATTCAGAATCAGCTTGTCAATTTCTACAATAATGCCTGCTGAGATTTTGACTGAGGTTCTTTTTTGAATCTATAAAATTGAATCTCATTCTTAAAATAAGAAAGGCAGCTTAGAAACAGTATGTATTTTAATCGAATTTCTAGAATATGTAATCATTAACTGTAGCCATGGAGCAACCAAACTTGATGTAATCTCAATAATTATTAAAATAAAACCTCTAATTAAAAAAAAAAATAACAAGTGTTTCTAAGGATTTGGAGAAACCAGAACCTCTGTGCATTGCTGGTAGGAATGTAAAATGGTATAGCCACTGCGGAAAACAGTTTGGTGATTCCCCAAAAAGTTACATGCAGAACTACCATATGACCAAGCTATTCCACTCCTAGGTATATATTCAAAAGAACTGTAAGCTGGAACTCAAACAGGTATGTGTGCCCCAATGTTCCTAGTAGCATTATTCACAAGTCTAAAGGTAGAAACATTTAAAATGGCCATCAAATGAAGAATGGATAAACAAAATGTGGCCTATACAAACAGTGGTATTTTATTCAACCATAAAAATGAATGAAATTTTGACACATGCTGCAAAACGGATGAACCTTGACACTGAAAATAAAGGGAAACCTCACTAAAATGGAGTCAGGAGGCCAGTAGGGGGAGCTCTCACACAGTATCACTCAATGTCACCTACAAGAATTGTCAATTACAGACTCCAACAGATGAATTAGCAACAAGAATGAATCGTCAATCACAGGCCTTAACAGGAAAAGACGTACAATGCATCTCCTACAAGAAATCAACTACCATAGCAACTCGGCTAATAAGAAATCGTCATCTCTCTGAACTCTTGCATCTTTCCTGGACTTTGTTTCAAAACAACTCTTCCCAACTTTCTTTTTTTCTCCCTAACTTTCCTCTCTTTTGTCAGAGTTGGCTGTGACTTTTGCTATAGCTTGCTTGCTTGTCCCAAATTACAATTCTTTGTAGTTCTCAAGTAAACCCACTTTTGCTGGTAAAATGACTGTTTAAGGTCAACAACATTATGCTAAGTGACACAAGCCAGACAAAGTGTATGATTCCACTTATATGAGGTACCTAGAGTAGGAAAATTTATAGAGACAGAAAGCAGAGTAGAGATTACCGGGGTTAGGGAATGGAGAATGGGAAATTATTGTTTAATAGGTACAGAATTTATGTTGGAAATGACAAAAAGGATTCTGGAGATGGCTTATGGTTATGGTTACATATGAATGTCCTTAATGCCACTGAATTGTACATTTACAAACGATTAAAAGGGTAAATGTTATGTATATTTTAACAAAATAAAAATTAAGCCTTTATTAAGTTAGTGGCATAAATACACTTGCATTTAAAAATAGAATAGCATGACGATGGGTCAGGACTGGAATCTTCAGATGTTTTTAAAATGCACCATTATCTTTGTCTGTACTTAAGCTCACAAGGCAACCATGTGTCTCCTGTAATCAAGTGGAGGTCCATCTCTCACTTAATCATTCAGCAAATATTTACTGAGCATCTAATATTGGTCAAGCACTGTTCTAGATGCTGAAATGGTGGTGTGGAAAGGACAGTCAAAAACAAAACAGTGCTTGCACTTGGGGAACTTATATTCTACATGGACGATATATGTAATAAATAAATGCATGAATATGCAATATATCAAGTAGAGATAGGTGCAATAAGAAGATGAATTATTTGATAATCTTTTATTACAGAATTTTACATCTATGTTCATGTGGAATATCAGTCTTTGCATTCTTTCCTTGCGATAGCTATGATTTTGGTATCAATGTTGGCCTTATAAGGTGAGTTCGGTAGTGTCCCTCTTGTTTTCTAGAAGAATTTGTGTAGGATTAGTATTATTTCTTCCTTAATTTTAATAGAATTTACCAGTGAAAAATCTGGTCCCAGCAGTCCCTTTGTGGGTGTTTTAATGTACGAACTCAATTCCTTTAATAAGACTACTCTATTATTTCTACTTTCTATTTCTTCTTGAATCATTTTTGCAATAGTGGGCAGAAGTGGGATATTGAAAACACCTGACCATTCCATTTGTGGTTAAGAAGGCCTACTGGTTTTGGGTGCTCACCACGTACCAGACACCATGCCTGACTTGCACACACTTCATCTGTAGGTGTTACCATTATTGTCCCTGTGATACAGTGAGCAGAATATCTCCTTTGCATTGGCACAGAAATTCTTCTGAAAGTGGCAGAATAGACATGAGGTCCTCTGTGCCGCTGACATGTAGGATGGAAGGCAGGCGCCACCTTGAAGGAGACTGCTCAGCCTGTCCAGAGGTCCATTTCCCTGAGTAAACACATTATTAACATCCTTCAAGACCAAATCCTGAGGTTGATGTAGAGGGTGGGCTCTGGCTTTTTCCTCTGTGGGACACTTTTCTCTGAGGCTTTTTCTAACTATAGGAGCATATCCAGCCCACACACAGGGAAAGCTGAAAGTTCGAGGAATGATCACCTTCGAAAAGCAACTCTCGGCCAATGCCTGATAGCAGGATAAATAAGGAGGATCAACACCCAGCTCCTTACCCCTAGGCGGGGGACCACTCCAATGAAAAGCAGATTTTTAAATTAAAAATATTTCTAGACATGTTGTTCATAAATAATTTTACATAAATGCACATATATGGTCTAGATGGTTAATTTATGTATCAACTTGACTGGGTCATGGGTGCTCAGATATCTGATTAAACATTATTACTTTCAGAGGTATATCTATGATGGTGTTTCTGTGTATTAACATTTGAATTGATAAACCAAGTAAAGAAGATGGCCCTCCCCACTGTGGGTGGCTGTCACTCAGCCTGTTGAGAGTTAGAATAGAACAAAAAGGCAAAGGAGGAGAACTTGCTGTCTGCCTGTCTGAGCTGGAACATCAATCTTCTCCTGCCCTTGGTCTGGAACTTATACCATTGACTCCCCGTAGTTCTCAGGCCTTTGGTCTTGAACTAGAACTTACACAATCAACTCTCCTGGTTCTCAGGCTTTCGAACTTGGACTGGAACTATACCACTGGCTTTCCTGGGTCTCCAGCTGGTAGATGGTAAGGGGGCAAGAACTGAAATTGTACTAATGCAATACAGAGCAAGCTCTGAATTAACATTTATTGACTTTTATCAGTGAATGGCCGATTTCAACAGCCCTCCTATTGGTCCTTTTCTAGTCTTACCTCCTTTAATCCAAGGATACTGCCACCAAGATGATTACTCTAAAATGCAGATATAGTTGTTCTCCATTTATATCTTCAATGCAAATTATGCCAAGATGAATGTATGGAAAGTTGTAGATACGATACTCTTTGTGGCACTTTTTGTGATAGTGGAAAATTGAAAATAATATTCAACAACAATTGGTTATGGCAGCTAAGGTGCATCTAAAAAACAAAACACTATATAGCCATTAAATGGTGCTAGGGAATATTTAGTGATAGGTGTTCAATTTATGTTGTTAAGTGAACAAGCTGGTCACAGAACAGTATACACGGTAAGAACCTATTTTTGTATTCAAAAGATAACATAATTGTTTATAAAGCAGGGCATTGACAAACACTTTCTGTAAAGGGCCAGATAGTATTTTAGGCTTCGTGGGTTAGAGATTTGTATTTCAGATACAATTATTCAGTTTTAGTGTGAAAGGAGTCATGGACAAAGTAAATGAATCAGTGTGGCTACATTCCAATAAAACTATTTGTGGACACTGAAATTTTAATTTCATAATTTTCATGTGTCATGAAATAGTCTTTTTTCCCCAACTATTAAAAATTACAAAAACCATTCTTAGCTTTTTGGCTGTAGGGAAATCAGCAGAGGGTTGGATTTGGCCCACAGGCCACAGTTTGCTCACCCCTATTCTACAGGGCACAGAACCAAAATTTTCACTGTGGACGTTTCCCCCATGATGATCTGAGGTTACACTGTCTCCCCCTATTGTGGTCTGTTTTTCTGAAACAGTTTCCCCAAGTATCTGTATGGCTTTTCCCTTCCCTCTCTAAACCTTTGCTCAAGAAATACATTCCCGGGGAGGCCTGCCCTCAGCATCCTATTTCAAATTGCAATCTATCTGCTCATTTCCTTTACCATGTGCACTTTTCCTGGTTTCCCTAAACACTTATCACTTATTAATACACTAATTAACTTTTTAATATATTTACTGTTTGTTATATAAACCCCTCTTTTTCCTCCCAACCCCCAACGATGTAAGCTCTATGAGGGCAGGGCTCTTCATTTTATTCACTGATAAATTCCAGGCTCCTAGAACAGTGCCTGACACATAGTAGGAGATTATTACGCATTTGTTGAATATGACTAATTATGTTGTATTACTTTTGTAATTAGAAACCTAATATACAAAACAATCTAGACATCTTCTGTGAGTACCCATCCTTAAGAAATGAAGTCCACGAACTCGGCCAGGCGTGAAATCCCTTCACAGTCCCGCCCAACTTCTCCAGCCTCTCAAACCTCCCAGACCCGCCCCCCACCCGAGCACGCGCAGTTCACTCCCCGCGACACCGCCCACTGCTACTAGGAGACGCCGGAGTCTGGCCACCGCAAAGCACAAACACTAGGCTCACGTGACCTGCGCCGCGTCCGCGTGAGCAGCGTCGCACCCGGTGGGCGTCACGTGACGGACTGAGCTTTCCTCCAATCGTTGTGTACATTGTGGAGATTCCACCCAGGACCCTGCCCGAGACTTAAAAAACCACAGTCTCCCAACAGTCAAAGGGGCCAGCTACCCGCTTCCAGCTTGGCGGCGGTGTCTTCCAAGGGTCCTCTTCTCCCGCGGCGTCGGGAAGCCCAGGCCTACACCACGCTCAGTCCCGGAAGTGACGTCTCCCAGAGGGGCCGGAAGTGGCAGTGGAGGGAGGGAAGATGGCGGAGGTGGTGAGTCCGGTGCCCGGGGCGGGGCGGAGGGAGCCAGGGGAGGTGGGTAGAGCCCGAGGCCCCCCAGTAGCCGACACTGGCGCCGCGCTGTCTCCCCAGGGGGAGATAATCGAAGGCTGCCGCCTGCCGGTGCTACGGCGGAACCAGGACAACGAAGATGAGTGGCGTGAGTGACGTCGGGGGGCGGGGCCAAGGAACCTGGGGCGAGGGGCGGGAGGGAGTCAGCCGAACCCTCGGGAGGGGGAGGGCCTCGAGGATTCTGGGGCGGGCGGGGCGCAGACACTTAGGAGGGGCGTGGCCTTTAGCCGCTCCGAGCTGGACAGGGCGGGGCTTGGAGGGGGGCGGCACTGGGTGACTAAAAGGGGTTAAAGCGAGCTCTTCCAAGTGCTGGGGTTTAGGGATCCAGCCTGGGGTGGAGCCTCATGGCCTAGCCCGTCTAAACCTCCTGCCTTTGCTGTTTCCACAGCCCTGGCCGAAATCCTGAGCGTGAAGGACATCAGTGGTCGGAAGCTTTTCTATGTCCATTACATTGACTGTGAGTGCTGGGCTGGGGTGAGAGGGGCTGCAGGGTAGCTTTGGGAGGCAGCCTCTGGCATTCCTTCCTGAGACATCCCCACTGCTGCAGTCAACAAACGCCTGGATGAATGGGTGACCCACGAACGGCTGGACCTGAAGAAGATCCAGTTCCCCAAGAAAGAGGCTAAGACTCCCACCAAGAACGGACTTCCTGGGTCCCGCCCTGGCTCTCCAGAGAGAGAGGTGGTGAGTAGGTCCCCTACTTCAGCTCTTCTGTCCTGCCTCCTACTTCTCTCATCTTTTGGCCTCAGTGGCTCCTGGATGGGCTGGAGGCAGCGCTCTCCCACCCTGGCTTCAACTTGCAAATGGTGGGGGCCAAACTGCAGATGTAGCTTCCAGAGTCCAGCGGCTATTCCTGTGTCCTTGAGAGGGCAGAGGGTGGGGTTTGATCACTCCATGCTGAGGGGCTCCTATCCCTTCCCCATCCCACCACCATCCCCACCCCAGAGGAAGACCCTGGACCTATCTCTACAGCCGGCCTCCACCCAGGCCAGCGGGAAGACCTTGCCAATCCCGGTCCAGATCACACTCCGCTTCAACCTGCCCAAGGAGCGGGAGGCCATTCCCGGTGGCGAGCCCGACCAGCCGCTCTCCTCCAGCTCCTGCCTGCAGCCCAACCACCGCTCAACGGTACCCTCAGCAATTCCAGGGACCTTGCTTTCCTCTCAGGTCCCTCCTTCTCTACCTTCTGACCCACCTTTCTTGGTTTCTCTCTGCAGAAACGGAAGGTGGAGGTGGTTTCACCAGCAACTCCAGTGCCCAGCGAGACAGCCCCAGCCTCAGTTTTTCCCCAGGTAAGCCCTCCAAATCATCTCTTCTTCCCTTTTTTCAACCCTCCAGTAGCCTCTTTCAGACTATGTCACAGCCAACCCTTCTGTTCTACCATCTCACCTGCAGAATGGGTCAGCCCGTAGGGCAGTGGCAGCTCAGCCAGGACGGAAGCGAAAATCGAATTGCTTGGGCACTGACGAGGTAGGTCTGGGGAAGAGGGAAGCTGGGTGAAAAGGAAGGGACATAGGTGGGGTGGAAAGTTTGGTGACTAATTTAAAAAGAAATGAGGTGGTGGGCAGCTGTGGTGTTGGTGGTATTAGGAACCAGGCAGAGCTGGTTCAGGTCACACATTGGGTGATCTTTCCCACGTTTTGAATGAAAATTTGCCACGTAGTAGTCTCTTTATCTGGAGCAGTGGGGGGAGGGGGAGGGGGCGGTTATCGTCTGACCCCCATAGAGTTGCTGTTAGGCTTGAACAAGGAAACCTGTGAGGGCTGTGTGAGTGGCACAGTCTCCTGTAATCTGATGTCTTCCATTGGCCCTGGGCAGGACTCCCAAGACAGCTCAGATGGGATACCATCAGCTCCGCGCATGACTGGGAGCCTGGTGTCCGACCGGAGCCACGACGACATTGTTACCCGGATGAAGAACATTGAGTGCATTGAGCTGGGCCGGCACCGCCTCAAGCCGTGGTACTTCTCGCCGTACCCACAGGAGCTCACCACATTGCCCGTCCTCTATCTCTGCGAGTTCTGCCTCAAGTATGGCCGCAGCCTCAAGTGTCTGCAGCGTCACTTGGTACGAGGGGTCCCAGAAGGCAGCCCTCCTAGCACACACCCCCACCTCGTCCAGCCCCTGACCCTTTTCTCTTCCTCAGACGAAGTGTGACCTGCGACATCCTCCAGGCAACGAGATTTATCGCAAGGGCACCATATCCTTCTTTGAGATCGATGGACGTAAGAACAAGGTCAGTGGCCAAGGGACAGTGGGGCATCTTTGGAGCTGGAAGTCTGGGGCAAGTCAAATGAGCAGCTTCTTCCTGCTCAGGAAAACACTGATCAGTCCGGCCAGCAGATCGGTTCACTCCATTTTTTATTGAGTTTCTGCTGTTGGTCAGGTGTTGGGAGGTACAAAGACGGAATTAGACAAAGTCTCTGCTGAGAGCTCACAGTCCATAGGGAAAACAGACACCAGCAGCCACTTAGATCCCAGCGTGATGGTCATAAAACAAAGGGTAGGTTCTTAGGACCTAGAGGAGGTAGTCACCAAAGCTTCACAGGGGAGGTGGCTTTTGAGCCTTGGCCTGAAGGACAAGGTGGGTAAGGGACTCCGAAGCAGTGGGCTTCATGGACGTAGAGTGTGTGTGTGAAATGCAAAGACCTTCTGGCCGAAGGGCAGGATGAGGCAAGGCTGTTATGAGCTCAGATGGTAGGAGTGAGGCCAGCTGGGACCTAGAGGGCAGTGAGGGAGAGGTGAGCACCTTGACTGGCAGGGGCGAGCTCTGGCTGGGGTGCTGGGGAGCTTGAGGAAGATGCTGCTTTAACCGCCATTCTGTAGTAAGTGTGGACTTAGGCATCCAATGGCAGTGCCCGGCTGGTGCCTAAAGTCATGTGTGATGCAGGAAAAACCGTGTGTAGAGGGAAAGTAGCAAGATTAATTTTTCTGGGGAAACTTCTAAGGCTGTTATTTTGGTAAATTCAAGAGTGCCTTCCCTCAGTTGGAGCCCGCCAGATCAGTTCCTAAGAAGGGTGATTGTAGGCAGAACCTTATGTTTTTTGACAAGCAGACTCCTTAAACTGTCACATGAGCTGAGCCTCTCTCGTATGCCTTGGTCAGTCTTCTTGGAGACATGTCAGTTTGTTGACTGTCGTTAACTGCAGCAGAGAGCAGTGGAGGTTCCCCCCGCCCCCCTTGCCCCAGCCAGACTTAGGTGGAGGTGTGGAGAGCAGGGGAAAACCTGCCCAGCTCACCAGGAAGCAGGTACATGGGCTCCTCGATGCTGAGGAGAGGCCCTGCCTGAGGGGTAGGGACAGTCGTTATCAGTGGAATGGGTCAGCCTCCAGGGAGAAAGGCTCTTCATCTATCAGCCTGGAGCACAGAGGTTCCTGGTCGACCCCAGCCCAGTGGGCTACACTCCAGGGTGGGGAACCCAGAGCGGTGACAGGTCTTTTCCTTCGCAGAGTTACTCCCAGAACCTGTGTCTTCTGGCCAAGTGTTTCCTTGACCACAAGACGTTGTACTATGACACAGACCCCTTCCTCTTCTACGTCATGACGGAGTACGACTGCAAAGGCTTCCACATCGTGGGCTACTTCTCCAAGGTGAGTGCTCATGCGGCCGCGCCTTGGCCTTGCCTGCCGTGGGCCCCTCCATCACACTCGCCTGCCCTTCTTCCAGGAAAAGGAGTCCACGGAAGACTATAATGTGGCCTGCATCTTGACTCTGCCGCCCTACCAGCGCCGCGGCTATGGCAAGCTGCTGATCGAATTCAGTGAGTAGCCGTGTCCCCACCAGGGCTCCCGTTGGTGCCTCCCACATAAACGTGCAGGGTTGATGTGATTCTCAGCAATGGCTGTGCAGCCCAGTCACAAGGGGGAGGGAGCTGGCCAGAAATAGGTGTGAAGCTCCCAAGGGTCCCTGCCCCCCCCATCCCCAGGGTGACTGCCCTGCTCATCTGGAGTAGGTGCTCAGTCCCTCACCATTTCTTGGCCAAAGTCCCAAGTATCACCCAACTATTCCCAAATGTGACTCATCTGCCCCTATCCAGGGCCGTGGGTGGAAGTCAAGTGAGCCACTGTTGCTTGTCCCTTTGGTATTGCAATGTCATACAAGCTCCTGGGCAAGGACCAGTGCCTCATCTCCCCAGTTGTCCCCGAGCCTGGCAGACAGTAAACGTTCAGAATGCTGTTAACTCAGCAAACAGATGCGAGCACGGACTTGCATGGATTCGGCCCTTTCCTACATTCAGTCAGGTCATTCTCTTAAAGACCAGAAGAGACTTTGCCCTCATTCTTCATGAACTCTTCAATGTCCTGTCAACCCCAAGGTCCCCTCTGCTTCCCACCCTCATACCCCCATTCCCTTCAACTCACAGCTCACCTGGATAACCAGGCTCTGACCTAGAAGATGGGGCGGGAGCCTTAGCTGTTTGGGGAAGGTGCAGAGGCTAGACTTGCTCTACGTCATGGTCTATTTGAGAAATTTTATTGGTAGAATGATGTTGAGGTGGGGTCACATCTTCAGGAAGCCTTCAGTGTGCTAAAGCAAGCAGTGCTTAAACTCAGTCTGTGCCTTGGGGGTCAGACCTCAGTGGGGCCAGCAGGGAGGTGTGCTCAGCATGGCAGACAGGGTGGGTGGGTGTTCACTTGGGCAGGGTCAGAGTTCCCTCCAGCTGAGGAGACCAGTGTGGTCTCCGCTTGCTCCGTCAGGACTCTCCATGTACTGCGTACGCAGCTGTTGGGCAGAACTCAGGTGTCCCCTTCTTATTCCATGCTTCCTCTCTCCAAAGCACCGGTCTTTCTGTCCCTCTCACCACCAGATTGGTGGAAAAGTCACAAGATTGGCTAAGAAGGCAAGAATGGCTGATAAAGATGTTTCCCCAAAGGGAGGGAGCAGAAAGGGCTGTGGTCTAACATGAGGCTGGTTGTGACAGGGCGAGGAGGAGCTTCTGGTGGTGGAGACATCCCAGGCCCTGACAGGGAGAATGAAGGCTCTGCCCAAGAGATGTGAAGCCATGATGGGTTTTTCAGGACCCGAGGTCTCCCCAGGAATCGCTGCCAGCGCCCAGTGGTGCGCAGGCGAGAGGCAGGCAGAGCAGGCAGTGGGAGGGACATGGCTGCGGGGAAGTCAGTGCTTCTCTCCTTGAGGCCTCACAAGCACTCGGTCAGGCAGGCCTGGCCTTGGAGCCGCTGACACTCCTTGGGCCGCTGACACTTCTCGGGTCACAGCTAGGGGAACTGAGGTGACTGAAAATCCAAGCACATCAGGCCTGGACTAGAGGTGGGGTCTGCTCACATGCCGAGGTATATAGAGAGAGTGGTATGACAGGAAAATTGGAGGCACTTTCTATAAGCCGCCGTCTCTGCCTCCCTCAGCCCCACGTCTAAGCCCTGAGCACCCCTCCCGGCTGTAGCTGCTCTTCTTGGTGCCCTCGGCACTCTCCACTGTGCTCAGTACACAAGGGAAGAGCAAGTGCTCATTAGTCCTTTATGAGGAAACTGAGGCACAGAGCAAACAGCCGCATACCCCAGGTCACGGAACTACCACATGGCAGGGCCAGGATGGGCAGCGGGCGTCTGCTTCTGCAGCCCGTGCTCTTCAGCATGGGTACGTGACGCTGTGCCCGCTTACCCACCCTCTTCCTCTCCACTGCTGTAGGCTATGAACTCTCCAAAGTGGAAGGGAAAACGGGGACCCCAGAGAAGCCCCTCTCGGACCTTGGCCTCCTGTCCTACCGCAGTTACTGGTCCCAGACCATCCTGGAGATCCTGATGGGGCTGAAGTCAGACAGCGGGGAGAGGCCGCAGATCACCATCAAGTGAGCCTGGCCCCACCTGTCTGAGGCTGCATGGCAGGGCCTGTTCCCAAGCTTTGTAACTCCTGTGGCTCTGGGGACCTGGGGCAGAGGTAAAGGCCCCCAGAGAACCTGATCTTTGCCCTCCCACAGCGAGATCAGTGAAATCACCAGCATCAAGAAGGAGGATGTCATCTCTACTCTGCAGTACCTCAACCTCATCAACTACTACAAGGTGAGAAGTGAGCAGGGGGGAGGGGCATGCGGAGGGGCGCAGTGTGCCAGCCCCTGTGGGCTGACCTGTCTGCTCTCGTCTCCCGCCCAGGGCCAGTATATCCTCACGCTGTCGGAGGACATCGTGGATGGGCACGAGCGGGCCATGCTCAAGCGGCTCCTCCGCATTGACTCCAAGTGTCTGCACTTCACTCCCAAGGACTGGAGCAAGAGGGGGAAGTGGTGACCAGGCACTGCCCGTAGCAGTGCCAACAGAGCAGGCAAAACCGGGGCTGACATCCCATCCAGCTCCCAGTGGGCTCCTAAGAGGGACACCAAGGGAGATGGACCAGGCTGAGGACAGTTTCACAAGGAGAGGACAAGCCTGGTTGGGGCCGGCTGGTGCCCAGCACCAAAGTGAGCTCAGGGCTCAGGTCCACTCTAAAGTCAGCTGCCCGCAGGCCCAGGCCTGCCGTGAACCAGGGACTAGAGGGAGCCAGGCAGCTGTGTACAGTGAGATGGGGGTGGGGGCACTCTGTACAGAGGGCTGGCGGCTGTAAAAATTTCCTTTGTAAAGTAGGAGTTGAGGATGGGGTGGGTACTGGCTGCAGAATTCTGGCCTCTCTTACCCCCAACTGCCCCCTACCCCCCGCCAATAAATTGTTTCCACAGGCCAGAGCCATAAAAGGTTATTGTGGGAGAAGGGACAAGACCGGCTTAAAGGCTCCAAAGTGTGGGCAAACTCACAGGTGCTGTGAAGAGCTGGTTTATTGGGGATGATGGAATCAGTGGCTCCAAATGGAAGAGCTGGCTTTTTGGGGTGAGGGGATCGGTGGCTTTCAATTTCAAGCTTGGGCTCTCAGTCCTCCGGCACTGGTGCATGAATCTGCCACAGGAGTCACCTTTACTATTGAGACGGAATGGCTGGGTGGCCCATATACTCTGGGAGTGACCCAGCTGCTCAGAATGATCGCCCCTTCTAGAAGTGCCAAAGAGGAGTAGTGGGGAATCCACGCTGCCCTTAGCCAGTCTAACCCTCCAGTTAGACCCAGGCTCCATCTTCTGCCCCTTTGTGCCTCACAGCCCTAAAGCCCCCAAATCCATTTAGGGGCAAGACTTTGGACAACCCAGGAAATAACTTTGAAGCCTGAGATGGGGAATGAATGGGGCCTGGGAGGATGAGGGCCCATGTACTCACCGCTGCAGCGAGGCTGGGCCAGGTTAGGGCCGCACGCACTTTGGCATCCGGGCCAGGAAGGGTCTCCAGGTTCCACAGGGTGAAGTGGCTGAAACTGGCAGAGGCTCCGATAAAGCGGTCCTGGGGAAGGGTCCTGGCTCAGCACCGAGGCCGCCGCTCCCGCCCACACCCCAGCCAACTCGATGCCCCTGTGCTCACGAAGTCCCGCTCCAGAGCCTCCGGGGGTTCCGCCAGTTCCTGCTCTTGCTCGTCATTCTCTGAACCCTCCGAAAAGTCCTGCTTCCCCACCAACACCTCTCCTTTCTCTTCCATCACCATTACGTATCCCTCGAGGCCGGACGGCACCTCCACCTCCTCGCCCCGTAGTCTGCGACCACGAAACGACACTTCGAGTCCTGGGGAAGGCAGGCACAGGGCCTCAGTGAAGGCCTGATCCAGGCCCTGCGGGACAAAACCGGTGGCGGCCCTCCCGCCGCCTTCGGCGGACCACGATCCCCAGGAGCCCTCGCAGCCCTCCACGCCGACGAGAACGCGGCGCCAGCGCAGGGGCTGCCGGGAGCCGTAGTCCGGCCGCGGGCGCTCACCGTCAGGACCCTGGCGGATGGCCGGGGTGAAGAAGCGCTCCACGGGAGCGGGCCGGTTAGCCGGGACCTCACAGGGCAAGAGGTGCAGCGTGGCCGGGGCGGCGTTGCGCAGAGTGATGGGGCGCAAGTGGACGCGGTGCTTCTCCACGTCTTCCTCGTCGATGCTCTCCATCCTCTGCCGCGACTCCCTGGCTCGCTGGCTAAGGCCAAAGCTGGCGCGTAACTCGCGCGAAGCCTGTCGGGAGGCCGAGGACAGTCAGTGCGGAGCTTCCTGGGAAGTGTAGGCCTTCCCTGAGGCTCTTCTGCAAGCCCCGCCTCCCTGTGTTCAACTCTTAGCTTTTTTTTTTTTCCTTGAAATTTTTCACTGGTAATTTTTTTCATTAAAAATTTTTTTCAATTACATCCAATATTATATTTTCAGTGTACATTCTTTTGTCAAATATTAAAAGGACTCTGAAAAGCACACTTTTTATATTGCTTGGTAGAGTTTTTGTTTTGAATTTTATCAGGAACATCGACCCTTCCTCAAATGTGTTGAAGATATTTTATCTGATTTTGTGGTTTGTCTTCCAAACCTGTGTATAGTTGACTTTTATTACACAGAAGACTTATTTCGTGTATCAAATTTATCTTTTTTTTTCTTTTAGTTCCCACGATACATTTTTGGTTTCTTAACTCTTCTCTGTTTATTTGTTCAGATGCCCAACTTAGGTATGTTTTGTAAAGTTGTCTCATAAAATACATATGAACTAGTAGTTAAGATTAAAATTGCATTTAATTCATAGATTTAAGAAAAACAACCCCAGACATCCAGGAGCTGGACTTGATGTTCTGTTGAACATGAACAATTTCACAGAACATTATCAGACAAGGTCACTCTGTGACATCATGCGGGATCGAGGCAAAAACAAGGTCACTCTGTAATCATGCGAACACGGACAAAGGCAGAAACATTGTCCAAACCACAAAAATGATAAACATCCCTCTATCTTGGATATGCGACTGTTGCTTCTTTACCAATTAGCCTCTAATTAAGATTTGTTAACATTATCCCATCATAGAAATACTCCCACTTCCTGACAGCATCCAATCTAGAGGAAAGGGCTGCTTCCTTAAACCCTCTCCCAAATCACTTAACACAAGTGCAAATCCTAAAAATCCTTCCTAGCACCCTCTTACTGAGATGCCCCACAGCAGAAGAATAATAAACCCATTTGTTCAGCTACAGATGTGTTCCTGGTGGTCTTTGGCTGGAGGGTATTGAGAGATTAGAGTTTTCGTTTAGTTTTTTATCAGGATACATTCTTCCATTTATGCATGTCTTTTGTCTAGCTGTACAGTTGTGGATTTCTTTCTATAATAGTTATTATTTTAAAGTCTTTTTCTATCTTATATCTGTTTCTGTTACAAATTAGATCTTTTTTTCCCAATTTGATTATCTACAGCAGAGGTTGGCAAACTTCACATGTGGTCTCTATCACAATTGCTCAACTTCGACATTGTAGCATGGAAACAGCCACAGACAATATGTAAAAGAACGAGCACGGCTGTGTTCCAATAAAACTTTATTGGCAAATACAGGCAGTGGGCTGGATTTGGCCTGCAGGCCAGTTTTTGGAACAGTTGTTGATCTTTACATGTTAATTTTTAAGCCATATGTCTACTGAATTCTTTCATTATCCTTAATAGCTTTCATTTAATTTTCTTGGCTCTTCCAGAATTAGTCATCTGGCTTCCAAATAATGCTTTTGCCTTCTCATTACATTTTGTAATTTTTTTTTCTTTTCTAGCACTTTCAGAGAAAGATCTCAAATGTTACTGGTATCAATAGACATGGTTCTGTTTTCCTGAAACTTTCATGGGAACGCTTTTGGTACTTCACCGATAATCACAAAGCCACCTTTAGATTTCTTATATGTCTTGTTAAAGCTGTACCACTAATGGTTTTTTTTTTTTTATTAACTCAGAAGTAGGTGTTGGATTTTATTTTTTCTATTTTTAGTTCTGTAAGTTTCCAAGTCTAAATATTAGTGATTGCATTCCTGTAGTATTGTGTTAATTTGCCCTGTATTTCCTAGAAATTAGGTAAGGAAGCTTCGTTACCCCCCACCCCACTTTGGTGGCGGGGGCGGGGGCAGAAAGACTGCTTCAAGAGATGTGGTGTGTTTTTCCATCAGGAGGGACATAATACCTTATGTCTCTCTTTTTGTGAGGTTAGCAGCCATAAATGATCATTGCATAGACCTTTTAATTCATCGGGATTTACAAAATTCATATTCAAAGTCCACCAATTCTTCATTTACTAGATGGAATACTTCTATAATGAAAACTCCCCCCATCAACTATTTGTTTGCCCACTGGTACAGTGAATATAAGAAAGGCAAAATAATTGCTTGATACTTTCATTTCTCAGTTTTTTAAATAAGTTGTTTCTCTAGCATGTCCCTATGGTGACCTTTAAAAAATGTTAAATAATGGATTTTAATATTTCGATATTTGAGTTAATTGTGGTTATTATTATGATCATCCTGTCTTTTGCCAGTGGGAGCCTCTTCGAGTTAGCTCCTGAGTCTTTCGATGTGATCCTAGTAGTCTTTTATAGGTTTCCTTATTTTCTGGAACCACGAGATGTCTTCATGCCTGCTAACACAACATCCATCCTGTAGCCTTCCAGATGACTAATTCTGGAAGAGCCGAGAAAATTAAATAAAAGCTAATAAGGATAACGAAAGAGGAGATATTTTGACTCTCAAGTCTTATTATTTAAGAAACACTTTCTGTATGGTTACAGCTGCCTTAGATAGCAATTCCTCTGAGGGATCTGGGCAAAGTAAATTGAAAACCTTCTGGAATAGATTCACCATTCAGAATGTCATTAAGAACATTCGTGATTCAGGAGAAGAGGTCAAAATATCAGCATTAACAGGAGTTTGGAAGAAGCTGATTCCATTCCTCATGGATAACTTCGAGGGCTTCAAGACTTCAGAGGAGGAAGTAACTGCAGTAACAGGCAACTGTCTTATAGGATGAGGTATGTCCTTGTCCTAATTGTCCCCATGGATTTTAATTTATAGAGGTGACTGAGTGATGACATGGAGAAGTCAATACCATTGAAAGAAAAGTTCAATGTTCCTTACAGTTCCTGGAGAAACAAGTGGCCCTGCAAGGCCACATGGGTAAGCGCTGGAGTTGGTCAGGAGGCAGAAAGGAGGGGACGGCATAGGCCACAGCCTTTATTGGTGTTTCTCAGGGAAAAGCAAGGCAGGGCGGGGCAGTTTAGGATTGACTTATTTGAAGAATTCCAGCAGAGTTTGGGGAGCAAGGGCTGTCTGCTGTACTGCTGGTTGCTGTGGTCCACCACATACTGCAGGAGCCTGGAGCGGGAGAAGCCATGAGTGCTGTGGTTGCTTGATGCTGGAGGACCCCTGGGTACTGGAGAAGCTTCCAGAGATTGTTTAGTGAGCACATCAAGAAGAGGAAGGACAACTCCCTTCTGCAGTGGCTCCTCTGCGCCCTCTACCGACTAGGCTTAACAATGAGCCAGCAAGCAAAGAAAGATACTAAAAGGGTCCAGATTTCTTTTCACAGAGCAGGCAATGAAGAGGGAATCTGGAGCTGACGTGTACCTACATGGCCGTCAGACTACCTTATCCTATTTTCCTCTTTCCACGCTTTTAGTTCTCCCATGCTTTTAGTTCTATTCCTTCTTATCACAATATATAACATCTTTACTTAGTTATTAACCCTCTTGCCCACCTGTGTTTTAGTTTTAGATCTATATATGTTTGTCATGTCTTGGTTGAAGTGCATTCTCTATCAGACTGGCTCATGGGTGAGAATGTACTTGTTGAAAAACTGTTCCTATAGCCTTGATACTTAAAGGACGATTTGTGTAGATATAAAAACCTAGGTTTACACTTTCAAAAGCATAATGTTAAAAAATGCTCCTCCAGCGTTATCTTGCTTTGTCTGTGGCCATTATAATTTGTTTGCCTTGTAAGTTATTTGATCTTTCTGCCTAGACATTTTGGGGATTTTTTTGAAAAAAAAATCTTTGAAGTCTTATGATTTTATGAGATTATATCTCAAAGTTGACTATTCTGTATTAATTTTCCAAGATACCCAGCAAGCCCTTTGAAGGTGATTTTTTTTTTTCCTAGAAACTTTTCTTAGATTACAGTATTAAATACCAGTGGTGGTTCACTGTTTAGTTTTTCTTTAGAGACCCAATAATACAACTGTGATTCCTTCTTTGACTATCTCGTTTTCATTACTTTGTCGTGATCCCTTCTACTTCTTTGTCTCATTTTCATTCTGATTGTTCTTGTGTCTTCCTTCAATGTCCCTTATTATATTTTTTGACACTATTCTTCCTTGGGTATCTTGTAATGATCTTTATTTCCAGATAATTTTGTGTTTATTTCTTGAGTTCAATGAACTCTCTTCATTTCTTCCTGGGTTTTGCCTACTTCTGATCTTTTTAAATTGCCTATTTCTGATCTTTTTAAATCTCTCATCTAAGGTGGTTTTGCTTATCTTCACATGCTTGTTTTGAGTATATTTCGTTCTGTTTACTGTTGTATTACAGCTTTCTTCTGTTTCCTGGCTGTTTTTCTAGAGTAGTGTGACTTTTCTTTGTTTGGTATGTGATGAAATTCCTTTTCTGATATCTTGCAATAACTCTGTGTGAACCTGTTAATTTTCATCTTGTTCATTTCTCTGGTGTTGAGTGTTGTATAAGATCCCTGTTTGATGTGCCCTCTTCTGTCAACACAGCAAAGTCCAGATACTTTAATGGGTTTGTTGTTTGTTTGACTGTTTGTTTGTTTGGGGGGGGCGGTAGTTATAGATCCTCTGATTTTGTTTTGTCTTCAGAACAATGAAATTTCTCCATTTACTTCCCCTTTCACGTCCAAATGACAAAGGGCACTTCTTCCTTCCTTTTTCCATTTTTCATTTCCCCAGAATCTGTGTTTCAAAGGCTGCCCCTTCGATTCACACATATAACCTAAAAATCCCGTACCTCTAGCCCAAGCCCTAAGCTCCCAGGCAATTTAAATTTTTTTTTCAAACTTAGGGTGGACTCAGTCTTCCTGGTGCCATTTTAGATCAAGCGTATTCTCCTCTTTTCTCTCCCATTATTCCCAGAGCCCGTCTTTGCTTGCCCGGAGCCCATGGTAGGGTACGGCTGGGACCAGAGGGATGGCTGTCATTTGCTATTTATGTTACTTACAGTTATTGACATTCTCTGCTTGCAAGTTAGGCCGAGGGCTTGGTTTTATGTAGTTTTATCTTTTTCTGTTTCCCGAGGGGAGATGGGGCCCTGCGCCGCCACCATCGTCTTCGGCTACCCTAGAAGTCTCTCACTGAGTGCTGGCTTCCCGTCCGTCCAGCTTCGGGCTCTGCTTATTTAGTCCTTAGTCCCCAGGAGAGAATGCAGTGGTCTTTCGGAACTGGAAGTGAAGCCCGCCACCTGGTCAGTTGGCCATCTTCATGCATCGGAACAAAATTCTTTGTCCTAAAAGGGTGATTGATCCTGATTGTCAAGGAGGAAATTGTTGCTGCCACATGACAGAGATAGAGAGGGGTGTCACACCTGGGAGAGTCCCCAGGACACCTCCAAAGACCGCCAGGCCCAGTGATAATGTTCATGAAAAACTAGAGACTCAATACAAGTAGGATTACCAAGGACTCAGGAATGAAGGTCACCCCACTAAGTAAAGATCTGTAAAGGCCAAAGGAACATGGAACGGGGTAGTGAGACAAATAAGTGCATGTTATATACCCTCCTAGGGCTGACAGATAAAACTCGGGATGCCCGGTTATATCTGAATTTCAGAGAAACAACTCATTTTCTTTATACAACCTATGCAATGTTTGGGACATACTTATACCAAAAAATGAGTTGTTCCTCTGCAATTCAAATTAAACTGAACATACTGTGTGATTATTTTTATTTGCTAGAGCTGGAGCCCCTAATTATTGCCTTGTGACTTGTTGCACAATAATTTCTCTCTTGTAAGTAAAATACAGCTCAAGCAATATCCTTCCCCATGTTTTCCTCTTGTTTCACATAAAGTGGGTGTTACTGATGATTAACTTCATAACCCAGGGCATTTGTTATAGTGTATCAAGGTGAGATTATGACTAAACTCTTCCGCATGTCCTCCGCATCATACGCTTTCCCAACCGCCACAGCAGGGTACAAGGGCCTGGAAAGTGCGGGCTGGCAATGAAATGATTTGCCCCAGAACCAACACCCTTCGTACCTTGTTAGCTAGAGCTGGCCCCGTGGTTAGGCCTAACCTCCTGGAGGCAGGGAAGGGTTCGAGCATGTCTGAAGTGGAGAACCGGCAACTGGCGAACACTGGTAAGGTCCACACAGGTGGACAGTGACTGAGGGGGCTTTGGGTCTCCCTTTTCGGGGAAGTTGAGGTTGTGCGGGAGATAGTTATGCAGGAGCATGTTGTTACGATCTTTGGGAAGTTTAAGTCCGAGCAGAGGTATGTGGATACTGAGTGTGCAAAGGGGGTAGACCGTGGGGGACGGCACGGGCTGGCTCGCCCGGTGTCCACCCCCACCCACCTCCTGGAACGCCTTTGCATACTGAGAGGATGCAAAGCTAAAAACTGTAATTACTCTGACATCTCTTAGTCAAACTTCACACGTGCATGCGCTACAATCAACAATTCTGCTCCTGGTATGTATTCCAGGGAAACCGTCACAGAGATCCGTGAGAATGTCCATTGTGACACACCTGTGGTGGTGGGGCTGGATGGGGGCGCACTGGAGGTCACCTGGTGCCCAGCTCTGGAGGAATGGGGGTGGATGCAACGGTATGGATGGACAGAAAGACAGACGAAAGGATGGCTGGTGAGTCTTTATATGAGTCAATTATCGTAATCTTAGGTGAAAGATGAACACCATCTTCTGCATCAGAGGTAACGAAAACAAAAACCAAGCACATTTCCTGACTCCTTTGCCACAAGAAGTCTGTCTGCATGAGAAACACATTCCACGCATTAGATGCGCTTTGAATGATGTGGACAGAAGAAACAAGGCCAAGGCCATCTGCCGGTCGTGGACCGTGGAAAGGTCAGTCTCTCTGCGGCAGTGTCAGCTCCTTGGCTTTGCAGGGCTCAAGAGGCAGTGGTGGCAGCCCCCGCCCCACGCTCCAGGGCCTGGGCCCACCCTCCTGGGTGCTGAGAGGAGCTGGACTGCAGGCAAGATGGTGCGTTCTGGAACTCAACAGTCCCAGTGGTGGCCTGCAGCATCATTTTCCAGCCTTCCTAGAGATTTTTTCAGGACCTGATTCTATCTTAAATCCCTTTCTGCCGCAAACAGCTGGAGAAGTTTCCGCTTCCTGGAACCGAACCCTTCCTGATGTGGCTGGCGACGGCTTGCCCAGATCACACAGCAGATTATTGCTGGAGCTCGAGCTTGGGGCAGGCCTCCCGATCTGCCACCGCCCCACCTGTCCCGGGCCCTTTCCTCTCCTAGCGCGCCCATCAGGAGGGACAAGACGGGCCCAGGGGAACCCGAAGGCGGGGAGCCCAGGAGACAGGGGCAGCAGCAGAGGCTCTTACCCCAGCACAGCAAGGCCTGACCCTCTGTGGTCATTCTCCACCCAGCACTGCTGACTGCTGCGCCTGCAGCCTCCTGGGGGCTGGCCCCAGGAGAGGGAGTGGGGACTCTGTGTCCCTGTGGCCCGTGCAAAGCATTGCTCTGACGGTGTGGTAACAGAAACCTGCCCCAGGATGACAAAACACGATCATCAACCACCTGCACGACCATAGGAAAATCACTCAACCCCTGTCGCCTACAGATGTCCTCAACCGCGGGGCCCTGCCAAGCTGTCGCAAGGGTGAAATGAGGCAACATATGTGGAAAACACTGGCTCGGTGCCTGGCAGCAAAGCTGGCCTCGATACATCAACACCCGAAGAGTCTTATCTATTTTGAATAAGAACTAGGGATGCCGGTTCTTACCTGGGAAGATTTCTAGGTCCACAGGTGGATTCCTAGAGGATGGGGTGAGAAAAGCCAGCTTAGTTTTAGCCCAGATCATAGGGGCGCTTCTCTCAGCCCCGAACTGTCCTGTGTCCTCCCTAGAGCTGACTCCAATCCACACAGCCTGGGGAGGCCCCCCCCCTCGCCCCAGGGCTGCTGCAGCCTCCTCTCCTTCCCTGTTTCTCACCACCAGCCCATCATCCCATCCAGCCTGAGATTCGAGGTAAACCTCGGGTGTTAGAAAGCACTGGGCCACACGTCAGGAGGCCCAAACCCAGCTCCAAGCTCGTTCCTAAATTGTTGGGTGGTTTGGGCAGGGCCAGACCCTCTCTTGAAAGCAGAGATGAAGATGTTTTTTAATCCTGCCTCCTGGGCAGGGATTCTGGAGAATCACAGCCTGTTTTGGCAGGAAGGAACTTTGGAGCCCTGCAGTCTGGGGGTTCCTTGTCTGGAAGCTTTGTTGAAGCTCTGGACCCCCATCCCAGTAGTTCTGACCCCGATCGGGAGCCAGAAGAAAACAAAGCAGTGAGGGGCATTGGCGAGTGTAGGTTTTTAAAGGAGCCACAGGACTGGGTTCTGGCCCCCAGCAATCCCTTAGGCCAGACCCTGCAAAGGCCACAGTCCTGTTTCCACCTGCTGTGCCCAACCTCAGGGCTCAGACAGCAGTTGACAACCGGCGGAGGTAGTCCCCCACCAGAGGCAGCACGGCCCAGTCATCTGTCCGCAGGACCACGGGCACGCCGTCCGCCTGGGCTGCCTCCAGCCTCAGCAGCAGCTTCGAGTCTGGAGGGAGGCGGATGGCTATGTGGTAGCTAGTGGGAGGCTGGGCCGCCACCACGAAAGGCTCCAGATGGCGGGACACCAAGGCCTCCAGCCCCTCTGGCTGAAGAGGGCACCACAGGCGACTCTCGGTGCCCTTTGGCAGGCAGGAGTCCCAGAGTTCCTCAAAGAATGTCAGCCTGGCCCCCTCGGGGGGCTGGGGAAAAGGCAGGAAGAGGTCGGCAAAGTTCACAGGCAGGGGTGGCAGGCGTGCATAGCACGTGAGGCCACCGGCTGTGGTGTACAGGGCCTGGATATCCAGCTGCGTGGGGGCTGGGCGGCGGGGCTGCAGGGGCAGGAGCAGAGGGCGGGCGGGGCGTCTAGGGCACAGGCAAGGGACATGGACAGCGTCCAGGGGTGCGTACAGTTGTCCTTGCACATGGAAGCGCAGCTCCAGAGAGTACACCGGCTCCAGCACCTCCACCTGGAGCTGCAGCACGGGGGCCGGGCCCTCGGCTCTGCATGGCCCCACGCTCAGCCGGATCGGGGCTGGTGCCTCCTGCACCATCAGCGCTGCGGCAAAACCCTGGTTCTCGGCCACCAGTGAAGAGGCCAGTGCAGGTGCAGCGAGTGAGGGACCCAGGGCTACCCCCAGCTTGGGCTCTGACAGGTGGCCCAGGAGGATGTAGTAGAGGCGGGCGTGGTCCCGCCCATCAGGGTCCCCCAGCTGCCTGGCCAGTGCTTGCAGCAAGTCAGCCAGGCCTCCCCCAACACCCGCCCGAAGCAGGGCCCGGCAGACCTGCAACAGGGCCTGCTGGAGGCCCCAGTCCGTGCAGTAGGCAGCTGCAGCCTGTAGGAAGCGAAGGGTTTCAGGCTGGGCATCCTGGTCTGCCACCTTTGCCAACATTTGCAGGTGCCAACGAAGGGCTTCGTCCTTGCCTGACCTGGACACCAAGTCTTGTCGCAACACCACCCTCAGGGGCTCCCCCAGCTCAGAGCCCACCTGGTCCAAGAGGTCAACAAAATGGGGAGCCAGCGCAGGCCGGGCCCGGTACAGTTGGGCCAGTCCATGAGTCAATGGTGCCAACGCTGCAGGTTGCCCAGACAGGCAGCGAGCAACTAGGTATGAGGCCTGGAAGCAAAGTGTGGCCAAGGCCCGGGGGCCCCCACTCAGGGCTGCCCTCTGCCACAGGCCGGCCAGCAGTTCCTCCAGGTAGCGCCGGGGCCCCTGACCCTGGCCTTTCTCCTCCTCGTCTCCGTCTTCGGCACAGAGCAGGCACAGCAGATGCAGGCGGGCCAGGAGGGCCATGGGGTCGTGCTGGAGACTGGGTAGGAGGCCACAGCACAGCTGGGGCTCTAACAGCAGCGGGGCAGCCTCCTCGCCTGCAGGGCCCAGCGGGCAATTCTCAGGGAAGCTCAGGAGGCAGTGCAGGTAGAAGAGCTGGGCGGGCAGGGGCAGGGCTGGGTGCTGGGCGGCCACGGTGAGCCGGCGGAGCAGCAAGGCCTCGTCCTGGGCCGTGAACAGTGCCTCGCCGAAGGCCGCCTTGAGAGCCAGAACGGCGTGCAGCAGCGTCAGCTGCGCTGTGCCCAGCAGCCGTACCAGCTGCGGCTTGAAGAGCACTGGTGGCTGTCCCCGCAGACCCCGCAGGGCCCAGCCCAGCAGCCAAAGAAGCTGGGCCTGAGCCACAGGAGTGAGCAGGTAGGAGGTGTCTAGAAGCTGGGCCACCGCAGCCCGAAGCTCCCTGGCCTCCTCAGGACTGGGCTCTAGTGCCGAAAGGCCACCTTCCTCCTCAGCTGCTGGCCAGCTGGGCGCTTGGGGCTGAAGGTGGGCATCACCCTCTTCAGCTAGTGTCCAGTCCCAGGGGCCACTCCCAGTGGGAGAGACCCTGGCTGTGAACAGGCCCTGCCCGCTGGCCCTGGCCCTAGCCTTAGCCTGTATCACCAAGGAATTGCGAAGGGCAAGTGCCAACAGCAGGCTGAGCGGCTGGACCTGCCCCACCGGGCCCTCCTGCCCCAGCAGACTCCGCAGCAGCCCCAGGCAGCCCCCCAGCAGCCCCGGCTTGCAGCTCTCCAGCTCCCGCAGGCACTCGCACGCTGTGGCCTGCAGGGAGCGCTGTTCCCAGGAAGGGCCAAGGCGTGGCCCCAGATCGCCGCTGGCAGCCAAGCCAAGCAGTAGTGGCAGGAGCCGGAGAGAGGCTCCCGAGGTGGGGCCCAACACGTCTCCTGCCACCAGGGTTGTGGTGGCCGCCAGCAACAGGGGCCGCCGCAGAGCTGAGGGCCGTGGGGGTAAAGAGTCCAGGGTGTCCAAGAGGAAGGTGGCGGCTGCCTCGGCTGCAGGCGCGTCCGGCCACAGCTGGGCTGGGTACTCCAAGCTCAGGGCCAGCAAGGAAACCTGGAGGTCGGGGGTTTGGGTGGGAATTACGAAGATGAGGCTCAGGGCGCAATGGGTGGAGGTGGCCTTATGGGCCAGGGCAAGGGGCGCGTGCAAAGGCCTACCTTGGTCTGTTCACTCAGCTTTTCACTCCTCAGGTCGCTCAGCAGGTCGCGACCCAGATCCTCACCCTCAGGACCTGCCATGAAGGCGGACGGGCTGGCCCGGAAGGCGCCCAAGCGCTGGGCCCAGGTTTCCCGGCTCAAAGGCCCCATGGTCAGGCGCTCAGGTCCTGCAGCAGCAGCGAACGGCGATCAGGTGGAGTCCCGTGGCCGCCAGAGGGCGCCCGAGCCCCTGCGCCAACCCGAAAGGGCCACCGTTAGCCCAGGGCCCCTAGCAGAGCCCAGCCACCCTCGGCCACGCGCACACGCCAAGGGACCCCGCGCCCGGGTCCCGAGATGAAACAAAGGTTTCGAGGGTGACGCTGGGATGGGTCTCCAAGGTCCCCGCGGGGAGGGAACGCCGGCGAGCAGGGGCCGGGGCGCCGGCAGGCCGCTGGCGCAGGATGCGTGCCGAGAACTCATTAGGCCGCTCGCCCGCGGCCGGCACCGAAACCACAGCACCGCCCCGGCCGCCGGCGCCCGTGGTAACGGGCCGGCCGCGCTCACCTCGCCTGACTCAGCTGCGGGCGGAGACGGCCGGCAGGCTCCTTCCGGACGGGCGGGGCCGGGCGCACGGCGCGTGGGCGGCCGGGACGGGGCGGACCCCGCTCGGGGCGGGGCAGTAACGGGGTCCCCGCCTCCCCCTCCCGCCCGGCCGGCAGGTGCCGACTCGTCGGTTTCGCTGGAGCTGAGTAACTGTCCTGCTGCGCGCAGGCCCCCCTTCCCCGAAACCGCCGCAGGCCCGGGCTGGGGCGGTGGAGTTGGGTGGCCCCGGCTCCCGGATGCTGGGGTTCCCCCGCGCGCGGGCTTCGTTCCCAGGGCCAGCGGGTGGACGCGCCCGCTGGGCGGGCGAGAAAGGCAACCGGCGCTCCCCCTCCCCGCGCCGGCGCCCGGGCACACCGCACCCTGCGGCCGCCGCGCTTGGCCCTAGGCGTGGCGTGCGGTGTGGGTCTTCGCGCTCGCAGGGCGGCCGCTGGGGGGTGTGCAAGGTGCGGTCCCAGCGCTGCTCGCGCAGGAAGTGCGCGCCGCGGCCCCGCAGAACCGGTCGGGCGGGCGCGTTAGGGCTTGGCTTCGCTTCTCCGACGCCGGCCGGGGGGGGGCGGGAGTGCACCCGTTCGGCTTGGGGTCGCGGCAGACGGAAGCTGCTGACCCTTGCCAGAGGCGTTGCCGATGACCGGCCAGGGTCGCGCGGCAGCCAGGCTGGGGTAAAGCTTGCGGAGCAAGCCCATAAACCGCGAGGAGGCTGCAAAACAACGGAATGTAGACGTGCGGACTGGCAGGGCCCGGCGTGTCACGGATCTCATGGCAGGGCACGCCTAGCACCCGCTGGGAAACCGAAGACCTGGGGCCAAGCAGTGGCGAACCGAGCACCCTTGACTTCCAGAGGGTCAGGGTTTTCGGGGGCACCCAGGAAGCTGGGCCAGGGGCTTACCCAGTAGCCTCTCCAAGGCCCGGACCCAGGCTTCTGATGACCCACTGACCACGTTTCCAGGGCACATAACTGCAGGCGTCCAGACCCCACAGCCCACCGGCCCGGCCTGACTAACGCCTCTGGCTCTAATTAGCCTGCTTTGAAGATGAAACAGACCTGAGCCCCCATGCTAGTAGCTGCCAACTAGTTTCTCTCCTTCCTCCAGGCTTCACAGGCTCCTCCCTTCCTACCCCATTCTGCTGCCCTCCAGATGGGAGGTGATAGGAAGTGGCGGGGTAGCTGGAAAAGAGGCTCTCTGCGTGCCAGGAGGATGGAGACAAGGATCCACCCCAAGAGACAGGTCCAGCTGGAAAGCCCAGTCCCAGCTCCTCTGGGCCTTGGCTCCACAACTGACTCACAGGCGGCAGCCCTAAACCACTTCCCTCTAGGTACCTCAGTTTCCCCATCTATAAAATGGGAGTGATGACTCCTGCCCAAGAGGCTGTGGGGTGGGGCGGCCTGGCTAATTAAACCTAAGATGAAAGAGGCCAGGATGAGAGCAGCCCTGGGAGGGGAACAAGGAGTCTGTCTGGTTTCCCCCGTCTGAGGCCCAGAGGGTGCTGATAACTGCACGTCCCCAGCCCTCAGCACTCACAGGGAGGGAGGCATGATTATTAAACCCCTTTTTACAGTTGAGAAGACAGGCTTCAAAGGGTCAGGAAATCCGATGCTGGCTCCAGCCTCTGCTCAGCCTCTGACAGCTGCCAGCCTGAATCTAGGCTCCTTGGGGCCTGGGGTCTGAAGGGAGGGTACCTACATGTGATGCCCGATATTGTGGTAGGTGCATCCACAAGGACTCACAGGCTCATGGCAACTTTGGTACCATGAACAGTTGGGGAAAGAAAGGCCCAGAGAGGTACAGTCACTTGCCCAAAGTCACAGAGCTCCTAGGTGGTAGAGCTTGGACTTTAGCAAACAGCCTCTCGCTGCCCCCGACTTGGCCCTCCACCCCACCAGCTGGCCTCAGCCCACTTGGGTATCCAGATCTTGGCATAAGCCACGCCCCCACCTGTGTTCCCTGCTCCCCAGTGGGAGTGTGGTGCTGGTCTGTCCCTGGCATAGTCCAGGCATAGAATTAAGCTCATCCCACCAGCACTGAGGGCATGCATGGTCCCTCAATCCGCAGTCAGCAGGCCTGCCCCTGAAGGTGACCTCTGAGAGAGGGGCCAGGTATGGGCCTCAGCCAGGTGGCTGAGCAGGGAACTCTCCACTTGATACTCACACCTCATTCTTTTTCTTCCTGCTCCGTCTCCATCCTCCCCAGTGTAGCCCGGCTGCAGGGAGACACTAGACACAAAGCTTAGAAAAAGGAAAGACAGTTTCCCAAGGGGTCCTGAGCCTCAGTTTTCTCACCTGTAAAATGGGGGATGGGATCGACCCATCCTCACAGCACTGAGTACTGGGGATACAGGGGTGTCTTAATAAGAACATATCAATTGGCAAAACCGCAGCGAGAAAGCAGAGCAGTGGGCGCCAGGGGTCGGGAGGAAGGGGGAGTGGCTGCTAATGGGTACAGGGTTTCATTTGGGGTGATGGTTTGCACAACTCCGTGAAGACAGTAAAACCACTGAATTGTATACCATAAAGGATGCGTTTTATGGTATACGAATTATATCTCAATAAAGCGACCAACGTGGTATTAAAAGAGGTCTCTCGTGTTCAGAACCTACACAGTAGGAGAGGGCGACAGGCAACAAATAAGACAAATGAAAATTTCACAGAGTAAAAGATGCTGCAAAGAAAACAGAATAAGTAACAGGAAAGAGGTGACTGGGGGGACAAGGATTTAGCCGAGGTGATCAGAAGCCTCTCAGAAAAGGGAACATTTGGCTGAAACCTGAGTGACAAGAGGCAGTCAGCCACCAATTAGGGAAAAGCGTTCGAGGCACAAGGCGTAGCTGAGAGGGCTGAGCTGGGAACGGGCTTTGGCCTGCCCAGAGGACGGAGGGCGAGCAGTGTGTCTGGCACAGACAGAATCAGTGAGAAGGGAGAGGCATGGGGTCAGGCGGCCAGGAGAGACTTGGCCTCGAGGACCTTATTCCTGCTGTGATGGTAGCCACTGGCGGGGCGGGGGGGTTTGAGCTGAGGGGACACACTGGCTGTGAGAGGTGAGAGGGGGCTGGGAGGCGGGACAGGAAGCTGTTAAGGGGTCCAGCTAAGACACGGTCGGGGCTGGGACCAGGGTGGTGACCATGGAGATGGAAGTGTGGGTGGATGCCTGTGATGTGGGGGCCGACAGGACTTGCCGGTGGGTGCATGAGGGAGGTGGGCTCACTCTGGTCTTTGGCCCTGAATATTAGAGGGCTGATGGAGAGGGCCGAGGGAACTGTGAGAATGAAAAGTCTGGCAGGCCAGACACGCGGCCACAGTGGTGAGCCTAACCCAGCTCCTTGGCCTTGGATGAGAACCCATGGCTTCCCCTTGCACCATTCCTCAGACTCCACCTGGCCTGGAGCCACCGCCTCTACCCACCATCCCCCAGGCCACATGCAGCCCCCTGCCCCCTGCCAGGCCCTAAGCATCCCTGACTCCCCCTAGCAGTGGATTGGGAGAACCATAAGCAGGAACTCAGCAAGAGATGGAGGAGTCCATGGCACCACAGCACTAACAGTGTGTTAGGGGCTCTGCAGCATCCACGGGGCTATTGTCAAACAGGGCTAGAAAGGCCATTGTTTGAGGCAAGCAGAGGCCTCGGTGGCCAGGGGCACCGCTGGCCTGCTTCAAGGCTGCGTCCATTTTCAAAAGGCTGCTAGGCTTCTGGGCAAAAATAAATTGAGAGCATCACTCTACAGTTCCAAGGAGCAGAGCTGGAACTAGGAGCCCCACTTCACAGATATGTACGCTGAGGCCTTAACAAGGTCAGGAGGTGGGCCGATGGCCCTTCAGACCCCAGGCCCTAAGGCTAGGCCCGAGTCCCCAGAGACTAAGTCTTGGGCAGCCCAGCTGCCCGGGCTCTTTCCTGCTTGTCTTCTCAGCACATCTCAGGTCCCATAAGCCCTTCTGCCTTCAGCGACCATGCCATCTTGGCTCCTCCCGGACGGCTTCTCTGAGAGCAGGAAGGGGTGGTTCCAAATCTCCTCCCTCCATCCAATTCCTGCCCTAGCTCTCCTTTGGCTGCCCGGGATGTGAGCCGTGCACCGAAGGAGAATACCAGCTACCATTCTTTGGGGAGCATGGCCCTCGCTTGCCTGCTGGGGTTTCACCTTCCTTCACCCCCCTGTCCAGTGTACCAACGAGAGATGTCTACTCGGAACACCTAGAATCAATACTCGTGGCTCTGTTTGCAGCTGGCCCAGGCCACCATCCCCTCCTGCTTGGACTATTACAGCAGCCCCCCTGCTGCCGCCCTCACCCCCCCCACACACACACACACTCCATTCCCCATAACAGACCCCAAGACTTCCTACCACACGGAGCCTCACGTGATATAGCCGACCTGCCTCTCCCAGCTCCGTTCCCACAGCCTCCCATTCCCTCGGGATCCAGCCGCCTCCTTTCGGTTCATCGCACACACACTAGGCTTACTCCCACTCGGAGGCCTTTGCCCCAGCTCTTCCTTCTGCGGGTCAGGCGCTTCCTGCTCGTCACAGCTGGCTCCTACCTCTCATCCGGGTCTCCGTACCCCCGACCTGTCAATGTCCCATCGCGAGATGAAGTCCTGCGTCACGCTTCCAGACTCTTCGCTCTTTGCCTTGCGTCGCAGGATTCCCTGTGTCTAGCATAATGCCGGTATTCGGTACTTGGTGGTTGAATTAAAGAATGAATGAACGATATCTACCTGGCACTGTGTGAACAGAGCAGAGGGTGCCTGCCCTGCTGGAGCTCACAGTTGAGCTTGGTGTTTACCCAAGTTCGCGAACATTGTCTGGTTCCGGAGCTGCCCATGAACCACGGGCCACACACCAACAACTTATGGGTTAAATATGACTCATTTCGTTTGACTCAGTCCATATTTTTTTAAATTTTTGGAAATTGGTGGAATTTAAAAATTGGTAGAGTTCACATACAATCTGGATTTCCAGCTTCTCTTGGAAAATGGACAGATGTGGCCACATTGGGTTTCTGTGCTGGAATGACACAACTGTTACTGCCCCTTTAGATAGGCACGTTGTCCACAGTACCCACCACTCTAGTCTCTCCCCGACAGCCAGCTCCAGTCACCTTTTATCACTGAACTTTTTGGTAGAGGCACGGATGTAGAGAAAAAAAAAAGAATAAATAATAAAGAACTTTTCTAATAACTCTACATCCATGCCTCTACCAAAAATCGGAACATGAAAAGCTGAATGGGTCACGTGACTCGAGAAAAATAAGTCTACGGCCATGCCACCCTGAACGAGCCCAATTCGTTCTGATCTTGGAAGCTAAGCAGGGTTGGGCCTGGTTAGTACTTGGATGGGGGACCACCTAGGAAGACCAGGTGCTGCAGGCATAAAAATGTAAAAAACAAGGAATTGTGAGCTGACAAGGTCCTTGCAATCTGTGAGGTCAACCAAGGGTTGCCTCGCTTTAAAAAAAAAAAAAAAAAAGATACTCATTCATTTGACCAACATTATTGCTTACCCACTATGTTCCAAACGCAGCAGCAGACAAGGAGATAGGGCAGCAGACGGCATGATGAGCATCCCTTCCTCCCGGGGCCTCATCCCAAACACTGTGTAACATTCTTCTCACAAGTGAAGACATTTGAGTTGTTCTCCAAGTGAGAAAGGTTGCCTCTTGTGTCCACGGTCACTAAGCACCTACTAAGTACCAGCCCCTCCCAAGGTCTGGCACAACCAAAGTGCTTAATAAATATTTGTTGAGTGAATGAACTAAATTCACCTCTTTCCTAGACAGACTGTTTTTCTCTAGGGTTTATTCAAAAGATAAGTGCACAGTAGGTGCTCACTTAATGTCAGTTGAAAGAAAGAGTCTGGGGTAAGAGGGGAAGGTTGACAGGGAAGTGTGAGTTGCATGAAGGCTGAGCCCTGGGAAAAGAAGGGGAAGGGGGCAAACATTAATGTCCCTGCCAGAGCCCACATCCCCCTCGTAGGGACCCCAGGAGGTAGGTGATAGGGTTCTCAAGTGACAGAGAAGGAAACAGGCTGGAAAGGAAAGCCCCTTGGCTAAATGTACAGGCTCCAGGAAGGAGTGGAGGAGGAGGAAGCTCATTTGCCCCGCACCCAGCTAGGAGATGCTCCACAAAAGTGTGGGGGGCAGTGTAAAGGGCCTCTCCCTTGAAAAACTATCCTCTTCGACTAGCTAGCTGCATGGAAGTCCATCATCTTTTGACTCCTGACATTTAAATTGTGTCAATTCATTTATCAAATGCATTTCCTCCTAATATGTTCCAGCAAATATTTAATATGTGAGGAAGGTGTGTTTGTGGTAGGGACTCGAGATATCTCTTTTATAGGAGATAGGGAGAGAGCTAAAAAGAGGAAGGGTCCCATCCCTGCCTTGACTAGGTCAGCTGGTAAGATCAGCTCAGCTGTGGCCAAAAGTCACAGTGACATGCCTCACGGAGGCCACCAAGTGGTCCCTGGTTTCTGAGGAAGGTGGGCCTCCCTCCAGCTGGGCCTGGGGACTGGGCAGAGCAGAATGAATGGTTGGAGATGGGGGTATCAGGCTGAACCTCAGCCAAGGGTTTAGGTAGAAACAGACATGAGCGACCTGCCTATCCTGGCTGCAGCCAAGCAAAGTGTAGATTGGGCTTGACTTTGTCAGGGGTCCTAGGCCATGAGCTCACCTCCAGCTTTGCTGCAGCTGAAATCTGACCATTTGGGACAAAATGAGGGGTATTGCGGGTGTGTTAGCCCCAATGACTAAGGCCCTGGGGTCTTTTGGGATCTTGGTGGCCTCAGCAGTTTAAACGGCCCCTTCCTCCATGAAGCCTTCCACACTTCCCCCGCCAGCGCTCAGCGCTCTCCGCTCTGTATCACGGCCCTGTGCCTGTCCCGCGACCGGCCTGCGCTTTGCCGCAGCCCCGCGAGCCTCTGGCACGCAGCTGGCACTCAGCAAATACCTCTGGGCTGCACCACGAATTGCTCAGCCAGGCCTTTAGGATCTGAGGCCGCCTGGGCCCAGACCCGGTTCGACAAGTGTGGGCCGCGCCGCCCGCTCCCGCCCGACGTCTTCGCGCCTCCCCGGGAGCCCGGGGCGCGCCCCGACCAGGCCTGGCCCAGTTGGGTAAATTTTATTTCATCACCCACAGAGCGTGCAAGCGCCGGTGCAAATAACGTTGCCCCCTCCCTTCCCCTACTCCCTCCGAAACTCCCAAACTCCCGTTGGCGAACGCTGCACCCCGGCGGGGAGGTGCCGGCGGGCGGCGGCCGAGCCGGCTGGGCAGCCGGGTGCTGGGTGCCCGCGCCCGCCCCCCGCCCCCGCTCGGCCACCCCGCCCAGGCCGCGAGGCCACCTCACCGGCAGCGGAATGGAAACCGGTTCGACAGGTAACAAATAGGTGGGTTGTCACCGTTATTTCCCAACGCATGCGCCGTCGCTCCCCGGGCCACTCCAAGCTAATTAGCTCAGATCACCCCCCTCCCCGCCTCAGCCACCAACACACACCGCCCCGAGCCAATAAAGCGTGAACCCGTCCGTCCGGCTCGCACTTTAAGACTTCCCGAGCGGCCGCGGGGGACGCCAGTCGAGCCGGGAGACGCTCACCTATTGCTTCCCCCTCGCCCGGTGCACCTGGCTGCAGGGGCCTCCTTCGAAGGGAGGTCGGCGACAGCTCCGCGGAGTTGGAAAGGGGCGCGCGCCGTCCCGGCTCGGTCCCTCGGAGGAACGCGGGGGAGCTTGGTCGACTCCTTGCCCGGCCTGCGCCCTCCCCGCGGCCTCCTCCAGCCCGGCCCGGGAAAGGTGGGACCAGACGCCGCTGCCCCTGGTCACGGAAGCGGACGGCGGCCCGCGAACAGGGTTCGAAAATGCCCCGCGCGTTTCTGGTGAAGAAGCCGTGCGTCTCCACGTGCAAGAGGAACTGGAGCGAGCTCCCCGACGAGGAGCGCGGCGAGATCTACGTGCCAGGTGAGACGCCCGCCCGCGGCGGGCCCCGAGTCCCCGCCGCCCTCCGGCCCGCGGCAGCGTCGCGGCGGCGGACGTGCCGGACTCAGCGATGCGAAGCCCGGGGCCGGCGCAGTTGGGGCGCCCGATTTAATGTTTAAGCGGCCGCGGCCCCGTTAGTCCTGGGCGCTGGGGGAGGGGAGGGGAGGGGAGGGCCGGGGCGGCGGAAGGAGGCGCCGGGTGGGGGCGGGGGCCGCCAGGTGGGGTCGAGAGCCGTTCCCAGGCTCGGTCCGTCCGAGGCGCGCGAGCGCGCGCGGCGCCCCCCTTTCTCCACCGGCCTGAGCCGCGGCGCGGGGTGGCCGCCGGGCGTGCCACCGCCGAGGCGACCCTCCACTCTCGCGTCGTAAAATCCAGAAAGTCGGGACCTCTATGAGGCGGGACGAGGGCACTGGAGCGATGCCGCTTTGGGGGGCAGGGAGCGAGATGGAGTTTGGGCTGAGATTTGTGTAAGCCGTCTTCACTGATCCCGCCCTCTGCTCCACAACGCGGGTGCCCAGAAGGTCGCGGTGCGGGTCGGGCCGGCGGGGTGCGCCGAGACCGTGGGGCAGGCGCCCGGTTGCACCCTTGCCCTGAAGACAAAGGTGGGATCAGGCCTCGCCTCCGTTAGAAACGCGCCTCCTTCGACCAGGCAGAGGATACAGTTGAGCCGAAAGTAGGATCGGGGGGAGGGGGCGCGCCACACCGCCAGGGGACCAGGCCCCGGGGAAGCGGGTGCACCCAGTTTAGTTTTGGAAAACGCCTTGGTGGTGGTGTCGGGATCCACCTTGAATGAGTAACCCGAGTCGTTTCTTCCTCCGGTGGCATCTTCCTCCGTTAGCCCTGAGGTCGGTTCCGCTCCTTCTGTCCTCCACCCTCACCGCCCAAATCCTCGGGCCTGAGAAAGCCGGTTTCCGTCCGAACGCCCCTCCCCGGGCCTCGCGGGTGGGGTGGGGGATGCGCCCAACACCCTGCCCAGGGCCTCGGAGGGGGGAGAAGTTGTAATTAACCAACCGACTTTGACCCTTGATCCGCAGGCTCCCTGGCACCGCCCTAGGCCTTGTAGGAAAGTCATGAAATGAGGACAGTGAGGGGCCCCGTGAGGGCTGGTGCCTCAGTTTCTCTCCTGCCTACATGGTCCAAGTCGGCGGGCATAGCGGTGAGACCTTTGGGGTCTGACCCGCCGGGATCCGGTGACCTGTGGCCCTGGCGGGAGGTTTCACAGCTTGTCCTTATCTCAAGCTCAGAGGCCCCTTTTCTGGGGCCTCCTTAAAACGGTCGTTGCTAATGACTCCAGTGGGGAAACTGAGACGAAGGGAAGTGAGTCCCCGCCTCACCTGAGGTGGATCAGGGTGTGGGCCCAGGGCTCTGTTTACAGTTCTTCGCGTCCCCAAGTTCCCTGGCAAGCTGGCTGGAGCTCCGTAACCAGAAAGGCCTGGTGATGCGCGGGGCGGCCTCCTGCTCCCGCCTCCTCCCTCACCTGTGTTTGGCTTGCTGCTCAGCTGCCCCTTGGGATCTGATAAACTGAACTTGGACTGTGGTAAAGGTGAGCTGAGCCTTGTGCGAGACTCAGTGTGCTGTTATTTTTAGTTTTATTTCACATCTCAATCAGTAACAGATCATGGATTGACATTTACGAAGGACAAAGAAATTCCGTTGGTTGAAATCATTGACTTCCTGGTGTCCTAGTGATTTTCCCCACCGCAGTTCTGGGGGGGCCATCGTGGGAGTGGCAGCGGGGACCTCAAGGGCTGCCCGCCAGGTGCAGAGAAGGGCTTCTGAGTGTGTCGCTTGCTGCCGCTGTTCAGGTGAGGGAGACAGGCAGGCCGCTCACTCTGCGAGATGGTCCCCGGATGTGGGGTGGGGGTCTTACCTGGAGGTCCTAGGTGAGAATTTTCCCTTATCTCTCTGGCAAAGGAGAGTCCTGTGGGGTCAAATAAAAGGTAGAAGTTAAAGAACTTAATTTTGTCTCAAAAGCCATGCGGCCCACTGGAGAATTTTCCCACAGTTTTTGGAAATAAATGGAATGTTCTCGGGCCATGCTCGGGTGCTTCAGATGGCTTAAGAGTGGGGTAGGTGGGGAGGGGGGGTGTTGTGGTGGCCTGTCCCCTGGCTGGGCCATCCATCACCAGTCGACCGTGACCCCAGGAGCCGGCTGGGCACGTTTCCTTCACCCCGCCTCGCAGACGGGGCACTTGTGACCAGCTAAGCATTGACTCCATCCGTTCCCACTGAGCGAGGCATGGGGAGGGCTGGGGGACAGGGAAGTGTTTGAGCTCTGACCTTCCCGCCAGGGTCCTCCAAGACCCTTAAAGCAGCAGAGAGCGCCTGGAAGTTTTTGTTTTTGTTTTTAACTGACTGAAGGCCCTGAGCACCAGCCTGACAGCTCAGACTCCAGGGCCCCCCCGCCCCCATCACCCCCACTTTCCGAGGCACATTCAAGAGGTTCCCACCCCTGGCACCAAACTCCCCCCCCCCCCCCCCGGGCCTTCCTTACTCTCCTCCCAAAGCTAGGGAAGAGCCCAGCAGTGTCGGAGGGCCACAGGAGGCAGGAGATGGCTCCACTCACGCTGGGAGCATTGAAAAGGTTTGCGGTTAAGGGTAAGATGCTCCCTGTTTTGGTTCTCCACTCCTCTCAGCCCCCTGGTCCCCTGCGGTGTTGCCTCTTTGTTATGTCAATATTGACTGTGGAGTGCTGGGTAGTGCTGGTTTCTTGAGGATGAACCCAGCCCCCTGTACCCAGGGGCTAAATTCCATTTCCTGGATGGAAGGAGAAGCTCCTAGCGGTCCTCCAAAGCCCACCTGGGTGCATGCAAGTCTCTCTAGGCCAGAGAGGCTCCTGAGAGCAGCCGGAGCCTGGGAGCTGGAATGGAGGCCGGATGGATGATATGCTCCCAGCCGCGAGCATCCCACATCCTCTTCTGGGCCCCCGGCCACCACCTCCCCCAGCTTCGGAGCCTCTGCTGTCGGCTCGGCCAGTTCATCAGCACGCGCCCACCCCAGGGAGGCAGCTGGACTGGCATCTTCTCAGCCTGACAAGGCAGTATGGGGACCTGGGCAGCGCTCTTTCCAGGCCAAGTTAGAAAGGCCGAGAAAGTCAACTTTGGACCCCAGAATACACGTGTCGGGGCGGGGAGAGCCTAGGTCTCTGACGATGGTGATTCTTATAATTCCTGGAAGCTCTGGCAGCGAAGGACAGGTCGGTCTGCCACGCTCTCCAGGAAGCAAGGCTGCGACAGTAGACAGCCAGACGGTGCGCGGGGACAGAAGAGCAACTTGGGCTCGGCCACTGGGCTAGACGGGGCTCCCACCTGTCCCATGGCTTGCTGTCACCCAAGCTATGGTGTCCCTAGCTTGTGACCCAAGGCAGATTCCTGCCAGACCATTTGTCCCAGAAAAGAGAGCAAGTGAGGGCAAGTCCTCTGGGCTCAGGGAGGACGGGAGCAAAGCGTGGCTTTTGTTGACGTCAGGGTTTCTTTTTAATGCTGTTCACTTTAAACGAGTCTTGCGTGGAGTCGCAGAGGGGCGCCTAGCCCTGTGCTGGGCCGAAGGGCGGGAAGGATGCAAATGGAAGCTTAGACCCTGGTTGGCCACCTCGGTGCGAGGGCGGACGTGCACAGTTTCCACTTCATTACGGACACGGCGTGAAAAGTGGTTGGGGAAGGGGGACCCCAGAACGGAGGCACCAGGCCGAGAGACGGGCGGACCCCTTGTGTTTCCGGCGTGGCCGCCTCTGCCAGTTGGCCGGCACCAGCTTCCTTTCAGGCATGGACGGCCGCCCTGCTGGGGCTGGAGGGGACGGGCACAGGAGACCCTGCCCCTTGCTGATAAGGGTGGAAGGCCACCTAACACCAACTTGGGCTGCGCTGACACACTGAGCTCCCTCCACCCCATTACCCCATTCGGGGCCGAGCGAACCCCCAGCACCAGCACCAGCCCCGTGTGGTCAGAGGTGAAGCGTCCTCACTTTTGCTTCACCTGCTCTCCCCAGAGAGCCGGGGACCAGGCCTGCTGCCCAGCCCTGGCCTGAGGCCTTAGGGCAGGACCCGGCACTCTGTCCAGTATTCGGGCCAGAAGCCTTTAATCCCAGAGAGAGGGGACTTGCTCAGGGTGAGGCAGCGAAGGCCCCCAGCTCGGAATCTGCCCTGGCCTGCGTCCTCCATGTCATGCAGGTGGAGGCACGCTGGACCAACATAAGAGGAACCCGCAAACCCCCCAGGGTGTGGGGGGAGGGCCGGGCTGCTGTGGCCTTGCCACACTCCACGGCCGTGGGCGGGCAGTGAGTAGCCACAGCGGACGCCGCCTTGCCGGAAACATCTAATTAGGGGACAGGGCCGCACAAGCAGGGTCCGACCAGTTCTGCTTCCTGCCTCCTGCCACTCAGTGACACCCAGTGACAGGGGCGGCTCGCCGCTGAGCACTCCCTGTGCGTGCGGCCGCAGCGGGGACACACTCTGGGGGTGGCAGTGAGACGGGTTTGGCCGGGCAGCTGGGAGGGTAAACATCTGCGCCCCTGCGGCCGTGCGGCCGCCCCTCGCTAGGGGCCGAGGGGCAGAGGCGGCTCGGACCAGGCAGGCTCACTCCCCGTCCGCAGCGCCTCAGCACCATGGCGTCAGGGCTTCTCTGGAATGGGGGCGGCAGGCGTCGGAAATAGGTGTCCTCCCCCACCGGCTTGGATCCCTAGAATCCCAACCGTGAACCCCTACCTGCTGGAGCAAGGGAGTCAAGAGTGGCCACCAGCTAACCCTCACCTGCTGTCCCTCTCCCCTCGGCTGCTCCAGGTGCAGGCAGCGTGGCCCGGCTCCAGCTCTCGGGAGCCTCGCTCACGCCATCCGATGCTGAAAGGCAGACGCGCGTAGCGGCTCCTGTTTGTCCCCGCCTGGGTTGGGAAGTGGAGATTGTCATTCAGCCGGGAATTCTTGGCCAAGATCTTCAAAAGCTGCTAAACTGGCATCGGCGCTGCCAGCCACTCTGACGCGCCCCTGTCCTCCCCTGTCCCCAGGCACATGTGCACAGGCAACCGTCACCGTGGGGAGAAAAGAGGGCCCCCCAAGCTCGGGCCTGCTGTCCGGCCTTCCGGGGCTCGGAGAGGCGCGCGCCAGCTCCGGGCCAGGGCCAGGGCCAGGCACTGGTGAATCAGCTCCCAGAGTGAGGTGGCTCATTAAAGTCCCCCGGACAGACGGACGCCAGTGCCAGCAGAACGGGTTTTGGGCGGCAGGCTGGCGCATTCCTCCCCTGTCAGACCTTTGTTGTGTTTTGAGGGGGCGAGAGCCGGGGCCTCTCCCGAAACTTCGGTGCTTTCGTAGTCTGCCTTCCTCCACAGCCCTGTCTGTCCACCTCGGGCCTCGCCTCGCCACTGTGTCCTGGGAGAGGAGGTAAGGGCGGCAGCCCTCCTGCCCCGGGGCCTGGTCCACTGTCTCGGGACTACGGGTGGCAGGGTGCAGAGGGCCTTGTCATGGGTCTGAGACCCCAACTAGACTTTCTAAGTCCCTCGCCTGAAGCTCACTCATCCTGTCTTTCTAGGCTTGTCTTGATTTTTCCCTCTGAGACTTGGAAACCGTTCCTGGCTTATGGGTTTTCAGGACAGAGCTTAGTCTTTTGGGAAGAAAAGTCTTGACTAAACCAAAACGTCAGGTTGCTTGCTCCAGCTCTGCTGGCTCGGAGACTTGGCTGCTCTGTGTCACTCAGGGCTCTTCCTCTTTCTCGGTAGTCAGGAGGAGGGCCAAGCCTCCAGGGCCCCGTTTAGCGTGAGGTGTCTGTCGTGGGGCGTGGTGATGTCAAAGGCTGCCAGGTATCGGTGCCACAGAGGGCGGGAGCCCAGCCCTCGCTGAGCCGTGCTGCAGCGAGCGGTCCCTGCTGCGGGGGAGGGCTACGTCAGCCTGGCCGGCTGCCACGCCACCGAGACTGCCGTGCAGCTTCCACCTGCCTCTCTCTGACCTGCCCCGCTCAGCCCGCTCCGCCCCGCCCAGTCTGCCTGCCCAGCTGGGCCGGGAGGAGTCCCACTGGGCTTCAACAGCGGGGACTGGCCAGTCTGGCGGAGGACGGGGCTAGGAGCACCCAGTCACCCAAGGCCAGCAGCTAAATCTGCCTGGAGGAGAGGCCTGGAGAGGCGCAGGCCGCCAGGGACCCTTCTGGGGCAGAAATGAGTCACCAAGGCGTCCCGTGGTGCCCTTTGTCCCTGCAGGAGTGTGGACGAGACCTGGAATCTAGAGGGACTGGCCTGGGCAGGGCAGGCAGACAACTCCAGAGGGATGATTGGCAGGGCAGGTTCGGTCCTCCCAGTTCCGCTAAGACACAAATTACTCAGCGGGCAGACCTGTGGGTCGCGATGCTTAGCTGGCGTCACCTGTAATTACCTTAATGGGGCGGGAGGGAGGTGCGGCGTGTGGTGGGCTGGGGGTGGCCCTGCTCCGCCACATGCCTGCGAGGGGCGGGGGGAGGGATGGAGGCTGCAGGCCCCAGCCAGCTCAGTGCCGGAGAATCTCCCTGAAACCTCACGGAATCCTCTTTTCTCCATCAAGCCCCTCACCTGGCCGTTCTTCTCTCTGCAGTCAGCCTGGGCTTCTGCCCACCACAGCCCTACCAGGAGCCGGAGCCATCGGTGGCTGAACCCCCTTCTTGCCCCCTGGCTTTGGACATGAGCCTTCGGGACTCCAGCTACAGCGTGGCCTCTGGGCCCTGCGTGGTGGCCCGGCTGCCATCTGAAGACGTGGGCCGCTTGGCAGACCCCCAGAGCAGAGACCATGGCTTCCTGCGCACCAAGATGAAGGTACGCGGTCACACCGCCTCTGGGGGCCAGGGGCGTGTGTGTAGCCTTGAGCACAGCTCTGGAGACATGGCCCCGATGAGGCCTGGGCAGAGAGTGGCCTTGAATCTGGGTCCAGGTTTCTGCAGAGAAGTGAACCTTGCTAAGGCACAGATGGGGGGGGGGGCTGGAAAAGAAGAGATCTGGGTCTAAAGTGAAAATGTCATGCATGGGGCAGGAGCAGTGAGGTTCGAAAAAAAATTTAACCCTTTGGAGTCCATTCTGGGAAATGTTTCGTTTCATTTCTGGCCTTAAGGGAGCCACCTCCCTGCACTGAAGTCCTAGGACAGTCAGGGAGACATGAGGCTTCTCCTGGTCCCACGTGTGGACCTCCTTGAGGGCGAGGTCTGGGGTCCGCTGAGACCCAGGTCTGCCACTTCCTTCAGCATCCGAGGCCCGGCGGGGGGCAGGCCCGGCGAGCGCCTCCTGCCGTGCTCGGCCAGGTTGCAGTCAGTTGCCCGCCAGGCAACGCAAGTGCCCCTGCCTTGGAGGGGCGTCCCTGGCTGGGCCTGCATTCCAGACGGCTCCTCCGGGACCTGGCGGCCCCTGCCAGCAGGGAGCTGGTGGAAGGTGCTTGCAGCACTGTCCCTGGCCGTGGGCGCTGTCACTGCCTCTGCTACCTGCAGGGGCCAAGCGCGCGTCGTAATGAGGGGGGAGCCACGGAGCCTGCGTGCTGGGCGGTCGGCTAGAGAGCCAGCGCAGTGCCCCCGGTCCCCTTGCGCGCTTCCTCCCACCATTCGGGCCCCAGGGGGTGGGGCGTGGGGAGAAGGGGGCGCAAGACAGCAGGGTGTGGGGGAGTGTCCTGACCCAGAAGGTCTTGACTGGCTGGCAATGAGGGGCATTCACTGGCGCGGGAGCGTGCAGAAGGAGCAGGCGTGGTGTGACGGGCGCCCGGTGCCCAGGGAGCTCAGGGGCAGCACCAGTGACAGGGGCACCCACGAGGCACCAGCAACCTCAGAACGTAGCAGGTGGGGCCTCGAGACCTCGTCTCCCCTTCTGAATAGATATGAGATTTCCTGTAATGACAAAACCAACCGACAAATCCAAAACGAAAAACGTTGATACGCGAGAGAGTTGTCAGGGTGGCAGAGGGACTCGATCCACACTGTCAGGCCCGGCTCAAGTAAAACGAGGGGGCTGGGCTGCCCTGGGGGGACGCCAGGCTCACAGTGGCGGCCTCAGCCTCGAAAGGCTGCCCTGGTGACCATGTCGTGGACATTCGTCCCTGTCCTAAGGCATAGAGTGAGAAGAGAGGGCAGAAGTGACAAAAAAAGATTTGGGTTCAGTGTCAGGAGAACTTTCTAGCAGGTGGAGTTGCTGATGATGAATCTACGGGGAGTTGGCCGCCCGTCTCTGGTAAAGAAGGGGCTGAGTGGCAACCTCGAAAGCAGACTTAGGAGCCCAAGAGGAGGCCGGCCGTCGCTCCGCAGGTTCCCCCCAGCCCGGCCGCCCCGGAGCTCCGGGAGCCAGCGGCACAGAGACGCGGCCGCTGGGCTGAGGCCGCTTTTCCGGTGGGGCGGAGGGGCTGGTGTGCGTGTCCTCCAGTCTGCCGACCTGCGGTCCCAGCTCCTGGGTGTCCGTCACAAGCACTGTCCTCGCCCACAGGTGACGCTGGGGGACAGCCCCAGTGGCGACCTCTTCACCTGCCACATCTGTCAGAAGGCCTTCACCTACCAGCGCATGCTGAACCGCCACATGAAGTGTCACAACGACGTCAAGAGGCACCTCTGCACCTACTGCGGGAAGGGCTTCAACGACACCTTCGACCTGAAGAGGCACGTCCGCACCCACACCGGTGAGAGGAGCCCCACGGTCGGGGCCCGAGGCAGCAAGGCCTGCTCTCTGGGCGCCAGGCGGCCTGGGAGGGGCGTCTCGGAGCTCAGGGCGGAAGTCCTCAGTTCATCAGTTAGGTCGCTTGGGGAGTCGGAGAGGGACAGACCTCTCTGCGTCCGGGAAGCTGCCGCCGGGCTCCCCGCCCGGCCCCTGATGCGCGGCCCTGTTCTCCCCTGCAGGCGTGCGGCCCTACAAATGCAGCCTGTGCGACAAGGCCTTCACGCAGCGCTGCTCGCTGGAGTCCCACCTCAAGAAGATACACGGCGTGCAGCAGAAGTACGCGTACAAGGAGCGGCGGGCCAAGCTGTACGTGTGCGAGGAGTGTGGCTGCACGTCCGAGAGCCAGGAGGGCCACGTCCTGCACCTGAAGGAGCACCACCCCGACAGCCCGCTGCTGCGCAAGACCTCCAAGAAGGTGGCCGTGGCCCTGCACAACACCGTCACCTCCCTGCTGCAGAGCAGCCACCACCTCTGAGGGCCCCGCCCCCGCTGAGGCGAGCCGGAGGGGCCGGGCCGCCCCCCGCCCCCCGGCCAGTCCGCCCTCCCCTGCTGCGGCGACACCGGTGACGGTGACGGGGGGACTGGAGCCCCCAGGCGCTCGCCCGGCCACAGACAGTTTTGTATCGTGGGCGAGGCTGTCCCCAGCCTGGGCACACGTGGACAAGCCTGGGGCGGGGATCGGGCCAGCACTGCCTTTGAATGGAAGCAGCCCACCTGCAGAGGAGGCGCCGGAGGGGGATCCCGTCACCTCCGCCTGGAGCACAGGGGCAGGGGCTGCTGGCTCCCCGTGGATGACAGACTCGGGAGCCCTGGCAAAGAGCACCCTGCCACCACCGCGGCGGAGGAGCGGGTGGCGGCCCACCGGGCAAGGCCGCTCAGGCCCAGGGTCGCGGGGGCTCTGCGCACAGCCCGGGGCCTTCCACGTATCACCTCATCTTTAAGGAACCGACTGCAAGGTGCCAACGAGGTTTTATTTCCTTTTTTTAAAAGGTGACAAATGTATAGATATTAATATATTTTTGGTGCTGATGGCGACTATTTTTAAGAGAGGATGGAGCTGGCTTACCTCCCTCCCCATGCGGTTCTATTTATCCTGGACATTTCACACCTCCGGGCCCTGGCGCTAGGGTGGCTGGCCCGACCCACCCCATCCTTTGTACCTCCTGAGACCTTCCTCCGCCCCGCCTGGAGGATGCACTGCCCTTTGTCCCTCCCCTCCTGCCAGGACAGCATGTCACTGCTCTGCTCTTCCTCCCACTGTCTCTGCCTCTTTCCCACACCCTTTCAAGGCAAGCCTCAGGGTCACTACGGGCCTGCTCATCTCCTGATAACAGACCTTTTGTGGAACAACTCACCATTCTAGAGGTCAAGGGCTTGTCCAGCTACTGCTTTGGAGGTGAGCCAGGTGAGATGCTTCGAGAGGCTTAGAGTCCACGGCCTGAAGCGCCGAGGAGAGTACAGGGGTGGGCGACAAGGCCCGCTCTTCTCCTGGCTGAGTCAGAAACCCTTAGACAGCAGCAATGAATCAGAACAAAATAATAATCAGACACATCAGACACCTATGGAGGGAGGACAGTATTAGATGGCAGACAAATTATATTTATAGCCTTTTTTTCTGACTGTTTTTCAAATGGCAAGGCTGGGTCTCGAGCGCCTAAGGAGAGCATTGCCTCTCTGGGCTGGTCTGCTCCATCGGAGGGATTCGGCCAGGCTCCCTTGGCTTGGCTGGATTTCCTGCTGATGACAGGAAAGGGGTGTGGGTCCAAGGGGAGAGACAGGCTGGGGTCGGAGCCAGCCTGCTGCAGAGGGAGAAGGCAAACTCGGAAGAGAGCCACAGAGCGCAGCCGGCTGGGCACAGCCTCCTGACCTCCCGCCCAGGGGTGTACGGATTGTTCTGGAAGACTCTTGTTTCATTTTACGTTAGTGCGTGTGGGAGCTGCTGTATTCTGGAAGTTATATAGCATAAGATAACAGTATCCGAAAACCGTTTGTTTACATTACTGTGTCCCTGCGCGCCGGGCCCGTCCGAGGAAGGCGCGAGGCTCCGTGTTGTCTATTTTATTTTACAACTTTCTCCTCAACGATTAAAATCAAAGAAACGATCGTTTTCTGCTTTTTTTTTTTTTTTTTTTTTTTTTTGTCTCTTAGGCCTCTTTTTCCACTTGCGGGGAAAATTAAAACAATTAATGCCTTCTATTCAAAGCTTTACTTTTATGGTCCCCAGCGGGGCCTCAAGTCAAGACAGCGTGGGCGGCGCCCGCCCCGCCCCCCAGACTCTCCGCACCCGCCTGACGCTCCCACGTCCTGACGTCCTGACGCGGGGCTCTCCCCCAGGCCGGTGCAGTCACTCGGGGTCCAGACTTAGCTTCTCTTCCCAGCATCCAGCCAGGGCCACAGGAGGAAGATGACGGGGCACACAGTTCGTGTCGCTTACAGGCCAGACACCGAGCCGCAGGATGGCCACACTCGTGTTGGCACATCTATGCACATGAGCTCGCTCGATCTTCCAGCCACCGTCCGAGGGAGGGGTCATCGGCACCCAGTAGAGGGACGTTAGGTAGCTGGCTCGAAGCCTGGAGCGGAGCTGAGACACAAACCAGACAGGCTCAGGGTCTACGCCTTGGGAGGATTGTGTGCACTGTGATGCACGGACCTGGGGACGGCCTGGCAGCTTGAGGCAATTTGAAGGAGGAGGAAAGTTAGGGATGACCCGGCCTTCCCCATCACCTACCCAGGATCGCTCGGGGAGACCCGGTGGCTCTGGGGACCCTGGTACCCGAGTCCCAGTCCGGTATTCTTCCATCGCACTCCTGCCAGACGGAGGAGGAGGAAGAGGTGGAGAGCTGCCTGCTCGGGGCCTTCGGCGTAATGTCCAGGAGGCGTGATGGAGGTTGGCGCTGTGAGGAAAAAGGAAAACATTGATCTGACTTCTAAGGCTCCCTGTGAGAAGCCCCGAGGGTGGAAAGGGCTACCATACCCCGTCGTCCCTTTCAATAGCTAGGCACAGGGGACTTTTCTTTATCTCTAGAAGCCCCAATGTGAAAGGCCAAGCAAATTCCACATCCCCGTGTCTCAAGATGAGCAGAGCCCGTTGTTTGGAACCCAGATGATTAACTGCTATGTAAACCGTAAGAGGAGCCGGGAACAAGTCTTCAGGAAACCTGTCGGGGAGGGGAGGGGTCCCTGGGGCTCCCTCTGAGCCTCTGCTCTCTCTGTCACTCTTCAGAAGAGCTCGAGGACAGTGCACCACTCAGACGAGCCCTTCTTCAGCAGGCTCGGGCCAGACACTCACATTCTGAGGGCCGGCCCATCACCATCTCCAGACTTCGTAGGGTGGGTGTCGTGGGGGAAACAAGAAGTGTATGGGGGTTCCTCCACCAGCTGGGAAACAGGCCCTCGTCAGGAGAGAGAAGAGCTTAATGCATGTCAACATGTAACTAAGGACAAATGGAATAGCCAGGCTGGATGCTATGGAACCCAGAAAGGGGTCTTTTGTATCTGAAAAAATAAAAGACTTCTTGGAAGAGGTGGGATCCAGCTGCATTGGAAAAATGGGAGGATCTAAATAGAACAAAAGACGAGGGAAAGTGTTTGGGGAGGGAAAGGGTGGGATCAGACCCCGAAGAGAGGAAATGGGCAATGAGGTGAGCAGAGGGTCTCGCCACCAGCGAGCCTCGGAGGTACTGTGGGTACGGCTCCAGACCGCCTCCAGAAAGCAGCGCAATAAAGTGAGTCATAACCTTTTTGCTGGCGGAGGGCCTGGCCTTCGATTTGTAAAAAACAAAAACAAAAACAAAAACAAAACAAACCCCTGGAGCATCTGTGTGGAGTGTAATAAAGCAAAGCGCAGTACGGCGAGGCATGTCTGTATTTCCATCGACGATCTAGGTGCCCGGGCCACTCAGCCAGCCACACCATGGGCATTTTTTGAGCCCTGTCCAGGTGCCAATAAGGAAAATGGGTAATGAATCAAGAATCTGAGAGATAAGAGAGGCGACTGGGACCCAGGAAGAGGGCCTTTTCCGGGGTAAAGGCAGAGCCCTGTTTTTATACTTAGAAACAAAGCATCCAAATGCAGGCTGGGAGAACTTTACAACAGGAAGTGCTATGAAGGTTTATACTTTATATTTTTATGTATTTTCTAATTTGTTTACGATAAGCATATATTATTTTTACAATCAGAAGAAAATAAAGTATAGAACAATGTAGGGTTTCAGTTGGCTCGAAGTTTGACACGTCAACAGGGAGATGGGCCACCTCCCAGAAGAGCTGTGATCTGGGGACAATAACAGATGTGAGGCGTCACCAACCAAAATCGCCTCCGTCCGCTTTGGGCTAGTCACCAGTCAGCGGGGTGGGGGTGGGGGGCACGGGGGCGAAGGAAGATCAGAGCCGGGGGTTTGAGGCCCAGCCCTACACCTCATCACGCTGTCTGTGTGGCCTTGGGCAAGTGACCTAACCTCTCAGTTTCCTCAGCTATAAAATGAGGCGGGTTCCTAAGTTCAAAAGTCCCTTTCTGTTATAAAGTCTTTATGTCTCTAGGCCCCCATCTCCATAAAACCCTTAAAGAAACTCACTGACAAACTGCAGCAGAGAGATGAGGTGTTAAAGGCTGAGAAGCTGCTTTGCCAGCAGGAAATGACATGACTGGCTTGAAGCAGAGGGACAAGGCTTGTCCCAGCGGTTCCAGAGGCGGAACCTGGGCTGAGGGGCGAGGCTTGGAGGGCAGCAGACCTGGTTGCAGGGAGCCTGGCTCGACTCTGGAGACACTGACAGTCCCCGGGCGCTGTCACCTGAGGGACTCCATCGTGGGATTGAAGGCTGGACAAAACAATCTCCAAGTCTCTTTCCACTCACGAAATTCTAAAAAGTCGGGCCAAAGGTCATGACTTCCGGGACTAATCGCTATTGCCAGGAAGGCAGAGCCAGGGTGAAAATGCTGGTAAACACAATGAAACGGAAGGGAAAGCACCGGGAAGAGTGGGAGCAGTTGGGAGGCTGTCGCTGTACTTGGGGCTTGGGGTGCTGAAGACCTGGACTCGCCGTGGACTGCCAGTGGCTCTGACCTGGCCTCCCAGGCCATCCAGGACCAGCTGACTCTCTCAGGTGACGGCGGCCACCTGACTCAGCACGTCGCAGACTCCTCATGTCCCAGACCAATCTGTCCTCCTTCCCTCATGCCAGCCCCCTCCCAAGTTTCTAGTCTGTTCGGAAACTCCACGCCCCTCCCGCGTGGGCCAACGCTTCCCAGCTCTCTTAGTTCCTGTGACCAGTCAGTCGCTTCCTGTCAGTTCCCACCTGGAGATCACCTTCCATGCCTGTCGGCTCTCCTCCTGGGCGGCAGGCTCACTGACATGCTGACACCTGGGGCCTCGGGTCCTGTGTCACTGCAGGGCCGGTGCCAGAAGGGAGGCTGAGGCAGGTGTGGCAATTCTGGCTCTGGGCAAGGATAGCACATGAAGACTCAGACCTGCCAGGGTCTGTCTCCTGAATGTAAGAGCTGGGTATCGAGTGGCCCATTTCCTGTTCCTTACCTGTCCTCTCTGCACGAAATCAGCGAGAGCACATCTACCTAACCGATCTTTCCAAGTCGAATAAAACATACATCGGGGGGCTAAAAATGTGCTCAGAGGCGTGCGGGGCGGGGAGCGGGCTGCCCAGCGTGATCTGCTGAAATCTCAGGTGGGAGCCCCTGCCAGTCGTCGGACCCCACCTGGAACTTCAGACGTGAGGGTCAACCAACACGTCCCTGCCCTGCCGCTCTGCTGAGAGAAAACCTGGGCGGAGGTGCCTGAGGCCGCCAGCGAGCACCGCGGCAGCACGTCTGAGTCCCCAAAGCAGAGGGACCGTGGCATTGGGGGAGGGGGGAGAGGGGAGGGGGAGACCACACCAGGAGAGGCTCCTGGGGCAGGAGAGGTGCCCCCCGTCACTCACTGCTAAACCCAGAGTCCGTGGAGCAAGCACTTGACTTCAGGCACAAGCGTAAACAGTCCCGTGATGGCAGCTAATCACGGCCTCTGTTTACGGATCTCCTACTACGCGCCAGGCCGCAGGCTGCGCTTCGGCCTGACGTCACCGCTAATGCCCAGAGCCACCCTGGGCGGTAGTTATTATTGTTCCTATTTTTAGACAGAGAAGTTGAGGCTCAGGGAGATTCGATATTTTGCTCAAGGATATTTTGCTCAAGGTCATGCGGCCAGTAGGCGATGAAGCCAGCCTCTGGCCGGAGGGCGGCTGGGCTCGAGCTGGGGCTCTTGCCTCCCAGATTCGCAGTGACTATGGAATATGGGAGACCCTTTCCTTTCCGTTCTTCGTTTGTCGACACTGAGCACCTGCCCCGTGCCAAGCACTGTGCTGAGGCAGTGAGGATGCAAAGACGATATGGCACGGGCCCTGCGCTCAGCTTCCGGCGGGGGAGACGGGGAGATGGACACGGTCAGCGGTCAGCCGGTCAGCCGGGGGGTGGAGGGGATGCGCATGCCCGTGGCTGAGAACCGAGGACAGGAGGAACGGGGCCAGGCCTCCCCGGGGCTCCACCCTTGAGCAGAGCTCTCTGACGCTCCCGAATGTAACCCAGGGCAAGAGAGTTGAGAACAGGGAAAGGAGGAAGGCCCCCTACATGGCTGGGCCGCCGCCGCCACCCCACCCGTCTGGGGCGCGCGCACCGGCCCTGAGGTCCGGGCGATGACTGTCTCTGCAGAAGAGGAAAGGGAAGCCTAAAGAGATCAACAACGGCCAAGGTCGCCGCGGCCCCCTGGCAGCTTGGACTTGCTCTCTCTAGGGCATCACACTGTCTTCCCAGCACATGTGAGGAAAAAGAAAAAAGAGTTCTGGAAACGCCTAGACCCAACTGCAGGGGAAGGCCAGAGTCCTCAGCGGGAGAACGAGCGGTCAAGGGTGTCCGGGTCTTGGCCCTGCCGTAGAAATGCCCGCTGTGTGTGTTCCTGTCAGAACCACAGCCACTGCTGCCTTAGGCACCCTGTCAAACCCCGAGAAAGGGTGGGAGGGGACGGAGAGGGGGTCAGGACGATCCGGACCCGCAGGGGCTCTGCCAGGCTCCCGGCCCCCGCCTCGCACACACCCGACCTCCTCCCCGCAGTCCCAGTTTTCCAAGGCAGCTCGTCCTGTCCTCGCCACCTTGGCTCATCCAGTCCAGCCGGCTCCTGCCCGCCCCCCTCCCCGCCTCCCTGCCTCCCCGCCTCTGGGGGGACTCCGGGTAACAGGCCCGGGCGCCTCCCCCGCCCCACGTGCAGCGGGTGAGTGGCTGAAGGAACCCAGGAGAACTGGTAGAACTTGTGTCCCTTTTGCCACAGGCACAAACGAACCTGCCAGAGGTAATAACAGGGCAAAGGAGCGGACCCGCCTGAGACTCGGAAAGAGGAGGGCAGGCTTGCCGCCAGCCGCAGTGCCAGAGCCCCCGCCACCAGGGCCTGGCCCGCAGCGAGAGGGGCCGTGGGACAGTGGGCTGTCTTTGGTCCTGCAGTCAGGCCTGGCCAGCGCTTCCCCTCCCAACAAGGCACGCCCCTCTACCACTAACACCCTGGCACCCTCTCTTCCACCATTCCCCTAGGAGTTCCCAGACATTCACGCCAGGATTTTCTGAAGCAATATGCGGGAACCTCTGGGGGTCCCCCATGACCCTCCGGGCAGCAGCTGGTGTAAGGGGAGGAGGAGATGAGGTTCTGGAGGTCGGGGCAAAAGGGATGGGAGCCGCCCTCACAGGCCCCGTGCCCAGGTGGGGAGGACTGGAGGACCCTGGCTTCCTAAGGTGGCCGGGGCGACTCCGGGGGTGAACACTGCAGGAAGAGCCCTCCACAGACTCTGCTTTGTTTGGGGGGATTTGTTAAGAGAAAGCAGAGAAATGAGAGCAAAGCACTGTGGTCTGGGTGGGAGAGTTAGGGAAGATCACTGTGCACCCAGGCTCGAAGTGGCACATTGAAATGTGATGTCGAAATGAGTTTTTGGCAGGTAAAATGTTAGCCTTAATATAAAGAGTATCAAGAAGAAAAAAATACACACCGCTTAAAACTGGCAAACAGTGCGGATGAGCTATTATTCATGAAAGAGATTAAAAAAAAAAACTATGAAGGAAATCCGACTTCATTCATAATCGAAGAAATCAAAAATTAAAATTGGATATAGAAGTCTATCACGAAATATTATAATAATGAAAATATAGGAACAATCTAAATTTTTAACTCTAGAGTACCATTAAATATTATAAGGAAACATGAATCCATTAAATATATCATAAAAATATTTACTAACGTGACAATGTTTACAATACATTAAGTTTAAAAACATGTCTCAAAACAGTGTTATGGGTGGGCTCATTTTCTATTTTTGTAAACAAAAGTCCACATGTGCATCACAAAAGTTACAAAAGACTAAATACCACAGTGTTCACAATCCTAAGTTATTACTCAGGGGTGGAATTATGATTTTTATTTTCTTCTGCTTGTTTGTCTATACTTCATACTTTTTCTACAACAATCTCCTATGACTTTCGTAATGAAAAGAAACCCTGGCGACTTTGAAAGAGCCTTCGATAGAGGAAATGTCAGAATCACTTGCTTTATGCATACACTCTTCACCAAGAAATGGGGCTTCCTCTCCCACCCGATCACAGAAGTAGGGGTGGGACAAGATTGCGGGGAGGAAGGCTGGGGTCTGAGGTCACCTCCAGTGCAGAGGTGGGGGTCAGGAACGAGATCCAGGAATCCCAATGCTACTGTTACTCTGAATCTACAGGGGGCCCATGACCTTGTGTAGAAGGCACAGAGGGCTGGGAGTCAGAGGATGGGAGTGAATCCTAGGTCTACCAGTTAATGCGGAGGAAGATGCTTTATGTTTCTGAAAGTCGATGTCTATGAAGGGAAAGTAACAGTAATGCAGAATTACTGTGAGGATTAAATAAGAATTATTTGCTTTGCAAATAATAAAGCCCTAACCAAATGTTAGATGTCGTAATTAATAACATTTATCTCTAGTCCAATCTTAGCAAGAAAGGTGGCCAGCTGCCGTGGCCGAATTTGCACTGGCCAATGACCATTCTGGGTGTGCAGGAGATGAGCGATGATTTTCCCCTGCAGTTCAGGCAAAATCTTGAATTTCTTGGCTCATAACAATATAATATAAAAATAAAATAAACTCACTCTGAGCTCAGAGGAGGGTGTTTGGGGACGTTCTTACTGCTCTTTGAGGAAAGAACATACAGCCTGTGATGAGAAATCCCTGTCGGTCACGTGCTGGGCCCTGGGAAGGAGGAAGTAGTACACGAGGCGGAGGTCTGTGCCCCCTTCACCTAAATTTGTTTACTGATGTTTTGGAAAAATGCTTGGGGGCTGAGTTGGGTGGACCGAGGATGCCAGAGCCAGTCATCAAAGGAGACTGGGAGAGGCGGGGTGGTGGTTCTAGTCAGATGGGTCCCCACCCTGCACGAGACGGGGGAGTCATAGCTTCTGGGTGGAGGTGGTGCGCATACCCATGAATCAAGAGCCCCTCTCATGCATAATCGGTTAGCCACTTCGCACAGTGCCGCTCCTGATTTTCATGCGGGACGGCCCCAAACGTCCTCGGAGAGGACCACTGTGTTCGTCCCACTAGATGAAGGGGACTGATTGATCAGAGGACGTGCTCTCTAAGGACTGACCGTGTTGGACACTCATCTGGCCGGCGCCTCTCCGAGTCCGCTCACCCCTCAGATGTGACGCATAATCCTCACTCTTCTTCCTTTTCTGCACCTTCTAGGCTGCCCCGCCCACCTTCCCTTCTCTTAGCCCTGTCGCGGTCCTTTAATTGCTCTTCTCCTCATTCCTCAGCGTCCTTCTCCTTCCCGTGTCCACTCCCCAGTGCTGGGTCCAGCCAGCACCTTCCTCTGTGTGGCGAAGGGGCGCGGGCGGCAAGGCGGTCGACAGCTCGGGGCTGCCCCTTTCCCCGGGGCCACCGAGACTTCGGCCTCCCGAGCTTTATTCCTTGTTTACTCATTAGTCCCTTCCTCCGTTACCCAACAAGCCTTTTAAAATCTTTATGTAACTACGTTTTTCTCCCGATGCTCCTGACAACTCTACTCCCCTGCCTGCCGATCCCCACTTCCCGTGGGAGCCCCCTGATGGAGCTACACCTCGCTGGTGACGACGTGTCCCGGGCTGCGCCCGCTCCAGGGGTGTCGCCTGGTGAACAGGAGCCACGACCTGCCTTCTCGACCTCGTCCTCGTTGGCAGGCCGTGGGGAGAGGAGCCTTGCACTCAGCTCGGCTGCCTCCCCGCCACTGCAGGCTTTCTAGGCGCTTCTGTTTATCCCCACGACCTAGCCCAGCACCAGGGGGGGAGCCTTTTTGTCTCCTTCTTCCTTAGAACCTCACCTCACCGTGTTTTTTCTACTCTGAATCTAGTTTCGAAATCTCTTGCCCAAGGGGTTTCCCAACACCTCTCAGCTTTGAATGACTGGCTGTTCACAGCGCACCCAGAGCAGGAGCAGACGCAGACGTCAGGGGGAGCAGACGTCAGGGGGACCGGGGCTGACACTGTGCCCTAAAGACACTCCTGTGCCCCAGACAATCACTGGGCTGGTGGCACCTGGACAAACAAACCTACTCCTTCCTTCTCCCATGAAGGAAAAGACCAAGTAGGCTCCAAGCTGAGAACAAGGACCGGCTGGAAAACATGCCAACCTGGTCGCCTTCCTCCCCTTGGGGGCGCTCGTCCTCTAGCCTACACCTGGCGATTGTCTCCAAGCTGCCCCTGGAATTCTGTGCCCCCTAAAGTGCCCAGTCCCCCTCAGGGGAATTCCATGGGAATACGGATCCTAATTCCATACCCACAGCTTAACGGGGTGAATTTCTGGCTATAGGGGTGCTGAGCCAGGAGTGGCCCCTAAAACAAACAGAACACAGAGGAGCGGGTCAGTGGTTTTTTGGACAAAGGAAAGCGGGTTGTCCTCTGCGTACGAAAGTGACCTATGACGAGCCTCGAAGGTGACCTATGACCAGCCTCCGTAACCTGAGAGCTCTCTCTCCGGCAAGGCAAGGAGGTTCCCAGTTCCCCGCCTGGGCACAGTCCCTCCTCCAGAGGAAGCTGAAGGACCAGCTTCCAGAAATGGCAACCTGGGTCTCTCCATCATGTTCTAGCCAACGAGACAGTTCATCCTGATTTTTATTTAAATGATACAGCCCCAGGTCTGCGTCTAAGTTCCAGAGAGCCGATCTCTTCATCTGAACGAACAGAGTGAAATGCAGGCGTCACACCAGCTTCCGAGGCTCTCGTCACCCCTACGCTGAGGAGAATGCTGCGGCTCAGAGCAGAGCCTTTCTCTCTGCTCCTATAATCTGAGCGGAGACGACACCTGAAGCCACAGAAAGCCCCTGCTCTGGGCGCTTGGGGTCACCCCTGCTTCCCCTCACCTGGATGCGGTGGCCGTCACAGAGAAGACAGCTGTCTCTCCCCTCCCATCCACACCACACACACACACACACACACACACACACACACACACGTGCGTGCACGTGCCAGGGCAGAAGCCCAGCTCTCCTGGAGGAAGGGGAAGTGTCCGGGCAGAAGGATGACAGGAGTGTCACACGATGAACGGCAGGAAGCAGGGCCTCATTTTCCCTCAGCAAGGCCTGGGCGGAAGCTGGGCTCCCAAAATTGTTGTTTGTTGACTTCGGCAGCACGTTCTGAAAACTCAAGAGTTGCTCAGAAGACAATCTGATAGCACAAACATGCACTGCAAGCCCTAAGAGTCACTTGACATCAACGCGGCAGATTTTGGTGGCAGAAACACAGAAACCATCTCCTTCCAGCTGCCCAGTTTTCCGTCTCTCTCCCTTCCCACACGCTGGGTACAAGCTTTTGTCCTTCCTGGTGCAGGAGTTCATGAATTGTCTTCTGTTAAGAAAACCTTTTGGTAACCGAATGAACGTTACAGTCGCTTGTAGTCAGTCTCATTAATTAGCATAATTAAAATTCTGCCGCGCTCCGATCCGCGGCCACTGCTCCCCAGTGGCAGTCTCTCCCGGCCTCCGTGTTCCTCTTCTCGCGCTCAGACTGCTGCCAGGCTCCTCTCAACAGGGTGTAATGAACTGTCACTGGACTCTGGGCTCACTCCAGAGTCTCCTTTTGCAGACCGCCCCTCCCCACATTGTCTCTAGAAGATTCCTTTGTCCTTGAGGCTCTTTCGTGGATGAATGGCCCTCACGGGAACACAGTGGTTCTTCTCCTCCGTAACCCGATGCCTTTTCCATCTGGGAAAGAAGGTGCTTCAGGGTGGAGGGGAAGCCTGATGAGCCCTGAGCGGCCGCAGGCTGAGTGAAGAGCCATTATCCCAGGGGAGCTGGTGTGGAAAGGGCCGCCCGCCCAGGCCGTCCTGCAGGTCACACCACCATGAGCCGACAAAGCCCAAGATCTAGCGAGCATGGCTCCGGTCACCTCAGTGTTCCCCGATCCCTGGCCGTCTACCTGGCTGCCCTGAGCACGAGGCGTCCGGGAAGGGGGAGCTTCCCTCTGCCCTCCCGCCTGCGTTCTGACACCCCGATGTTTCCCTGCAGCCTCACCTTTGAAAACGCCTTGCAAACATGCGGCAGAGGAAACTATCCTTTCATTCTACCTCCTTTTCATTCCTGGAACAGGCGCTGGAACCATGCAGCCCAGTGAGCCACGCGAGGGTGGCTGAGGGCCCGCGCGATGGGGAGACGCGGGTGGCCGGACGACCATTCATCCTCCTGGAGACGAGAGCCTGGGTGCCAGGTCGGGAACGAGCCACTCCCGGCGCCGGCGGCGCTGTGTCCGGCGTCCCCTCCTCCCTCGCGCGCAGCCTCCCCAGGGGAGCAGACGGAAAGCCTGGGGCCTGCGGATTCGTGAACCGCCCCCGGTCGGGCAGCAGTCTTCTCCAAGTCATTGAGAGCTCGTTATGACCATTATTTTATTGATTGTACCAACATCCAACGGAGGAAAGAAAGCGGAAAAAGGGCAGAAGCCTTCTCATTTCATCAAAAAGACAGTGAATGGGGAGGGGGAGCCTTTAGGCGAACTAGCCATTGTTCACCCAGAAGGTCAACGGAGAAGTACGAACTCCAAGTCCCTGACCCTGGCCTCCTGCTGAAGAAAGGAGACGGATAGCTGATTTTCTGAGTGTGTGTGTGTGTGTGTGTGTGTGTGTGTGTGTGTGTTCAGGCCAATTTCAAAAGACAGGCTGACCTTGACCCCTCTTGAAAGGATACCAAGGCACAAATCCCCGCCCGCCCTGCCTTTGTAAATAACAGAGACGCTCACTAGAGTAATTAGAAGAAAAACTGTCAGCTAAGTGGTTTGAGGAGGTGTGGCTGGAAGCGTTCTGTGTGGTTTCCCTAACGCCAGACGTGTAGACAGTCAAAAATACCAGTTTAATGAGCTTATAAATTCGGAGTGACTCTTCACATCTTACAGTGAGGTCTGGGGTTCAACTATTTCACCTTTGAAATCAAAGGGGCGGCTACCGGGTGTTCACATCCTGACACTTCCTCCAGAGGCTGCTCGGAGCGTTTCTTACTCACAGTTTATCCTTCTCCCCAGGCCACTGACCCAAACAATTTAGCCCCCCGTTTTGCAGATGGCCATTACAACTCCAAAGATGTTTTCCAATGTTCGATCTCTTTCCTTCCCCCCTCAGTCTGCTACTTAAAATATCTCTTACACGGTACCGATACCCTTTGGAGACCTACGGGCTTCTTATAAGAGATGGGGACTTGTTCTGGTTCCGTTCTCTCACGCTCACGTTCAAAGCACTCTAATCACACTAATCATTGTTTCCTATTGTGCTTTTCTAGCCTTTTCTCTCTATGGTATTTCTAAACATTGATTTAATTGAACTTAAAAGATATTTCACATAACGCGCCCCAGTGTGGGCAAACAAATAACGTAAACAGCGTCTCGCCGACGGGGTAAGTCTAATGCGGGAAGCCACGCTCTCAGTATCGTCCCACATGTGACTACGAATCCAGAACAGCCACCGGGGCTCCCGCCAGACACAAGTGGGTGACGTCATTCACCTGGGGCTTCGCCACCCTGGCCGGATGTAAAGGCGCTTTCCCCTTCCAGTCTGTTTGTCCTTGGAAACTAACACTGGGATATGCCGCTTCAATATCTTACTCTCTTCCTGGTCCGGGCCAGCCCAGACACTGAGGTGGAACGAGCCTGCGGCTGAACGCTTTGTCGCCGCTTTTTCCGGAGTTTCCGGCCAGCCGCGCTGGTGTTCAGGGCTACATGGGACCTCGCTGTCCTTTACCAGGGAACTATCTACTGATTAAACAGACAGCCAGACAACGTTATACTCAGGGCAACGACATATACTCCTCCAGCCCTTTGTCCCCAAGATGAGAGTATTTAGAGTTAATTTCTCACTGAGGATAACAGCAACGTTCTCCTCACACCCCAAGGTGGACTTCTTCACCCACGGCCACCCCCCGGACGTCCCCCCCAAGTCTGGCATCCGCCCCATCACACGGCCTGAGCCTCCGACGTGAGCTCCGGTTTTGCCGACCTGTCGTTCTCGTGGGGTGCCCTGGGCTCCTGAGGGTATAACCAAGACAAAAGAGAAATCCTAATCTTGTGTAATGCTGGTCGCCTAGTAGAATTAAGATAAAGGGAACTTGGAAGAGCCATCATGATGTCCAAAGAATTCGTGGTGCACAAGTTCCCACCGCCACTCTCCCACCCCCAGCTGGTTGGAGGCACAGACCCGCCCTTGCCCAGGCCGATTTCACTCTGCCAGATAGGCATCAGCGAGCTGAGCTATTTCCCTCCCGACTGAGTCAGGGCCCAACTGGCCACCTCCCTGGGCTCCTCAGAGACATCGCCAAGTAGAAGTCCTTTTTTAGGAGGTGATAGTACCCTTCAGGAAGCCTAGCATCACCCCAGAAGCCATGTCCCTACCCCTCTGCCTTTGGCAGGTACAGAGGGAAGACTCAGGAGGGAGGGCCGTCCTGGGATGTAGCTAGCAGCCCAGGCCCGGTAAGGAACAGTTCCCGGAGGGCAAGAAGGCCCGAGAGGCGCAGGTCTGCTGCATGGGGCTGAGCTGGAAGGCTGAGCGAGAAACCGGATGATGAAACAGAAACGCATTCTTGGTGGAGATCAAACTCTGAGATTAGGATAGCATGAGAAACTTTCGTTTTCTCTTTTCTTCGTTAGCCCTCGTCCAGACGCAAGAGAAGTGACAAGCACTGGGTTCTGATTCCGTGCCAGGTCAGGCCACACGTGGACGGACCGTTCTGCTTATACACGTATCAAATCTAACCGATAAACATGTCGACGTGACATTCATTGAGGGTTCTGACGAAGGAAAAACAGCAACAAGGAGCTGTGAGAGTCTCTGCCTTTAGGAGCTCCTGTGGGACTGATCAGGCCAGTGTGAATACGCCTGGCTTTATACACCTGCCCGTAACAGAGTCTGCACAGACCAGACTTTTATAAATGGGAACCTCGGCCCACACTGACTCACTGGGCAACCAAACCTTTATTTTCGCTTAAGAACGTCTCTCACCGGTGACAGCTTTTGACAGCAGGCCTTCAGTTTTTCTGACCTCCCTCCCGTAAGCCCAAGGACGACTCTACAGTAAAGTGAAGACCACTTCTGCAAAGCGAGTCTGTCCTCCCAAATTTGTTTGCCTTGGCTGGGACCGGCATCGATCATTTTTTTTTCTAGAATTGATCTGCACTGCATATCCCATTCTCTTTTCGTCTTTTTTTTTTTTTTTTAATTACCAAAGAAGAGGCTTGCCACTGAAACCGCAAAAAATTAATGAATCTCTGTCTCGCCTCACCGAAAATTCTTTAAGGTCCCACAGATACGAGCAATAGTTACCGGAGGGCATGCACTGTAGGGAACGAGGACTCAGACTCAGACGTGAGGCCGGTGCAGGAGGCGTTGGGGTCCCGGCTCCGCCGCGCCGCCTCAGGTCAAGGTCAGCCCTGAGGAGATAATGCCTGTCACTGTCACTGCCCACGGGCCTCTCCGGCGACCGCGTGTTCAGAACTGAGCACTGACGGCAGTCGGATGCGCGGCCTGCCAACGGGCCAGTGTGTCTCCCGTCTCCAAAACTGAGATTGTCGCAGAAAGCCGATGTCACTTGTCTACCGCAGGGGCCTCTCGGTCATTTCTTCCCTCAGTTCTCTCCCCAGCCCACTTCCCAGACACCTGGAATTTATTGCATTAACAAAGCAGACGTTCAGACAGTCCTCCGAATGGACCTGCCCACAATTTTCATTTTCATTTTCCCCACCAAATCGCCCTCCGCTTTTACAAAGAATATGTCAGCAGTAAATGGACATAAATGGCAAGAGGTGTTATCGCGCTTTCCAGATTAAAAAGTAATTATTCCAAAAGAAGAGTTTTCTGGTTAAAATTAAACCACAGTCCAAGAGGTATCAGAACGTGGACTTTGGACAAACACCAAAGAGGACAGTTCTGGGCATCTTCCTGAGACAAAGAGGAAAGAGACTCACTAGAAGGAAGAAATCTTAAATAAGCATATAAAAAAATTAAATAAAATGCTGGAACCTGTTCAACCACTCGACTTCAGTTAGAAGGAGCTTTTTTAACAACATTAGGAAAGCGAAACTAGCTGTGGGTGGGGTGGAAATGCTGCCAGGTCGTTCTGCCTAAAGAAAACCGAAGAGCGCGCCTACATGAGGGACGTGCCGTGGTGGCCCCAGGTGGCACCAGGTGGCCGCGAGGGGGACGCGAGCCGCGGCGCCCCGCCCCGGGGGCTGTACGTTTGTTATGATGATCGCTAGCTCATCAGTTGAGGTGACTTGGGTTACTACTAGCCCTGATTTGTCATTCCACAGCGTGATTAAGAAACAATCATCTAGAAAAACACACGTGTGCACATCAGTGAAGGAAAGGCCCCAGGGAGCTGAGAGCTTGCTGGGTCATGAGGGAGGGGCAGGAGGGCAGGTCTCGGAGATATCCTGCGAGGCGGCTCTGAGACCGGCCTAGCAGCGCCCTCTCCTGGAAATCTGGGAGCACACCACGTGGGCTGGGCGGCTGCGGCCCAACCGCGCGGGTGTCTGTGGGTCTTCTTCCAACCAGGTGTGCCACTGCTCCCTGTAGGACGGAACGCTTTTCACTTGACCAGACAGGTAGCTAAAGTGAAACATTAGATAATAGCTCCGCCAGGTGGCGTTAAGCAGGGCACGAATTTCTAGGTCTCACTTTCCACATCCATGAAATGGGAGCGTCGGAAATCTCTCTCCTTGCGGACCTCAGAGGGTTGTTATCGGGAGGAAAGGAATGAAGTACCGTTTGTATCTTTGCCTGTCTCTCTGTTCTCTGCTCTGACACAATCCAGGTCACTTTCCTCTGAGGTGATCTTTCTCTCCTGTGTCTCTGAACTAAGAACACAATTATAAAAAAAATACATAGTCATGTTATTCTAAGCTGTAAAAGCTAGTGGCTTCTCACTTCTAATAGCTTTAATAACTTCACAAATGTTTCAAACACAATTTTCAAGGCATTTTTGCTTATAAGCATTTATCATAATTTAAGTCAATTTTCTGATAATATATGTTCAGTGTCTAAATCCCTCACTAGATTATGAGTCTCCTCAACGCAGGGACCTGTGCGTCCTCTGTCACTTTTGCATACCCAGTACCAACCCGGTATGGTGCCTACCGTGCAGTAAATGTTCAATAATTATCTGTTGAATAAACAGACGGATGAATCCCCGGAACCGATGAAGGCCGGCCAGGAACAGAAAGGGCGAAGTCAGGCACGGGGGGATCCTTTTTCAAGAGCGTTAACAAACCAATATTAAAAACGGAACAGCAGGGCCATGAAAGTTTTGAAGCTGGAGAGAGGCAGTGGTCACACGACAGTGTGAATGCACTCGATGTCACTGGAGTTTATACTTTAAAATCAATTACACATTACGTGAATTTCCCCTTAATCGTAAAGAAAACGAAAGGGCAGAATGTCATATAATCGTTACAATCCATGACGATTTAGACACGCTACAAATACTCGATGAGGTCAACATACAGAGAATAACTTTTATACCATGCTTGATGGCTGACATAAATATTTCCACACAAATGATTTCATTTGTTCCTCCCAACAAGCCCACGGGCTTGCAGACGAGGACAGCCAGGAGCACGGATGTTCAGTTAGTGACTTCCTGTTCTCCAAACAGGGCAGGATCACTTGCTGCCACTCAGAGGCTCTGTCCTTGCTGCCCCCTGCCTGGGAAGGACTTCCTCCAAACATCTGCTTCTTCTCCCTCACCTCCTTCTGGGCCCTGTTTGAGAGTCACCGCATCAGAAAGGACTTCCTCAACGACCCCATCTAAAAGATCACACACTCACACACCTCTGTTACTCTTCCTTACCCTGCTTAGCTTTTCTTCAAAATTCTTTGCTCATGTCACATATTGATACAATTTTTCTGTCTCCTTCCCACAATAGCACAGGCTCTCAGAGATCAGGAATATTTGTCAGTTTTTTTCTCTGTTATAATCCTGACATCTGGAATAGGGCCTGGCAAATAATAGGTGCTTACTAAATATTTGTTAAATGAATGAATAAGTAGTAGAATTGTACCATAAGCTGAGCTGGCTCTTTTGGGGGAAACTAGGCTTTTTAGGCCACACCACAAAAATGAAATTATAATGAGAGTGAGATAAATCACTAGTTGTTAATGTACTATAACAAAGTGCTACCTTATTCACAAATGAGTCCCTGTGTGCACCTCTCATCCCCAAGGGAAGGGCACCTGTCTCTTGTATCCTTGGCTCTTGGGACAGTGCTAACCACAGTATCATGCATTTGTCTGCATGATGTCAATAAGGACAGAGGATTCTGAGCCATACAGACATGAACAGAACTGGCCACGACACACGTCCCGGTCCCACCCTAGGCATGCACATAGGGGGTGGGGAGCCTCTAAGGAAGAGAAGAAGGAGGAAGCAGAAGGAGGAAGGAGAATGAGCTCGGAGGGGGTCAGAGTCCAAGAAGCAGCCAACTGTGACCTTGCAAGCCCTGTGTATTCTGTGTAGAAATGGCTCTGACACCAAATCGGGCTGTAATGCAAACGCTGTACAAATGACCCTAGCTCCCTGGGGAAAGCGGGCAGGGCTGGCTTCTTAGCGTTAGGTCAGTGAGGTCCGACAGGATGATGTCCCTTGTGAGATGGAGAGTGAATCTTTGAGACCCAGTGGCCATCCCAGAATAATGTCCTGTGGCCTCTGAGAAATTCGTGCCCAGCGGCCACAGCCACCTTCCTCCAGTTCCTGAATCAGGGGCCCAGGCCAAGCATGATGGAAAACTGTCTGGCGTCACACAGGATTAGGAGTCAAACTCCTGAAGCTCTGCTGTCAGCTCTATTTCTTGCACCTGTTTGAATCTGTGTCTGTAAGTGCAATTTACAAATTGCAAACAAACTCACATGAACATAAAATCTGTCATCTGTCCAACCTGATCATTGCCAAGGGGAGGAGGGGGGAGAGGGTGATCGTTACATCTTAAAGGTAACAAAATATTTAATATAAACAAATACTTATTTGCCTTCCTGTGCCTCATACTTTAACTTAATGGTACAGAAACATGTTTTCAACCTTTAATAAATCATAAAACTTTAAAAAAATACCTTGCGACTGAATTTCTGCAGAAAATTCCAAGCTATGTAAGCTATGGTGTGTGTGTACACACACACACACACACACACACACACACACACACGTATTTTCCCCAAAAGCTTCCTTATAATACACTCAAAGTGCACAGCGCCAAAGTCAAGCAAATTATCAATTACAAATCAAATTAAACAGAAAAAAATCACAGCATAATCTGTATAGCTGCCACTACTTTTGCAATTTTACACAGTACGACTGACATTTTATTTTAATTGCCATTGGTTTCGGGAACTGCGATCACTCACTCACCTTTGTCCCGCATCCCCTGGGCTTAACCTTCCCTCCCATGGGCACTCGAGTATGGGTAGGTATGTAGTTTTTTTCAATTTCCACAGCATAAAGGAAAAAAACAAACAAACAAACAAAGCAAAACACACTGTTGTTTTTATCTTATATTGTATTCCCCAAAGCTCAAAAAAAAAAAAAAGTATTTAGCCATCGATGGAGTCCTGGGCTTGACACGAAACTAAATGCACAAGCACAGCCATGCATTAAGCTGGACCAGCCTGTGGTCCAGCGGTGCAAACTCGGGCACCTGTGGAGGCAGGCAGGGCCCCCAGGCAGGCTCTGGCTGACTCGGGAGCACAGGCTCCAGCTAAAGGAAAGGCCGACAGGCAGCAAGGACAGACTAAGAGTGCATTTGAACAAAAGCCAAACAATAACGTCACTTTTCATACATCCTGTTGCAAGCAACAGGGCTCTTTGGGAATAAGTGCAGGAAGAATAGGATAATGAAAATAAATAACATCACTGAGGAGCCCTGAATTCCCTGAAACGTGTGCATTTTAGTTCATTTTGGTAAAAAAGGAAATCATAAAGTTCTAGCTATCTAGATGATTGAAAATATCTGCACTTACAAGGTGGCTGCCACTTGTCACGGTGTCTTGATCTTCACTTTTTCTTTCTGCATCTGATAGTCCCAGGAGAAAATGTAATCCAGCCAAACAAGAAGTCCTGTGATTTGGTTCGCAGTGCAATCTGAGACCCGCACCACCGATAACTATCCATCTTGACCTCGTGCCTGTGCAAGCCACTGCTAGGAGACGCAACAGTTCCTCGCCATAGAGGACTAGGAGCGGGTGATCTCAGGAAGACAGAAATCTGGGAGAGAAAATAAACATCATTGTTTTCTGGCATGGATGGTCTTGAAAACTTGCCACTGACATGCTGCTCATTCAACACGTTCACGGAGCGAATGGAAGGGGCGTTGCACAGCCTCATACCCCGCCCGCGGGAAGGCTCAGAGACCTTGCTTTGACCAGCGAGAAAATCAAGGTGTGAGGCTTGTCTTGTGAGAATGGACCTGGCCACCGGGCAGAGTGCTTTCTAGTGTGGCTCTGGGGTCAGGGCCCGGTCCTGGCGGTTTCTGGTCGGGAGAGTAGGTAGAGTAATAGTTCCTATCACAAAGGGTTGCTGGGAAGATTAAAGGATAGAGAACATGTAAAGTGCTTAGCATGGTGCCTATGAAATTATTCTGATTATTCCAAGAATTCAGTAAATGTTAGCTATCATCATGTGTCAAAAAGATCCTACGACTAGACTTGCACCTTCTGTAGCTTATCTTTACAACTCTGCCCATACCCAGTATCTCTAGTTTATTGTCTAACCACAGGATCAGAGTTCTTAGAGAAGGAACAAGCTATAAACTTCTGACCAATAAGTAAGCAGAAATACAGGAGAAGAAAACAGGCTGCGTGCACACATCTGATTGTGTACAAAGACTCCAGCATAACAATCGATCTGGACTCTCAGCTGCCATGCCCGAAGGCAGAAAGCAAAGGGGCAGGCCTTCAGACTGCTGAGGGAAAGTTCTGTACCTTGACAAAGCTCAAGAATAGAATAAAGACATTTTTAGGCATCTGAGGCTTCGAAAAATGTGAGACGTTCTAAGAAACAGGGTCAATTATTACAGCAATATCGAGACAGGTGGAGTCACTGCATGTGATGGACTGCCTCGTACCATAAATACATGCTGAGTGTCTCCTATGTGTTAGTTAGACAGCGCCCTAGAATGGGTAATACACTGATTCCCTCGTGCAGGAAATAAAAAAGCAACTACAGAAGGACAACTCTGGGTTGGAGAGTAAAAAGTACTACAGGGAAAAAGAAACCAGACCTATAGCCCAAACTTCCGGTATATGAGATCCACAGCAGCTAGAAGAACAGACTGAACGGCACCATCGGACGCAATCAGATAAATCCAGAATGCTGGACATCTATATGAACACGGGCCTGAAATGCGTTAAACAGTCAGAGTTGTTAAAAACGGAATGAGAGGGATATTAATGTCGATGTAGAAGAGTTAACCATCATATTCGATGTATGAGCCCCAGTTGGATCCGGAGCCAAGGAAAACATTATAAGAGATATTTTTGAGATAAGGAAGGACAATTGAATATAGATTGAATATTAGATGACATAAAGGCATTATTCTTAATTTTAATTTATTAAATTAAAAAATTTAAAATATAAAAATGTATTGAATTAAAAATTTAAAAATATATGAATTTTTAAAATTAAATCTACTTAGGTATTATGGACATGTAGGAGAATACCTTTATTTTTAGGAGATATGTGATAAAGTATACAGAGATAAAGCAAATAGAGTAAACTGTTAGCAATTGTTCAGTCTAGCTAGAGAATATTTTGTTGTTCGTTGCTCTAATTTTCCAACTTTTCTGTATATATTAGAATGTCCGGTGTAAAAAGCTGGATAAAAAAGAATGGAAGAGAATATTTAGAAAAAGTAAGTGTAACAACTTTTTGGAGGAATTCTCCAGTAAAGAGAGGATATTAGTTTCCCAGAGCTGCTGTAACAAATTACCACGAACGGTGGGGCTTGAAAGAGTAGAAATTTATTCTCTCACAGTTCTGGAGGCCAGAAGTCCAAAGTCAAGGTGTTGGCAGAGGCCACACTACCTACAGAGGCTCTAGAAAAAAATCTGTTCTTTGCCCTTCCAACTTCTGACTGTCAGTATTCCTAGGCTCGTGGCTACGTCCCTTCATTATCTACCTCTGGGGTCACATTGCCTCCTCTTCTCCTGTCTGTGTCTGATCCCCTGTCTCCCTCAGATAAGGACACTTGTGTTGCCATTTGGGACTCACCCATATATTCCAGAATAAGCTCCTCCTGTCAAGTTATTAATGCCATCACATCTTTTGCCATATAAGGCAATATTCACTCTTCTGACATATAAGGCAATACTCACAGGTTCTTGGGATTAGAAGGTGAATATACCTCTGGAGGGCCACTTTTGTGCCTACCACAGGGAGCAAAAAAATACAGTATGTAGAGAGAAATGTGGGCTCAAGAAAGATTTTGTGGGTTTTTAAGAAGATACAGAACCGATTTAGTAGAGGCTGTTTATACGGCAGTAGTACGAGAGCAGCATACTTTATTTGCTTCTTGTGTTAACCACTTTCACACAAGAAAATTCATAAAAATAGCGAGTTACCCACGAGATGAAAATTAGGATCACTCTTTGAGAATTCAATTAAGAACAATGAAAATGTAATGGAGGAGACTCTTTGTCAAACATGGAAGACTGAACACATTCATATGTTTATCTCCAAATCCCACCAAGTGATAATAACTTAATAAATATAATATAAAGCCCAAAAGATAGAGAACAGGAGAGCAAACAACGGCGGGTCAGAGAGGTCACCTTTTAGAGACGGAGTGGGGATTAATAGCAGAGAGCAGGAAGCTGGAACTTACATGCTCATAGAGGGGAATATAAACAAGAGTAATAGTTCACTCCACTCATCCCCCCAAAAGTTCAGGACCTGGAGGGACCAGATATCCCAGATGGAAGGAGAAAGGCACGGGGCCGAAAACAAGCCAATTGTTTAGAAGTCTGTATAGAAAGCAGTTGAACCCACAATTCCCCTCTCCAACCCTTTTTAGCCTGGCAACGACGCCCTGCAGGATACCAGAGGGTTTATGTTCTGGAGAAAGTGAATCTGCAAAATAGCGACTCAGGGACACCAGGCCCAGCTGAAGGTAGTGGCGAGCACTTAGTTGAAAATAGAAGGACCGGGTGGAAATATGCGTGCTAAATGTTAGAGCCGCAACCCTATTCCCCCCGCCTTGCTGCCAGAGCCTCGACAGTGGTGGCTGTGCCAATATTCCCCAGGTAGGGGAGTGGAGAATTCTTCTCTGGAGACACTGAATAGTTCCTGCAATGTGATCTACAGAGCCTGATGTTTGAGGGTGCCTAATAGAAAACCTTAGAATGAAAACCATCGATTAGCAAGCCCCATCTGTATGCATACAGTTTCAAATGAGCTCTACTTTAGTGTTTTAGTCCTAAATATGAATAGACAAAGATCCAACATTTGAGGAAAACCTTCAACAACACACACGTGCACAGACACACACACACACAACCAGAAAAGGGGAAAAGAATTGAGAGGAAACAATGTGGGAAGCAGAAGAAAACTTAAAAACAGGAAAATTCCTTGGAAAGCTAAGAAAACATGTACACGAAACAAAAAACAGAAATGCTATATGTGTATACACACAAGCAATCCGTGAACACGAGAGTTAAAATAGAAAATTCAATAGAAAGGATAAGAAGATAAAGTGAAACTGTCCAGAGTAGAACAAAGAGAGAAGGAGAAAGCAGGGAAAAAAGGTAGAGCTATAATTCGGGCTCCAGTATCCTGTGGTAGAACCACAGAAAGTGGGAGGAAAGTGCAGGTTGAGCCTTGGAGTGGTGGAAAACAGGTCCTTTACATAGGGAAGGAAACAGGTCATGTCCGTAGAATCGGAGGAGAAGGAGGAGGAAGAGGGGAAGGAAGAGGAGGAGGAGGACAAAACCGCACTTATAATAAACAGTAATACTTGGAAGTTAGAAGACAGTGGGGTCAGGCCTTTAAAATTCTAAAGGAAAAACATTTCCAACTTAAAATCCCATACCAAGCTAAACTATCAATCAACTATAAGAGAAAAATCCGTATTTTCAGACAGATAAGATGTCGCAAAGTTTATCAACCCCCCTCCCCCGTGGTCACTTTCTCTGGAAGCTGTTGAATGATATGACGATCCAGCCCAGAACAGGAGAAGTATTAGGAAGCCCAGGAAAGTAGCTTTGGAGCAAGCCTAGCACGCAGCCGCCCTACGTCAGACCCAAAGGATGAAGGGCTCTCTAAGAAAGAAACTGCTGGGGAAAAAATGGAATTGATGGATTATCTGTTAGGTCTGACTATATGAACAGAAATGTCACACGAGGTTTATAGATCTTTCAGAGCATTGGGGGGAAATTAGCAAAGGGTATGTAGAAAACAATTAAAAAACATGAGGCTATTATAAATTTGCGTTATGATACTTATATTATGATATAACGAAGTTTCTACTCCTTAGATATTTTACAGATTTTAAAAAGTACATGGAGGAAAAAGGGTAAATTATCCCTTTCATCCTAACTATCCATGACTGCTTTTTGCCACCTCTTACATCTCTATTCGAGAAACAAATAGAATGTTACAGCCTAAGTCTTGATATTGCTATCTTGACAGTGGGCACTCAGGGAGTCTTCTCTCTTCCCTGGGATGACAGTGGATAGTAGGTGGCATGAGGAAGACATAAAAAAAAAAAAAATTCCCAAAGGAGACAGACATAAGGGCAAAAGCCCATGTGACTAGGTGAATAACTAAAAATCAAAGATGAAATCAATAATAGTACAAAGAAATGACACAACTTCAAATCAAGTATGAGCAATTCGGATTTGATGTGGAGGTGAGGGTAACCTGTGGAATAACCTAGCAATTATTCTGGATATAATTTTGGGGTTAGAGGGAAGATCAGTGAGGATGGGCTTGGTCCAGAGTCAGCAAGAGGCCTGTTCCTTTAGATTATAAAACTGACCACACGAGAGAGGAGGGTATGGAAACAGTGAAGAAAAGAGCTTTAAAACCCACAAACATCACCAATATTATGAGATTTGGCCTCTTACTTTTCTTCACTTCTCTATTTTCTGATCTCTTTTCTTGCTTTTGTCACTTTAGAGCCTCTCATTCATCTTCAGGATCCTCTTTCAGAAATTCCCTTTGTTCACTCTGGCCTGTATCATCTTCTACAAACTTCATTATCTATCCTTTGTCCTGCTGTAATTTTCCATTTTCTCACTAAATCCTTCTAGCCCATCCTGAATCTATTTTTCAAATATTTCCCTACAAGCTCCTGTCCCATCTCTTCTCCAAGCAACAAATATCCAATTTTCCTTTATCTATCTGCATGTTATCAAATCTTTTCCTTCTCCTCAAAATGTTCCCATCTCCCTTTTTATTACTCTTCTTTGTTTCCTTTGGTCCTGCTCTCCGCCTTCATTCCCAGTACCCAGTACCTCTTCATTCACTCTCTTCTCTTAGGCTCAGAGGCTCTCTGTTCCTCTCTCATATTTATTCCTTCAGGGCCGACAATGTTCTGCTTGGCTCTAACTTCTCCTCTTTGACTTGCACGACTTCCTCTATCTGCTTCTCTTTCCTTCTTTAGCTTCAATCCTTCATCTGCCTCACTGATCAGCATCTTCATCTATAACCTCTTTCTCTTCCATAGGAACAGATTCGTCAGTAATAGTCACTCCACCCAAGACATCCTCCTCGATGTCTACCCCTTCTTCGGTCCCTTCTAGTTCTTGATCACTCCCTTCCACCCTATTGAAAGGAATTTCCATCTCAGCATTAGTAACTTCTGTTACTTTTTCATAACTAGTAACGTCTACCAGTCTTTCAATTTTCTCTTCATTTATGCTCCCCATTCTTGAACCCTTCAACGCCTCTTCACTGGCCCCCGGCTTCTCTCTACCGGTTCCCAGCTCCTCTGTACTTAACTGTAGTTCTTCGCCAGTGGATCTCAAATCCTCTGCAATCATCCCCGGCCTCCCTTCCCTAGACGCCCGCTTGTCTTCCCTAGATCCTCGCTTCTCTCCCCCAAACACCAGCTTCTCTCCACTTGACTTTAGCCTCTCTCTGCTTGAACTCAGCTTCGCTCCACTTGACCTCAGTTTCTCTCCACTCAGCCTCACCTTCTCACCACTTAATCTCAGCTTCTCTCCACTTGACCTCCTCGGTTTCTCTCCACTTGACCTCAGCACCTCCTCACTCTGCTCTAATTTATAGCCTCCAGATCTCATGTCCTCTCCACCGGTTTTCACCCCAGTAGACCTCAACCTCTCTTTAAACACAGACCCCTTCCTAGAGCTTGATGTCCCTGACCTCTCGAATTCAGCCCCTGTATTGCGTCTGAATTCTTGCTTCCCCCACATTTCCTTTGAGTCGTCTTTCCCCAAACCAGCTGAAGCCCGTAATGCATTTGCTACACTGTGTAGTAGCTTCAGATTCAACCCTTCCTGACGCAGGCCTGACTTCTCTACATCTTCCAATCCCCAGTATTCAGACTCATGCTTCTGGTACCACATCCTGGGCTTTGGCGAGTTTCTGCCCAGGAGCTCCATTCTTTTCCCGATCACGATGAGCCCGTTCCAGGGCGTCCACATTTTTTCTCGCAGCATGTGTGCCCCTCTGCTTCCCGGCTCCAGTTGCAAGCACTCGCGGACCCAGGCCTGGCCTTGGGCGCCCTGACCGCGGGTTTTGTCGCGACCCCTCGCCGCCTTGCGCAGCTTACTCAGCTGCTCCCTCATGCTCCAGAGCGGAAATTCAAACGGAACCTCTTCCTCCACTGACAATACCCCTTGTCCTAGTCCCTAGCCCATCACCACCTCCCCTGCTACCCACCCCCTCCCGCCCCACCCACCCTCCCACCCTGCCCGCAGGCCCGCGGCCCCGCCCACCGCCTGGAGGGCGCGAGGCTGGGCTAGTGCGCACGCGCAGACCGCGCGAGGCCGTTGGAAGAGCCGTGGCGGGCGGTAGTCAGCCAGCCTGGGGCAGGGTTGACGTGGCACGAGACCTCTGTGACCCCAGAGTCCCTGACCCCAGCCCCCACGCTATTGCCCGTTCCCCGTCTTCTCGGTTCCGCGATTCCCCTTAAAGGCTGGGGCCCGCGCACAAGAACGACAAGCGTTGCAGCCAATGGCGTCGCGAACTGTAAACCTGGTACCCAATCAAAAGGCACGGCTGCGAGGGGCCGGGGTGGGAACCACGCCTGACTCCAGGTGACTCCTTGGCGGGGAGGGGAGAGTGTCTCGGTCAGCTGATGGGCTCCCGCATCGGTCGGTTCATCGGTGCGAGTTACCGGGGACCAAGCTGCGGGAGCGCGCGGGCAGCGGCCAGCCGCGGAATCCTTGTGTGCCGCAGCCAAGGAGAGTGATGGAGAAGCATCAAGAGGCTGGGAAGGAGAACAAGGTAAAGAAAGGATGCAAAGCCCCTCCCAACCTTCACCTCACAACATGATACCCAGTGATGTCCAATCAGGCGGGTGTGTGTGTGTGTGTGTGTGTGCGCGCGCGCGCGCGCGAGCAAGGGGGTGGGGCGCCTCAGTGGCACCTGCATAGGGACTGTTGAAGATGTCAAAGGAAGCAGGGTTTACCTTTGCCTTTATAGATGGAAAGGGACCCGTCGCTGTCACTCCTCACCTCCCCAGGACCGACTCATGCTGGCTTGATGGGGAAGAAAAGGAGGGAGGAGGGTTATTAGGGATTGAGAAGGGACTGGAGTACCCTTCTTCTCCGAGGTGGGGGGAATCTTGTTAAGCACTAATAGTTTCACTTGTATATCTGTGTTCTTATAACCGTATGACTATTCATTCTTATTCTTTCTTTTAATTAGTCAACACATAATTATTGAGCATCTCTGTGCCAAGGATGGTTAGGGCCTGGGCACACAGGGGTGCACACTTCTGGGGCTTGGAGGCATGTACATAGTGCGCTGTGGCTGAGGGATAAGGATGGAGCAGCGGTGGTCCATCCTTGATGTCCCATCTTTTTTCTCAAGCAGATACTAAGTGGTGCAGGTCAAAGCAGAAATACTAACACAGCAGGAAGGAGACAGGGGACTTGGGGGCCTACTGCACCAATGAGCTAGACTGTATGTTGCAGTGGCGGGCAGTTGGACAAAGGAAGAGCCTTCCCTGGGATGTCAGAGAAGCCAAGAAGTGATAAATTTGGAGAGGTGAGAGGGGCTGAGAGAGACAAGTATATAACAGAAAATACATGCTTCAATGCTTATCTATGTTCATAATCCTGGTTAAATTAGTTAATATATATAAAATGCTTAGAGCAGTGCCTAGCATATAGAAAGAGGAAATATAAGTGTTAGCTATTATATTATTGTTGTTGCTATTGTTATTGTTACTATTGTCATATGGGATGCTATGTGCCCTGCACATTTTCTAGGCTATCAAACCTGATGGCTGCACCCCAGCCTTGTAGGTGCCAGACTTTCCGAAAGTCTACTATTAGACCTTGTCCTCTAGAGGAAATGAAAAGAATAATAAATATGTAAGTAAAAATATAATAGAGGATAAAATGAAATAATATAAAATATTTTACTAATTTAAAGAAGGCAAGAAAAAATAAAGGAACAAAAGATGGGACAGAGACAACAACATCCGAGATGGCACCTGCCGTATCAGTAATTACAGTAATTGTGAGTGGATCAAACACTCCAGTTAAAAAACAAACATTTTCTGATTGGATTTTTAAAAAGGACATTCCACTCTGTTAAAAGAAATATACTGTAAATATAAGGGCACAGAAAGTTTGAAAAAAATGGATGGAAATATATACACCACGAGCACACTAACCAAAAGAAAGCTGATATTGCTACATTAACTTCAGACAGAGTAGCCTGTAAGGCAAAAAGTATTACTAGGAATAGAAGGACATTTTATGATGATTAAAGAATCAATCCAACAGGAAGATAAAACAGTCCTAAATTTATATGCGCCTAATAGCAAAGTTTCAAAATATGCAAGGAAAAGAGTACAGAATAAAAGGAGGAATAGTCAGACTTACATGCAGTTAGAGGTTTAACATAACTCTCTCAATAAAAGTTAGAAGAACAAGCAGACAAAATAATTAGTAAGGATTTAGAAGATTTAAAATAACATGATCAATCATCTTGATCTAATTGATTTATGTAGAGCTCTATACCCAACAACCGCAGAAAACACATTCTTTTCAAGTGCACATGAAACAAAATCCATTATGTGTTGGGCTATAAAAAAAAGTATCAACAAATTTTAAAAGATTAAAATTATATAGAATGTGATCTCTGACCCAGTAGAATTAACTAGGAACCAAAACAAAAAGATAACTAGATTCCAAAATGTTAGGAATTAAGCAACATGCTTCTAAATAAGTCATAGGTCAAAGAAGAAATCATAAAACAGGAAAAAATTTTAAAGATACAATTTTGAAAAATGATGTATCAAAACTCTGATGTGCAGTTAAAGCAGTGTCCAAGGGGAAATTTGTACCTCCAGATGCATGTTTTATAAAAGAAAGGTTGAAAAGTCAGGGATCTGAATTTCAATCTCAAAAAATAAATGAATAAATAAATTTCAATCTTAAGAGGCTAAAGAAGAGCAAATTAAACCCCAAGAAAGTAAAAGAAGGAAATAATAATAAATATAAAATAAATATATAAATAGAGGAAATCAATAATGCCAAAAATAGGTTTATTTAAATACTAATAAAACCTCTGGCAAGATGGATGAGAGAGAGAGAGTAGGAAAGAGACCAAAAGGGAGAAAGAGAGAAAATATTAATTCCCTATAACTGGAATGATAAAGGGGACATTACTAGAGATGCTCAGACATTAAACAGGTGATAAGAATATCTAAGAACAAGCTGATGCCAACAACTTAGATAATTTAGCTGAAATGGACCAACTACTTGAAAAATGTAATTTATCAAACCTGAAACAAGAAGTAAAAATCTGAGAAGTCCTATCCCTATTATAGGAACTAAATCTGTAATTAAAACCTTTTCCAAGAATATCTCTCTGAGCACAGATAACTTCACATGTGAATTCTTTGAAGCAAGAACAGAAAACTAATATCATTCTTACATAAACCATTCCAAAACCAGAAATAGAGGACACAGTCTCAACTTATTTTAGAAGGATAACATAACCTTGATACAAAAACTTGTCAAGAGGAGATGGATGATGGTGATGGTTGCACAACATTGTGAATATATTCAATACCACTAAACTGTACGCTTAAAAATGGTTAAAATGGTACATTTCATGTTATGTATGTTTTACCCCAAAAGAAAAAACCTGTCAAGAACATTACAGGAAAGGAAAAATACAGGTTAATAGCTCTTGTGAACATAGATACAAAAATCACAGAATATTATGAAGTTAAATAAGCAATACATAAAAAGATGATACTTGCTGACAAAAGCTTTCTTCCAGGAATGCAAGGTGGTTTAACAATTGCAAATCAATCAATGAAATTCAGCACATACACAGAATAACAGGAAAATCTATGTGATACCTCATTAAAGGGAAAAAAAATGGATAAAAATCGACACTCATCAACCTAGGCATAGAAGGGAACTTTATTAATCTGACAGAATATCTAAAAACATCTTCGGGATATAATTTTGAATGCATTCCCTCTGAGATCGGGAACAAGCCAAGGATTTCCTTTATCACCATATCACCACTTCTACATTGTACTAGAAGTCCTAGCAAGTATATAAGGAAAGAAAAATAAATAAAGATATAAAGCTTGGAAAGGAAGAACTAAAACTGTCATTATTTTAGATCATGGGATTGTATCTGTAGGAAATCCTTAATAATCTACAATTATTAAAGGTAGTACTTAAATTTAGCAAGTTCCCAGATACAAATTAAACAAGTTATATGTTTCTCTATAGTAACAACAATTAGAAGATGAAACTTTAAAAATAGCAGCAACAACAAAAAACCATTAAATACCTAGGAATAAATCTAACAAAAGATATACAAAACCTCTACGGAGACAACTGTAAGACATTACTGAGAAGAATTAAAGAACACTTAAATAATTGGAAAGATATTCATGTTCATGGATTGGAAGATTTAACATTGCAAAAATGTCCGTCCTTTCCATATTCATCTATAGAGTCAATATAATCTCAATCAAAATCCCAGCAGCTTTATTTGGGTGAAAATTAACAAGCTAATTCTAAAATTTAGATAGAAATGTAAAGGACCTATAATAGCCGAAATGATTTTGAAAAAGTTAATTCTATCTGATTTTAAGGTTGCCTATCAATTATGATAATCAAGACAGTATGATATCCAATGTGTGGACATACAGATCAGTGAAACGGATTAGAGAGCGCAGAACTGATCATACTTATGAGGGCAACTGATTTTCTACCGAGGTGTACACCAAAGCAAATCAATAGTGAAAATATAGTCTTAAAAAAATAGTGCTAAAATAGCTGGCTATTTATATGGCAAAAATGAATCACAGTCCAAACCTTACACTGTATACAAAATGAGTTGAAAATGGATCATAGACCTAAATATAAAACCTAAAACTATTAATTTCTAGAAGAAAAAAGAATGTCTTTATAATCTTGGGGTAGGCAAAATTTTCTTTAAGTATACACAAAAATCCTTAATCATAAAAGAAAAGACTGCTATATTGAGCCTATAAAATTACAAGCCATTAAGAGAGTAAAAGGCAACCCATAGAGTCGAAGATATTGGCAACACATATAACTGGCAAAGGGCTTGTCTTCAGGGTATATAAAGAATTCCTACAAATCAGTGAGAATAAGACAATCTGATTTCTAAAAGAGAAGGGGAAGGGAGGAGCAAAAGACTTGAATAGGCACTTTACAAAAGAAGATATCCACATGGCCACTACGTACATAAAACGGTGTTCAACATCATTCCTCCCCAGAGAATACAAGTTAAGGCCACAATATGCTATTACTGTACTGCCACCAGTATGGCTAAAATAAAAAAAGATTAGCAGTTCTAAGTATTGGCAAGGATGTGGTGCAACCGACACTTTAATACAGTGCTGGCAGGAGTATAAATTAGTACAATCACCTTGGGAAATTGTTTGGCATTATCTGTGGAAGCATTTTAAACACGCCTACCTTATGATCAAACAATTCTCATTCCCAACATAAATGAGTACTCAGGTCCCTCCAAGGACATACATAAGACTGTTCATGGCAGCTTTATTCAAACTTGAATAAACCAAACAAGCAAATGTAGAATGAATACATAAACTATGATATATTCACATTATGGAATACTAGACAGCAGTGAAAAAGAACTGTACTCGACATAGGTGGATCTCACTAAAGAACACAGACACAAAAGAGTATATATTGTAAAAAGTATAATTGCATGTATACAAAGTTCAAGACCTATGGTGATAGAAGTCAGAATAGAGGTCCCCAACGTGTGCCAGAGCTTGTGAGAGGAGAGAGTGAGGCCTCTTAGTGTGAGAGGTGGGCAGTTGCCTGAAGGTAGAGTGGCTTCTGAGCCTCCTCCTTCTCCTTAGTAACACTTAGCACTATGATGTGCACATAGGTGTTCAATAAATTCTTGTTGATTGGCTGAATGAATTCGGAGCCTCACAGATCTTTTCACTTAGTGAAACACAAGTACTTTGCCTACAAGCCAGTGCCTCTTGGCACTAAACGTAGTGAATGGAATAGTCTCAGGAACCCCTCAAAAAAGGTGGGAACTTCTCATCCAACTCACTTTACATCCCAGGAAAAGGGTTCCTGAGGTAACCAGTGGGGGAAGAGGCGGGCAGGCAGCGGGGAAAGGGCGTGGGGTTTGGAACCAAGAAACCCTGCCACAGCTGTGAGATCTCAGACTAGTTATGTCATGTCTTCGGTGATCTCGGCTTCCACACGTAGGGAAAGGGGGGAACTCTGCAGGGAGTGGGGGAGACTGTTGTAAAGCCATTGTAAAGCCATTGTAAAGCCCTGAGCAGTGACCTATCAGGATCCCTCTGGGGACAGCTGGTGACCCTGGGGCAGTAGGGAAGCAATGCTGCTGAGGTGGGCTCTGCAGGAGGTCCAAAAGCCTGGGACGAGGATGGGCTGATGGGCCCATGGGCCTCAGGGACCTCCCCTCCCCCACAGCCCTCCACCAAATCAGTGGACCTGCAGGGAGACAGCTCCTTACAGGTGGAGATCTCTGACGCCGTGAGCGAGCGGGACAAGGTCAAATTCACCGTTCAAACCAAGGTGAGGCTGCATGAAGAGTGAGGGGCGGTTCAGATGCTCCTTCCTCCAGCCTCTGCTCCCCCGGGAGTGTGGAGGGCAGATGCCATCACAGCCTTTGGGCCCTGTTTCTCAGCTTGGCTCCTGGCCCCTGCCCCTCTGAGGAAGTGTCTTGCTTTGTCTCTGACCACTTTTGCTGGGAGTCCCAAGTCCTAACCACTGCCCCTCATCCACTATTCTGGCTGAATCATGGACACCTGAGCCCCGACTGCCTCATCAGAGGTGTGGGGTTGGGGAGGCCCAAAAGTGGGTGCCCAGGAAGCTCGATGCAGGGTTTGGGGGCAGGAGGGGAGGCACCTCAGACAGGCTTCCTGGCTTCCAGAGCTGCCTCCCTCACTTCGCCCAGAGCGAGTTCTCTGTGGTCCGACAGCATGAGGAGTTCATCTGGCTCCATGACGCCTACGTGGAAAACGAGGAGTACGCCGGCCTCATCGTGAGGAGGGGCCGGGCGGGCTGGGCTGCGAGGGGCAGGCTGGGCGCTCGGGTGCGGACGGGGGGCAAGGCCAGGCTTCCAGGTGTGGCTGATGGCCTCAGCAGTGAGAGACCGCCCAGCTCTGTTCCTCCTTTGAGCAGATCCCCCCAGCACCTCCAAAGCCAGACTTTGAGGCTTCGAGGGAAAAGCTGCAGAAGTTGGGTGAGGGAGACAGCTCTGTCACTCGGGAAGAGTTTGCCAAAATGAAGCAGGAGCTAGAAGCGTGAGTGCCACCTCCTCTCCTTGTCTATGACAAAGTCCCAGCTCTCTTCTGGGAGCCCCAGGATTTCCCCGACTATCCCCTATGGATGATAAGGGACCCTGACTCCAACCCCAGGGCTGCTGAGGGGGCAGGGTGCTGGGCGGTCAGAAACCAGGAGGGCCCTTGAGCTGCCTGCTGTGCTCTGCAGGGAGTACCTGGCTATCTTTAAGAAGACGGTTGCGATGCATGAAGTCTTTCTGCAGCGCCTGGCAGCCCACCCCACCCTGCGGCAAGACCACAACTTCTTTGTCTTTTTGGAATACAACCAGGATGTGAGCTGGACCTGAGTGCGGAAGTCCCCCCTAGGGGTGCAGGACGGGGTTCTGGGTGGGCTCAAGCCTCTGTCTCTTAAGCTCCGTGAGCGGCGTGTGCCTGGGGGGGGGGGGCGGGTGCAGATGCTCACCCGACATCACACCCTCCTGTGTGCCTCAGCTGAGTGTCCGAGGAAAGAACAGGAAGGAGCTCCTTGGAGGGTTTCTGAGGAACATCGTGAAGTCTGCAGATGAAGCCGTCATCACCGGCATGTCAGGGATCAAGGTGACCTCTGGGACCCCACTGTGGAGTCCACCCAGGGCCTCAAGTCTACAGAAAGATTGAGGTCCGGGGTGGCTGTGAGAGGGAAGCCACTGGCAGGGCCTGGCCTAGAGGGAGATTGTGCCACCCTTGCTTGTCCATGGGTGCCATGCTCCTGGTGACTTTGTGTAAGTGGGTCTTATCTTGCTCCCTTAGGAAGTAGACGACTTCTTTGAGCATGAGAGGACCTTCCTGCTGGAGTACCACACCCGCATCCGGGATGCCTGCCTGCGGGCAGACCGTGTCATGCACTCCCACAAGTGTACGCAGGGCCCAAGGGGCTCTGGTTTCCCTGCCCCCTCTGCCCAGCCGTCCTACTCCCCAGGGGAAGAGGAGATGCCGTTTATAGCCGCAAACACTAGGGGTGGGGCTCGATGCGCAGACCGATGAGCTCTGATGGAGGGCTGTTCCCCAACAGGCCTGGCAGACGATTACATCCCTATTTCAGCTGCACTGAGCAGTCTGGGAACACAGGAAGTCAACCAGCTGAAAATGTGAGGACTCCCTCTGGCCCCTCCTACCCTTTCTCTATGCCTGTAATACTGTGTCTGCCCACGAGGGGTCACTCTGTGGAAGCCTATCAGCTCTAGGGGGGAGATGCAGAGTACCGCCTGGGATTTGGAGAGGAAGATTTCCCCAAGGGTGGGCTAAAGGCATTGAGGCTTTAAGCACCCACCTTAGGCCCCTGCCCTAACTCCTTCCCACTGTCTCCTAGAAGCTTCTTCAAATTGGCAGAGCTCTTTGAACGACTAAGGGTGAGTACTGACTTCTGTGTTGAAAGGCCACCCAATGATCGTCCTGGGAAAGGGTAAAGCTCCGGGAACATTTTGGAATGTTCAGTGGTAACCAGGGCCCAACCCTGCCCTGGACTCACCCTTCAGATGAGTTTAAGAGGTAGAGCGGAGATAGGGAGCCAGCCTCAAGTGTGTGTGTGGTGATGGGGGAGGAGTGTGGGGACGGGGCTTGGCAAGACATTTACAAGGACGTGCTATGTGCCTCTGGCAGGCTGCACTGTGCTGCCAATATCCTGTCCCAGAACTGTTCTTTCTGAACTCTTCTCCAAGAAAGTCACTGGAGCGTGCCATTCTAAAATGTGTCGGAGTACATCTCTTCCCTGCTCAAGGCCCTTCAGTGACTCTGCCCCTTCCGGAAACTGCCCAAAGTCCTTAACTTGCATTTTAGGCCTTATGATCTGGCCACTGCTGTCCAAGTGCCCCCACTGAATTTCTGGTTCCCTGAACACATGAGGCTTGTGCACCTGCAAAGCCTGTCGTCCAATTCCTACTCAACCCCCAAGATCCAGATCAGATACCACCCCCTCTTTGAAGGCCTCCCTGGCCTGCTCCCCTGCCCATCCGGTTTGACTTAGAATGGTTATCAAGTGACTAGATTTTTAGATGAGCAGCAGCCCCCAACCCTCAGCTACCCCTCAGCAAGCTCCCTCCCCAGCCTCCACCTTCCTGATTCAGAAGCTGGAGGGCCGAGTGGCCTCAGATGAGGACCTGAAGCTGTCAGACATGCTGAGATACTATATGCGAGACTCACAGGCAGCCAAGGTGAGAGGTGGCCCCAGAGCAGCCCTCAGGGCTGGAGGCCAGAGGGAGGGGAGCAGCCAGGGAGGGAAGGTAGGCAAGGCAGTGGGCAAGTAGTGATCCTGTGCCCCTGCTGGCCTCAGGACCTGCTGTACCGCCGGCTACGGGCCCTGGCCGACTATGAGAACGCCAACAAGGCTTTGGACAAGGCGCGCACCAGGAACCGGGAGGTGCAGACTGCAGAGAGCCACCAGCAACTGTGCTGCCAGCGCTTCGAACGCCTCTCAGACTCAGCCAAGCAGGGTAAACCCCACAGCCTAGAGCCCCCGCCACTGGGCTGCCTACCCTGCCAGGGTCTCCATTCCCCTCCCCTCCTCTCCAGAGCTCATGGACTTCAAGTCCCGCCGTGTTTCCTCTTTCCGCAAGAACCTCATTGAGTTGGCGGAGCTGGAGCTCAAACACGCCAAGGTGAGCCCCCCAACCTCACCGAGACCTCCTGCTGCCTCCCTCCCACCCCCAGGCCTCTAGGCTCTCATCACCGTCTGAGTTTCAGAATCAGGCAGCCAGCAGCAGTCCCAGCTGAGGTTCAGGGCCATGACCTTTTCCTTAGCAACAGTAAAAAGCCCTTGATAAATGGCAGCTGTTACTGCTGAGAGCAAGGATAAGGGGAAGGTGGGGACAGTTATCTGAGGCACAGAGTAGCGCCGTTTCAGGGAGCGTGGTGGCCACACAGGCGGGAGACATGCGGGACCTCTCTACTCTGCAGGCTAGCACCATGCTTCTCCGGAATACCCTCGTCACCCTCAAGGGGGAGCCTTAGAGGGGCCGGAGCCCCCTCTGGGACATGTAGTGACAACAGTCTCCCAGACTCACTCCAGCAAGCTGCCTTCCTCCGCAGCCACTAGCCACATCCCACGACCTCCCAGGGCAAGCCCCATCCCCACCCCAAGGTGCCAGGCCCTACGAGGGGAAGGTAGGGCAGCATTAGCACCATACTTGGCCACAGGTAAGGAGAGGCCCAACCAGGGGGAGCCCAGGGGCCCTGCCCTCCCTCGTCGGGGCGCTGAGGGACAGCCTCCACCCATCTTTCTGGCTCAAGTTGTCCTCAGCCTGTTCACAAATAAAGAGCCTGGCTTTGTAACAAGGCAGCCCGTTTTGTTCTCACTTCCCACAACACCAGGCCCCCCAGGGATGTCCTCTACCAGGGCTCTGTGGAGACCAGATCCTGGGGGGGTGGGGGGTACAAAAGGGGAACCCTACAGCAAGGGTCCCCAACTCCCTGGGCTGTGGACCAGTACCAGTCTGTGGGCTACTAGGAACCAGGCTGCACCGCAGGTGAGCGGCAGCCAAGTGAGCAAAAGCTTCATGCGTATTTTCAGGCGCTCCCCAGCGCTAGCATCGCTTCAGCTCCGCCTCAGATCAGGTATTAGATTCTCACAGGAGCACTGGTTCCTGGTGCCAAAAAGGGTTGGGGACCGCTGCACTACAGCATCCTCGGGTCAGCCATCTTCCGGAGTGCCAGGTGACTCTCCATAGGAAAGTGGCAAAACCCAGTCCTTGGAACCCGAGAGCCATCTTCAAAGTGTGTCACCACCCGCATAAACCTTGGCATGGACTGCACATGAAACTAAATCACGAATCTTCTACACCCATTTTCTAAGCAGTAAAATGGAACTACCTCTCCCTGCCAGGTACTGGCAAGCTCCAAGGAACTAAGGAACCAGCTCTAACCCTAGGCTTTTCAGTTGATTGAAAGGGAGGTACGAATCCTGTATTATCATCCCTAGGGCAAGACTTCTAGCAAACCTTCACTCACTGGGCAGGTTAAAGCCCAAGTACGGGCTAGAGAAAGCCTGCACCAAAGCTGGCAAAGGCTTAAGGCTCTGGCCAACACCCTCTTGGTTAAACACAGAAAGGTGGGGCCCAAGACACCTGGGTCTGAAGTCCTGGGCTCCACCCGTCTGGCCACACCCTACAGTCCTTTCACATCTGCAAAGGCCAAAGACTCAACCGGGCTACTGACTCACAGCAGCCTCTGGACCCAGCCCTCACAAATGAGTCAGTCATTCAGGGAGGAAAGTGGAGAAAGGACCAAACTCAAGAGGCAACCTGTGACTTATAATCTCATAGCCCACATCTAGGCACAACTGAGCAGGGAATTGGAGAAGGGGCCCCACTGCCCCTAGCGTCAAGGCTATAGAAGAAAGCAGTTCAGCCACAAAGGTCCTTTTGCTCAAGGGGCACCCTGTAGTCACATCCCAGGGTTCGGCTACCTCTTAAACAGCCAGGGTACCACTTGGAGGGTATGCATGCTGTCAAGAGAGGGGCTGAGCCAGTCACTGAGGCCAGATGAAAGTACAGAAAAGAGAGGGTTATTTTCCCAACCTACTTCCCCCACAAGCTCCCCTGAACCTCAACCCTGAAACAAATATCCTATTAGTGAGCTTTTTTATTGTCTTTTTTTCTTTTTTAATTGAAGGTCATTCCTTACTCGTCCTGTTCCCGTGAGTGGCCGTGACCAGGTGGAAAAGGGGAAGGGAACTAGGCAGCATGGGGAGGGGTCATCTCCACAACATTCCATTTATACACAGAACTAAACAGACAAGCACAGAGTCACTATCGCGGTTAGAAGTTGGCAGCATGGGAAAGGGAAGGGATAGGTGGGGAGGTGGGATGTCGTTAAAAAAAATACAGGCCCCCCCCAAACTGGGGTGCCTGGGGGGAACTTGGTCTGCTTCAACCCAAGAGGAATCAGAAGATCAAAAGCAGTTTGGGAAGGCCAGAACCGTCAGGGGTGGAGAAAGGAGGGAGGTCCAGGGGGTGGGGGGCTGTTTGGCAACTGGGCGAAGGGACTGCCCTCCCCCTGCTGGGACCCCCCAGCCCCTCCGGTCTGGCAGGAAGGGGGCAGCCTGCAACCCCCACAGGCAGGTCTGGGGCTGCCAGATGCTCCACGCAGGGGGCTGGAGGGGGCTCACAAAGGCTTGCCCTCCAGGGAGATGACAGCACTGCCCCCCAGCTTCTCTGCCAGAGTGCAGCGGTCCTTGACCTCCTCGTAGCAGTTTGCTTGTAATTCATGCTTGATCCCTGTGGGGGAAAAAGGGAGCATCTGTAAGCAGGAAGCGTTGAGGTGGTGGGGGGTAGTTTATGGCTGGAAGGGAGCCAATCAGAACAGATGGAAGGAACACGGTTACCTTCCAAAGAAGCAGGGAAGGGGAGGAGGAGGAACCTCCTCTGCGGTGTCAGTCACCCCGCCCTACAACCAAGGCCTGAGCAGAATGTGGCATTACCAATGCTGCCCCTTACCCGTCAGCTTCTTCTTGATGGCGTCCTTGGAGCTGGCATAGATCATTTTGCTCTTAAGGGGTGCAGACTCAGGGGCCCTGGAGGGAAACAGAGAACTTACTGCAAAGTCCCCTCCGAGTCTAGCCAGTGCCCTCAAGCAATTGATGACTACACCACTTGGGCTGGCTCCTAGCACTCGAGCTTTTATCAAGTTCCTCACTGACAAATATTTTGTTACAACACTCTCCCCACACCCTGAAACAAAGACCACAAAGACCAAAGGTTAATCAGGAGCCTGGGTTCCCATCCTAAGACAGGGGAGGTGGGGGTGTGGCAGAACTAGGACAGGTGACAACGAACAGGTGCCTGCACGAGGAGCTCACCAGAAGATAAACACCAGGTCCTCCTTCTTGCTCTCCTTGGTCTCATAGGTTGCATCATAGAGGGCATAGCGGCAGTCCTTGTCCGGAAGCATCTTCACAAAGGTGGCGTACGGGTCATCCACGGTCTGGCCCACGTCACCCACCAGGATCTCCTTGCCCTCCTCCAGAATGATGTTCTTCTTGTCCTCGCTCAGGCAGAAGAGCACGGCCTTCTTGCGCTTCTTCACCTCTTCTGGTGTCGACGACTTGCGCACCTTCATGTCATTGAACACTTTGATGACTCCATCAGAGACAGCCACACCGGAGGCCTGAGGGACAAGCCACACATACATCTCATAAGCAAATGGTTTCTGGGACTCCCCCTGAAGTCCCTCTGCTTCCTTGGAAGATCCATCTGGATGCCAACATACTATAGTCCCCAACCCCAAAAGGTTGTTTATCCCCTTCTCCAAAACAATGTCCCTATTTTCTCACTCAGCCACTTTCAAAAAACTAGATGAGGCACAACCCCAAAATGGCAGCCATAGAAGTGAGACCTCTAATCACCTAATTCGGCATCGTTCCTCCCCACTCCAACATCTTACAGGCCAAAAATTTACAACTATAAGGGGAACATTGGCTGAGCTGTGACCCCAGAATTAGAATTCACAGGCAACTGACCTGTTTCCTACTCACTGTACTCAATCTCAGCTTTTCAATAAAACTATTGACTCAGAACCTAAGAGACAAAGTGAACCCAAGACCCCCAGGACATAGTCACCTTATACAAACAGAACCAGGAAGCCACAATGCTAAAGGGGACACCAAAGATGCTCAACAGCTCTAGCAAGTTCAACGGAACTGCTCAATGCAGATATCACACAAACTATCTTCTCTGAAGTTTTTCTTCCTTAACCAAAGCAAGAATTACAACCCTTCAGTTAACATGGTCCTCTGGAAAAAATGTAGGCCCGCAAGAGTCGTTGAAACAGGCCACACTCAAGTGCCCAGGGACCTTGAGAACTCTTTAAACTTCTATTCTGGATCATACTGGGGGACACCCTAATCCAAAAGTCAGCGACCGTCCAGTGAAAGCTGCCGCGCCCCCCCCTCCCGGAACTGCAGAGGAAACCGGCCACGTGACTCAGCCGCTTCCGGAATACGCGGAGAAGAGCTCCGCCAGGCTCAGCCCCCTCCCCAAGAAAAACCCTTAACCGGGGGCAGCAGCATCTCCAGGGCCTCAACCCTGAAGAACTGCAATTAATGGCCGGTACAGCAGCCACCTCGGCTGCAGGCCGAAGCCCGGGCAAGTTATACAACTTTCGGCTCTCGCAGCCCTCGGGCCGAATCCAGGGGGCGGGGTGATTTCCGGGCGGTGCCCGCCTCGGTCACTTCCCTAAACTCGGCTCCTCCCTCAGGCCCCATCCGGGAAAGCCGACGGCCCCGCTTGTCCAGGGCTTCGGGCCCAGCGGCCAGGCCTGACCGTGTGCGCACGCGCCGGCCGACAGCACCGTCCCTGCCTTTGCCCGGTGTACAAGGCGGAGAACTCAGATCGCTTTGTGGGCTCGCTCGTTCCGGGGCAGGGCCGTGGCCTCTGAGGGATCCGCTCCTTGTTGCGCGGTGCAAGCCCCTAACCCCAGACGCCCAGGCATGCCCCACTAGCGCGCCGCCCCCGCCCCTGCCGGGTGCAGGCATCCCTGCCACCTGCTCTCGAGACAGACCAGTCTGCCGAGGGAGGGTGACGAAGAGACAGGAACAGCCCTTGGGTGGGGCGCGCGCGCGCCGAGACCGCTCGCGCGCTTTTCCTTCGCCGCCCCCGGGCCCAGTTCGGATGCCGCGTGCTCCCGTCGAGCGCGCGCTCTCGTGAACCGACTCACTTCGCCCGCTGCGGCGCGCGCCACCGACAGCTCGGCGAGGAGCGCGCGCGCGCGCGCCACGGACCCCCTCCCCCACAGCCGGTGTCCGCGCGGGCGCACCAGCGGAGTGGGGGAGGGGGAGAGAGATCAGGGGGCGCGCGTGCGACTTCCGAGCTGGCCCTCCCAGGCACCCGCGGGCGCGCACGCGCGTGCCGGCGCCTCCCGCCCCTCAGCACGAGACCCTCATCGCGCCCCGGGCGCTGGGGGAGGGGATGCGGATGTAGCTCCCCTGTTCCCTCCCGCGCGCACAGACATCCGACTCGCAGCTGCCTCCGTTCAGGCACTGTGGCCGGCGCTCACCATGTTTCCGGAAGCAAAAAGGAGAGAGCAAAGAGAGCCAGAGAAGAGGAGAGCCGCTGCAGCTGCTGCCGGGATCCGACTGAACGCGGCCTCTCCCGGCCCCTTCCGTTTAGTATGAGCCGCACAATGAGGGGCGGGGCGGGCTTCCGGCGCTCCCACTGCTGGCGGATGGGAAATGAAGTCCAAAGGCTTTGCGCCGTCTTCGGCGCTCGCCGGGTAACAGTCTTTTTCGTCAGCTGTCCTCCCGGCGCCACATTGCATACCGGGAAATGTAGTCCGAGACCACCGAGAGAGGCGGGCATATGGCACGCAGAGCGCGCCCATTGGCCGAATTTCCCAGGAAACGCTTTGTGCTGGGAAAGGCCCCTGCGCTCAGTAATATGACCCGAAAAATAGCCTCTACTTCGGGTCCCTTCACGCGGTTGTGAAACGGTTTCCTTAAGATCCGTCTTGACACTTTCTAGATGCCTTGGTCTGAAGGTTTTGAGTGAATTAGTATTTTGCTTTTCTGCATTGAAGCAATTACCCAGTCCTTGAGCAAGGAAAATTCCATGTATAAGGCGCCTTCAGTAATTATTTACCGAGCACCCACCATGTACAAAGCTACTCTAGTCTCTTGAGAAAAGGTCATATTCAATTTCAATAAAATAAGAGAAAAACATAAAGGAAAGGCTATAAGGAAATCTTTAAAAACGGTTTGTCTTTTCAAATGGCAAATTCACGAGGCAATAGAGACGTGCAGGGGTTTGTGAAGTCAAAAGATTATGTGCGTTTTACTAGACAATGAAAAGAGGAAATATGTTTAAATCGGACTTGAATCTCTCGAGTTTATAACCAGGCATATGGTTAATACCCGCAAAAATTGAGGCTAGCTTCACAAAAAGAAACTGGGTTGGGGGGACTTCGGAAGCTTTCGTTGGCCTCAAACAATGACTATGGCCTCACTGTGAAGGAAGAGGAGACTAGGGTCCCAAACAAGGAACTAGAGCTATTGATTCTATAAGCGGAATAAAAGGTGTAATTGAAGAGCCAGTCTTCAAGACCCGGGAGCGATACCCGGGAGTGGAGTACTTCGCAAAGCATACTGGGGGTTGTAGTCAGGGACATTTCGCCGCACTGCTCGCCCACCGAGCAAGCTACGGGCAGCCCCAGGTGAAGGCGACAGCTCGAACCCCACGCCTCCCGCTAGCGACCCTAACAGAAGAGGAAACTGGCCCCACCTTCGAGCCTTGAAGTTTCCAGGAGCAACGAGGAGGGGGAGGGGAATATCGTAGTTACCCTGGAGACGCACTCCCTCCCGCCCCTGGCCGCGGGATGCCCTAGTTGTCCTTATTAGGACAAGACACTAGAGTGGGCGGGACCAACACTAACACTAGCTGGAGGCTCCTTATAAGGCAGCGTCAGACAGGAGGCGGGAGAACAGAGTAGGCTGGAGGGGCTGGGTCGTGGCTGGGCGGAGTCTGAAGGGGCGGGCCTGGAGCTCCTCGAAGGTCCTCGACCAACACATTGCGACTTCCGGTATGGCTGCTGGTGCTCCTCCAATTCCCAGGCGAGCCTCTTGTGCCCAACTCCTCCATGCGTGACCCTCAACCTAGGACCTCTTCGCAGATTACATTTCAAACCTCCCCGAGCGTCCCCACTTCCAATGAGTAAAACGGTTTAGTGTTCTCTCCCCCTTGTCCAGGCTTCTTACCCCAGCCTGCTCACCCGAATCCAACCACGTGCCCATCTCAGCCAGCCCCCAACCTGCCAGGATGTCCAGCACCTCCTATTTGTCCCCCTTCTACTTGTTCTCTGTCCCCCTCCGCCGGTCTTACTAGTTTTGGTCTTCTCTGCACATCCCCGACTTCACACCTCCCCCCCACTGCCCTGCGTCGTCCCCCCCTCCGCCAGCTCGTAGGGGTCGCCATTTAGGGTCCTTCAGCTCCTTCTGCGTTATCTTCGTGTCCTCATCCCCTGTACCCCGTCCTAAATATCTCTCCTGCAAATATACCTGCACCCGTTTGTCTCCCACCCCCGACCTTTCGGGCTCTTCACAAAAGCGAATCACTCTCCAGCCTCCTTTGCTGGGCGAAGCTGAAAGTGACAGCCTCAGGTTACTTAGTTAAGCACCGCCCCAGCCAGCCCTCCCAGCCACATGAGGGCGCAGTCCGCCTTTCGCTGGCACAAATGTCCTCTAGAATCTAGGATGCACGGAAGGGGCGGGTCAAGGCTCGGGGGAGTCTGCGATGGGCGCTTCCAAAAGGCTAGTCCTGGCCGGGAGGGGCGAAGGGGCGAAAGTCTTCGAGACTGCCCTCCGCAACAACCACTGAGAGAAGTGCAGGGGCGGAGAGGGCAGAAGGAGGCTATCCTCTAGTTAGTGCCCCTCGTGGGACCACGTGATTTAAGAGGTCCCGCCCTCACCCGCCAGAGCCAGGTGTTCGAATCCTGTCTCTAGAACTGGCGGCGTCTGAGCACCGCCGGCGTGAGGCGCCAAAGGACCAGTCCTGGGGCCTATGGCGGCGCCGGTCCGCCTGGGCCGGAAACGCCCGCTGCCGGTTTGCCCCAACCCGCTCTTCGTACGGTGGCTGACCGAGTGGCGGGACGAGGCAGCCAGCAGGGGGCGCCGCACGCAGTTCGTGTTTCAAAAGGTGGGTCTCATCAGTCCTGATGGGGATAGATGGTGGCTGAGCCAGAGGACCCCCCTGACCCGATAGGATATTCCCTGCCCCCACCAGGCGCTGCGCTCCCTCCGGCGTTACCCACTGCCCCTGCGCAGCGGCAAAGAAGCTAAGATTCTACGGCACTTCGGAGACGGGCTCTGCCGGATGCTGGATCAGCGGCTGCAGCAGCACGAATCATCCAGCGGTGAGCACTGGGGGCAGCGCTCCGTGGTCCACTGAACCTTCCGCAGTGCAGCCTTTATAACCACCTGGGGTACCTTCTCTTCAAGCGCCCTACTCCTGTCCAAGTTACTGTTTGACCTCGAGCTAGTGGCCAGCTCTCGGAACCTCCCCGTTCTCACTTAACACCCGAGCTGGCAGCGTGCCAGACCTTCCCAACTGCTGGATTCGGTAGGGTCCAGGGTTGACTCTCTTCTGCTCCAGCAGGCGACCATGCCCCTGGTTCATCTGGAGCCAAGAATCAAGCCCCGGAAAGGTCACCTGCTGAAGTCCAGGACTCTTCCAAGCCAGTGAGGAGGGGGAAAGGGGGGTGGCAGGGAAAGCGAGAGCACCAGGAGTAAGATTTTTCTGGCTTGAGGGACTTTGCAGGCCTGGGTCCAGGTCTCCCCACCAGTGATACCTTGCCTTGGGCAAATGACTTCTAATGATACTTCGTTTTCACACTTGAAGATGGGTCTCTGGATTGATAATTGTCCATTGAGAGAATTCATAATCAAGCTATTTAGGGGGCAAACCCTAGTCAATTGTGGGGGTTGCTGTTGCTGAGTCCTGCAGTGGGGTGGCAGAACTGAGGCTGGACCAGGGAGATTATACACCACTCCACAATTCTCCACCTTCTCATCCCAGCTTTGCAGGTCATCCCATGATCTGTCCTATTTTACAGCTGTGGAAATAAGAGGCAGCTTCGTGACTTGTCCAGGGCCATGCAGCCTGTTGAGATAGAACCTGAACCTCAGCCCTGTCGTGGATTGAGTGTGCAATGGCCGGCTGGCTGGCTGGCTTTTGTTTTCAAAGCCCCTTTGTACCTTTCAGGTTCTGGCCCAGCCTAAGGCAGGAGTCTCTGGCAGCTTCTGGCCAGCTCGGCACTCCGGAGCCCGGGCCATACTGCTCCTGCTCTATAGAGAACATCTGGTGAGTGCCTTGCTACTCCCGGAGTCAGGGGAACTGAGGCAGTGGGGCACGTGGCTCCTGGAGGAGACTGGTCCAGGCACTGCACCTACCTTGGTTACATTTCTGCCTTGGTTACAGAATCCTGGTGGCCACAACTTCCTAACCAAGGAGGAGCTGCTGCAGAGGTGTGCCCAGAAGGCTCCTGGGGTGAGCCCTGAGGTGGGGAAGGACGGGGCCGCGTGGCTCTGGCTCTGACCTTGAGCCCAAGAGAGGCTGCTCTTCTTGGGACCAAGCTGTGGTGTGGGGTCCAGGGAATTGGATACATAGTAGCACCAGGGGCTATGAGTCTTCTCCCTATGGACAGGTGGCCCCTGGAAATGCTCGAAGCTGGCCAGCCCTCCGCTCCCTCCTCCACAGGAACCTGGTTCTCAAGACACACCAGCCAGCCAGGTGGGGCCGACTGCAGGGAGTGGGAGCATACATGATATTTTGAGTGGGGTCCATAGTCACCTAGCAATTCCCAGGCCTCATGCTGTTGAGTTTGGGGAAGGGAGGCCTTGCCCTCAGGAACCCACACTGTTGGAGTACCAAGAATGTCTGCGACTGAGCAGTGGAGGGTGGGGAAGTGCCACAGATTATTGGAGGAGCAGAAGGGCTTTGCTGAGGATGTGGTATTTGACACATCTTAGAATTTGCAGGCTAGAGATGCAGGAAAGGCAGCCGGGGGCGAGGCAACAGCATAATAAAGTCAGGAGAGAGGAGAGTTTGTCTGAGACGTTTTGCAGACCTGAGAAATGGTCCTGGGCAGATCCAGCAGACACTGATCTGAGGAGCAGGAACATAGCCCCAGGGAGGCGACAGTGGAAGCCACTGGACTTACTTGTGCAGGCTCCCCGAGGGGGTGGTGAGGCCAGCCTAGCTGGGGCAGGCAGGGGAGCCTGCCAGGTATGAGTGAAGAAGGGAAATTTGTGTTCGTTTCCTCTGCCTGCCAGGTACTCATTGACCTCGGAGGGTCTGGACCTGGCCCAGAAGCTGGCGAAGTCGGAGGCCCTGAGCTCACTGAACGTGGGCATCAGGCCAGAGGAGCCCTCTGCAGCGCAGCCAGAAGTGCCAGGATTGGTTTCAGCTGAGCTGTGAGGAGCGGGGGATGGAAGAAGGGGGGATGCAGAGAAAAGGGGAGCAGGAGTGAGGCCAGTGCCCCACCCCTATCTCCATCACCTGCAGCTGAGCTGTGGCTGCCCCACTTCCACTGGGTTTGGAGGGAGACAGCCCTGGCCGTGGGGTTCCGGCCTCACACACACCAACCCCCCCTCCCTCTAGTGGCGCCAGCGAAGGCAGTGTCCAGCAGCAGCTGCTGGAGCTGAGGCCTGGAGAGTACAGGGTGCTGTTGTGTGTGGACGTAGGCGAGACCAAGGGGTGAGTGAGGTGGGCGGAAGTGAGGGAGACGCCGGGGCAGCACTGGCCTGCCGTGACCTCTGCCTTTCACTTTGCGATTCCAGGGCAGGGCACAGACCAGAGCTGATCCGCCAGCTGCAACGGCTGCACGTGGCCCACACGGTGCGCAAGCTGCATGTCGGGGACTTCGTGTGGGTGGCACAGGAGACCAGGCCCAGAGACCCGGGTAAGGGGGCATGGACAGGTGGGTGTGAGGCAGAGCAGGGGGGGTGGGGGACGTGAGCCAACAGGATCTTTCTTGGCCTCTTGGCAGCGAGACCTGGGGAACTAGTCCTGGACCACATCGTGGAGCGCAAGCGGCTGGACGACCTGTGCAGCAGCATCATTGACGGCCGCTTCCGGGAGCAAAAGGTTCCTTTACTGGCCTCACCACACCCCCTGCTTGCTGCCTGCTCTGGGGGTCAGGAGGAATCCAGGGGCACTTCTGGGTGGCTTCAAGGCAGAGCTCCCACAACTCCAGCCACGCCCCATGACAGCTGCTCCCGGGCAGCCCCGAGATCAGACCTGGGGCCTCTCCAGAGGTACAGCAGGTGTGCAGGGTGCCTGTCTGGGCTGTGGAGCATGTTAAAGACCACTGGGTGCCCAGTCCCTTCAGTCTGATGATAAAAAAGCCCGAAGCTCCAGGAGTGGCACCACAATAGCTGTATCTTGGTCCTGGCTATGAGGCTGACCCCATAGGCCACAACAGGCCAAAGGAGGCTTAAAGAATGGGCATCGTTCAAAGATGGAGAATGGGCTTTTCATGCAAGAGTAACAGCACGAACAAAGGTGCAGAGGCCACTCTGAGGTGGAGACTAGGGAGGACAAGGAGGTGAATTGGTGGGACCCGGGTCCCATGACAATGTGTGACATGATGGACAGCCCGGCACAAGGGCATCCAGGCCTGACTGTCTGCATCCCTGTCTGCCCCCCAGTTCCGGCTGAAGCGCTGCGGCCTGGGGCGCAGAGTGTACCTGGTGGAGGAGCATGGCTCAGTGCACAACCTCAGCCTTCCGGAGAGCACGCTACTGCAGGCCGTCACCAACACTCAGGTGAGCTGGGAGGGCAGGGCTGGGCTGGCAGGGACCCCATGGTCTGTGGCTCAGGCTAGGAGCCACCTCTCTCTGTTGGGTTCTCTTTGCCAGGTCATTGATGGCTTCTTTGTGAAGCGTACAGCAGATATTAAGGAGTCAGCTGCCTACCTGGCCCTCTTGACACGGGGCCTGGAGAGACTCTACCAGGTGAGCAGGTGTGCCTGTCTGGCATTGGTCCCTTATCTGGGCCCTGCCTTCCCTGGTCAAGGTGAGTGAGACCCCTATTTCTCAGGCTGACCCACTGAGGCCTAGGATTGGGCAAGGACTGGCTGCGGGGTTTTCCCTACAGCTCTGGCCTGGCCTCAGTTCCCTCTCTCCTTAGGGCCACACGCTATGCAGTCGCCCCTGGGGAACCCCAGGGGACCCTGAATCGGGGGCTGGGCCCTCCCCAAACCCTCTCTGCTCACTCCTCACCTTCAGTGACTTCAACGCTGGAGCCATCAAGAACAAGGTAGTGCCTTTGCCCAGCTCCTCCCACGGTCTGGCCGCAGACTGCCCCTGACACAGTCCGCCCTGACCCCAGGCCCAGTCCGTGAGGGAGGTCTTCGCCCGGCAGCTGATGCAGGTGCGAGGAGTGAGTGGGGAGAAGGCAGCAGCCCTGGTGGATCGGTACAGCACCCCTGCCAGGTGGGCCTCCACACAGCCTCTCGGGTCCACCGCACCTGCCTTCCCTGCGTGGAATTCAGCTCAACCAGTGCTTGGTCTGGGTCTGGTTCTGTGAAGGCCGTGTAGACCAGGAGGTGGACAGACTCAGCTGCACCCTGGGGAGTCCATGGAGGTTGGGTAGTAAAGGAGACAGTGCCAGTCAGGACCAAGTAGTATCTCAGGTGTTGGAGGAGCCCGCAGGAGAGAGGGAGACACTCCACCTGGTGCAGCGGAGAAGGCATCCTGGAGGAGGGGCTTGGGCCGTGAAGACTAGGCCAGGAACTTGGAGAATAGTTGCAGGAGCACAGAGGGAGGACAAGCGGGATGGAGCAGGGCCTCGACTGCCAGCCTCGGACAGTGCGGCAGTGGCCCTGACTCCTTTAACCCCTGCTGACCGCTTCCTGCCTGTCTCCCATGACTTCGGCCCAAGTTGCTCAGATGGGCCAGCAGTCAGCCATTGTCAAGCCTTAAAACTCAAACATCCCCCTCCACCCCCAGCCTGCTGGCCGCCTATGACGCCTGTGCCACCCCCAAGGAACAGGAGATGCTGCTGAGCACTGTCAAGTGTGGGCGACTGCAGAGGTGAGGCACGAGACGGCCTTGCGAGAGGGGGTGGCTGGGCCCGAAGTTGCAGTCACCCGGGACCTGACTCTCATTAGCCTTTCTTTCCATGCAGGAACCTGGGGCCCGCTCTGAGCAGGACCTTGTCCCAGCTCTACTGCAGCTACAGCCCCCTGACTTGAACCGTGTCACAAAACAGACCCCAACTCTCACCTTCCCACACTAACTAGCCTTTTTTTAACCAGAATCTTATGGGCTATAATAAAAATCTAAATGTTTGCAGCTTCATGTGTCATGGAGGAAATACCAGGCCCCAGGGCTTTGTAAAATATCCAGGCAGGAACTGGGAAGCCCACTGAGCCCAGCGGTTTTTAAACTGAGGACCCTGGGGTTCCCAGGCAGAGCACCGAGACTGGCAGGGAGGTGGAGGCAGGGAGGCATTTGCAACTTCGAATCTAGTTTATATCCGCAGGGGGTCCCTGATCAAACAAAATTTCCTTTGATAAAAGGTCCTATAGCTTGGACAAGAAAAAGTTTGAAAAAGAGCTGCTCTAACAGTCCACTTGCCTCATTATATGGATTAGAAAACTGAGGCCCAGGGAGCTACTAGAGTTTGTCCACACTGATAGTTTGAGGCCCAGCTAAGGTTGAAACCCAGAGCCTCCCGGCACTGTGCAGAGCGGGCTTTCTCAGGCTCCCTGCAAACCAGCCGAGCCCAGATTCTTGCGAGGGCCTGGAGTTTGCAGCGTTATTACCTCCTTTCTCACAGCAATTCTGATGTCCATGGTCCATAGACCAATCCTAGCCTTGGGGACACAGCTCCTAACTCCTATCAGTGGGGCTCCCTCGGGCCTGAGCTGACCCTGCTTTAGGTGGACTTGGCCCGCCTCCCGCAAGCCTGGCCCTGTCCCCAGTCTGGGGTTCTCTACAGGGTTTCCCACCCACCTCAGCCACCAGGACTCCTTCTTTCTCCCTTTATTGCCTTTCTCTCTCTACCCTTCACAATAGCATCTTTTCTTTTAGCAGAACAGTCATCCCTGAGCCCCAGGCTCCTTGGCTACAGGGACCTCCCCCTCCCTGAGGGCACCCCCCACGCCTCAGAAGGTGTAGGCCCCCACGAAGACGGTGAGTCTCAGTACAGAGCTGGCCCGGTAGCTCATGAGGGAGTTCATGGTTACCATCTCGAGGTCCAGCACATACTCCCGGGGGCCCGTCACAGGCCGGGCGAGGACCAGCATGGCGCTGACATTGTTGATTTGCTGCAGGGCACAATGGGTGGGGGACATGTAGATTGCATCAACCTGTGGGCCAGGACCCTCCCAAGCCTCACCTCCCTGCCCCATGCTTTGCACCCACAACCAGTTGGCCGTGAAGTGGATAGAGAGCCCCAGCCAGGCTGTGACCCCAGGCTCTCGTCCGGCTCTACGACACTCTCGCCATCTTGTCTCTCCAGTACCCAGGTTCCTGTCCTCAGAAATCTCCCACTGGTGCTCTTCCCACACTTTCCAGCTAGTTTTTTTGTCTAATCAGAGTCAACTGATGATTCAGGGCCAGGCGTGAGGCTTTAGGGACCGGTGGGGCCTTTGGCGGCCTGGAGCAGGCAGACTCCCCTTCTAAGCATTCGATTTCAGAAAGAAAAGAAACACCTCCCAGACAGACCCTTGCCCCTCTCACTGCGAATCAGACCTGGACTCTCCCTCCGAAGAGCTCCACCGGCAGAGCGGAGTCTCTGACCCCAGGCCCCACCACCAACCCTGGCTGCCTGTGTCTCCAAGGCCCAGCCCCACATGCTTGCCCTGCTGCATCTCTGCTCTGCTAACTTGGAAGGCTTCTCCTGTCGGCCTCTTCTACTGAGAGTGAAGAAATTGAGGCCAGATACGGAAACCAGTGGAGGGGACTCAAACCCCAGTGTCTGTGTGAGTGCCTCATCAGAACTGTACTTAACAATCTGTAGTCTGTACCAAGGGAATTAGGAAGGAACCACTCCTACCTTTCTACGGAAATTCTGCCTCCTGGGGGCGGGGCTTTGAGAAGAGGCGGGGCATGGTGCCATAAACAATCTCCCACTTAAAGCTTCCTGGAATTCACTTTTGGATTATGCATGTCATTTGAGGGGTGGGGGTGGGGGAAAGCCTTACCCTGATGTAGAAGTCCCCCTGTGAGTTTCCCGCCCGGATCTGAAAGGCATTGTAGGCGCCGGGGTAGACAGAGGTCGCTTGGATCTGGAACACGTCCGCGGGCACGCTCCGCTCTGAGGTGATGCTCATGTAGCGGTGCACAATGGACGAGGGCTGCTCCCGGCACAGGGGGTTGGAGGCGGGACAGAGGCAGCGACTAGGGACCCCGAGATGCGGATACAAATGAGGTCCTTGCCCATTCCACACATTTGGCCCATCCCCCAAATTAGGAATCTCAGAAGGATTCTCCCACTCCTATAAAGCATGCATAGTTTAGCCATGGACTACAACTCACATCAGCCCTCTGGGCACTTGCCAGCCCTAATAAATGCCAGCCAGCCCCAGAGCCCTGTGGGAGTTGTAGTTTAGATGAGGGCCTAGCGTCAAGTCGACTCACTTGTCAGACACCTGGACATAGGGCTCCACGCAACGGTTGGTGTCCACACAGCGGTAACCCCCGTAGAAGTTGACACAAGTCTGGGCCTCAGAGCACTGGTGTGCACCAGACTCACACTCATCAATGTCTGTCAGGGAAGAGGGGCTGGAACCCAGACGTCAGGCCATCGACCCCTGACACCACCCTGCCCTGGGCAACCTGTACCTTGGCAGAGGCGTGTGGCCAGCAGCTGGTAGCCCTGCGGGCAGTGGCAGGAGAAGCGTCCTGGCTCGTTGACACAGCGGTACTGGCAGAGGTAACTGGAGTAGCTGCACTCGTCGATATCTGAGGGGGAGTGGACATGACAACTCTGGGTCAATTCAGTCCCACAAATGTTTATGGAGGGAGCCCAGCCCCATGTTGGGGGCATGGGACAAGCCATCCAAGGCGCACAGTAAGGGGACAGAATTCAAAATTCTGCCCAGACTGACCAGCTTACAGTCCTCTCTCTTTGTAAGACTAAACTAAATGAAAGCACCGGGAGCCTAGAGGCTTGGCTTTACATCTTACCGACTTTGAGTTTTGGAAACCTCGATTTCTCTGTCAATAAAATGAGTGGGTTACACGAGCTGAGCCTTCATGCCCCAGTCTGCTCCGGTTTTCAGTAACTTGCCCAATTCCTGCAACCCACGATCGGCCCAGGTGCAGGTGCCTCCTGCCGACTGTGAAGTGCACAGCGGGAGCCAGGTCTTCTGCTCTGGTTTCCCTCATGCTGCCCAGCACCGAGCCAGGCACCAGCGGGGCCTCACTCAGCGGCAAGGCATAACGTAAACGGTACGTGGCCGCTTGACGTGGAATGAGAACGTCGGGATGGAGCCCTGGCCCCGTCTCACCCTAGCTGTGAGACCCCGGGCGAGTCTCTCAACCTCACTTTATGCTGACTATTTTCTTATAATCCTCCCCATAAACCTTGAAGGAGATATTAATGTACTCATTTTGCAATCATACTTCATAGGATTGTTGGCAGGACTAAATGAGGCTGAGCACATAAGGGAAGTGTCTGCACAGGGCAATTTCTGTGTATACAGTATTTACTTGAAGTGTTCTCGCTTGGGGCTTGATGAAGCCTGTCCTTTGTCATTTTCCCACTTCATCCTCAAGACAGTCCCTTTTACAGATGAGTAAATGGGTTTAGAGAGAAGAGTGACTTGCCTTAACCCAGGATTCAAATGCAGGTCAGCCTGACTTGGGGGCGGGAGGGGGCACCCACACCTTGCTCAGTCTACCCGCTGAGCTTCAGCGGGAACCTAACTGCTCCCTTCTGTGCCTTCCCCACCAGGCCAGGAGTTCTGCAGCCAGCTGAGGCTGGAGTACATAGGAGGTACATGGGTGCAGAACGTACAAGACATGGAGGCATCAAATGCGGGACCGTGTGGCAGGGGACACGGGCCCTGGGACCAACGGAGGAACTCTTGGCAGGGGTGGGGCTCTCACCACTGCAGGAGAAGCCATCCCGGTGCAGCTCGTAGCCCTGATGGCAGCGACACAGGAAGGTCCCATAGGAGTTGAAGCAACGCTGCTCGCATGGAGCCCCCATGTCACATTCATTCACATCTTGGGGTTCCAGGAAAAACAGAGGAGTGAAAGCCAAGGAACAGTCCAGAGCCCCTATTTCACCTGTTCCTCTGGGCCGGTCAGGAAGGAAGCTCCCCGCCCCACATCACGCTGCCCAGGACCCAGGAGCCCGGCCCAGCCCAGCCTCACCTACACAGGAGCGGTTGTTGGGTCCCAGCTGGAAGCCAGGCTCACACTGGCAGCGAAAGGAGCCGGGCAGATTCACGCAGCGGTGCTGGCAGTAGCGGTAGCGGCACTCGTCTATATCTGGGATGGAAGCAGGAGGAGGAGGACAAGGCGGAAGTCAGGTGAGGCCCAAGCCGGCTAAGACTCAAGGCCTCACCACTCAGTCTTGTCTGTGTCTGGGGGCTGGGCCAGGTCAGCCAGGACCCATGCATACATCTAAAGTTATATGTCTGGTGACAGGTGGCCGGGGACGGGAGGTGAAGCCTGGGGTGGGTTGGAATGGGGTTCAGGAGCTAGGGCGAGAGCCAGGCCAGGGGCACAGAATAGGGACTGGAGAGGCTGCTCCTGGACTCACCCACACATTCAGGCCCGATCTTGCGGTAGCCATCGGGGCAGGTGCACTGGTAGGAACCAGGCAGGTTGTGGCACTGCTGGCTGGGGCGGCAGTCGTGCAGGGCCTGGGCACACTCGTCGACATCTGCAGGAGACAGCACTCAGTCCGTGCCTGGGAGCTCATGCGCCACCCCACCTGACACCTCAGTGTTGGAGGACACAGGGCATGAACCACTCACATGAGTGTGTGGGTGATGTACCCCCAAAACAGGAACACATGGATTAGACCTTCCCAGCAGCACAAATAACAGTCTATTGGCCTGGGAGTCAATGGGAAAACCACCCCTAACCTGTGGGACACCTTGCTGGGGAAGCACTGGAATCAAGGCCCAAACCATAGTCCTTGGAGCACTGATTCTAGAGCCTTCCCCCAAGACCCATGGTACCCAGACATGGGGCCAGACAGGAAGTGGGCTGGGACAGAGGCTGAGAGGCAGACTCTTACAGTGTGTCTGCCACAGTAGAGGAGAGGGGCCCAGAGGCTGGCTGGGGCAGTGGGACAAGGGCCGGGGCCCCACACAAAGTGAGGGTCTGGATGTTACCCCAGCAGCCTGGAGGAGGCTTCTGAGCAAGAGAGGAACATGAGGTCTGAGTTTTTAAGATGCAATGATAAGATGCTTGGGAGGACCGAAACCCTTGGCTCCAGGGGGACCCTCCTCACTCACCCACACAGCTCTCTTGCTCATCAGGCTCATAGCCTGATGGGCAGGGGTTGGGATGTTGAGCAGGGGGCACTGGCGGTGGTGGTCCCTCGCCATGCAGGTCGTTGATGACGGCAGCCGAGCGGGGCAAGCACAAGTAGCCCCCATAGTGATTGATGCATTTCATTTCCCCCTTGCAGGCCTCGGGGATGGTCAGGCACTCGTTGACATCTGCAGAGAGGGGCCTGCTGGGCACAGCCAGTCTCCTGGGCTGGCTATGGAGGGGGTGGGAGGCAGGAGCCCAGCTCGGCCTTCCTTAAGCTGTGTGACCATGGCAGGGCCTACCCTCTCAACAAGTTAAAGCTGTCTGCCCAGGACCCCTCCCGAGGGCCTGCCAGGGCTGGTGGTGGAGTGGCTGTTCCTACAGTCACCCCATTCTCTTACCCCCAAGAGAGTCTCTATCCTTCCCCAAAACTTGCTGTGTAAGTTTCCTTACCCACCCCCGAAGACACTGCCCTCCTGGGACCTGGATGGGACAGAGCTGGGTAGGAGAATGCTCCTTCTGGCAGTGCCCTGTTGCTCTCCTGCCTACTCAGAGGTGGGGGCAGGGTGTCCTGGGTTTCTCCTGAGAGGGAGGGGCCTGGACGGCTTCTCCACCCCTAGCTGAGCTGGCCCGTAGAGAACCAGATCTGGCCTCAGCAAAGCGGAGCTGGGCAGAGGACAGGCCCCTCGGCTCCTGCTGCAGCTCTTGGAGCTGGGGTTGCAATCCCCTTCCCCATTCGTGGGGTAGGTCAGTCCCCGAGGCACACTCACCCCGGCAGTGCTGGCTGTCGGGGTCCCACTCATAGCCATCTGTGCATTCCTACAAGGGGACCAGCAGTGGCCAGTGTTCACCCCTTGTCCCCTCCAACTGACCAGGCCAAGACTAGGGCCCTGAGCCTGGCCGCCCTCCCGGGACTGCTCCAAACAATGGCCCCAGCTGCTCCACCAACCAGGGGAGGGGAGAATCTTCCCCAGCAGCAGCCACCCCAGGATCCTGCTCTCTATGTCCCTGCCCATCCCATCCCAGGCCAGTGGCCCCACGGTCCCCACCGTGTAGCTGTCGGGCTCCTCCGAATCCTGGGGAGACGCTGCCCCCAAGAGCAACAGCAGCAGCGCCCAGAGCAGTAGAGACCCGGGGAGGCAGGAGGCGAAGGGGAGCATCCTGGGGCTGGGAGGTGGTTGGCAGGGGTCAGGGCGCCTCTGCCACGGCAGCCCCATTCCCTGTACCAGGTCTCAGAGCCCTGACCCCAGCCGCCTCCCAGTCGGGACCACATTGGAAGCCCCGGAGCCTGCCAAGGCGGAGGGCCGACTCCTCACGCAGGCCGGGGTTGGGGGCCCACCCGCCTGGGGCCGCCCCGCCCCCGCCTGGTCCCCCAGTGGCGCGGGCAGAGGAGCGCAGGCCTCTCTTGGCTCCTCGCTGACGCCTACTCGGCCGAGACTCCGGCTCCCGCCCTCCCTCCATGGACCGCCACTCACTTGGGCCCGCGACGCCCCCGCGGCCCAGGGCTCCGGCTGCTCGGCTGGCTCGGGTAGTGCCTGCGGACAGGCGGACGGACGGACGGCGCAGCTCCCTGGACGCGCGGCCCCAGGAAGCGCCCCCGGCCCGCCCGCCCGCCGCGGTGCGGCCCACCCCGGCGCCTCCGCCCGCCCCTCGGCGGATTCCTGAGCCCGCGCCAGGGGGAGGGACCCCGACCCCCCGCTTCTCCGCCCCCGGCCGGCCGCAGGCCCCCACCCGGTCCCCCGCGGCGCCGCCGGGAGCCGCCTACCGGCGCTGGGCCAGGGTCCCCTAGCGCTCGATCCTGGGGACATTAGCCGTGATGCCAGGCCCCCAGATACACCCGGCCCAGGAGTCCCCAGGTCCTCGCTTTGTGCACCCCATGTCATCTTGTGCACTCAGACCCTACCTAATATGCGCCCCCAGAATTCTTTCCTGTGCACCCACATCTTAATGCCGGGGCCCTCAGACTCTGTCTTTGCCTCTCAGAATGTCATTCTGGGCACCTAGACCTAACCTAACGCTGGGGCTTCCAGGTCCTCAATCTAGACCCTCCAGAATTTTATTTTGTGCACCTGGACAGTCACTCTGGAAATACCAAAACTTCATCCAGGGTCCCCAGACCCTCTCCCGAAAACGTGACACTCCCAGGCCTAGAGCTGTTCATCTCTGTCTCTTCTCCCCTCCATCCCCAGGGCTATCTACAACCAGGTGGACCCTTCACTCCAGGGTAGCCTCTTTGAGTCCTCTGTCCTAGAGGCTACAACAGTTTGGGGGAGGTGACGGCAGTTCTCTTTTGGCCCTGAATGAATGGAAGCCCCTGAAAAGGAAGGCAGGGATAAACTCTGGCGTGCAGGACGCCAGGGTCTCCAGCCAGCTCCTGCCCCGCCCTCACACTCCGCGTTTCCGCCTCCCCCCTCCTAGAGGAGGGCGCGCCTTGTGGGGAGGAGTTTGGGCGGAGCTGGCTCCCAGGAAGGGGCCGGGTCTCGCCCTGCCCACGTCTCAGGGCGGGACCAGACGGGAAAGAGCCGCGTGTCCAGGGATCCCTGCCTGGGGACAGACGGCGTGCGGGAACTGCCGAGCCCTCCCTTCCCTTTACCATCCTTGTTTATCCACGCGATCTTCCTGGACGCAGCCCAGCCGGGAAATGGGTTGTGCTGAAGAGGGTACTTGCCGGTGGGTTCCGAAGTGAGCCCCCTTAGGATTCAAGGTGAAGGTTCAAGGTGAACCGGAGAGTGTCTCCCCCACCCTCCAAATTCTTCTGAGCTACTTCGGTGAGGAGGCTAAAGTAATGGGTATTTAAAACCAAAAGACAATAACAAGTGTTGACGAGCATAGGGAGAAATTGGAGCCTTCGTACACTGTGGTGGGAATGTAAGAGGGTGTACCCACTTTGGAAAACAGTCTGGCAGGTCCTCAAAATGTTGTGTCACCCAGCAATTTCACTCCTAGGTATACACCCAGGGGAACGGAAAACATGTCCATCAATTGATGAATGGATAAACAAAATGTTTATAAATGGATAAAAAATGATGGCATATTATTCAGCCATAAAAAGGAATGAAGTACTGATATGTGCTATGACATGAATGAATCTTGAAAATATTACACTATGTGAAAGAAGCCAGATACAAAAGGCCACATGTTCCGTTTATATGACACATTCAGAATTCGTAACTCTGAGAGACAAACTAGACTAACGTTTGCCAGGAGACAAGGGAACGAGGAGCGACTGTTAAGGGGTATGGGGTTTCTTTTGAGATGTTGAGAGTTGATGGTTGAACAATTATGCAAATTCACCCAGTGAAATGCACTTTCGAAAGGTGAATTTCATGCAATGTGAATTATATATTTCAATCAAGTTGTTATTTATATTTTTTAAATGCCAGTTTATTATTTTTTCATATTATATATGTAATTTTTATTTTATTTTTTTATTTTCCCTCTCCCCCCTCCCTTCTGGTAACCACCAGTCCGTTGTCTATGTCCACGAGTTTGTCCTGTTCATTTGTTCCTTTTAGGTTTATATCCCACATATGTGATATTATGTGATTTTCAACCTTTTCTATTTGGCTTATTTCACTTAGTGCGATTATTTCAAGGTCCATCCATGTTGTTGCACGTGGCAGTATTTCATCTCTTCTTATGGCTGAGTAATATTCCACTGTGTATATGTACCACAGCTTCTTTAACCAATCCTCTATCGTAGGACACTTCAGTTGCTTCCATGTCCTAGCCACTGTGAATAATGCTGCTATGAACATTGGTGTGCAAATATCTTTTCGAATATGAGTTTTCAAGACTTTGGGGTCGAGTCATTATTTAAAAAAACAATGAAAATGTTAGTGCTTGATTATCAAGATCTAGCCATTCCGGGCATCAGCATTCACCTCATGTACTCTTCCTGCCAAGCCAGTGAAGCGGTGCCATTATCACCCCGTTTCAGAGATGAGAGAGGCTGAGATTTGTCCAGGCACAGCCAGAGTAGTAAGGACAGGATTTGAACTCAAGTCCTTCTGACTCTAAGATTTTCTGGGCTCTTTGCCCCACAGTAGAGCATTAAGGGCCCATCATTTGAACACCTACTCTGTGCCGGCCAAGCTCAAAGGTGCTCTACAATGTCATTCCACTCAAAGGAGTAGCCACTGCTACTTAGAGATAAGCATCCAAAGGGAATGACTGAGTGCATAAGTTGGCATCTCAAACTTGGACCCGAACCTCTCTATCTTTGCACTACTAGGCCTGGGGGTCACCTGCCACTCAGAGTTGCCTCCTCAGAACACCTTTCCTGACCTCCCTGCCTTCATCCCTCTGCACTAGGTTCACCAGGCCTTATGTTGACTGGTGTCTCTCTCTCCAACCAGGTTGTAAGCTCCTCCCAGACAGTGAGCCTGAGACCCCTGGGTCATTGGCCTAGCCCCTACTGCATGCCAGCCAGGAAATGCAGGATGAATAAGTGAATTAACAAATGAGTGAGCGAGTGAGGAAGTTAATTCATTTACTCAATAAGTGGCCACCTTGGAAAAGCTCTGTGCTGGGCACCAGGGGCACGGCACTCATCAAAACAGACTAAAATCCCCTGGCTCACATTTACTGAAGGCCACCTAGCCCCACAGCCCCAGTCCTTCCTACCCCAAATTTTCACAAGCCCCACCACCACAGAGACAGATTTTGTTATACCCCTTTAGTGCCCACAGCAGGACCTCTAGCTCTGAGGGTTGAGATAAGGGGCCTTAGTCATAGGTCACACACAGCCCAAGCCCAGCTTGGGGCACATTACTGGGCTCTAGAACCGTGGTGCCAGTTACCCTTCTGCAGATGGGTCTGTCTACTGCATTTCAATAAAGGCAGCATGGCTCTTTTTTTCCAAATAGAGGAGAGTCCCTTGGTGAGAGTGGGGGTGGTGTAGCACAATGGGACCTCACAGCCTTGGAAAGATTCCTAATGAATGAAGAAATGAGGTCATGAGTACACGAATCGATGATCAGAGCCCTCCGCCCTTCCCTCTCTCCCATGGAACCTCTGGAAAGCCGTTTTTTCTCACCCATCTCTGATGTTGGGGCCCTGGTTCCCAGCCTGGAGCCTCATAAGGGAGGGATCCCCAGCCCAAGGACTCCTAGAACCCAGGCAGCAGGAAAGGTGTTAACACTCCTGCTCAGCCCTTAGCCTCACAGGCTTTGGCCTTGCTCTGTCTGAGTTGCCAACTCTGCTACCTTTCTGTCCCCTGAGGCCTATCCGGACCCCTCATTCTCATCGCTGGACTGTGACAGGAACGAGGGTCAGAAAGAGGCAGTAGCTGCTGCTCGCTGTCTCCTAGACCTTGCACTTCCCTGTTTAAAGCCCATGATGGCCAGTTGTTCAGTCAACAAACACAACAAACACTCATCAAGCCCACTCCATGCCCAGCCCCATCCTGGGTGCTGAGAACACAGGTGCATCAGGCACCTCTGGCGTGGTTGTAATATAGGGAGGAGGCAAGAGAGCTAAATGTTCAATCAAGCTACATTCAGACTGCAATATGCTGATCAGCTCTATTGCCTGAACCTACAGAACAAGGGAAGATTTCTGCTGGGATTACTAACAAATCATTTATGTATACAATGAAAGGAAAAGAGGAAAAGAGAGTTTTTAAGTCGCACTCTACACAAAGTAAACAAAATCATTCATCCCTTATGGCTAAAATGATGGGGAACCTATGGATTAAAGGCCGGGAATTGCCAGCAGGCCTTTCTCACTGCATGCTCTTACCCTTTCACACTGTATACCCGTACTGTCAAAGGAAAATGGGTAAACAAAGTCTTTAATGCAGAAACTGAGAATGATATACAAACTGAATTCCCTGAACACTCAGGGCTTCCTGTCTTTGCTTTCTGCTTTGGTCTTTTTCTCGGTCTATAGGGTGTTAAACTTTCTCTAACAACCTTTTCTTTTGATGCTGACTCTGAACTGCATTTGACCGCTTTCCTGCATTCAGTCAAGAACACCTTCACCCTCAGTCCAGGGCCACTGGAGGGGGAGGAATTGATCCTTTTCTGCATCAGTCTGAAGGGAGGTGACATGCCCTGAAGGCACAGCAGGGGGTCCGGGGCTCCAGGTTGCACCAGAAGATGAGGGAGCTTCTTCGAGGTAACCTGACCCTTGAGCTGCCTAAGCTTCTTAAGATGAGCAAGAGTGCTTCCCCAAGGGGCACTGACCACTTTCCATCCATACCCAGTTGTCAGGGGCCTGTGGCTCCCATAGCCCCCTGGGCTTCCCTGTCACGACACTGAGGGCCCTAGGTCACTGCAGTCCTAGGACCTGTCTCATGTTGCCTTAAGGACAGATCTATTTTTGTATAAGAATACCCCAGAACCGGGTGGGCAGAGCGCCTCTGTTGAATAAAGAAAAAGGGCTGGGGTGGGGGATAGATAGGCAGAAGGCCCTGTACGGACAAAAGTCTGAATGCCTCTCGCTTGAGGAGTCCACCTTCCCCTCCCGGCCTGGTTTCCCCCTCGTGGTTTCTCCAGCTCCACCCTCTCAGCCCCTCCAGCTTGGTCTGCATAGCTTCCTGCCCCCAGCATTCTGGCAGCACCATGACACCAACGATCCATCTCTCCTGCTTTCTGGCCCTGCTGGTGGCAAGCCTGGCCCAAGGCATCGAGGGCTCCCTCAGGAGCCAGGTAAGTGCCCACAACCTGCTCCCCACACCTTTCGCTCTGTAAGCCCCACGCCTGGGACTCACCCCTTCAGAAACTGCCTCGTTCCCATGTCTCAGAGGGAGCGACCGAGACCGGAGAGGTGACTGATGTGGCCAAGCCCACACAGGGAGACAGAACAGGCCAACTGGAAGATCTAGCTCAGTCCTTGCCCAGCTGGGAGCTGTGATGTGGTCACCGAATCCCTCCCACCCCGGTTCCTTCCAGGACCCAGGTCCCCAGCCACTGGAGCTGAAAGAGGTCTTCGCTTTATTCCAGACCCAGTACAACCGGAGTTACTTGAACCCAGCAGGTATCATGGGACCTGTGTATCTCCAGTCCAACCCCATCTCTCCCACATAATAGGCGAGGAAATCAAGGCTCAGGATGGGTATGGGCCTAGCTAAGGCCACTCAGGACAGCAGCAGGGCTGAGGTATACCCCCTGGTTCCATGGATGCCCAAGTGGGACAGGGTCATTATTTACCATGAACTTGGAGGGAGGTGGCAGCTGTTGGGGGTCTACACAGTCCTACAGGACACCTCACCTTCAAAGGCACTTTCCAGTGACTCCAGGCAGCAGGGAGGAGACCACGTAATCATGAATTCACTTAGCAAACACCCAAAGATACCCATTCTGTCCCCAAATTGGGGATTCCCTCTCTGCCCCATGAGTTGGCCAGCCTTGCTCCCATCCTCTCTGGGTCTCATCTCCCTTGGGGGGATAATCTGTGGGCCTCTTTCAGCCCACGATGCCTATGCCAGGGACCTGGACCCCACCCTGCCCGCCCTCACCACATCCTATCTCCAGACCTGCGGTCAGAGGTGTAAAGTAGAAGTGAAGGTGACCCAGCAGGAAATGGGTCTCCAAACACCCATCTTTCCCCTCTGAGTCACTCTGCCTTCGGATCCATTACTTGGCTTCCCCCCACCCCCTTCCTACCTTCTCAGAAAACCCAACCCTAGGTGGGCTGGGAGCCACTTCCTTGACCCAGGTATCTGCAGCAGGGCCTAAAGGAGCCACAGGAAAGGAGCATGGGCTCATCTAGGCAAGTGTGGGCAGGACGATGCTCAGCCAAGTGGCCACTTCCTGCCCCCAGGGGGCTGGGAGCCAGCTTAGAACAACCCCCTTTTGATGCAGAGTATGCTCACCGCCTGAACATCTTTGCGCACAACCTGGCCAGGGCTCAGCAGCAGCAGGAAGAGGACCTGGGCACAGCCAAGTTCGGGGTGACCCCATTCAGTGACCTGACAGGTACGAGGATGCCTCCTAGCCTCTAGGCGGTGGGTGTGGAAGCGGAGCTTCATCCAGGGATACTGGGAGATGGACATGGCAGACATTTGGTGTTTATTTCCCAGAGAGGGACCCTGCGGACCAGAGGTCTGTGTCCCAGCCCAGCTCAGGGACAAGGCAGCAGGTGCAGGGAAATTCACCCCAGCAAGGAACACAGTCTCTTCTGAGGCCTTGGCATCCTTGCCTTCGCCTCCCAGGGTATTATGGGGACTCAAATGGCCAAGGATATGGATGGCTGGAGAGGGAGGAGCAGAACATGGGGGAGAAAGCGTCAATATTGTGACCCTGGTTGTCCCATCTATCCCCCAGAGGAGGAGTTTAGCCAGCTCTATGGGCATCCAGTGGCAGCTGGAAGGGCCCCCAACATGGACAGAAAGGTAGGGTCTGATGAGTGGAGTGAGTCAGTGCCCCGCACCTGTGACTGGCGGAAGAAGTCGGGTGTCATCTCCTCTGTCAAGGACCAGGTATCGGCCCCTACCCAGCCCCAGTGGTGGGAGGAAGAGGAGAAGGGCAAGGCTTGGACCACTTACCCAGCCCTACACTCCCCCCCATCAGAAAGACTGCAAGTGCTGCTGGGCCATGGCGGCAGCGGGCAACATCGAGGCCCTGTGGGGCATTAAACACCACCAGTCTGTGGAACTCTCCGTGCAGGGTAAGGCTGAGAGGGGGCATGGGGCCTGGGGCTTGGCCACCCACTGTCCGATGGGAGGATGGGGCCTGGAGCTTGGCAACCCACTGTCCCTTTTTGCGCCAGAGCTACTCGACTGTCACCGCTGTGGGAATGGCTGCGAGGGCGGCTTCGTCTGGGACGCCTTCATAACTGTCCTCAACAACAGTGAGTACCCAGTCTCTCTGGGTGGCTGTGGAGTGGGGGGATGTTCCAGAGCTGAGTCCGCTCCTGGCTTTGTTTGTCTCCAGGCGGCCTGGCCAGCGAAAAGGACTACCCATACCAGGGGAATGTCAGAACCCGCAAGTGCCGGGCCAAGGAGCATAAAAAGGTGGCCTGGATCCAGGATTTCATCATGCTGCCGGACTGCGAGATGAGTGCGAGCGGGGTGGAGACCTGGACGGGCATAGGGTGGGGGAAGGGGTGGGGGTCACAGAGACAGACCAAGACAGAGCCAGACAAACCTTGATATAGACAGAGATAGAAGGATGAGGGTGGGGAAGAGAGAGACACCCATGAGCTGAGAGCAGGGGGCACAGGATAGGCAAGGACTGATGGCATCTTCTATTCCCAGACATTGCCAGGTACCTGGCCACTGAGGGCCCCATCACTGTGACCATCAACATGAAGCAACTGCAGGTAGGTAGGACAGGTTAGGGAGTGGGGGAAGGACGCATAGAGGAGATGGCCCCAGACTCAGAGCCCCTGCTCCTGCAGCAATACCAGACAGGTGTGATCAAGGCCACATCCAGCAACTGCGACCCCCGCCTTGTGGATCATTCTGTCCTGCTGGTGGGTTTTGGTAAGAGCAGATCTCGTCACTCCATCCCATACTGGATCCTGAAGAACTCCTGGGGGGCCAGCTGGGGTGAGAAGGTGAGTGTGCTCTATTGCAGGGGGGACAGGGCAGGATGGGCCTCTCCCCACCTTCTGGTCCTGATGTCCATTAACTCTCTAGGGCTATTTCCGGCTGCACCGAGGGAGCAATGCCTGCGGCATCACCAAGTACCCACTTACTGCCCGAGTGACCCATCCAGTCAAGAGGAAGCAGCAGCAAGTCTCCTGCCCTCCCTGAGCCTACCCCTCAGTGCCTTCCTGCTATGCCAGCTGCCTCTTTGCTGTCCTCACCCCAAAGTCTTCACCTGTCCTCCCAACCGTCTCGCTATAGGTTGAATAAAGCAGGATAAGACCCTGTCCTCCGAGTGAATGTGGCTGGGTGGGGAGATGGACAGGGGGAGCACGGACAGCATCCCTGACACATCCTGGTGCCCGCAGAGCCGACGTACACAGATCCTTATACACGATGCGTACACGTGCACACCTCCCACACGCGAACCCTACGGCACCCATGCGCAGGCTCCTCCAAAGTCAAGGCAACTTTATTGTGCGTGTGGGCCGGGCAGTGGGAGGGGGCCTCAGTCGTGATAGAGGCGCAGGAGGCAGCCACGAAGGGTGCCCATGTAGCGGTCCCAGAGGGCCTGGTGCCTGCAATGATAACGATGATGGTAATGGCTGCTGTTTACTGCAGCCCGCCCTGTCGTCCCACCGCCCTCAGGGCTCTAAGTGCCTTCACTCGTTAATCCTCGCATTATTCTAATGATCCTTCTCATTATCACTCCCAGTCTACACATGAGGAAACTGAAGCATGAAGAGATTAAGGAACCTGCCCAAGGTCAGGTCACACCTTCTAAGAGGTGGAGCCAGGACTCTGGGTCCACAGAAAGACCTCCACCCCCAGTGCGGCAAACAAGGAACCCTGAGTCTGCAGGAGGGCCAGGCCCTGGCAGGAGGCTGGCAAGGGCGAGGCCAAGTTGGACAGGAGGCCTGGGGGTCTCTCACCGGAAGCCATCCAGGGAGTGGACTGATGCCGAATACTGATTCAAGAAGAGCCGCACGTCATTCAACGGCCAGTGGTCAGAGCGGCAGGGCTCCACAAACTGTGGGCCCAAGGGAACATCTAGCACTGGTACAGCTCAGAGACAGGCCATGCTGGGGGTGCGTGGGCGACGGGGAGGACAGCTCACCTTTTCCACGAGGTCCACAAACAGATCTCTGACGTCCTTATTGTGGGTCAGTTTGGCAGCCACATTCACCAGCCCCCGGGACAGGTTCTGTGGGGCAGGGAGCCTGGGAGTTCTGCCTTCTGGCCCACAGGATGGGGCTGAGCCCAGACGCTGGGGGAGCCCTCCCTAAATCCATCCACCTCCCTCAATCAAATAACTCCTAAGTTTAAGAGCTTGGTTCCCCGGCACAGGCCGGCAGAGGGAGCAGCAGCGCCACCTGCTGGTCAATCTACAGCATGAGTTCCCAGTGGGACAGTGCACTGGAGGCTGAAGATGCCCAAGGGGCACAGGTTGGATTGGGCCACAGACCTTGAAGTTGGCTTCCATCTCAGAGAAGACACCGAGCTTTCCCCGGAGGGCAGTGCACACCAGGCTGCAGGGAGACAGGGTCAGGCCTAGGGCCTCCTGGAATCTCTCTTCAGGGGGATTCCATAGACCCCCCCAAACCCAAGATTACCTCTTATGCAGGTCGAGGAGGTCCTTGTCAGCCACGAGCACCTTCAGCTCCTTCAAGTCCTGGAGAAACTCCTTGTCTAAGTCCACATCCATGTCATCCACCTGGGAGTCTGAGTGAGGCCCATGAGGGAGTTGGGGTGAGAGATAAAATGTCCTCCTGCGACATCCTTAGCCTTCCTCGCCCACCACCTCATGGCACCCCAAGATGGAAGAGGAAGCAGAGTGTCAGAGAGGTGGAGTGACTTGCCTCAGGCCATAGAGAGGTAGTGGGCCCTTTCTCTGGAAACGAGGTGTATGTGGGGACACTGGACTACGAGCGGAAATGGCTGGGGAGGGGGCCTGCTGGGAACTGGGGGCCTGCAGGAGAAAGTGCTGGGGGAGAAGCAGACCCTGAGAGTGTGGGGAGGTGTCCAGGCACCTGGGTCAGTGGGGGCCTCACCAACGGCTCCAAGGGTCCAGTTCTGGATCATGAGCTCAGCACAGAAGGCAAAATCTCCAAAGCTCAGATACTGCAGTTTTTTCTTCCCTGTCTCAAAGCGGTTGTTGGCAAAGAAGACAATGGCTGCATAGTCCCTGCGGGGAGAAAAGGGTGGACCTGTCAGGACTAAAAGTCCCTTCTGAGCAAGCAGCTCCCACCTGCAACATTGGTTGGGCATCCGAGTTCTAGCCTTTCTCTGCCCTAACTCACTGTGTGACGTGTTTCAAGTCACCTACCTCTGGGCCTCCGCATCTGCGCAAAGAGGTCTAGGGATACAGAGGGAGACCACAGGGCAATGGTTACCATTTACTGAGCACTTTCTAAGCACCAGGGACCGTGCCATGTGCTTTACATGTAGCACTTCCTAACAGCCCAGTTGGCAAGTGACCAGGCTGGGATTTGAACTCAGGTCAGTCTGATCCAAAGTACAGACTAAGAGTGACCGTTTCCCTAACACAGCCAGGAGGTCAAGTGGGTTGAGGTGGGACAGGTGGAGAAGCCTTGGGGTCCAGGGAACAAGTGTGCAGAATGGGGGAGACGAATAGCTTCTCACTTGGTTCCTCACCTGGCCAATCGATCGGAGAGGAGGAAGTGTTGCTGGATGTTGTCGACCAGGGAGCCCCGCATTTCCTCTACCACCTTGAAGACTCGCTTAAAGTTGTCAAACTGTAGGGCAATTAGGGGAGGAGGCTGGATTGGTCAGAGGCTGCTCACCCAAGAAACTGTTGGTCCCTCACTCTCCCTTACCTATCCATCTAACCAGTCAACAGACACTACATATAGCATCTGTTATTCCTTCAATAAACTATTAGTTATTACTACTTGTTATCAATTCAATGAATGAATATCTACCGGTTTCTGCTATCTTACCTCAGATAAACATTTATTCACTCCTACCTCTGAATTCATCCCCATTTTAATATTGTACTCTCCATTTCTTCACAAGTTTGTGCTGGACTAAGGCCCAGGAAGGCAAAAACGAGCAAATGCTAAGCCATATTCAGGAAGCTCACTGGAGACAGAGAAAAGACACTAAAGGCCCAGGAAAGGGGTTACTTCTCCCTGGCATCACCAGAAAGGCTTGTAGAGGCAACACCTGACCCCACTCTGGATTTCATATGATTAAGAATGGTACGCTCCAGGTATGGGCAGCATGAGCAAAAGAAAGCCGGGCACTGGGGAAATATAAGCCTAGAGAGGCTGGCAGGGACCAGATCATGGAAGAGTATGAAGGTCAAGGTCAAGGAGTGTGGCTAGAGTGTGGTTACTTTCCAGGAGGGAGTTAGAGTGAATGAAAGTTTATGAGCAGGGGAAAGCTATGGTCAGACCCCAGCTTCTGAAATGTCACTCTGGTCAGAGTAGGGGATGGTTTGTAAGAGGCAAAAACAGCAGAGGAGACCACGCATGAAGCTGCTGCCACAATCAGAGCTAGGGGACTAGACTGGAGATGGGACAGTGGCCAAAGGGATGGAGTGAAGGGGTAGACTATAGATGAGATGTTACGTTGGTGGGGAGGAGGCTGTAGTGCCCACCTGTCTTCGGCAGCTCTTAAGGGTGATGCCTGTTTTGGTGCTGATGTCGTCCAGGTCTTTCTTGGTGCCCTTGGACAGTTTCTTGCCCAGGACCTCCCGCACAAAGGCCTCGTCAAAGGCATAGTACCTGCGTGGAGGCAGAGGACACTACTGACTATCCATAAAGGTTGGGCTTGGGTTTGGCCCCTTCTGTTATCAACTTTCTCAAGGCCGGGGTAAGTCCAGTCCCTCCCTGAGCCTCAGTTTCAGCCTGCAAAATGGGTATTTGGTCAGACTGGTTGGCTTCCCCACCTCTCGATGAGCAGAGCCTGTCGGGAGGGCGGGATCTGGAATATGAGCTGGTGCAGAAGCTTGGGCGGTGCGTGCAGTAGGCGCTCAAGCATGTGGAAAGTTCGGTAGTGGTCCATGGTGTCACTCTGCAGCACCGCTGCCGTGGCGCCCGTCTGCTCCAGGATTCCCGAGCGCACCCTCAGCGCCACTGCGTCGTTTACTGTGGAGTGGGCGCCGACCTTAGAGCCCCTCCAGGGATTCCAACCCCGACCTCCATACATCCCTTATTCCCTCTGCTCGCTACCGGGTAAAAAGCTCAAGTCCAGGCTCCGCCCCCTCTCCCATTCTAGACAAAGGCTCAGCCCCACTGGCTCCCCTAGACGGCCCCCCACAGACCCGAGTAACCATCCAGCCAGAGGCGATACACGTCCTCATCGATGAGGGTCGTGTTCCCTACGAAGATATCCAGCTCGCTGGTCATCTCGACGCCCGGACCCGGGTGAGGCTGCAGCGCCCCAGCAGGAGCGAGCACTGCCCCGGCCGGGCGCGCAGCCTCCAGGCCACTTCCGGGAGCGCCGAGATTCGGCTCCGGCACCCGGAGCCAGAGAAGGACCACTTCCGGGACAGAGAAGGTGGGGCAGGAACGGCGAGGGAAAAGGCGGAGGCGGTGCGGTAGCCCGTTCTCTCAGCGGGAGGGGGAATCCCCACCTCTCCTGTCCCTACTCCCACCCTGACCCCAGCCGGGTTTGCAAGAGGATGTCGGGAATCGACGCCTCCGGCCGTCACTTGCTCCTGTTCCCTCCCCCCACTCCCGCTTTCTCTGCCCCTTTCCTGGCCATCCTACATTGACCTGTATCCTAAATTTAGGGGTTTCACAGGGTTCAATCCTAAACCATTTCTCAACAATAAAAATGTTCGGGCCGACTTCCAAAGACCCTTCCTGGGAGCCCCTCAGTCCATCCTGCGGATGAGCATCTCTCCTGGGTCTTGGGCACTTGCTCCCATGATTTTAACACTGCCTCTCCGGCCCCCGCCCCTGCCACTAACTAATGACCTCTCTTATTCCACGGCTCAGATCTCTGTTGGAAGTCCACATCCGGAAGGGCGCCCATCTGTGAGTCTTTCCATGCTATCTTCCCACAGGCCCTCAAAAGCTAGGCAGACCTCTTGGTCTCCCCAGTCTGTTTCTTTCCTGCGTTCCTATGTCATTGACAGCCCCACCCAACATCCACCCAGTTCTCATTTCCAGAAACCTGAGTTTTCTCCCAGACTCCTCTCCACATTCAGTTCTGCGGATTTGCCTCCTGTGTATTTCTAGTATCTGTTTTGTCTTCTCCACCCCCACTGGCACTGTTCTGGCCCAGTCCTTCTGCATAGCTCTCCTTGCCCATTGACACAGTGTTCTTACTAATCTCCCTGCCTACATTCTCTCCCCATGATCCATCCCACACAGAGCAGCCTGAATAATTGTTTTAAAAATGAATATTTTAAAACGTTACTCCCCTGCTTAAAATCCTTACTTGCCTGTGAAAATACTCCAGTCTAGTATTGAAAGCCCCTGAAGAATCTGTCTTCTGACTACCTTTGTTTTCTCCCTCTCTTACCAAATTTCCTCTACGCACCTGCCTTTCAAAAAGAAATCAAGCTGCTTTCACTATTCCTAAAGCGTCTAGGCCCTTTGAGACCCCGGCATCTGTCATCATGCTAACCCTTCTCCCTGAAATAGCTTTATTATTACTTGAAAAAAAGTGCTGTGCATCTTTCAGAGACCCTCGAATATCTCCTCTTTTGGGAAACCTTTTGCGGAGGGGCGGGAATCCCCTGAGACCGTGCCCTTCCTTCAATTCTTGTTTTCCACAGCTCGCCTCCCCTGCCAGTCTGACTTCTTTGAGGACAGTATAAGAGTCTTGATCGAGCTTATTTCTGCATGGGTCTTACACACAATAAAGGTTTATTGAACAAACGAATCCCTTCTATGTCCCCCGGTTAACCACTCCAGGGCAGGAAACCCTTCATGAGAGGGAGGTTAGGCTGATGGTGAGCCAGGACGTTCGGACGTAGGTTTCGGAGGAGCTGGGAGCCATGCTCAGTGAGCAGAGATTCTCGAGTTCGAGCTAAGCTAGGAAGGATGGAAAGGCGGTCGGTCTGGTGTTCTGTTGGAGTGGGCTGGAGAGTTCAGACGCCGAACCCCGAGTCTTGGTTTTCAGAAGCCGAGAGGCCTAGGCTCGAACTTGAGGAGGTTTGGAACTGGGAGGTACGAAGCGCCTAGTTTCAGGTTGACTGGTGAGGAGTGAAAGGACGCTGAGACCTAGTGTCCAGGCGAGTCAGGGACTCCGCAATTCGGAGTGGGCCAAGGGCTGCTCAATGCGCTCAAGCCCCGCCCCTTCCCGGGGAGGCTTCCCCGGATTGGCTGTCCTTCCTAACGTCAGGCAGCCACGCCCCGGCGCGCGCCCCGCCGCGTGCCCACCCCCGCGCGGCTGCTGCCCCCTCTGCTAGCTCGCCACAGCTTGCGGGTGGTTGAGCTGGAGCCTAAGCCTTAGAGGCGCTGGGCTCGACGTAGGGCTCCTGGGCCGCGGCGGCGGGCAGGCGATGCTCCAGAGGCCTGAGCAGCCATGGAGGCCGAGGTGGGCGGCCTGGAGGAGCTGACAGACGAGGAGATGGCGGCGCTAGGCAAGGAGGAGCTGGTGCGGCGCCTGCGGCGGGAGGAGGCGGCGCGCTTGGCGGCTCTGGTGCAGCGCGGCCGCCTCATGCAGGAGGTGAATCGGCAGCTACAGGGTCACCTGGGCGAGATCCGCGAGCTCAAGCAGCTCAACCGGCGCCTGCAGGCCGAGAACCGCGAGCTGCGCGACCTCTGCTGCTTCCTGGACTCGGAGCGCCAGCGCGGGCGGCGCGCCGCTCGCCAGTGGCAGCTCTTCGGAACCCAAGCATCCCGGGCTGTGCGCGAGGACCTGGGCGGTTGTTGGCAGAAGCTGGCGGAACTGGAGGGCCGCCAGGAGGAGCTGCTGCGGGAGAACCTGGCGCTTAAGGAGCTCTGCCTGGCGTTGGGCGAGGAGTGGGGTCCCCGCGGCGGCCCCGGCGGTGCGGGGAGCTCAGGCGCCGGGCCAACACCCGAGCTCGCCTTGCCCCCTTGCGGGCCCCGCGACCTCGGTGATGGAAGCTCCAGCACTGGCAGCGTGGGCAGTCCCGATCAGTTACCCCTGGCCTGCTCCCCAGATGACTGAGGACGCAGCTTCCTTCGTGCCGACTCCCGCCTGGATGGCTCCTCAAGCTCCCGGATTGCAGTGGACCTCGGGACCTGGAAGCCGACCCGGCTGTGCAAGAGAGGCCGCTGGCATGGACTTAGAGACCCTGGCACTGCGGTGGGCCCCTCGCTCTCGCTGGCGGGGCAGCAGGGGGACTGGAGGCTGGAGCGGAGGGACTTGCAGGGGGCTGGGTGGAGGATAATAAACGGACGGAAGCAGAGCCCGTGGCTTGGGCAGCGTCTGTTTGGAACTCGCGGAGGTTAGAACAAGGGCGGGGACGTTGAGACGGAGTATCATTCCCATCTGGAGGAGCTACAGAACTGAGTCCGATTCTCCCCATTACCTCAAGCCTGGGGCGGGATGTGGGACCGTGGTTAAGACGCTGGCTACCCCCCTCTTCCCTGTCAGGCCTCAGAACAGACGGTGATCCTGCCCCTGAAGTGGCTACAGCTCCCTTCCGGGCTCCTTCCTGCCCAAGACAATGGGGGCAGGAAGCTGGTGTTGGGGGCCTAGAATCCACTCGGCCACCTCCCCTGAGGTGGCAATAACAGCGCCCTCCTGTGGCTCAGGCAGGAGCAGGTGGGCCCCCACTAGGAGGAAGATGATAATCCTCTTGGCTTGCATCCCACAGCACTCTCTTCCTCTCAGTCCTGGAGATGAGGCAGAGCAGATGTAGCTTCATTTGTCAGATAAGACAATCAAGGTCCAGAAATATCAAATCATCTGTCCAAGGTCATGCAGTGAGTGGGTGGAGCTGAGACCCAAGCCTAGGGCTTCTGGTTCCAAATGTTCTTTCAGCCTCTGTGTCCAAAGAAACCAGGCCAGAGTTTCAAGCCTTTTATTCCATTTGGCAGGTTTGTATAAAAATACTCTTTAGGAAAATAAATAGCAGCTGCTCTTGTGGTGGAGGCTTGGATTCCCTGGAGCTAAAGTCTTCTCAGAGCTGGGAGCTGGAAGTCAGCTCATCACAGAATCCTCTGACACTGGAGCTGTGCCATTCAGGAGGGGCAGGCATAATGCCCTGGTTCAATCACCTGGTCCTGCTGACAGTGGGGCTGGGTGAGTTAGTGTTCTGGGCTGGTAGCATATCACCTGTCAAGGGGTAGGGTTGTGTGGATCACAGGAAGAGGAATATGATGACTACATGGGTGGTCTGGGGGGGGAGAGTTAGGGCTCCAGAGGACCTCTAGGGATCTACAAAGTCCTTTGGGGCTGCCAGGAGTTCTCCTGCACAAATGGGAAATATTTTGTCTCTGATTTAGTGCAAATTGTGCTAGAGAGGCCAGCTCTAAAACAGTGGGCAGCTTTGGTGGTTCCAAGCTAGCTCTACCAGGAAGCAAAATATGCTCAGTCTCATCCAGAAGGGTGGAGAAGAACCTGCTGGGTTTGGACATGGGATATGGCCCAGGCCAGCTGGACCAATGGATGAGAAGATGTTGGCTTGGGGGCACCCATGAGGAGGAGGGCTCGGGTGCCTCATAAGGCCAGGAGAGTGGGGGAGCCAAGAGGGTCAGAGGATGGGTCCCCACTACTGCTGCTACTCCTGCGGTGGGCTGAGGCACATTGCTCAGAGGTGCTGGGGTAGGTGAAGACCAGATTGGAGGTGAAAGGAGTCAGGGAGGGGGTGGTCATGAGTGTGGGGGTGTGCAATGCTTCAGGTTCAAGCACAGGCCCCGGGGAAAGGGAGATACAAGGCACAGGGCGGGAGGAGGCTGGTGGGCTGTTGGTGCCGCTGGTACCGCTGGTGCCGGCCGTGCAGCCAGTGTTGCTCTCCTTCGCCCCTTCCGGGATTTTGCAGATGGGGCGGTGGGCTTCGAGCACCAGCTCCAGCCGCTCTTTCTGCTTCTGCAGCTCCTCAATCTCTCGCTGCAGCCCCGATTTCTCGTCCTCCAGTTTGTCAGTCTCCTGCAGGCAGAGGGTCAGGAGAGGAATCAAGAAGACGAGGGCCGAATACCGCGTCGCCTTCCGCGGTGGTAGTAATTGGGGGTTGGCGAGGAGGGGGGAAGTAGGGTGAGTGGAGGAGTCTCCAGCAAGTCTGGACTGCAACTCCCATGAGCCCGTGGGAGAAAATGGGCACGCCTCCAAAGAGGGCCCGGGGGCGTTTTAGGAGATTATCTGCCCCAGCTTCATCTCAGAGTCAGCTCTGCTCCTATTCTAGTAAGGTGTGCTGCAGCTGATCTTTAATCGCGTTTTCCTCGTCCTTTTCGCCAGAGGACTGCCCCTATGACAGGGAGCTGGGGGAGGAGACTTCATATACTAGTGCCCCCTGGTCCCCACGGCTCACGGGAGCTGGGGCCTTTCAGGGGTCCGGTGGGCCGGGGCCTGGGCACCCTCCGCACCGCTGCTGCTCACCGCCTGCAGGAAGTCGGTCAGTTCCTTCCTCCGGTTTCTGCACTTGGCCGCGGCCAGCTTGTTTCGCTCACGCCTCACTCGACGGCGCTCCTCCTCCTCAGGGCTGATCTGGGGGGTAGAGGGAGCAGTGGCGTGGGGCCGGGGCCGCTGGCTGCCTGGCACTCGCCTGGTGCGGGGAGCAGCGGTAGGACCCTGGCGGAGGGCATGACAGCGCGGGGCCGCCCTCATTCTGCGCTTTAAGGACTATCGCACTCGCGAGGGGTTCCCCGCACTCACGCTTCAGTAAATTCGCATTAGCTAAATTTCCTCCTTGCACCCAAATTTTGCCTACCACAAAGCCCCTCTCTAGGAATGCCCTCCCCCGCCCCTCCACAAACCTTAACCCCTCACATCTCCCAGGACTCAACTAAGATGCCTCTGCCTCTGGGAAGCCTTCTCTCATTCCCCAGCCAGAAGTGGCCTTTCCTCCTTGGAGCCCCTGGGACCGGACCACTGTTTTTCTAAGGACCCTATTCTTTTTAATCTCTGGATAACCAAGTCTCTCTTCTCTAGGAGCGGCTAATGAATGCCTCTAAATAATGGTTTATTGGGAAACTACTGTATTCCAGCTAAGTGCTTTAGGTAGATTCTATTTTTTCTTTCTTCTTCTTCTTCTTCTTGTTTTTTTTTTTTTTTTTTTTTTTTTTTTAAGGTAGATTCTTAACACAACTTTCCACGTAAGGAACTAAAGCCCAGGGAGGATGAATAACTTATTTATGGTCCTAGAGCAGAAATTAAAATCCACTCATTCTATTCAATGCCAAGTGACAGGCCAGCCTTTGGAGGGCACATCTCACAAAAGGACCCCACTCACAGCTCACAGCCCCAGTCTAAGAGTACCCAGGATCAAAGGCCACCCTTGGGACAGGACCGAAGGAAAAAAGTCCAGGAGCCTGCCTCTGGGGCTCACCCCACGGTCCCCTTCCAGCTGGTCACAAAGGCTAGCCATTCTGTTTCTGGGAAAGCCTCCCCTGACCAATCACACATCCTTCCCAGGATTCCAAACTCCTTCACCATTCTCTACCCACTGTCAGTTCGATCTCTTTAATGGGCAAACTTCATTCACTACAGTCTCATACACCAAAATGCCCCAGGGAGGGGAAAGAGGCCCCACTCTCTTAAAGACCCTCTATCTCTTATTTATTTTAGTAAGGACTTTATTAGCAGTTTGTGGGCAGGAACCCTGGTTGGGGAAGCAAGAATTCCCAGCTTACTCAATTTCAAGCCTTCCCTTAGCTCCAGGTGAGACAGTGTTGCCTGATGGTTAGGATCTAACTTTAGACTTGCACATTGCTCATTACTTGTGTGATCTTGGGCAAGTGACTTTACCTCTCTGTGCCTTCATTTCCTTGGCTGTAATGTGGGGGAAACCAGAGTACATTCCCCAGGGGTGTTTTAAATGAGGTAGGGAAACTGAGATCCAGATGGTAGCTAAAGGGAACCCTCTCCTTTCTTTTCTCTCTCTAGCTATATAAACAGCATAGGCCCGCCCTCTCCATATATGTCAGCAGGTGGATACCCTCTACGTCCATGCACCTTTCCACATATATACCTTAAAGGTTCTCACCTCCACCCCCATTCTTGCTCCTGCCATCGCCTCTACCCCAAATGTCCTTTCCTTCAACTCTGTGCAAATCCTATATATTCTTCTAGGCTAATATTGCCTCCACCCTAGGAAGCTTTTACCGATCCACAAGTGAGCTTTGTGCCCTCTGGGTCTCCCCAGGGGCTCCTCTCTACTTTCTACTTTGGCCAATGGTCACTAGCAGTGCTACCTTCTCCCCCTTCTAAGGCTGTGTTCTCCCTTTGGGCAAGCGCTTATCCTGTGCACCTCAGCACTCCTGTGGCCATCAGTACCAGGGCAGTGAATGCCTCTGCTTCTTACCTGTTCACAGGGACGTCGACGCACCCCTGGAGGTGGCCCCAGGGCCCGGATGACTCCTGGCCGGGGTGGCTGTACTGGGTGGCTGTACTGGGGATAGGCCAGAGGCCTAGGGTAGCTGCTGGGTCCCAGGAAGTGAGGCTGAACCATCCACTGCAGCTCCTGGCTGCCGCTCACAGCGTTGATGCTTGGAACGAGGTGGAATTTCTGAGGGATAAGAAATGGAAGGCCAGGGGTGAGGCTGTGTGGATTAAGGGCTTCCAGTGCACACAAGCCACAACGCTGTCTACCCTCAAGACAGCGGCTGAGAGACCAAAAAGAGCACAGCTTGGAAGTCAGACTGAGTGACAAGTCCCTGCTCCTGAGCTGTGTGACTTTAGTCAGGTCACGTAACCTCTCTGTAACTCCATTTGTCCATCAGAGCTAGTATTTATAAAGTGTGAATTCCCGGCACTGTCCCAACCACTTTATAAATACTGACTCATAATTTGCACAACAGTATCTTCCTTTTCAGACAAGAAAACAGTCGTCCACGGTAAGTGGGAAATGGGGTTTGGGCCCAAGTAACCAGGCTCTTACCCACCCTTGCACCCTGCCTGAGTCTCATTTGCACAAAGAGGATGATTACAGCTTCTAACTTTGAGGGTGGCTGTGAGAGACTCGGGTGAGAGAATGTGTGTGTACAGAACCTGGTAAGTGGCGGGTACCAGGGGCTGTGGTGGGCAAGAGCCACTGCTCTGGGTTCAGGCTGTCACATTTCTAATCTTAGCTCAGCCACTTACTGGCTATGACTCTGAGCAAGTTATTTATCCTCGACGTGCCTCGATTTCCTCATTTTTACCACTGCGATAGGTGAGGGTTACGGCATTTCATTGATGCTACGAAGTACCCTTTAGTAGCTTGAAATCACAGTTTAATTGGCAACTTTTAAAAATTCTTAGTGGCAAAGATAATGGTGGGTTTTTAAATCAATTGGGTCTAAGATTCTGTAAAATACTATAAATGAGGTGAAAACTGCCCCACATGATGCCTGGCTGTACTACATGCACTCCAGGTATTATAATTGCCACTATTCTTTCAGCTAGAAATGTGAGGAATGGTCTGAGATGGGGACTCTGTGTTTGGGGAGGAGAACTGGGTTCAAGCCCTGGGGCTGAGCTCTGGGTGTGGACACCCAGTCGTCCGGGAAGCGCTCACACAAGCCCAGGCAAGTCGGTACAGCGGTGTCCCCGGCCCAATGCTTATGGGCCCAGTGGCCCAGTGACCCCAGTTCCGGGCTAAAGGCACCGCCGGCGGTATCTCTCGCTCCTGACGTTCTCCAAGCCCGGGCCGCTCCGTGCCAGGAAGGGAGGGGCGCCCGGTGAGTCAGCCACCGTGACTCGGCCGCCGTGACTCGGCGGAACGGACGGCGCTCCTTCCCTCCCCTAGCGACACGTGCTTGCGGGCCCCCCGACAGGAAATGGGCACCTGCAGCCTCCCTGGTCCCCCCAGCCTGAAGCGGGCGCCCTTCGGTGCCCAAAGTCGAGCGTCGGGGTGCGGGAGTTGCCCGCTGCATGACCCCGCGCACGTCCCAGCACCTCGCGGTCTTGATTGGCCCCAACCTGTTAAGGAAGAAGAGGTCAAGGCTCCCGGAGCCCACCAGACTGCGCTGCCTCGAGAAGAGCATAGAGACTTGGCGATGGGGTTGAGAGGGAAAGACAAACGGACAGAAATACAGGCGATCACAGTGTCGAGGATTCCCAGTCTGTCCGAGCTAGCCTGCCGATGGATCCCGCCCCCCTCCTGTGTGGGGATTTCTCGGTCGCAGCCCGGACTCCGGGTCCCATCCCTGGAATTTAGACCGAGATGAATCAGGCCCCGCGATCCTGTCTGGGCCAGGACGAACGCAGGTGCCCAGGGGCCCCCTTCGAACGCAGATGGGACAAAGAAATGAGCGGCGGACAGTAGGAAAGAAAGGTACCAGGGAGGGACAGACGGACGGGGAGGGGGAAAGGGGTGAGCGAGAGAGGGCACATTCGCAGATCTCTGTCCCGCCCGCGGCGCGCGTTCCCCTGCGCTGTGGGGGCAAGTGCCCGCGGGCGGCGGAAAGTGGGCAGGACCCGCGGCCAAGGCCCCCAGACCCGGTCCGTCCCCCTGCGCCCCGGTCCAGGCCGGGGCGGACCGCAGCGTTCCAGGCGTCGTGTCGCTCTCACCTGCTGGCCTGTAGCGGGGGGCTGCGCCGGGCCACCGTACGCACCACCGGCCCCGGAGCTCGGTCCGGGTTCCCCGAAGTCTCGGAACATGCCCTGGGCTGGCTGCTCTGTGGGGTCCGCGTCGGCGGCTAGGATTCTGACTCACTCGCTCCTCACGGAGTCTTTTCTTTTTATGAATGAAATCCTCGGGCTGAACCACTTCGACTGGGGGTGGGGGGCGTTGCGCGAGGCGCGGGTCACCTCGGAGCTCCGCCTCTCAGATGCGCTGAGTTTTGCCAGTCCGCCCCGAACTTTTCGACACCTCCTACAGTCGGGTAGCCGCCTTAACGTGGGGAAAGAGGAGGACTTGGTATCCCCCAGCCACAGAGGCGGATCCGCCCCCTCTGACGTAGCTGCCCATACATGGTGCAATTTCCTCGCCGCGCCCAGGTGAAGCCAAGGATTCCCCTGCTGATTTACGCACCTGCGAGCAGTCACGCCCCGCCCTGCCGCGCCCCGCCGCCTCGCGCAGACCGCGAGCCCGCCCGGCGCTCCAGCCCGCCTCCCCAGCCCTCTCACCTCTCGGGAGGGGCTCGGTTTCTGCATCGGTAAAATGGGAAGAAATACTCACACAGCTACCGTGACGGGCGTGGGAGTGGAATGAAGAATGTGAAAAGGGTCTGGAAACTAAAGTGGATTATATACTTGAGTGAATTATTGTTTTTATTATTATTATTATTAACCGGGTACTTTATGCCAGGAACCAAGCTATTACTATCTAAAGCTTCAGGCGTGGGGCCTTTTACTGGCATTGTTTTCAGTCTTAAAACATTGTTTTAAGCCTTGAACCTTAAAATTTAAGGTTCAGGTTTGCTAAAAAGTTAATAAATGACCAACCAGAGTTACAAAAGCGATGGTACGTTTTATTTTCTTTTTAAGCAAGGCAATCCTTGGTTGACCTTACAGATTGCAAGGACCTTGTCAGTTTACAATCCCTTATTTTTTATTTTATGCCTACAGCACCTGGTCTACCTCGGTGGTCTCCCATCCAAGTACTAACGAGGCCCAACCCTGCTTAGTTTCCGAGATCAAATGGGATCCGGCTTGTTCAGGATAGCATGGATGTAGACAAAGGTGGTAGTATATTTTAAATGTGTACTTTCAGCAAGTTAATGCTTTTAAATACCCACAAATACAATGCACTATAATTATACTACTCTCGGGATAATTTCAGGAGCTGTAACGAGTTTTAATTCAGAGCCCCTGTAAGCAGTGAGAGCATGCAGTGAAACATAGGTATCCCCTGGCCTGAAAAAAATCTGCCATTTTCCTTAAACATTTTCTGCGCTCTGCTGGGGCTGTGTAGTCATCGCACTTGTTTGGAAATTATGTCAAAGGCCTATGTGACTGTGAGGTCAGGGTCAAGAGTCAACAGCCAAGGGCCAACAACCCTGGGAGGAGGGCACCATCATCACCCTCATTTTACAGGTGAGGAGACTAAAGTTAAGAGATGTTGAAATTAAGTGCCTAAGATCACTAAGCGGGTGGCTGGCTGGTAGGTTGCCAAGTCAGGGCTGTGGGAGCTCCAAGCCTAGGCTCAGGCAAGATTTCTCAAAGCCCTCATGGACACCTTTTCACACATGCAGAATGTCAGTGCTGAGGGGACCACCCCAAGGCTTCTCTGCTTCCCCCCATTCTGCAGATGAGGAAACTGAAGCCCAGAGAGAGTAAGGAGCTGCCAGAATCACAGTTACAGAAAGATCTGGGCTTGCCTGCTTTCCACCAGCACCTCCATTTTATCAGCTCTGGCTGTCCTCAGGGAAGGGAGATTTCAGAAGGTGGAGCCCTGGTCTGTGTTTCTTTGAGACAGGGGCCAGGGCTCTGTGAATACACTCAGGACTTAGAGCCAGAAGGCCAGCTTGGCTCTGGGCTTCCAGTCCCAGAGCTACCATTATCTGTCGCTGTGACTCTAGGTAGGACTCTCTGAGTCCTGGTCCCTGTGGGAATAAGAGAGCCTCCTGCTGACCTCATAGGGCTGCTGTGGGATCAAATGAGATCACAGATGTGAAAGTGCTTTGTAAGCTGTAAATTGCTGTGTACGCAGAAGGTGGATACCAGTTTGGTGCCTCTACTTTTGACCTCATTCTACTCAATGCTTATCTTTAACTAAGAAGAAAAGAAACCAACAGCTTTTTACCAGAATGAACAATATAGGTGTGTGTTTGTGTGTGCGTGGCTATATGTGTGTAAGAGATTTTTTTGAGGCAGTATGACCCATGGAAAAGAATACACATGCTGGAATCAGACAACTCTGAGTTCTATTTTTTACACCTATAGCACCTGGTCTTCCTAGGTGGTCTCCCATCCAAGTACTAACCAAGCCCAACCCTGCTTAGCTTCCAAGATCAGACAGGCTGGGGCGTGTTCAGGGTGGCATGGCCATAGACAACTCTTGGTTCTTAGTTTGAATTCTGCTGCTCAACAGCTGTATGACCTAGATGAGGCACACAATCTCTCAATGCCTCTGTTTGCTCATCTGTAAAATGGAGACATAATGATAACTATATCTCAGGGTTACTGGAGAAAAGAAATAACATAATGTCACATGCTTGGCACAGCATATAGTAAGGACTTCACAATAGCAAAAATAAATACATATGTTAATAAAAAGCCCCGGGGTTGAGAGCCCTTGGGACTCCAATCACACGCTAAGGCACTCATGCAGCACACACATGTACACACACTCATTAACTCATATCTGGAATCCTTGGCTGCATCTAAGCTGGACAGCTCAGGGTGACAGGGGCCAAGTGGTGGCACATGCAAGGCTCGAATCAGGTCATCTTTGACTGCATTCATCTGCCTGCTCCAGAAACACCACTCTGCCCACTCCCCAAGCAGCCTAGGGCAGTGACCGAGCAGAGGCTCAGGTCTCGTGTGTGTGTGTGTGTGTGTGTGTGTGTGTGTGTGTGTGTGATTACATGACTCCGAAAGTCCCTTCCTGCTCTAACCGTCAGTGGAGCCACAAGGAGGTCCTTTCAGAGGCAGCGCATTCCAAGCTCCTCAGTCATTAACTCCTGCCTCGTGGCTGCAGAAACGTTCCTGGCCCCTGACCTCACCAGCTCCCACCCAGAGAGGCCCGGCAAGAATCCCAGGGGGCCACAGTGCTTGGGGAGCCAGGGGGCCAGGAGGTCTGAGAGACCCAGGCACTGTCTCTTGGCAGCCCTGTGAGCCCGGCTCACTTTCCCCCTCTGAGCCCATCGTGGAGCTGCAGTGAGGTGAAGGGAGGCAGTGGAGGAATGTGCTTTGCACCCAAGGGTTTCTGTCAGTGCCCTCAGGGCCTTGGGGGTGATTTTATGTTTTTCGGTTTCCATTCCTTTTTTAAATTGAAGTTTATTTATTTTTAAAATCAAAGTGAAATTTGTATAACATACAATTAACCATTTTTAAATTGTACACTTCAGTGGACTTTTGTGTGCATTCACAATGTTGTGTAATCACCACTCCTTTTTCGTTTCAAATTTTTTTTATCATCCCAGAAAAACATCCCATACCCATTTAAGTAATCACCCCCGATTCCCCCCTCCTGCAGTCTCCTGGTAACCACTAATCTGCTCTCTGTCTCTATGGCTTTGCCTATTCTGGACATTTCATACAAATGGGACCCTACAATACATGACCTTTGCGTCTGGTTTCTTTCACTTAACATAGTGTGTTCCAAGGTTATCCATGTTGTAGCACATATCAGTACTTGTTCCATTTTATGGCTGAATAATATTCCATTGTATGGATGTACCACAATTTGTTGATTTATTCATCAGTTGCTGAACATCGGGTTGTTTCTATTTTTTGGTTATTATGAATAATGCTCCATGGACATCTGTGTACAAGTTTTTGTGTGGACATGCGTTTCCATTTACCCTGGGTCTGTACCTCAGAGAATTGCCAGGTCGTACTGAAACTGTTTAACCTTGTCAGGAACTGGCAGACCGTTTTCTTAACTGGCTGCACCATTTTACATTCCCATCAGCAATTTATGAGGGTTTCAATTTCTCCACATCTTTGCCAACATGCATTTTACATTTGTTAAATGAAAGTGGTATTTCACTGTGTTTGATTTGCATTTCCTTAAAAACCAGTCATGTTCTTTAATGATCAATAAACATCTTTTCATGTGCTTGTTGGCCATTCACTTGTACATATTTTTTTTTGGACAATGTCTATTCTAGTCCTTCGCTCATTTTTAATTGAGTTGTTTGCTTTTGTTGTTGTTGAATTTTATGAGTTCTTTATTCTGGCTACCAAACCCTTATCGGATATATGAACATTGACCCCTATATTTTCTTCTAATAGTTTTATAATTTTGGTTCTTATTTTTAGTCTGTTGACTAAATCGAAGTTTGACATACGCACGTTAAAGTGCACTCACCCAACGTGTTCAGCTCAATGACTTTTTACCCGTACATAAAACCATTTAGCTACCGCCCTGATCAAGATATGGGACATTTCTAGCAGCTCAGAAGCTCCTTGTGCCCCCTCCCACTCCCGCCCCCCACCCATAGGTAATCGCTATTCTGACTTCCACCATAGATTAATTTTGCTTCTTGAACTCCATAGAAACCATATGGAACCATACCGCGTGCACTCTCTTGGGTCTGGCTTGGTCTATTCAGCCCGCGTGAGGGATTCGTCTACGTCATTGGGGAGGCAGTAGCTTGGTCTTACCTACTGCTGCGTAGCATTCCATTGCACGAATAGTCCACAATCACTCCCTCCGTTCTCCTGATGACGATACTGGGGGCTCTGTGTGGGGCTCATATGAATAAGGCTGCTGCGAGTGTTCTTCATACGTGTCCTTGGGTGGCCGACTGCACTCACTTCCCTCGGATATGTGCCCGGGGTGGAACTGTGGGGTCTGAGGGTACAGAGTTGGCTTCGATTCTCTCTAACAGTTCTTCACAGTGGTTGCACCGTTCCACATCCCACCAGCAGTAAGAGCTCCAGATGCCCCACATCTGGAGGTGACATTTCAAGCCACTTCAACAAATTTTTTTTCTCCTGAATCTTTTCTCTTCTGGATGCTCTCCACAGCCTTCAGCTGAGCTCTGTCCGCTGCTTAGCCCACCCAGCAGCCTGGGGGATTTAAAAAAGAAAAAAAAATCCTGACAGTGTTCTCAGGAATCTTTTAAAATTTTGACCATTTCCCCCTCCGGCTTGGACCCTTCCAAGCTTCGGCGCCTTTTGCATTGCTACACAGGAGGGCCTGAAGCCTGGGGAGGGGTGAGGAGGGGATGCTTGACGCGCCTTGGTTTCCTTTAGGTTGTGTGTCAACTGAGGGCGCTTCGAGGACCAAGAGGGTGACACTAGTGGCTCGCACTCATTGAACTCCCACGAACACGGTTCAAAGTAATTTACTAATCCTCCCAATAACCCTGTAGAGAAAGATAATAATATTATACCCACTTTATAGGTTAGAGAATGGAGGCACAGAGAAATAAGCAACTTGCTAAAAGCCGCACAACGAGGTCATGGTGGAGCCAGGTTTTGAACCGAAGCCGTCAGTCTCCAGAGCCCGAGCTCCTCACCACCCTGCTAGTCTGCCTCTTGAAAGCGGCCAGAATCCTTCACATGGCATTCCAGGCCCTTCCAGACCGGGGCCCCCTGCCTAGGCTCCTCCCTTATCAGCACCCAGTTATTCTCTCTCTCCAGGCTCGCTGCCGGACTGAGCTTCTCACCTTCGCACAGGCTGTTCCCTCGGCCCAGGACACGCTCCCTCACCCCCTCACCTGGCCAACTTCCTCTCCCCCTGCAGGTTTCTGTTTCCCCACCACTTCCTTAGGAGGCTCTCTGAGCCACGAGCCCCCGACCTAGGTGACATCCTTCATGCAATATGGTCCCACAGCGCTATGCAGAATATCACTTTTTTAAAACCGCTTAGAATAATTTTTAAAGGTTTTGCATTTTGGGGAGATCATATATATATATATAGTGTGGAGAAGAAAAAAATATTTTAACCATGATTTTTATTTTTTACTTAAATTTTTAAACTCGTCACTGCATTTCTTTTTGGACTAGAAGTCGTTTATATGCTTTGAGGTCCAGAAGCTACACAGGGCTGTGCAGTGAAGAGCCTCCCTCCCCACTGGGACCAGTGTCTTGCATATCTTTTTACCCAGAAGGTAGCTGCCGCCTCTACATCTTGTTTTGCTCTTCTTTTTTTGTTTGTTTGTTTGTTTTCTTGTATCTTGGAAATCCACTGAGTGCATAAAGATCCGCCCCATTTAATAAAAAAAAAAAAAAACTTTGTTGAAGTATATTTTACATTCAATAATATTCACACTTTTTATTTTAATTCACACTTTTTAAATGTACCAGTCCTGTGTTTGACTACTGCACACACTGTGTAAGGGCGTGCCAATCAAAATGCAGAGTATCCCCATCCCCCAGAAAGTTCTCTAAGCCCCTTTGCAGCCTTCAGGAAGGAACCATTCTTCCCACCGGGGTGGGGCTGGAGGAGCAGCCTTCCTGGTGAAGGGGTATTTGAGGCTGGGGAGACATTCTGGGGTTGGAGTCAGTGGGCACTAAGGCCTGGGTCCCTGTGGTCCAGAGAATACGGTGGGACATGTGTTGGGGCTCTGACCAGGAAGGCTGCGTTGAGAGAGGCTTAAGCCAGGGTGCTTGAATGCCAAGCTGAGGAGCTTGACTTGGGCTGGGGGACAAGGGGACCCCTGAGAAGTGATTGAACAGGGAAGTGGCCTGTGCTCTGTTTACTGAGGCTGGAGTCTGGGGAGGAGGGGGTGGAGTCTCCTGTGGGAAAGTCCTCCGACTTGGCCATCCAGGCGTGGGGGTCAGAGGTAGCCCTTTGGTGGGGCCTGGGCTGAGGAAGCGCATGGTGAGAAGGGGGCTGGGCTGCTGCCTCTAGGGCCTGGTTATCACCCTTCTCCTTTCCCAGATACCAGCTCAATGCCCACGAGTGTCCCTCTGCTGTTCTTTGAGCCTCATGCCACCCTGTTGTGATGGTAGTCCTCTCCCATGAGGCATGGAGGATTCCGAGGCTCAGAGAGTGAAGGACCTGGACTACCAGCCCCCGACTCCTTCCCAGAGCTTTCGCCCCTTCACCAGTCACCTCATCAGCCCAGGGCAGCTGGGAGCGCGTCACAGACACGATCCCAGCCCTAGCCCGTCTCCAAGTTGGTATGTGATCTCAGGTCAGTCCCTATCCCTTTGGGAGCCTCAGTTTCCCCTGCTTGCAGTTTAGTGGTTTATATACTGCGATCCCTAGAACCAGAGGTTTCAGTGGAGTCCCGCTGGATGGCACTCCGCATAGGACTACAGTAAGAAATTAAAAACTGTTAGTACGAATTTTCTTGCTATTATATTTTGTGCCATGAAGACCCTTTCCCCAGTACAGAGGGCATGAAGGATTCTGCTGTCGGTACTCAGGATGGCTCTGCCCGCTCAGCCTGACCCTAAGGCCACTCTTGTTCCCTGCAGACCCAGGCCCAGGGCAGCTGGGTCCTGTCACCCCGTTCTTGGACTCTTCCTAACCTCCGAGACCTGAGGATTTCCCCCACCCCCGGACTACAGGGTGCCAGCTCCTGTTCTGGGCCAGGAGAGGGATAAAACTCTCATCCTGGGATGAAAGGCTGGCGGGTCTGGGCTGGGCCAGTAAACTGCCCCACCCTCGCTGGGAGGACCTCTGGGCACCAGTGTAAACTGAGTCATGGGGGGCGAGAGGCTGAGTCACGCAACCTGTGAGCAGGAGCCAGATGGGGCAGAGCTTGTCTGTGTGAGGCCCTCAGCCATGCCTCAGGAGACACCGTCTCCTCTCCCCTCCAACGCCCTGCGCGCCCCTGGCCCGGGCAGAGGAAGCAGGGCCGGCCAGGCTCACTGAGGGGCAGGGGCCTGGAGGCTGGACTCTCGGGGTGCACCGTGTGCCTGGGAGTACGTGCCAGAGTGTGTGTGGTGTCGGGGACGGGGCTGGCAGACAGGAAAGGGAGGCTCTGCCTTGGAAGGAAAGGATTGGGGTTTGGACAGGAGTCAAAGCCCTAGAGAGGGACATTTTGGCGGGAATGCGTCGCTGCCCTCTCCTGGCTGCTGCATTTTCAACTGTTTTAATTATTATTATTTTTTCCCCCTGTAAGAGCCAGCTCCCTCACCCTTTAACCCTTTAGCCTGGGAGGAGCCAGGGCCCAGAGGTGTGACATGTCTGTCTTCTAGGGTTCCCAGGCACCAGAGCTTCTCCGGGACCAGGGACAGAGGTCCCTGTCGCAGGGGTGTGCACAAGTGCTCTAGGGAGGCCCCTGGAGTGATTCTAGCCTTGACCATGGCCACGTTACTTAACCTCTTCCTTCTGCAGTTTCCGTCTCAGTAATATGAGGGCTGTGAGGACCACAGTGAGGGCAGACTGCTTAGAGTAGTACCAGGTGTGGAGGAGGTCTGTGTATGTGTTCGTTCTTATTACCTGAGTCTCAATTTTCTCATCTAAGAAATGGGCGAGGGGAGGATGCCAGAGGTGCCCCTCATCCAGCGGTCACTCTGGTTCCAGTCTCTGATGTCATTCCCCAGGAAGCTGCCCTTATTCTCCGCCACCCTGCCAGACTTGGGGGGGGGTTTTCGTGCCCTGCTGGGAGGCTAATCATGGAGGAAAGAAGGGATTGGTGGGTTTCTGGTCTAGGTACCCTCAGGTTACCCCTCGGTGTCCAGGAGATGCGTGTCAGAGAAGTGGGGAGTTTCCCTCTGGGGATGATTCAGCCCTGTGACTGATTGGAGGGGGCGGTTCATCCCTGCCAGGGCTCCTCCCAGCAGGCGGGAGCAGGGGACAGTTGCCCTGCTGGGAAAATCCCCAGAACCTCGCCAAAGCTCTGGCCGAAGTTTTCTCCCAACTCAGCTGTTTCCTGTCCTCCCCAGGTTGGCGCCTAGCCCCAGCTGGAATTGGGAGCGAGGCAGAGACTCTCCCCATTTCCTGGCCAGCCCCTCTACAGCATCCCTCTTGGGGCTGGGGGGTTTGCATGCGTGTGGCTGTCTCCTTTCTCTGGCCTCGGTCATGCCCCCCCCCATGGTTTCATAAAAGAGAGCAGAACACTGGACTTTGTCCAAATTTGCCCAGCCTAGTCCACCCTGGGCTGGGGCTACTTCCTTATTCCCAGATGGGAAGGGGCCAGCCAAACATGGCAGAATGCTCTGCCAGGCTGAAGGGGTGAAACTTGGGGAGCCCTTGGCCCGGCAGGGGAGCAATCCCCACGGTAGGCCTGGGAGAGCCTTCCTGCCCAAGTAGGCTTAGTCGATGTACTCTCTGGGCCTCAGTTTTTCCACCAGAAAAATGGGAATGTTAGTCTTGGCCCAGACTCTCTCCCAGCTGCTTCTGTGCTTTACAAATCAGATCTTAAGTCCTTGCTGGGTCTTGTTTATCTTTGCAGCCCCTCTCCCCAACAGCACTTTCATACAATGGGGGCTCAACAACGCATCAGGTGCTCTGGAGTTGGGTAACCCGGGTTCAAATCTTGGCTCTGTTACTTATGGCTTTGTAACCTTGAACAAATCACTTAACCTCTCTGGGCCACTGTTTTTGTTTGTTTGTTTGTTTTTCTGCAAAAGGGCAATAATAATAGAGCCAGGTGAGGCTTAGCAGAGATAACGTAGGTGGACACTCAGCACAGTGCCTTTCTCATGTTATGAACAGAATGAGGAAACAGGCCCAGAGCGAGAGTAACTTTCATTCAATCACTCGTTTATTCAGTAATGTGGGTTTGGCGCTTGTGCTAGGCCGCGGTCCTATGCTGGACGCTGAGGGATAAAGCACAGTCACTGTCCTTCAGGGGCCCTGCACATATAGATGAGAGTCACAGGTAGGTGAACGCTGTGGGAGCCCGGGGTGCAGATGGATGGGGGTGGGGAGTGGAGAAATTGCCAAGAAAACGAGCCAGTGGGTGGTGGGTTTGGGTTTGAGATGTGGAGTCGGCCAGGAAAGCAGACGAAGATCAGGCGCACCGAGCAGAGGACAGCATAAGCAAAGGCACAAACGTGAGAAACGCCAGGATGTGTGCAAGAAAACCACAGGCGGCTGCTGATTCTGACACAAGAAGGGCGAAGCAGAGACCGGAGGAGAGAGGGGCCGGAGGAACGGCAGGGGCCGGATTTGAGCCATTCACTCATTCATTCATTTAATAATTTATAGAGAGGTTGCTGTGGCCAAGCTCTGTGCTAGGCTCTGGGGATAGGCCTGAAATTTAGCCATTGTTCCTGCCTTTGCTGAGTCCACAGTCTGGGCATGCAGCTTAGGGGCCAGAGGGAGACAGACGCCAAGCAAGTGATCACATAAGTAACCTCCCGACCCTTGCTGCATGACAGGTGTTCAAGCAGAAGGAGCAGCCTGAGGATCAGGGCTGCATGCTAGGGGTGAAGGAAGTGCCAGTTGGCTTTGGTGGGGTGAACACGGGCGGAAAAGGGCGCCTGAGGGAAGCTGGGGTAGTTGGTGGGAGGGCTAGGTCACGGCCAGCTCAGGAGAGTGGACTCTATATTGCAGGCTGTGGGGAGCCACAGAAAGCTTTGAGTAGGAGAGGGACACAGGCGGCTCTGCAGGAGAGCTGGCTGGGTGGGGGGGCGGGGAGGGAGAAGGGGGAGGAGAACAGGGGAACGGGACAAGGAGGCAGTTGCAGTGGTTTGAGAAAGTGAGGAACAGACTGGAGCAGGGCCGTGAGGATGGAGGAGGGACGACTGAGAAATGCTTAGTTATGAGAGGAGAACCGGGTGGTATTGGCACCACTTGGGCATTTTTGTGGGACCCGAGGGCCCGGCCAGGATCGCCCCAAGGCTTGGGCCACTTTGGACAAGTGCAAAGCACTGACATTCTGGGAGGCAGGATACCAGGCTCCAACTTGGAGACTACCCAGCTCTGGGGACTTCCCAGGGCTGGGCTGAGGGGGGACTCAGCCCTGGGGACGCTTGGGGTGGGGAGGAAGCTGGGGAGGGGGCTAAGCGAGCATCTCATGACTCATCCACTTCCAGCCAGTCAGCCCAGTGGCATCTCCGCTCCCCTGCTCTAAATTCCAATTTGGTGAGGCTGCTGGAGGCTGAGTCAGCTCCGGTATGGCACGAGAGCAGTGTCCCAAGGGGCTTCCTGCCAGACACCCTGGCCTGAAACCCAGGCACGGGGTTGTGAGGGTGAAGAGCCAGGCTCCGAGGCTCCAGCAGCCTCAGTCAAGTGGGGTGGCCCAGTGAGATCATGTGAGTGAATGTGCCTGGTCAGTTGTGAGGCACTCACTGTGGGTGAAACCAAGGACCGCGCTCTGCCTGAGGAAGGGACCAGGGTGAAGTCCTAGCTCCACCCAGCTCATTGTGTGACCCTAACTCCCCGCCCTTCTTGGCCTCAATTTCCTTGAGCACAGAATGGGGCCAACATCTCCCTCTAAACAGGCGGTGAGAATTAAATAACGCTTATGGAAGTGCTTTGCAAACAGTCCAGTGGCCTGTGATAGTCAGAGTGGTGGACAGGTGAGTACGAACAGGAGGGCTTCCAGGGCTATGTACAGCTACGCAGGTTGTTCATTGCACAAGGATGTCCAGCCTACGTCGCTGAAACCCAGCCCACCCTGTCTGGTTATCAGGTCATGTGCTCTGACCTGAAATGCCAGGACCAAGAGGGTACCTTTCTCTAATAGGCACAAACACGCTCTGTGGGCTGGTCATGGCCTCTTGGACTTTGCTGGGCCAAGCCCCTGGATTTATGGGAAATCACTGAGAACTGATTCTGATTCTTGGGATAAAGGGAAGCACCGCTGGCTTTGCAGAGGCTCTGAGAGGTTCCCAGCCTAGGCAGTGAGGCGTGTCTTATTACTGGGGCGGTTAGGAGGGCCCAGTCAGGGCTGAGGGGCAGGCTCTCGTGGCCCCGCCTCTCTCCAGCAACCAAAGCACATAACCAACAAAGTATTTTAAAAAACACTCAAGACACAGACCCAAGCTGGGTTTTATTGAAATGCCAGGAGCAGGCACATGACAAGGTAGTGAAAGAAAGGAGGAAGGTGGTGCAGGTGAGGTGGCGGGGAGGGGCAGACCCTCTGTCCATGGACCTGACATCTCCTCTCTGCCAGGGGCTGAGTGGGCACAATCACCACCATCCCCAACAAAATGGCATGCTCAGGCCTGCAGGGCCTCTGTCCCCCCGACTGTGAAGACTCCAGGGAGAGGGGATGGAGCACTAAGTATTCTCTCTTGTGAGGAAGAGAAGGGGAGGATGCAGGACAGGGAGGTACAGCTAGGGACGAGGGCGGCCCAGGAAGGCTCTCCCCTTCGGTGTCTGCACCCAGCCTGTGGTTCTGGATAGCAGAGGGGAACGGCACTGAAGAGAGAGGCTGGGCATCGGCGCCCAGGGAGCCAGGGCCTCCAGCCTGTGGGGACTTGAGTCAGCCCTGAACAGAGGGCGGAAGGTCAAGGGGATCGAAGATGCAGGCAGTTCCCAAGTGACCTAGTCCTCGGAGCTGAGGGACTTGGCCTCCTTGGGATAAATAGGAGGAGGATGGGAGGATCCATCCCTAGTAGACAGCACAGAGGACGGCCTCCCCAGCTTGGCCCCACTAGGTCAGTTCCACATTGTTGGCGCGGTCCAGCACACGGGAGCCACGAGCAGTGCCCCCCAGCTGGAAACGGCTCTCATAGAGAGTGGGGCAGAGGTGCCAGCGGTTGGCCCGGTAGATGCCCAGGTAGGTGTAGACGTCAGGCTTGTAGGTAAGCAGGCACTTAATGCCTGCTGCACGGATGGCTGCATCCGCCTCCAGCACACCCAAGCGGTCCGTGAAGTCATCTGTGTAAACACAGATGACCTGGCGCCCACCCTCCTTGGCCCGTGGGCTCACCTTGGCCACCTGAAGCTGGCCCTCGACCACAGCTCGAGCAATGCCAGCCCAGGCGTGGTCCAGCTTGAAGCCAGGTGCCAGGTGCATCAGCCACTTTCCCGAGAGCACGTGGTGGGTAATGGCCAGCTGGCGCAGGGTACCTGGCGTGATGGGCCGCCCGCTGGTCTGCAGAGCCTCCCAGGCGGCCTGCAGGCCCTGCACGTCTCCCGAGTTGGGGACGTAGCCCTGCCCATATGCTGCAATCCAGCCCACAGGCTCAGAGTTGGGCGAGTTAGGGTCCCCATAGCGCGTAACTTGGGATGGTGGATACTTGGCCAACCAGGCATCCAGCTCAGAGGCAGGCGTGGTGCGGGCGTCAAACACCAACCAGGGGTCCATGTCAGCGGCCATGGCCTCTGCAGCCAGGTGCTCAGCAGTGAAGCCATCCTCACGGCCACCTGGAGAGTCCTCCTCTTCCAGCTCTTCACCTGGCTCCATCCTGTTGTGAGGGAACGGAATTAGGGTTTTTGACAGATCTGCAGCTTGCTGGGCCCTAGTGAGTGCCAGGCGCAGTCCTTGGGCAAGTCCCCATGCCTCCTCTGCCTCATCTTTACCAAGGATAACTGCACCTGCTCATAGTGCTAATGACAATTAAAGCCTGAGGGGGAATAAGCACTACACGAGGATTGTTGCTAATGTTATTTCTACCCTCTCTGACTTAGAAAAGTGAGGCTCAGAGAGGAGGGGTTTACTCAAGGTCACATCCGTAGTGAGAGACAGGGCCGAAATGTAAATTCAAGTGCAGAAGCATTGGCCCAGCTACACCTCCTGGTCCCCGCCGGTGGCAGGTACTCTGAACGCTGGCGTTTAATGCAGAGATGCGAAAGAGCCCCAGTTCGCACAGCACCCAGTCAGGCCCTGCAGAGCCAGGCCTTTCGGGCGGGCATTATTCGGCCCATTTAAACATAAGGACACTGAAGCCCACATAGGTCAGTGACGGGTCTGAGGCTACTAGGGCAGTGTCCGGACTCGAACCCCGGCTTGTTAAAACCTGCAGAAGAGCCAGCCACCGGCCCTGCCGTGCTCGCCGCCATTAGCACCCACCGTCAGGGTGGCCCTTGCCCGGCCCTGCCCCTTCTCGCCGCCCCGCCGTCACCTTCGGCCTTCGCTGCGCTCGGTACCGGGCCAGCCCCGGGCCCGGCTCCGCTCCTGCCGGGAATCCGTGCCGCCGCCGCGCCCCGCCCCCGCCACGGCTGCCGCCGCCGCCGCCATCTTAGCGTCCCGCCGCCTCAACAACAACTTTATAGACAAGCGCAGCACGGGGCGGGGCCCCCGAGCAGGAGCGAGCGCGCCGCGGGGCGGGGCCGGCGAGGGAAGGGGCGGGGCCTGGGGCGGGGCTGACCCCGGAGGCGAGGCCATCAGGGAACCGGGAGGGGCGCGCCTGCGGGGGGCGGGGCTAACGTTCGCTCTTCTGGCCTGGGGGCGGGCGGGAGTGGCGGTCCTGTCCCGGGCCGACGCGCACCGCCCGGCGGGATCCGAGGGGAGGGCATTCGGGCCCTGCGAGCGGCGTCCGTACAGGCGGCGCTAGGACCCCGTGGGGAGCTGCGGGGGTCGGAGCGGGCGGCACCAGGACCCGGGGGAACCTCGACGGGCGGGCGGCGAGCAGGCCCCGGGGCCGGGAGGCTGCTGGCGGCGGTGCTGGGCCCGGCGCGGTGAGAGAGTCCCGGAGATGCCGAGCAAGAAGAAGAAGTACAACGCGCGGTTCCCGCCGGTGAGCACGTGGCCGGGGAGGAGCGGGTGCAGCTCCCCGGAGGCTCGGGCCCAGGCCCGGCTGGTGGGGCGGGCGCATCGCGGTGTTCGGGGACCTGGACGCCCCGCCCCCTTCCGTGCCCTCCCGGCGTCGGTGCCCCCCGCCCCCTTTCTCCCGGGATACCCCTCTCGCTTCCCCCAGCACCCCTTTCTGGGACAGAGGCTACGGGGTCCGACCTCTCCTCTTCCTCCCCAGGCGCGTATCAAGAAGATCATGCAGACGGACGAAGAGATTGGGAAGGTGGCGGCGGCTGTGCCTGTCATCATCTGTATCCTGTCCAGTGCCGGCTGGGTTGAGGGACGTGGGGGAGGGAGGCAGCCCAGGGTCCTCTCGTGTGGGCTGGGGCCCCACTCTCGCGTTCTCCTTGACGCCCCTGAGCCCGGGCGCTCGAGCTCTTCCTGGAGTCGCTGTTGAAGAAGGCCTGCCAGGTGACCCAGTCCCGAAACGCCAAGACTATGACCACGTCCCACCTGTGAGTGGCTGCGGAGCTGGAAGGGCCCGGTGGGGCTCTGCCCCAGGAGTTCACTCACACACTTAAAAGAAGCTGCGTCCTGACAGGGAGGTGGGAGGCTGGTGGGTTTGAAGGTGGAGGGGAGGGGCTGGGTGTTCCAGCAAAGGGATGAGGTCAGGTGGTGGAGGTGGGGCGGAGGTTTTCCAGGCTCTATTCTCTTGACATCCAGAGCTTCTTGCTGTCCCTTGCTGAGAGCCCAGACACCTGGGCCCTGCCGGATGCCATCTGCTCCTCACCTCTTTCAGGAAGCAGTGCATTGAGCAGGAGCAGCAGTTTGACTTCTTAAAGGACTTGGTGGCATCCGTGCCTGACATGCAGGGGGATGGGGAAGACAACCACATGGATGGGGACAAGGGCGCCCGCAGGTAGGGAGCCAGGGCCAAGTGTCCAGACATGGAGGCCAAGGCCATTGAGGTTAGAGGTGGCTGGCGGGTGGGGAAGAAGCGGGGAGACCTCTGGGCAGATGGATCGTACCTTCCCAAAGGGGCCGGAAGCCAGCCGGCAGTGGCCGGAAGAATGGTGGGATGGGAAGCAAAGGCAAGGACAAGAAGCTGTCGGGGACAGACTCTGAACAGGAGGTGAGTGAAGCCCTCAACCCTCTGTCCTGCCCCTCTGAGCTGGCTGGGGGCCTGGTCCCAGCTTCACCTTGTGACCTTGTTGCTCCTCGGTTTCTTTGTTTGTAAATCGGAGCTATGGAGGGGAACCTCCTGTCGCTGCCACACCAGGGGTCTAGGCTCTTCCGTGATGGGCCCATGCCTTTCTTGTCACCTCTGACCCCTGCCTTGCTCCCAGGATGAGTCTGAGGACACCGACACTGATGGAGAAGAAGAGACGCCACAGGCGCCACCCCAGGCTAGCCACCCCCCCACCCACTTTCAGAGGTAAGCAGCTCAGTGGCCCCAAGGTTGTCTTGTTCCTCCTGGCCTCCCTGCTTCTGTTGGTTGTGGCATATTTGGGGGATGGAAAGGGAGGAACTGAGGAGGGTTTAAAAGCAGGAGCCTGTGCCCGGGGGAGGGCAGTGGATGGGGCCTGAGCAGGGGCTGTGTGACCTTGCCCTGGGCCCTTCCCTTCTCTGGGCTTGGTTCCCCTTTGGTACAGAGGGCGGCGGACTGTATGCTGCCCTGTGGAGGGCGGGGTGAGGCTCAGTGGGCAGGAATGGGCCCTGGAGAGTGGCCTGATCTTCCTCTCCTGCTTTCTGCCCTGCAGCCCCCCAACACCTTTCATGCCCTTCACCTCGACTCTGCCTCTGCCCCCAGCACCCCCGGGCCCCTCAGCACCTGATGCAGAGGACGAAGAAGATTATGACTCCTAGCGCCCTCTGCCCCCCAGGCCACATCCCCTTTTAGTTGGTTTTAGTTGTTCTGGGGGGAGAAGAGAAGATAGAACTGTTCTTAAATTTATTAAAAAATAATAATAAAAGGGAACTTCAGTGTCTGTCCCAGCCTCTCTCCAGGGCTTCGTGGCCACCTTTCCATTCATCCACCTGACTTCTGCACGCTGGACTGGGGCCAGGAGCCGTGGTGGGCCGGGCAGTGGCCAAGTGCAGGGAGGGGCTGGAGGCCTCGGATCTGCCAGGGCAGGAGCAGGGACGCGACAGGAGGAACGTGGGTAGAGCGGTGTAGGGCGTGAGCCGGCAGCTGCCGGTCGTGCCAGTGACAACCTGTCTCATGGTGCTGTGTGACCCTGGGCAGGTCCCTACCGTTCTCTGAACAGCCGCTTCTTGTCTCCCTTATGGAGACCATTCTGCCCACTCTGGGCTGCTGCACAGGGACAGACAGGATGAGCTCTGTGCCTGGTGCCACGATGCGGGCAGAGGGGCAGGGGGAGCAGAGATAGGGGAGATTCTGGAAGGCCTCGAAGGCCGGCTTGTGAGTTGGGCAGGGACCCAGTCAGTCCACATCCATTTCTGAGCAGATCCTGGTGCTTTCAGGGAGCAGTGGCTTGGCGAGGCTGGGCAGGAGGCGTGGGGAGCAGTAGGCAGGCTCGAGGTCCGTGGTGGCAGTGACTCGAGAGCACTGCTGGCTGCCTGGACATGGCACTGAGAGGGAACGAACCCTCAAGGACGTTCAGGTTTCTTTCTGCAGCAACTCGGGCAGGGGTCTTCTCCAGTTGGGGGACCCGGGGAAGAACAGGATTAGGCCTGAGGATCACAAGTTTGGCTGTGATGAATTTGGGGTGCTCATGAGGCCACTGAGGAGAGTTCTGGAGTGGGCATGTGAACATAGGGGCGTGGAGAGAGATGTGTAAACCTTGAGAGGAGGCTACCTCACCCTAGGGAGAAAGGGACAGCTCTTCATAGGAGACTGAAAAGCAGCCAGATCCAGGAGCCCCTGGAGTGCCCACCCACGGCTGTTTGGGAGGAGGGGGAGGCCAGCTGTGAAATGCTAGGACACCCTGCAGGCTTTAGGGAAGCCTTCGCCAGAGCTGCCTCAGTGGCGTGGGGGTTGTTGACAAGGTGCAGGTGAGAAACTAAGGTAGGCCGAAGCAGCACCACTCAGCGGTAGGAGGAAGAGGAGAAAGCAGTGGCTCAGAGAGAGTGAGGAGGAAGTTTTTGTTTTTTGTTTTTATTTTAAGATGCAGAAATGCAGGCTTCTAATGAGGGAGGGGTTGAAAGAACAGGAAGGGAGACAATCAATGGAGTGAGGTGGGGGGTGCCCAAGGCGACCCCAACCTGATGAGGGAGAGTGTAGTGAGTAGGTTTAGGTGAGGGGATTGTCGTGTTCAGTTTTTATTTGAGGCGTTTTGACTTCTGCGAAACAGGAGGCTGCGGGCAGGTGTGGGTGGCCCAGGGCAGCTGGAGCCTGGGGCGCGTGGGTCCTGTCTGCCTCTCATCTGCTCCCACTCTGGGTCTGGTGCCTCTGCTTTCTTTTGGGGAACCATCTACTCATCCTGCAGTGTGTACAGCAGACCCCACTCCCTGGGGTTGAGGGATGGGGACCTCACCCCAGCTTGGCCAGTCACAGCCCACGCGCATTCTGACCGCAGTGAGTGGTGCAGGCCGGACATGACCACTGGGAGAGGGTTTTGTTGTGATCACTGGCTTCCCCGTGGCTTAGAGGGCAGCAGGGATTCCTCTCAGAAGTCTGGGCGAGGACGATGGCAGCCATGCTAGGGTAGCGACGCTGACAGAATGTAGGCCGGGAGCTGCTGTGCTGCTGAGGGGCGATCCCGACAGAACAAGGCCAGCACAGTAGAACCAGGAGGCTCAGTGGCCCGGATGTCTGGCGACACCTGAACACCTGGACCCTGTCTTGCCTGAAGCCTGTGTACCTCAGGTCTCTTAGTCATGTGAGCCAATAAACACTTTATTACCCCTCGGAGTCAGCTGGGTTTCTGTCCTTTGGAACTGAAAGTGCTCTGGCCGCCAGGGACCACGAATGGGAGGCGGCTCCCGTGGGCCCAGGAGCGGGAGCAGTTTTCTCTAGTGGCAAGTTGGGTTCAGCCCCAGAGAAGATGGGCACCTGGGCCCACCGAGCTGAGAGCACACCAGGCGGCTGTGAGGAATGCGGCGGGAGAGGAAGAGACCTGGGAGCCTTTTGCTGGGCTTCAAAAAGGTGAGATTCTGAACTGAGAGGGTGTAGAATGGCTAGGCTGGGCGATGACTGCGAAGGCGAGGAGGCCGAGGTACGGGGACAATTTTCCTCCAGGCAAAAGCTCCACGAGGCGTAGGCGGGGGCGGAGCCCCTGGCCTGACCCTCTGCTTCTCAGCCCTGTTGGTTCGGCCTTGGGAGGGTTTTCAGGAGTAGAACCTCCGGAGCCAGGACACGGGTTCAAATCCCGTTTTCTCCACCATTAACCTTGAACAAGTTCTGTAGCTTCTCTGTGTCTCAGTTTTCTCATCTGTGAAATGAGGCTAGTGGTTACTTATGTTGGTTAGAGATTAATATAGTGTACATACTAGTTATGCTGATTAGTTAGGCCCTAGGGCTAATATAATAAACTCAAAGTACATAGGCTCAAATGCAATGAGGTTTATTTCACGTTCGCATAGGGTTCATAATAGGATTTTTCTGATCAGTGGGTGGCGCTTCTCCAAGGGACTTCAGGGCCCAGGCTCCCATCTGTGGCCCCGCCATCATCCCCTCCCATGACTGTCAAGGTCACTGGGGAAGGGCAAAGCTCAGAGCCCATAGAGGTTTTTCTGGGCCAGGACTGGAAGTGGCCTCACCCTCTCTGTTCACTTCCCATTGGAACTGTCACAAAGTCCTACCCAAGGGAGGCTAGGGGAGGTGGCCTAGCCATCCTGGGCGACTGACGAGCCAGCTTCTGCTGCAGGACCTCAGGCCCTTCCCAAGCGCCTGGCTCAGCCTCTGCTAAGTGTCAACTGTGCAGCCTCCTGAGCCAGAGGGCAAGGGCCCTGGGGTGGGGATAGGGCTCTTGGCTGGGCCTGGCCTCTGGCTGCCTCCTGGGAGTGAGGAAAGATGGCTCTCCCATGTGGGCATCACCGGGCACTCAGCGGGCAGCTTGCAAATACCCCATCTGCAGAGCTCTACCTGGGAACCGTGTGAATTTCTTTCTTCATTCTTTATCCACTGGGGAGCCTTGAGTATCAGGCCAAGTCCTATCTGAATGCCTCAGTCAGCCTCGGTTGTGCCCTGGGGTGTAAGTATGACCAGTGTGTGAAGTGGGGAGCAGCCTCTAAGGCCAGTGTGGGAGTCAGGGACCCTGACCTGGTGAAGGGCCCAGGTCCGCACGTTCCTGCCAAGCGGCGAGCCTCCGTCCACAGCCCACCTAAGGATTCATCCAGCAAATGTTTATTGAGCACCCAACGTCTTTACTCAGCAGGGAAATGAGATGGCACAGTCACCTGGCACAAGCCTGAAACTTAAGTCTGGCCTCACCAAGTACTGGAGGGGAGGCGGCGACTCCAGACCTGCGCTGCTGGCGGGAGTGTCAGCTGGTGCAGCCGCCTTAGGAAAAGGTTTGGCAGTTTCTCGCCGAGTCTATTAAATGCACGTCCCTATGACATGACAGTCCCCCTGCTAGGCACGTGTCCACCGCAAGAATGTTCATAGCCCCAAGCTGGACACACCCCAAATGCCCCTCAACAAGAGCATGAATAAATCAGTGGTAGAATGTTGTATAATTACAGCAATAAAGAGAACAAACATGTTACACACGACTTCATGGGTGAATCTTGTAGACGTGTTGAGCAAGAAAAAAAACCCAGACAGACTACACACTATGACATCATTCATTTGCATGAAGTTCAGGGACAGGTAAAATCAACCGATGGTAATGGAAGTCAGTACAATGGTTACTTCAGAGGATGGGGGTTGACTGGGAGGGCGGCACGATGGAAGCTTCTGGAACTGTTCTGTAGCTTGAACTGCCAGGTGATGGTTGGATATAAAAATACATTAAGCCACACACTTAAGAGGCATGCACTTTTATGATATCCTCGTAAAATTATTTATCTGTCTATTGAGACCCTGTTAGAATCCAGACAATATTCTAGGTAGTGGTGATTATGTGAACAAAATGTTCTTGGGGTTATTTCTGTTGGGGAGAGCCAGACAATAAAGAATATACAAAGTATGTCAAATGGGGCAAAAAAAAAGGCGTAGTTAGGGAGGAGTGGAGAGTCCCAGGCAGGACGGTGGCCCCAGCTACCCTATACGGGGTTCAGGGAAGACCGATACGCTGAGGTTGGAGTGGAAAACTCCATTAAGCGGGGAGTGGGTGGGCCACACAGCTCTCTGGGGAGAGGGCTCCAGGCAGAGGGGCCGCAAGGGCAAAGGCCAGGAGGGTTGAAATGTGATTCTGCTGGGTTTCCCTCCATTCTCCTGGCCCCCACTTCCTCAGCGGCCTGTCCTGTCCTCGGCTGGCCTTGGCCGAGTGTCCTGTGGCACTGGCAGCCCCAGAAGCTTCGTGGAGGGGAAGAAAGTAGTAGTGTGGGCGCCGGAAGAGTCCTCCCCACACCTGCCACAGGTGCTGCTTCACCTGGAGGCCTCAGGTGCTGGTGGAGGCGACAACGGGAGGGATAGTCTGGGGTTGGAATGACCTGGCCTGCCATCCACTGGCCCGGAGGTGTGAGATCTGCCCCGCTGTGTGCCGCCCTGTGCCCTGCGACTTCACCTCTTCGCCTCTGCAGGCTTTGCCTTCCACATCCATCAGGTGGGGTTCGTGACACCGCCCCTCATGGCTGACCCGAGCGCAGGGGTGTTGCCGCAGCTGTCGCCCCACACTTGCTAGAGCCGAGTCCATATTAGTTCCCTGGCACTCTGAGCGCTCCTCTGGAAGAGGGGTCCTCATCACCCCCATTTTACAGATGAGGAGACTGAGGCTGTGGAAGTGAGATGAGTGGCCTGAGTTTGCTCATTGGCACAGGGGCGGGCAGGGGCTGTTCACAGGCCTGCGCTGGGGTCTGCACTATGTGTGGGAGCGGGGCTAAGGACCTCCCCCTACCTGAGGTCCCCCATCTCTTCTCAGGTATGTATGATAGGCTTGGCTCCAGGATGTGGATGGCACCAAGTTCCCGCTCTTCTTGGCTATGAGCACAGTGGCAAGGAATAACACCTGTGACCAAGGCACCAGGGCCTGGTCCCTTCTGTCCTACGGTAGAGGTTTTGGCGAGAGTGGCAGTTTGGCTCTGGACTCTCGGGGGGGTCCTTGCGGCTTGGGGAATGGCGCAGGGGCTGTGCGGCACTGACCTTCCATTATCAGAGTGAGCTATGTTTAGTGTGAAATCATGTCCTTCCTATTTTATGTGTACACATGTTCAAATGTCATTTTTAAAAGTGGGATAAGGGCTAAGATTTCTGCACTCATGCCAGTAATCGGAGAGCTGCGAAGGAAAACACAAAATTCCGCATGACACCCATCAGGTTGTCAAGAGTAGGAAGTCAGATAAAACGGATCCCTGGTGGGGAGGCCGGTGAATGCAAGTCTGGTGTTTTTTGAGGGAACGTAAACCAGCAGGAATGTGGCCAAGGACTGCTTGGCAGCTAAGTGTCCCCTGGCGGTTCCACTCCTGGATAAAACCTCTCACAAACAGACCTTTCCTAGGTGCGGTTTGAGGTGGGTAGAGCTGGAGGCTGGAGGTGTTTGTCACTGGGGAACACATGGCAGAATGCAGTGTGGACAAAGCTTAAATGCATAGTGTCGAGTGAAACACAGAAAAAAAGACAGAACGAGATCCACAGCACGCGGCGCTTACGGAAAACAAAAGCAGTCGAACACGACGAGCTGTCTATTCCTGCCGTTTACTCTGTGACCTTGAGCGAGGGCCTTACCCTCTCTGTGCTTCAGTTTTTCATCTGTAAAATGGGGACACTAATAGCATTTTCTTCAGGGACAGGTGATGACTAAATGAGATATGACACCTAAAGCGCTGAGCACCCAGTACACGGCGCGTCGCGTCACATAAGCGGAGAGAGCACCTGAAACGGCAGGTGTAGACGCCCGCGGGAGCCTCGGTGAAGCGGGAGGAGGTTTGCGGGTGGGCTGAAGGGGAGAGTCCCTGCCAAAGGGAGGCTTTGGAGTACCCCGAACCAGGGAGCCTGACGGAGTGCTCAAGTCGACGCACCCCATGTTTAAAGAAAAAAAATATATATATATATACACACACATATATATATACACACATATATACATATATATATATATATAGCCAAGCGTCTTCCAGCGCGGGCTAGACCTCCCCGATGGTGCCCTGGAGGACAGGTACTAGTGGCGCCGAAGTGTGCGCGTGGGGTCACATGTGTTTTTCTTCCTTCGCTCAACAAAGATTTCCTAGTCTGCCAGGCGCTGTTCTGGGCTCCAAGGAGAAAAGGTCAAGCCGCTGGGGTAGCGCTTCCGTTCTGTATGAGGGAAAAGCCGGCAGGGAGGGGGCCGGGGTGCGGAAGCGATGGTGGGCGGCGGGGGCGGGGAGCGCAGGGGCTCGGCGCCGCCTCTGCCCCCTTCCTGTTCCCGGGCGCGTGGGGGGCGGCGCCGCTTTTCTTTCCAGCCGCAGGTTCTCTCCCGCCCTCCCCCTGGTGCCAGCCCGCTTTCGCTTTCCTCTTCCCTTAAATTCTGAGTTTTGTTTCTGCCTTGGGGGTTCCCTGGCCCCCCCCCCCCTTTGTCTGGAGTCACCTCTGCTGTTCCAGGGAAGGCCATGGGTTCCAGGGTCGGAGGACTGATGATGGGGTAAGGGCCTCCACCCTCTGGTCCTCACTCATCTGGCTCCATCTCCCTCAGGATCCACCTCGCCGCCACGCTCAAGGGAGCGGAGTGCGCGGTTAGAGTGTGGGCTCTGGGGTGACACTCCTTGACCTTTACTTCTAGCCAACGCCTATCAGCCTGGGACTGATCAGATAAGCTGGCCTCTCAGTGCCTCAGTTTCCTTATTATAAACCGGTGTGATTAATAGGGTTGTTGCGAGGATGACCTGGTATTTACAGAGATCTGTTGACCACCAGTTTTGTGCCAGACTCTTCTAGGCACTGGCATTCGGCTGTGAACCGTCCGAGTCCCTGGCTCCGTGCACCTGACATTTGGTGATGGCAAGGGTTCTCACCCTGACCATTCGTTGGAATTCCTGGGGAGCTTTGAAGGTGAGTGATGCCCCGGCCCATCTCCAGAGATTCCAATCTAACTGGCTGGGAGGCCCAGGCATCGGTTCGTTTTAAAGGCCTCCCAGGCGGTTCTAACTGTGCAGCCAGAGTCGAGAACCACCAGGGTAATAAAATCCTTAGGACGACTCGGAGCGGTACCTTGCTCCTAAGCCTTCCTTAATGATTCCGTTTTATCTCCTCTTTCATCACCTCTTGCCTGAATTATCCCAATGGACTCCTCACTGGCCACCCTGCCTCCAGGGTCCCTACTGCAGAGTCTTTCTCCACTATGGGGCCATATCCATCTTTTCAAGCTCAAGTTGAAACCTGTGACTGCCCCTGTCTCCTTGAGTTTGAATTCCATTGCTCTCAGGACGATATTTCACACTGTTGTGCAACTGTCACCACCATCCATCTCCAGAACGTTTTCATCATCCCAAACTGAAACAGTCCCCATTAAACACTAACCCCCATTCCCCTCGTCCCCACAGCCTGGTTGCTCCATCTTTGTTCTATCTTCGGTCTTCGTATGTCTTTGACTAGTCTAGGTATCTCACATCAGTGGGGTCATGCACTATCCTATGTCTAGCTCATTTCACTTAGCATATCTTCACGTTCCATCCATGTCGTCGCATGTATCAGAATTTTCTCTCTTTCTAAGGCCGAATAATATTCCATAAATGCGTACGCCACATTTTGTTTATCCATTTATCTGTCGATGGACATTTGGGTTGTTTCCAGCTTTTGGCTACTATGAATAATGCAGCTCAGGACATGGGGGTAAAATATCTATTCCAGTCCCTGCTTTTAAAGCTTTTGGGTATAAGTCCGGAATTGCTGGATCATATTTAAGTTTTTGAGGAATCCTCATACTGTCTTCCGTAGCAGCTGCACCTTTTTACATTCTTACCTGTGATCCAGAGGGCACTAATTTCTCCAAATCCTCAACAACATGTTATTTTTTGTTTTTGTTGCATGTCCCTGATAGCTAATGATGCCGAGCATCTTTTCATGTGCTTGCTGGATATTTGTGTATGTTCTTTGGGAAAACGTTAATTAAAATCCTTTGCCCATTCTGTAATTGGGTTACTTACCTTTTTATTGTTGAATTGTAAGAGTTATTTATATATTTTGGATACGAGGCCTTCATCAGATATATGATTTGCAAATATTTTCTCGCATTTCATGGGTTGTCTTTTCACTTTCTTGATGGTGTCCTTTGAAATGCAAAAGTTTTTAATTTTGGTAAAATCTGATTTATCTATTTTTCCCCCCCTTTTGTCGTTTGTGCTTTTGGTGTCATACCTAATAAACCATTGCCAAATCTAAAGTCATTCCTGTGTTTTTTTCCTAAGAGTTTTAGCTCTTATCGTTATATCTATGGTTCATTTTGAGTTAATTTTTGTACACGGTATGAGGGAAGGGTCCAACTTCATTCTTTTGCATGTGGATGTCCAGTTGTCCCAGCATCCTTTGTTGAAAGACCATGCTTTTCCCATTGAATGATCTTGGCACCCCTGTCTAAAATCAGTTGATCATAAACCTAAGAGCTCTTATTCCTGGACTCTCGATTAGTCTGTTGATGTGTATTTATCCTAATGCGAATATCACACTGTTTTGATTACAGTAGGCTTGTACTAAATTTTGTAATTGGGAAATGTGAACCTTCCAAATTTGTTCTTTTTCAACAATGACTACTCTGGGTCCCTTCATTTTCCATATTCATTTTAGGATCAGCTTATAAATTCCTACAAGAGGCAGCAGAGATTTTGATAGGAGTTGAGTTGACTCAATTTGGAGAGTATTGCCACCTTCTGGGTTTGTTTTTGCTAACAGATATTTTTTCCTGGTTATTAATCACATTTTTTCTCTTTCTTTGTATGTAGATTAATTTTATATCAGATGCCAAACATTGTGATTTTTACATTATTGATCTGGATTTTATTGAATTCTTTTCAAGAGTGTTGGACTTTTCCTGGCAGTTTAGTTGTTACGTGCGGATTAGTTTGATCATTTCGAGATTTGTTTCAAGCCTTTTACAATGGGTCTGGAGTAGCCTTTATTAAGGGCTGAGTCAGGCCCACTTCCAAGGCATAGCCCTTCTGGGCTTTCTACCGAATTTCCTGCGTATTCAGTGAGATTTCTCTACTCTGACTGGAGAGAATCTCCTTACAATGATTTCTAGTCCCGTGTGAGCTCTGGGAATGATTTGTCTTACAGCTCTGCAGTAATCGTTCTCCCCTTGAAAGGCGCTCTCATCCAGCCTTGTGGGGTTTCACCCTCCCAAAGCTCAGGGGGACCCCTCTGCAGAGTTCGGAGCTCTTTCTCTGTGTAGGTTCCTCCTCTTAGATATTCTACCCCACAAATTTTAGCTGCCCGTGGTGTCTCCAAACTCTGGTCTCGGGCTCCTTAACTCAGTGAAATTGACAGACACTATTGGGTTCTCCTCCCTACACTGCGGTAGGGCAATTACCCCTAGGCAGATGGCAGGTGTAGGTGACCTGGACAATGGCGGGGCTCACCTCGGGGATTACAGACCTGTGCTACCAGTTTCCTAACATCTGAAAGCAGTTGTTTCTTATACTTTATCCAGTTTCTTAGTCGTCTGTGGCAAAAGGATCATTTCAGTCTACTTTACTTTCCCATGGCCGGAAACAGAAATCTCTCTATCTCCTTGAAACTCACCACGTCCTTTGCCTGCCCCCTTTCCAAGGTTCTTCCCATGCTCTGATTTGGCTTATAATTGTGAGTGCGATGTTTTACCTCCCCCACTGGACTGTGACCATCTCAAGGTGGGGGGCTTGTCTTAGGCATGTCTGCATCTTCGGGGTATCTCATAGGGGCTGGCAGATGGCAGGATGTGGCCGGCGTGTTTTGTGCTTTGGTCTTTCCTGTCCCTCTTCTTCAGGCCACCTCAAATCACATCCTCATCTTTAGAGAGCTCCCCCTCCTGGATGTGTGGGAAGAGTCCTCTCTCTCCACTCTGGTGGCAAAGGTCCAAGAACAGCAACCTGATGCTGCCTGCAGCCAAGATTCTCATCAGACAGAATGGACTGGACAGAGAGCGAGATGAAGATGAAATGAAGACAAGTAAGACACACGTACACACGTACACACACACACACACAGGCAAAAAGACTCAAGTCCCTCCATCTAGGCAAAATTGAGGTCAGAAACATCCCTGACCTTTTTAGGATGTAGTCAAATAAGCCAATCATTTATTTTATCTTTTTTTTTTTTGGCTTAATTTAGTTCTGTCAATTGCAAACTGGAGGGAACTGCATTTTCATATATTTACTGAATGAGTAAAATTAATTCGTATAGCTGCCTCATTTTCAATGCAGCTCAGGTTGCTTCCAACAAGAACAAGATAAAATAGAAATGGAGACTCAAGAGTAAGAAAATATAATTAAAAAGAGAAAATGAAAATCAGGAGCAAGAATATAAATATAAGTCTGCAGCCCATAAAGGCCTTTAAGGTGCTCTGTTAATTGAATACTGAATTTGGCTCTGAGCTTCCTGGTAGTCAAAGCAAAAAGGGAGATATAGTAGCTTTCCCAGGGGAAAAACAGCCTATGTGTTCCCCAGGAGAAAGAAATTTTTTTCCTAGACTATAGCTAAGTTTTTCCAAAACTTTTCATTTTTTGCTCCAAAAGGAAAGTTCTAGATGGGGCTCTGGGAGAAGCTACTGTGTGATGTGACAGAGGCCAATCCCAGCCACATTCCAACAGCCAGTCTGTAATGAGCCTCCTACATTTGGTCCTTGGAACACAGGTTTAGGGAACGCGGGCCTAGGGAACAGCGAGGTTGCCAAGTTTAATTGTTAACTGTCTGCCTCACCTTGACCTCCCGGTAGTTCTTGTCGCAGTTGGTCACACTTCCCTCTTTGAAACACTTTCTTCACTTGGCTGGCAGTGCTCACTCTCTTGGCACACTTCTTCCCCACCGGCCTCTCTCATCTGGTCTCCATGCCTGTGTCTCCCCGACCTTTCCTGACCTCTAAATGGTGGCAGGCCCAGGCTCAGCCTCCAGACCTCTCCTCTTTTTTCCTCTCTCTGCCTCGCCCGGCCTGAGTCCTATAGACCCTCTCCTGGGTGATGATCCCTCTTTCTGCCCCAGCAACCCCCTCCCCCCGGTTTAATCTCTACCCAGCAGCCAGAGGATCTTTCAAAAACGCAAATCAGCTCTTATCACTTCCCCTCTCAAGATCCTCTACTTCTATGGTTACTTTGACCAAACAAGATTCGTGGGATACAATAAAAGATTATTTTTGTCTCTCAATGTCCCTCTAAAATTCATAAGGGAACTTCTTTCTGTGCCTCCTAAATGAAATCACGACTTTCTGTGCCATGTTCCCTCATGGCGCTGTGATCACCCAAAGTCATTAAACAGGTTCTATTAGAATGCCCCAGTTTGTGTAATAGCTAAATCTCTCAACTTGTCAAAACAGTCTCCGCTTCCCCAGCTTCTGCCTCTGCCTTCAAGGAGGGAAGTCAGGTCTGCCCTTCTTCACCCTACTCTCTGCTCCCCCAGCAAGAGAGCCCTCTGCTGTGGGGGTGCAGAGAGGAGGAAGGGAAGTGGGTGCATGAAGTTCTTCCTCGAGCCTGGGCGAGATGGCATCGTACCCTCTGGGTGGCAGCTGTTTACGGTGGGCTTTTGCCCCGGGGGAGTGCTTAAGGCTCCTTTATGGGCCACCCCCCTTGACTGTAACTCCTGGGAAGTGGGCGTGGCCTCCCTTCTGGCTGGCTCTGGTTTTCTTTTGACTGGCCCACGTAGACTCCCACTGTTGGGTACCTCCAGCCAGGTGACAGAAACCCTCTGGCAGGACTGCCTGCTACCTCACCATGGGCCAGTTCCCACTGCGGTTCTGCAGCCTCTCTGGAGGTCTCGCGCGTTCCCACTGGGGAGCCGCGATTTCAGGGAGCCCGTCACAAGCTCTCCAGGTGGCATCCTTGAAGCACTGCTCCCTAGATTTGGGATCAGGAGGCAGCCCCCCACCCCCACTGTACCCCCTGATGAGTGCCAGAACTCAGCATGACATCAGCCCTTTCCAAATCAACCCCATCACAAAATCCCCTTTCAGTACCTGTCCTCCATCCCTTCATACTCTCGAGGTAGATTGGGTTCTTTCTATTTTCTTTAAAATTTGGATCTTGGCCGGTGGCAACCTAGTTTGGAGTTTCATATTCATTCTCTTCTAGAGCCTAGTTGCAACTTCCAATATTCTGTCGCATTTTCCATCATGCTTACGGCAAGTGTAGAGTTTTTTTTCACGCCCTCCAGGTCCCACATGACCTGACCCCTGAGCCTAGACAAAAGTTTGAAATTTCAAAGACTACTACAAATCATTGTATGTTCATAAGTGTAAAAACTTAAAGTGAATAACTTCCCAGAAAAATATGAAATGCCTAAATTGGCAAAAAAGTACCCAAAACTTCAAGAGAGTCATCATTGGTAAATAAAATTATAATGTAAGACTCCAGTATGAAAGCTGTGATGGAGACACTTGGAGAAAGAGGTTCCCCCAGACTTTCCAGGAGCAGATCGATGGTCCTTATCTTATACAAGTTGTTCCAGGAAACAGAGAATGAGAGAAAACTGCCCATTTCCTCATATGATTCTCAAACCAGATAAGGACAGTAGCAGAAAAGTAGGAGCATTTCATTCTGAACACGGATGTTAAACTATTGTCTCATAGAATAAACTAGAGGAGAATGCCCCCCGCCCAGGGGCGGGGAAAGGACTCAAGACACCCAAAACACAAACCCCTATTCGAAACGTTTATGGGTCTGACTATATCGACATTAAGGATTTCTATTCCACAAAGTCCCTCGGAGATAGTGTTGACAGACAGGAGGTTGCGATCTAGTGAATAAAGAACTCTTGCGAATCGGTAAGGAAAAGAGGAGAAACAACAGAGAAATGGACAAGGATATAAGCAGCCAACTCTCAGAAGGATTGACCCAAATGGCAAGAAATTCCTGAAGATGGGGTCAAAGAAGTAATCAGTGCACTTCGATTCAAATTACAGTGAGATATTGTTTCATACCACCAGGTGAGCAAAAATTTGTCAGGTGAATAATACCGAAGTGTGGTGAGCGTGTGGGCAGACGGAACTCCCTGGTGACTTCTGTGGGCATGTAAACTGGTACAGCTTCTGTCTCCGGCAGTCTGAAACGAGGTACATGTTTGTTCCACGACCCCACACACTCACTCCTTGGTACATAAGCCACAGAAATTCGCATGCAGGTATACAAAGGGGCATGTTCAAGGGCGTTGACTACAGTATCCTTTGTGGAAACAGGAATTGGGGGTGACCTTGGCATCCATCCTTAGGAGAATGAATTAGTAAAGTGTAACAGAGGCAAACTACGGAACATTAGGCAACAGTCAGAATGAACAGATAGCTTCTAAAACAGTGTTCAAAGAAAAGAGTAAGATCTCGGAAGCTAAGCAGGGTCAGGCCTGGAAGACCAGGTGCTGTAGGCGTAAAATAAAAAATAAAAAATAAGGGGTTGTAAGCTGACAAGGTCCTTGCAATCTGTGAGGCCAACCACAGGTTGCCTCCCCTAAAAAAAAGAAAAGAAAAAGAGTAAGGGAAAAAAAGTGAGATCAATAGCATAATACCATTTATATAAACTAAAACTAGAAATGCACAAAAAGGATATTAGGTATTAAACAAGGATCCGTTCATATTTAAGTGGGATCAAAGATAAAAGAGACAAAGACTAAAATGAAACGAGAGTGGCATTGCGTCCATTGATGATGCTTGTACCCTGTGACGTAAGGAATACAATAAACTCACCTCTGCTCCAGAGGACCAGAGAGAAGCGCACAAAGGATACAAACAGCCAATGCACAGAGGAAGCACAAAAGGCCCAGAAAGATATGAAAATCCATTACTTACTCTCAAAGATAATAAAGGGACTGCAAGCTATAACAACGATGAGATCATATTCTTTCATCTATCAGGTAAAGAATGATTTTAAAAAATTATATGCTTTGCTGGTGAGGATGTAAATACTATTGATGGAAATACATACTGATTGAGCATTTGGGAGGGGGCGATTGGGCATTATCAAAATGTAAATTGCTTAGAGCCAGCACATTCACTTATATGAAGTTACCTTGCAGAAATACCCAGTGTGCAACAGCGCATTTGCCAGAATGCCACCGCTGCAATGTCTGTCCCCTGGAGGAGATGGCTTTAGTCCATCATGCACGTCATGCTGTAGCACCCAGTGAAGACGGCGAAGGCTGAGGTGGCTCCGTGTGCACAGACGTGGAAAGATGAGCATAACATACTATTAAGCAAAGAAAAGTATGATCTCGTTTTCGTTGAGGAATTATGTGCAGTCATGCATCTCTTAACGACGTGATACGTTCTGAGAAATGTGTCCTTAGGAGGTTTTGTCGTTGCGTGAACATCATAGAGCGCGCTGACGCACACCTGGACGGTGCGGCCTACTACACACCTGGGCTGTACGGTGCGGCCTACGGCTGCTAGGCTAAAAACCTATACAGCACGTTACAGTACGAACCAGGAGATTAAATCAGCACAAGAGGCACAGTATACACAAGATTTATGAGGCTACTGCCGTTGGGTATGAGTCTGGACTTCAAGGGAAAGGTCAGGGCTGATACGTGCAAGCCTGGAGGTAGCTGGGAGGGGGCAGGTGGCTTTTCAGCCTGTCGGACTGGGTGAGCTCACTGAAGGAGTGAGCGTGGCTAGAGAAGAGGTCTGAATGCACCTCACGAAAACATGGACCCGATAAACCCAGACTTGCCCTCTGCCAAGGAAGGAAGTGAGCCAGAGTTCGTCCAGGAAGTCAATTGGGTCAGGGTCTGCAGGAGACTTGTTCTCTGAAAGTGAAACACCCTACACGACTGGCTTCCACCTGGGGTCCCGTGGGTGACATCCAGTAGAGGAGGAGGCAGGTACGGGGGATGACAGCCCACCAGAAAGAACAGAGCTTACCTGTTTTGAGTGATAAAAGACCTTTACCTGCAGCGTTAGTTAGACTGGTAAATTGGATGTGCTCATCGCAGAGGTGGTACTGGGTTGGAGTCTGACAGCAGATGAGGGTCTGCAGGAGCAGAGAGCTGAGAAAAACATGCCTCGAGGCCATCTGCTGGGATTTGCTTCATCACCTGGCTCACTGGGGCTGCACAGCTGCCTAACAACTCCGACACAGCAGTTACTGCAAGCCGTGGCTACGTTCTATGTAGACCTGTATGTATTAACCGATTTCATCCTCACCACAGCCCTGGAGGTAGATTTGGTTATTACCAGCCCCATGTCGCTCATGAGGAAATGGAAGCACCGAGAAGAAACATGACAAGTGGAGAGCTGGGATTTATACATCGGAGCTTCCTCTGGGCCCGTAACCATCATGCTCTGCTGCCTCCCAATAACAGTCAGTTATTACAACAGTAACAATAACAGACGTTTGCTGAGTGCGTTGCCTTCGTGATTTCATTTAATCCTTGCAACAAACCCATGGGATGGGCCCGTGATTCCAGTCTCGCAGAGGGGAGAAGTGACTTGCCCAAGGTCACAGAGCTGCTGAGAGGCCAAGCCAGGCCTCCAGCCCTGGCAGCTCCATCGCCAGGCCTCGGCTGGATACTGCTGGTCACAGTGCTCAGGGCCAGGCGTCCCACGGGGATGAACCATGTCGAGTCTTTTGGGCGCTGCTTAGGAGTTAAATGTGCTCACTCCCTCCGGGGCGTCCTCCTGCTCTGCTTGGCCCGCTGCCTCACTCCTGGACATGTTGTTCAGCTCGCTGGCCTTTACCCTGCTGAGCTCTCTCTTCTGGAAGGATATTGGCCTCAAGGACCCTAGTTGACCCTTCCTGGCTTGCTTTTTGCCAGAGCCCTGAAGACTGGCTGAGGACTGGTTGCCATAGAGATGGTGGGAAGGACAGTTCCAAGGCCAGCAGATGGGGGTGGGGGATGGGATAGGATACCAATATGCTGAACACCCACAAACAGTTGGTAGGGACCCCATCAGGAAGACCAGGGCAGGACCTCCAGCTCCAGGATCCAGGGACTGTCATGGGGCTGCTCGAGCTCCTGTCGGACACCCCCCGGGCTGAGCAGGTAAGGCAGGCCTCATGGGGAAACTTCCAACTGCCCAGAGGCAGGCTGGCTGTCTGGAACCAGGGGAGGCCAGGGCTGAGGGAGGCCCTCGAGAAGCCCTGAGACTGGAGCCGAGGCCAGCTGAGAGTCAGGCTCGAGGGGGTGAGGGACCGTGGGGAGACCTAGAGGACGTGGGCTGAAGACGAGGATGATGGCTGGGGATGACTCCCAGCCTTCTGATGGAGCAATTTCGGGGACACTGCACAAGGGGCGGGGTTTGGGGAGAGGTAATGAGTTTTTTCCACCTTGGCTTAGCGACTCCGGTGTCCCGAGGGGCATTCAGAAGAACGGTCTAGGGCCCAGACTCAGCACAGTGCAGTGGAGACAAATCTGGGCTCAGGGGACAGACTCAGCATGTTCAGATCCTGGTTCCGCTTGCTGGCCGTGTGACCTTAGTCAAGTGATTTCACCTGTCTGAGCCTCCGTGGTCTCATCTACCTCACAGGTTAAATGAGTTGATGCGCGAACGTCCTGAGCACGTAGCAGGTGCTCAGTAAATAAACAGCAGCTGTTGCTGTTACCTATCGAGGTACAGTCAGTTTTCAGTGGCCCCCCGCAGAGGGGCCAGCCAAGGTGCAGAGGAAAGGGGAGTTCCCTCGGGAGGTGTGAGGCGGACGAGGAGGCGGCTCAGAGCTCGGCCTCCTCTTCTGTCTTCGCCCAGGGAAGCCTTAGGGGTGGTGATGGTATACTTCAGGGCCAGCGGCGGAGGTCTCAGAGTGCAGGGCAGATGGCAAAGAAGGACCGGACGCCTAGGGCCCGGACCAAGAAAGGGCGTGGCTCTGCTGAGACTGAGGAGTAAGCGCTGTGGGAGAGGCGGGGCGGGTGCTGGGCATCGGGCCCTGCTGGGGGCTCGCGCCCTGACCCTGACCACTGGCCCCTGCCCTCTCCCTCCTCAGCCTCTTTCCCTCTTCTGCTCGGAAACCCTCCTTCCCCTTCCAGTGGGCCTGGGAGAGCTTCGCTACAGATGGCCGGGCTCCGCTTCAGCTTGGCGCCCCCCTGGCCCCTGGCCACAAAGCCCTGCCCTCGGCCCCAGCGGACCCCCAGCACAAGTCCAGGCGTAAGTCCTCAGGCAGACTCCGCGAGGCCCATGGCTCCTGCTGGAAGACGAGGGCGCCAAACCTGGCGAGGAAACAGCAGCAGCTCGGGGCCTGGGGCTGCACCTCTGCCTCTCCCGGCCAAGGGAACGGCCAGGAGCTGGAGCTTCCCAGTGAGCCTGGCCTCTGGCCACCCGGGAAGAGGTCAGAGTCTGGGTCAGAATCCGAGGAAGCTGAAGCTGCTGAGCTGGAAGCTCTGAGTGCTGAGGAGGCCGAGAGGGGTCTGAGCCCTGGGGAGCTGCCCCAGCTCCCCAGGAGGAGGTCGATCTTGGAGGAGGAACGGTTTGCAGAGGCGACAGAGGAGGCTGAGGAGGGGGCGTGCAGGGCCCCCCACAGAAGGAAGGCAGGTTCTCGGAGAAAGGGGCGGACTTCCAGTGAGGAGGCCTCCGATGAAGGTGAACCGCAGTGCCAAGGGACGAGGAGGGCCAGAGAGCTGGAGGGGCCGTGGGACCTGGGGAAACTGAGGAGGCAGTTACAGCAAGACTTGAACTGTGGTGAGTGTGGGGTTCGACACCTGGGTTCCCCAAGAAGTTGCTCGGTGGGGAGAGAGATTGGGGAGGCAGTGACCTGGGCCAGGTGTTCAGACGGGGCTGGCCTGGGCTCCGGGGGCTGCGTGGGAATGCCCAATGCGCCAGGAGAGAGGATAGTCTCTGACTTGTCTCACTGTGGATAGGCTCCAAAAAACATCCCTGGAAGGCTTTGCGGGCTGCTGTCCAGGCCTCCAACAGGAGTGGAAAGATGGATGCCTTGGGAGACGATGAGACTCTATTGTTTGTCAACTTCCCTAACCGTACCTTTCACAAGCGACAGGAGGCCACCAGGTAAGGTGAAAGAGAGAGGGCAGGAGCCAGAAGCAGGAAGCCAGAAGGAGCCAGTTCATTTATCTACTCACCATCTCCTGATCATCCATCCATCCGTCTATCCATCTATCTCTGTCTGTCTGCTTGGCCAATTGTCTATTGACAGAAACAAACTTTTCATTTATTTCCCATCTTCTATCCATCTGTTAATTTATTAACTAGGTGAATAACACAACATATAATGACTATATACTCTTGGGTCCTCAGGATATAAAGACAAAAAGACTTGGCCCCAGACCTGAGAGGCTCAAGGTCTGCTGGACAAGGAGACAGATGGGCAAAGCAGCAATAACGGGAGTAGAGTTAGACAATTGCTGTGCTTGGGGCTTTAACAAGAGACAATGGGAGCGAGGGGTAAGGCTGGGCAGGTTTGTTGGCATTGTCTGGTGAGAGATGGTAAGTGCCTCAGCCAGGCGGCCCTGAGAATGGAAGGGGGGTCCATTTAAGAGATATTTGGAGGCTGGCTCAGCGGGCCTTGGTGACTGGCTAAAAGTGGCAGGTGAGAATCTATTCAGCATTCCAGTAACACCCTTCGATTCTTACGCTGAAATCTCCTGCTTGGTATCTGTCTGTGCTTCCCAGCGCCTTTGGGGCAAAAAAAGCCCAGATTCCTTGGGAAGGAGGCTTCTGTCTCCCATGCCTGATTCCTTGGGAAGGAGGCTTCTGTCTCCCATGCCAGCTGGTCGGAGCGGCTGCAGTGCCCCGAGCTCTCCCTCCCTCCTCTCCTGGGACTGCCCCTTTCTCTCCACCCAGCTAACTCAGATTTATCGTTCAGCTCTCTAGCCAGCTCCCCCTCCAGGCAGTTCTCTGTGTTGCCTCCATCATAGCTCCTGCCACTCAAGGTTAAAATGTTCTTCTACTTGCTTCATCGCACTTTCAACTCTTATTCTTCTGATTTCAAAAGCCAGGCATACTTAGTATAAAAATTCAGGTATTGCTGAAGTATTTGTAGAATGTGACCAATGCCTATGATCCCACCCCTGAGACAGCAGTGGGGTGCCAGGCTGCCTGTCCATCCTTGTACATAGACTTAGGGCAGGCGTCAGATCTTTTGCTCGCCGCCTCTCTGATGCTCTGCACAGGGCCTGGCATGTAGTTGGTGCTCAGTAAATATGCGCCGAGTGAATGACTACACCTATCCCTTCGTCCATCTTTCTATCTGACCGTGATCCCGTGATCCAATTACGCATGGATTTCCTGACATGGAGCTTGTGTCTGTCAGGCACAAACTCCATGTCTAAGTGCCGGGGATACACTGGGGGTGAAGAGGACAGACAAGAAGCCCTGCTCTCGGGAGGTTTACATTCGACTTGAGAAGGATAATTTTTAAAAATTACTGAAATGTGTAGCTACGGCTGGAAAATACCTGGGAGGCAGACGGGGCGGTCAGGGTGTCTCTCCCTGGCATTGGAGCAAAGACCTGATTGATAAGAAGGAACTGGCCACGAGATCTGGGGGAAGAATGTTCCAGGTCAATCTAGGTGGTGTCTGTTCAACCGTCCACACCATTCCATCTTCTCTTCACCCATCTACTGTTGATCACATCACCCTTTCGTTTCTCTTTCCTGTCCTTTCATCCGCCTGTCTGTCCCTCAAGACAAAATGCATTAACCTAGCTTCTACCGACACGGGGGTCATAGAGAAGAACAATATCCGGGCCCTGCCCTCAACAAGAGTTGCTTTGCAGTAGAAAGTGAGCAATATAGGTGCGGCCACAGGTGTGTGCGCTGAGGACATCCGGAGTTGAGGCACACTGCTGGCCGAAGTAGGCAGGACACTTCCAGGAAGAGGAGGGAAAGGCCTTGAGCTGCGCCGAGGGCTGAGCCCCAGATGCAGCCTCCATCATGTCAGACTTCCATGACAAACCCCATTCTCCAGGTCCGTGGCTCTCCGGGTTCCTGCAACCCCCTTAGGCCCCTATGATCCCCTTACCCGGCCCCTGACCTCCCACGAGGCTCCTGTTCCCTACAGACGTCTCCCATCCCTCTTCTTCCCACTCCCCACCCAAGAAGCCTGCTGTTGGCCTGGGAGCGGCAGCAGCAGGAGGAGCGGCGGCAGGCTGAGCAGCGGAGGGCCCGGGAGCAGCGGGTACAGCATCAGGTGGCTCGCTGCCTGGCAGCCTATGCACCAAGAGGGAGTCGAGGGCCAGGGACCGCCCAGCGCAAGCTGGAAGAGCTGAGGTAGGAAGCCAGGGCTGTGGAGGGCCTGGTGGGGAGAGGGCAGGGAGGCAGTGCTGTGGCAGACGGAAGGACTGAGGAGACTCAGCCCTCACCTTCCCATAGCCATCCTCCAGCCCGGGCGGGCAGGCTGGGCCACTTTGCTGCACAGTACAGGTGAAGACACTGAGGCTCAGGAGAAGGGCTGGGCCAAGGTCACCCAGTTAATATTAACAACCTCTGAAGCTGTCAAACGCTCAAGGTTAAAATGTTCTACTTGCTTCATCGCACTTTCAAATCTTGTTTTTCTGATTTTAAAAGCCCGGCATACGTAGCATAAAAATTCAGATGTTACTGAAATAGACGATGTGGAACGTGACAGGAGCCCATGATCTCACTCCCGAGACAGCCATTGTTCGCGGTCAGGTGAAGAGTCATCTGTTTTATTCTCTTCCTATATTTTGACCTTTTTTTTTTTTAAAAAAAAAAAAAAAAAAAGCAAATGCATATTTAAAAGCAGGTCTCTTTTAGACTCTTAACAGGCCCATGAACTAGGTATTATTGCCATTCCCATAATACTACAGATGAGGAAACAGAGACTCAGAGAGCCTAAATAATTTTCCAAAGGTCACAAGCGAGGGGACAAAGCTGGGATTCCAACCGAGGCAGCCATTTAGCCACCCTGCTACAATGTCTTGGGGAGCAGCCCTTTCCATGCCTCCTCCCCCTTCATCCTGGGAGACGCCTTCTTGTAAGACCTCAAGTCCATTGTTTCTGATGAAGGTTCAGAACCCCAAGGGGCAGATGTCAGTGGGAAGAGTGTTTCGAACACGCACCTTTTATTTTCTCCTTGGAGCAGATATTTCCCACGGGATTCCTCAGCTCTTACAGCCTGTGAACTTGGCATTCTTTCAGCTGCACTGGAGACCGCTCTGCCCAGGGGGGCGGGCACAAAAGAGGTCGCCCCATGGTGGGGAGGGGATGTGCCTTCCTTTCGTTCCAAGATGATGGACACGGCTGACATCCACTGACACCACTTCCTTTCTTGCTCTGGGCTCCCAGACATGGGCTTTCCCTTGATTTTAATAGAGATGGCATAAAGAATCAAGCAGGGAAAATGTACGTGACATCACGGGCAAGACAGAGACTGAGTGCCAGCTCATGTTTCCCCTGCCCCTTGTAACTGCTTTAAATTCCCTCTCGAATAGTGAAGGCTGCTTTTTGCAGTAACTTCTGTTGCTGGCCCTGGGTTTTCAAGTCCATCTCTTTTTATTAAATGGAGTAAGTTTCCTTCCCTGGCTCATAGCCAAGGGTCCGGGCCAGCAAGGCACTGTTTTCCACAGGGCCTGGCACACTTGCTGGACGAGACTCTGAGACTCATCCCTTCATCTTTCCAGGGACGGGTCTCAGAGTCTCGTCTGCTTCTCCCCTCCCGTCCTGTCTGTGGGAGTTGCCACCATGCCCACGGTCTTTCTTGCATGCTTCATGGAAGGATGCCCGGACCTGTGTGCCACGTGGCCAGAGGGCCCCTCTTGCTGCCAGCTCGTTGAGCAGACGTATTTCCGACAAGTGCACAAACTGGGTTTTTGCAAATGGGTTTGCGCGTCCCCAGCGGAACCTCCATCTTTCCAGGATGTGTTCTATCGTTCGCAACACAATTCTTTAGTTTCTCTGTCCCATTTTCTAAGCTGTCCGCTTATGAGAGCCACAGAGAATGCTGGTAGGCTTGTCCAATACATGTATAGCACAGAGAAGAAAACAGCTTAGACTCAGCACAGGGCTTTGTCCAAAGCCACAGCCAGCGGCCACAGCTTCCTCCTTACAGATGCAGTGTGAGAGGGGAAAGGGAGGAGACTTGGGGAGGGAAGAAGCTGTGCAAGTAGATGCCCAGTTGCTTAGAAACCAGCGCTGGTCACTCTCCCTTGGGGGTGGCTGGGAAGATAAGCGAGCCCTGGCTGCACAGCCTGGAGACTTGGGCTCAGGGCTCGGCCTCTCACTTCCCAGCTGTGCAATCTTGGACAAGTCCCTCAACCCTCCTGAGCCTCAGGGTAATCATGGGTAAAATGCGGCAAATACTAATTCCCACTCCACTGACCTTGGGAGGAATCCAGGGTGAGCACAGGAAGGAAATGGCTTTGTAAAGGTAAGGGTGGCAGGTTGTCAAGTCCTTGATGAGGGCAGGTGGCTCACAAGTGCAGATGGGTCACGTCCATGGTTAGTTGCCCAGAGGCCCGTCTCCCCGCAGGCGCAAGGAGCGACAGCGTTTTGCTGAGTACCAGGCTGAGTTGCAGGGCATCCAACACAGGGTGCAGGCCCGGCCCTACCTGTTCCAGCAGGCCATGCAGGTGAGGGCTAGCACCTGAGCAAGCATGCAGCCTCCCCCTGAGAACAGAGCTTCTCACTGGCGAGGTGGGAGTGGGCCTCCTCTTAGATGGGGCACCGGGTTGCTGCCCATCTGGAAGCTCTGGGACTCTCTCAGTAATCAGAGCCCCTCTCGTCCTTGGTGGCCCTGGTGCAGAGTGGGAATCCCTCTCCTCTCTCCGCAGGCCAATGCCCGGCTCACAGTGACGCGGCGTTTCTCCCAGGTGCTGTCGGCACTGGGTCTGAATGAAGAGCAGCTGCTGGCTGAGGAGGACATGAGGAACACAGAGGGCACCTCCAGGAAATCCAGGTGAGGCCATCTAGTTGGCCAAGAAACTGGCTCTGCCCAACTGTAGGGAGAAGGGGTGCTATCGGCAGTGCTCTGGGCCCTTGCAGGGTCCCCTCCAGCCATCTCCCTGGCCCCCTTCAACCTAGATTGGATGTCTGGGAAAAGCCTAAGGGGATTCCATGGGCGGCCACGTTGATGTGGCCTAAATCTAAGCTTCAGTCCTACCGTGTCCACCGCCCCCCAACCCCCTGCCCCTGACTCTGCCACTCTAGCAGTCAGCGGGTCCTTCCCCAAGCTCTGTCCTCCATGTCACCTGAGGAAGGTGGAGCCAAGATGATCCCCCCACACTCATTTCCCAATAAGGAAAACTAAAGACCTGAAGATAGGGTCTTCCCCAAGGACACAGGAATGAATCAGCAGCAGAGCCAGTCTGGGAACCTGTGGCCATCTGAGTTGTCACACAACGAGCCCCCATTAGTGGCTGGTGCCAAGCCAGTCACCCTATGTGTACTATCCCTCATGCTTTAGAGCAACCTGGTGCAGAGCAGGGATTATGAGGCCCAAATCACAAGAAGGAAACTGAAGGTCGAGGAAGGGAAATCACTTCCTCAGGGTCACACAGCATAAGAGCCAGATTGGAAGCCACATCGTCAGTGACAATGGCCTTTCCACTCCTATGACCCAGGTCTCTTTGGGTGTGGGGCTGGGGAGCTGCCGAGCCCAGTGGCCTCTATCTTTGTCTTATCTTTAAGGAGCCACAGGTCAGTGGGAGAGAGAAAGGAGCACTCTTCTCAGGACCCCCCAAGGACAGAACCCACCAGCGGCCAGCCTGACAGGCGCTCCACCCCAAGCCCAACCTGGGAAGCCAGTCGCTTAGATAACAATTAAAGGCTTTATGTAAAATACAGTGTGGGGTTTCTGATGGCGGTGGGAAGCAGCTGTGGGGAGGCAGCAGGCTGTTTGTCCCCACATCTCCCAGGAGCTCTGGCTGGGTCCTAGAAATTCAAGAGTAGAACAGAATGACCCTTGCCCTTGAGTCCGGTGGGGGAGGCGGACCTTTAAAGGGGCGCATACATCACACTGTAACAGAGGGGCCGCCAGATGGAGCGACTGGGGGTGGGGAGTCAGGAAGGGATTGTGTGAACTGGGCTTTTAAATGACTTCAAGTTGAGCCCCTCTCTTAAAGGAAAACTAAGCTCGCACACACAGATGTACCAACGTTTGCACTTAATTTCAGAAGGTTCACAGACACACACAGGTTCGTCTGGAGCTCCTTAGCAGTTCACAGAGCACAGGTTAAAAAACCCAATCCAGAGAACGTGGGAAAGCAGCGTTTGCTGACAATACTGGTTACAAGGATTCGGAGGCTGGGCTGCGGAGCTCGGGCTCCGGAGCAGCACACGTTTGCGTCGTGCAGCATCTGACTGAGCGCAACTCCAGGGAGTCCGCTAGGAGGCCGCCTGTTGGAGCGGAAGGAGCTGTCCACCGAAAATCCGTGTAGGCAGCGAGCGTCCCATGGCTCGGGGTATGCTAGCGGAGGGAAGTCGGGAAGGGCTTCCCAGCTCCACATGTTGGCTTAGACGGCCTCGAGGTCATACGTATAGTTCTGGGATCCCGTCTTCTGCAGACCGGGTCCCAGCGCGCGGAGAGGCGCACGCACCACCTAACCACCACCCCGCCCAAAGCGGCCGCGATTGCGCAGTCGGCCTCCGACCCCGGTCTTCCCATAAGCCTCTGGGGGGGGGCTCCGAGGCGAACGACGGAAGCGGCCGCTCTTGGCTTCCGGCAACACGACCGGGGATGCTGGGTGACCCGGAAGTGTTCCCATTTTGCGTCGTCGGGGCTCGGCGGCGGCCGGGCTCAGGGCGGACGTACAAGCATGGGGTCGTCAAAGAAGCACCGCGGAGAGAAGGAGGCGGCCGGGACGACGGCGGCGGCCGGCACCGGGGGCGCCACCGAGCAGCCGCCGCGGCATCGGGAGCACAAAAAGCACAAGCATCGGAGCGGTGGCGGCAGCAGCAGCGGCGGCGGCGGCGGCGAACGACGGAAGCGGAGCCGGGAGCGGGCGGCCGAGCGCGGGGGCGGGCGGCGCGGGGCCGAGGCCGAGGCCCGCAGCAGCGCGCACGGCCGGGATCGCAGCCAGGCCGAGCCCTCCGAGCGGCGCGTGAAGCGGGAGAAGCGCGATGACGGCTACGAGGCCGGTGAGGGGCGGGGCTTGCGCAGGGGGCGTGGCGGGCCGGAGGGGCGGTGGTCCCGAGACCCGCGGTCCCAGGTGTGGAGGCAGTCAGCCCGGGATTCCAGGGCCAGCACCCCCAGGTCCTCTTCGTCAGCACTTGTTTAAGGGTTTCCTTACGGTTACTTGGGTTTCAGGGTTGTCGTTCTGTACTAAGCTCTGCGAGGACAGAGGTTCTCTCTGTGTTTCTCAATTGGCTCATCGTAGGCTCTCAATAAGTGTGTTGAGTGAGTGAGTGAATGAGTGAAGTGGTATCCGTGTGTGCAGAAGCAAGAGAAAACCAGGTGTTGGGCGAACTTTGTTGCGATCACAGAGACGTGAGGCAGTAAGACAGGCAGGGGTGCAAACACAAAGGGCCCTGTAGGTCCTGGAATGAAATTTGTACTTTGTCTAGAGAATGATAGGGAGCCGTGGACTTGAGTTGGGAAGTGAGCTGATCATATATTTTGCAAAGATTGCTGCACTGAGAACTGGATCAAGGGTAGTCGAGACTGGAGGCCAGGTCAGGGCTGATGGTGGCCTGCACCAAGGCAGCAGCAGCGGAATGGAGAGATGTGGACAGGTCGAAGAAGTGTTTTGGACGAGGAATTAACACACTTGGATGAGGGCGGGAAGGAGAAGGACTCGAGGATGACTCAAATTTTGGCTTGAGCTACTGGGTGGGTGGTGGTGTTATGCACTGAAATTGAGGAGTTTGGAAGAGAAGCAGACTTTTCAGGGAAAATAATTCAGTTTTGGAGAGTGCTGTGTTTGATGTGCATGGGGGAAGCCTGGGAGGAACCCAGGTTTGGGTTGGATAGAGCAGTTTAGGAGTCATGAGTATTTAGGTGGCAGATGAAGTCCCCTGAGGGAGTGAGAAGCCAGAATCAGGAATAGAGCCTGAGAAATGCTAATATCTTAGTAGTAAGTGGAACAAGATACTATCAAAAAGGGAGGAAAATCTTGGAATCATGTATCGTGGGATCTGTGGAAAGGGAGCACTGCCATAAGAAAGGCACGATCAGCAGTGTCACCAAAAGAAATGGAGCAAAACCAGAGCTGAAAAGAACCCGTTGGTTTTAGGGGGAAAAAAAATTGGTTTCTTCACAGTTGGAGAGAGCCTGGAGGTGTTGGGACCAAGGGTCCAGGTAGGAATAAAAGGGGAGGTGGTAGGTTGCAGAGTGGGGGTGCAGGAAGGCCGAGCACGTGGTGGCAGCTGGTTCGGTGAGCTCCAGCTGAGGGTGTGTAGCTTCTGTCTGTTCAGTGAAGTTATTTGCTGTTTGTGAGGTGAGAGTGGAGGAAGTTTGAAATGCTTTATTTCCGTGTCCCCAACATCCAACACAGAGCAAGCACCAATGAATGTGTTTCTTGACACAGTCATACTGCCAACACGGTCCCTGCCCTGTGAAGAGAAACAAACCCAGAAATGACTGACCATGCTGTGGAGTTTGGGGGAGAATAGTTCGTTTTGATCAGTAATCGAACAGGACTTCGTGAAGGAGGTGGCACTTGATCTTGGCATTTGGGTAGGGTGTTGTCAGGCTAGAGAGGACAGTGCAGGTTGAAAACAGAGTACATGAAAGTAGAGAGGTAGCAAAGTGAGGGATGCAGAAAGCTGGACTTTTGAGTCGGGAAAGGAAGGCGTCTGGATAAGGCAGAGTTCTCGTGACTGGGACTCGGGTAGACGGACTGATGGGTGGGAGAAGGCTGCTCTAGTCCAGCGTCTCAGCCAGGCCCAGATGCCGGTGAGGGCCAGCTTCGGCTCTGCAGCTGGAGCCAAGGACGTGGATTTTGGGCCCTGTGTGCGGCCTCTAAACTGTGCTTCTCGTTCCAGCTGCCAGCTCCAAAACAAGCTCAGGAGATGCCTCCTCACTCAGCATCGAGGAGACCAAGTAAGTACCAACTTCTTTATGTTTCCACTTTTTTTTTTCTGAGACAGGTGGGTCTGGAGCAGCTGCCTGGGACGCTTTCACACACTAATGCGTTCTGGTTGAAATCGGCAGTGCCATGTAAATCACATTAGTTAACCATTTAAGTTATAGAAGAGGGAGGGCACTAAACCCCAAGAGGAAGGATGGCATTCGGCCGGTTAGGGCCAGGCCAGGCCTGGCGCCGTGCTCCCTGATTTGGAGGCCAGTGCCCCTTCCCAGTGCCTGGGCCACCAGGCTCAGGCCTTCCAGATGGAATCCCATCCTGTTTTCACCCCTGTCTATCCAGAAATGCATGCCAATATCTTTGACAGCTCTTGACACTTTGTGTCTCTTACCTTCAGTAAACTCCGGGCAAAGCTGGGGCTGAAACCCTTGGAGGTCAATGCCGTCAAGAAGGGTGAGTATGGGGCTGATGATGAGGGCAATGAAGAGGTCACTAAAGGAAGTGGGGTTAGAGCACAGGTTCAGCACCAGTTAACAGCCGTGTGTGTGCGCGCGCGTGTGTGTATGCACGCACGTCGCGCAGTCACCCACAGGCATGGCGCTCCTCCTTATGGTCATAGTGGGGATCTGACAGCTCATTCTTTAAGTTTGAAAACTTGGCATTGCCCCTCTGGTTGTCAGGTAGCATTAGGTGGGCCGAGAGATGCGCACAGTCGCTACAAACTGATCGGGGCTGTGCAGGTGTTAGTTATCCTTTCAGCATGATCTGAGACTTTGGAAGGCATGGAGGGTCGCGTTATGCTTTTGGGGTGACATGAGGGTGTGGGAATAAAGTGGGTGTAGGGAGCTGAAGGATCCTTCCTCCCTCTCCTGGCCCCTTCTGGCCCCCTGAGCTGGAAGGGGGCAGGGTGAGTGGCTCCCTCCTTTCCCCACCAGCCATGGGCAGGCATAGCCTCACGTCTGGGCCCTCCTTCCAGAGGCGGGCACCAAGGAGGAGCCCGTGGCAGCCGAAGTCATCAACCCCATGGCCTTGCGACAGCGAGAGGAGCTGCGAGAGAAGCTGGCGGCGGCCAAAGAAAAGCGCCTCCTGAATCAAAAGCTGGGGTGAGGGGGTCCCATCCAGGGTGGGCAAGGGAAGAGCCTGAGGAGTCTGCCGTGGAGTTCTGGAGTCGGGATGGGGGGAGCAGGAGCTGGGCTCCCCAGAGGGTCACTTTCTTTCCTCTTCAGGAAGATAAAGACCCTGGGGGAGGACGACCCCTGGCTGGATGACACTGCGGCCTGGATCGAGAGGAGCCGGCAGCTTCAGAAGGAAAAAGACTTGGCAGAGAAAAGGGTGAGGACCTGTGGGGGTGGCTGCTCAGTGCCTCTGCTGCCCTGACTGGCGGGCGAGGCTGGAGTCTGACCCCTGGGAGGTGAGGCTGGGCTCAGAGAGGTAGCAGGTCCATGGTCAGTGGCATCTGCTTTGGATTCTCAGGGGCTTGCCAGCAAGGCCTGCCCTTTTTGCACTCCCATTTTATAAAGCCCTGTGTGTCTTCTGGTGATTCTGAATGGCCTGAGGTCATAGGTCGCCCTGCTCCTGTCCCGTAGGCCAAGCTGCTGGAGGAGATGGACCAAGAGTTCGGTGTCAGCACTCTGGTGGAAGAGGAGTTCGGGCAGAGGCGGCAGGTGACGCTGCTGTGGCAGTGGGCGCTGGGGGTGTGGGGGAGGGGGAGGCACTGCTGTTTGTGGTGCTGGGATCCCAGGGCTTGGGAGAGGGGGTCAGGGCTCCTGGCTTGGCTAGACTTTCCGCTTCCCTTCCAGGACCTGTACAGTGCACGAGACCTGCAGGGCCTCACCGTGCAGCATGCCATTGACTCTTTCCGGGAAGGGGAGACTGTGATCCTCACACTCAGGGACAAAGGTGGGTTGGGCCGGAGTTCTCTGGTTGGAGGCACAGGCCCTGCTGAGTTGGGGGCAAGTGTGGATGGCCCCTGCCTCTGCCCTGTCCCCAGGTGTGCTGCAGGAGGAGGAAGACGTCCTGGTGAATGTGAACCTGGTGGATAAAGAGCGGGCAGAGAAAAACGTGGAGCTGAGGAAGAAGAAGCCTGACTACCTGCCCTATGCGGAGGACGAGAGCGTGGACGACTTGGCACAGGCAGGCCGGCTGCGTGGGGGCTGAGGCCGAGAACGTCGGCCATGGGGACTGTGAGGAATTGGTGGCTCTGTGGCTTTTGGGGAGCGAGGCTGGGTCCCAACTTGTACCTCTTGCCTTGCAGCAAAAACCCCGCTCTATCCTGTCCAAGTACGACGAGGAGCTGGAGGGCGAGCGGCCGCACTCCTTCCGTTTGGATCAGGGTGGCATGGCCGATGGCCTTCGGGAACGCGAGCTGGAAGAGATCCGGACCAAGCTGCGCCTGCAAGCCCAGTCCCTGAGCACGGCGGGGCCCCGGCTCGCCTCTGAGTACCTCACGCCCGAGGAGATGGTGAGCCCATTAGCCGCTGCCCGAACGAGCCGAGGAGGGAGGTCTGGTGTGCGTTCGGCGCTTGGTGCTCCACAAGGTGCGGTGTCTGCAGCCGGGGGGGCGGGGTGCTTTGGGGAGGTGGTGAGTTCACGTTCAGCTCTGCCACGTAGCCAGCTCATGCCTCGGGCGAGTCATTTAACTGTGAGCCTGAAGTGCCGCATCTGAAATGAGGATGGCGGGAGCCACCTCTTGAGGCCATGGCAAGGATTACCGATGATTCGGAAAGTGGTGATCCACAGCCGGACGTGGATTTTGCGTGTGGGGTGACTGTACGAACGCAGAGGTGGACAGCTGGCTCAGCAGATTGCTTGGTTAAGGAGTTAAGAGCAAGTCTCTGGGGCCAAACTACTGAGATTGACAGTCCTGGGTCTCGTGTGTAGGAGCTGGGTGACCTTGAGCAAGGTACTGATCTGTCTGCCTCAGTGTCTCTCCTCGCATGGGATGATAACCGCTCGCACCTTGCGTCTGGTTCGCGTGTGCGAAGTGCGGGGACAGTGGCTGGCAGAGCAACGCTGCAGGAGCGTTCACCCTCGTGAGCCGTGGCTGCCCCCCTCCCCCTCACGCCTCTCTTCTCTTCCCTTAGGTAACCTTTAAAAAGACCAAGCGGAGGGTGAAGAAAATCCGCAAGAAGGAGAAGGAGGTGGTAGTGCGGGCCGATGACCTGCTGCCTCTTGGGGACCAGACTCAAGATGGGGACTTTGGTTCCAGGTGGGCTTGGACACAGGGGTGGGGTATGGGGCTGGGCCTGCCCAGGGGCTGACGCTCAGCGCAGAGGCCTTTTCCCACCAGACTGCGGGGCCGGGGTCGGCGCCAAGTGCCCGAGGCAGACGACGAGGCCCAGGAGGAGGACGAGGAGAAGGAGCCCGTCCCTCAGCCGCCCCAGTCAGATGACACTCGAGTGGAGAACATGGACATCAGTGATGAGGGTGAGGGGGCCCCAGCCACCTGAGGGTGGGCAGAGGGGCAGGGCCAAGAGCCCAGGGTCCAGAAGGAGGCTCTGAGCAGGCGTCACCTGTTTCCACCAGAGGAGGGCGGAGCATCGCCATCCGGGTCCCCAGAGGTGCTGGAGGAGGACGAGGCGGAGCTGGAGCTGCAGAAGCAGCTGGAGAAGGGGCGCCGGCTGCGGCAGCTGCAGCAGCTGCAGCAGCTGCGAGACAGCGGCGAGAAGGTAAGGGGCCCTCAAGGCTGGGTCAGGCTGAGCGACAGGTGTGTCTGTGGTGACCTGTTCTGATGAGCATATGACTTGGGCCATTGTAGGCAGCACCCGCATTACGATCTCAACTTCTGTTTTGTTTAACGTCATGTGTTAGTGAATTTCTAGGTTTCTGCAGCGTTTTCACTATCAGATGTCTTAGTGGTCGGATGCTTCCCTCTCTCCTTGCTTTCTGTGTGTTTGCGTCGCGCGCCTGCTGTGAGTAAGGAGTTAGCCTGGGTGCTGGGGGTCCCTGGCGAGCAGGACGGCCAAGGGGCCCTGTGCTTATGGAGCTGACTTTCTGGTTAGGGCTGGGGGAGAAGCAGCAGTGAACACAGGGGCAGACTAATTTCTGACAGTGATTAGAGCTGGACAGAGAAACAAGGAGAGAGAGTAACTGGAGCCCTGGAGTCCTACACAGGTGTTCAGGGCCGACCTTTCCAGGCTACGTACAAGCTGAGACTTGAGTAACACAGAGGAGCCGTTGTTGCAGAGATTCGGGTGGAGGTGGGTGGACTGGGTGGGGTGGAGGGGACCAGACAGCAGATGTCCTTTGGAGCAATGACCTTGGAATGCCTGAGGACCAGGCAGGCTGGAGCAGAAAGAAGGCGCGGTGGTGTGAGCCAAGGCAGAGAACTGAGTGGGCTCTCGAGGCCGTGACCGTCACTGGCCCTCACGGGGCACTGACGTGAGCTGGTCGCTGCTGAAGTGGTTTGTGTGTTGATTCATCTGATCCTCACACCAACATTCTCTGAGGAAGGTTCTTTGTCGCCGTTTTACAGGGGAGGAAACTGAGGCACGGAGCTGATGGCTGGTTACGTTTTCAGAATAATTAGATTAATTCATTGATAGTGGATTCAAGTTTTTCCTTATTAGCTCCAGAGAATTCGCCCACCTTTTGTCCATTTTTAAAAAACTGGAAGGTTGGCATGCATTTGCCTTCACATTCTGAAGCAACATTCTGACATCCTGACGGTCATCCACATATACTTAAAGGAACACCACGTTGGAGTACTTTTCAGAGAGAAAATGAAAGAAAGGCTTGATGATTTTGCAAGGGAAACTTTTTGTACTGAATGGTTTATAGCATTAATATTTTAAAATTATATCCAAGAATCATAGAGTTCATGGCCGAAAGGATCTTAAAGGCTATGGAGCCCAGGGTTCCCAGCCCGGCCGTACATTAGGATCACAGAAGTTGTTTAAGCGTACCTGAGCCACACCCCACACCATTTACATACAGAAAAGTTGAGAGAATACTATAGTAAACACCTTTATACCTCATTTGTCGCCGTCCTGCCCGTGTCTCTTTTTCTGATCCACTGGAGGTATGTATGTCGCAGACACTGTGACACCTAACCCTTAAGTATTTCAGCGGGCATCTCTAAAAACAAAGGCATCCCCCTTCGTAGTCACATTGCCTCAAAAGTTCCATAAATGCTGTAAAATAGCCAGTCCGTATAACAAAATTTCCCAGTTACCTCCTTAAATGTTGTTTTAGTTTTTTTTCCAATGTCCAACCAAGTTGCACACCCTCAAAGGAGTGTTTTTAGACGCTGGAGATTCTGGAGTGTTTGGTGCCAATCTGGGAGAGAGAAATTCATGATGGAATAGGAGAAAGAAGGAGTTATTTTCAGGAGGAAATCCTGAAGGAGCGGGCAGGGATGGGACCCAGGGTGCACATGGGGTGGTCTTTGAGACCAAGCTGGTCATGGCATCATTTATTTCAGGAGGGAGAGCAAGGGAGGAGTCAGCAGGCGCAGGTGACTGGCCGAGGGTTAGTTACAGGAGCTGCTGTCTGATCGTGTTCGCTGAGGAGGTGGCGGAGGTGGCAGGGTCAGGGTGGACGTGGAGGTTTGAGGAGCGGTGGGACATTGGAGAGCGGGGGTCAGACACAGCCAGGGGAGCGGGGAGACACTGCCGGCTGCTCCTGGAGACCGGCGGGGGCCTTCCACTGGCAGTAAGTGGTCGTGAGTTTAATTGGGTGGATTTCTTTAGCTCATTCAGCTGCTCAGTGTGGTCAGCTGAGGAGGCAGTGGTTGGGCTTAATCAAAGTTGGGTTTCGAGGGAGAGGCAGGTAAGCAGTGTTTGCAGAGGAGGAGCCTGTTGAGACACAAGAGCCAAGCTGTACGATAAGCGGGATGCGGGTGACGGACGTGAGGACGTGGACCGGCGTCTTGATGAGACTGAAGAATTACTGGGTTGGGGCTGACGTGAAGACTGGCAGAAACGGGGAGGGAGACAGTGAGCCGGTGCCGAAGTCCTTAGCGAAAGGAGAGAGGTGGGCAGGTCGGGGAGTGACGGACCGAAGGGAGAGCGGGCGCCCGCCGCGGGCAGGCACTGTGCCCGCGCCGGCACGGCGAACGGGCAGAGCCGCGCTCTGCCTTCGCACAGTCTGTGACGCGGTGGGGAGGAGGTGCCTCGTTCAGCAGCAAGGCCCGTTGTACGCCAGTGAGCATGGCACCCAAAGCGCAGAGGTCTGTCCTCGGGGAGCTTCTCGTGTGGGGAGACAAAAGAAAACTAACGTGAGGTAGCGATGGCCGATGTGAAGGTGAACGCGAGAAGGCAAGGCCACAGAGGGGGACTGGGGCGGCGGGTGCTCCTCCTTCAAACAGGGCGGTTGGGGAAGGCCCCCCCGAAGAGGTGACCGTGGACCCGAGATCCAGTGAGGCGAGCCCCACTGGTACCTGAGGGTACAGTTCGGAGATGAGGGGATGCCTGGTACCCAAGATCCTGACGCAGGAGCAGGCTCACGGAGTTGGCCGAGGCCAGGTGGATGGGGCGGCGGGAGCAGGGACAGGGGGGACAGGAACTGCAGTGCGGGGATACCAGGCGCCTCTGCTGTTGAGGGGAAGGGTTAGCCGAAGGGTTAGCGTCAGGGGCTTTGATCTGAGTTGTTTTCTTAAAGGATTATCCTGGGTGTTGTGTACAGAGAGTATTAACAGATAACAGGCGGAAGGAAGGAGTTTGTTTTTAGGCTGTTACATGTGGTCTCCTGGGGCGGCAGCTGTGGAGAAGGTACGAAGGGGTTAGAATGTATTCCGAGGGTGGAATGAGTTGTGGATGGGTTGCATGTGGGGTATAAATGGGTCAGAAAAGCTCGGGGTGACTCCCAGGAATCCCAGCTCGAACTGCCGACTAACTGGCAGGGCCATGTACTGATGTGGGAAGGACTAGGGAGGAACAGGTTTGAGGAAGAAAATCAAGTGTTTGGTTTCGGTTAAGTTTGAGATGCGTCGTTAGAGATGATTGATATTGACCAGGCAGTCGGATATATGAATTTGAACTTCACATGGAAGATCAAAGGGCCCCAAATGGCCAAGACACTTTTGAGTAAGGTGGTGACGTTTGCTCTAACAGATATCGAGGCTTTTCGTAGAGTTATGTATTTAAGGAAGTGTGGTACTGACCTAAGAGTGGACTGAAGGGCCAAGGTCAAATGGAGAGGCCCAGAAACAGACTCCTAAGACATGTGGTGTCCTGGTGGGAAAGGGTCCCCAATTCGATAAGTGGTATTTGCACAATCAGTTGTCTGTTTGGAAAAAAGTGGAATTGTGTTTGTACCTCACACCTTACACAAAATTCACTTACAGATGAAGAACTGAAAAGTAAAAAACATAATATTTCAGAACAAAATAAAGGAAATTATGTTTATGACTTTGTGGTAGAGAAAGATTTTTTCCCTTTTTTTAATCATGTTAAAATACACATAATATAAAACTTATCATCGTAATCATTTTTAAGTGTGTGGTTCAGGGGTAGTAAATACATTCGCATTGCTGTGCAGCCATCACCACCGTCATCCCCATAACTTCTCGTCTTGTCAAACAAACTCCGTCCCTGTGCAACCCTAACTCCCCACCCCCCACCAGCCCCACCGACCTCCTTTCTGTCCATGAATTTGATGACTCTAGGGACCTCCTGTAAGTGGAACCTTAGAATATTTGTCTTTTTGTGACTGGTTTATTTCAAGAGAAAGAATTTTTAAGATGCCAATGTAAAGCATAAACCATGAAGAAAAATTGCTACCATTTAGCTACTTAGAAATTAAGAACTTAAGTTTTTTGGAAAAAGGTATTATGAAGCATGCAAAGACAGGTCAACAGAAGATATTTGCCTCTGTGCTTAACCATCAATGGGTTGGTGTCAAGAACACATGAAGGATAAAAATTGACAAAACAGACAGAGGCAGGAGACCCAAGTAGGCATTGCACAGACATGGAAGGATAGATGGCCAGTGAAATACCCAGGGAGGTGCAGCCTCATCAGCGATCGAGGAAAGGTGAACTTAAAACAATGATATACGAGGTCACACCCACACGATTTGGCAAAAATTGTCCAGGTCTGACAAAATGGAATGTAAAGCGAGGATGTAGAGCAGCCAGAATTCTTATATACTTTTCATGGACTTGCGAGTCTAATCACATTGGGAGGACAGCGACGTATTATAGAGTGAAGATGTGTGTGTGCGCCCGATGGTCCAGCAGCCCCCACCCCTGAGTGTGTACCCCAGAGGAACACTCACCCACGCGCGTAGGAGACGAGCGTCAGATGGCACGCGGCTGCGTTACGTGTGAGAGCAGAAACAGCGCGTCCTCGGTGCATGGATAACTAGATCGGGGAGCGGTAGCCGCAAAATGGAAGATGATTCTGTGGTGGAGAGCTAACGCGCTACAGCCGCTCATGTCAAGAATAATTTTTAAAATATTTTTTTAAAAAGGAAGTCATTGAATCACACAGTATGATTCAGATTATGTAATGTCTAAAGACCGCACAACAAAACAACGCTGTTTGTAGATCAGGTCTTATGTGATGAAATGAAAGAAAAGCCAGTGAATCACGCCTGCAGATCCGGGGGCCCGAGGGGTGTTAGTACCAGCCCGGGCGATGGGTACGTAGGTGTCTGTTTAGTTCCTGTTTCTAATACACATGCATGTGTTTGATTCAACCCTTTTAGGTTTATGATGACATTCATAAAAATGTCGCAGGGAAGGGGTACAGAAGCAGATGCGGTGACTAGAAACTTCTTTAAGGAGATTGCTGCGGGGCTGTGGGGTCGAGGATTTTGTAAAAGGGGGCCACTCCCAGATAATCCTGGTGTGCTGATGGCAGTGACGGGATAGAGGGAACAGTGGGTGCAGTCGGGGGGGTGATGTCAGGAGCCGAGTTCTCCGGGACCTCAGAGCCATGCCCAGGAGGAGGGTGGCCTGAGGTAGGAATCGAGCTGGGGAACTCAGTGCTGGAAGCCCGTTCCACCGGGCCCCTGTGGCCTCAGGGAGGGGATTCTAGAAGTGAAGTTTATGTCGAGTCCTAAAACAGCTGTTTGCTGGGTGAAGAGTGGGTAGCAGGGGAGTGACAAGAGGCCCTGGTGTGCTCCAGGCCCTGGAGGAAATTGTGCAGGGTCAAGGTCATGAGTTGAGGGGCTTTGGAGAAGGGCCGGCACGGGCCTGGTCGTGAAGGGCCATGTAGGGTTCTGGATGTGGATTCAGAGGGCAGTAGGGAGCCATTCCGTTGCTGGCTTTGAAGCAGAGGAGTGACCTCGTGAGGTGGGTGCAGGTCCAGAACGGAACACGGACCGGGGGGAGGGAGGACATGGAGCCATCGGCCAGTGGGAATGGCTTGTCTTGCTGCCACCAGGGAGGCTCTTGGGGTCCTGCGTCTCAACGGCACCTCCCCAGAAACTTCTGGGTTTGCCCACAGCTGCTCCCTCCTCCAGGTGGTGGAGATTGTGAAGAAGCTGGAGTCCCGCCAGCGGGGCTGGGAGGAGGACGAGGACCCGGAGCGGAAGGGGGCCATCGTGTTCAACGCCACGTCCGAGTTCTGCCGCACCCTGGGCGAGATCCCCACCTACGGGCTGGCCGGCAACCGGGAGGAGCAGGAGGAGCTCATGGTGGGTCCCCAGCAGTGTCAGCCCCGCCAGTCCTCAGTGACGAGCCCCTGTCCACATGGGGCAGCTGGCTCGGGGCGCCCGGGCTGATGCTGGTTTGCCCTCCAGGACTTCGAACGGGACGAAGAGCGCTCGGCCAATGGCGGCTCTGAATCTGATGGGGAGGAGAACATCGGCTGGAGCACAGTCAACCTGGATGAGGAGAAGCAGCACCAGGATGTGAGGAGGGGGAGGAGCGAGCCTGGGGTGGGAGGATGGAAGAGCCTGGCTCCAGCCCCTGCTGTGCCCCGTCCTGCCTCCGGGACCTTGGGCCAGTTACTCCGCGTCTCAGAGCCTCGGTCTCCTCAGCTGTAAATGGCGCCTGTAAATCTCTTGGGGTCATTGTGAAGGTTAGACGAGGCATCTCGGTGCACAGGGCCCGGGGCATGGAAAGGACGGCGGTCGTGTGTGGTGGGAGTGACTGGTGGGAAAGGGGCGCGAGAAGAGCCCGTGTGGCCCGCTCACCCCCTTCCTCCCCGCCGTGTGCCGCCCCAGTTCTCTGCCTCCTCCACCACCATCCTGGACGAGGAGCCCATCGTGAACAGAGGGCTGGCAGCCGCCCTGCTCCTGTGTCAGAACAAAGGTAAGGGGCTCGGGCCGCCGTGAGCCTCGGCCTGGTGCTGTGACAGCCAGGTGCCGGCACGGCTTTCTCTGGTCCCCCCTGTCTCCCGCGTTCCCAGTGCTGTGAGCTGCTCCCCAGGACCACTCCTGCGCCTGGCGTGGGGCAGTCACAGTAGCCTCTGGCTTTCTGCTCTGCGTCACACCATTCCTGATGGCTTTGCTCACATATCCATCCCCCTACGAAGCACCATTCATCCCTGAAGACTCAGTGTGTCCTCTGGGGAGGAGTGGGGGGACTTGAAGCCGTCCAGGCTGTAGAATGGAGACCCTGGTGCTAGGCAGGGTCCCGACTCTGACATTTCCTTGGTCGGTGGCCCTCGACAAGGCCTGATTACTCTGGGTCCATTTTCTTCAACTACGAAACGGGCCGATGTCTTGACTCCCACAGCAGGGCTGTGAGGGTTCCACGGTACGCACTGTACGTTGGGGCATGAGGCCTGTCCTGGGGCTGTGCCCCTCTGACGGGGTGGGCAGCCTGGGGTCTCACCACCCCCTTCTCAGGGCTGCTGGAGACCACGGTGCAGAAGGTGGCTCGGGTGAAGGCGCCCAACAAGTCCCTGCCGTCAGCTGTGTACTGCATCGAGGACAAGATGTGAGTGTGGCGGGCGGAGGCTCAGGGGCTCATGCTAACTCTGGACTCCCAGGAACCCAGGCAGGGTGAGTGATGGCTGGCCCTGAGGTCCCGTCTGTCTTGGGCCAGGGCCATCGATGACAAGTACAGCCGGCGGGAGGAGTACCGGGGCTTCACCCAGGACTTCAAGGAGAAAGACGGCTACAAGCCTGATGTTAAGATCGAGTATGTGGACGAGACGGGCCGGAAGCTCACACCCAAGGAGGTGAGGGGGCCTCTGAGCGGGGCCGCGGCGGCAGAGCTGCACCTCGGTCTCGGCTGCCTGGCTCGTGGCTGGGGGGACTGGAGAAGTGTCACAAGTGCTGGGCCTTGGTCTGTTTCTCTGGGGGGACAGAGCAGTTCCCTTCAGGCCTGGCAGCAGGGTCAGACACAGGTGACAGGTGCCTTGGTTCCTTTGCCTACCTGGCCTCAGGGCCACCATTCTGGTGGGCAGTGTCCACACCCTGGAGTGACTCCTGTGCTCTCACAGACGCCCTAGGTCAGGCCGGTGGCCCTGGCCCGACTCTCCAGCCCCCTCGCGGCCCCGCTCCCCGCTGTGCTCTCCCCGGGTTTGCTGTCCTGCCCCCCTAGGTCACCTGGCCCAGCCTTGGCCCAGCAGGTCTCACTCCAGGGCCTGAGCGCCCCCTGGACACAGCACGTCCTTCTCCTGAGCCCATCTCGCCATCCCCAGCCCGTCTCCCCAACCCAGGGGCCCCGCAGGGCGCCCTTCCCCCGCCCCCTTTCCACCACCGCGGGCCGCCTCGTGGGACTCGAGTGCGCCAACGCCGTCCCGCCCTCTGTCCTCAGGCTTTCCGGCAGCTGTCCCACCGCTTCCATGGGAAGGGCTCAGGCAAGATGAAGACTGAGCGGCGGATGAAGAAGCTGGACGAGGAGGCGGTGGGTGGCTGGCGGGCACGTGGGGGGGCCGCCCTCTGCTGGCGCCGGGGGGCTGGTGCTGGGGCCTGCTCCTGCCCTGTGCTGACTGGCCGCTGCCCACAGCTCCTGAAGAAGATGAGCTCCAGCGACACGCCCCTGGGCACCGTGGCCCTGCTCCAGGAGAAGCAGAAGGCCCAGAAGACGCCCTACATCGTGCTCAGCGGCAGCGGCAAGAGCATGAACGCGTATGTGAGGGTCAGGTGGCGGGCGGCGGGCGCCACGTGGGGTGGGAGGCCGCCCCTCTCTGCAGCCTCACGCCTGCCCTCTCTCTGCAGGAACACCATCACCAAGTGACGCCGGCCTCCCTTCCCGCCCCCTCCCCAACTTTAATATTAAATAAAGTTCCCTCCTTATTTTTTCCTCCCTGGTCGTGGTGCAGATTCCAGGGTCAGACCTAGGAGGAAAGGCAGGCGGTGCTGGGAGAAGCATCGGCGCTGCCGCCCTCAGGTCATGGTCAGCTGTGCGACCTCAGCCAAGTCACTGCACTTCTCTGAGCCTCTTTGCCATCAGTCATTTATTCACCTAGAATTCAGAGGTGAGCAAGACCCTCAGAGGTGGCTTAGAGTCTGGCCTTTGCTAGGTGAGACGAATAACTAAATGAGATAAAGGGGGAGAACTAGCCTGGATCCTTTAAGAGGGTCTCCACCCACACCCCGGCCACGGCCAGCCAGAGAGAAGCCGGCTGGTTTAGTTTCTCAGTTCCCCTCCCCCCGCCACTCCTGGCACGGTAGCACAGGTCCTGGCTGACTGTTGAAGGTCAGTTTATCCTCTGCAAGGCTGGCTTTCAGGAAGGTGTTTTAGAGGCTGGTCTCCCAGCCTCCAGTGCTACACAAGTCACCGCCCTCCTGGGCCAAGGACTGAGCAGCCTGGCGGGCAGGAACTGGGTTCTGCGCAGTGCGGAGGTGCCGCCCCATGTTCCTCGCTCCCTTCTGCCCCCTCGGTCTGTGCGGAGAAGAGTGACTGTCCTCAGGGCAGGAGTTCCTTACCGTGCCTCCAGGAGGAGTGTCCCAGGTAGTTACAACAGGGAAGATGAGAGTCCTCCGAGGTGAACATGCGGCTGAGGCATGTGCAGGTGCCCTGAGTGGGGACAAGCAGGGGTCGGACAGACCTGGCACCAAATGCATCTCAAATGGTTGAGATTTTTTAAAAATGAAACCAAAAAATAAAGTGAATTTGAATAAAACCTATGTGGGAAAAATGTAAGCAAAGGACAAAATGCGGTTGCCTTAGCCGATTGCTTCGGTGAGCTTCGGTGAGTGTGCGTGGCAGAGCCACCCAGCGCAGTCACTCTCTTGAGGCTGTTATCTCCTCGTTTTGATTTTTCACTTGGGCTGCTTCCTCAGATCCCTGAAGATGGTGCCTGTCTAGACTGGGTCTAGGATTTGGGGAATCTCAGTTCATTTTCCCCAAAAGCCTGTGGGGCCCATCCGGTGTTAGGCAGTCCACTGTCCCTGGCGTGGTGGCACCAGCCCTGGCCAAGCTCGTGTTGAATGAAGTTCATGCCTTACCCTGTGCAGTCAGTGGCCCATTAAGAGGCTACCACCATTGTCAGAGCCAGAAGCACCCGGAGCCTTGTCTAGAGAAACGGTGGACTGGAATTGAACCAGCCAGGTATGGCCCCGGATGCTGCCTAACACTGACCTAGTGACCTGGCAGACAGCAAATGGCGAACCAGGGACTCGGAGGGCCGTCCAGAGACGCCTCCATCTTAGTGTCATCTGGCTGCTTCCTCCCCAGCTGTGCTGCTGGCCCCTGGGCCAGGTGCTTGCCCTTCCCTGCCCCGAGGCATGCTAGGGCCTCCCCAGGCTGTGCCTGCCCACCTGGTCACCGGGCCAGGTCTCCTGAACTCCCAGTTCTGACACCTGCCCTAGCCTTGGGAGTCATACTTCCTTGGCTCCCAGGTGGGTTAAGAGCTGCTTCCTCCAGCAGCTCAGTGATATATGAGTTCACTTTTGCCTTTTCAGAGACCTTGTTAAAATTCTTTATATAAAATTCTCATTGTTAAAGTAACTGCTAAAGTTTCAACCTCCTGACTGGGCTTACTGAGACAGACACCAAGTCCTTATGCTGAAATTAGTTTTAAAAGAAGAGAAAAAACCCAAGACTTTTCCTGCTTCCCATACTGATTATATTTAAGAGCAACAAAATAGCTGATAATGGAAAGCTTTTCCTGACAGAAAAATTCCAGCTAAGAATACAGAACTATAAGTATAAAACCATCATTTTACAATGCCTAATTAATGATGGAGGCAGTGATATCAATGACTGCTAAACCAGCAGGTGAAAATTGATAAGAAGCTATAACAAATCCATCTTGCCCACAGCTCCTGAACCCACATCCATTTTCACATCATTACATGCAGAACGTGCCTCTGAATGCGATGCAGTAGCATCACCTGTGAAATGCTCAGGTTTACCTACCAGTTTCCAAGAAAAATGGAGGACAGAGGAACATCTTAAACATTACCACTAGGATGCAGTCAGCCAAAGCGGGCACGGGGAGAAATCCACAGGCAAATGAACTGGTTTCATCAAAAGTAAAAGGCATGAGAAAAGGTGCAGGAATGTTTAAAAAGACACGGGAGACATTCAGAGGGACACAGTGTAGACATTTGAATTCTGAGTCCAACAAAAACATACCTGAGATAATCAGAGAAATTTGATTTGACTTGGAATTAGATGATATTAAGAAATTGATTTTGTTGGTTATGATATTGGCATGGTGGTTAAAAGAATCCTTGTGTGTTAGGGATACGCTTACATCTGCATGTATTATACATATTATATGTGTGTGCACGTTATACTAAATACAAAATAGCAGGACATGAGATTAGAATTTGCTTTAAGTTACTCCAACGTTAAGAAATAAAGATTATGGGAAGAGGGGGATATAACACAGGAAGCACTAGCAAAATGTTGATCACTGAAGCTGGGGGATGGGCACGGGGTTCATTATTCCCTCTACCTTTGAGAATGTTTGAAAATTTCCATTATGAAACTTCATTTAAAGAAAGCAAAAATGTTGGCTTAGCAACAGAAAAAAGGTACATATGTTCAGCCAAACAAACAAGAATGTTCAGAACAGCACTATTTATAAACGTCCCATTTGGAAATGACCCAAATGTCCAACAGAATGCTGGATATTTATATAATGGAATGAATAATATGGGTGATTCTCACAGACATGTTAAAGACCAGACATAAAATCATATGCACTGATTTCGTTTAAAACAAAACCAAACAAATCTATGCTACTAGAAGTCAGCATGTCGTTTCTGGAGGTAGAGACTGAAAAAGCAAAAAGGGCCTGAGGGGCGATGATGTCAGAGGACAGATGGATGTCCCAGCTCAAACAGAGGAACTTCTTCCGCCACCTTTTTCTATTCAGCCCTCAACGGATGGGATGAGGCCACCTGCCCCGGTGAGGGGGACCGTCTCAGTCTACTAATCCAAATGCAAACTCTTCCAGAAGCACTCTCACACACCCAGAAACAACGTTTTCCCAGCTGTCTGGGTATCCCTTCCCCCAGTCAAGCTGACGTATAAAACTGACCATCATGAGTCGCCTAAAATGGTCTGGAAGATTCCTTTTCTACTTAAACAAAACCGGTGGTTTCTATTATACACAAGCGGTACTTTCTATTTATCCTGCTTTCTGTTGCTGCTTTTTGAATGATTTCTTAATTTCTTTTTACTGGCTTGGAAATTACACACTCCAGTTCTATCCTTTTGGAGATTACCCTTAACACTGTCACATGTGTATTAACAGTCTGAACTTAGTTAATAGATCTCCCTTCTAACTATACAAAGCCTTCAGAACCCTTAATTATATCTGCTCCCTCTCTAGTCTTATGTGTTTTAAATTTTTATAAGAGTTTATTTGAGTCAAACTGATGACATATGCCAGGCAGCAAGAGCTCGAATGCTCCGAAGAATAACAGATTTGCAGCTGCTTTTATACATTTGAGATGAAGGAGGGGAATAAGGAAGACTGGAGAAAGCAAAGCAGGGACTGGATTAAGGCTATTTCACATGATCCTGTGCTGTCTTGAGGGTGGTTGCAGTTTATTTAAGGGGCGTGTTAATTTCTGTACATGCTCAGAGACAATGGACAGGGCTGGTTTAAGGCAAAGATAAGCCTTTCACTAAAAAGTTATAGGCCTGGGGCATGGCTACCTGCCATGAGCTGCCGGGTTAGGAATTTATGATCAGATCACCCTGTGAGGTCATTTTCCATAGAACCTCTTTCCTTTGTCCACAGTTCTCCCTTTTGGTCAGATAATGCAGCCTCACAGGGCTAGGAAGGCTCATTTCTAGAAAGTCTCAGACTGCTAACGCCTGGTAAGTGAATTCCCCCTGGGGCTGTGGAACTTGTATTACCGGGGGGTGCGCCAGTCACAGCTGCCGTTGGACCCTTTGGACTGGGACTGCCGTCGCGTCACCAGATTGCATACCTGGGACGGACGGTCTGCAGTGCTCCAGCCACGGGACCGCTGCCGGCTTGCTGGTTGGACGTGCTTATTGCGACCCCTGCTGGTCGCTTCTATAAATGTTCACTGAATTCGGAGCCAGGAACGGATTATACTTCCTCACACAGGCCAAGGTCAAGCAGTGGAACTATAGCACACCACAGGAAGGAAGAGAGTGTTTCTCATACAAGAATTAGTAAGAACAGAGTGATACCCAACATCATCTCATGTTTAACGACCAGGAACGGCTCATAACAAAAGTTTCTGGTACTTGGCACCTCATTGTGAACTAGTGTTACATAACAAAGCAGATATTTTAGAATCGTCAGACTCTAGCTGGAGAAATTGCTGCCAATACTGGCACTTGGTAGACAGCCTTAGACAATGCTAATGCTTTATTCATCTGTGTCACCAGGCAAGGCATGCAGTGTGCCTTTACACCTTCCACAGGGACTCTGGCTTCTCTTGCCATGTGTCATCACTGGACCGAAGCGGAGCACTAAGGGCCACTGCGGGTGTCCTGACTTTCAATCACACCGATGATACTACTGAGGAAACAAACCACGCTGTCTTGCATGCCACTCGGGTACAGGTAAGCAGAGGTGGTTGGGCCTCGAACGAAGACAAAATCCAGGGTGCCGCAGCGCAAGTGAGCTCCTTGGGGGGTATCTGGATCAGCTGCTGGTCTCACGCCTCCGACAAGAGGAAGAGGCCCTATACCAACCCAGTTTCTTTGTACTTGGAAAGCAGCGTACTCCACATTTAAGAATTTTACTAAGGCCTTTGGACCGGGCCACCAGATGAGACTAATCTGAACAAGCCCCTGCAACAGGAAACTTTGGAACGTCAGGAAACTAGAGACCAAGCCCTGCCACTGGGCCTCGTCTCCCTTCAGATGCCACGGACTTAGTTTCAGCTTGAGAAATGATGTCCCAGCAGATCTCCCTGGCCCGCAGGGCATTTACATTTACGGACTTCTTCCTGTTGTTGAAAAGTGCAGGCTCCCACGCATGTCCCCTCAGCACGTGACTGACTGGTGTGCTGGCCAGGTTGCAACAGCCAGCACCTGCAACCCTCTGCCTGAGGACTCTCCCTGGCCACTGGAGCCAGTCTGCCCACACCGCTCTCCACCCACGCGTGGGCCGGCCCACAGCTAACACTCCCAGGAGCAGCCCTTCAACAGCGACTGGAGGGAGGTCGTGGGAAACACCCAGCTGCCTGGGCCCTTGGGAGCTATCGCTAAAGTGTGTTAGACACTGGCTCCCAAGTTCTCTATAAAGGAAATTTCCAGTATGGTCACTTGTACTTTAAACCTGCCACAGAACTGAACCTGGGCTGAAAGAAAGAATACAATGGACAGGATATGCAACAGAAGGGATACACCTGAGGAATGAAACGATCAGAACCCGGACTGAGAAAATCATCTAAGAGAAGGGGCTGAGGAAATAAAAAATTTAAAAAAGCTAAGAGAGATGGCAGATGGAAGGTGTTAATATCTGAAGACTAGAAATTCTAGAAAGAAATATAAACATGGAGGGAGAACATATCTGAAGAAATAATGGAGACAAATTTCCTGGAATAAAACAAACATGAAGCATCTTAGATCAAAAAAGCCCAAAGTGTCAAAAGCAGAGAAATGAAATTATTCAGACCAACATACTTCATAGTGAACTTTGAGAATATCAGCGCTAATGCTTACAAAGAGAAAAAGCACATCGCATGCAAAGGAACAAGAATCAGATAGACATCGGATTTTTCAATAGCAACACCGGATGCAAGAAGACAAGGTAGTATTTCCAGAGTATTGAAGGAAAAGAATTTAGAACCTAAAACTTTATGTCCATCCAAACTGTCATTCAACTATGACAGTTAGGTCCCAATATACCAATTATTACAATGAATTAAATGGATTAAACGTATCATTTAAAAGATAAAAGCATGGGGACGTATGCAGATTGAAAGTAAAAGAATAGAAGATGACTCATCAGGCAAAAGCACTAATGAGAAGAAATCCAGGGTAGCAATACTGACGTCAGATGAAAAAAGCAACTGTAGGAATGAAAAGAGTCGCTCCATGACGAAGTTTTCAAGTCACAAAACGAGATGGCGATTTTGAACGTGGTGTATTTTAACGGAGAAATCGTTAAATCCATCTCAGGGACCCACTGTTAGTGAATGTGGATAGGTGTAGCTGCCTTGGAAAACACTGAGGCACTGCCTGAAGTTGTGACAGCAATTCCACGCCTGTCCAAGAGAAACTCTCCCACACGTACGAGAATGTTTACAACAGCAAAAACATGGAAAGAACCTAAAGGTCATCGGCAGAGGAGTGAATGGATAAATGATGATATAGTCCCACAAGGAAAATATTGACAGTCAAAACAAATGAGCTACAACATACGGCAATGAGGAAATCATAAAAACCTAATAAATGAAAGAAGTCGGCTCCCAAATGTGATATTCAGCATGCTAACCTTTTCATAAGGTTAAAAATAACTTAAAAACTCTTTAAAAATACATGTAGATTAAAAATATATATATAAAAAGAAAACAAGGGCTGTGAAATTCAAGATGGTTACCTTGGGTGGAGGACAGAGAATGGGATGGGTAGGGTAAGGCGGAGGCATATGGTTGCTTGGGTTATTGCCTAAGTCCTAGCTTTTGTGGTGATGGGTTTGAAGGCACTCACACTATCAAAAATAACCAACTAAATATTTAAATATAATTTATGGACCAAAAGCAGAATCATAGTGGAAATTAGAAAACACTCTTAACTATAATTAATACTAGATACTTAAACTTATTGTGATGGCTACTATTAAAAGAAAAAACATGTCAGTGAGGATGTGGAGAAACCGGAACCCGTGTGCATCGCTGGTGGGAATAGAAAATGGTGCAGCTGCCAGAAAACGGTATGGCAGTGACTTCTTAAGAAATTAAACGGAATTGCCATACGGCACAGCAAACCTACTTCTGGGTATAAATATTCAAAGGGTTGAAAACAAGGCCTCGGAGAGGCATTTGTACACCCACAGTCATAGCATCATTCACATAAAAAAGGAATCGACATGTCCACTGACAGGGGAATGGATCGACCAAATGGGGCATGTACATATACATAGTGGAATATTATTTCACCTTAAAAAGGAAGGAGATTCTGACACATGCTATAGTATGGATGAACCTTGAGGACTGAATGCTGAGTGAAATAAGCCAGACACAGAAGGACAAATACTGTACAATCCCACTTATCTGAGGCTATCTAGTTAAACTCATAGAAACATAAAGCGGAATGGTGGTTGCCAGGGCCTGGGGAGGGGAGTAGTTAATGGATCTAAAAATGTTCTGGAGATTGTTGCACAACAACGTAGATGTTCTTAACACTACTGAACTTGTACGTTTAAAAATGGCTAAGATGGGAAGTTTTTCCTTGAAAACGTAACTGATTCCAGAAGAGAAACCTAAGCAATCTATTATAAAAATCTAGAGTTAAAAACCTACCCACCATCCCCCAAAATGCCAGGCACAGCTGGTTTTACAGTAACAAATGCAAAAACGACGTGTGCTGTGTGTGTAGAGAAATATGGCAGAATGTTATAAATCGGTGACTCTGATAAAGGGTACATGTGCTTATTTCAGAATTCTTTCACTTTTTCTTTAGGTTTGAAAATTCTGTAAATAGTTTGGGGTGGGTGAGGAGGTAAAGCTGAAAAATAATGAGCTAAGCACCCATCCAAAAGGGTTAGAAAAAGAACCACAGAATAAACCCAAAGGGAGTATAAGTATAGGTGAAATATGGCGAGAGCGGGAATTAATGAAATAGAAGAAAGCTAACAATAAGGAATGACAACAAAAATTTAGTGTTTGGAAGAGACATCAATAAACTTCTGCCAAGATTGACAGGAAAAGAGAGAAAGCACAAATAAATAATACGTGATATAAACAAGGGGACATAACTTTGGATACAGTCAAGATTACAAACATAAGACAATTCTACAAACAATTTTGTGCCAATAAAATAGAAATAAGAATATATAAAAATATTTTGCTTTGCAAATGTAACTGATTCAAGAACAGAAACCTGAGCAATCTATTATCAGTAAAAATCCAGAGTTAAAAAACTACCTACCATCCCAAAAATGCCAGGCATAGCTGGTTTTACAGTCAGTTTCACCAAAAGTTTTAGAAATGTAAAACACCAATCATATATACACTTGTAATGAAAATAAAAGAGAACACTCTCCAACTCAATTTAGGGGGTTGGTAAAACCCCGATATAAAAACCAGACAAGGGCAGTATAGTAAAGGAAAACCACCTCACTTATGAACCCGGATGCTAAAATCCCCCCAATATCAGAAAACCAAGTCCAAAAATATATTGAAAAATATATCATGATTCTCTTATTCCAGGAAAGCAAGGATGTTCTAAAGTGAGGGACGGTGTCAAGATAGCACACATTTATTTATTAAAGGAGAAAAGCCACGTGGCTAGCTCAGATAGCCACGTGTGCTCCTTGGCACACTTACTTGGGTGGCTGGATGACAAGTGAGCTGCTGGGCTGTGTGGGGGAAGCCATAGCAGAAATAACCTGGCTACAAAGGTTGGTCCTAAAGTGATAGAAGTGCAGAGTCTGAAGGGCCACAAATCTCAAACCTAACTGTGGTAGGGTCAGTACTACTAGGCTACCAGTCGCAAGGACCGGCCATGGCGCTAGAGGAAAGGGCTCTGAGAACACCGGCTCATTCTGGGAGATCCAGTCAGTCACACATGGTTGAATTCCGCCACTAAGTTGGGAAATAGAGATGGCACGCAGCCCCAGAGAATGACAAAGAAAGGAGCATGCAGAATACAAGCCCATACTTCCTTCAGGATTCTGAGCTACAACCCACAGGAGCTAAATGGCTGATAAGAGATGGAAAAGTAGAGATTAAAAGATTTTAGAGAGAAAAAAGGCTATAACGTTAAGTCACAGAATCACTGAGAGCTGGAGGAAAACCTAAGCCCAAGCTTACAGGCACAATATCAAAAATTAAAAAAAATATATTAAAATTACACAAAGTGGGAAATAGTCAAAGGAATATTTAGAGGAAAACTTACTAGCCCAAAATGTATTTAAAAGCAAGATTGAAATGAAATAAATTAAACATATGACTCAGAAGCTACAAATGAGAAATTCAAAGAAGAAAGGGCCTATAAACACACATTTTGAAGCTAAAGAAAATAAAACACATCGAACACAGAACAGATGTTTGTTGGTTTGTTCTCCTCTCACCCCTTGCCCCTTTTCCTGGTGTTAAGAACCTCTCTATTCCATAAGAAACACACGTCATAAAGGTCAGATGTGGCTCATCTCGCCTCCCCCCAACCCCCCATCCCCTTAACTCAGCCCTGGCGACTGTGATTGCTCAGGAGAGAGCAAGTGACCAGAGCAAGACCAATTGGCCTTCCCTGAAATACATGGATCCTGATGAAGGAACTCTTTACCTGACCAAGTGTGAGCTAAACCTTCCTGCAGAAAACAGCTGCAGGGAGAAAGGGACTGATCAACCAAGAGCAGCAGAAACAGTCGGAGAACAAACAAGGACAGTTCTCATACCGGCCCGGGCCAGCTCCGCCAAACGCTCTGCCTTCAGGACTCAGGCCAGTGAGCTCTGGTTTGCTTCGCCATTCATGTTAGATTTTGTCACTTGTAAGAAAGTCCCAAATAAAAATTACCGCACATGACTTTCTGCCTCCAAAAGTTTAAATATACACAAAATCTGATTCCCAAAATAAAGTTACCAAAATTGACTCAAGGATGTAAAACTGGAGCAGCTAAAATGCCGCAGAAGAAATTAAAAGCCAAAGATCTACCCCTCAACAAAGCATCAAGCACAGACGTTTTTATATTCTGTGAAACTTTGAAGAAACAGTTCCTTTTCTATAAATTATTCAAGCTCGAAGAGAAAGATTAAATGTTTCTAAACCCATTCTACATGCTAGCATAATTGTTATTGAAATGGGACAAGATCATTAAAACAAAAAGTGAAATTGGTTCAGAGAAAAATACAAAAGTTCTAAATAAATATTATAAAACTAATCAGGGTTTACATTGGAATGTAAGACTGATTCCAGCATTAGGAAACCTATTAATGAGAATTAGTAAAATAAAACAAAATCTTGTGATTATCTCAGTGGATGTCAAAATTCAACAATGTTGGAAAAAAGAAAAAAACTCTCAGTGAGAAGGAAATACCTTTAGCCTAATAAAGTTTATCTACTAGAATCCTAAAGAAAGATTCATATTTCTTGATAAAACATGAGAACCACTCCTGCTAAGAGAGGAACAAATAAGGGCTCCATTCAACATAATACTAGAGGTCATGGCCTCCATAATTCACAAGGAATAAGTATAAACGATCAAATAAATCTGCCTCTAGATGATTTGACTCTTTAGCCAGAAAGCTAAGAGAATCAACTGAAAAGCTAATTAGAATTAAAGAATTCAGTTAGATCAACTGGGTGAGCACACAAAGATGGACAGCTTTCCTACATGCCAGTGATGGTTAGAAATGTAATTTTAAAAAACCCATTCACAACAACGTATAACTCTAAAATTCCTAAGGCTAAGTTGAAGAAGGAATGTGAAAAACCCTTATGAAGACGATGCCTTAGAAAAGAAAGGACACACCTTGTTTCTGGATAGGCAAATTCAAAACTGTTAAGATAGTACTTCTCTCCAAATCAGACCGAGATTTAAATTAATGCCAATGAAAATCTCAACAGGACTTTTAATGAAATTTAACAAGTTCATTCAAAACTTTTCATGTAAGAGAAGACATGAAAATATGAAAATTTCAAGGATGAGCGGGGCAGGGGTGAGGGAGCTATACCAATTACGCTATAAAACCCATGTGCACAGAGATCAACAGGACAGGTCAGAAATCCCAACAAGAGCCATCTATTTGCAGGAATACAGTTTATTTTAAAAATGTATTTTAAATCAGTGAGGAAAGAATGACCCATTCAATAAAGGGTATAAGGACAAGTGGTCGTCTCTTTAGGAAAAAAGTTATCTCACGTAAAAACCAAACTTTAGTTAAAAACAGATATACACACACATCTTTACCTCGTCTGGTTGATTTTTTGTGTATATAAGGACACACACATTTTAAATGTACGTACATACACATATGTGCAAATATATACACGTATGTAAAGCTATACTAAGTAAACATAAGAGAAAGTGAAGAGCAGGTAAAGGAAGAAAGGTTGGCGTTCCATTGGAGTACAATGGGAAGTAAAGAGGAAGATCCACAAGCACGTTTGTAAGGTTGATAATGGGGCAGTGAGAGTTCCCACCAATGGCTATTTCTTAAAGGAAGAGCTGTGTTAACTAGCAGGGAAAGGAGGAATTGGTGGATAAGACAGAAGTGTCGAAATACAACATCCCAGAGCAGATCTGCTAGGCAGTGCCAAGTGTCCATCTGAGGTTTGTTATTATGAATTTCAGGTAAAACAAGTGAGGCAGGTTGGCAATTTTCATTAACAGTTACTTGGGCACAGGCACAAAGGTGAATGGCTGGGTTGGCCCAGGTTAGGTTTTAGTAGATGAATAAAATGCAGGAAGACACGGGAATGGAAGGTCTACCATGGAATCCATGTTGCACAGGGGAGAAGTGAAGATAGAATAATGGTGGGAAAGCAGCAGGGCTGGTGGATGGAGATAAAGTTTTTGCAAAGGGGGTAGCTGAGCGAGTAAGCAAAAAAGCCAGGAGGTGGTGACTACAGGTATTTGAAGTCAAAAGCTGCTGCAATTTCTATTGATGTCAGGGGTCCAGGGAGTCGGGATGCAGACAGAGATGTGGGCAGCAGGCATGGAGTAGAAGTGCATTAGTGAGGGGGCTATCAAGGAACTAAAGGGTCACAGTGTTGAACGGGCCCACCAGGGGACATAGAAAACAATGATATAAGAATAAAGACTGTAAGCCAGGCGGTAAACTCTTCAATGTCTGAGCAGTGATTAGAAGGTCAATGCCAGCAATGAAAAGAACGTATAGCGAGAGGTAAAATCTTCAAAGGAGAAGTGCGATGATATGGTTTACAAAAAGACTGAGGAATGATGGTCTGAGCAGCCACAAGAAGGGCACCAACCCGGGGATATACATGGCAGCACAGAGGTGGACACTCCTGCAGTCACGGCTGACAAAAAAGGCAGGGAAAGCAGCTTACAAGGCATAGGAATTTCATCCTGAGTGTTTCTCAGAGGCGAGACTAGGTCCTACAGCTGTGATCCTGAATGTCTGAATCAGTACTGACTGCGAGCAGGAAATGAGTGGGACTGTCCCGTTATTAAATGCATGCAGGGAGGAGTAACACAGGGCCTGGCACTTACTAAGTGCCCAGCGAGAGAGAACCTAGGAAAGACTCCAGCCATTTGCCATTTCCTGCCCATTAAGCCCAGCTGCCCATGGGACCTCCACCAAGGAGCAGTTTTTAACCACTATAGGTCCCTCCTTCCTCCAGAGAGCCACTCGGACACCAGCACAAGTCACCACCCACCAGGGGTTTAATTCTCCTAGGTCAGAAGGTCAGTTCAGAGAGGGGTCCTGCCTTGTCCCCATCTGGGGGGGCGGGGGGAAGATCTGCAGAGCACCCTGGGAACGTCCAATCTCAGGAGCCAAGGACTAGTCTCTGAGCGAGTGAAGTGGGTCCTGGGGTCTCAGGGTGCCTCCTCCTCTTCACTCTCCTCCTCACTCTCATGATACTGTCTGCGGTTGGTATTAACGAAGAGGTCAGAATCATCTTCAGAACTGGATTCTTCTGATGACTGTGGCTCAGTTGGGAGTTCTGGTTGAGTCTGTCTTCATGGTGGAAAAGTACAGAGTTAGCCCAGTACCTTCTGGGAAAACCATACCTGCAATCGAGGAGCCCCACAAAAAGGAAGACCATATGGCCAAGGAGTCAGGGCTCAGTAAGTCAGACGAGGAGACAATCAAAGCAAACGGCAAAAAAACTTGGCCAAAGAAAACAAAGTAAAGACCACGTCCTACCCCCACCTCAAAAGTTTACTAGAGCCGCTATTTTTAGTAACGATTCTACTACCACGAACTAACATGCAATCGATCCACACTGCATACCAAGTACTATACTAAACAACTTTATAAGTGTTAACTCCTTTAATCCTTACAAGCCTCCCATTTGATAGGTTAGGAAATCCAGGCTTAAGAAATTAAGCAGCCTCCTTAAAGTCATTTGGTTGCAAGGGGCAAAGCCAGGATTTTAACCCAGTGCACCTGACTTTCAAGCCACCTGCATAGCTACATACTTAAGAGCTCTCATCTGGGACTCTCCATAGGAAGAAAGGAAGGCTCTACTTCCCCCTTAAGGTACAAAAGTCTGAACTCCTATTTCCTGTTTTTCCTACCCTCAGACTTGATCCTCACCTGTTCCTGTTGTTGTGTTTCTCAGCCACTTCAGAGAAGGCCTCAGGCCTGTGACAAGAGAAAACCAGGTTCAGAAAGGACAGAGAAATCTCACAGCATTAAAGCTGTTTCCAGCTGTCCCTGACTAGGGTGCCATAATCTCACAGCTAGGAAGTCAACCCCCACCCCAGAAATCAGGCAGCCTATGACTAAGGGGACCACCTACCAGAGCCCCTCCTTCTGCAGGGAGCGCACATGGTCTTTGCAGAGCACAAAGGAGATCTCGGCCTTCACCTTTTCTCCTTCTTCAATAGGGTCGACAATGAGAAAATCCCCTGTAAGTAGAGAGGAGAAAGGCGGAGTCAGTCCAGCTTGCACTGGGGGAAGTCGAGGCCATAGGAAATTGTTCTGTCTCCTAGAGGGCTACCTCTCTCACCTCTCTTGATCCAGATGTTCTTGCGGTATTTGGAGGGCATGCTCACCAGGAAGCGCTGCCCTTGGGCTGTCTCCACCTCATGCAGATTGTTCCCTGGGGTCCTGAGTACCTAGTGCAGGAGAGACCAAGAACCAGTCAGCCTCATCGGCTAGCTCCAAGACCCACTGAGCTGTACTGTACCCTCTCGCTACCCCAGGGGCCCAACGGGAGTGGAGGGATGAGAGGCAGTGCAGCTTGTAACCAATGCTACTCACCCTCACGATCTGCTGCTGGTCGGAGGGTACCATGTGCTCCCCTAGCACCTCCTTCACCACATGCTTCCTCTTGGTGGCCTGAGACATGCTGGGTTCTGTCTAAGGCAGGTGAGGGACGCAGAAGCTGTCAACTCTTGCTCTTGAGTTTCTTGGATGGCAAGTTCAGAACCCAGGACTGTTTTGAAGATGGGGAAGGGCTTTTTACTGATGAGCGACAAAGTGTCCTGGTGAAGAATATGGGCTTTGAAATCTAATTGATGGATTAAAAACCTACTTGACTATTTCCTATGGACGAAAAAAAGGGGATCTATGGAGAGTGACCTCACAAGGTGATCTGATCATAAATTCCTGAGTGGGCACGTAATGATTGATGCTCACATCTCGCGCCTGTAACTTTAGTGAAAGGTTTTTAAGCCAGCCAAGTAATACTCCTCAAAGGGGTGACCACCCTCAAGAGAGCATATAATGTCAATTAACTACCTTGAAATCCAAGCCTCATCTTGCTGTCTCCCACCATGTAATCTTCCTTAGATGCCTCCTTAATTTCAAATACATAGAGCAAACTAAAAAACTGTTATTCTCTGGAACATCTGAGATCTTGCTCCCCAAAACAGGTCATCACTATGGCTCAAATAAACTCTTGTAAAAATTTTCTACAGGTTTGGACGTTCCTAATTGTTCAACCGAGAGAAAAATTATACCTAACCCACGACGTTGTTATTAGGACGAGATGATGTAAGCAAAGCACTTAACGCAGTACATGGCATGTAAAAATAACTCGTCATCATAAGCATTGGCATAATCATGAAAACTACACAGATCGTTCCAGCACCCGCTCGGGAAGGAGTGTGAGAGAAACTCTATCTTCCTCACCATGCTTTGTACATCCCCAAGTGCAGCACCGCCACACGATACAGATGTTCAATCTCCCAACACGCTACAGGAGGACCAGTTAGGAGACCACCGCGACGGCCCAAGCCAGGCTTCATTAAAGGTCAGGGGAGCCGGCTCGGTCTGCGGCCTCTGCTGTATTTCTGACTTGGGTTCTGAGAAGACAAGGACTAGCACCGCCAAGACTGGTACTTTCCAAAGGAAACTCCGAAGCGTCACCTCATGTCGCCGTTCCCCGGCCTCCCCCCTCCACGTCCCGGAGTAAACACGCTCAGAGAGACCCGCACTCACTTTCCGGCCGTCTTCTCCCACGGGCACTGCCTGAACGACCCGGTTCTCCAGGATGGACGCTGGGAGCGGCTCGTCCACGACTCACTTTTCGGCTGAGCCAATGAAGGCACAGAAAAGGAACTTGCCAGCGGTCACGATGGCGCCTGCGGTTCCTGCCCGACTCCTACGAGCCCCACGGCGCTACAGCGCTGAGGACAACAGCCCTGCGCCCGAGTAGAACCCCGGCGAGCGCCCTCCTTCCGGCGCTCTCTCGGAAGCCTCCGGCCACCCGCCCCCACCTTGTCCGTCCTTCTAACTCTTCCCACCGCCAGGCCGGCCAAGACTCGGTCCTCGAGTTCCGGATGCCGTGCAGCGGGGAAATGAAGTTTTATCCGCCGAGGCCTCCGCTCCCTGACACCGGAAATGCTGCCTCGGAAAGAAGACCATAGAAGGCAGCCAGGCTTCTCGCGAAGCGACCGGAGAGGGGCCCCTACCAAGGCCGCCGTAGAGGTCCAGAGCGCCTCATCTCTATGGCTCTACGCGGCTAGAAGTGCCAACTTTAAGTTTTTAGGCGGTTCTTGAAACGACCCGGAAGCGGAAGTAGAAGAAAGTTCTAGTGGGTCGAGGTATCGGCGGGAGCAGCCGTGCGGCGGGAGTAGCCGTTACAGGACTTGGAGCTGCCGGTGAGCGCGAGCCGCGGAGCGCGGCCCGGTCTGGAGGCCAGAGGAGGCGCAGGGAGGAGGGGAGGAGAGGAGCCGCAATGGCTGCGGCGGGCCAGAGGACGCGCCCTGGGAGACGGCTTGGCGACCGGGCGGAGAGGGGCGGGACGCGGCGCGGCAGCGCGTGGAGGGGGCGGGGCCGCGCGCGTGGGGGGCGGGGCCGGCCGGGCTCCAGGCGTGAGCCTAGGAGTGGACCCGCCGGGGCTGGGGAGCAGGTGTACGTGCTCCGGCCTGCACTTGTGCACTGTGAACAGCTTGTAGAGCGGGTGGGGCAGAGAGACCCTTTGTTTGCTTTTCAGGCCAGGGTAGCCGTTCCAGGCAGGGTCACTGCCTTCTTTGCCCAGCCAAGGTCATAGAGGGACTGACACCTTCAGGGCAAGCCCTGGCTACTGACTCTGGGCATCTTCCCCCTGCCGCGTGTGCACCACCTGTTAAAGCAGGATACTCTTTTTCTCTGGGGCAGTACCAAAACCCAGTTTCCGCAGGAAGTGGGAGAAGTTTGTCTATAGAGTGGTGGAGGACCGCTGTGTTCTTATCCGTGGAATGAGGGGAATGGAATAAGCCACCATAAGAGGCCGGTCTAGCTTCTTTTTAACGCAAGATTGCCAGTGAGCCTTTGGGAGTTTCCGGTTTTCAGCCCTAACCTACTTTTTCTTGGGATTCCTAGATTAATCCTGTTCAAGATGACAACTTCCCAAAAGCACCGAGACTTCGTGGCAGAGCCCATGGGGGAAAAGCCAGTGGGGAGCCTGGCCGGGATCGGTGAAGTCCTGGGGAAGAAGCTGGAGGAAAGGGGCTTTGACAAGGTGTGGGAAGGTTGCATGTATCTGGGGAGGGCTCCTGGGATGGGGGGCGGGGGCAGACTGCAGTATTGCCTGACAGTTTGGGAGTGAGGAAAGTGCACACCTGTGGGGGGGTGAACAGTGGTATATGATCTGAAAGGATAGCCAGCGCCTGCACTGCCTCCTAGGTATATGTGTTTTAAATGCTGCAGAAGCGGCCTTCTTGTTCTTAGTCCTACAGCATTGAGCATCATGCCCTCTACTTTGCATGTTTGCAGGCCTATGTGGTCCTTGGCCAGTTTCTGGTGCTAAAGAAAGATGAAGACCTCTTCCGGGAATGGCTAAAGGACACATGCGGCGCCAATGCCAAGCAGTCCCGGGACTGCTTTGGGTGTCTTCGAGAGTGGTGTGACGCCTTCTTGTGATGCCCTCTGGGGGGCCCCCAATCCCTAGCCCCATCCTTGAGTCTCCAGAGTTTGCAGCCAAGTGGGGGCTCCTCCCCTGTCCTCTACAAAGGAAATGATTGCTGTCTACTCACCTCCGATGTCCTCCAGGGTCTTCAGGGAGTTCTCTCCCCTCACCATTTCAGTTTTTTGGAGTTCTTGCGCTTGCATGTATACCCCTTCTCCGGCCAGTTTCATGTTAATAATTAGTAGCTTTTCTGAACGAATTCTGGCCCCTTCCCTCACCCCCACCCTCAACTCTGGTCTGTTTTGTGCCATTTGGCATCTTTTTTGGCAGAACAGTCACTGTCGTTATAAAAATTTTTTGAATCAATAAAGTCAGTGGCCTTTAAGACTGGACTTTGTGGGTTGAAAAGCAGGTGGGCTGAGCGTCGGCTCTTCCTCAGGGCTGAGCTGGTCCACCACATCCTTATCAGTGCAGATCGAAACTCGAAACTGGCAGCTTCCTCTTCGCTCCGGAGGGCAGCCACCCTTGTCACGTAAGCCTCAGGCAGGCACCTCTGAGTGTCTCAATCCCTCAGTAATGAGAGAGTGGGTTGATCTCTTCCTGGGATCCAGATGAGTTGTGTGTTCCAGATGTTGCATGAATCAACAGCTGGGACAGGCAGCACTTGATGTAAAAGTCAGTGGGAGTCAGGTACCAGGAAGAGGGGAACCGAATGTGGGTAAAAGTTCACCTAATCATGTGCCTTCCTGGCCTCTGGGAGGAGTGGGCAGGGCCCTTGCCACCTGCCTTGCTCTGTTAGGGAGGCAGAAGGAGCTCGGGCAGCATGGCTGGGAGGCTGAGTGAGTTACACTCTTCCCTGGTACATTTTCATCCTGTTCTTGGTTGAACACTTAGTGAACCAGGCCCACAGCTAAGGTCTTTGCAAACGTTTTTTTGTCACGATAAGTAATTTTCTTTTTCTTTTACAAATGAAACCAGAGGTTCAGAGAGACTAACTAATATGTCCGTGGACTAACCGCTAGGAAGTGCCCCAGCTGGCCCTCAAAACATAACTTGGAAGCCCATGCGGCTGAGAGCCCTCTGTTCCTGGGGGAAGTCACTCAGCCTTTCTGAGCCTTGGTTTCCCCACTTGGAAAATGACGTCAGAGGAATCAGATGAAATGCTAGCTGTGCACCACCCAGCCCTGCTTGGCTGGTAGTCCTTCAGTAGAGCCTCGTTAAGGAACTTTCCTCAGAGAGTTTACAGTCTGGTGAGGAGAGGCTGACAGATAGGAACAAAATTTGTAATAGCTAATAATAAAATTTGTTTTGTAAAACACAGAAGCTAGGATAACATGAGCAGATTTTCGTGATCCCAGGGTAGAGGAAAAATAAAAAGTTGATAAATTCAACTCCATTAACAGAAACTCTGTTCATCAAAGACATAAAGTGGGCGACGGATGAGACTGACGCAGTGGGAAAGGATGTTTCCAACACAAACGACGAAGGACTGTATCCAGAGCACGTGCATAACTGCAGTGGAGGAAAAACAGCAGAAGGTCGGGTAAGAGACCCGAAAGGCAGACGTGAGAGGGGCGGCCGGGAGGAAGGCTCGGCCTGTGAAAAGGTGCCCGAGTACGTCAGTGCTCAGAAATGCACGTGAGGTGCTTTCATACCCTTGCTGGACTGGCCGAAAATTTAAAGTCGGACCGTACCAGGTGCTGCTGAGGGACTGGAGGAACGAGCTGATATCCAGCTGGTGGGAATGTAAATTGGTCTGAACACTCAGGAAAAACAGTTGGACGTTTTCTAACCCTGCGACCCATCCTGTGACCCAGCAGTGTCACTCACACCTGCCCCAGTACCTTCGTGAGCCTTCGCAGCAGCTTGTTTATGACGGCTCCCAACCGGAAGAGCTCCGATGGCTGTCAATATCCTGAACATGGATTCATGACAGCTATGGCACAACGGGTGAATCTCAGTACAGAGCAAACACACATCAAGTAGTGTGATTTCTTTCTTGCTCAGGGATCTCTACATATGTGGTAAAACTAGAAAGGAAAGCAAGGAAATGCTTATTGTAAAAGTCAACAGTGGTCGCCTTTGGGAGGCGGGTGACGAGCAGGACAGCCCGGGGGTAGGAGTGGCCGTTTTCGTTTTTTAACCTGTGCAGTGGTCGTACAGGCATTGACTAATTTATTTGTTAAAGTGAACAGATATATTCTGTGTACATTTCTGTGGATAGCTCCGTCTCAGAAGAGTAGAAGTAGAATACAAGGGAAACCAAAATAAAGACCCAGATATAGAGTAATTATGTGAGTAGTTGGCAACTATGATGGTTACTAGGGATAAGGGTTCAGTGCAAGGCTGGGTCTGGGACGTGTGAGTGACCCCCCTGGGAAGGCACCAGGTAGCCAGAGCAGGGTCCGACTTGTGTTACAGGCCACTTCCTGGGAGGGTGTCAGTCTGCAGCCCAGAGCAAGGTGGTAATGCGGGTTGTCCCAGGAGTTTCGGGCCTACTATGCTTCCGATGGTTTTCCCGGATGGGTGTACGGTTACTTCAGAGTCCCTTCAGCCTTGACACTGGTGCTGTGTTGCTGTCACACAGGCCTGATGTGCTCTGTTGGTGGGGAAGGGGGTTCTTGGCAGGGCCACAGCCCCCCACCTCAGCCCTGACACTGCCACACTGTTGCTGGCACTCTGTGAAGTGACGGAAACTGCTCCCTCCGCAGCAGCCTCCCTGGGGGTCCTGCCCGCAGGAGTTGCCGCGGCTTCGCCACCTGCGGCTCTGGTACCGGGGCCCGCCCAGCAGAGCTCTGGGATGCGCTGCCTGCTCTGCTTCTTCGTCGCAGGCCCTTCCCTGCCTCAGCCGCAGGCTCTGTATCTGAGGGGGCCGGAGCCTGTTTTCTCACCTCTACCCTGGGGCTCGGGCAGGACCTATGACGGGTTGGAAAGTGCCAAACCCTTTATCTGGGCCCCACAGTGCATACTACACAGCTTCCTGGATCAGTCCTGGCAGCAGGGGACAAAGGGTATCTGGAGCGTACTTTGTGACAGTGTGGCCTCTCACAGGTCCAACCCCACCTCAGCCATAGGACAGAGGGCCGCAGGCCTGGCATGTTGGAGAAAGCAGACCTAGGTGGGGACCGATGGGAACCAGGTTATCTAAATGTCAGCCACGTTCACCAATAGGACAGCTTGGTGAAGGGCATGGGTGGGCCTGGAAGCCAGCAAATACCCAGTGTTGTCATTCCCCACCGCAGACGTACCCAGCCACAGCTTGACCCCCTCAGCCGGTCTAATCACGAGGGCTCAGGTCTGGCCCAGAGCTTGGGGTGAACTCGGCCCCTGCACTCCAGGGCCCTAAAGTTGTCCTGGCCGTGAAGTAGGGGGAGACTACAGACAAACCCGAGCCTGGTACATCTGCCCAGTGGCAGCCCAGATGGTGTGAAGGTCTCAGTACATGCTCATGACAGTCAACCCCCCTCCCACGTTGCCCCCTTCCTGCAGGGACCCAGGGCTCTACTGTCACTCTTGGCCTTGATAGGTGGTAGCCTGAAACAGCCGGCCTGGTTCTGGTCTCAGTTATTCCTTTATTTGCTGTGTGACCTGGAGCAGGTCGCCTCCCTGCTCTGAGCCCGTGTCCTCCGTCATCTGTGCAGGGCTGTGAAGGTTCCATCAGCAGATGCGAAGCCCCTACACTTGGGGGAGCTCTCCACAGCGGGGAGCTTTCATCACTGAGGGTTCATGGCTTCCCTGGCGATGGGGTCTCCTGTCCAGGGTGTGGTCCCCACAGAGACATGGAGCAGAGCCTGGGGGAGGGAACAACCACAGCTAAAGTTTCAGTGAGGAGGGTGCCGGGGCAGAACCAAGGCCCTGGGTGGCCTGGTCCCGGGGCGAAGGGGACATCGGGGCCAACCCTTGTCGATGAGACCCATCAGCGAGTGGCAAGAGAGGGCTGCCATGGGCAACCCGGGTTGGGATGTCTGGGCCACAGCAAAATGGTGCTGTGCCCTGTGGCCAGCGGGGATGGCCAACTCCGAGCTCACACCTGGCTCAGGCCTGCTTCCAGAAGCCATAATGGTCTGGTCGGGGCGGAGTCCAGGCTAAGGGCTCTTCTCCCAATGAGACCCAGCCCTGGTAAGTCCTCCTGGGGTACCCTCCTTCCAGGAACACTCCCCCCACACAGCAGACCTCGTATCCGAGTGGAGCAGTCCAGGACTCACACACTAGGATGCTGGCACATGGGGACCACCCAGGCCCTGCCACTGACCCTTCCTCCTTGACCCTCCCCATTTCTTCCTTGTAAAACAGGGTAATGTTCTTTTTTTGAAAAATTTTTTATTACGGTGACACTGGTTAACAAAATCCAGTAAGTTTCAGGTGTACAATCTAACAGGCGTATGTGTGTTGCATTGTGAGTCCCCTGAACTGGTTATAGTCTCTGCTCTGCAGAGCCGTTAAGAGGTGAGAGACCATATGCTGAGTCCCTGTCTCAAAACCCGGCACGTGTCAGGAATGCAGCAAGTGTCGTTTTCCCTTCCCCCAGCCCCCTCTCACCGAGACCTCCATTCTAGCCACGTGACCTCAGACAAGTGTCTTGACCTCTCTGACTTTCTTCATCTGCAAAATACGATGACGCTGAAGGACAGGACGCTTGTGAGAACAGACAAGTGGGTGAAAGGTCTTTGGTAATTGTTAGGCTTGGGTGCAAAAGACTCATCAGCGTCAGCGCAGAAGAATCACAGGAAGCATAGGGACAAGTGAGCTGGGACCAGGCCTTGGCTGGTTTTCCAGGGAGCTGTTGGAGGTAAGTGTGGCCACGGCTGAACTCCAAGTGACAAGAGCTTGAGGGGGCTTCTGGCCCCTTGGGGCTGCCTCTCCCACTTCTCCCCTGTGTTGTGGTCCTGGGCCTCTCACGCTCCCCACTCCTGGCTTCTCTCTGGTCCAGTATCTGCCTGGCCAGGGCCTCCTCATCAAGCCAAGCTTGTGCCAGCTCTCCCACAAACGGGGCTCTGTCCCTTTAAGGCAGACACCTGAGCCCACAACAAACTTGTGACTGTTCCTTGGAATCCCAAAATTGTTTTTCCCAGCTGGGCCGAGAAGGTGGGGTAGCAGCTGGCCTGAGCAGTGACCGCACTCGGTCCTGGGGAATGCTGGGTGCTTACTCATACTGTTCACCACAGTGCTGCTCTCCCTTGAACGACTCACAGTTAGGGGCACCAACAACTGTCCCCCCACCTCTCTGTAGTCCAAAATCCATGTATAACTGCCCCAAAACTTAACTGCTAATAGCCTACTATTGACCGGAAGCCTTCTCGATAATGTAAATAGTTGATTAACACATATTTTGTATGTTTTATGTGTTATATACTGTATTCTTACAGTAAAGTAAGCTAGAGAAAAAATTAAAATTGTAAGAGAAATACATTACAGTATCAAAAAAAATCCACGCATGAGTGGACCCATGCAGTTCAAACCCATGTTGTTCAAGGGTCACTGTAGTTATTAACCACTTATTAAAGCACCAGCTGTCACATACCACAAACCATTACCTCTTTCAAGCCCCAGTCAGGGTCCTTGGCCCTAAGCACTGACCAGATCTTAGTGTCCCAAGGGCAAAAAGCCCTGCCTCCCTCAGCAACATGATTAAAAGTAGAAACTACATCGGTCTCTAAAATACAGATGAATCCCAACAAAATCCAGCCTCCCCCATGTTGACTACAATGCTTCTTAACAATGTATTCGAAATCGGATTATTCCACAAAAGTCATCGTGCCTTGTTTTGGTGGTACCTCCAGCCCACGCCCCACTTACCTACGGGTGATCCAGTCTCAGGCCATTCGTAGACTAACCTTAGAAAATAAGAGTCGTCACCTATCTTCAGGTGAGGACACCGAGGGTCTGAGAGGTGGAGGGGCTTGTCAGGAGGCATCCAGTTAATGGCAGAGCTGGTACGACTCATGCCCCTCCTGGCCGGCTCTCAGTCGTCAGTCTCAGTTTGGTTAAGAGCACAGATCTGAGTTATATTGCCCAGGCTCCAAAGCCAGCATCGCCATTTACTGTGTCCCAGCTAGTACCCTTGGGCGAATCGATTACCCCCTCCGTGTCCTGTCTCTTCCCATTAAGCGGAAACGTGACTGATTCCCACAGCTGCTGGCTGAGGGTTAAGCAGCACGAGGCTCAGTGCGGCGACAGCCCACTTTGCTGCATGGCATCGCTTCCTCCAAATGCTTCACCTACTGAATCCACAGCACCCCATTTCACAGAGGAGGAGACCCAGGCAATGGGATTAGGTTAAGTAACTTCTCCACGGTTACACAGTAAATGGTGGTGATAATAAGAGCTTGCTAATAGCCGTTGTTGGTATTTCCTACTGGATCGCCCTGCCGGTAAACTGTCCCAATGGTGGCACTTGTTGCTTCTGGGAACTGTCCTTTTCCTCACAGGACTGGGTGTGTTCTGGAGCGATGGGCAAGCATCACGGAACACAGGTGTGCGGGGGCCTGTCTGCTGCCTCCCTCTCCGCTGGGAAGGTGCCCTTGCTGGACTGCCCAGGCCGGGGCATTTCTCCCCGCCCGCGCCAGCGGGGGCGCACAGCGGGCGCAGGGCGGGGCTGGGCGGGGCCTCAGCCCGTAAAAGCGGCGCGGGCCACAGCCGCGGCACTGAAGATCATGGCACAAGCGAACCTCCAGCTGGTGCTGGGCCTGGCCCTGCTCGCGATCTGCCTCCTGGCACTGCCTCGCGACGCCGGGGCCCGACCACAGGAGCGCATGGTCGGAGGGCTGCAAGACCTGTCGCCTAGTGACCCGCAGGTGCAGAAGGCAGCGCAGTCGGCCGTGGCCAGCTACAACATGGGCAGCAACAGCCTCTACTACTTTCGCGACACGCACATCCTCAAGGCGCAGAGACAGGTGCGGCTGGGCTGGCGGGAGGGGGAGAGGGGAGCGAGCCCTCAGCGCCCGTGCCAGATTAAGGGGGAGCCACGAAAGTAAGCAGGATATTTAAACTATGTTTTTAAAAATCGAATTAATGAACAAGATATCTAAATTTTAAGTGGACAGGATGCACCCCTGCTGGCCTGCGGGTCACTGGGGAGCGGGGTGAGGGCGATGAGCGCTGAGCTTCAGGACTGTGTGCGCACTCGGGTCTCAGCCCCCTTCTTGGCCCAGACCTCTGCCTCCCATCCCAGGGATCCCCAAAAGAATGCTTCTGTCCCAGGTCTGAGTCCCGAGGCCAGTGTGCCGGACGTGTCTAGGGGAATGGAATGGGAGATGGGAGAGAGGTGACTGGCACCCTGACCTGCCCCTGCCCTCTGTCCTAGCTGGTGGCTGGCGTCAAGTACTACCTGACCGTGGAGATGGGGAGCACCGCCTGCCGGAAGAACGCAGTGACTGGAGACCACATAGACCTCACCACCTGCCCGCTGGCCGCAGGAACCGAGGAGGAGGTAACAGCCCTGCGCACGCGCATGCGTGCCCTGCCTCCTCGCACCCAAGGCCCCTGAACTGGTCTGGCTGGCCAGGCTGATGTCTGGCCCAACCTGTCCCTGCTTTCTGGGTGACTCAGCTGCAGGCCAGGGTGGGGTACAGAGAGGAAACTGTGCCTTCCCCCTAAAGGAGTTGGCTAGGAAGACCCAGGATGTAATCCCAGCCATCCGACTCAATGTCCCTAGTGCCAGCGACTGCCCCTCTTTGTGGGCAGAGGGCTGACTGTTGGGAGGCGGCAGGCCTGGGCCTAGGCTCACCCCTCCGTCTCTCCCCATGCTCTATTTGCAGAAGCTGCACTGCGACTTCGAGATCCTCGTGATTCCCTGGCAGAACTCTACAAGACTTCTCAAGCATCACTGTGTGCCCGTGTAGTAGACCCCGGCGACATGGGGGTGGGAGGGGGAGGGCGCCGGCCCATCGTCGGAGGGCACTCCGGGTCCATGGGTCACATTCGTTGCAATAAATCGCTAGCACTACTTCTTGCATCGGTCTCTTCTGAATGCTTCACTCCTCCGCTTCTCCTGTCCCCCACTCCTTCTCCTGGAAGCCCCCCCCCCAGCTAACAGGGTACCCAACCACCACCAAATGAGCTTCTGCTGTCCCAGCCCAGACAGTAATGAGAGTACGGGGTTCAGCCCCCAAATCTGGAGTCCCCGAAACACCTCGGTATCACATAGAGGAACAAAACTCCAGACACTCAATATTCTCAGCCTCAAGTGGTCACAAGACCGGATGGTGGGAGTTGGTGAGTGCTCTGAGGAGCACCTGAGCGCGGCTCCCCCTCAGTCCCCAGGACGACTTAGGGTGGCACGTGGGGGATTCAGCCAGCAGGGCCCCAGGACTCTGAGCTCCCACCCTGTGAGATTTCTCTACCCACATGTGGCCCAGATATGGCAGGCAAGACCCTAGGAAGGGGATGGACAGGGCGCTCCAAGGGGACACAAGTCAAATCTCCTGCCCACAAGAGGGCTGGGGACGGGGCAGACGCAATTTAATGGCTTTTGAAGAAAACAGTTGCAACATTCTTAGTACATCTGAATTTGTAGCTGCAATTCATACTTGCTACACAGACACACCCCAGAATGCCTCAACACACCACACACACACACACACACACACACACACACACACACACAGACCCACAACACATGCTCCATGCGCCCGGACACCTCATGCGTATCCGGGAAAACACGAACACAACCTAGCAACCCAGAAGCACAGACACGAACACAGAAGCACCGTTGCCCCGAGAAATACCTCGGAGACGTACACACAGGACCCCCCAAACACACGACGCCGGAGACCCACACGCCCCACCCAGAGCTGCACTCCAGATGCAGAAAAGCACACGCACCTGGGACATGATGGGCAGTGACCGGATCCCTCCGGAGCACTAGGCGTGGGCCCAGTCGGAACCGCAGCGGCTGTGGAGCGCACTCCCGCCCCTGCCCGCTGCCCCTCCGGGCAAGGCCTCACACCCTGCTGCGCCTGCGTAGCCCCTTGCCCAGCGCTGGGACAAATGAGGAAAAGCCCCTCGTGCCTCATCCGGGGCCCTACCCTATGCCCTCAGAGGCCACATTGGGGATGAAAAACAGACATGATGTCTCTATGGAAGGCTGTGTTGCCAAGGGGCTGGGTTTGACAGGAGTTAGGGATGCAGGGGAACTTTCCGGTCCTGCTTCTGCTCAAGCCTGTCCGATGTGGCAGCTCAGACAGCCCACAGGCACGTGGTGAGGCTGCCGCTTGGGAGGTCTTCCATGTGGCACCAAGCAGGAGCTTTCAGCATTGGGCTGACACAGGGCAGGTGGCAGGAAATGCTTGCCGAATGAATGTTTGGGTGGCGGAGAGAGGCGAGGCCGGAGGTATCGGCCAGGTGGCCTCTCCGCCCCTGGAATCTCTGTCCAAATCCCAGATGGCATTTCCTCTGGCTTCTATTCCTGGGCTCTGGGCCAGCCAGCGCCCTCGGCCGGGCCGGGGAGGGAAGATGCTGCCTCTGTCCTAGAGTCTGGAGGCTTCGCCACCACTTTGTCTGGCTTAGAAGTACAGGGTTGGCTGGCAAAACTGTCTGTCACCCCTCAAAGCCCACTCCGAAGTCCCACTCTTGATCCCCTCCAGCCTGTACTGCGCGCTGGCTTCATTCTAGTAGGGCGAGGTGGGTGTCGTAGATAGTGGAAGACCCCTCCTCTGTATGGGAGCCCTCGGGGCCCAGGCCAAGCTTGTGTCTGACCCGGTGCTAGGTCTCCAGCACCCAGCACAGACCCTGGTCGTGCCCCACTACCACCGCCGGGGACAGGGGCTCTGGGCATCCTGCCCAGGCTCAGGCTGCAAGCGGGAGGACTCGTCCGAGCCCCAGACGGGGCGGGGAGCGGCCATCGGCCCCGCTCCCTGCTTTCCTTTGATGGCGGGCTGGTCCATTCCACACACGCCCCACTCTGTCCCCCGCACCTCTGCCCCATCCCGAGGGTGGAAAGAAAGGAGGACTGAAGCAGCATCCACTCTGCCTCCCTCACGGAGGCTCTTCAGTCTGACCCCCAGAAGGACAGGGTATGGCAGTGACCTCTGACCTCTGGGTTCTTGGCATCCTCGCACTGGCTGCTGAGGCTGCTGATAGGCCTGAGCTCCTGGGCCATAAGGCCTGTTTCTGGAGCCTACTGGGTCCTCCACAGGGTGACAACGGATGGCTGTTCCAGCTTTGTCTTTGTCGTCTAACATCTGGGCTAGAAGGGCCTTCCTCCCTGAAGCAAGGGGACTGTCACCTCTCCCCCCAGCACTGAGCCTGGCCCACTTTCCGGGTTACCCCTCTGGCTGCTGCAAACACACTGCTGGGCCAAACTAGGATGCTGGGCCCTGGTGAGGCTGGAGGGGACCAGGAACAGTGGCTTTCACATGCAACCCTTACATACACACACTCAAGTGTGCACACACACGTGCACACACAAATTCCCCTCCCCCATGCCTCAGCCCAGCCAGTGAGGACACAGAGCTACCTGGGGTTTTAAAACTCTGTTGGGGCCCAGCCCTGCGGGCCTGGCAATCATTCCAGTAGATCCGGAGCCTTGTCCCAACCCACCCTGGTGGGCTGCTTGACAAAGGTTGAAGTCTGTATCCAGTGTCCCTGTCCAGGGGTCACTTTCTGAAGTCTTCTTCTCCAGCCTGTGGGGTGGGATGGGAGGGCGGCTGAGCGACTGACCTCTGCTTTCCCAAATGCCCATGTCACTGTTACTCAGGGCCACTTCCGGGCACAGGCCCCCCTGCCTGGCCTTCCAGCATCCCCCCCTCCCTAGCCCCTCCCTTCTGGTCCAGACTGGTTCACCTCAAATGCAGTGTCCACAATTTCATCAATGACAGATGCCTGGGAGCGAAATTTCTGTTGATAGTGCTCCACCCCAGCCATCAGCTGGAGAAAGTGGAACAGTTGCTCCTGCTGCCTGGGGGCGAAGGGGACAGAGGTGAGCCTTGGCCAACCTGCCCAGCTGGGACTTCTGGGCCCCCAGAGCCCCTGAGATGGCTCTTCTTGCTTGCCTGCCCGCTCAGCCTAGACCTCCATCTCTAGCCATGGTCGCAACTTTTCTGAGCGTGGCCTTTCATGGTATGCCTCCTTTACCACGTATAACTGTACCACAGACGGTTCTATTAAGTGTGTACTCTCCCAGCCCTCTAGCCCTCCATCCGTCTGTCATCCGCCTGCCCCTCCCACCGCCCCATATTTCTCGTGTACACACTCAACATCTACCCATCTGTCCTCCCACCCGCCTAGCCATTCACTTGCCCATCAGACCACCCCGCCCTTTCACTCACTCACCTATCTCTCCACCCACTGGCTCTTCCCTGGACCCCCAGCCCACCCATTCGCTATGTCGTACAGTCAATCATCCACCTACTCCCCATTACTACCCATTCATTAACTCCTTCACCATCTGGGCTAGGAAGCGCTTCCTCCCTGAAGCAGGGGGACTGTCACCTCGCCCTCCAGCACTGAGCCTGACCTACATTCCAAGCTACCCTTCTGGCTGCTGCTAACACACTGTTGGGCCAATCCATCCATCAAATAACACTGAAATCAATCTACACTGCAAGGCGCTCCCAGAACATAGAAATAAGAAACAGCCCCTGCCCTCAGGAAGTGCAGTCTGTGGCAGAGCTAGAAACAGCAAACCGCGTGTGTTTACACTTATAACAAATGTAAACACAGGGTGCTGAGGGCCCCAGGGCTGGCAATGCGGAAGGCTCCTGGAGGAAGTACCAGTGAGCTGAGTTTGAAAAACATGAACGTTTGCCAGGCCCAGGCGGGGCTCCTGGTTCTCTATGCCACCGCCGCCGGGAAGTGGGGCGCATGCTGCTGGGGCTGGGGCGGGTCTCAGAAGGAGCGTTTAAGAGCACGGATGGATGGGAGGTGGCGACAGCCAGGAAAGGACAAAGCGAAGGCACCCAACGTTATCCTAAGGGAGGCCGGAGCACTTCCAGGGTGTCACAATCAGAGGAGAAGGGAAAAGCCAAACAACTCTTTTTAACAAAGACCACTCTCTAAATAAATACAAAGGTAAAAAAAAAAAAAAAAAAAAAAAGGAAAAAATGATTAAAACAAAGAAACAAACAAACAAAAAACAACAAAGAACACTCTTGGTGGAGATGGACCAGTGGAAAAGAGTTTGGAGGTCGAGAGACCCCCACGAGGAAAGTACGGCAGAGGCACCGAGGGTCCAGACTAGGCCGGTGGCCAAGGAACTGGAACATGGAGGGTGGACAGGAGGCTCCGAGGTGAAGTGAGCAGGATTGGAACTCAGCTCTCCCAACTCTTGGTTACTTGAGCCTGGCACTGGCAGCCAGAGAACGTTCCAGGCAGAGAACACAGTGTGGGCCAAGGCCCAGAGGTGGAGAAGTATGTGCTCAGCCTGGGAAACTGCGTGGGAGAAGCAAGGACGTGCGGGTGTGGCAGTGGCTGCGATGACATTGGCGAGGCCTGCAAAGGCTTGACTGCAGCGGGCCTCTGGCCTCTGCGGCTCGGGCTCTGTGGGGGGTGAGGAGAGCCTGGAGCACTCCCCACTGTTGAGTGCACCACCGAGCCCCCAGCTGTCCTGGCCCAGCTGGCCACTCAGGTCAACAGGAATGGGTGTCGACCATCGGCCCCCCCGGCCTTCACCCACGGCGTTCTCAGAGCCGCCTCCCTCATCCCTCCACTTCGCTGAAGTCACCCACCCGCCACGGCCCCGCAACAAGTCTACAGAGGAGGGGCACTCTCGTGAGCAGGAGCTAGTCTGTGTCCTCTTTGTGTCCCTGGAGTCCTCACAGGGCCCGGTCCAGAGCAAGGGTCAGGGATGCTTCTTGAGTAAAAAGATGAGCAGAATCTCAGCTCTTCCAGGACCTCGCTGCTGCCCTTGCCCTTGGCCCCTGGCTTCAGAGGGGCTCACGGCCTCTTAGCCGCTGCTGGTGGGATTCTCAGTGGCACAAGATAACTCTTGGTGAGCAGAAGCCACTCATGTTCTCCATGTTCTCCACAGGCTCTGCATAAACCTTGTTGCTCCGTCCCCCTCCACAGAGGCGGGAGATGTTCCTTTCTCTGCAAACCCACCAGTCAGGCCCCAGAACTCTCCCGAGGCCCAGGGCCTCCCCCTCCTTTCAGGTCTCCTTACTTCTCAGTCATGGTCCCGAATTTCTTCTCAATGAGATGCTTCTGTTTACTGTGTTCGCTTATTGTCTCTTCAGGCTCTGGATGTAGGAAAAGAAGGGGGAGGTCAAGGAGGTGCCCGAATTGAGAGGGGGTGGAGGAAATCCCATGTGCCATGGAGATATCCAAAAAAGCTAGCAAGTTTTTGTCCTGGATGCTCTCAAAGCAAGTGCAGCCAGGAGTGTGTAGCAGCTGTTCGTTCGTTTGCCTGCGTCTATTCCCTCTTCTTCTGGAGAAAGTCTTCCCCATTTTTCCAAGGGACCACTCCTACCCCATGCTGTCTAGCTGGGGCTGACTCCAGCCCCAGCTCCAAGGACATGTGACTCAGGCCTGGCCAATCAGAACAGCCTATCATTTTGGCTACAGCGATTGGTTCAGAAAAAGGCAGGTGATCAATTGGAGCAAAGGAGACTTATTTCTGGGACTCTGCTGCAGCTTCTGGGAGACAAGGGCCTCCCTGCTGGAAGTGCTAGAAAGGGCTACGCTGTCAGGATTTGGGATTGGAGTTGCAGGTGGCCATTTTCCTACCACAAGGGAGGAGATGCCCTAAGCACAAAACACTGCAGAGGGCTACAGAGCGATGGAAGAACACCAAATCTGAACCATCATTGGAGTCCTGGGTCCAGCCATTCCTGAAAGCCCACACACCCTCAATTTGCCAAGTAATTTGAGCCAATTAATTCCTCTTTTTGCTTAAGTTTTTTTTTTTGTTTTTGTTTTTTTTTTTTTTTGTTTTTTTTGTGCTGAGGGTCTATCCTTGACAGAGGGGGCAGATGAAGGACCAGGTGACTGGAGGACCCTCAGTCCTCAGTCCTCTGGTGTTAGTGATCCTAAGAGTAGAATTTGGGAGCTCAGATTCTTAAGTTATAAAGGTCTTTAAGCAGGAAGCAAAACAATTGGCTCGAAATCAATTCACCTAGAAAGTCCACCATATAAAAGTGAACGTGTACAGGAAACTTCATTTTTGTTGATTCTTTGAGTTACTCTAGACCAGTGTGTATACGACCCTGATAAAGAAAGTTGACCTCAAAGTTGAAACCATCCCATATAGAATCATTGCTTTAAACTTGATACGTTATTAAGAGAAACAAGTGTTTGATGACTCAATTTGGCTAATTAGTCATTTCACCAATGGTCTTTCAAGAACTGACTTACCAGTTTAACTGGCCTTGTCTTAGTGCTCTTTGGACCAAAGTTCTAGGCAAGGAAAGTTCTCCTGAGTCCCAGATTCTAAAACTCTAAAACTGAGCCTGGACTCCTGTGTCTGACTGGGGGTGGGGGGCGGCACACCTGTTCTGCTGAGCTCTGTCAGCGACTCATCCAGCAGCCTCTCATTGACCTGGGCAGCCTTCTGGAAGAAGAGACCTCAGTCCTGTCATTGTCCCATGCTCGCCTGCCCCCGATGCAGCTTCCTCCCTTCCCTCCAGCCTCTGTGCCCCCTCTTCATGTGTCCCTAATTGGTCCACCGGCCCCACCCCTCTCAGTACCTCCTGCTTCACTTTCTCCAGGCCTCTGAGCAGTGCCATCTGGAAGTTATCCACCAGGACGGCAATCACCAGGCTGAGGGGGACAATGGGGTGCTCTCAAGGAGGAGGCTATAGGAGACGCCCCGCACCCTCCTCCGGGTTCATCATGGCATGACCAGGTTGAGAGGGCCGGGGAGAGGCTGACCCGGCGTTGGATGGGTGGGTGGGCGGGGATGAAGCTGGGGAGAAGAGCGGGGGCGGGGTCCTCACTTGAGGAAGATGTAGTACTGGATGATGATGTAAATCATGAGAATGGGGATGATGTACCAGGCGCCTGGGAGAGAGGGGGTCATTCGAGCCATGAGCTCCTTGCTGGTCCTCCCCATGCCGCTCCCAGCAAGCATCAGAAGCCCCACTTTGCAGATAGGGTAACTGAGCCCTCAGGGTCCGCCCGCCCCTGCCCTCCACCCACCCTGAGCTCGGCTGTCCAGGTAGATGAGGGACCAGTCATCCAGAGTGAGCAAGGTGAAGAGGGTGAAGATGGTGGTGAAGATGTTCTGGAAGCGTTTGGGGTCAGACTGGCGGAATAGTGCCCGGAGCACCACAGAGAAGAGGACTGGACGTTCAGGGCCAAGCCATGATCCCTGGTCCCCCCACTCCCCCACCATCATAGTCCCGCAGGCTCCTGCCCCAGACCCCACAGCACAGGATACAGAGGCAGGTAAACATGAGGATGAGGATGGCAGTGATGGACGGCAAGGATCGCACCAGGGTCCCAGTCACTTCCTGGAGGCTGGTCAGGAAGCTGTGGGCAGAGGTGGAGAGGGAGGCTGAGTCAGCGGGATGGGGATCTGTGCCTGGAAACCACAGGTGATGCTGAAGGCAGGAGGTCCCTGATTTGCTAGTGACTTGGAAGAGTCCAGCCCCCTCTCTGGAAAATGAAGAGAATGATCAGGCAGGAAGCTTATCAGAAGCTGGTGTCTGCAGCCTCCCCCTCCCCCATCACCAGAACAGGTCACGGCACACTCCTTGGGAGTCCAGGCCTGTGTCCCCTCTTCCTTTGGAGCCCCCACACAGGTGTGGGCAGCTGTGGTCCAGCTGACCTGAGCCTCCGCAGGACCCGGATGGCCCTCAGGGCCCGCAGGCTCTTGAAGACCTTGAAGATCAGGAAGATGTTTTGATTGTAGACTACGCGGTTAAAGGAGTTGTAGTTGAGCTGGATGATCATGAAATCCAGCACAGCCATGACCATGATGAAGAAGTCTGAGGGCACAGGGTGCCTGAGTGCGCTGGGCTCCTGCCCAGGCCCCTAGCCCAGGCCCCTGGCCCAGACCCACAGTCCCCCAAAGCCATTACACACACACCCCCGCCGTCCCCTGTCATCCTCAGCCTCCTCTGGCAGTTCAGTGGCTCCCACTACACACACACACACACACACACACACACACCCAATCCCCACCCACCCAGATTGTTCCAGGAGTCAGAAAAATACTTGAAGCCCATAGCAATGATCTTGAGCATAGCTTCCACCATGTAGATGCTGAGGAAAATGGAGTCCAAGGCCTCGAAGAACCATGCTGCGGGAACACCAGGGGCTTGCTTGCTCAGGGCTGTCCCCAGCAACCCTGGCCCACACTCTCCTCCCCATGGGAACCTCGCACACAGCTGTTTAGAGAGAGCCTGGCTCTGCGCAGGTGGCTGTGCGTCTTAACGGCTCTGAGCCTCAGTTTTCTGTCTGTAAAACAGTGACTACAGTCTGCCTAATAGGGTTTTCATGAACGTAAAAGGTATTTAACACAGTAAAATGCTTAAAATGGAGCCTGAACCAGTGAGCACGCACGAAACATCAGCCATTCTTCTTCTCTGCTTAGCTTATGTCCTTCCCTTCACCCTGCTCCCCAGGGTTTCAGGGGCCGCCTTCGCAGGTTTTCCACTCTCACCCCTCTAGGGTCCAGGCAACCTGGGTTCCCGGCAACCTGGGTTCCCGGCACCCTTACCGCCGAAAGCAGCATGCTTAGAGCAGACGCGCCACCTGGTGGCTCTAGCCCCAAACAGCAGGCCTTTCCTCTCTGGCTGGCTGGCTGACCTCAGTGAGCTATGTGACCCAGCCTCATCTCTAACACTGGGCAATGATGTCGTCTGCTTCCCAGGGGTGAGGATCAAATAATCGAAGATACATAAATCATCCGGCACCAGACCAGGCTGACAGGAGGCCTGGAACAGCATCAGTAGCCTCCTCCATGTGAACAAGGTTCCCTGGCCCTTACCGCCCCGGACCTCGACTTCAGCGAAGGTCTGGGTCACGAGCATGACGGTGTTGAGGCAGACGATGAGGAAGATGAAGGCCTCGAAGACCAGGGACTCTGTCAGTTTCCTGAGCATGTTCCGGAGTTCCTGAAGGAGGTAGCATAATCTTTCCCACAGCCAGCTGAAGAAGCCCACGTTGTGCAGCTTCTTGTGGGGCCGCTGGCTTCGGCTGGCTGTAAGAGAGCCAGAAAGTCACGTCTGTGTGGGAGGGGGCGTGGGGGTCCAGCACTCCGTCTCAGGCGGGATTGGAGTTTATCTCCGTGCCTGCCTGTTGCCTGCCATTCACTCACTAGGGTGCCTCTGTGTTAGTCCTGTGCTGGTATTAGGACCAAGGGCCCGACCCTTTCCATGGCAGATGCCTGGCTGCTTGGGATTTGGGGTCTGTTTGAGAAGACCGTGAGGGATTACGTGCCTAAACCTCCATGCCTTTCTCTACTCTCCTTCTCCCTTTAAGATTCTGCTAAGACATCTCTTCACTACCTTCCCTACTCCATCCAATCAGACGCTGACCTTTCTCGCTTGTTCTGAGATTCTTGCCCTGTTTGCTGAACTACTAGGGGCCAAGTCTGGGGAGTTGTGCATTAACGGCCCTCAACCCCCGGCCCTCATCCAGGCGCGTGTGCTCAGTCTCTGTCCTCAAGAAGCTCACAGTTTAGTGTTAGAAATGCGGGCACACAGAATCCGCAGCAGAAAACGTTCTGACATGGAGGAGAGGCCCCCATCGGTGGGCGACGCCCTCGGCTAGGAGCCCCTTGGGGACAGGGTTGGTCTTCCCTGTGCTGCCAGGGCCCATATTAGGCAAGACCCAAGGTGAGGGTGAATGAAGCAGTGACTGAAGGAACAACTGATGGCCCGAAGAGGCGCGTAAGTCAGGGAATAAAAGACTGGATGCAGAACGGGCAGGCGAGCGAATAGCCGACGGAATACACGCGGAGGTGAGAGTCAAGCCCCGGGCTCTACGGCAGCTCCGTGCAGCGCGTGAGCTGCGTCTGGAATCTGGGCCGGGCAGCGGGCGTTGGGGACGAGAGGGAGCAACGACTCACTTTTGTGCCTCTGAAATGGCTCGTCTTCTTCAGACCAGTTTTCCGCGGTTTTGGAGGAGGGATCCTGAGGAGGGACTTGGCTGGCGCTCTGGGTGGCGTGGGAAGGAGCCAGGCTGAGCGCCACGCTCCGCACGCGCGCCGCGCTGCCCTGGCCGGCGGCCGCGCCGGAAAGCGCCGAGGCGTCCGTGCCCACGCTGTGCGACTCGAGCGCGCCAGACACTTGGGAGCTGCTGCCGCGATGGCGCTCGCCCGCGAAGGAATGGTGCGACTCGGTCTCTCCTTGAAGAGACGGTCTGTGCTGGTCCGTCTGAAGGCGACGGCGCCCTCTGCGGTCGTGAGGATCGGAGTGGCGGGGCCCAGCGCGGAAGTAGGCCCCGCTGTCGTAGGAGGATTCTCTGTGGTCGTGAGGCTCGGCGTGGTCATGGAGCTCACGAAGGCCCGGGACCTCACTGTGCTGGCGAGGCCTGCGGTGCTGGCGCCCCCCGCTGTGGCGGGCCTCACCGCGGGGACTGGCCTCACTGGGGCGACGGGCCTCACTGCGGCGACGCGACTCCCTGGAGCCACGGGCCTCACTGCGGCGACGCGACTCCCTGGAGCCACGGGCCTCACTGCGGCGACGCGACTCCCTGGAGCCACGGGCCTCACTGCGGCGACGCGACTCCCTGGAGCCACGGGCCTCACTGCGGCGACGCGACTCCCTGGAGCCACGGGCCTCACTGCGGCGACGCGACTCACTGGGGCCACGGGCCTCACTGCGACGACGGGCCTCACTGCGGCGACGGGCCTCACTGCGGCGACGGGCCTCACTGCGGTGGCGTCGGGCCTCACTGGGGCGACGGGCCTCACTGGGGCTGGGGGTCTCACTGCGGTGGTGGGACTCACTGGGGCGGGAGGACGCACTGCGGTGGCGGGACCTGCTGCGACGTCTCCTGCTACCATCAAAGGAGACCTCGTCGCTGGAATGGGGGGAGAGGGTAATGCCCCGGGGAGGAGCCAGGGTGGCGGACCTGGAGAGGTGGGAGTGGCGGGAGGAGGCATTGTCGCGGAAGTCTTGGACCGCACCGAGGTGGTGAGATCCACCTTGATGATGGACCATGTCATGGGGATTGGACACGCTGTGGTGTTGGGATTTGCTATGGCGGTGAACTTCACTACGGCCTGGCCTGCGGTCCCGGGTCGATGAGCTGCGGTGAAGGGATGCATCCAAATCACTGGTATCTGCCTCGTTTTGAGCCCTTTCAGCCATCAAAGGTTGATCCATGCTGGCAACTCTGGAAAAAGAAAAGCTCAAGACTTGGGCCTAACAGGCCCCTTCCTAGGTTGCCCTTCTCACCTAAGTGGTGGCAGTGGGTCTTCTAGGAAAGCCTGATTCTTCTCCCGGAATTCTCCTTTCTATGACGTCACCAGCAGTCTCCCTCCTAGGCCTAATTCCCAAATGGGCTACAGTTCAGAATTAAGGATCATTGTAAAATTAGGAAATTGAGGTCAAGAAAAGGGAAGGGAATAGTTCCAGGTCACCCAGAAGGCCAGTGGCAAAGCTGGACAAAGAAGTTCAGGATGACACCAAAGGCCCTAGCAGGTTGCTTAACTCTGTTGTTAGAAAGAACTTTAAGAGGCCAAGAGATCGATTTCCAGTACTACCGACATGCCATTTGGCTCTGGGGTTCAAACTGCCAGACTCCACCATAAGTAGGAATGTGAACTTGGGCTAGTCGCTTAATCTTCCTGTGCCTCACAGGATCAAAAAATTAAGTCGTGTCAAGTTTATACTAACAGCACAATGCATGTTAATTTGTCTTATTATTCTCTCCTTGATCATTGACAGTGATGGAAACCTCCTCTTGCATTATTACTGAAATAAAACTATTGGTCATTATTTATCGAGAAGCTACTTTATGTAATTTTAATTGAATCATCACAATGACCCCGCATGATGGAATTATCCCCTGGCTCAGAGAGTATAAATGAGTTGCTCGATGAATAAGAACTTAAAACCAGCACTGGCTTCAGTCTGTCACCTTAACCACCATGCCGTCCCGTCTTCCCGCTGAAATCCACTGCAAAGCTTTACTTGTTCACCAAATTCATTTGTGCCAGCGCAAGCACTTCTGGAAGCTAATAGGTCATTCCTTTGACTGCAGCCCCTTCCTAAGTGCTTGGTTACAGCTATGTCCACAGTGTCATTGAGTATCAGGTTCTCAGTGATGAAAGAGATACCACTCCTGCCCTCAGGATGCTGTGTCTGCTGCCAGCAGCAGAAAAGGAAAGATTTTGGGATAGGACTGTTGATTGTTCTGCAAATCCATTTTTCTCTGCTTCCTGCGCATGTGCCCTCCCAACTGGGGATGACATTTCCCAGTGTATTTAGCATCTAGGTGTGAACAAAGGGTGAGGGCAAAAGCAATGTGAGAACTTCTGGGGCTTGGATTTGAAGCACTGGGCATGTGAATCTCTGTTTTTCTCCTTCCTATGGGCTAGAGCACAGATATGACAAGCAGGCAGGATCAACACTCTAGGGCAGAGTTTCAGCTAGGGTTCTGTGGAACCACAGAATTGGCCTTGAGATGTGTCTAGGCCAGGAATTCTGCACTGTGATTAAAAATAAAAGCAGTGTTATTTTCAATCTTCATGTGTTGTGTGAGACCAGTGCTTTTTAGGGATGGACAGTAATTGAGCAGTCTCAGAAGCCATTAGAGATTGTTCAGCCCCATTTGGCCACACACAGTAGGACTGTATCACTGGTGAGTCCTTGCTCAGTTTTCAACCCGACATCAGGAAGTCTGTTGATCATTTGCTTGGAGAGAAGGAGGTAAAACTGATGACATCAACCTCACCCTCCCGGCTTACCTCCGCCCCCATCCCACCCCCCCCCCCGCCCCCGCCTCTCCTTATGCACTGATGACTGGCAAACTCTGGTGTGATGGAAAACCATAGAAGATTTTCCTTCTAAAGAAATAACTTTTACATTCTGTGATTCAGCTGTCTCTCTGCCACTTTGCTGTTGATGTAAACACGAATTATGCAGGTTAGAAGCGAATTTCGGCGTGATTTTGTATTTTTTTGCATGTGAAGTGTGAAATGAAAGACGAGGAGCTTAGGACTGGCAGGGTTAGTGATAAAGAATTACAATTTACAAATGTAGCGATGACTTCAACATTGAAAAGAACTACAAATCACGGCCATTTGCCGAGTAAACACACTAATTTTTATCTGTTGGTATCTCGAAACAAACAGGGCTTTTATTTTAAAGGCCACATTCAGTAAAAAGACCCAAAAAGCAAGTTATTGGGTAGCAGAGCCTATTGTCCAGAAAACAGAACCTAATAATGCTGGTGTGTAAAATTATCATGAGTAAAATGCTAGTGTAAGATGTCTGAAAAAGTGCAAAAGTTCTTCTCCCAGAGGGAACCATAACTATGTATTGATGACATATCACGTAATGCTGAAGAGCCTTTGGTTTTTGTTTTTTGGGTAATAAACTAGAAAACAACAGATTCTTTATCCAACCTGGAGTCGTCAACAGATTTCACCAGTAAATGCCATGCACTTGTAAGATTTGTAAATGATGCTGATAATCAAAAGAAATTTTTCTGCTGCAAACAGCTTTTACAAAAACACAGACAACCAAACTATAGTTAATGCTTTCTTCATATCTGGAATCAAAAGGTCTGTCTTGGAAGACCTGTCTTGGCATTTGTACTGATAATATTCTCAAGAGTTGGCTCCCTAAGAGTTTGTTCACTGTTCTTGTAAAAAAAAAAAAAAGGCCAAAATCGACAAATAAAAACTTGATATTGTCACACACACTGAGTTCTTCACAGAAAGGTGCTGGTGTCAAAAATTCTTGGAGATGATAAAAAAAAAGATGTTGCAAAATGGTTAACTTTATTTAACGAGCACTAATTTATTTGAAGATGGTTTAAAAACTGTGTGATATGATCCCGCAATTCCATTTCTACATATGTACCAAAAGGATTGAGAGCAGGGACTCAAACAGATAGCTGTGCACCCAGGTCCATAGCAGCATTATTCACAATAGACAAAAGATGGATGGGTAAACAATGTGGTGTATTTGGTGTATTTTCCTCACCACTTTGGTTGAGGAAAGAGGCTGACTGAATCTACAGGATGGAACATCTTTTCCAATTAGGGAGGACTCCTCCACTGATTGCCTTCTAGTGGGCATTTGCATGAGACATAACTCTTCCCATTCTGTGAGCACTTTAAGAAGCCATCCACAGACCTCTCTCCTAGACCATCACGTCATCAAGTTCCCAGTTGTAGTCCTTTCCAGTCTCTGCAAAAGGCCAGCCCTTCAGCTATTGCTCATGAGTCCATATAAATCTGCGTCTTATGCCTTCTTTCCTTCCACGCAAAGTGGATAACACATGCATTGTCCAAAGTTCTGCCCACTGGGAGGGTTTTCCTTTCCTTCACCACGGTCTTTCAGAACTGTCCACTCTGGCTGGTGCTGGCTTATTCTGCAAAGCCTTCCATAAACCAGGCCTGTTCTTTTTCCTCCTCCTCTTGACACTGTTGAGTATAAACTGTGGGAAGGGAGGTGAAGCAGCAGAAACAAACACTATGGGACTTTGGACCACCCGCTCGGGCAGATCCTTGGTGCCCTCTGGATCTGCTTGGGCCCAGCGTCATATATACCATTTCAACTTCTAGTGGGATGCAACTGCAAATCCAATTTCACGATTCTGTGGCTCTGCTAACACGCAGTTCACGAAGAACATTTGGTCTGATAATCACTTGGTGTTCCATAAATCAGGCATTCGGTCTTTGCCAAGGTCCAGTAGCAAGCCAGAAGCTGCTTTTTTAGAATGTAGACTAGTCATTGGCAGAGGATGGCAGAGCCAAAACTCCAAGGGTTGTAGCTGTGATGCTCCTGTTGGGGCTTCCACGTGGCATCTCTGGCTGACACCTAGGTCTGGCACGTGAGCCTACCAGGAGTAATGTCCAAGCGATAGGGCAGCTTTATCAGAGCCTGGCCTTTTGACGAGCTTTTTTTAGATTCATACTTAACATTACCAGATTTACAGGTTACCCAGTAAACGAGTCAAAGTGACTTGCCCAAATGTGATATATGTCTGCTCCAAAATCCCAAAGGCACTCTATGCATTGCTCCTCTTTCTTTATGGTGTATAGCGTAGGGGGCAGCAACTTGTCACTCACATTAGGAGGTATCTGACATTCCCCAGACCGCTGGTCCCGACGTGGCAGGCCCTTGAACTTGCACAGGGTTCATCTCTGACTCTCTGGCAAATGTATTTTCTAAGGAGCCTAAGATTCTTGCTGTTTCCTGCTCACAGAGTCTGGTTGGCACAATGGCGTCAGCTGAATGTGCCAGCATAGTGTTCTCTGTGTTGTCAAACCTGTCACGGTTGCTCTGGACCTTGCGGTTTGCAGGAGAATGGCCTAACCCAGGGGCAAGACAGGCAAGGCAGGAACACTGCTATCCCTGCTGCGTAAATGCAAACGGAGTGTCATTTACCGTACTCATGGGGATGTAAGAGGAAGTATTTGCTAGTTCAATAGCCACATACCTGTTACTGGGGTTTATATTGATTTCCTCCAATAAAGATATCAAATCTAGGTTGCAGCTGTGATTGGCGTCACCATATTATTAAGTTTCCTTTTTCTCCCGCAAAAAGGTGGGTTATAAGGGGATATGGTCAGAATCACCACCCTTCCATCTCTCAGATCCTTGATGGTGGCACCGATCTTGGCAATCTCGCCCGGGTTGTGGTATCTCTTTTGGTTTACAAGTTAGTGGGAGTGGGAGGACTATTCCAGGGGCTTCCATTTGGCTCTTTTTATCCTAACAGTCCACACTATTGTCAGGGATCCAGTGGGAGATTCTGCCAGCTACTGAGTACTAATCTCACAATAAATTCTGTGATGGGGGAGATAACGACAGCACAAATCTGAAGGTCTCAGGAATGTGACCTTTTATTTCTGGGGGCCTTTGGTGCTGGCGCTATTCAGTTAGGAGGCTGTTAATATTCAAATTAACATCCGAAGCTGCAGTGAACGTGTAAGGTGTCATTTTAGTGAAGCTGGAATTATGTTTCCCAGAATCCTCTTCCCCGTGTAGTGCTGACTTAGTGGGGGCTGCAGTTGACATTTTGTGCAAGATTCGGAAAGTGAAGTGACAGTGAAACAGGAGCTGTATCCTTTTTCCCCTAGGAAGGTGGGGCAGAGACACCAGAAGCGGCAGCAGCTCACTCACAATGACCCTTACCTGCTGGCTCACCTCGTTGGCGTGGGTCAGCAGCTGGGTCCGCAGTTCCTTCAGCTTATAGCAGATCCTTCTCAACTTCCATCACTCCCGTTCCAGGTGTATGTTCAGCTCTTCTAAACAATGTGCCAGGTGGTGGGCCAGAGTTCACTTGTAGTTTGCCAATCCCTGGTCTAGATGATCAACAAAAAAATAAGTCAGTCTCAGATTTACAGCCTTTGTGGATTTGTAGGGTAACTACTCCCACCGTGGCTGATTGCAGGCTCCAATGTGACGTCACCGAACACCGTTTGGAAGAGATGTGTAGTAAGTAACATGCCACCTCTGGGATTTCCACCAGACGCATACAGTAGACAAAGGGAATGTTAAGAGCATACATAAATAAAAGTGAAGTCTAGTAAACTAATTAAGAAGTAATGAGTTGTATTTATTACCTTTGTTATTAATGTAATTGATTCAATGGTAAGTTTACATAATTTAATAATATCATTTTAATTTAATTTTTAGTATAATTTAATTGTGCTCAACTGGCTAGCAAAATTCAGCTTTCTAGAGCTAGCATGAGGCATACCTGACATCCCATCACATTCAGAGACTGGTGTGTAATCCAGCGTGGATGGAACACAACGGGGGTGGGGGGCAATGAGAGACATAGCTGAATGGTTTTCGGGGAGAGTTCAGGCTAGACTGGGCCTCGTGGGCCTGGTAAGGGGGGTGGAGTTTCAAACAAGGGTGTTAGGATCAGACGGCTTTAAGAAGGATCATTTTGCATACAGAGAGGAGACTGTATTCGCTGTGGGGAGCCTGGGGCGGGTAGGTCAGTTAGGAGGCTGTTGCTGTAACCGGTAGTGAAACTCTGAGGCTCAGACTAGGCCAGATGTTGTGGGGGAAAGAGAGTGGGTAGATGCCAACTATTCAAGAGTGAGAATGTATAGGACATGGTGACAGGTAGGTGGCGCCAGGGACAGAGCGAAGGGGACGTTAAAAAGACACCAAGCTCTGGGGCTTGAGCATCTGCTTGAATGTTCCCTGAAACTGAGAGCACTAGAAAAGCTGGTCTGAGAAGAAGACAAGATGTTTGGTTTTGAATATAGAGTGTTTGATGAGCTTGGGGAACACTCGGCAAGGGAGCTCTGGGCTGGAGATGCAGTTGGGATAGGGGACCCAGGATCTTGCCTCCTGTAGCTCCAGCTCATGGGAGTGTCCTCACTCCTGTCTCTGGTCAAGTCCTAGGTCACCTCTGGAAGCCACATCCCCAATCTGGGACTCAGTCGCCCTATTTGTAATGGTAAATTAGGCTCTGACTCCCAGCCCTACCTGCCTGGGTGTTGTGAAAATCCCATGATATTGGGGACGTGGTTCTATAGTGTAGCGGTTAGCATGTCTGTTTTACATGCAGAAGATCCTGTGTTCGCACGCCAGTGGAGCCACAGTCCATGGTCTACAGCCATGCCACCCTGAACAAGCTTGATGTCTGATCTTAGAAGCTAAGCAAGGTCGGGCCTGCTAAGCAAGTTTGGATGGGAGACTACCTGGGAAGACCAGGTGCTGTAGGCATAAATAAGAAATTTTTTAAAAAATAAAAGAAAACTCCATGATGTTGGGATGGGGGTGGAGAGTGGGGGTGGGGAAGGCTCTGTCCGTCCTGTCCTGTCCTTTGCCCACTGGATGGTGCCAGGGAACTCTTGGGGAGATGAGGGATGGCTGGGTGGGGTCCTCGGATTCCTGGAATGCTACTGGGTCACAGGAGCTCATCTCAGGTCTGCGAGACTGAGGAAGGGGCTGCCACACTCACGCTTACCTCCCCGGCAGCCTCCCCTTCTCCCTTCCGTCCCCTCTTCTGGATAGCCACCCCCAACGCCTCGCTTATTCCCACCCTCCAGTCCCCTTTCCACTCCTTAGCACCTCCTGGGAAGCTGTCCAATTATGTTGGCAGATCGATAACTTCCTCTCTCTATGCCCTGCCCTCCTTACCTCTGCCCCTTCCTCCTGCTCAAGCCCGCTCTGAGGTGGCTTCTCTAAGGAGGCTCTGTAATAATGAGCCTGCAGGGATTGCTGGGTGTGCGTGAGGGGGTGGGACAATGTATTCCAGTGATGGGAGCTGGGTTTTGGGAGCCTGCACACTCTGCTTTCTGTCCTAGCTCAGCCTCTCCCGGTTGAATAAGCCTGAGCACTTCACCATTTCGTAACTCAGGTCCCCTGCTATGAAAGAGGCACAAGAATAACCCCTATCTCATCAGGTTATCATAAGAATGAAGTTAAAATACATAAGGCATGGAGAAAAGCGCCTCGCACATAGCAAGTGCTCCATAAACGTTGCTCTTACTGACGTGCCTTCTCCCAGCAGCACTTACAGTTTATTAGGGCCTTTCGCCCACCTATGTCAGCGACTTCCCGTTATCTGTAACAGAGGTCCCCCTACCTCGTGCGCTGCCGCGTCGGGAATGGGCTACAGATGGGCTGAGATGGTGACTCCCTCCATTCAGGGGACAGCCTGGCTCCCCCTCCTGGTCATCTCTGGCCATTCCATTTACTCAAACCCCATGCAGAATAGTCTGAACTTCTAAGCGTGACATTCAAGGCCTTTCATAACCTAGTGCTGGCATGCTGCTCGCCACCTGGACGGCCCAGCACTTCCTGTCTCACCAACGCCCAGGCTTTCTCACACCGGGGGCCTCCGCACATGCTGGTCCCTCTGTCTGGAGCATCCTCCCCCTTCCCTGTTCTCAGCTGGGACATCCCTCCTCCAGCAAGCCTCTCCAGATGGCTCAGACAGACACTCCTGTCCTTTCCTCTTTGCTCCCCACACACTTTGCACATCCTTCAATAATCAGAACTACGAAGGCTGCTGCTCGCTCATACAGTGCCTTTGGACAAAGTAGAAAAAGACACCCTTACCTCAAAATGCTTTGTTTCATCTGCTGGAAAACTCTTGGAATTGGTGTGTCAACCCGTGACATCTACAACGTTCAGGGCGTCAGTCCTGGAGGAGCCCATACAACACCAGAGCTGCCACTTTGGGGACATTTCCATGTACCAGGCACTGTGCTAGGTAGGTACCTTATGTCAAATACTGTTCGCAAAGCCCAGGAGGAAAACGATTCATTTCGAAGGTAAGGAAAGCAAAGGCTAAGACCAAGGTCATGTAACCAGCAGGTAGCAGAGCCCGGGGGTGAACTCCAAAGCGCTATGGAGGTAATCGTCTCCATCAGGCCATTGTCACTCAGGTTGCTACTTACATAGCTGTAGTGTGAGCTTCTCGAGGCAGGGAGCACTTTTCTTCCCCTGCCAACGCTCTGGAAACATGTAAAGTGGGCAGAGTGGGCAGCACTGTGTGTGTGTGTGTTGACAGGAGCCTCCTTGCAGGACGTTGGGATCCCAGGGGCTGCCGTCTGTTCCCCTGGGTTGTGGCTGAAGATGTTTAGACCGAGATGTCCCAGAGGCCCCCTGTTCAGCCATTAATGGCTAATTATTATTATTATATATTTTTTTAAATTTTTTTTTTGGTGCCTACTTAGGGTCTGCCCTTGCGCCTATATCAAACAGAGACACCATCTCCCAGGGCATGATGTTCCCAGTTAGTCCCCGAATCCAGAGTTTTTGAGTCCAGAGGTGTGCTCTTTGCCGAAGTGGGGCAAGGTTTATGGGTTCTCCATCTGTGGAGGGTTAAGGAAGGCAGAAGAGGCCTGTCAAGGCTAATCTTAAAGGCAGGTCTAAGTTTTGCAGGAGGACCCAGAGCGAGGGGAAGGATGCTTCTGGCAAAGATATAATCAGAGGTTAGGTAGAGCTAGAGAGAGTGAGAGGTGGGACAGTGGCTAACAGACAAGTTCCTGGCCTAGGAGCCACAACATGCTTGTCTTTGGGTAGATGACTTAGCATCTAGTACAATTCTTTACTGGCATTTAATGCCAGAAACTTAATTATGCCTTGGCATAATTCTAATTATTGCTTTTTTTTTTTTTTTTTTGGCTTTCCAGAGTTCTACTAGTAAAAAGTAGGGTGCTATAAAAACAGCCCTTTTCATGCCCACGGAGTGTCATACAACCTGTTAATCAGCCATCACAATCTTCATTGCCCAAACAGGTCAATTGTCTCTGGAAAACAAAATAAAGAGCTGATAACAATGTCTTGGTTTCTCCCCTTGGCATTCTTTTGGGAGAAGATCCTGAGGGTCAGTCCAGCCGGGGGCATGTGAACTTCTTACTCACTGGGTACTGCGATGGCATTTAGGAGCATGGACTCTGAAGCTGCACTGTCTGGGACCAAATCTGAGTGGGCCACTTTCTAGCCGTGTGACCCTGAGTGTCACTTAACCTCTCCAAGTTTCAGTTCCCTCACTCATAAAATGGTCCCTAGCTCAAGAGTTAGCATATGCAGAGCCCTTCCGCAGTGGCCGGCACACACACCGTGTTAGCTATTACTTTTATTACTCATCCAGATATTTGCCAGTGTAACTCTACGTTGTAAAGCAGAAAAGAAAGTAACAGATTCTCTGCTAGTCGTAAGGGGGGTTTCATTTGGAAGTGTTATGTGTCTCACTGTGTGAAAGGACACTGGGGACAGGGAATGGTACTCATTTGAGTCAGGGTTGCCTCCTCTTTGTGGGAAAAGCAGGCCCGTGAAGTCATAACTTCCAAAGCGGGAGGTAAAATTCTGAGTTTAGCACCTCCTCACCTGGAATGATCCTCCTTCCTGGCTCTGCAGGAGGAGCCGCTGCTGCGCTCTAACCCCCTGCAGTCCTTCCTTTGTTTACAGATCTGCTCCAGTTTCAATGTCTCCCCAGGAGCTGCAGGAAAAAGGCCCATCTTGTTCACCCACGTCCTCAAGTTACAGAGATGATGCTCAATAAATGTTGCTGAATTGAATGAAAAGGAATGACAGATTTTCTCAAAGGAATATGAGGGGCTGAGGTGTCCAGTCAATTAAGGGGTCGATGGGAGTTGTGAGCCTCTGGGAAGGGCAGTGGAGGCGCTTGATTGAGGCTAGGTCCCCAGCCTCATGGTGACAACCACAGCTCTTCTCCCGCATCTGTCTCATCCGCAAACACGGGGAATGTGGCTTTCAATGACTGACATACGGCCTGCACATTTTAAATATATTTTATTAAAAAAAGAAAGAAATCAAACAAACAAAATGCCCAAACCAAGAACTCTTGGTTCTGGGAGTCTGGGAGCAGCTTAGGTGTGTGGTGAGGGTAGAACCTGGAAGACAGACGGTGTAGGGACCTCTGACCCCTGGGAGGAAGAGCGAGAGCCCCGGGAGACTGGCAGGCAGAGCGGCCTTTCCCCGGGCTCATCCACTTGGAAAAGACAGGTAGGGAGCTCAAACCCCAGAAGTATGCAGCCTGGACAGTTCTGGACGGGCCTCGGAACCTCTTGTCAGTCACCAACCAGTTAGAAAGGAAGAGAGGGTGGCCCGGGGGGCTTGATCGGGCCTATTAGCACCCTCCCGGAAGGCGGGGTTCTGCCTACCCTAGGGAGGCAGGCTCAGACAGGGAGATACCCCCCTCCCCCAAGTACCACGCGGGGCTCGAACCCCTTGGAAGAAGGGGCGCTGATTAGGTGGGACTGGGGGTGCAGCCACAGGCCAGACTTGGAAAAATCAGTGGCCCTGGGGACCGCGGGGCAGCATCCGGATGGGCCGAGGCGGGGGATTGTCCAGGACAGGCTCGGGCCGGGCCCGCACGCCACCGCGGCGCTTCTGCTTGCGCAGCAGGTAGTTCGAGTACTGCACCTCGGGCATGGCCAGCTTGAGGCAGGCCTCGGTGGCCGGGCCGGCGCCGCCGCTGGGCAGGTCGTAGCCCATGATGTCCACCTTGCGGCTGGGCTGCCACGGCTGCAGCTGCTTGGTGCGGATCTGGGCAGCGGGTCGCAGCACCGGCTCGTCGCCGAAGCAGCGGCGCAGCAGGCGCTCGCGGGCCTCGCGCAGCTCGCGCGCCTCGCGCTCCACGCAGGCGCGGCCGGCGCGCGCCACGCGGCGCCAGAAGGTGGCGTTGAAGTGGTCGTAGAGGCCGGCGTCGAGCGCGTTCCAGGCGCGCGCGGCCCGCGCCAGCGCCGCGGGGATGGCGGCCAGGCGCGAGCCGGCGGCGCGCGCGTTGAGCTTGGCGTAGAGCACGTCGTCCAGGTCCCAGGCCAGCAGGCGCCGCAGCAGCACGAGCGACTCGTCGAAGTACTCGGCGATCATGACCAGCGAGAAGACCTCCTCCACCTGGCGGATGAGGCGCGCCAGGTAGGCGTCGTCGTCGCGCGGGCTGCGCTCGTTGTCGCCGCCCAGGTCGTAGGCCAGCGTGTTGTGAGCGAACATGGCGAAGTGCTCGCCCGCGCGGTAGTAGGCCTCGGGCTCCCGCAGGAAGGCCTCGAGCGACGCGTTGGGCACGCGCCGGAAGGCCGGGCAGTACTGGTTGTAGTAGCTGAAGAGCGACTCGAACATGGCCGCCGGCTCCCGCAGGATGGTGACGTAGACGGTGCCCGGCGGCATGAGGCGCTCGAGCTCCGCGCGGTCGAAGCGCAGGTGGCTGGCCAGCACGTGCGGCGGGCGCGTGGCCGGGTGCACGAAGTGCGTGGAGAAGTTGCGAGGGTAGCAGAATTGGTGCTCGCAGCTCGGGTGCGGCAGGGCCACGGTCAGGTTGTGGCGCTCGGCGAAGCGGAACAGGATGTTCTGCACCGTCGTGCCCGCAGTCTTGTGCGTCTTTAGAAAGGCCACGGTCATGTGCTTGGGTCGCGGTGGCGAGTCCTGCAGGGGTGGGCAGCTCAGGGGGAACAGCCTGGGGTACCTGACGGGTCCAGGGAGGAGAGTGTGAGAGGTGTGCGGCTTGACCTCTGCCCCTTCCCAAGGACGGCGGGATGGGCCACGGAGCGGCTCATCCTGGGCTTTACCCACAGAGCAGTTGAGGGGTATGGTAGGCGGCCTCTAAGATGACACCTGTGATCCCTGCAGGCCTCCTGTATTCATGCTCTTGTGTATTTACCTCCCCTTGAGTATGAGCGGGTCTTACTGATGCCTCTAAGGAATAGAATAGGGCAGAGATGATGGATGTCACTTGTGAGGTTACATTATAAAAGACTATGGCTTCTATCTTGGCGTCTCTCTCTCTCTCTAGTAAAGCTCATGCAGGAGGAAGCAAGCTGCCATACGGTGAGCAGCCCTATGGGGAAGTTCCACGTGGCAACAGCCCTCAAGGGGCTGGGTCTTCAGACCATCACATCAGCCTGCTTGAAGAAGTCGGCCAACACCCACATGAGTGAGCCTGGAAGGGAGCCCACTCAAGCCTTCAGATGAGACTGCAGCACCATGAGATACCCTGAGCCAGAGATACCCAGCTAAGCCCCACCTGGATTCCTGACCCACAGAAGTGAGATAATAAACATTTGATGTGCTCAGTTGCTAAGTTTTGACATAATTGGGTTAGAAAGAACTAGATAACTGATAGAAGAAGAAAGGCCCTTGGAGATCCTTGAAGAATTCTACTCTGCAGACGTAGAAACTGAGCACCAGGAGGAGAAAAATCATTTACGTAAGTCTGGCAACTCAGATGAAGTCACTAAATCCTTTTGCTTTCTGTCTTCTCTTTCATTTTCACTGGCTCCTCACCTTGTAGGTGAGTGGTATGGGCTTTGAGGCAACATATTTGTCATATGGTGTTAAGGCCTTTGGAGCCACATTCATTCAATCAATATTTTTTGAGCCTCTACTATGTGCCAGCTACTGTTCTAGGCTCAAAGAAATATGATAGTATAAAAAACAGATAACAATCCTAGTCTTCATGAAGCTTTCATTTCAGTTTCCTCATTCCTGAAACAAAGATGTTTGAGATTATGGGTGACCTGGAAGCTCCCTTCAGACTTTGAGTCACTCTCCTGTTTCTTTTCTACCATCCTAAGCATAATGTACTGAGGACAACTCTGAGCAGCTTTGAGAACGCCATTTAGGTTTCTATCTGTGGCTGACTTGGGCTCAGGGCCATGTCTACACAAGCCCCTTCTAAAGACCAGCAAATCACCCGGCAGGGGGCACTGGGCCCATTCACACATTCTGTTGGGCAGACGTGGAGAAACTGGGGAAGTTGAGGCCCTGAGGGGTACAGGGATTTGTGTGGTTCACACGGGAGACAGGAGTAGGGTTAGGGTTCCTATTAGTCGTCACATGGTATCCTGTGTTAGAGTGACTAACTGGGTCATACATACTGTCACTCCCATTTTATAGATAAAGTAACGGGGCCTCAGAGAAGTGAGAGGACTTGCCCAGCACAACAGAAATCCTTTGCAGTCCTTTGGGAAGATGCCCTGAGTGTGAGGCTGTGGGAAGGACTTGGGCTGGAGTAGACTCCCAGCTTAGTCACTATGACTTTGAACGTCACTCAGCCCTTTCAGTGAAGATCAGTCTCTGCGCAGGGAGGTTACGTGGAGCTGGAGAGAATGTATGGAAAGCACTTTCAGGATAGAGAGTAGGAGCAAAGCGCAGCAAGGCCGGACTCTTCTGGCAGGTGCAAGGAATGGGAAGCAGCACTCCTGGTTCTGGTGCTCACCAGGGACCTGGCCACCTGTGGACTGCAACTGCCTGCGCCCACCCCCTCGCCAAGGCCCCCACCCCTTACCAGCTGAGCTGTGCCCCCTGGTGGATGAAGAGGCTCAGAGTGCTGCACCCTAGCACCAGCAGCAGGATTTTCCTGCGGCTCATCATCTTGGTGGCCTGCTGCAGGCGCTGGAGGATGAGTGGCATGATGGGGTACCCACCCCTGGACCAGCCAGGGTCTCGCTATCCAGGACTCCCTTCGCCGGCACTCATGGGGGCTCCTGAGGCTCTGGTAGCAGGGCCAGTGTTCTGGAGAGGCCTGGCAGGAGAAGGAGGCAAACAGGTTTGTAGTGGGCAGAGGAGATGGGCTCCGAGCCCCAGCCGACTCCTGCAAAGGAGCACTCCAGAGAGTGGGGTGAGCAGAGAGGCCAGGGAAGATCAGATTCCTGCCTCCTCGTCACCAAGACCCTATCTCCGCACTGCTCCAGATAACTTAGTCTTGGGTGGAATTACAGGCTCAGGCTGTAGCCACTCCCTCCCTTGAGCCCTGTCTCTGCTTCTCTGCTGCCCCTGATTCGACTTTGCCTCGTAGCCATTTGTATCTGTGAACAGAGCAGACTTACCTTAGCACCAAGGCTTGGCTCGGAGCACAGAAGTCTTGACTCAAGGTTTCCCCTCCTCCAGGACTCCTGCCTGGTGGCATCAGCCAAGAGTTGACCCCCCCCCCCCCAGAAACCAAGCTCTGCAGAAACACTGACCAAGCCTTCACTTCTTAAGTGTCTGACGTAGAAAAGGGTCCATACTGCAGGCCTACTATTACGTACTATACCACTACACACTTAATTCTGTTCAGTCCTCGCCTCAGCCCTAATGTAGATATCATTCCCACTTCACAGACAAGGAAACTGAGGCTGTAAGAGATGATACCTGTCTGTGTCCACACAGCTGGTATTAGCAGAATCTGGCTTCAGAGCTGCTCTGGCTCCAGAGCCCTTAGACATGTGCTGCTTCCAGAGAACTGATTTCCCCAACCTGCCCTGGACCCCGGCACTTCTGCATGCTGCCGAGTCCCGAGCCCTCCTAGCTGGGCTCTTGCCCAAAGGCTCGAGACCAATAAATCCATGAAGGAAAGAAAGGAAGGACTAGAAGTCTTGGAACCCAACCTGGATTCTATTCCCAGACACCTGAAACGCTAGCCACCCCATCAGCTGCCCGTGGTGAGAGGTGTCTGGCTGGGGCAGTGGACGGCAGCCTGGGAGGAGGGCAGGGGCGTGGGGGATGCAGAGGGGCTCCTGCTCATTGCCCTGCTGAGAATTTGGAGAAGGTGGGCCTCCACCCCAGGTGAGTGGCAGGAGTGAGAGGCCGAAGGGTCTGGTTTCCAGCCAGTCGCCTGTCCCTACGTGAAAGCCTTGGCTCAAGGGCAGCCCAGCCCTTGGCAGCACCAGTGGAAAGTCAGCTTCAGCAGCAGCGCCTGTCCCCCAGCTGCGGTGGGGGGTCTCTGCCCCATGGGCCTCGGTCTCCAGGTTCCGGTTCAGCTTCTGCCTCATATGCAGCCCTACCCAAAGGGGAGGAGGAACCTCGAACCTTATGGTCATGTGCATGCATGTGGAACTAGGACACCTGGGTCCCAGGAGAGGTGAGGTAATGTGAAAACTCTTTTGCCCACTACCTTCCCTGGGGCCCCTGGGCTCGGCTTCCTGTCCCTTTTCTCCACCCCTCGCCCCAACCCTAATTAATCCTGGATTACATTTAAACCTGTTCCAGTGGGGAGATGTCCCGGTTACACTTTTCCCTCCTCTCCAGGCTCCGTCACCTTGTTTCCTCCACCAGCTTGCAGACAGACTTAATCCA